>NW_027071826.1:23942765-25322765 GCF_038088225.1 Cyrtonyx montezumae
GAAATGTTGCAATGTCTTACAAAGCATAATTAAGGTCAAGACTAGAGGTACATCAACATAGGCAGAAATGAGCAGACGACAGCTCAGAAACACCGCTGAAACATACCATACACAAAATACCATTAGTATGGACCTTAACTTCTAGAAAGAAATGTTCTTTATGGCTGATAGGCATGTTTGTCTTCAGCCTGAACATCAGAGCATGTTCTACATGCATATACCAACCCTCATTGTAGCATGCAATGTGATAAGTGAACAGAAAAAGTGAAAACATTCTGGCTAGCTTGCCTGTATAAGCCCCCTACTGTCATAAAATTCAGGGTCTGTCTTTGTGTAGGAAACTCCTTTTAGCAAAATTGCTTGTAATCTCACATAGCTAGGTCTTAAAACCATTGCCAGGGCACTAGACTGTTATATAAACTGAACTGAGTATGCAGTTGTTTCTTTCGCCTTCCACTGCACTATATTATTAAGCAGAGGAGACTGTAGCAATTACTCATTTGGTTATGCTACTTGATAAGCAGATCAAGTGAACATCTCCAAAGACAATTGTTCTAAGGTTAAGACAACTTTAGAAGTCCATCCTCTCAGTAGTTGGCTCATAACTACCTTTCAACATATAATGGTATCACTGTACTTCTATTTATTACTTTCTCTCAAATTCAGTATTGTTCAAATAGAGATCTTCAGGGAACAGTCTAGGAGACAAACAATAAATAGGAAGTGTAGCGCTTAAGAGTTAAGTAGTTAAACACCTTTGTAAGTCTTGACCAAGGCTCTTGGCAGTTGAAAACATCTGCAACTGAGAAAACCTGAACTCCAAGGTCACAAAGCAGGTCAATACCAGACACAATTGAATCCCCAACTTTGGTCCATCCCTCGCTGAAGTGATGAATGCCCTCAACACTTCAACAGGTATCAAATATTTTCTGAGACTTTCTAATTTTTTAATATATATATATATATATATATATATATATATATAAAAAAGATGTAGAAGGCAATGAAATTCAAAATTTAATCCTTTGATGTTTGGTGGGGAAACATATAAGGAAAAAAAATTTAGGAATACATTTTAGTATTCCTCAATTATTAAAATTTACTTTCATTTCATATCCCCTTACTTTTCACATAGTAAAACAGGAGCATTCATTGTGTATTTTGTACACCTCCCATTCGACATTTATTTCTCTTAACACCCAATCTCTTCAGCTTCCTCATGTTAAAGACATACTCCTTATAGCTTCAGACTAGCTCTATTCCTGTTACATCTTTCTTTAGTAATCAAAACTGAATATGTTAAAGTGATGCCATACTATCAGTTTATATACAATATATTTGCTATAAAGTCCACATGACAGAATCATTAGGCACATTTTCAGTATCATTTTCTACCCCAACCCTCAGTAAAACTGAAGACTTTGTTGTTGCACGCCAATGCAAAGACTTTCCACTGAGCTGTCCTCTAGGTTATAGTTAATTTAGAACCCAGCAATGTGTAAGAGTAGTTCAAATTGTTTTTTCCCAGTGTGCACTACTTTTCATCTGTCAGCAATGAATCATTTGCTATTATGTTGCCTGTTTGCTCAGTGAGGTGCCTCAGAAGTCTCTCAATTTCTTCTAATCTCTAGAAACCTATGCAGAAGTGAGCTTCTGCCACCTTATTCCCCCTTTTACAGTTCACAAGCATATAGAATTTTTTTTGAAGAAACTTTAAATGAGGAATGTTTCAGAAACTTTTTATGGGAAAAAATTTAAAAAAAAAATCATGCCTTCCCTCCCCTAGCCTCCTTCTCCCCTCCAAAAAAAAAAAAAAAAAGAAAAAAATCTCATTAACATTTGCTAAGAAAATTGTGATAAATTAGAAAAGTACTCTTCAAGCAAAGACACCCTTATTTCCTTCAAAAATTTAACTATGCTTTGTATTTTCATAAAGTATTACTGTCTTATTAGACAGTACTGAAGTAAGTTTTAACCTCATACCACCACTAGATGAAGTGAAGTGTTGCTGGTGTGTTTTAAGCATTGTTTTTAAAAGTTTGAACCAACATTTTCCCATTCATGTGAAAGAGCAGAATCAGGAGTAGAACAAGGCCTGTAAGACTAAATGCAATCTTTGGTTCATAATTCAGAACAGGACTGTAGGTTTCATTTCCCAACATCAGGATGAAACAAAAAACTCTGTCTGCTGATATTATGGACCTGCTGTGCTCAAGTCTTTGTTGCTCCATATAATAGTTTTTGATGGTGGGTTCTGGATTCGCACAGTGGGTGAAAACATACATTTCTGCTGATAGAACCTCCTAGAACAACCAGACATAAAGAGTGTGCTGAGCTCTCTAGAACATAGAGGAAAACATTTTATTCTGATGCATGTAAGTATTAAAGTTTTTCAAACCTCTCAGACAATGAGATTTTTCCAGTTCAGCAGAACAAAATCTCAGAATCTACAGTTCTATATTTTTCATTCTCATTTTCCTTTTTTTTTTTTTTTTTTTTTTTTTTTTTTTTTTTAAAGAAGGAACATGTCTGTAAAGCATTTTCATGAGCTTGAGAACATCATTTGATGTTTCTGTTTCAGGAACAAAAGTAAATGGGTAAAAATTCATAAGTAAAATCTTGACACGTGTATTCTATTCATTAGAGCAATTAAATTTACATAGGTAGGGAATATGCTCCTGAGAATAAGCTTCCTGAAGTTTGACTTGGTCTGAAGCCAAAACATTTCAGGTTTCGTACTCAGGAGTATTATTTAGATGATAAATTACTTGATATCAGATTTTGGGAAAGGTAGAAATAACATCCAGTCTTGCTGCACAACAATTCATTGGAGGGAACATACCCTATATAACTTGCTCACGCTCACAATAACAACAGTAACACACTCTGACTTAAGGGAGTTGAATGTTTAAATGTTTGTAAAATGCTGTTAGGGAGTATTCCAACATGGCAAAAAAAAGCAATAAATACTCTCCACTTTATTTTTAGGTTAGCACACTAGGTTAGCTCCTTCAAAAAAGGATTTCAACTATTAGGTACTCTTAACATAAATCTCTCATCATTAAACATAATTCCTATGAATGAGAGCTTTATTACTGATTGTGCTCTTCTTTTGAGGTTAAAGGATGGTTCTTGAACAATTTCACTGCATTCTTCATAACTTTCTCCAAGAAAGTCATATTTAAGTAAGACTTTTTGCAAATAAATGACAGCATGGTAACATAGAAAAAAATTCTCCTTTGCCTACTTGGAGCTTAAGGTTTTGCAGTTTCAGAACTCAAGGCTATAGTACTACATTTGCAGACCCATGCACGCCCACTATTCACAGGCACACATCCACATATCCAAACAGAAACTGACTCTTAAGCAACAAAAATTCTCTCTTATTTTTTAAGTGCACTTTCCATCCTGAGGGGGTAAACGTGACTTTCTTGAAATAGCATAAGCAACTACATCAAACTGCAGTTTTTTGTTTGTTTTCATTTTTCTTCTGATAAGTGAATGGCAGTATTCCTTGAAACTACATTCTTGTATGCATACCTATTTCATAACATTGGACTAAACATATTAGAGCACAACACGTTTTAAGTAGGTTTAACAAAAAGGATCAATATAAAATTGATGAAAAAAGAGCAGAGTTAGGTGGAAAAACATGGATGTCACTTAGAAGTCAAAACAATGGTGTTCACGCAAAGGGGTAACTGTGTCTCTGCAACTACTGTTGAAATATCCAAACTTCTGACTGCCTATTGCTGACATACATCTCTTCTAACAGGTTTTTGTGATTTTTTTGGGGGGTGGGGGGTTGGTTTGGAATATACACCTCTTCATGAACAACAATGAGCAAAAGCATAAGGCAATCTAAATGTATTAATGGTGAGAAAACAGCTGGTGGCACTGAAAGCCTTGGGGAAAAATGCAGTAGAACTAAGGAAAAAAAAAAAAACACATTTCAACATGCTTAGGAGGGAGAAATAGAAAAAGCTTCTCAGCGGTGCCACCTGTTAATTTATTTTGGATTCGCAGTTTTCTGATTCTTAGGAGCCCAGCTGGGCATGTTTTAGGAGAACCCTTGCAACAGTTTGACTTACTTGGTAAATATGCTGCTACTAGACAGCGATACTGCATCATTAAGTAGGTTTTCAACAACTACCTTCCAACAGTACATTTTAGAAATGCAGGAAGTTTTATGAAGTTGATGATAAGGGTAAAACACTGGACGGTGTTCCAAACATGTCAAATAACAAAAAGATATTTAATTAACATAATACTTAATCTGACACCCGTGATTCACAAACACTCTTAAGCTTCTTTGTATTATTCAGGCATCATCGTTATACACTTTTCTTTCCCAGACTCTAGTGATGCAAGAAGAAATCTAAGCTGGTAACAGACGGAATGAATAAATGAAGGGGCAATGAAAGTAGCTGATTTATATAGTTAAGTATCGTTAAAGAGGGTATATAAAGCAATATTCTAACTTACTAAGGATAATTTCATTGTAAACAGTTTCATAAGTAAGTAAAAACCAGACAGTACATTTATCATCACACAGGATTTAGTAATGCTTAGCAAAGTATATTAAGTTAAAAGCTGATTTTTTACTTCAGTTACTGTGACGTTTCCATTTTTAGGAGAATGGCAGAGGAATATTCCATTAAAAGACATTTATTAAATAAATCTGTAGATATCCTGTTTTCCACCACAAAATTTTGAAAAAAAAAAATAATGCATATCCAGCAATTCAGGTAGGCTTATAAAATATAAAAATAAAAATAAAAAAAATAATGCATATCCAGCATTCAGGTAATGCATATCCAGCAATTCAGCTTCTTAATTTCAAAGCCAGTAGAAGCTATTGAAGTAATCTAGCTAATAGGCATCCTGATACAAGCATAAATGCCCATTATATCTTCAATTCCTCTTTGTTTTCAGTAACCCTCTAGTAAATCACACTAATATATATATTTTTTACCTGATTCATATTATTTAATAATTAGAGACTTTGAGTGTATTTTCTTCAGTTTCAATTTTTCTTTTTCAGCAAAGGATTAGCTTTCGCTTAGTTTTACAACAGCTTTAAAACATCTTTGTCCAATAACCAGTTTCTTTCCTTTGAGTGCATACATTGCCCAATGTATGTTCCCTCTGAAAATGCAAGTGTTAACACAAAAAAATTGGTATCACATTAGGAAGTGATGAAGTCGAAGCGTTTCCACTTAAAAATAGCATGAACAGTCTTGTGAAGTATTTGCTATATTTCTTGTCTGCCACAACAACAAACTTTATCAGATACATTTAGGAACACAAAACTCCTGTTTCTTCTCAGTATGGAGCCATACTGGCTGTGTGTGTACTGTACATGCTGTTGAAAATGTTTAATAATAGAAGACCATGCACTTTCATGTAATTCATAATTAGGAGATGACTACAACGGCATTATTTAAAATCAAGCCTTTGTTATCAGCACCAGTTTTAGACAGAAGCTGAGAACCATTTGTGAGCTGTGGCAGACCCAGACTGTTCAAAGCAATTGCTGTTCAGCATGAAAGCTGCAATGGAGGTCACAGAACAGGTCAGGAGGAAAGATAGTGTATCGATTTCACACCAGGAATAGAGGCGAAGCAAGGGCCCACTGTTGCTGCATGTGATGTATTTCACTTCAGTTTAAGGCACATTTCATTCCAATTCGAGAGGGGGTGGGGAGCAAAGGGCGAGCGGATTTCACACTGAATCATGATGAATTCTGGACTCGTGTATTCCAGTAAATATCTCCTTCCTGACATTAAGTATTTCTAAAGCAGAGTGAACACAATGGAAATCAGACTGCAACCAGACAGCAAATGAGGACTAAGGAAAAAACCAAACTGCATAACATTAGTTATTTCCTCCCAGCGTAGAATATACAAATATTGGCTTAAAACCAGCAAAACATTATCAAGGTACATACTCTGGAAAAAAAAATGAAAAAAAAAGGAAAAAAACAACTTCGTTCCAATTTGCAATTACCAACAAATATTTTAAACTCATAGCAAACATGCAAAAAGGTTTTAAATAATGTTCCTTCTCATTTTATTTTCAAGTTGACAATACAAATAGCTCTTACTGTTCTAGAAAAGAATGTCAGCAAGAGTTCTTAATTGTTTTGTAGGATCGTGTTCATAGCTATTCACATTTTGCCACCTAGTATTAGCCAACATCTGTCTACTATGAATTTTTATTTCTTCTAAAGAGAGTAAAGTTTTAAACATAGCTAGAGGGATGTTTCTCAAGTTACATGGACAACAGGGTAGCCCTGTTCAATTCCCTTTCCACAACGCTATGAAACTGAATTTCCAGTATTTTTGCTATAAGTGTCGATTCAAACTGTTAAGATCACATATAGTCGAGGTAAAATAGCATGACCTGTAAGGATAAAGTGTTCCTTCCCCCCTCTAGTGTCATATTGTATGATTTGTTCTTTAAAAAAAAAAAACAAAAAACTATTCTTTTGAAACGATGCAACTCTGGTACTCCTCTGGTGACAAGACTGTACAAGTTTCCTAGAGCTTCATACAAGCTCCACAACACTAGTAAAATAGCCAAACATTGACATATTTTCAGAACAAAAGATGACTGTATTTGAGACTGCACAGAGATTTCCTATTAAATTATTTATATTAGTTCACTTCCATGTCATTATTTCTTTTCAACTGTTCTAAGGCATCAGTGTCAACTTCTTGAAGTCTCTCATGAAAGCTTTGCTGTCATCAGGGTCTATTTCAGAATCCTTAATTCTGCATAAGGAATCAGTTACCCAGCAAGTTTCCAATCAGAAAGGGCCAGATGCTCCCTCTGCCTCACACTGGAGCTGGGCAGAAGGGCCCCTCACTAAGACAGAGGAGGGCAAAAGGTGGCTGTGCGGTGTGTCTGTGTACTATTGGCCTGCCATAGAACAGCTGAGTCTGCAGTGAGAGGAAAAAAATTGAAGCAGAAGTTACGGTTAACTCACGGAAGCAACGCCAGAGATATCGTTCAGTACGGAACTAGGTTTCACCTGGAAACATCACTAACCTGTACTGCTAATTTCCATGTTATTGCTTTCCAATAATTCTTAAACTTCCACAATGCTGTGCTACAAACATATGGAAATGTTACACAAATTTGAGTGAGGTTTCAATGGATTAGAACCTGCCAGCTATGGACAGCTACAGCAGAATCTACAGATTCCTGCTGACTCCAAGCGTCATATGGTCCTGTTATCTCCCCTGCCGTACGGGGTATGATTAAACCACCTGTAATGGCTCCTCCCAAAGTCCAAAAGCTTGGTGGTGAGTGAGGTTGTTTTTCTCAAGAACATGAGCTGCAGAGCAGCTGCAAATTCAGCTCCATCAGCAGAGGCCAGAAGAACAGAATTTTCTGGCCTCAATGTGCTGGCATCCAGAGCCACCCCTTGCCTTACAAAGTAACAATGAGATCAAGACATTTTTATCTCACATCTGTTACTGGATTCACAGATAATACTGGTGGACAAAATAAGACATTTTTCTATTTACAGCTGGCCAGAGGATTGCTATTGTTCAATGGACAAGGACCTAAGTAAAATAATAAATCATTAGGACAACTATAGACTAAGCTGTTTTAGCATGCAGTCTTGAAAACAGAGTCTGCAAGCTACCCAAATGGAACAGACCGTAAATCCCAAGAAGTTAAACAAAACCAAACACAGTAATTCACCACAGGTTATCACTCCATACTATCACATGCTAGGTCCAATTTCAATTCCACGTCTAATCAGAAGATCAGTGACCTCAGTGACACAGAGCCCAGCTGTACATACTCCCATTTTCTTCCCCTTGCCTCACCTAACACCAGCACAGCAGCTATATGACAAAGGGAAAACATATAGCTGTAGGACTTGCTGTCATCGGAGCTCAAGTGAAACCCAAGGATCACACGTGCTATGGAAGGGCCCATGCCAGGCATTGCTGCTGATATTGCTTTGGCATGAACAAATGCATCTGGTCACTTGACAACACAGGGAGGGTTCTCTAGAAGGCCATGCAATAAGCATCTTTATCAGAAGCTACTGTATACTGCACAGCAGGGGAAACACTCGCAGGAGTGCCAGCTGTACTACCATAAAGACAGAACAGTTAACGTGGGCATGGACTAGACAGGCCATGAGCTTTCACATCCCTTAAACTTCTAGGTCCTACATTTCTTAGTACTGCGATAAAACTGTAGGGATAAAACTGTACCATTCCTTAAAAGTCCCTCAACTCCCCCCAGATTTCCGATTAAAGACTTAAAGAATCCAAGTATGACTTCGCTTTCCTCCTCAAGTGAGTGAAGAATGGGAATGAGAAAGAAGGCAGATAAGCAAAGGGGCTTGGATTAAGTTCAGTTAGCCATAAAGCTTCCTCTGGAAAGGTGTGTGCATAAAATACAGGCCTAGGAGAACAGTGGTGGTAAACAGCCAAATCAAATTTCAAGAGCCTTTTTAACCTCTCATATATGTAATTTTTTTGAATATTTACTGACTGTAGAAGGATTAGCCTTAGACCCTTGAAATATAAATAATAAAAGGATCATACTGCTTGTGTGTTAATTAATACTAACCTCTCACTGGGTAAAGAAAAAAATATTGCAGGATAAACAAAAAACCCTCAAGCCTTTACAGAAAGGATGGACATGCTTTTAAGAAACGTTGGTCTGGCAGGTGGGTGTGTTGCAAGTAAACTGCACTGCCGCTTACTTTCTTACACAGAAACAACCTTAAAAAAAAAAAAGAAACTCAATGAAGTGCAAAGCATTAAATTGCATCTTCTTCATGTAAGATGCTTTTACCAAAATGTTCAGCCACTTCAGCAACAATCTCATCCAAACTACAATATTTGGAGTAAATGGTGTGAATAGAAACTTTCAGTTCTACACTAGGCATTTTCACAGATAGGCTGAGAACACAACGCACTTTTGCACAGTCGACTTAATCCCTAGAGAAGTAAACTTGCTGGAACCACACTTTTACTACAGTGTCACCTAATCTACATGATTTATAGGGCAAAACAAGCAAACAAACAAGAAAACACCACACACAACACAGGAAAAACACCAAACCCAAAGCATACACCCAAAACCAAGTGATGTTTTAATATAAACAGCAGGAGGAGAAAAATTCCCCTCCCAAACAACTAATACAAAAAGAGCAAATATAGCCTCTAAAAGGATAAACAATTTTCAATTTTTTTTTTTTTATATGAACCATTTGCCTGAGTGAGAAAAACATATCTCCAAAGAGAATGGACTTATCTCATTAAGTCTCAAGTGTTCCTTTGTCTAGAGAAGGGCAAAAATCAGTTTTGGTCATGTTTAATTATCTTTTCCAGCCTGATTGAGTTCCTTCCTAACTAACATTCTACATTAAATATTAACAAAACAGAAAAAAGTACTAACCTGAGTATTTAAAAAAAAATGAAAAACTGATTGACACATAAGCAACTCAAGTCCTGAGAACTGCATGGCTTGACAATTTGTACTTTCTGTGGAGGATTACTAAGGATTATGTGTAATTAGCTATAATTGCACATTATTTTTATTTTTTTTATTTTTTTTTCTCTCCAAGGAGGGCAACTGATACAGATTTCTCCTGTTTTCTAATGATATTTTGTCCCCTGAATCTTAATATATTATTTCCAATTTTTCAGTAAGAAAAATGACTGAAAAACTTCTGGGATTTCTTCTGCATGCAGCAAGACTCAGTTTAGAACAGATAACAGGACAAATGATTTTAAATCATGTTGTAAAAACCTGTCTGCTTCCTTAGTCTTGACATAAAATGAACTATTTTTCTGTTAGAACAACAATAAAAAGATGGATTTGATGTTTCAGAAGGATAGTAACCCAATGAATATCTGTAGTGTTGTTCTATCTTGAAATCATACTGTCCTTACTAGTTTCTCCAAAATTAGAGGGACTGAACTCTTCAGTACTGTGTAATTCAAGGATTAGAAAGTTGGTAACAATGGCTAAGAGACTGCGTGTCTTACAGTCTTAGAAGACACATTTAAATATAAAATGTCTTTTTGGATGCCTCAATGCACTAGAGGCAAAAAAAAAAAAAGCAAAGAAAAAGCTGACATGCAAACATCTTCTTTACATGATATTAAAGAAAACCACATTGTTTTAAAAGGAATAAGCAACATATCTTTCACATTTTATGTCCCGAGTAGGTTTAAGTACTGCCTATTACTTGTCAGGAATTCAATAGCAAATAGAAACTTTCCAGGTTGACATGCAGGGGCAGAGGAAGGTCAATCTCTAAAGCATTTGCTCCCTTGAGAGGAAAACCTGGAAGGATGCTGTTTGAGCAATTTATACCAGGCACAGCAAGTCATTAGGTGCCTCTGCTGCAAGTATGCCATGACTCCACAGCCATATGTGGTTACCATGGTGGGAACCTGATCTAAAAGACCAAGTCAGGACGGGGGAGGGAAGCACAGAGGTGAGTTTTTTCTTCTGAGTGATTATAGGCACTGCAAATCTTTCATAGAACATTAAGAAAGCAGAAAAGAAAAGGAGCATTAGACGGATGAGCACTGTGCATCGTTGATTGAAGAATAAAGTTTTTAGGAGGAGACAAGATAATAGAGGAAAGAAACGAATCAATTTGCAGATTGGTAAACATTCTTTCTGGTTACTATTTTAAAGAGTTTTTCCTTCTCGTTTAGTCTGACTTCAGAAAAAAAAACAAGAAGTAATAAGTAATCCATTAGCATAAGTAAGCTAATATTCTCTTTTAAAAATTTCACTAGAACGAAGAGATTCCTGTTTTAAATAACTAAAACAACAATTCCTGACCTCAATGTAATCCCAGAAACGTACTTTTTAAAGGCTAGAATTTCACTACTTTCCGAAAAGCCAGACATACAGGGCAAACAAATAAGCTCACAAATAACCCCCCTTTCTATCAAGAGGAGGTGACAAAAAGATGCAACCAATTTCTAACTTTCAGATACATGATGCAAATTTGCTATGCAGAACATGACCTTACTCCACTTACAGAGGCACAACTTCATGCCTAATACGGATCCGCATGACTAAAGAGCACCAGTAACAAGCCTATCAAGCTCACAGTCCTGGTATGCGTGTCACACATAACACTACCTAATACTTGCTTTTATTTTCAGTGTAGATTAGAAATGACAGGGGAAAAAAAAACACCACAGAAGTACTTTGCCAACAAGACCTGCACATGGGTTAGTCCTACTCCTCCTCCTCTCAGTGCTTCAATGATCTAAGGTGACAAGCAGTCCTTTACCTGCTATCCCCAAGGACATCCCTGTCTCACTTATCTCAGGCCAGGCAGAAAGCTTCCCATCTTAGGATGGACTGCTTCACTAGCCTGTTCAGAGTTTTCCCTATGCCTCTGGACTGCACAAGAAAAGGGAGCACATCCTTAAGTTTGTGGATATTAATTTTTCCCATGATTTCTGAACACAATTGTGTGAGGATGTCTAGCATACAACTGAAGACATACACACTCATCATTAAAGATTCATTAGATTTATGTAACAGCACAATATAAGCATTGTTTATGGCCTTCTCAAGTTAATCCTCCTGGAACATCTGAACTTGTCCCTTTAGATATGGGAGCTATGTGAAAATACTTATTATACTCAGTGGACATCCTACATATCCCCATTCTCACATACTACTTTAATGGGGGAAACACATCAAACTAAAACTCTACTTTTTTTAAGGGACTTCTGTAAAGTTAAATAACCAGACTTCACTAATGCAAGCAAGCACAGAAAAATAACTATCACTCACACTGTCCAACAGAGCAATAGTTTTGGCAATAGGATATATTAAGCAAGAGATGTGCTACTGTATTTTTAAAAGCAGTACAAAACATTCTCCAAACTCACTGTTTCTCAAATTTCTTGACCACTATTGAGCTAAAGTATGCATTTCTGTACTCTGGAATTAGAGATAAGTAAACATATGTAAGAAAAAAAAACAACTATTTTAAATCATAATTTCAATTTATACCAAACATCAGCTGTATGATATATATACATACACAAGTGTGTGTGTGTATATATATATATGTGTGTATATATATATATATATATATATATATATATATAAATTTAAGTGTATGTATCAATGTATATACAAATGTGTTTATATGTAAGTACATATATTCTCTCCAGCAATGGAAAGTATCAGTATTTTTATCCATATCAAGATAGTCCAAATATCTTTCTCCAAAATGTGCATTAAACACACAACAATGCAGTCAGTCTGGAAGGTAAAATTTACACCATAGTCACATTTGATCACAAAATTTTTCAGAAATCACACTTCTGCAAGTCCACCTGTACTCATGATCTTCCTATTTTCTCACAGGGAAGAATACGATATAAACATACATTTTGCTCTTTCCTAAACACAACCATAGGCATAGAAAAATGAGAGAAATCCATTTATCTCAAGTTTATTTGTTAAGGGGTTTCTTTGCACGAGGAATCAGTATGTATGCATATGCCTCCATGCACCTTTAAAGAATTATTACACAGCTTACTTTCCAGTATTAGCAGCTGCCTGCATATGTGTAACTTCTTGTCCAGAGTGACAGCTGTATTTTTGCCTGTTTTGACATTGAGTCTGATCTGGGTGAATAGCTCATATCCATTAAAGTGCTATTACAACACTGAATGTCTGCCAGAATACTTCCTGATCAATTTTAAAAGCCAGCTAGCTGTCATCATCTAATCGCAACAGTGGAAAACAAATCTTTGGGGAATAAGAAAAGATTTTAAAACATTTTTAAAAAGCAGGGTATTAAGTCTAAAACCTCCAAACTATTTAAATAAGACTCACCAGCTGCAGTGATATCTAGGTAAAAATCTCTGCTCTTTGCTTGTCTGTAACAAGCATGTATGTTTTCATTCTAAACTAGTCTCTAAATATACCATTTCAACAATCTCTCGAGTTTGAACTCTTGCCATTACATAACTTAATAAAGCAGCACTGAAAACAATCACCACAGAGTGTGATTGTACTCACCATTAAGTTTAGTTCTATAAAATACAAGACTGAATTCAATCATCTTTCTGTCTTTGGTTGAATGGCTGAAACCCAATACATAGATTCAACTCCTTACTTCCGAACAGCTTAACAATATGCATGTGTTTAAAGCTGCAGTAAAAGTTTCATTTCAGGTTTTCATTTATCAAGTATACTTGAAAGGCAGTGCAACTCAAAGACAGTTAAAACCACCTGAAGAGAAGGCACAGTTGGCCCAAGGCTGGCACAGCTTCAAGAGGACCCATAGATAATGCTGTATATATAATACAGCACATGACAGGAACTAAAACTTTGGTTCTGACAAGTTCTATACAAAAGATGTCTAACAGGTCAACAATGCAATGTCTACATACGTGCACGATGACTAGCCAATGTAAAGATGACTTTCATTTTGTATGGATGACTTTTCTATGTTTCCTCCTTCTACGCTGTTTTCTGACCAAGACTGCTCATCTCACAGATTTGTTGTGTGATCAGCTAGTTTTGATCAGTGAAACGGAAAACACCAATCACCTGATGAAATAAGGCTGCATGACAGTATATTCATGAAGCAAGTTTAGAAAAGCAGATCCGACACCTACTCCACAAACACTGATAATTTGGCTTTGAAGGGACACTATGCAAATATGATGTGAATGAAGAGTTCTTTGAAGAGCTGCTCAGCATCTAACCTGGAACTGAAACAACATCAAACAATGTAAACAGGAAACTCACAGCCAAACCCTCTCAACAACGCTGAAATGACAGCGTATTCTTAAACCAGATAAGACTATCAAAATGCGTCATAATAACCAAGTAACAACTAAATTAGATATTGGGGTTCTACTTCTAGAAGTGAGCCTTGCATTTATGAAGTTATAAAACGTGATTAGAAAAAAGGTTTTACTACTGCCTGCCAAAAAAGAATGTTATTTGATAGTTTACAATATGATAATGATTAAGAAATCTGGACAGAGTTATCCTTGCCAGAGTGTACATTACATCTAAACTTTTTGGATGTAAAATGAGAAACTAAAGAATTACAGAGTATTCTGCAAACAGAAGTGTAATAAATTTTATAGAGGTGGCATAATCCTGATCTGAAAATAACTGAAGGTACTTGTGTAGAATACATGTCGTAAGATATTACTGGATTCACAGCATCTTAAAACATGAACTGCGAACAAAGGCACTTAGCAGTGACGCTGCTGGATTTAAGGGACAATGAATGCATTTTTCAGAGAAGCCAGAGTGATGACAGATTTACAGTTTACTGAAAGGAATCCCCTCACTTCATATCAGACTTTGGCTTAAGCCAAGTAGACAGAAACTAAGCAAAGAATTCCAAATCCATGGACTGAAATAAATAAATAAAGTAGATCATAAAATGACAACCTATAGACTTAACACTTATGGGATGTAGCATATAGCATAAAAGAGTAGGAACTAGTAAAGCAAGTCACATGGTATCTGACTTGACCAGACAATATTTTTCTTTCATGGTATATACATTTCATAGAGAATAACCTTATTTCCAAGTAGACCCTCAAATGTTTATGAGAACAGTAATGGACTAGAGCTGGAGAATAACATTCTGTGCAAAGTGACTATGAAAAAATTTCTGCAACTATTTATAAGTGCATCAGAATATCTTTAAATACCTTATTTTGTACTGTTTATAGGCTTAATATATTAATAAAAAGCTAAAAAAGTAAAGTTTAAGTTAGGTTAGGAAGATAACATGTTTATTTGCTGTTGATAATTTTGTATAACAATACAGATCAGTGATAAGCAATGGCTGTATTAACAGCTACTGGAAAGCTATTTCAGTAATTTTCTAACATTCTTTCGGTTAAGAGTATTTTTGTAACTACTGGAAAGGGAAAAGCCTACTGGGAATCTGCATGTTTGCAAAAGGATTCTGAGGAGCTAGTATGTACAGATTGCTACAAAATAGCATACATACATAACCTTGTAAAATGACATCATTAATGTTGTCTATTAAAAAAAAATTAAAAACCCACAGTATAGCACTTCCATAATTTAAGGGTTTTCAAAATCTTATTTTATTAACAGCAAGAATTTCTGTAGTTACCGTTTTATAGTACCAAAAATATCACAGGTTTTCTGTCAATGGGATCTTGCACTACGAAAGGAAACCATAAAAATTGACTACAAGACTGAAGAAAACAGATTTCTCTCCCTCACATCAAGTCAAGCCACTATCAACCATATAAAAGAAATATGGCCTAGAACTCACATAAACTATCTAAATCAGCTAGTTAGGACTAACCTATTTACTGTTCAAGAAGGAATGGCAAGGACCACATCACTACAAACATACCACTACAAAACTAACAGGTTTGCCAAAAGGATTGGCATGTTGCCACCGTTCAGTCTCTGCAGGAATACATAACAGGAGGAACAATGTTGTAAGACCAGAACAGGAAGAAGAAACAAAAGAAATCCACAGCTTTATGATATATGGAGAGAAAGTAGGTCACCAATTAAATTAAAGTCAATTGACGATTCCCTTGGAATGATTAAAAAAAGCCCTGAAAACAAACAAAAAACCTTCAGTGTCATCAAGCAGATAGGTTTTTACCGTCATGAATCAAAACATCATCCTCAGTCACCGTGATGATATTACCTGATACAAGCATCAAGGTATTTACAACAATATAAGAATAGCATTATTACTACAATCTGCCACAAGTGATTACTATATTAAATGTACCAACCAATTATTTGAAAATCCATCTGAATGGCTCGTATCACAAAGCTTTCCCAACAATGGAATTGTCCAACAATTCCTATAATGCTCACAGAAGTATTGATCATGCACATATTACATAATACAGCTAGCATACTATAATGATGACAGAGAAGACTTCCTTTGCTTTAGTGCCATAGTGTTACAGAAGCTGCTCTAGCCAAAAGAAATGGGCACAGAAATGCATACAACTTCACAGTAGTTAGGATAATGGTCAGTACTAACACAAGGTCATTCTCTCCTACAGCTAAAAATAAAATAAAGTAAAAAATTAAAAAAAAAATGAACTGTCAATTGAAAGAACAGTTGTCATATGATAATTTATTGGGCAAGGGAAAAAAAAAGACAGTAGAGATTCAGGGGACTGCATGTCCTAGCAGGCAGGCATATTTCACCCTTCTCCTGTCAAGTCATCACTTACCAAACACAACCTAATAATTTGGGCATTATGTTCTACATGCAACCTATCCTTACCTGGGGGACTTTGTTATGGCACACAGTATAATCAGGTGGCTTCTACTTCTTCTCTCCCTACACGCATATAGGATCTTTGTCCACTGTGTCATCAACTTCCAGGACACTTCCATCCTCCCAGTTTGAAATAAGAGCCCTCCTCTATCCTCTACTGCTGTTCCTGTACTTGTTTTCCCCTTGTCCAACTCTACCAGCAGGACATTGCTTCAGTTATGGCAAGACAGGGAGAACAGAGACAGTATAATGGAGAAACACAAAATGGAGCTAAGCACAGCTACAAGTATCAGAAGAATTGCAGTACTATCACATAGTTTTAGTATTTTTAATATCATCTACACTTAAAATTAAATTGTTGTGGTAGTAGTAGCAATCTTAACTACCAGTAAAGCAAAAACCTCCACCCATCAGTATTTCATTAACAGGGACAATACAGCAGCCCAACAATTGCATTTCACACAAGAATTATTCCTAAGAGACTTATGGGGCGAATTTATTCTATACAATGCAAAAAGATCAGATAAATGGAATATCAAGCATAAAATTAAGGCTTTGAGTCTTGTTTATTTCTTCCAAATGGAATTTGATGTATTTTTTTCCTAATTTTTTATTTTTTTAACGGTAAGAAATGGATACTTGTCATTGTGCCAGGATGGGCCAATATCATTCTCCATATGAACTCTCTCATTAGAAATGCCTTAAACAACTCACCTGCCACACTAAATGCATATAAATTGATCAGGTCTCACAGAGCATTGTTCTAATACATTAGGAAAGAGGATATGATTGTGAACAGCTGCCAACACTAATGCCCCTAGCAGCAGAAAGCAGAAAAATATTTTCACCATAGATTTGAAGAAGCATAGCTAACAAAAGGACTGCAATACTATATCTGTATGCATACACAAATAGATTAGCCAGCACTTCATACTGAAAAGAGATATACATAACGAAACCAATGTCAGAAGTCACCTTTGAATTCAAAATTCCTAACATTGTCTCAGTTCCCCAAGAATAGTTGGCCTTGTAACATTTACAAGGTCTGAAACAGCTACCACAGGCAGATTTTCTTTTTCCTCTTGAAGTCTCCTGACTGATACTAACTTTGATAGAGACAATATTTGCTGTGGTTCGGTGGCCACACATTGGGAGCTAGCAGCTTAGCAGTCAAGAGCTGTTTGGCACAGGCACTCTGGTGGATATGTGGTCAGACCTGACAGAACAGAAAGGAACATACATGGAAGGTTTAAAATAAGAGTCTGGGTTAGTACATGCATCTTTCCACACATGATCTCACGTCTGCAGCTGTAAAGCCGATACATTTTGATTGATCCTATTCTGTTTTATCCAGTGTCTGAGGCTGAGATTATACACAAAATTTTCTATATTGGATAGCTGTAGGGCACTCATATGTGAGCTATCAATTACTAAATATGCTGCTTTCTTACCTTGTGAATATTTTAAGATGCAGTTATATGGATGCAGCATTTCAACAGTAACATAATTAGGAGAGCATCCTACACATGGAGTTGAAGTTTTCAAGGTAATTCAATCATATAGGATACTAACTTCTAAGGATGAGTAATTACACCTCGGTTAATATCTTTAATATCAAATGATAGCACTCATACCTCATGTATTCTATATGCATTGTTCCCATTAAACTACATCCTGCAACTCTATTTAAAAGGTAAAGTTTGCTTCGGCAGGGGATTTGGACTTGATCCCTTGAGGTCCCTTCCAACCCCTGTGATTCTGAAGTTCCAAAACAACCAGGTTATAAAAATCTCAGAACTGTTAACCAATCTCTAGCAATTCCTACTACAAACAATAAAGTACAACTTGCAGCATATTATTTATGCATGAAGTAATTGGACACTACCATTAAAAAAACAAGCATGGAAGAAGTCTAGGCTTTCTCCACGTATTGAAGATGATTTCCTTGTTCCCAATAATAAGTCTTTCAAAAGTCTTAAAATGAAAGCCAACATTTCTAAATCTGTACAGGTGGAGTTAACAGCCTCCATCTCTCTTTCTCTTTCCAATCTAACTAGAGCTTGTATGACTGATCTTTCTCCCTTGCTGTTTGCACCTAATGCTGGTTATCCACACTTTAAATTAAATATTTATTTTTCCCTCATTCATGAGGGTTTAAGGTATTTGCATGAATACTTCTAAAAGCTAATCACAATCCCGCTAATGATCGCTAATGGGGAGGCAGGAACTCAGCAGCAGTTATTGTCTATTTCAGCACCATGAGATACAAACATAGAATCATAGAATCGTAGGGGTTGGAAGGGACCTCAAGAGATCATCAAGTCCAACCCCCCTGCCAAAGCAGGTTCCCTGCACCAGGTCTCACAGGTAGGCGTCCAGGCGGGTCTTGAATATCTCCAGAGAAGGAAACCCCACAACCCCCCTGTGCAGCTGTGCCAGTGCTCTGTCACCCTCACTGTAAAGAAGTTCTTGCGCACATTCGTGCGGAACCTCCTGTGCTGCAGTTTCGGTCCGTTTCAACATCTCCATAGACCTCTCATATGTTCAGGAAAGAAGGAACAAGAAGTCAATAGTGTGGTGGAGAACAAAAATACATATCAAAAACTCTGTGCATGAAAACTGTCCTTTATACCATTCACTTGATGCTTCTGACATCTCCAAGAACATAACACACAAAAATGAGTTAACACCACTTCTCAAATCTAGGGGCACATTACCATTGCAAGTATCTCACAGCACCTTTTATCAAGTCAAGTGTGAGTGAGTTTGTTGACTCAACACATCAAAGATGCCAGCAGAGAGGATTACTAAGCATCAAGAGAGAATGGAGTGGGTGTTTACTCTCAAAAGGAAGAAGCAAAGCAATGGGACTGAGAAAACTCCCTGCCCTCACAGTTCTCTGATCCTTAATACCTGAACACAACAGCTTAAAGCAGGGCCAGATGAAAACAAGCGCCTGCTCTAGGAAATAAAAACTGAGCGAACAAATCCCTAGCAAAGTGCCTAAAATAATCCTTTTGACAGTGTTCTTTTAGCTACCATGCCCTATAATTGTTGGGTTAGAAAAGGCCAACTGTATTAAAAGTTAGAGTGATTTTAATCAAAGGATGATACAACAAACAACAAAAAATATTGTGTCACCCCAGGCAAAGATATATCCTTGCTATAAAACAAAAACAAACAACTTTTAAGAGTACTGTAGTTCTAATCTGTGTATTGTGATGAAAACAATTGACCATATTTTAGGTTTTCTTAATTACCTACCAACTATTACATGTCTTAGTAACTGACATTTGCTATTATTATAAATAAAAGCATGGCAAAGCTTAGTTGCATACTGTTCTGATACCTTATATGCAGATGAACATTTGTAGAAGTGAGTGAACAAACTTATGAATAAAGTACTGATATTACCAAAATTGATATTAACAAAATAAAGAATGATAATTCTGTGCACTTATAGCTTCAGACTGGACTGTTTTCCATGTCTTGCATGTATCCTAATAACTAATTCTTCAACCACACCAAAACGTACATCAGCTGCTTCTGAACAATCTGCAAAACCAAACTAAAAATGGAGCTAGAGCAACACTTACAAAGAAATGCTGCTTATTACATTTGTTGCACTCCAAATAAATATTGATTTCAATCTCAGAATGCTATGAAAGGGCTTGCATCAATTACGCGGTACATCACAGTCATGATGCAAGTTACCTAATTCCAGTGATGCATACAGCAAATCAATCATTCACATCTATTCACATTGGTAAGACGGAGCCACCACTACTTACCTTTATCTGAACTTTTAAATACTGCATTCATTTTGGAGTGGCATTATAAAGGAAAAGGTTTACAATGAAAAAATGTCAGCTAATCTGCTAAAAAACCTGTAGCAATTATAATTACCTCTATTCATGTCATGTGTTTTAATACATACACAAATGAGTAAAAGAGCCCTTAATGACAACAACATTATGAGGGGAGGTTTCTCTTCTGCATTATCTATTTATTCAACACAAAATTATTAGGCTATTGTGATAAAGCAGCTAGAGTACAATGACTTTCCTTTAATCACTAATTAAAATGCTGATTGCCTGTTGAGTGAGACGTGCAGTTATGGTCAAACACCAAGTCCTATTGTGTGATAACAGCTTGGGCTGGCCTTACAACTGGGTGGGGTGGAATCACTGCTAAGTAAACAAACCCTCTATGGCTGGAAAACACAATCGTTTCAGCTCAATAAAATCCTTAAGTAACTTTTAATTTTACAGCCTTAGACAAGCTAATATTGCAGAGCACAAAAGTTCAGAGATAAAGAGACCTACCAGGTGCTGGAATAAACAAGCAATTACACAGATTATAGAAGTGCAGTACTGGGTCTGTATGAATTAATTTATTCTGTGTACAAGCTGAGGTGGAAATTAATTTCATGGGGCCAAATTCAAAGGACCACTGGGACATTATTGGCTTCATCTATTCAACTTCTTAAGTATACTCAAATTACACTTCTGCAATCCCACTGACAGAAACTCAGTGCCAGCACTGGTTTTTCAGACAGTCAGGATGACCTCCACGCATTTTTCTTGCGTCCTTCATTTTACTTAATTTATTTTTCAACAAATAAGAACCATTTGTCTACAGTCCTGTATTGGGTGTAATCACTTTAAATGAGACTGAAGCAATCTGCAGAACACCACTGTTAGTGTTGGATAGTGCTTTACATGTGCAGTAATGCCCCAGGCTTTGATGCTCAGAACAGAATTGTTTTTCCAAAACAAGGACAAAATACATGACTCCTAAACAAATCCAAAACAACCTAACAACTGATTCTATCATTATGATCACTCTAGATCTCCAAGTAGTACTGCTGCACTTAGCATTTTCAAAACCAAATTTTTTTAATCTGAGAAAGAATGGAGGAGGGATGCTTACTGATATTCTAAGAAATTTAACACAAAGTTGATGCGGCATGGAAAAAACATACAGCATTTTTATCAGTAGACTCTTTCCTTGAGTCTTCACTGGACACTAATCGAAGACAACCCCATTACAAAAGAAAGAACAAATTTACTTTATTTCAGTTCTGAAGATTTATTCTTTGAAGAGAACATGCAACAGTGTCTGGTTTAGTGTACTAATCTTTATGATATTATAAATAATCAAAGTACAGTGTGTATTATTTGCCTGTGTTGTTTTTTTTTCCCCTTCTTTCCTACTGATGATGCACAGAGGCCATAGAACACATTACACCCTGTAGACAGCACTGGACATAGAGAATGGGATGTGTTAAGTCATATCCCATGACACATGACAACCATCAGCAACTTCAGTGCTGCTCTTCACATCACCCTTCCCTCTCCAAATAAATCCAACCGCTGCTGTTCTGTTACACCACTGCACTGAGAAAAGTGCCAGCAAACTGCAGCTGCTGTGACATCCAGGATCCAGCTCACAGTAAGTAAAATCATGAGTTTTCCTAACCTAGTGCTCTGCTCTCACTGCTCCCCCCCAAGCTTCACCTCCTGCAGCAATTGTCCACATGGTTAAAGATATATATGGACAGTGTCTAAGTCAGCTACCAGGCAAATAAAAAGGTTGACAATTCTACTAAAATTTAAATATATATTTTTGTTTCTAGGTTTCTGTAAATCCATTTGGTGACCATAAGCCACTAAGACTTAGCAAAAGGTCTAAAAGGTGTTACTAATCGAGGACTCCACACTGAGGGGCACTGAGTCAAGAGTCAACCATTTGCCATGTGAATAACCTCTCTTAGGAAATGGAGATTTGACAGCTGAGCTATTTGGTGGATAAATAATTGGTTGGACGGTCACAGCCAGAAATTTGTGGCAAATGGCTCTACATCAGTCACAAGAGATGTCCACTGGTCTGTCTTGGGACCAGCGCTCTTCAGCATCTTTAACAGTAACACCAACAGTGGGATTGACTGTACCCTCAGTAAGTTTGCTGATGACATAGAATCATAGAACAGCCTGGGCTGAAAAGGACCTCAAAGATCATCCTAGTTCCAACACCCCAGCTGTGGGCAGGGTTGTAAACAGTAGATCAGGCTGCCCAGAGCCACATCCAGCTTTCCATGAAGCTACATGACACAGTTGACACAGTAAAAAGAAGGGATACCATCCAGAGGGACCTAGATAAACTTGAAAAGTTGGGGCAATCCCAGATATGAGTACATACTGGGAGAAGAACTCCTTGAGAGTAGCCCCACAGAGAAAAACTTGGTGGTCCTGGTGGACAAAAAGCTGGACATAAGCCAAATGTGTGCTCTTGCTGCCCAGAAGGCCAATGATATTGGAGGATGAATTAAAAGAGGTGGCCAGCAGGATGAAGGAGCTTATCATCCCCTTATACTCTGCTCTCAGGAAGACACCTGGAAGGCTGCATCCAGGTATGTGGCCTCCAGCACAAGAAAGACACAGAGTTTTTGGAGTAGTTCCAGAGGAGGGTCACGAAGATTATCAGAAGGCTGGAATATCTCTCTCATGAAGAAGAGCTGAATATGCTGTGCTTGCTTACCTCACAGAAAAGAAGGCTCCAGGGAGACCTCATTGTGGACTTCCTGAAACTAAGGAGATCTTACAAGCAGGAGGGAGACTGATTTTTACACCACCTAGTAGTGATAGGACAAGGAGGAATAGCTTTAAACTTAAAGAGGAGAGATTTCCTTTAGATGTTAAAGGGAAATTCTTCACTTAGAAGGTGGTGAGGAATAGGTTGCCAGAGAAGCTGTGGATGCCCAAACCCTGGAGGCATGCAAAGTCAGGTTGGATGGGGTACTCGGCAGCCTGTTCTAGTGGTTAGCAACCCTTCCCACAGGAGGATGTCTAAAGGTCCTTTCAAACCAGCCATTTTATGTTCTACAAAATACACCACTGAAGGAATGATGATAATTCTGAAAGATAAGGCAAATTCCAATAACAGATATTGGCAGAAGTGTTTCAGAAAAACAGATAAAACAGCTCAGGCCCTAATCTTCCATAAAGATGTGCATCATTCTTTGAATCCGTGTCTATCTTTCTCTGACTTTGCAGAAGTACAGGGGGTAGCGTGTGTGTCCAATTGCAGGACCAAAATCTAGAGTCACAAGTCTAAAGTGTTTTGTTACTTAAAAAAAAAAAAAAGCCTTCTTCAGCATCCAATAGAATTACAAAACTTCATTTTATTCTACAAACTTCTAAGCTCATGGCTCAAATTCTTTTACCCCTTCTACTTAACATATTCAAATAACTACCAGAAGCATCAGCTTCATTATCACTGAACAAATATGTAGTGGATGCAGTCAACTGTCTCTTCAGATAGCACTGCCCCAACTTCCTTCAAATCACTATTATGCAGCTTTCATAAAAAAGCTGCTTCTTAATGCTTATAATAGTTAATTGCTTGGCAAATAGTAAAGTTTGATTTTGAGAGACTTATTCATTGAATACTGAGCTTACAAAAAAAAAAAAACTATACCTCTCACATAAAGGAGGAACAGACTTTGCTTTATATGACAACAACTATGCTATGATCAGCCCACTCAGTGGTTCAGAACTGGATTTGCAAGAAAGTCTGCCTACATTTTTGTTTGCTACATTTGCAGTCTGCAGCTTCCACATTGTTTTGGCACATGTGGGTATCTAATGTTTAACCACAGAAATTCTGGTATTGCACGCTATACCATATTTGAATGTTCTAAATAGGTCAAATAAAGTCAGTAAGGGAAGATTGGTATGTTCTTTGCCTATTTAGCATGTCCAAGGCACTCACAAGCAACGTGAAGCTATAGCTTAATTAGTCTCCTAAGGTGGACAGCTTTGGAAATGCAACAAATTACCACAGCCTAGGTAAATACATAGAGATTGTGTTGATAGACAGGAACATCATGCTGTATTTACAAAGGGCTACCTATGATGCCATAACTGCAGCTGGGAATCTTTTATCCACTTCACTGGTACAAGGTGGCATCCAAAGAAGTCAGCTATTACATTTTAATTAAAAAAAAAAAACTAAAAACGAAAAACTAGAATGAAGAGATTAAAGGATGAAAATATGTTGTTATGAAAAACTTCTGAATGTATTAGGTCGTAGAACAGCCTCGGTGGGTAAATGACAGAAGTCTATTGGCTTTTGACTTTTAGAAAAAGACAAAGACCAGGAAAAAATGTAGAGATTCAGTGTGTATTAGCAGAAAGACTAGATAATTTAAATGGTCTTTTCTACATTTTAATTTCATGATTTAGTAGTTCTGAGGTTTACTTAATCTTTTCCAGTGCATAGCACAGAAAACTAACTTACCAAACCAGAAATATTTGTAATTTGGGTGAAAGTGAAGTTTTTAGAATGATTTTTTTACAACCAAATCAAAGTGATGATGCTGTTTATACGCACCCTAAATGACTGCACATGACAGCAAGACAAAAAACACTGTAACCACATAGAAGCTCAAAAACAAAAGCTGTCTGTCAAGGCAACAATACCTATCACCATCATGAAGAACATGGAAAAGCCAGATATAACAACAATCTGATATCATCTTCCAACTCATATGTAATATTTTGTTGCCTACCCTTATAGACCACTTTCTTTGTGCAAAATTAAAACCCAACTGCATGTCTAAAATATATTATTCTAACACACATTCAGATAACACTTTGATTACACACCAGTGTCACGGTAATCATTTTCTTTATGTGCATGCTATACTGATACTCTAATGGTAATGTGAAGATGGTATGCCTGTGAAGCATCATGAACAGTAAGTGTTTATCAGTAGGTTACATAGCAATAAATAATTTAATTCCAACTGAATTCATTGTTGAACAAAACGTACCAAAAAGTTGTTTGTTTTTTTTCCTGGCCTTCTACAATGTTAGAACATGCTCATGTGTGACTGAGACAAAGGGTTGTGGTTTTCTTCCATTTCCTAGTTCTAGCTCCAGGCAATACACAGAACACTACTAGTCAATATTTTAAAGACAGTATATTTAACAATATATTTTTTAATTCCAGCCCTACAATCCAAATTACTCAGAAGATTGTCTATAAATATATATTTATGTAAATAAAGATATAATTAAGATATAAAATAAAAATAACTCTGCTGCTAGTAGTTCTAAGTAACTACTTGTCAACAGTTTATGGGTCAGTTTGGCCCAGTTCCATGACTGATGGAGTGAGAGAAATCACAGATCCACATCCCAGGAAGGGGGAAAAGTGGAAAGGGCAGGAAGATGAGTATATATATATAAAAAAAAAAAAAAAAAACAGCAACAGTGATCTGAGGAGGAAAGTTAATTTACTAAATAAGATATTGAAATACAGGATAACACAATATAATACAATAGAATTGGAATTGAAGCTAATAAATCAAGTAAAATAAGAGAGCGTCCAAAACCTGAAGGACTTATTCTAGTGTTAAAGGCAACACAGCTAGGGAGCACACACATGCTGCAGAGACAAGCAGAAAAGGAAAACAGGCATCTTATGACATATGAATAGTTTTATCCTTTCCTCTGAATGGAAAAAGGAAACAGGACAGTGAACATATTTGAGATATGTAGTTGTTTTTCTGAGACAGGTATACTTGGAAATATCATCAGCCCACAGAATTGGAGCATTAACTCTAACTCCCAGTGCACCAGATAATGTTATCATGTGAAATACCAGTAACAAGAATCATAAAACCACATCACTACGGCAAACAAAACATATATATTTTTACCAAAAGCTAGAATTTTCACTAAAATACATTTATTAAAATCATGATATAGTTCATACCTTGTTTCTCCCCTACCTACAGTGTGTTTCTGCTACTGAAAAAAAAAAAAAGGAAGTTTGACAACTACAATCTAGAAGTTACACTGACTGTTTCAGGTTATTGCTACCTTTCACAAGTTCCCCTCTCAAAATTTTTATCTGCTTTTCCATTCCATTCTTCTATACTCATCCATAATAATCTAACTCAATTCAGTGGCAACATCGTTTAATTTTTAGGTAACACTTAGTCAAACCAGACACACATTAAACTTCCATTCTTTGTACTAGCAAAGTCAGTGCTTTGTTAATGTTTTTGTAAAGAGCTGCCAGCTATCTTCACATCAGTTCAGCACACACCTGCTTCCTACAGAAAGCTGCCTACCAATTCTGAGTTCACTCAAGTGTGCTTTCTTGAAACCGACTGCTTTTAATAACGGGATACATTATATCTATCGAAAACAGTACCAACTCCTATCTGACAACCAGGAATGCCACAAAAATCAATTAAAAAACATCTGAGAACTGTGGAAATGCTAGAGAGAGGTTAATGAGGCCAAGCAACTGGAGGAGTGACTTGAAAAGCTATACAGTATACACAGTACACTGTATTTCAGCAGTGGGTCTTTTAGGGACCATGGTTTTATGCAAATGTAGTTAATTTGACCCCAGAAGAAGTGATACTTCTCTAGCACTAGGCATAATTGTAATTGCCATTAGTGTCAGTGGATGTTTATGCTATTACTGAAAGGAGATAAAGAATTTATAGAGCATTTTACTTGGAAGGAAGAAGGACAGAAGATGGGCAGAAATGTAGCACATAAGAGGAAATACTCAAAATGAGTTATTCTTATCCAAAGTATATTTCTTCACATACAGCCATTTATTTGCGTGCATCTCTGCTCCTACCCTGCATAAAATGTTTGATAAACATTCACTTTAGTGTTTCAGCAACTTAATTTCTCTGATATTCACGTGCTATTTTGTCGTTATTTTCTACTAGTGTTGGCAAACTGGTTTCCTGACGGACTTGTGTAGGGAAACATGAAAGTGCTTTGCTTACCACTGAGTTTGTAATCACTGTCATTTAGAATACCTAATTTTAAAAGTTGCATCAGTTCAATCAGGAATTCAAAACCAAGATAAGCCAACAATTTGGAAAAGCTTATATATCTCATCCCCACTATTCTCAAAAACAGCACATCTCAGAACTTAAATAATTTACATAAATTCTTAAATCTAAACTCCAGAATAGCTAATGTGCTTGAGGAGAAAAAAAAACCAAAACAAAACAGCAACAACAAAAAACATTTCATAGTGAAAATTACTATATTATAAATTAGTATTTGCTTCCCACTAGCTCCAATGGCATTTCCTGGAGCATAATAAGTGAAGCGCATTTAAGTTGCTCACCAGGATAGATGGAGAACACTGCTACACAAACTTTTTAACCATTTAAGTTTGGCAGAAGTTTTTACTTAATAATGCTCTAAATATTCACAAATTAGAAATCCAGTCAGTTTTAGTAGAATAATATTGCACAGACAGAATACAAAAAATCATGGTAGGATGCACTGCAAATATCTGAAAGGAATGCCTCCCACAGTTGTGGTTATACCAGCTGTCCGGGACACAGTATTATATTATCTTCACCATTGGGAAGAGGGTCAGATCTGCTTATCAGTGGATGAAAGGCACAGCCACACCTTTCCAATCTCCAAGCCCTTCCAGCTTCGTATTCAGTTATGTTCACCTTACATCAAGCTCTGAATCTGGCACACCTGTTCAGCGTCACAGATCTCTAGAAGAACTCAGCAACTAGTAAAGGTCTAAAGTCAGTTTAAACTCCCAATACTGCTGTTGTTTCTATTGCATTCAAATATTTTAAGGGTTTTGAGCACAAAATAATGCATATCATAGAAGTAAAATGGTTAGGAAGGGAGGTCAGAGACCACTTAGTTCCAACTCCCTGCCACGTGCACCTTCTACTAGTTCTGGCTGCTCAAAGCCTCATCCAGCCTGGCTTTGACCACTTCAGGAATGGGACATTCACAGCTTTTCAGGGCAACCTGTTCCCCTGCAACAGCGCCTTGCCACCTTCACAGCAATTTCTTCCCAACAACTCATCTAAATCTACTCTCTTTTAGATTAAAACCATTGCCTCTTGTCCTATTGCTATACTCTGATGTTTTACTCACGTTTTCATAGAACTTAAGTTGTAGCCAATACAAATACTGTTGTGTTACAGAATTATTTTCATTACTAAAAAATAAGCTTCAAAGCCTAGAAGAATTAACATGTCCAAGTTAATGTGTTCTAAAATACTTGCTTTTCCAAGAACTTTGGTCAACTTCCTTTACCAAATATCTACTTTTAATAGAAAAATCACTGTCAAGTTCTTCAAACAAAATTGGAAAGCCTCTCTTTTTAGTCAGAACACTCAAAGCATGTAAAGCTAGTCAGCAATTGATGATATGTACAAAAAAAACCAAGTGTTTGAAGAGGTATACTTCTTTGGGGGAACACACACTAAGTAGGAACAATGTTCTTACAAACCAGAAGAAAGTAAGTTTTTTAAATGTTTGTTACATTGCAGATGCTACTCTGGACTACACAGACAACATAGATCTCCTTTAATCAGATTAAAGGCCAAGGCCACAGCTTTATTGGAATACAGTAACTCACAGTACAATATTATCTGACAGCCAATTGTCCTTGAAGTAGTAAATAACGAAAGCCCAAGGCAAAACACCGTACAGACCGAACATCAAAGAAATGCAGTCCAACCCAAGCTACAGGCTTGGGGCAGAGCAGCTAAAAGACTGCATGGAGGAAACAGACTTGGGGGTGTTGGTTGACACTCAGCTAAACATGAGCCAGCAACAGGCCCAGGATAAGAAGGCCAATGGCATCCTGTATCATATCAGAAATAGCGTTGCTACCAGGAATAAGGAAGTGATCATCCCTCTGTACTCAACACTGTCAAGACCACACCTCAAGCACTGCATTCAGTTTTGGGCCTCTCCCCACAGGAAAGACACTGAGACCCTGGATCGTGTTCAGAGAAGGGCAAAATGCTGCAAGGGGTATGCAGCACAAGTCTTATGAAGATTAGCTGAGGGAACTGGGATTGTTCAGTCTTAAGGATGCTTAGACCTTATCACTCTCAAAGCTACCTCGAGGTAGGTTGCAGCAAGGTGGGGGTCAGTTTCTTCTGCCATGTAATTAGCAATAGGACTAGAAGGGATGTCCTCAAGTTGCCCCAGGAGAGATTCAGGTTGGATGTTAGGAAAAATTTCTTCTCTGAAAGAGTGGTTGGGTGCTGTAACAGGCTGCCCAGGGAGGTGGTAGAATCACTGTCCCTGAAGGCGTTCAAGAAACATTTAGATCTAATACTGACTGACAAGTTTAGCAGAAAATTTTGGTGATGGGTTGACAGTTGGTCTGGATGATCTCAGAGGCCTTTTCCAACCTTTGTGATTCAATGATTCTTTTAATGTGAACTAAAAGAACTCATTCCCCACACCAAGTGTTGTACTCTCTGCTCAATATTTAAAACCAGGTCTGTTAATTTCATCCTCAAAGTATTGCTGCAGAATGTAAAAGGAATTTATTTTTTTTAAGCCTGTCTTCAAAAATATTTGTAACTACTTTAATAACTAAATAGTAGAATAAAAAACTCAACACGTTACGTTCTCAGACAACAATATAAGAAAGAGCAGATACTGTAATCCATATTAAGTTGAACAAGATATTAAAGTAGTGCTATATGTCATGGGCTTTATTTGTTCATAGGCAAACTGAGTAATGCCTGTCTGAAAATTAAAAAAAAACATCAAACCTGAAGTCTACATGTAGAGCGGTCATTAAACCATGATAAAACCTGTGCATATATTGAATTCAATAGAATGTGCAAGTTGTACATTCTCTGACGTTACTGCAATTTCCCCATAGCCTCAGGACTTACAGGTCCATGGTCTACTAAAACACGCAAGCAAATAAAAGACTGGTTATCCTCAAATCACTCAGTGGTAAAAGGCAAGTGACTTTTTTCCTCTATCTGAAGAATAATGGTTCACATCAACACATAGTTATCAGTCCCACAGTCAGCTTAAACAGCTCCTGCTCTCCTACCGGAAGATCTACAAGCTTCTTCAATGTTATTAGCATTAGAGAAAAAATATTTTATGTTCTTCAAATGTGGTCAGCCACAATCAGCTCATGGGATAAGCTCCCAGAACTCAGAGGGGAGGCCCCTGGAAGGAAGGGAAGGTTTTCTCTGAACAGAGAAACTATCTCCCATTATCCTTGCACAAAGTCCCAAAGGCTACATGAAAAGCATCAGGTTGCATTAGATTTCAATTGTTTCTCCCTGCTGTGTAAGTGCTACATGTAAATCTATTACATCTTTGGAGTCTGAAATCTAACTGAATACTCAGCCAAAAAAGGTGATAGAACAAAGTGTCTACTAATCATCTCAAATCAGCCAGGAAGTGAGGCTTTGCTAATGAATTATAGTAATTAGCTCTAGGGAACGGTCACTGTACTGACAAACTACTGCCTCCTCTGAGCAAGAGGAGACAGATTAAACACATTTGTCCGTATTCCTAAATCCCTGTTCCTGCACTTTTTTCGAAATAGCGTTTCACCTCCCTGCAGCAAGAAACTGAGGTACTGTCAGTGGCTTTCAGAAATGACACCTGATCAACAGCCTTCTAGGACAGCACCAACTCTTGTTGTCTAATTAAAAAAAAAAAAAAGCAATGGTTCAGTGTAAACATATGACCCCACTGGAGACACCTGCATCATTCTTCTGGCCCATGATATTTGACTAGCTAATTGCTGGAGCTCATGGGTTAACAAATGAGTAAAGGGCATAGATCCATTCTACAGCTGAGATCAGCATCACTACTGGTACTGCAAAGAGATAAAGGAATATTGATATCTAAGCAGAGCTGACAAGCACACCACAGTGCCTTAGACCCACACTGCCTTCAAACAACCAAAGTAGCAGGTACATAATTAATTTTCCTTCCTAAATGTTATAGGACAAAATACTACCCGCCTAATTTAGAAGGACAATAAAACAGTTGGAGAACAAGGGCAGAGAACAAAACCAGCACACAGAGAAGTCAAAGATGTCAGTCTTTTTTGATGAGGTGAAGAACACTCTGTTTTGTCACTCCTGTAGGCTGTGACTATGGCAGATCAAAACTTGCCCCTCCATTCAGGTCCTAGGCACAGCAGCACTTCAGCTGCTCTTTTCCTTCACCTCCTGGTGGCCCTCAGTCTTCTCACATCTACACAACCACAGGAAGACGTTGCTTCACCTCTGTAGCATGATACCTTCGTAAGCTGCTGACTTCTTCAGTGCTACTACAGAGTCAGAAAAGTCACTAAGGCCAGACCAATCACTAGGACTAGTTTTTCCCTCACTGAAACACAAGCAAGGAGAAAGGAAGTGGTGAAAAAAATCATGGCAGGTGTGCAATGCCTGCACTCTTAGCAGCAGTTAGCAGGTCATAGCAGTCAGCTCCCATAGAAGAGGCAGATCCTTGATTTGACTGTGATGGTACAGCTTTGCTTTTAAAAAAAAAAAAAAACTGTAATGGAAAATTTCTGTTCCAGCATTTTGCTGTTCCTAGTGAGAGAAATAACCCTTCCATATTTTTGCAACTGCTCTGAGGCTAACACAGAGGAAATCCTACTTGGATTTCTTTGAAACCAGAATAACCTGCCAAAATATTCAAGGGAAAGAGCTCATGATAGTGTTATACCCTTTTTTGAAAGCTTAATTTAGACAACTACCAGCAGATCCCTTCGTGGACACAGCAAAATCTTAAACTCACTCTATTTGACTGTGCTTGCCTAAGGCATTAAGTTCAATCCAACATGTTGCACCTCAGTAACTCGACACAGACTAGGAAATTCTTACAGTCAGCTTCCCCAAGAGATTTGTTAAGTTTCACATACATTTAGTTGCGCAGTTGGCCTGCTCAAATTGATAAACTTGTTGCTTGGTGCTCTCTCTGCTGCAGATTTTGTCACTAGGAAAAAATAAATATAGGCAGGATGGGGAGGTGGAGAAGGAAAGAAAGGTACTATTTTTCAATAAAGATATAAAAAATTATACATGTATTACCATTCCTATCTCCTCTTCAGATGCATTTATTTTGCAGAAGATACATGCAGATACCCCAGTGATGTGCGCATAAAAATGCCACAGATAGACAAGATGAATGTCATTAACACATTAAAAAATGAGTATAGCAGGCAGATACAAAAATACTATTAAGTTTTATAAAACATAAAAGGAATAATTCACTACATGGTTATCCTTTATACTCAAACTGCACACACAAATTACAACTTATTAATAAAGACTCCAGCCTGGAAAAGCACTTAAAATATTTAAGTAAGTACAGTCACACTACAGTCAATGGAATTATTCGCTGACTTAGAGCTAACACAAGCCTAAGTACTTTGCGTAGGCCATATTAGTAGCCTTCAACCAACATGTCTACAATGCTATACTATAAAGACGAGTTTTACAAGTTATTATGGAGAAAAAGTACTTCCTCTCCCATTCTCCAGCAGTCTCCCAACAATAGTTATGGATATAAGTATACCATCCTATGGTACATGCCACAAAACGAGACAGTACAGGCAACCACTTTTGTCAGCGTTGGCAAAAGACAAACGAAGCTGAAAGCCAGCAGGAAGGGGAAGCTGCTGAAATAAGAATCAAGAGCAACCTCATTTCCAGAAGGGTGGCTTTATGGTCCTACAGCAAGCAGAAAGCCTATGGTGCTGGCAAAGGAAACCAGACATGGTCACAGCATCAAAGGGAAAGAAAGAAATGATGCATCTTTTCATCAATCTTTAGCAGATAGAAATTAAAACTTTCTCTGTATCCTGCAGAGCTCTCCAATTGCTTGCCATTACTATTGTGTGATACAGAAAGCATTTAGTCCTCAGCGTATGGCACAGATAGTGTGTTAGCACACCATATTCTTTCAGCTAGAGTCATGTATTTTGATGACAAACCAAAGAGAAGCAATTACTTTCTCCATCTTTCCTCAGATGCCTTGGTTACAAAAACACAAAAAGCTTTATTATCAGTCCCTGCACCTACACTGCACAAGGATTTCCAGTTATCAGATGAATTTACAAAGATGATGTACTACAATACCAAGGACAGAACCATCTAAATAGCTTTGCAGCACTGCAGCAGTCAGCGGTCTATAGACTGATTATTTACAACTTCAAAACTAGGAATGACAGTTTTGTTTTTCCAAAGAAATTCAGAATGTCTTAAAAAACAAACAAACAAAACGTATACTGTGTTAAAATACTGTTTCTTTTGTAGTATATGAACTGAATGGAACAGCTAAAACAATGCCAACAAAAATACATACGCATGTTTCTCACAAAAAGTAGAGATCGCTGAAGTTACACAGCGAGGAGAAAAATACAGATTGAAAGCGTATGAGTGTAGGTTATGAGGCAAGCTCTAAAGAAACAGCATGGAGCAAGATGTTCAATTGATTTTTAGGTGCAATAGCAATGAAAAACTTATTTTCAAATACAGTTATACTACCTGCACCTATAAAAAAGATTACAGAAGTACAGACTTGATCAGATCTCTCAAAGGAGATAAATAAAAATTAGTGTTTTCTGCTTTTCTAACTCAGGCAAGAGTAGTCTTCTTAAGCAGACCAGGTTACAGAAGATTTCATTGTGACTACCAGTGCTACAAGTGACCTATGAAGAAACAGGACTTCATCTTCAGCCAGCTCAGTGATTAAAACGCCACAGGCAATGAATAGCTGAAACCAAGGGAGCAACACCTTCTTCATTCAGAAGAGTATTTACTGTCAGCTTACAAAAAAAGTCTGTACTAGAAGGAAAGGAAAATTTCTTCCTGCTGAAGTGCAAAGAAGCCAAATAACCTAAAAGCCTCTCTTCAGTAACGCATTTCTTCTAGCCACAGTACTGTACATTCTGAAACTAAAGTTCTGTAACTACTCAATTACATATTGTTCTTTGAGGAAAAACAATCCAGAAACAATAATAATAAAACACTTTCCTTCCCCAACTTTTTCTATTTTAAACAAGACTCTCCTTTACTCTTTTACGGGAGCAAGTTTTTACCTGGACTAATAATGATAGGACAAAGGGGAAGAGCCTCAAACTACAACCCACATTTTTGTGGCCATGACAGGCTCTTCCACCAACATGAACACAGAGACTGAATGAAATACACACTTCACGCATCTGGAAGATAAACAGTGGGAGCTCTCATCTGAAGAATAATACAGCACCTAGCTCATCTACTCAATCAAGTTGTTATTCTCATTTCAAGCCAATTGCAGTTTATCACCCAACTAGAAGTTTTTGTGCTATCTTAATAAGAAATAGCTCATTTTCCTAAGGCAAGAGCGTCATCATCCTCAGACAACTGACTGTGCGCTACCTTCAGTTACAGTAAGTTTTTCAGCCATCTGTCATCTCTTTCAGAAAGAGCATCAAACAGAAAAGCAGTACCTCTACTACTTTTAAGGAGCTATGAACAAATACAAGAATGCCGCAACTAGGTCCTGAATAAAGGCAAAAATTTTAACATAAATAAAACTTCGACAAACCGTTGACAAACAAAAAGTTATTTAGTGAATATAGAAAAGAAATAATTCCTACCAGATATGACCCTACCCTACCTTTCTTATCGCAAGTCATAGTGTTTAATTTTATGAAGATTTTCAGGTTTTTGTTTGTTTCTTAATTTGACTTTTCATACTGTAATTCTGGTTTACACCTTGGAGCATTTATTTACAAGTTTAGAAGCTCTGTGCTGCAAAATTCCTCACATTAAGAAAGATTGTTTTTATCAAAAAGCATAAACTACTTACATTTCAAATAGTTTTTACTAATATCTTAAGTATTATCCACCTTATGAAGACAAAAATTTTCTCAATAATCACAGTCACCAGGAGAAAAACTAGACACTGAATTCTTGTTTTAATTTATTCAATACCCCTTACTCAATACATCTCAGTATTTATGTCAAATAAAGAATCCCTATATGTGCTACATTCTGTATCAGAGAACTTGCAAGGAATAATTTCAGTGTATTAAGACAAACAGTACTAACATGTCTTAAGACAAATTATAGGATCAAAGTACTACACACCAAGTAACTGTTGTACAGTCTGTGTTAAGCAATGGGGCAAAATTCCACTAAGAAACAGGAATGAGAAAAAGAAAAAAAAGGGGAGATGGAACAGATGAAGAAAGACTTACCTAAGCTCACTTGAAATGAATTGTAGCGATCCAAAACCAGAATCCAGAAACAATCCTAAATACATTTTCCAGACAAACTATCTCTGAAAACAGATCTCAGATCAGCTCTAAAAATCAACTTAAGAGTCCTACCTGCTGGTAGCATCTGGCTGATTTGCAACAGCTGCTCAGCAATAGCCCTAATGACTTCATTGGGTACTCCTGCCATGGCTAGTTAACAGGTGATCTTACTCCACCACTCAGCAAACTGAGAGCTCAACTACTGCTAGTTGCAACAAAAACGTAGGCTAGGCGTAGCCACTTTGTCACAGTAATATTTGATATACTTTCTGATGCTAGCAGCTGTTTTCAATCCATCTGAAATTAGACCAGACAGCAAACTCTTCAGTGAAGTTCTGGGGTATTAAACTAGTAAAGAAGTAAGAGAGTAAAAAGAAATTAATGCTTTTTTTTGTTTTGTTTTTCCCATTGGTCCCCTCTCCTATGTAATTGAGCCATAACTTGTAAGTTTTCTTTGCAGTTAAACTGGCCTCTTTCTGCACTTAGTTTTTGACCATCTGTAAAATGGGAATAATAATAGTAGACTACTTCTAACATGAAAAAAAAGGGTTAATTTCTTAGCAACAAAATATACTGAAGGTACTCTAGTGATAAACTAAGAGTGTGTGAGTGTGTGTGTGTGTGTGTGTATATATATATATACATATTTTAACATTTTAAAAGCAGGCTTTCCCAAATGGAGCTCAATCTCATAAATAAAGTGAAAATGAAGAGATTTGCAAAGGTTCGGATTGAAGCAATCTGAAACCTCCAGATCTTCCTCCTAGGTATTTAAAATGACCTAAGAAAACATAAAAATGAAACAGCAGAATAAATTTAGGTGTCATGCTGAAATTGCTAAATTTTCTTCCTCCCCCTTTATTTATCTACCTACCTATCTATCTATCTATTTATTTATTTATTTTTAATTTAAAGTGTGCAAAGCAGGTGTGGTAACTCTCATTTCCCTCCTGCTGCTTGGCCCACCTGCTGTCTGCCTGATGGTGCTATACTCCCCACTTCACTATTTCTTTCCAAAATGCAAAGTTTAAAGTAACAATGTAAATTTATTTATTACCTCTTTTTTTATTTTTTTTAAGCTCAAGTTTATTCTAGATATCTCCCCAAACATGTCTACAACAAATGTAAATTCATTATTCAAACAGACAGCAAAACTCTTCTATCCCAAATGCTGTGCTATGCATCTGTGACTTGCTGCAGAGGACAGAACGTCCCCTTTCTCCATTCTGCTTCCCATATACCATCATGCTTTTCAGGCTGCAAATGGCAACAATAAGTGGTGGCTCATCTGGTGTGAGACATTGTGTATGTTCACCAAAAATTTATCCAGCATAGAAGGGCAGACAACTGCAGCAATAAAAATCTCATGAGATTGTATAATGACAATAATTACATTAGTAATAATAACAATAAATTTTAAGGTGTAAATCTTTTTGTTTTGAGCCTTTAAAATAGTCAGGCTTGTGTGAGAAAGCATAAAGGGATGTACAAACACACGAAGCCTGGGGATTTTAAGTAAAACATCATCTAATTAACTCATAATTGGATTAGATTTGGCAATACTGTAGCAATCCTTATCATGCAATTGTTTCTCTCTTGTTCCTTTTTCCACAAGTTTTATAAAAACACATACGCTTTTCTCACAAATGCTTACTGCAAAGCCATATGGAAACTTGCATTTCTGAAAAAAATCTAGAATTCCCAGCTTCCTTCCATTGTGGTGACTCCATCAGTACTCAGGCTGTTAGACACCTGAGTCCACCTCTCCCCCAGGTCAGCCAGGCTCTTGCCCCAAATCTGCGGGGATGAGAGAGATTCAGCTTGCTAAAATCTGTGTTTCTTAAACTTCTGACAGCATGTGCTCTTCTAGCCAGCGTGTGGATTTCTGTTCTGCCCTACAAAGCCAGACAGATTCTCATAGCCATACAACAGTGGTTTGATATGAAACTATTTACTATCTGGTTCTGCAAACTCAAGTTCTCCTCACCAACTGCAGTACACCTTAAACCTCCTGTTCTCCCCAGCAAGGGAAGAGATCCACTGATTTACAATGGGCGTCCATTAACACTGCAAGCACTAATTAAATTAACATTTTCAGATTCTGGCCAACATGATTCCTACATTTATAACTGATAAATTTCTTAATTCAAAATAAATATTTGTATTACTACAATTTATAACATATACATTGTTTGTTTTTATCATGCTTTGACAAAACCATGACAAAACCATTGACAGTTTTAAAGACATTTGGTTAAGTGTTACCTTTTTGTTATTTCTAACATTCTTCCAGTTCTTGCTTTGCCTATTCCATGTGCCAGTGGAAAACATAATATGTTTATATATATGAAAATAACATAAAGGCTAGTGTCCAAGCAATAACGCATCAGTTATTATTCAAGAAAAATAAACATTTTTATAAGTGAATGAACTGTATGAATAACTAGCTTTTATCATTAATATTAAAGGGAAAATAAATTGAAGTCAGACAAAATAAAATGTAACAACTGACAATGAAAATGCCCTAAAATATTTAAAAAAACAACACCAACAGAATAATTTTCTTACAGTTTTTTCCTATACATAATACTGCCTTAACATTTACACGTATGCAACTTTACGTTCTGATTCCAAATGTTTCAGATTTACCTATGACTACATGCATTCTATTACACAACAAAACAGGGCTTCTCTTTATTTTACCACACACTATAACATTGTTATTTTAAAGAAAAGTCCAATAAATCAGTTTCTTGAAGATAAAAGTTTGCAAAAACATGATCTGCTCTGTTTTCTCCCTTAACTGCCCTTCTGTTCAGCATTCATTTTAAATGTAATGTTATTTCAGTGAACCAATACTTTTAGGCATGCTGAATAGTGTGGAACATTCTTTTATTCTGATGTCATGCAGAAAGCATTTTTCTCAGAAGACATCTTTTGTAGTTGTAACCAAAAGGCAAAAGAAACTGGAGAACTCAAAGGGAAGGAGTGGGGGGAGGAATGGCTTAAACCCTCAGTCCTGTCACTTGTAAAGCCATGTGTCAAAACCATACATATTTTTCACAATGACCTCTTAAAATAATACCTTATAAGCAAGTACCTCTTTGGAACTTCCAAGATATTATATTTATTTTTACAGATTTTGACTAAAAATTCCTTCTATTATTGTACTGTATCACAGGGAAGTTCGCTATAGTTTCATGAAAGACGTTTTCATTTCTGACTGGCATCTTCTCAATAGGAGGGGGCCCAGGCACACCACTCTCTTCCAGGCAAACCTTTCTGCTCTTAAACAGTACGGCATTCATAACTTACTTTCAGCACCGCAGGGCAGCTACACAGCAAAGCCTCTCCAACTTAATAGCTTGTATCACAGAGAAGTCCACTATTTGGCCAAGGTATAAAACATAAATCCATCCCTCACATGCTTCTGCACCCCACAAAAATGAAATCTTATCTACTGTAAAGACCTGCATTTCCACACTAGAGCCTTGGCAAGGCAAAAATACCACACAATTACCAAGCCTTGTGTTATGCTGCAGTGTAGTTATGTTTCATCACTCCCAACTAAGCTCAAGAAGGGAAAAAAATCAACCACAGAAAAAAAGAAACATTGAGAAGTTCTCAACAGAAGAAATACTTCATAGGACGCGTACTAGTAATACCTTTAGTTTCTGCAAATCTGCTGAATTCTTACAGCATGAAACATTATTCTTCACAGAAAGCAAATATACCTTTACTATATGAGCTATGTCAAACTTGTGGATATAAAGAGAAGCCATAATAAGATAAAACTGCTTAAAAGAATCATCACCATGATTCAGGAACAGGACAGGATCTCCTCTTATAAGGAGCAAAGCTTGGGACATTTTATAGGAAATATATTTAGAATAATTCTACCTGCAATAAATAAATAAATAACAAATAAAATGCTTTAAATATAACTTCTTAACTTCCAATGTTATTAAAAACTTTGAGTCTATCCCTGAAGAGCTTCAAGACATTCAGCTTGTGGCATTCTCATGTACAGTAGCGCTCTAATAAGCCAAAGGCTGGTTCTTGCCATTTTGAGAGTCAGAAAATGTCACTCTGGGAGAGACAGAAAAGAAGCTTGTCATATTTGCAAGAGAATAAGAACACACTTAGCAAGTACTTTTAAAAATGCTATCTATTTTAAAAATGGCTGTGTAGTCAGAATGTTAAATCCAGCCTTAATACAGCTTACATTGGACCTGATATAGTCAATTGTTATCAGTAAAAAAAAAAATTACATAGTACATATACTCAGATATATCTATTTTGTCTGTTTTGCATTACGAAGTTCCAACTGTTATCTCAATTGTTAGTACCAACATTTACAGAGACACTTTCCTGTTGAGCTTGTTACTGGATGTCATTATTGGACTAATATGTTAGTCACAGCAACACAGTTAAGACTGAGTGAAAGTGTGTGTATGTGTGTACAGATAGTACAGATACAATAAAATAACATACAGAACACAAGGATCTCTTCTTACTATAGACACAAGCATTGCCTATTTCCTGCATGCTTACTAATAAGTTCTCTGCCTGCAACACGTTCTATGCCTGAATCGTACCACGTTTGAAGTAAGCAAATGCTGTATTGTTCTCAAAAAACTGCAACGTTTTCCTGGAAGTGGTTTTCTTTTTGTTTTGTTTTGTTCTGTTGCTTACTTCGACACCTTTAGGCACAATATTAAAAAACATGCAGCTTAAACAAATGTTTCTTGCGAAGAAACCACAACCAACTTCACTGGATAGAAACACATTAAGAGAGAGAAACTGGGAGGTTGAGCGGTCACTGTGAACAATTTTCGTCACAGAAAGTAAAACAGGAGAGGCCTATTTTCTATTATCTTTCCCACAGAAATACTTCTGGAGCAGGTGCTGCCGGAAGGTATTGGGACACTACTGGCATCCCAAGTGTAAACTGGAACAGGGACCCAAATCTTGTGTTGTGGAGAGGAGGGAAAGGATCCCAGTCGATTTTTAACAGTATAGCAAAGTCTAGCTATTACTTTAAATCAGTTCTCCAAAAGTGCTGATGACAGGAAGGGATGCAACTGTTACTACCACTTGAAAGGGATGCAACTGTTACTACCACTTGAAATATTGAGAGATTTCTTTAAAAAATGTACCATCTTCTATTACATTCTCTGAGAGCAATTGGAATTGCATTGATAGGAATAAATATTTTGCTGCTCTTTATTTCTCTTTTACAGAGACTGGCTATGGCAGAGCACACTGGATCCTCTTCTGGCTCATGCATCAGCAGAATGGGAAGCAGAGTTCCAGCTGTGGAGCCCTCATTGTTGGTGATCCATGAACCAGAAAGAACACAGCTAGACTTTCAAATTCCAGGTTGAGCTTGTGGCACTGGCAGTCAAGAAAAGCGCCCTTTTAATTACTCCTTCTTCCCTCTGACATGACAAAATAAATTAAATTATCCCAGGAAAGACAATCAGCTGCTTTATGATAATAGATTTTTGAAGGGAACTTTTGCTCAATAGATGCAGCAACAGCATCTATTGAAAGCACAATATTAGCCTGTTGTCCACCATGAACACTGTGCCATATGCTTATTAAAGAGCATTGAAGTATGAAAAGGGAAAAAGTGGGACTGCTTTTCAAGGAAAACACGTTAAAATACTTCAGAGGAACAGGCTGAAAGTAGGGGTTTTAAATGTGAAAATAATGCAAGATTATCAGCTGCAGGCAGAATTGCTGAACAGAGGAAGGTAAACAGCAGTGTTTCTGCATGCATCCTAACCATTGATTTGGAGCTGTTGTGGAGAAAACAAACAAACAAACAACACACACAACAAAAGAACAAAAAATTAAGACTGTTATATCTTCTTAACATGCTTAACAAGCTTATTTCACCTCAATATATAAATACAGCTTATTTCACAGCAATTTGATACTAGAAGAGGACACATAGTACTATGAAACATTGATAATACGGTGTACAACATATTTTGATAAGAATATACTATATATATATTGTATTACAACTGAGAATGCACTAGCACTACACACAAAAAAGAGCAAGCATGTACAGAGAGGCAGCTAGACAAATATAGGAGTATATAACTACAGTAAATACTGTAGAACAGCTTTCATTCTCAGCAGAAAGACAATGTCAAAAAGGAAGTTTACCTCCTACACGTTTTAAAAATGCATAAATTATGAACTGCGTGTCTTAATTTCATGAAGTCTCTAGTATAAACTCAATAATAATAGTTGTCCCCAGCTCTAATGCTGTGTAGCTGCTTCAATGACAGCAATAACTCTTAACAGTGTGAGTTTTCCTTTACATTCCTCCACAACTAGTCATCCCTACAGTTTATCATTCTTCATTCTTATAGCATATCCACCATAAGCAAGAATTCAATGTTGCTCATAATATTTTGAAAGAGATACAGCTTCACAAAATGATAGGAACCTTGGGGCATTTCAAATTGAATGCATTTTTTAAAATCATTTTAAATTTCAACTATGGACTGTAGCTAGGCCTGGTAGCCTAAAGGTAATGCTCTGCTCTGTATTACCATGCCACAGATCTGGGTTACATTTCCCGCTGCTCTATAGTTTCCCAAGCTGGCACAACCTGGGGTTAGACTAGCACCTCTTGTTATCATATCGACACCACTCCAACTGATTAAGGAGCAGCACTGATAGGCTCTGAAGAGAATCCCATCCTCCTCACCAAGGAGGCTGTGTCTTTGAGCATAGCAAGAGGTTAAAAACAGGGCTGAAATGGAGTATATCCTCAGGGCTCCATCAGGGACATGAAAGACAACCCAAGAAAGTATGTTATATGACAACAAAGACATCAAATAATTTTAGTGAAATAGCTGCCTTCTACCTCTCCAAGTTTCCCAGGCACTTTCAGATGCACACTGTATCTTTTTCCCCTTCTATTACAAAATCTTTGTGCACTGCTCTTATGCGCTATGAAACAGCTGCTGCACTGCAACCTGGATTGCTGAATTACAATGGTAGATTAAGTTATTCCAATGTAATGGATCAATTATCTGGACCTTATGTACCCAATGAAAAACAGAAACTGCTGGTAAGAGTGTACAGGCAGGAATAAAACAGCTGGGTTCAAGCACTGCTGGGTTCAGTCTTCAGACCTCCAGTCCTGAAACTTCACAAACCATGTGCATTCACCCACAGAAGAACATTCAAAATTCAATTTACATTTAGCAACTAAAGGCTTTGTTTCATTTAAGTTCTGTTTGCAGATACTGCGTAAATATTCAAATTATTCTGCGTAAATATTCAAATTATTCTGCATAAATATTCAAATTATTCTTGTTCAATGGTAAATATTCTCAGTGATTAAATGTGTGGTGGTTATACAGAGATTCAAAGCCCGTTTTCTAACTCACGCCTGTCTTCTGAAAAGAAGCCGAGAAATCCTACACTTTACCTTCCTGTTGTAAAGAATTTGGGGATCCTTCAGAGAGGAAGGTAGCAACACCACCGCATTGTAAAGGCAACACTGTTACGTTAGGCTCAGGGTACAAAGCTTTTATTTGATGCCTTTAAAGTGTGTGAGTGTGTGACCACTTGGCTTGAAATCTGATTTCCCTCATTAATACAGTCATATGAAAGAGAAAAACGAGTTTCAGATTAAAGTAAGTGGCTGTGCAGTGATAGCAGGAGTAAAATCAGCATCTGTGGTCTTGTGCAAATCGGTACTAGTTGAAGACTGGGCATTGATAAATAAATGAGTGAAAGGCTGCACATTTGCTGGAATACAGGCAAAGCAAAAAAGGCCAGTACTAAAGGACCTAAAACTTTGAAAGATATATACTGCTAAAAATTAAATTGAAATACATTATCTAAATACCTTCGGTAACATAAGTGGCCTGTATCTTCTTTCAAGACAGAGTATCAGTTTATTTCAAATTTAGAGATACTGGCCTTGATTCAAATTCATGGCAGTTATAGAAACCAATGTTCCATGGCTTGATTCAGGTGGCAAGCATTAAATCTTTTTCCTGCTGTCATGCAACAACAACTTTAATACAAATTAGTACTGCCAAACTCAGTTTCCTGAGCTCAGGAGTCCTTGATGCTACTCCCTGAATTTTATTCATACTTTCACACGGACTGTGCTCTGCTGAAATTGTTGTAGCTGACAAGAAACAAAAAAAACTACAATATAATGACACTGGATTCAGTATTATAATTCATGACATTGTAGAAAATTTAACATGCAGCTCTTCATTATTTTTTTTAAGTGAGGTAAAGCTCAATCAAATCCACACACGGGGAAAAAAAAGGAAAAAAAAAGAAATAAAAAAGAAGAAAAAAAAAGGGAAATTTCATTTCTGTGAGTCAGATCTTCCCTTCAGACCAATCCAATTGTTTATGCTGAAACCAATTCTGCCAGTCAATAATAACTCACATTTTTTCAAGCTACTGATTCAGCTTTTGTAATATCTTTCTTGGAGTCAAAGAAAAAAATTCAAGGCTCAGAAAATACAAAAACGCAAAGCAAAAGGAAGAGCTTTTCCAGTTTTCCTACTCACCAAGAACATACAATTAACTAAACTTGACAATCCAGACAACTCGGAATGAGATGCAGAGGGTAGATCTGAGTCAGAGAAAGCATATTTCCACTTAAGAAAGAGCTTTCTGTTTCCCAATCAGGCACTCCAGACTGATGGGCCCTTAATTACAGAGTTCCACAAAAAGGGTGGGAAATGCCAGTGAGTACCTAAGCCTCCTGGCCTAGTTCAAAACCCCCTGGCAAAAATTTGCATTTCAAGGAACGCCCAGTTCCAATTCCTTGCAACTACCATAGCTGTAAACCAAAACCACTTCCTAGCAGAATTTCTGCCAAACCAGCCAACTGTCCCTGTAGTTCTAAATTGAAAAAGCTCATTCTGTCTGAATTAGGCCTCAATTTATACCAAGTCATTCATCTGTTTGTTTTCTTTTCAGATTAATATTTTAGCCATTACTTACAATTCAGTAGAACCCAAAGGCTAATCAAGCTCTAGGCTTTGGTGTGCCCAGGGCACAGCCTTTGGGCAGCACTGGTCAGCAGCTTACAATGTGTGAAGACAAAAGGAAGCAAAATAAACCAAAGTAACATCTCATTTCCTCCCCAAAATCCAAATACGATGAAGACAAGCTTGTTAATTCTATAACTAACATGGTTTTTACTCATCATCTAAATTTAACCTTTTTTATTTTTGAATAAATGTAGCTTTCACTTCTCAAAACTTCTTTTTTACCACAGCTTTCTCACTTTGGGCAACTTTTACATTTTTGTACATATTTTGCAAAAATACTCCTATATAAGTTACCATATGTACCTTGTAATTTAACATTCACCCTTGTGTCTCCTCATTTTCATATATTTTTATTTAACAGATCATACCCCTCTTTTAATTAAAGCACTTACATTCCATCATTTTCTAAGTGATCTTCTTTTCAAATTTATTTTGTATTTTTTTTAACTTTGCTTCACCATGAAAGGAGAAAACACAGAGTTTACCTGCTACATCTTTTTGTGTCTACTGATAGCTAACGCTGGCCAACCTCCAGGCCATCGTCTTGCAAAATATGATGGCATCACTGATGCTTTGAAAGCATGGTATATATTCTACCATGAGCTTCTGGCTGGCTTTTGCTACTCCAGCATTCCCCAAGGGGATAAGGAATTTTTCTTAAGAAAAAGGTAAAATATATTTATGATCCACCTTATATCACCTTGGAGAAGACAAGAGTCTTTCTGAACGTTTCAGCAAAACTATCTCACTCTTCAAAAGCAAAGAAATAAAAAGTGCTGATTAAGATGCTCTGGTTAATATGAGTGAAGCTCAAAAATACATAAATAAATATAGGTTACATATTAAGAGAAGAGAGTCAGTGGATTTTCTCCATCATGATTTCAGTAAATAGCCATCCAAAGAGCTCAAAAATAAAACTCAACACCTCAGAGCCTTTTGGAAATACCAATTTTTACTATCAAATAATAACTTTTTAAATAACTAGCATTAACAATGAAACATTCTTACTCAGGACTTATAGCTGTTCTTTTGGCCAATAGTCCTAATATAATGAGATTTTTGTGAGAATTCTGCTCTTCACCCAAGGCCATATAAGTTGAAAACTAGCTCTCCAAATAGCATCACAAGCATTTACAAAAGATAACTAAGAAAAGGAAGGGAAACAACAGGTTCAAGGCATACTGTGTAGTGATACAAGTTTCTCTATATATACCTTACTACATCCCAAACATTTATCAGATATCAGCAATAGAAATCTGATGTTTTCTAAGGCTCGCATGATTATACTTGTGTGCATACAATGGCCTTCTAGAATCTATCTACAGATTGGAATTATAGAATTGACAGTATGACCAAGCTTTCATTGAAACTAAATAACAGTCTCACTGATTTCACTTGTAGTAAGTTCCAAGTGAGGAAAAAAAAAATTTAAATAAATCAGACATCCTACACAGAAGTGACAAACTTCTAAGAGGTTCTGAGCATCTTACCAGCACAGGCTCAATTTGGTGACCAGTATCAAGATACTATATAAAATTTTGGCTCTAGTACCAACGTTGGTTAAAGTTTTTACATCTATGTCATAAAACCTTACAGTGAATGATCTGCTTAAAAATGGTGAGGAAATAATAGAAAAAGCAGAAAAAATAAATTGAATGATTTTTCTTTGAATTTCCTAGCTGCATTGTACATACTCCGCTTGTGCAACATGACAACACTCCACTGGAGTCAATGAAGCCATAGTACTTAACCCTAATTAATCATCTGGCTCTATCTACTGAAGCCAAGACAAAAATAAACACAAACTTTCACACTAAGGACATTAAAATAAAAAAGTGACCCTGATTAATAAAATGGTGTTTGGGAATTCTTATATCTTCCACGCAAATCAAAATAAATGATGAAGGGACAAAGAGGGTTAACAACGGAACAATAAAGCCTTGTGTAAACTTGCTGTTAGGAGATTCAGAATGAAAATTTTTCCTAGCTGTGTGCACAGTGCTCATGGCAATATGTGCCTTTGCATTCTGCAGAAATGGAGGAAAACCTATTGACAGTGGCCTGTGAGCCTCAATACAGCACTGAAGGAGGTACCTGAAAGTAGGCTGGACACTGAGAAATTCACACACATCAATACTGGCATTGTTGGACAGTTCAGATTTGAATAACTCATGATCAGCTTGGTACTTAAGGATTTTAACTCTTTCTTTATAATGAAAATGTAAACTTTAAAACTACCAAAATGATTTAGTCAGTGGATGTTCATTTTTTTAAAAACCTTTTGAAAGTTACTTTACACCTGAATAAAATGTACAACATGAAGCCTTGGATGGATTGGTTTTTTGGAAATTCCTATAAGTCTACCTGCTAGCCAATATAATTTTCTACTTTTTTACATTTTTCCCATGTCTGTAAAGTGAAAAGTACTAAAAGTACTGTTCTAAGCTTCAGAAATTACAGATGATTTCTGTGAAGTAATGTCCATTTTGCGGACACCATCTAGTGTGTTGACTACCCTGATAATTTATCAAGGATCAAAGTAAAGTAAAATTTATTGATTTTCTCACTCTTCACTTCAAGTCTAATTAATATTATTAAACATATTAAAGCTACTGCTGAAGGAGAGTTTTTAAGAAAGTTTTTCTAAGAGTATGATCTAAAATTACCTGAAATCACTGGTAGTCTTTCCACTGATTGATCTCTATGAGCTTTGAAGGTGTCCTGAACTGATCATGCTCCAATGTATGTTACAAAGTGAAATTCAATAATTATTATTATTATTATTATCATACCTTTATCATGACAGAAGAAAAGCCACCCCCTTCAGTAATCTTTAATATAGCTTTCACACAGATCTTTTGATACTATACTGCTTGGCAGAAACTCTTTCTCCCTTTTTTGCTACACATTAATCTCAACTATTTAGAGTGAACATGGCATGGCCTGAACACAATAGGGAATGTCCATGAGAAATACCAGGTACTCCTGCCAGCAGAGTGGTTCCCTGGCCCTAGGAGCTGGCAGAACAGAATGTCTCAATTGGCTCAGAGGACAGCCAGCTTTCTGGGGAGGCATTTATAACTTCCCTAGCCACACAACCAGCAAAACTAAACTTGCACAGTGCTCCTAAAGTAATAAAAAGAAAAGGCTAGATGGTAATGTAAATATTCTGACTCTGTCTGCTTGTCACTGAACTAAGATAGAGGATAAAACAGATCTTCTTTACAAGATAATTAGAGGTTTAAGAATTCCTTAAATTTAAGAAAATATTTAACACGATGTTATACACTTTGCCTGCTTTTTCTACATTATGTAAAACTCATGGAGCAATGTATTCATTCCACAATTTGTCTAGTCTGGCTCATTTCAAATTTAAATAAATACTAAATGAATGCTCTGCTCATTGGATAACTTCATGTCCTGGCACACTGTATGGTGCCACTGAGTGGCACATATTCATTAAATATACAATTGATAGTGAAAATCTTTAATTGGGTAAAATCCATGTACTTTAATATTAATTTAAAAGGCTAGGCCACACCTTCTACAAAGGAACATAATTGATGTGACTATTTTTGAAGCATCAGCAGACTTAGCAGAGTACCAGTGCATACTGAACACTATTAAACCTAAAAAACATGTGATAGCACAGAGCCAGTTTTAAAATTGAACTGACAGCACCTGAATATTGCATACTGTGTTATTAGGTTCTAAATATAAACATGCAAAATGCTGGTATCCTTTGCTATTTACTTGAATGGGAATGCTCTTTGTGCTTTTCAGTGAGATTAAAGTTTGTGTACATAAATCATATCTGAAAATGAGACTTCAGGTTCTGAATGACTTTGGCTGCAATTTCAAATATTATTCAATGAATTTGTTTGCTTTAGAGTACTATAAGTCTTAACTTAGTAATTTTAATATCATTTACTAGAACTTAAGTTTTTCACTTAAACATATCTGCAGACCCAATTTCAAATTCTTGAGCAACTTCAGCATTTGCCTTGTTTATACTAGCAAGTGAAATTGAAAGCAATACATTATCCAGCCTTAAGGGCTTGCCTCTCTTTCTTCTTTCAATTAATCTTGTCTCACAGGAGTCCAGCACTAAAATAAAATAAAATATCAATACCATTCTTTTTTATTATTATTATTTCAATGTGTTTAATTATGAGCAGCAATTAATCTTTTTTTTTTTTCCCCAATTTCACTTCTTCTTGGGGGCATCTCACTGATAAACTGAAAATTAACACCAGTGTATTAATCAAATAATCATCAAACTTTGAGGCAAAAAGCGTTCACCCATCAAGACTGTAACCTAAAGCTAAGCAACTCCCACCTTTTCCTTAAATTATTGGTAGAACTAATTTATTTTTCCTAGAAAACATTTTTAGAACATATATTAAGTTTCAATGGCAGAGGGCTGATTTCTATTTTCAATTACACTCTGCAACTTCATTAACACCAGTGGAATTGTTTGGATATAACTAATGGCAAAAAATGATTCATGGCTAACAACTATTTTTTCTGAGTACTTTCTATCAGAGAGAAGAGAGCTCATGATTAATCCACTCCTATGATTCCAGTAGGACACTAAAGCCTGGGAAATGCAAATTTCAGTCATTTTGACATTTTTGTTACCATTGAATCCTATTTAAGTGGAAGAATGCTAGCACCACTGCTCTCTTGAAGATTTTAATATCAACGGATCAAATCAAATCACTCTGGATAGGCTCGGATTTTGAACTAAGTGCAAGATCAGGTAAGAGTTGCTCAAATTTTCCCTCAAACTCTTTGGTTTGTAAGAATCCTCAGTATTTCTAACAAGCTGGCCTTCCCTAATGTCACTCCAATTATTTTTTTTGAATATATACAAACTCCTCTGACAATGTGAATATTTGACCTCATTTCCATCAGCACTGCCATTAGATTTTTAGATACTATTACTGAGAAGCAATGAAAATATTCCAGGAATTAATTTCAATTTCCAGGATAATTGTTATAATATTAACCTTTTTTTTTTCAATCTAATTATTTCCATCCTTTTAATCAGTTCAGATAAATTAACTGACTTAACTACAGCAATCTATTTATTACTGCATGAAAAAAAATGCTGCCCATCAACAGATAACCTGAAGTTTCTTCCTCTAATGTTTAGGCTAGAATTTTTCACTAAAAGCTTTTAAAAGGTTTAGTATACTTCTGCTGCACAGTAAAGCTCTCAAAAAAAAAAATCATTTGGGGATGGATTTACATTAACTTACCAATATAAGGCACATCTGACAAATTCTCTTACAGAGTACAGTAGTAAAGTCATTATCGCAACAGTAATGAACACCCTTCCAATAAGAAAAAAAACAACTGTGTAAATGCTGATGGCTCCATCACAGCACATTCCACTCACCCCCTCTTCCTTGCTCAGAGTCACACCCTCTGAGAGAAATTTTGTGCTCCCTGGGTAGGGAATTATTTATGAAGGACTTACTGCTGCTTTTCTTTGCCATTGTTAATAGCTGTATCTTTTACACAAGTACAACATTTATTATTGCCTGGATCTGTAGTATATATTATATACATACTTATTTACCCACCATAACTTATTTAGTCTTAACTACAGTCTGGATTTGTGAAAACATATACCTGAGTGGCAAATTTTTTAAGAAATGAAAACCTCCCCAGTAAGCAAAAGACAACTTACAGGATTTGGTTTCAAATATTATAGACGTGATTTATTAAACATAGAACTTAATCTGCTTCACAAATTCAAGCTCTTCACCCTATAAAGAGGCAGCCAGTTAACTCTTTCTTATAGATTCCCTTTTACTAAGAGTGATAAATGTATATTTTGAACTACTTCAGAAGATTTATTACTTTTCTAAACTGGTACTATACAAGTGATATTTGTTTACCAGAAACTAATTGTATATTATCTCAGCATTACATTTTCTTGATCGAAAACAGTGTTTTGCTATCTCTATGGACAAAAGGTATATATTTCATTAAGAATACAAATAAATAAAAGCAATTAATACTTTACATTACATGTGTCAGAAAATAAAGATGGCCATGAAGTAATCATCAAAGAAGCTGATGATCTCACTAAAAGAAATTACTTCAAAAATCCAATGTGGAGGCATGTACAGCAACAATTCTTTCTTCTACTGAATCATACCATAGAAGTAAAAACTCAATACTAAGCATTCAAAATTCTGTGGGTTTACAACTGCTGGCCCTATGCAAAGTTGAGATTTTTCCTTTAATGAAATACTCAAATTTCATCTCTCAGAATCTCATTACTTTATACTAACAGAGAGTTTATTAGAAAAAAAAGTTTTTAAGAACTCTCCAGGGACAATAAATTTCAGGTTTGACATAATTTCAAACACTGTTAAAAATGTATCTGTCAATATTTGATCTTAAAATAATCTCATTAAGAGAGGTACATCTCAGGTATTGTCACAAGGCACTTTTAAAATATCTGATTATTTCTTTATGAAGTAGTTTGTGCTGTTCCACTTCAGTGAAGAAGTGAACTGAACATACTGTTTCCTTCAGAATAAGTTTCCTACAGTTTGATAGCTTCCACATATTGTAAATACTATAAAAGATTTTCAGTATTTTCAAAAAATATACATATATAAAATATTAAATATTTATTATTTTGCTAAAAAGGCCCAAATTTAACAAGCCCTGTGCCAGTTTCTACAGCTATCACCTCACAGTTTCCAATAGGAAGTGCAAAGACCAACAACTCATAGTGTATCCAAAAAGTTATAATTATCATTAATCTAATTCTACCTCCCCTGTTCAATGTTTCCAAGTTCCTCAGTGAACCGATAGTAACATCTGATCACACTGAAGTCAAGGGAAATACTGACTTCAGCATCCTTAATATTTGACTAAGAGGATTAAAGAAAAGAAAAAAAAAGAATTAAAGGAAAGAATGGAAATGTCTGTTCAGACCAGGTATTTAAACACATGAAACTATATAATCATTTTAATTCAGTCTGTTGTGAAACCATTTGTAAAATTTTGCAAATGAAATAAAAATAGTACTGTATTGCATGTTGCACTACATTACATACTTCCACTTACAAAAGGAGTTGGGTTGATAACACAGACCTGTAAGAGAGTTCAGGATTCTCCCGCCAATTTAAAGGCAATTAAAAGCATGGACTCATAAAAAGCATGAAGGCATTCCTATTTTCTTTTCTTTTTAGAAGTACTCACTACAGATTTTGATTATAGTATGTTTTACCTTCTGAAATGAAAAATGTTGCCTATCAAGCACAAACTGCTGGACACTACTGAGAGTTCAAGGTCTGGTCTCACGCTTGCATTCTGTTCTGCTATTGCTTTCTAGAGTAACCTCAAGTCATTCACCTACACCTTCTATGCAACTGCTGCGATGCAGAAACACACAGTACTCTAAAAACACTTGTTTCTATTTCTTTACAAATGAAACTTTCATGACAAAATAGATTATGCCTTGTTCTGCCTTCACCTTCATAAATAAGAGAGCTTAGAGTAGCCATTATCTGAACAACAGCCAAGTTCATCAAATCATTCAGTACGCATATAGTCTTGCCCTTGTCCCAGGTTCCTTGAGAACAACAACAGCAGTAAGTAGACCACCACACTGGTCACTTAAATGGTCCTGTCTTGCCACATAAAGACAGATACACATAGCCATCATGATACAATGGATTCATTTTGCCTAGGGGATCATGAGGAGAACTGGAAATGGTCTACATGATCTACAGACCTGAATAATTCCAGCTGGAGGCTAAGAGGCTTTCCAGGAAAAATACTGTCCCAACTGATGAACATGTTCTCTTCTCTTCTGCAACCTGAAAGACCTTCTCTTTCTACTCTCACTCCAGCCTTCAGGTTAGAGGAATAAAGTACCTGTAATCTGGTCTTTTTAGAAAAAGTTGGACAATGCTAGAAGACTCATAATACGCTGTAGTACTTCTACTCAGATTAAGGTAACTCTTCCACTCCAGAACTCCAGTTTGCCCCAATAATTTTCTATTCAGCCCTCCCAAGCACAAGTGCACTGCTTCAACCCTAAGGAAAGCACAAGACATGCAAGCAGGCATTATGACTTGTTTTATGGTGAACAGCAAAGTCATGACTGCAGACTAAAACACAACCTTAATATGCTAGTAATGGCCATTCATACTATGAAGCCAGCAAATTCTTGTATCGATTTCAAGAACAAAATGCCCCCTTAAACACGTTTGAAATTCTTTCCTGCCTATCTGAGCAGCAAGCATTTCCTCAGGAATTTGCTTCTTCCAGAGAACAAGGATTTATTCTCTTGTAATAATTCTGTGTCCAGGTCAATAACAGGAATCAACATGGATCGCAACACTAGTTGAAAAATTAGTCTTTGAAGTACTGGATGTTCACAGGAGCTCTTTTTAAATATCCTGAAGTAGTTGCTAAAAATTATTCAACCACTCTGCTTTATTCAGTGTATTGCTACATTGCCAATGTGATGTAAAACATCCTTGCACCATGACGGGAAATTTTACTATTTAATCCTATTTTTTCCATTCCTCCAGCATCTTGAAGCATATCTTTGTGAGACACATCAAACATAGCTAACCCAAGTGTCAGTAGCTGCAACTTTCGTTACATTTTTGAAGTTATTTGCAATGTTCTCTTATACATATTTCTAATGGAAGTAAAACATTTTTCCATTTAATAATTTTCCATTTCCTGCTTCTCCTTTATCAAAACATGGTGGACCTCTGAAAAATTCTAATTCACATCAAATTATCTATCCCCTGCAATACAGAACTGACTTCTTTGGTTTCTTCCAGAATACATAGATATATACACATACTAACCATAAAAATGTTTCTCAGATGGCAGGAGACCTATTGATGCTCAGGGCACAGTTTATGAACACTTTAAAAACTTAGACATTTATTTCAGCCTGAACCAGTGAACATCGGCAACATGCTTCCATTTCTTATTATATCTGTCCACAGTGTTAAGTGTAAGAGGAATGAACAGAATTCTACAGTTCTCAAGATATTTTTGCTTAAGGTTGGGCGTAAAGCAACACTCTTGATTAGTAACTTGCTGGGATTTCTCCTTTTCAGATCATGCTCATTATCCTATGGACTGTGCTACAGCCATACTCTTAGTATACACAATGATCTCCAGCAATTGAAAAGAATGTGATTCAATCTTTTGACCCTAGATGTTCATTTACACTTTTTATTGCCAGTGAATTTCTATCACTTACACTCAGTACTCAATTCCTGAATCAAGATATTCAGTACTGCAGATAACAAACTCAACCATAGATGAAGACTGACCATCTGCTGCGTCATATCTTTTAACCAGGGTTAATTCTGCTGTACAAAATCAATGCTACTATTGACCTATCCTTAACATTTTCTGCTTGAACACCAGTAGTTTTCTCTATCACTTTCCTAGGAGATGTGTAACCAAGTTCTGATTTCCCTTTCTGGAACCCTCCAAAATCTCTCCTCTGGATCAAGACCTGCTTATCAGATATTCATTTTACAGTCAGGTACAGATACATTCTCATGAACAGCATTCCAGAATCATTTACTTTTCCCTCCTCTTCCTTAAACAAATCAAAATGAGAAGAATTATTTCAAGTAATAAGAACTTGCAAGGAGCCGAGTTTACAGCACCTACTACCTCAGTAAATCTTAAGCCTTTCTAATAGAGCCAAGCTTACACTTACACAACAGAAGAATATGAATTCAAATGCTTGTATAGTTAATTTACATAATTGTAGGGATTGGAAGGGACCTCTAGACCTCTCACTGAGTCCAGACCCCCTGCCAAAGCAGCTCCCTAGCCCAGGTTGCACAGGTAGGCGTCCAGGTGGGTCCTGAATGTCTCCAGAGAAGGAGACTCCACCACCCCTCTGTGCAGCCTGTGCCAGTGCTCCATCACCCTTACTGTGAAGAAGTTCCCACACGCATTTGTGCAGAACTTCCTATACTTCAGTTTGTGACCATTTCCCTTCGTCCTATCACCACACACCACAGAGAAGAGTTCAGCCTCATCCCTTTGCCTCCCACTCCTTAGATATTTATAGATGTGGATCAGATCCCCTCTGAGTTTTGCCTCTCCTCCTAATGGAGGTGTTCCACATCCTTTATCATCTTTGTAGCCCTCTGCTGAACTCTTTTGAGGACGTTCCTGTCTTCTTTGTACTGGAGAGCCAAGAACAGTACTCCAGGTAAGGCCTCACCAAGGCAGAGTAGAGGGGGAGGATCACCTCCCTCAACCTGCTGGCCACACTCTTTAATGCACCCCAGGACCCCACTGGCCTTCTTGGCCACCAGGGCACACTGCTGGCTCATGGCCAACCTGTCATCCACCAGGACACCAAGGTCCCTCTCCTCAGAGCTCCTCTCCAGCAGGTCATCTCCCAATCTGTACCAGTGTATGCAGTTATTCCTCTCTAGATGTAAGACTCTACGCTTGCTTTTGTTAAACCTCATCTGGTTTCTTTCTGCCCAACTCTCCAGCCTGTCCAGGTCTCACTGAATGGTAGCACAGCCTTCCGGCGTGTGAGACATTCCTCCCAGCTTTGTATCATCAGCAAACTTGCTGAGCTCATTGATGAAAATGTTGAACAGGACCAGACCAAGCACCAACCCCTCAGGAACACTGCTAAGTACAGGATAATTTACACACGTAATAACCTGTCTCTGTCAGAGTCAAACATTCTCTGTTGAGGTTCTTTTATATACATGATGCATGGAGGGATAATCTTTAATATCAAGAAGATACTGGCAGATGTTTGAAACTGCACTAGATCTTGATTTCATTATTCCCTCAGTTTCATAGCTATATCACGTGAACCTCCTCATCTCCAAAGAGCTTTCTTCCACTTCTAAGAGTTTATTCGCTAACTCACAGTGCACCACAAGGGATTTAGTCAGTCACACTTCTGGTATGCAAGCTTGCATATTTAGGAAAATAAACAATCATTTATGTCTCTAAATCTGGCAGAAATTAAGTGATTATATGGGAACTGATATTACAAACCATTGAAAAGAGTTGCTTAGTCATTATCAATATGGAATCACAGACACATAGTCGTAGGGGTTGGAAGGGACCTCTGGAGATCATCTAGTTTAGGACAGCTAGTGACTATCCCCACCCCCTGCCCCACGCCATCATGGCAGCAGCTCTTTCCTGCCATGTGGCCTGGCCAGGCCCTGAGGCTGCACCCGTTACTCAGCAACAACCAAATGACTGGCAGAAAATAATCCCTTTTTTCTCAGTGAGGTCCAGGCAAGTCAAAAAGTTGGACACTCATGAGTCCAACCACTCTGCTAAAGCAGGTTCCCCACAACAGGTTACACAGGAAAGTCTCCAGGCAGGTTTTGAATATCTCTAGAGAATAAGACTGCATAATCCCCCTGGGCAGCCTGTTCCAGCTGTCACTCTCACAGTAAATAATTTTTTCCTCATATTTGTTTGGAACTTCTTGTGTTCCAGTTTGTGCCTGTTGCCCCTTGTCCTATCGCTAGTCATCACTGAAAAGAATCTGACCCCAACTCCTTGACTCCTGCCCTTTAGATATTTATAAGCATTGATATGACCACCCCATCAGTTTTCTCTTCTTCAGGCTGAACAGTCCTGGGTCTCTCAACCTTTACTCGTAAGGGAGATGCTTAAGGCCCCTAAAACGTGAGACAAAAAAATACACCAAGAAGCACTGTAATTAAGCCATGACAGTGCACATCTCACATCTATTTATGGAATATGCTGCAAAAAATGCTAACCAAAACTACTTAGTTGAGGCTATTTTCTTCAGTGGTTTTCCAAAAGAGAGAAACACCAAAAAGACTCTCCACACATTCCAGAAACATCCTACACAACATAAGAATGAGTGCACTGGGTAATACAAGCATTTCCCGTATCACATCTCCAGCAATTCACAGATACAATTGCAAGGAACAATATAAGAAAAAAACAAAACAAAACAACAACATTCAAGAAAAATCAACACGTGATACTCCCTCCAAGCACTTTTGTTATCCAATACTTCTCAATGCAGGCACTTTCCTTGGATGGATGTGTCTTCTATGTATTAAGTAATAATTACTAGATTCCTGAAGTATTATTTTACCCATCCCCTCTGAAATTCATAATAGCTTGTCATATTTAAATCCACTTAAAGATATCAGTTCCTCTTACAGGTACTCAGAACCCCAGATCTGACATGCACACAGAAAAGTAAGGATTTTTAATACATAAAATATTTTCTTTTTGTTAACAAAAATATTCAGATAAGCAAAGTAATTGTAGTATCTACTAGGTAATCAATTGACAAAGAACAAAATCCCTATCCTTAGTCCCAGACATCTTACAGTGTATCAGATAAGACAGGAAACTATTTAGAAGCAACAAGGTTAGAGCATTTAGCACTAACAGTAATTATAGCTTATTAAAATAGTTTGATGCATCCATGCCCTTACAGACATTTCAGGTAAGGAGCAACTTGGTTAGAGAGATAAAGCAATGCACCAACTCAAAAAGTGAGGTTATAAAGGAGCCTGTGCACAAGGGGTAGCATAAAAATACGTTATTTGTGAATGTAGTAAACAGGACTGCTCTCATAACAGGAAGGATAACTTTGACTAAGAGAAAGTAACTAAGATGCATTTGGGTGAAGAAGGACTAGAAACTTATGCTCAGTTGCTAATATTTGATGCACTCGCCAGAGAAGGAAAACCAGTGGAGCTAAATAAAGACATGGCTAGATTAATGAGAAAATAAATTCCACTATTAGTTGCACGTTATTTGGCAAAATGGGGAAAAAAAAGAAAAAAAAAAGGAAAAAAAGAGACTTCTGTTAAATGTTTTAAAACAGTTTCCTAAAAATTTCATAGGATGTTTCCTTGTTCTTATTATATTATAATTAATTATTATTCCCTAATTATCTTTTTGAAGCTTTGTATTATGTTATAGACAATTATCCTCATTCACCTATTTTCAAAGACTGAGTGTTCTAACTTATTTAACTTCTCATGAAGGTGACCTACAGAAAAGCCAGGGGAGGAACTTTTTATAAGGACATGAAGTGCCGGGACAAGGGGAAATGGCTTTAAACTGAAAGAGGGTGTATAGATATTAGGAAGAAATTCTTTACTTTGAGAGTGGTGAGACACTAGAACAGGTTGCATGTGCACCCTCCCTGGAAAAATTCAAGGCCAGACAGGGTGGGACTTCGAGCAACCTGGTCTAGAAGGAGGTATCCCTGCCTATAGCAGAGGGGTTGTAATGAGATGATCCTAAAGGTCCCTTCCAACATTAACCATTCTATGATTTCTTTGACCACTTTCATATACTTGATATCTTATTTATGACCTTATTTCAAACTACAGAATCTTTTTGAAATTATTTTGAATTGAAGAAAAGTTTGAGCACAATACACTGACTGCACAGATTGTAGATTTATATTGTAGCAGGCTAACGATTTTATCAGTGTTTATGTTTTCAGGGTTTTTTTCTGTTTTGTTTCTACTAATTTCAAATATTCAATTTAAATTTTATTTGTTGCTAAGCTATGAAAAAGAGGTGTGTATCAGTGAGGCTGTCAAATTACAGGCCTGTTTCAAGAGAAAATATAGCGATGTTATCCCAGAAAATAGATGAAATGCTTGGAAAGAATTCTAGATGTGTTTTGTCTGTGTGAGTCTAAGCTGGGAAATAAAAGAGGAGAAGAGAGAAATCAGACTGGATTTCTGCTGAGATAGAAATGTCATGTGAATCATCTGTAATGAGATGATACTTTAATTGCGCTACCACATGAGATTATGCAAAAATGAAGAGCAGAATGAGGGAAAAAAAATGGGGATGGCTGAGAGACAATACACTGTAGAACTCCCACATGAAGAAGGATGGGGAATGAGAAAGATCCCCTGAAGAATACACTGAAGTGATCAAAGCGTCCAAAGGCAGCAGAAAGATGACACTGACCAAAAAGTCACAGTACAGAAAGAACACGGAAAGAACGATCAACTGTTTCAAAGCAGATTGGCAGGTTGAGAGAACCAAAGCTGAAGACTGGAAGCGCAATTTTTTGCAAAGTGGTTTGGAAGTCTATTTCTTTATGGGGAGGCACTCTCAGAAGCAACATTGCAATCACCCCACTTAGTTGTACACAAGTCTGCCCTGCCTTTTAACATGCCCTTACCACTACTGCACTTTATTCAAAACACACCACCTTTTCGATTGGTCTTTTTTAGCAGCACAGGAGCACAGTACATTGCTAAGCAGCCTCTTTACTCTTATCATTGTATTTGACTTTTTTTTTTTTAAACAAACAGATTTGCCTCATATAGTCTTATCAGCAGAAATTAATACTGACAGAGATAGTAAAAATTCTATCTGGAACAGAATATCACACAAATTTGCAACACACTGCTCCTGATTCTAGCAGGAGCCACGAGTAGAATGATGACTGCACTGCCAGGCATCTGCAGCTCCTTATCCCCACCCATCTCCAGATCAGTTAACCATGATAACCACCTTCTGCTAAACTTCCTCTCACCATTGATGAGAATTACTGAAAAATGTAATTAATGCAGTTTACCACCATGAACTCATTTTCCACCATGAAATCTTTTCAGAGAATCTGTCTGTGGAGTGGGACAGCCTAGATGAATAGTACTATTTAAAATCAGTCTTGGATCCTCCCATTCTTCTCTATTTTGTGTTCACATGTACCATAAAAACTTTTGTGTAAATGTGCTATGGACTGCAAAACAGGTAAAATGAGTAAAAAAACTATTCTCTGATCAGTTTTCCAATGACTATATATGCATACTCATATACTCACACAGTAATTTTCCAAGCATTCTTTCATTTTCATTTTACAAAGAAAGGAAGAAAGAGAAAAAAAAACAGAAATAAAGGAAGGAGGAAGGAAAGAAAAGAAGGAAGGAAAGAAAAGAAGGAAGGAAAGAAAAGAAGGAAGGAAAGAAAAGAAGGAAGGAAAGAAAAGAAGGAAGGAAAGAAAAGAAGGAAGGAAAGAAAAGAAGGAAGGAAAGAAAAGGAAGGAAAGAAAAGAAGGAAGGAAAGAAAATGAAGGAAAGAAAATGAAGGAAGGAAAGAAAAGAAGGAAGCATTCTTAACTAATATAATTCAGTTATTAATAATCCCTTGGGAAATAGATAAATTAATTATAATTAGTTCCCACTTGGACAATTTTGTGTACAGCATTCATATGAGGGAATGTCTGAAAAAAAACAGGCAAAATCAACACATACATTTTCTTTACAGAAAGAACTTGCATGAAACAAAGTCAGGCACTCAGTTCCTCTTTCATTCCATATGATACACAGCTGCGTCAATCCCATCAGGAAACAGGCAACAGGAAATTCTTAACATTCTGAAGAGAAATCTAAAGATGTGTCTCATCACCCTTCCTCCTAAAAGTGCTTTTCGATTGTCTAAAAGACGTTTACACTAGTTCAAAAATTATTAATTACTTTACTGAGATTTTTAGCAGCTCTGGGCCTCATTAAGTAACTAACAAGGAGTCACAAATATGTATTTTGTGAAGTTGCCTTCACTTTTTCATTTCCTCCACACCAAAATATAAATCAATAAGGGGAGTTTGACATGTACGGACAAAATCAAAGCCAAGTACCTCAGCTATTGGAAAATACTCCCTCATAATGTGCTGCTCCTGTATTATTTGTTTTTCTAACTATAGCTCTTGCATATATAATTCCATTATACTTTTATAAATCACCGTTTTGAAAAATGCTTTTGAACCATTAATATATTTTCCTGGTTAAAATTCTTTGAGATGTTCTTAACAAGAGTCTTAGATAATGAATTTGGGCAAACTCTGGAACAGTCTTTACAGTATTATCATTCTCATTAATTTTCAGAACTACCCACTGTGTTGAGATGATTGTCATGGGCCTAAGACTTCAATTTGACTAAATATTTTTGCATATATTTCAACATATAAGTAACTAACAGATGTTTAAAATGTTAAGTTCACATTCTAGAAGTACTTAAATGTTTACTGTAATATCATAATTTGTTTTTGCACTCGATTTTATTTTGCTGCTTCTATCTTTAAACACTCCTTTAGTGTCCTGGTTGGCTGTAGACAAAATGCTTTCAAATGACTTCACCAGGAAATAAAACATACTTAGTTTAGTAAATACAGCTGTGCTTTTAAAGAAAAAGAAACGACAACTACTACTACTTAATGGTATCACAAATGAAAAACAAAGAAAAGAAAACACTTAATGCTAGAAATGTTACTTTTACCTAAGACCCAGACACAGTGTAAAGCATTTCAAATCATTTGCATAATAAAAAGCTTTTAAAGTCATATTTTGTACTCACTTTAGAAACCGAATACTTTCTGTTCCCTTACATCATTACCAGAAGGCTGCATTAGATGAAAAAAAATTACTTTAAAAATGTTAAAATACAGCATCTTACTTTAGTCCAGATTACTGTTTTTTCTTTGCTTTTTTTGGTTATCTTTGTAGACTGCTTCTGTTTCCATTGTTTCATCCTTAACCATTCACATATCAGAGCAATAAGTATTTCATTACTGGTTTATCTGTCCAGAGGCTTGAGAAGCAGTAACAATTAACCCTCCCTTCACAGTGATTGATACAGGCTTTGCTTTCAATTTGTTCCACTACACAGATCATGAAATTCTGAATGCGATCATCCTTATTGACCTACACTTTCAAACACACAGCTACAATGAGATGAAAGTAATTATTAAAAAGAACACAGGACTACTCAATGCTGAAACAGTCTTGGAAAATCTTTTGGATGACCTTCTCAAAAAACTAGCATTATTTGATGTGAAATAAAAAGATGAATTTGCTTCATAATCTGGAAATATTAAATTTAAATCTGACATCATTATATCAGGTATGATAGGTATGATATCATTATATCATGTAAGCCAGCTCTAACATCACAACAGTTCATATCTGACCCAGTAAACACTGACTTCAACAAGAGTGTTCACAGTAGGATCAGGCCCTATCTATTTTAAAAGTTCTTCTTTCAGCTTTATTTTATACCAGTGCTGTCTGAAATGTTGTTTTAAAAATGACAAGGCTGTAATCACTCTTCTCCCATAGTCTGTTTCAAAAAGGCACGGTGTTTCCTTTTTAAGGTCCTCGACTTTCTGAGGCACCTAATATAAATAAGTACACAGGAAATTCAGACTGCTAAGAAAAAATGAAAAACTCAAGTCAGATTTCCATCATCGACTGAGATGAACCAAGCCCTATACACCACTGCTGGAGACTTACTGCAGTGAAAAACAAGTATTTTTCACCAACCTTTGAAAAACAACCCCACCAAAATATTAATTTATTGTAATTGATACATATTTGAAAAATGTAACAGGATTGTCTGGTGAACAGTAATGACAGAACTCTTTAAAATATGGGTTGCAGTCAAAGAAAATCAGGGCAGAAAACTGTGCAGAAGGATGTTCTTACAGGCCTGAGGCTCTAATCATAAAACAGAGTGATGGAGATGAACCAATACTGCATGGATTAGCAATGAATTATTTTGAACTATAATCATGTGCCAGCACAAAGGGGAGGTAAAAACTAGCCATTACTCACAAGCTGATCTGCAGATAAGAAAAAGAAGAAAAAAAAAGGGGGGAAAAATTTATATGCTAAACTGAGTCAGGAGAATAATGAAAATCTAAAATGTTGTTACACTTCAAGTAACATCCTATTTAATGTCTTTCATGTACTGTATAATACTAAGTATTTACACAATGCATTCTGTAAGATGCTGGGACTAAAGCAGGGTTAAATCAGACAACTCTTCTGTAAATTAGTACTGGATAGTAATAAATGTATTGGAAAAATATCCTAATAGAGAAGTTAGCTTTAATATAACACACACAGGCACCAATTTCTCCCACTGTAAAATTCCAAGAAATGTATATATGTGTGCATATAGAGACAGGTAAAGATATTTGCAAATGTGTATATGCACATGCATACTTATGTATACATATACATATATAATGAGGGATTTAATTTCCATTAGTCCATTTGAAAGCAAAGCACAACCATCTTAAGATTCAATGTTAGCTTTTCCACTTGGAGAAAAAAAAATTGTTAGAACTAATTTTGTGAGAAATGAAAAATCAAAACTGCTAACCACAAAGATTCCTGAGATTCTTATGAACAGACTGTTTAAATGAAGAGCACTTTAATCAGTAGAGGAATCCTCACGTTTCTAATGTCTTGCTGTGCATTCTGCAGGTTATAGTAGCAGCTGGTAGAGGTCATATATCTTTTGTGAGCATCCCAAAAAGGCTCACTGCCAGACTGTTAAATTATGAATAAGCAATGAACAAAAGAATGCAGATACGGTGGTGACAAGATAATCCAAGCAAATTTATCTATGACAAATTTCACAGGATTAACAAATTACATTTACACAGAACAATAAAAATGTGAAAGAAAAAAAAAAAAGATGAGCCTACTTTTCCCTCACAGCATTAGAGGAAAAAAAAATGCCATTCCAATGCATGTATTTACATTTAACTTTATCTAAAGTAAGACATTTATAGCATGCTGAGGACAATCAACCAGCATTATTTCCTTTCAAGTAAATATATATACTGTGTCTATCTAACATACAACATATGCCCACACTTTACAGAATACATGTTTACAAGTCACTGAATATTTTTAAAGTTTTCCTCACAAGTAGCAACAAGCAGAATAAATAAACAGGATTCTAATCTTGCTTTTCAGGTGGGATATTCAGCCATTCCCTACCAGATAGAAGACATTTTTCCCTGGTCATGTTGATCTTTTATTCCTATTTGAACTAAACAAATACTGTAATACATAGTAATTAACACAGCAAAAAAAAAAAAAAAAAACAAGTCATGAGCAGGATTTAAAGACTTTGAAATAACACTGCAAAAGCATTAAGCAAAATATTATTTTAAAAATAAAAATAAAACAAGAGGATCATTCCTAAATGTTTCCTTAACGAGGAAAGACTATAAATAATGAAGGTTCCTAAAGATGCACCTTCAGTGTGCCAAATCATTTTCTGGGGAAGAATAAATTTTCAGTGTTTGCTGCATCCTGCAGATTGCAATCTTGAGATGTCATACAAAAACAAAAACTAAGTAACAGCCCCGAGAAAACACAGAATAACAGTTTCCAAATCACAATTGTAGGATTTTTCTTTCTGTTTACAAAGAAATAAAATGAACGAGGGAACCTCTTGTTTTCAAAACCTGAGTGTGAGTAAGTAATAAAAGGAATAGCATATATGCCTGACAGATCCAGAATCTGCTGTATCTTTTTTATCATTTCTCTCATGTGAAGTCTGTATTTTCTGTCACTTCATTTATTTCTTGTTTGTTAACCTAAAGCAGTTGTTTAGTAAAAACAGATCTTGAATAAAAACAGGCCACAAATCATATGTATAATCTACGTACCAAAAGTATGTTCCTGTTACAGAGCACTGCCTACAAACAGGAAAACCTCACTATTAAAGTGAACATTCAATTAATTAAGATATTTTAGTAAACTGCTTGGATCCTTCAAACACTGCTACTTGAGTACCATTTATCTGGATCACTTAGCCACTGAGGAAAAAAAAAAGAAACAGCAAAAACTTTACTTTTGATACAAGTTTTGCTGCAAGTCCGAGTAGCAGCTCAGAAAGAATGAATAAATAAAGCAGCCTAATACATCTGTTTCTCTTTTTATGCTCATCTTCTATTTGTTACCTACCAAGAGAAAACAGTTCGGGTTTTGTATTTTTTACAATGTAAATATTTTTTAAAAACCTCTTGTCCATGTACTGTGAGTAATTTATGCAAAGGTGAAGCAAACATGCCAATCTGACTACGCTCAGACAAATAAAATCAGCTACTTTTTTGCAGCTGTGAAGGTTGAAGGATAAGTGCCCCTAGCAGCTATTCTCTTTTTTAAGATTTTTTTTTTCCTTTTTAATCCAGCTGCCAGAGCTGTACAGATTCAGTCACTCCGTTCGTTCTATACTGACCTCAACCTTGACCTGTGAAGACTGCCCACTTGCATTTTCTTCCCCACAAAGTAACATATTCTGCATCCCATAATCTCTGGGAAAAAGACAGCTTTCTAACCAGCACTCTTCTCAAATTTGCTATGTTACACTTCTGCTAAATGAATTACAGCCTTGGAAGGATAATTCTGAGCCACCTAGCTCAGACAAACCTAGGCTGCGAGTAGGCCAAACATAAATGTGAATACATACACGATAAGATGAAGCCCTCTCCCAGTCAAAGTAGAAATCTACCAATTCTGTGCTTAAATTTGAGCAAAACAATATCCCTTTAGGATACAATCCAAAATGACTGTTCAAAGACTATTCATTACCCAATAAAATTCAGTTTAAAACAGTGTATTGTGTAACAAAGCTTGTTCTAAATTCCTTTTAGAGACAAAATGCCCAGGCAAGTATTTTAAAAGGGGCTTATAGGGTTTAGGTGCCCATATTTCACTGAAATGCAGTATGTGCTAGATGCCTAAACCCAATAGGCTCCTCAGGAAATTCAAGCCCCAGGGACGTTATTGCAGATTACATACATACATATTATTCAGACCACATCCCGTAAGTTCACTATATACATATGTAAACCTATGATGCCTGCAGGTAATGGAACAGTACTTTTCTACTTAAATTATTTAACGCAAGTGCTGAACTTCTATTATATATCAAGCTAACAGCTAATTTTAAGTTGCAATCAAGCCATTCTCTGAAAGTACTTTATTTCAGCAGAGGTTTTTCCTGTAAAAGAAATGTAAATCCCTCTAATGAAGGCAGTATAATCTTTGAATATGAACTCAAAAATGGGGGCTGCGATTTTATTCTTACTGCTAACATTGGTATCTTCTGTCACTTCTGCTAGTTCTCAAAAATGTTTTGTGTCTATCTCATCAGTAAAACGTGCTGAACCATGCTGAAACCCTTTTCAAAGCACAGTAAGCTGTATGAAAAAATAAAAAATGACAAAACAGAAATACTTGACATTAATACTAAAGTATTCTTCAGATGTTGAATGACATCAGTGAGAAGTTCCCTGGAACAGACAAATGGCAATATATGGCCGAAGAGCCATATGCGTCCAAAATGCGACACATAAAAAATGTTGGAGAAATCGCCTGTAACAAATCTTCAAAACTCTGCTTTCACTGATCTATTTCAAATTCTTGCTTACATATCACTTGTTCTTTAATGCGACTGACTCTTGCCTGCACGTCAGATACATAGCTCTCAGTATCGGGCTGCAGCAGGCTGAGATCAGAATCTCTTTGAGGACTGTTCCACCTTTCATTGAGAATCTCAAGACTTTCATGTTTTATAATAATACACAGATGCAAAATCCCATCCTCCTCCCATTAAAGTACATAAAGTTTGTCATTGTCATCTTACAGAGAATGAATTCACATCTTTTGAATTATATGGTAAAAAGACTTATCCTTGCTTGTGATTCTCTGTAGCGTACTTTAATTATATGTGTAATTTCATCTGGAACTTTTCTGAAGATTAAGGTACAACTTGAACACAATATTCTCCAAAGGCAGGGTCCAGTTCTGCCAAATTACGAACACAAATACTATCCTACCTTTACCAAACCTTCTTTGTCCTATGTAATAGCCTATCATCGCATACAAAATTAATGACATTTTTACTACTCGGAGCCCTGTTCAAATCAATGGCACAACGCTCCTATTCATTTGCCTAGGACTTTGTGTTTTGCAAAACTACTGCTCCAGCTAGTCACAGAACAATGCTCTAGTCATATAGGACATGGCAGCAACCATTTTATTCTTACTATGACACAACTTCTTATGCAGCAAAATGCAATATTATTACAAATAATCCTCATTATGCAAAATCCTATTAAACAAGAAGTCACACACCTCACTCGTACTACGGGGACTTTCTATGGTAAAGATAACATGCAGTAGCTTGATAAATATTATACAGAAACAAACTGCCTCTTCTGAAAAAAAATGCAATTACAATAGAAATGAAATTTCAAAACACTTCTTACTATTGGCATAAACCTTTGGCAGCCTCTTTCAAAAAAACAAAATCACAAAAATAGGCATAGGTCAACAAACAAACCAAAAGAAAACACCCAGAAATAACTGGGGGTAAAAGGCAAAATATTAGCAATGCACTTTAAATTTAAAATATAAAAACAAATTTCCAAATTTTCAGGCTGAATCTCCAAAGAATAACTTCAGTTAGTTTATTTTAAAATAACCTGACTACTGCTGAAATCTCCTCTCACAGGAGGTGCTTTTACACCTGCAAGACTTAACGCTGACAGTAATGTAAAATGAATCTGATTGATGGCATGATCGTCAGGTTTGCTCACATGAGAAGAGACTTCAGGAAATGTCTGATGACTTTAAACTTAGGGAAAAAAATTACTTAATTGATACTAAATTAAAATTTCACCACGTTTGCAAAAAGGCTTCAACCCACTGACCACAATATGAGCAGAATTGATCCCAAAATGTTTATGAAATTATAAGAGTTAATGTTCATGGTCACTATCAGTTATTTGGACTTAGAATACATTTTCTAATAATGAAGGTATCATTACAAAGCTAGTTTTATGAAAGAAATGTTTATTTAAACTAATTGTACTTTTTAGCAAGGATGTTGATGAAACGAATGCCTCAGACATCAGTTTTCCAACAACTGTTTTATATCCTTCTCACAGTAAAATTCCCATCTGGGCTGGCAACTCGTGTGCCAAGTTTCAAACGAATGTGATTTGAAACCGCCAGTATGTGAGACCCTGAAATTCAAGGGAGACACTAATAAAAGGAGACGGATGCTGACAATTCATCCTGGCATCCTCTTTAAAATACCTACAGTTCTGAGCACTGGATGAATCTGTTTTCCTAACCCTCTAATTATTATAATGTATTTATAACACACAGTAGCCCTATATCGATACAGAACAAGTTAACTGGATGTAACTTGTAAGAAAAAAAAAAGTGTTTGTGCTGTAAAGAATGTGGAAACAGTGCTGCAGACAAAACCTTGTTATTCAGAATCCCATTAGTTACCGAAAATATGTAATATAACTTTTGTTGATCAATACTCTCGTGTAAGTTCTAAATAATGTATGATTCCAGTGGAGAAAAATGCAGCAAATGGTGGGAGAATGTTTCAAATTATGAAGAGCGGTATGACTGCTAATCCATAAATCAGGAATCGGAAAGATTGTTGTAATGTGGGAGGGCTCTATTTAATAAAGGTCATTATAACTCCTGGCTCTAGAGCTATAAGATCTAATATCCTCTCTGGTAGCTCTATGATATGCCCATGCATTACTGTTCTTGTTGACAGTCTGTTGCCTTGGAAATATTTCATTATTTCAGTTTTTCCATTTGTAGACCCTTGGCCTTGTGATATGAAGGCCACCCTATTTCATATTTTCGATTATCATTTAAGCAATCTTCTGGAGCTATTTATATAAAAGCAAGTGTTAGACAATGCATATCATCATTTATCACTGCTATGTTTAAGCTCACGCTCTAGAAAGAAATGCCAAAATAAAGGGTTTTTTTCTCTTTCGCTGTAAGCCAATAGCACTCTGATATGATGATATGCTTTACAAATCGATACTGGCATATCATGTGCATGACACTCCTGTCTATTTAATTTTCTTGGTTAAATATCCGCACAATTGAAAAACCCCAAACTCCTACTGTAACTGTAACATTTGCTAACACACACAGTTTAAAAGAAAATCAAATTATGTCTGTAACTTTTCAAACATCCTTTCCAAACCCTGAACAGGTGGAAAAGTTTCAAAACAATCAGATGTCTGCTTGCAGCAAGGACTACCACCTCTCACAGTTGTTCCATAATTACTAACCTCATGCTGGAAACAATAACACAATCCACCTAAATATTGTGGAAACTGAGACCAAACGCAGAGTGTACCACAGCTCCCTCCGGGATCCCTCACACCCAGAACTCCTTTTAGGGAGGCAGCGTCTGGGGAAGAGCCTGCAGAACCCCTTCAGTGACGGCCGAGTGCCACAGCTTGAGGAGACTGACACATCCTGTGGGAAGGATGTGTACAGACAGCTTAAATCAGCAGTTAATGCAGGGCTTCGGAGCCACAGTACTGAATTTTTAAGAAAAAGGACATGCCGGCGTGAGCACTGAAATGCTGCTACAGCTTTCCAGAAACTTTTTTAAAGAACAGTAGACTGACGTTATTTCTGGTACGAAAAATGTCCTCAGCCCCTACATGCAATATTTACACCCACACCGGAGCACTGCGAGAGGTGATAAGAAGGGGAACCCCAAGGGCACAGTGCAGCCGCTCGGCCACCAGGCCAACTTTGTGGCTACAGTGCTCGAGGAATCCAGACGACTTTTTTCCCCTGAAATCATTACTCCTCCCACTCCCTACAGGGAAAAACCACTTGGATCCAACCTTTAAAATGACAGCACCAGAGCTGAACAAGAAGATGCTATTAAAGGGCATTAAATTAAATACAGTATATCCTCCTACAACTTCAATCAGAATTTCAGACCAAGTGTTATTTAGTTCAGCTCTCAAGTGGAGCAGAATAACAAATCGCGCACTTTGATTTACCTTCTCCGAATGCCAAATGGAGACAGGTGATAAAGAAAGCACTCATGCACAGGCTATGAAGTTTCCCCTAGAAATTAATTCTATCTTCCAGATTCCTATCTCAGAGAAATTCCCAAAATGGCACACAAATATGCTTCTGCCGGAGAGATTACTGAAGCTATCCTGGCGAATGCACTTCGTGCTAATACAGTATGGCGCTCAGAAAGGAGGCAGCGGAATTGTGTATGTGGGGGGACAGGACTTACTGATACAAATTGTTTCCCAACAAAGAACTCTAAGGCAGTGAAGCTGCTGCTGGAAGTGGTGCGAACGCAGCAGAGATGAGATGCCTCTACAGCTGTCGGAATGAGGATTTTTAAAAAATATTTATAGTTGGGAGATGAAAATCTGTAATTTACTGACTTGTGGGAGCCCACTTTGTTCCCATTGCACACGTCTCCCAATCAGCTGTATGTCAATACAGCCTTGTCCCAGAGCAATAGTTAATGCCCACACGCCCCGCGCTCAGTGTTTCTGGGCTCAGTTTCTGGTGCGGGGCAGTCTGCCTCCCTTGAAAAATAACAGACAGAATCCAGACAGAATCCATGGGGTTTAGAAGTTGTACTAGAAATGCTGATCGTACTCAAAAACGGAAGTCTGAAATGAAGATTAAAAGTGAACAGGCCCCCTACACTTTATTTTTGTTGAAGTATTTTTCGGTGCTGGGAAGTATACAGCAAGCAACACGCAGCCCGGCTACTTTTCAAAGCTGTCTAAATGTTCATTTTCATTTTTACAGCAAACAAGGAACCCTCCTTATCCTTCACCCTCAAGTTCACTTCAGAAGGGAAGGAAAGAGGTGGAAGAAGACTCCCCGGACCCCCCACTTCTGGGCGCACCCCTCCTCGCAGCGCGGCACCGCAGCTCGGAGCACTTTAGTAAGGAGCACAAAGTAACACCGCATGAACTTGCACTCTTGTTTCCTCCTGGTCACTTCTAGAAAGATTCACTTCGCTATAACAGATCCGCTACGGGCGATCCTTGTCAGCAGCGCAGCGCGTTCGCAGCGAGTGCTCTCCCCAACAAAAGTCCCATGGGCGGCCGGATGGAGCCCCGCGCCCCCTCCCCGCCGCCCGGCTCCCGCCCGCTCGCGCCCCGGCATCGCTCCGCCCGCCCCGGGGGGCGCCGGCACCCTGCGGGCTGCAGCGGGGCTGGGCCGGGCCGCGGGGGCTGTCGGCGGCAAGGCCCCCCCGCTCCGGCCTAGCCGCACTTGAACGGCACCGGCGGGGCCGGCCCCTCCGCTCCAGCAAGCCGGGCCTGGCGCGGCGCCCCGCCACCGCCCCCGCCGCTCTCGGGGCCGCCGAGCGGTGGGGGCCGCACGGGAGTGCGGGGGAGGGGGGGGGTGCGCTCCGCGCGCACACACACGCAGACACGCAAAGCCGCTCGCCAACGCGCCCTGCTGAGCGTCGGCCGCCGCGAGCCGTGGCGGCGCGGTAGCGGAGCGGGGCTGCCGCCGGCCGCCCTGTGTCGGTGCGGCGGTGCGTGCGCGGCGGTGGCGGCGCGGGGTGCGGCGGCGCACTCGGAGAACTCGCGGCGCCCGGCGGGGCGAGCTGTGGTGCCGGCGGCGTCCCGTCCCCCCCCCTCCCACCCCCCCCCTCCCCGCCATGGCAGCCAGCCCCGGCCCCGGCGGCGGCGCGGCCCGGTGCTGCTGCGGCTGCTGTTGCTGCAGGTTCAATAAAGAGAAAGTGTTACCGTTCTCGCCTGGAAGGATCCTGCTGAAAGCTTGGCTTGGTGGGCGCCATCTTCCTGGCTTTTTTTTTTTCCTCTCCCTTACTTTTCCCCCTCCTGATGTTGGTGTGTGTTGTGTGTCTAGCAGCGGCAGCGGTGGCCCTGCTTAGCCAGACGGGCTAAGGAAAAGTACTGAGGCCAAAGCATAGCGGGCTCCCGCTCCTCCGCGCGGTCCTGCTGCAGGTTGCTCGCTCGCTCGCTCGCTAGCGCTGCTGCTGCTGCTGCCGCTGCCGCCGTCCATAAGCCGAGGAGCGGAGGGAGCCGGGGCCCCGGCGGCCCCAGAGACATGCCCAGCGCGGGCGGCGGCGGCCGGCGACGGCGGGGAGAGCGAGCCGCGGCGCAGCCCCGGCGGGCAGCCCGGCCGCTGGCATCGCCCGGCAGGTGCGGCACGGCCACGCACACACGCGCGCACACACACACACACACACACACACACACACACAACGCAGCCGCTCGCACGCTCACACTCGCGGCCCCGCGCCCTTGGGCCGGGCTACGCGGGGTGCCGGGCCGCGGGGCGAGCGGGGCGGGGGCGGGAAGGAGGGCAGGCGGGGATCTCCGCGCTTGACCGCTGTGAAAGTATTTCTGGGCATTTTCCAGCTGCTTCCCCGACTCTGCTCCCGCTCTGCGTACAGGGGACGCAGCCTCCGCTGCCGGCGCAACACCGCCACTCAGTTGCAGTTTCGCACACTTTCCTCCTCCGGAGTCGCGGCTCCGGCGGGGAGAGGTTCTCAGGGGCCCGAGGGATCTCCGCGAGCGCGGAAAGCCCGCGAGCTCACTCCGCGGCTCCGGTAGCGGGCGGGGGTCGGGCACCGAACAGACCCCACGCAGCCACCCCCTCCCTCTGGGGCCGAGCAGCCGCGTCCCGAGTGGGGCACAGCACTAACGGGAGCGGAGAGGTGCCCCGCTTTGCTGGGGGAATGCAGCACTGCTGTGAAACTAAGAAGGAAATTAAGAAGCGGGAAAGCGGAACCGCAGTCCCAATTATCTCACCCAGGACACCTGGAAAGGAGAAAGCTACAAGCTACCCATCCCCGCCGGTAACTTTGTAGCTACTTCTTGCCGCTGCTATGCAGTACGGCGGCCCGGGCCTGACCCCCAGACGGGCTCCTGGGGATGCGCTCAGTCCGCTATCCCCACGGGACATCTCCCCGCGGCAGCTCCGGGGCACGGGCCGGCAGAGCAGCGACTGGGGGTCGGCGCCCCGGGGAAGGGAGCGCAGGTGCGCACCGCCGGCAGGAGCGGGGCCGTGAGCCCACGGCTGGGGCAGGTGGGCTGCGGAGACAGAGGGCTTGTGGGTGCCACGTGCCTGCTCCTCCCGGCACGGCTGCTGCCTCGGCTCCAACAAGGAGGAAAAAATAAATAAATAAAAAAATAAAAAGTTAACAGGTGTCATCTCGGTTTGTGCAACCACAGAAGGAGGTGTCGGTGCCCGCCGTGGTTTAAGCTTTTCCGGAAAGCTCGGAGAAAAATCGTTCAATGTAAAGGACGCTGTCGCGTCGGCAATAGTTACAATCTGGAAGAAGCGCAGAAATGTTTCCGAGGGACCCGGCGTGCTGCGGGGTCCGAGCGGCCGCTGCTGTGGGGCCGCACCTGGTCCGGGGCCGTCACGGCTTGGCAGAGCTCTGCCCCTGGAGCTACCCCTACTCGGAGCCTGACGCAACCCACCTCCCAAACGCCGAGCACTACAAATTCGCACGCTGCCTTGTCGGTATATTTCTGTTTAACTTAAAGTCTCCAGAGGTCCCTTTTATTTGTCTAAGAGCCAAAGTGACATTTCTGACCCCTGACTTCCCCACTTCACAGCCTCAACTATTGTGATCGCTGCCCGTACTTCCTCGTTAAAATGCCCATCAGTTTCCATTGTAATTTAAAGATTTTATAAGTGTCAAAAATCATAGCGAAACCGTGAAAAGAAACCAACTTTAATCCATTCCTTCCCTCTCCCTCAGCCAAGTCACTGTGTATGGGGACGGTTAGTGGCAAAGCAGGGCTCAGGCTTAGTTCAAATGATCCTCACTAAAGAAGTGGTGGGGCACCACTGGGGCTGTTGCAGGTTATTAATGCTCATGTCTTTCCCTTTAATAAAACACACAAAAGTTAGCACCGAACATTTTCTATCGTGGGTATCAGCGGGGAAACACTGTGTGTGTTTCCCAAAGCGAGAGAGGGGAACCAAAGTTGCTGAAGACCAAAGCAGGCACTGCTCGGTCTGGTTTCTAAAACATTTGTTTGAAATACGACATTAAAACTTTCTATGATTTTAGCTTCTATGCTATGGAGAGATATAGCTGGAGTATTTGTTATTACACTGCATTTTTCTCACGATTTATTTAGTATTGAAAAGTCAGATCGTTGGGACATTATTGCATTTAGAGAAATGTGAATGTCTCCCTTCGTTCTCAGCCTACAGTGAGGTGCTGTCAGTACTTCTGTGAGCAGTTCGCTTCGCTCCTGAGCTGATGGAGGACACTCCCGGAGCCCCACTCCAGGGCTCGCCCTGCACAGCACTGCGGGACCCTGACCTCAGGGAGCTCAGGCAGTGCCGGCGCAGAGCGGGGCTGCTTGGGGTGGTGGGAACCTCCCTGAACTTCGCTGCGAGTTACTGCCAACTTTGTGCACACCGCTTTCTAACGGCGCTCCCTGCGAATTCCCTGCATTTGCATCAGAATGCGTTTAAAAAGGAAAAGGAAAAAAAATAGCAGTGCTGAGGGTTTCGTGCTGCATTTCCCTGTAGTAACAGGTGACACAGTAATGCTGTTAACCTACAGTGTGGAATTGCAAGTGTGCAACCCCAAGTGAAAATTGGTCTCTTTCTTGCTTGAAAGCAAATTCTCAATCGGCATCCCGGGATCAATTGTCCCCCTGGCTGCCACACACTGGGATCTGCACAAGGCATTGACATTGAGAAATTCCTCTTCAGAAAGGATGAGCGGACGGGATCCCAAACTTTGCAGCGGCCACGCTACGCGACCGTGCCCGCACTTTCTTTTTTTTTTTTTTTCCCCCCCCCCAGCTATTGTTGCTTTTCAGCTCATCCGAGACAAAACTGGGAGATTGCGTTTACTTCTCAGTGCATTTTAAAAAGATGCTATATTAAAAATAAAAAGGAAGCGGGAAGGAAAAACCCTCCCCTCCCACCAAGCTAACCCCAACAGTCAAACAGCAAGATTTTATATATATATATATATATATATATACATATATACATATATATTAAGAAAAAAAAGAGAGAGAGAGAGAGAGAGAGGGAGAGAGAGAGAGAGAAAACAAAGAAACACAAAAGCACAAAGAAAAAGCAAGTGAGGGAGCCCGGGGAAGAGCCGCGCGCCCGCTCCCGCCCGCTGCTCACCGTTGTTGGTACGAGGTGATGCCCTGCACGTTCTGCGGGTTCCCGTTGGCCGCCGCTCCGGCTCGCCCCATGCCCGGCGCCGCCGGCACCCCCCCGGCCGCCCCGCCGGCCGCCGCCGTCACCTGCACGCTGAAATCCGGGAAGATCCTGATCATCCCCGCGGCTCAGCACCCGGCGGCTCTCGGCGAAGAGGCGCAGCGGCAGCGGCTCTCCCTCCGGCGGCTGCAGCGGCGGAGCCGGGCACGCTGCAATCCCATTAGTGAGTGGCGGCCGCGGGGAGTGAGGCAAGGCGCTTTGATGTGAGCTGCCGGGCGAGATGGAGAGGGGCTGGGGGGGCGCGGGGTGAGGGGGACGATGCCGGACTACGAAGGGCTTGGGGGGAGGGGAGCTGAGCTAAAAAAAAAAAAAATTGTAGTTTTTTTTTTTTAATTAAAAAAAAAAGGTACAGCTAACAGCACGGCGGCTGTGGATACAGAGAAAATCCAGGCTGAGGGACGGGAGGAGAGGGGGGCGCAGTTACTTTGGCGGTGCGATGGAAATGATGAGCAGTGAATGTTGCCTTTTTCCCTCCTCCTCGTCCCTCCACCTCCCCCTTCCCCCCCCCCCCCCCTTTCCCCCCCCAAAACGCGACTCTTGGAGGATCGCTCGGGCTCAATGAAGTAATAAGAAAGGCGGCGGAGCGCGGCTGGGCCCGCGCCAGGGGGGAGGGGGAGAGCCCCGTTCCGATCCCGAGGAGAGGAGGAAGAGCGGCGGATGGTTGCTGCGCAAGTTCTCGCTCTTGGTAACTTGCTTTTGCTTTTGCTTCCCCCTCCTCCCCCCTCCCCCCCCTCCCCTCCTTTCTCTCTGAAGGGACGGTTTTCTCGAGCGAGGAAACACGCCGCTTTTGTGCAACAGCGGAGTTTGTTCCTATTATAAGGACTGACTCTCCTCCCCTCCTAGTGTGCAGCAATGTTACTGCCGCTCAAACTTGTAAGGTGTGCGCCGTGCGTGAGTTCACACCACGCGAAACCCTCCGCACACGGCACGCACAGCGCCGAGCCGTGCCCCGCGCCTCCTCCCCGGCCGCCCCGCGGGACGAGCTCGGAGCCTTTGTGCCGCCGCCGCCGCCTCCCCGCCCGTCTCCTCCCGGGCCCGGGTCGGCTGGCACCCCGGCCGCGGACTGCGAGCCCACAGCGCGCCCCGGGGGCGAGGGAAGGGGGATATGAGGGTCCCTCCCGCAGGAGGGTCCCAGAGATTGTCTCAGCGCGTCGGGGCGCTCCGGAACTACAGACCTGTAGCTGCGGGCTGCTGCGTGCCGGTGCGAGAAGTGCGTTGCCGCGCACTTTGCAAAACAGCGAGGGGACATTGCGAGCCAGGCGCGCGGCGGTGCACCTTGCACCGCAGCAGCCCGCTGCCGGCTGTAGGCCGGGGAAGCGCAGCACACAGTGCTCTGGGACAGGACGCCAGGAGTGCCCCGGCTTGCACGGTGCTGGAGGGGCCCTGCCGCCCCGAAGGCACCGGATCCTCTGCTTCCATAAATCAGAGCTGTCACCTGGCCCCATCTCCCCCTTTCCCATGCTTGCCTCCTGGAATCTCAGCTTGGCTCCTAATCTAACGGTATCCTCTCATCTTGACTTTTCTTTCCATTTCTGTTCCAAACCAAATTAAGACGCACCAACTTGATGTTAAAACAGAGACTGCATTCAAATCCTTTGTATTAAATAGCATCTGTGTTTGCATTCTGTTTTAATACAAAATGCTTTGGATTGCAGCTAATACCAGGAGATATGAAACTGGTTAGTCCCCACATGTTGCACATAAAAAGAATTCATAATGAGCATCTGTGGGATGTGGAATGGATCCCATGAGTTAGCTGAAGACCTCATAACGTAAGAGCTGAGAAGCCTAAGTGAATTATGACTCTCTTTCCTCGCAAGTAGGATTAATTTTCTATCCCACTTATATTCATTATCTATCTTGTTTATACTATAGGGACATCAATTGTTTGAGTGTTAAATATGAAGACTTTACAGAAACGTGTGGGTTAGGTTGCTCGTAGAGAAGGGGGGAACGTTGCTCACTAGGAGAAAACATTATTCAAATTCCACATTTAAAGAGCAAAATTAGATAAGGCTGTTCATTTCTTTTCAAGAATTCTCAAGTTCTGTGCCTTTCTCTTACAACATCTTTAAAATGTGAGGTTTACAAAGTACCTTCCATCTGCCTGTGGCTCTCCCAGTGATGTCAATAGGAATTTTGCATGCAGATGAAGGCCTGTATGTGGCCTTTAGAGAGCAGGTCAATAAATGGCTGGAGGAATAATTAAAGACTTCTGAGCTGCTCCTTTCCTTTTTCTTACAATATAGTACAAGACTGGCATGAATATAGGCTGGGCCACCTCTCTAATTGGCCATGGAACAAGACTGAAAGGAATGTAAATGTGGGCAGTAGCCATTTTCCAAATGATCATTCCATTACAGTAGTTTTGTCCATCAGTGTATGGCTGGGCAGTAGAGTGGACGTAATCAAGTCCAGGTCCCCATCCATTGACTGTCACTCTCTGCTCTACAGTGGCAACTCCAGGCAGGTTTTCACATTTCAAAGGGACAGCCCGGACAGAGAGCCTTTAGTGAAACCCCACTTCAACTTAGTCCTGAAAGTCACCAGTTTTCATCCAAGGAAGTAGAACCAGACTCACTCTCTCTCTCTCTTTGAGATCTTTTGTGAGTATTGATTAGTATCTGAATTTAAGTGTTAACATGACTGAAAAGGCATCCCTGGTAACTTTGCTCGCACAAGTAGCTCCATTGAGTCAGTGGAACTTCCAACAAATAGTTTTGTATGCTGTGAGACCAACAGGATTCCAAGGTAGGTTTGCAAATGTCTGCAGAATACATAAGCACCTTCTTTCTCATCACCCTGAAAAGATACTAAATGAAAAACATTATCTCATGTCTGCAGAGAAGTCCATTTTGATTGTTAGTATCTTTTGTCCCCAAATTAATCACAACAGTAAAACACAGAATTTGAGACGTCTTATTTTACACACTGATGAAAATATCCATCATCAAGATTCTTCTCTGCACCTCATTAAATTGCGTGGGCCCAATTCACCATACATTTCACCAGTGCTACAACACCATGTGATGGATTAAAATGAATTTGGTGTAGCATACTTGTGTGAAAGAGCTGAGAATTCAGCCCCATATTTTTAACTGCATTTATTCCTTATTTTGCTCAGATTATTGACAGGTTCTGGTGTCCAAGTGACATACTTTTCATCTAAACACCTTATACCATTGTAAGGTATTCTGCAAGTTGCTTTAGTATTGATTGATCTGAAGAAATGTTCTGATACAGTACCACTGTTTCATACAACACACTCTAGATCTTCCTCTCTTAGGCAAAAAGCACAGTAAAGAAAAATTAAAAACACGTGACAGCATGCAATATAATAGCATTTAATATTTATGCTTTACATATGCCTATCTATCACAATTATATATTATATCTTGATTCGCATTGTCAGTGTACTGCTGTTCCTTTTTTTCACCTGTGGAAAAAAAAAATCACTCTTCTCTGGAAATTCATTTCCATTTACTTAAAGTTAAATGGTTTGACTTTGAATTTTCATTATCTGCTCTTGGAAGGAGCCTGTGACAGGTATGAGAGAGAATGCTACAAAGCTTCATTGTATCATCTAATTTTTGCTTCACTTTAGTCAGATATCATTTAGGTAGGGAGTAAAATACTATACGTAGAACAGGATAAGATAGAACAAAACAGAACAGAAATAAAATAAAATGAAAATAGGATATATAATGAATTACAGTAGAAAAATGCCTTTATCTTGAAGTGACTTTTTTCCTCAGCTATACTGATTCCTCAGTAGTGAGAAAATTGAACTAATTTTATACAAAAGGAATATGTCATAACAGGATATGGCATTTATCTTCCTGAGATAGGGGTGACCTCATCATTCACAAGTGGCGTAGCTATGAATGAGTAATCAGCCTCCCCACCCATTAAGTGTAGATAAAGTCCACATCTTCAGAGTATTAAATATTCGATATATTATTTTACAACACACCACCTTTACAAGTGCCCACTGACTGTTGCTTCAGCTGCTGCTACCAATACGTGTATAGTTAGTAGGAAGGAAAAGATGCTCCTCAAAAGGACCTTGCATAATAGCAAATGGGAGATGAGATGTGAGAATAGCAGAACAGGAAAACAAAGGAAGATAGTCCAGCAGGAAAAAAAAAAAGGTACAGGCAGAGCAGGGATAAGGCATCTCTTTAAGTGACCAATGCCTTTGTTGCTGGCAATACTCCAGGAGTTTTACAACATACATACAGTGAAAATATTTTTCATATTAATACCTCACATACATCAGCTACCTCATATCTCAGGTTATATTGCTCGAGTTACTCCTAAAGGAATGTATCTATGTATAATAGGAGTGAAATATATATACTTAGGAAAGAATTTCTTTTCACTGTTTATCAGCAGTATGAGAGAAGAACTGTAGTTAAAAAAAAAAACACTTTCTTTCTAGAACTCTATAAGGTAATGTGATTTTCTCCTTCAAATGTTGTCAGATGCTGCATTTTGTTTTCATTCCTTTGTAAAGGCAATGAGTACAGTTTGAAGAAAATATTTAGAGTTTAATTCTAAAATGAAGAGAACTGGCTGTTTGTCCATTTAGAAGAAAAAACTAAATAGAACACGAAGGCAGGAAAAAGACCATCAAAACTTAAATAGGAAGAGCTCAAATATTTTCCATCTTTAGAATTCCTTGATGTGTACTCAGGGTTGGAAGAGAAGATGAGGGAAACAACTTTTCTGAAAGGTTGCACTGCAATGAAGGGCAAGATTAAGGTAGTTCCCTCCCTCTATATTCAAAAGAAAAGCAAGCGTAGAGTAAGAAAGAAAGTGCCTGGGGAAAGTAGCATCACTATCAAAATCATAAAAGATGTATAAGGACATCAGTGGAAGAACTAGAAAAACTATTAGACGAGTGCCCTACAGGGCTATCCCAATGGCTCAGCGATTAGCACACTGCACTGCCACTGGGAAAATACAGCCAAGGTTTGAGGCGAATCTTAGCATCTTACTCATTGATACGGGCAGCTGAGAGCCTTATGAAGATAGCAAGTCCACAGTGGAGAGAGACATACATTGCTCGCTTGCCCAGAGGTATTTACCTAGCCTCCATTTTGACCACCAAAGCTGTTTCAGAAAGGGGGATCATTTTTCTCAGTCATCAGCTATGCTGATTTCCTCTGTGTGATAGAAAAGGAGCACTTCTGACTCACTGTCACTATGAGGAAGGACTGCTCATTTTCCAAGGCTCGAACACCAGTATTAAAGATAATCTCTCCCATGTTGCATCCTTTGCTCTGTCCCAGAGTTTGGTTAATAAATTCTCTCTTAGCACCAGAAGTTTCCCGCAGTGTTGATCTCACTCAGGTTTTTGGGCAGCTTCAGAAGATCAAGACAGCAAGTCTAGAATCTGTGAGTTCTGCAATCTGTGATGAGCCTCCAGGTGGTTTTAGCACCTGCATCTCCATTACCCTCATCTTCAAGATCAGTGTCAGTCTTCCAAAGTAGAGTAATCTGCTTTCAGTGGCATCAAATTGGGGTCACGGAAACCACAACTAAACTGTGCTGCTTTCACATCCACAAAAACTTGATTCTTACCACACAATTTGATAAGAAGCTTAATTCAAGAAAATAAAGACATGATTTATTTTTCTATTTATTTATTTATTTTTAATCTCCCAGGCTACTGAGAAACACCAGCATCTTATCCTGTGGCCTCGCCACATTCAGAGTTTCAGTTGCTAATTCCCTTTGATCCTACTTGTCTATAAAATAAAGTGAAACTTACAAAGGACACAGGAGTATTCAACACTTTTCCCTTTTAGTTATTTATCTTTCTTTTCAGGTAGTGTCAGTGTTCCTAAGCCAAAATAATTTGCAGAAACAGCTGTTTGTGTTTCCTGGAAATGAAACAAGAAGTAGCAGCTTAAGGTTTTTGACTCCTGACCGACCTGCTGCTGGTGTCCAGGCTTAGACCAGGCAGAACCAGAGGTCCCTGCCAGATTCAACCATTCTGTCATTCTGGACTGTGCTTAGAGAAGAAGGACAAGCTCCTCCACACTAAGCAGTTACTCCATTCTAATTCACAAGAAATGGAAACCAAGCACACTGTTTCTCTTAACTCCTTTTTGGTGGAAATAATCCAAATTATTTATACGTACAAAAAAAAGCTTACTCTCTGGACACTTTCATACAAGCCTAGTATAGTCTCTTCTCCTTGGTACCAAAAGTGCACCAGTGATTCCTGCAACAGTGAACACAATAGACAAAAATTCATGAGTCTATACATGCCTGTTTCCTTCCTGCTGGCCAGGTTGGAAGTTCCAATCAGTACCAACAGCATAATAACAATTCTTTCAGTGAAGTTTAAAACTGTGCTTGGTCCTCACAGCCATACTTCCCCACTTTTTTTTTTTTCCTGATTTATAGCAACAGCATTATTTCTTTCAATTCTCTGAAGACAATAGTGCATTATGATCCTGCACAGCACAGTCCCAAGTGGGCAGCCATGTAAGTCTGGGACTCCAAATATCTTTTGAAACTTCAAGCAGAGTCAGAAATAAATACTTTGATTACCGATCGTAGTGTTTTTCCAACAAGAATTAAAACTTCTAAGGAAATACATATGTCAAAGGCTTGAATGCAAGTTAGCCTCTGAAAGTGCGTCTTCATCTAGGAAGAGAAATCTCTAAGACTGTACCCATTCTTATTTACTATTTATAGATAGCTGTATTTATAGCTATTGGTTATTATGCAGTTTCAGTTTTCACTGTTAAGCTGATTGTCTGAGTTCTTCCCTGCCTTCTTTTCACAATCAAGAAATTCAAGTGTTGAATATGTTCACAGGAGACCTTCAAAGTTTAAACAGCTCAAATCTTACTTTTTTAATTTCAGATTTCTCTTGGGTTAAAAACAAACTTATATGTAGTTTCCATGCATGGTCTATCAGAAATCTTAAAAGAAGAGCTTTACTCACTTCAAAGTTACACCTTATTATCTGTGGTCACTGCTTTCCATATCATTGCAACCATGGAGAAGAACTGAGCAAATATGACAGGCAGTGCTTAACCAAATATCCTTACTCTTCAGTCTTCAGGATTCCTTGCATTTCTCATTTAGACAAAAAATAGTAAAATGATCTGAAATATTTCCAGCACATTTTCCCAGGTCAGGTAACTCACTGTCTGGCCACAAATTTCTCTGAATCCAAAACGCACTTAATTTTAGGTGTTAGCTGCTATCTGCTTTTGCATATGCATTTTTTTTTATTATTCTTTATTTCCTTTAATTATTTTTTTACTTGGTCATAAGCCCTGTCACAACTTCAAAGAGTATTGTACTATGTACTTCATAGGAAGTATACTGGACTATAGTTTTCGCCTAAGTAAAATTGTTTACTTCACTGTATTCACTGGAATTGCCTCCCAGCAAGCTACTTTTTTTTTGCTGCTGGATCACATTATGTTATTTTTATACACTCTTCAGTATTACCAACATAATGGATGAAGATCCTCTGGACACTGAAGGAAATAAGGCACGTGTCTGCCTGTTCATCAGTATATTTAAAAAAAAATGTTGCAGAATTTAGCCATTATTCACTGGTTACGATTTTGAAGCCACAGATTTAATTACAGTATGTATAATATGGTGGCTATCAATGTACATAAGAAGATTATAACTTTTTTCAACATTAATGGAATAGATTTTTGTCTACATTTCTTCTTTTTGTCCTAAGATGAAAGTCCTAATATCTGAATTATTATATTGTTCATTTTATCATACACATCATTCCATAATTTTTGTTATGTTGCTGCAGGAAGATAAAATTACTTTTAACTTTTCAAAATGGGCCCAGAGTTGAATGCACACCATCAAAATTGTGGAGAAATGAGAATTTGACTTGCATCATATGCTGACTTCACATAAAATGATCTGAACATCAGTATCTTCAGGAATCAAACCACTTGTATTCATACATGAATAGTCAGAAATCTAGTCTACCCAAGATCACTGAGAGGTAGTCCTTCCCCAGCTCCTCAGAAGGCCAGATTGAGGATTTCTTGAAGTTTTATGCTGGGAGAAAAGCATCTAAAGAACAGGAAATGAATCAGTGCCGCATCCCTCCATGAGGCACAAAGTTAATGTGAGAGTGAATCTATATTTCTTTGTTCAGAATTAATGTAAATGTCCTCTTGTGGAAAAGTCGGTCAGTCTAAGGATAATTATAGTTACACAGCCATTGAGGTGAATTAGTGTAGGGAAATGAAAGAGGCTTGCCTCATCAATGAGGCAAGGAGTGGCAGTGACTATTCCAAACACTGGCTGTTCTGTAGCATCATACCCTGGATACCAGCAGTAAAGCTGTTCAGACAGCAGATGTGTATGGCATGCTTGAAGCTAATTATTTCTACAGGGTGACAGTCTGAGAGTGATTAAAAATATATATTAATATATATGGTATATTAGACCTATAAATATATCTTCTCTGATTTATTTGGTCTGAGCTCATCTATAAATTGTCTGGCTTCTGAAGGAGAATGGCAAAATTTTTCTTGCATGTAGAGGGGTAGATATCAAGCTAAATCAGTGGCTACAACAAAAATCTACATAAATGACAAACTCCGAAGAGCTCAGATACAGCTAATTGCAGTACACAAATAACCACAGCTCCATGTGCATCTTGAACAGTTACCAAACCAGAGACCTGAATGGAAAAAAGTTCAGATTATACTTATCCTCCGGGAATCCAAAGAGAATAAGAAAAACATTCTAGTAGAGAGTAGTGCAACACACCTTATTCAATCGTGAACATGAATAATAACAGAATGGTAGCCTGCTTCAAAAGAGCAAGCAGGCATGCTTGTCCTCCTCAATTATCCGCATTGTCAGTCAAACTTCTTGGAAGAATCTGGTGGTTTCCTCAAGCAGAAGGGAAAAAAATGCAAAACAAAAAGCCAAAAAAGTAAAACAAAACACTACAAAAGAAAAACATACACAAAAAAAAACCCAATTATGTTGGACCTTTCATGTGCCTTTTTTAATAGAGGAAAAGAAGGATTGCAGATCCTTATGATTTTTAAAATATCATTATAAGCTTTATTCACTGTCCCTCCCTCCTCAGAAAAAAAATTGAGAGGTACTTGCAAAAAGACTGTATGATGCTTCTTCCTAACACCCCTCATGAGTCAATATTTGGTACTGATTCTCTAGAATCAGCGAACAACAGGAAATAATTTCACATGTAAGTATGTTGAAGGTTTATTTTTCTTTGTGAAGTGTTTGAGTATTTGGCCATGATAGTATGGTAATGGAATCAGTGGTCTATTGCTACTAAAAGTGAGTAATGAAATTAAGAATAACTTTTTTTAAACAACGTTTTACTGAAATCAGTGGGCCAATGGTATCAGACCTATGTCTCAAAGTTCTGGAGATTCATTTTCAGTAGCAGGCCAGTGAACCCTAAAGGAAGTGGCTACAGAAAGTTAGCCTCACAGTGCAATTTCATCAAATACAGCCTATTTTGAAGAAAATAAAAGCTTTGTTAGATATGAAAGCTGTGCATCACCAATTTCATACAATATATAATAAAACAGATTCCAGCGGAGCAACTGCAAACACATGTTGCCATTAGATTTTCAGGAAAAGTGTACAGTATCATCTAACAGTGCAGGTCACATAATACTACAGAACATTTTCAAGTGAGAAATGGTTGTTAAGGTAACATATTACATCCTCTTTTAACTTCAGTGTTTCACTTTTTCTACAAAGCTATGAGTATCACATTGATGGAGTCCATTGTCTCTTACAACAAGAAGAAAAAGCCATCAGCGCATCCACCCTACACAGCCAGTCTCTGCCCTTCCCTCCCAAGCTGGAAGAATAGTCTTCTGCCACCTGAGCAGTAGTATCTTCACCTCACTGAAATACTCTGACAAAACAAGATTTGTAACATTTGACCAAGGGAGAATAAATGAAACCACTTATCAGGAAAAACAACCTTCAACTTCTTTAAAATTTAAATATAACATCTATTTACTTCTCAAATGGCTAGAAGAATTCACATCATCATACTCTTGTTTTGTGCAAGCTCCTTCCTTTACCAATTCATGGATGTTATCATTCCACAAGCTTTCAATACTATTACTACATTATAGTAGAAATAACATCAATGGGAAACACAGTATGCAAACATGAATTAGGTATGTGGAGTATGTAAATTGTTCATTTTGGTTACTGGTTGTGTAATCAGTTAGCAAAACTATTTTTTTCTTCCCATATCTCTCAGATACTTTCTGTGCTCTGAGCCTATTTTCCATCAATTAAAAATAATAATAAAATTGTATGCTTTAAGACACAAGCACAACATTTCCAAATTTAATTGAATGCTTAGATCCTTACACCCACGTGTGTCTTTGTAGCTCAGAAGAATTACGTAATTATAGAACCATTACAGTGGAAAGCACAAATAATGAATATCCCATAAACATCAGGACAAGGCGCACAACTCAACTTCATCTGTGTATAGGGTAAGAAAAAATAAAGATAATACATGAAACCCAGCTAACAAATGACTTAAAAAAAAACAAGTCAGCTGATGGAGATTAGTTTAAACAGTCTCAAACCTATCCTCCAAAACTGCAGGTGGGCAATGATGAGAAAAAAAGAAGCAAAATGCTTAAATGCCCTGTCTCCTTCAAGCATAATAGATAAATTTCCTCATTTTGCCTTAACTGCAGGAAGCAAGGCAGGTATCTCACTACAGAAGATATTTTTGTAACTTCGAAGTCACACTAGCATATTACATGGTCAGCTTGAAAACACTGGCACCTGACCAGCTACATTAGTGCAATGCTCTGTTACATCACTCACACTAAAGCCCTGCCTTTCAATGCCAATTTGCCAAAAAAGTTTTGTGGATTTATTATTTTTATAAATACATTTAACCCAAAAATTCACCTAGATGCTTGTAAAGGTTGCAAAGGCAAAAAATAATAATAATTAAAAAAAAAAAACACAACAAAACAGCACAATCAAGGAGATGCTTCAAAAAGAATGAAAATGAGTGCTCACCCATCACTGAAGATCTAGGATCACAGGGAAGGAACTCCAAAAAGGGAGGAGGAGGGATCTCTAACAAGAAAATCTTCACAATGGCAGGCAGCCCTTAAATGAGGTCTAAGAGGGGTGGAGCTGGCTCCACCCCTTCTGGTTGCACAGGTGAATCACCTTCACCTATGCTCCCAGGGCTGACCAGATCTTTCCTTCAAGTGCTCATTCAGTGGTTCAGGCTGTGACTCAGCAGTTCCCATACAATTCTCTTCAACAGAAAATTGATAATTCAGAACTTCATTCAAGTCTTCTAAAAAAACCAAACAACCAAGAGTTGTATTGTGTATTTGGATGTATTCTCAAAAAACAAACAAAAAAACAAAAGGCAAAATAATAATAATAATAATAATAATAATAATAAAACAACCCGCAAGCTGTAGAAATACAGATGTATAGATTGAAAGTTTGATTTTGAGAGTACATCATAGTCAGTCCATATCTAAGTTACTGAACATTGGGTTACTGGTTTTGACTGAGAGAATTCTGCATACAAAAAGCTATGATAAAAAGGGAGAACAATTCACAATCCAGATAGCTTCTGAAGGACTAATGTTATTGAAGAAAGAATAAGAACTATATTTTGACCATTTAATGCCTTTCTTAAAAAATATAATTGAAAGTTAGGGACTAGATTGGTCAGATCAGAGTCACTTAATATAGCAGATAGGATCAACCCAAAAAACCAGGATTCTTAACGGTAGCTTTATCACAATGTTCATTGTAGAAGGGCATACACATAGTTATGTATGCATGGTAGAACCCCTGTAAAGTAATAACTTTTAATGAACTAACCCTGTTAAAATAATACATTTCTGGGCACCAAACCAAATATGTACAGGAATACAGTGCAAACCTTCTGAATGATAAAGCAGGAAACTAATGAGAAAATAAAACAACAAAAAAGAATGCTCAATAGAAAATTAAATGATAAACCTGTTTATATTGATAGTTGTATATATTTCCATGAAATCAAACAAAGTATGATAGGAGAACCTTTTAAAATTACTATCTGTTGAAGAAACATACTTATTAAAACACTTGACCTAACAAGGTTGCTTTTAATTCCGTCTCTTGCATTGATTATAAGAAAATGATACCAGGAATGCATATGTTCATTTTAAAGCATTTGTTTCATTGTAGATATATGTTCTCCTTTGTCAGGGCAGCTCTGCACACCCTGATAGAGATCCAGCCTCTGAAAGCAAACCTTATTCCATTTAAAAAGCATAACCTGTGCAGAGTTAGATCCAGGTCCTCAAAGAGTTCTAAATACCAAACTCCTTTTGAAAACAAGAAACAATACAACCCAAGATCCACACCTTCAGAGATGCTTGGTCCTCTGAACTCCTGTGAGTGCCAAGGTCAAGCCTCAGCAGGCAGTGAGCATATTGATGTCTCAGGCATATGCTGTCATCCTAACATGATATTCAACTTCTCCCCCAAATTTGGGATATCAAAGTCTGAGAATTATGGAGCAGAAGTATATCAGTATCTTTGTTTAGTTTTCATAACTAATTGATTAATCAGAGAGAAACTGAACTTCCAAGCACAACATCAAAAAGTCATTTTGCTTCCCTGAGCATCAGATTGCCTATGAAGACAAACCTCAGCAATGCTATTAGCTTGTTAAGGCTGTCATTAAGTTTAGACTTCACAGCATCTCCTAACAGCATCTTCTAACATTAGACCAATTTGTTACTGAAACTCATTCTTATTCTATAAGAAGAGGAGATCAGAGCTAGAGGAGCTGGGAAGTAACCCACCTTGTGAACAAGCTCTCTTTAAGTAGCAAGAAAGCCTTGAAAGTAAAGATAGCTCAAAAATGACAGGAAATCAATTACATTTGGTGTGTGAATATCAAGGTGTGAAAAATAAGAGCAGAGTCACAAATACTACAGAATAAAATATCATAGTAAATTAGTTTTCCAAATGATGATTTGAAGGTTAAATATTTCTCCTTAAAATAAAACAGAATGTTTTCAGCATTACTTTTGTGCCTCCTGCACTTTTCATTCTACTTTTCATGTATTCTTATTAAAAAAAAAAAAGTGCTATCCAGATATCCCTGAATACAGGGAAGGCCTAAACAGATCATACAAGAGGAGCATTAATTGTTTTAAGGATAATAACATTCCATATAAAGCACATCAGTTTATTTTTCATGCTTTTCCAATTCCATCCAAACCCCAGACTCTGTCCCTTAATGCTGTGATGCTGCCTTCCGCCCTGGTGGACTTGTGCTTAAGACATCTGAATTAAGAGGCAGGTGGCAGTGCTTTGCATCTACAGGTCTGTAGATGAAATATAGCAGATTAAGTGACACTGAGCTGATAATTCCAGCCTCTGTTCTTCTAGCTTTTTCAGAGCTTGTGACTCATTGCCATTCTCCTGAAGTCACAGAGAAAGGACAGACGGTTTTAATTATGAACACAAAAAAAGTCTATCAGGCATATGGAGATAACAGCCTAGAATTTTTACGAGGCCTTGGAGAAGTTGGTTTGCCAGAATTTGAAACTCTGGCAGTTGACTTATTTGAGCCCAGGAGAAAGTTTCCTGCATCCCTGAATTTTTGCCAGAAGAATCTGTAAATAAAGTTACAAATATATGACCTTTGTGTAGAAATGGATGAAAGAGGAAAAGTAAAGATAACAGTAGCTACGGGTCACTAGGAAAATAAAACAGAACACTCTTGTTTATACTGAATAATAAAGTAATAATGAAATATTTTGAACTTTATTTCAAAGCCCCTCCTCATGGAACTTGCTTGAAGTCTACCATGTTATGCTGAAGTCAGTGAAACTGCCAGATGGATGGAATTTTTGGTAACTGTATTGTAATAGCTGTAAAGGATTTGAAAAGAAGCACGGAATGAAATTACTTGAATACTGTTTTAAAATGAGGATGGGGAGGAGAGAGAGCAAAGATTTCCTCATATCCTGGTGGCATGTTAAAATTTTAAAGAAAGATTTCATAAATGACTCTTCTAGTGGAAATACGGATAGTGCTCTATTCCTGGAAAAAAAAAGTAGGATTGTTCCTATTGTGATGCTGAATTCCTTAGTTTTTGTTTATTTCCACTGTAACGGGAGCCTTTTAAGAGAAGACTATGAGTATGCTTAATTTGCAAACTTTAAAATAACTCATAGTCTAGATACATCTAACTTAACAAAAATAAATAAATAAATAAGCTATGTGAAGAACACCGAAGAACAACTACTACAAAATTCACAGGGAATATCACACGGAATTAAGTGCATCAGTGAAACAGAGTATTGGCTTCCGCTCTTTGTGAATGAGTACTCTGTGGGAGCATGCTGGAACTGCAGGGAGAGCAGAGTCAGACCAACACAATGCGATTCCCACCAGCATCTCGAGTGCACTGCTTTCTTAAGCACACCTCTGATATGGCTTTTTTATTTTTTCTCCATAAAGAGAAATAACTTAGCAGCAGCAGATTATGAGCAATCACTGACCATTCAGAGTAATAACCGCTTTATTAAAGGAGCTATTTACAAGTGTAGAGCAATTACAACTGCCTTGAGTGAACGTATACAGACTGATTCCTTAGCACCTTCAAATTCTTCTCTTGCAACTTGTATTTCTCTTACAGATGTATACAGACACATAGGATAAGCCCTGAGTAAATAGGCCTCAAAGTTTGTAGATTTTACCTGAGATAATTTCCCACTCCTGAAAAACAAAAAAACCCAAAACAAACAAACAAACAAAAACAAACAAGCAAATTAAATAAAAGAATGGCAATAGCTGCAACAACGCTGCTTCTTGGATAAAATACTAGGAAAACAAGAGTCAAAAAAGCCAAATTCTGAAGTCATTATTCAGAGTCAAGCTCTTGTACTTAGAATAACTTGCAGCTTACAATATTGGCTCTAGAAGTGCTTTTTAGTGACAGGGACTGCTAGCCTGGTTGTCTCTACAACTGAATAACACTATGAAGATTTAGAGGAAAATTTCAGGTAGAACAGGTGATCACAGAGCTCTTTTAACTTCCCTGTTGGTTCTGGGTATTTGACATCAGCTTGCTGTAGTAAGCATACTTCCTACATCCTACCATCCTTCCTACCATCCTGTTTGAAAACCTTGAGATGGACTGTATTTAGGATTTAAAACTGCGTAACTTTCAAAAATCTTGTCCATGTATTTTTGCCCATATAAGGAATTGTGTGGGTTTTTTCACACTTAAATTCAGACTTTATTAAGCAGGTAAATTTCTGCATAGTGATGAACACTAGCTGAACTTAAACCACACCAAACACTATTCAACCCATCGGTAATCCTGTTGAATTCAACACCCCTATCCAATCAAAACTTATACTGCTCTGAAATCGACGTTAGCTATCACCATTCTCTATTAAAGACATCGATGGGAGTTAAGTACCTCTTAGAGTAGATTTTTACATCCATTAGGATATACTCTCTCTCTAAGCAAGCAGCAGTACAGTGTTTTCTGAGGACAAGAGAATAGTGACCAAATTGCTATTGAATCAGTTTAACTACAAGTACAATGAAGCCTAAAGCTGTAGCCATTTGGCAAAGAGCTTTATGATCTGTTGTACTATGGCATGAATTCCCTGCAGAGATTTGGCTTCAGTATGAATGCCAGCGGCCATTGCCATCACTGTATGATTGAGGTGGGGATAGAGTAACAATATGGGAATAGCATTGGGAAATTCAAATTTTTCCCCCTCTTTTTTCAACTTATTTTTCCACTTCCATGTGTTTTTTATTCTGATTTTGAGGACAGAAATAATCATGCACTTACCCTGTAATAATGTAGTAATCTGTCATATAAATACCCTGCCATTATATGGTAATTATGGTTTCATTAAATGATCAACAGCTACCATGTTAGCCAAGAATAATTACACATTTGTGCCCTGTATCTTAAAGTGTTCTCGGCACATTTTTTTTTTAATTGAAAAGGGAGAAAAAATGTTCCCTTGTGAATAAGACCACAGTTTGGCCAAATGTATGCATTTATTCAGTATGACTTGGAATGCCACAATCTCCTATTTTGACTTTATTCCACAGCATACCAAGGTCTCATTTAAAGGAACTTCACCACAGCTATTATGGCTGCACATTTTCAAAGTTTCCTGAATAAGGGGCCATTCCACATTACTGCCTTTTTTCCTTTTCACTTCCAGTGCCAGTTCATTACTTTCCAGAAATTTAATAACACCCCAGTGTGTTTTTTCTACAGCTCTCTGTCTGTACAACCTGGTTTAACATTTGACACTGACCCAAACAATCTGCTAGCTTGAAAATTTCTGTGACTGTCCTCAGCTCTGACTGTCTTCTTAAGGTTAGTAAAGAGAGACGTTCTCCACTTCTGAAATCTCTTAATTTCTTTAAGTTGAAATTGGAAATATTGGATGTAAGGACACGTGTTTAATATTCATAAAGACGCATTAAATTGTACTGAATAGACCAGTGTATGTAGATCTGCTAAATTTTACTATGTAGACACGGTGTAAAAAAGAAAAAAAAAAAAAGCTGTACATTTTCCTACTTTCAACTTTTGAGCACAAACACATGATTATTCATTTCATACAGCTTTTGAGCATGCATTGAAATGAGTGTCAGCTGCTCCAATATTCTGGGTAAGTACATGAGGAGTGAATTTAGAGTGAAATTCACAAGCCTTATCATGGTCTTCTAGGACCCTGAGTTGCCTTGGGGTACCTGAGCCATCCACACAGAGCTTGCTGGTCCTTCAGGAGACTACTGCTCACCTGGAGTGGCAGCCACAGCCCAGGGTGGGATCCTTCAGTAGTAAAAGTGATCCCAGCCACCCATGCTTGAGCTTTGCTACCTTCCTCCTAGTGTACACCTTCTCCTGTGTAGTTTAAATTGTCATTTCCAAATTTCAGGGAGCCTTTTGTTTCCAGTGTACTCACAGGGTCTGATTCAGCATGATAACTTGAGCCCATGCATAACCTGACACATTCATTAAAAATGCACACAAATGGAAATAGTTGAACATGTGCCTCACAGAGCATCTTCCATAGAATTTCACTTCACTAAAAAGTAAAAAGGGTAGGGTTATTACAACAAATAATCTAGACCATTTCCTTATGCTTGGAGTAACTCTAGAATAATTTTTAACACGCTGAGCTAAATGCAAACAAATTTTCAAATGCAGTACAGACAAAATGGCTGAACTCTCTGAAATTACTATTTTTAAAAATTATTTTTATGTCCATTTTCTCATACTAATTCTTTTATTGTATTTTTTTTTCCTAAGACAAAAAGACTCACAATCTGTGATACAAATAATATATCCTACATTTGTAGGGTTGTTTGGATTTTAAGAGCTCAGCACAGATTCTGGATGTGGTTGAGCACTGAATTCTAATCAGAACATCAGTGGTCCATTGACTGCATGCCTAAAGACACCACAGCACTGTTCTTAGAATGTAACACAAACTGTTGTGTACCATGATCTATTGATTTGTATTTTTACCATGTCACTATTTCAAGTGATATGAAATATACTCTGTAAGAAAAAGGTATCCTAATGCAATCTCTCAGACCATATGGGTCCAGCAATCTGTTGTGAGTACAAATGCCTGTAAGGTAGGTGCTTCTTGGAAATAATGAGCGGAAGAATAAAAAAGGGAAAAGGTGTGCAACTCAAGAGAACAGAGAATACTCAAATATACTCAAATCCTTAATCTTTGTAGATTGTCATAGATGCCATAAGTTTAGACACACAATAAGTAAGTTCTAGGCATATTGCTAAATAAATTAGGATGATCAGAAAACTCAAAAGAATTTCTAGATCCTATAGAGATTCTTCTGGTCTTATATTTCACACAATAATATCTGTTATTTTTAGACACTTTCAGGGTATCTAGAAGTACTTTTCAAGAGGAATTTGTTACCAGTCCTCACTACAACTATGCATGTATAAAGAAAATAAAAAACTGCAACTAGCAGAAAAATGTAATCAAGAAATTCAAAGCTAGAATTGTACTCCCCCTCCCCAATTATTACTCAAGAGTGAGAACCTGACTTTGAGAAGGGAAAAGCAGCTCTGTAATGTTTTATTTATATATTTATTTATTTTTAAAAAGCTTTGCTAAGAAAGGGAATAATTTAATACCAGAAAACCTACAAAAGAAAGCTGACCACCGATAGTATATGTAAGTAGAGCATACTCAGGTAACTTGACCTATATTTTTAAAATATAATATTTAGTCTGTCAAAGTCTGCCAGCACAAAGGCTGTGGTCTTGCAACTGGAGGCTCCTCATTGAAGCCCTAGGGCCCCACAGACCTCTCCCGGTGACAGGGTCTGCATGCAAGCTCTGGGGTGGGAGGCAAAGTCACTAACAGAGCGATAACATTGCTGTTGATGGCTCAATTGAACTTTCTTTCTGGATGCTCATACACTGACTCTTTAAAATTAGCTGAATATAACAGCTGCACAAAGCTGGCATCTTTTTTTATCTGTATGTATTGGTCTCTTTTTTCCTTTTCTTCCATTTATAACTTGCGCATTTTAAGTGAGCAAGTTATTAAGGATTTTATCGATACAAGGAAAACATCTAGTGATAAAACAGAAGTGAGGTGAACAGTGATACAAGCTTTGAACTCGAAAACATTTTGTGCTGTAACTGAACGCGTTGGCAACAAGCCACACTATTTGTGTAAAACCATGTGGGCAGTTCAAAATGCAAATGATAAGGATGGAAGGACTCTTTCAGACACATTTATTCTGTCACATAATTGGTTGTGTAAGTATACATTACATGAAAAAAAATGCATTTCAGCAATACTAAAGTGAAAAATTAATTCTGTTCAATAAAGGTGAAAATAAAACTGTTCTTATCACCTTTTAGAGCAGTGCCAAACTACTGTTTTGGTTTCACCTTTTCTTTTTTTATAAACTTTTTGCTGTATTTTTGAGAGGTTATGTCATATTTTGAAAGAGACCTCTTTTTCAAAAGTGGGAAATACTGTTAGTAAAGAATATCTCCAAAGGAAAAGAATTTGAAGAGCACATGAAAGGCACTTGAAGTGTAACTACTCTACAGCTTTATAGATCATGTCAGGTGAAACCAGGCAGTGTTTAACAAGGTAAGGAGTTGAACCCCTGTGGGTGGCCCTCCATGGTCCCTGAGAGCAGAGAGAACCGGAAAGCTTCTTCACCAGTCTCTGTCTTAACATTTTTCTAATTGGTGTGTTTTTCCTTTCAGTTTTCCAGAGATAACTGTTTAGTAGAAACAATAGGTTCTGTCATTCTGATTTCTGCCTCAGACAAATACCTTTCTTCTTCTGCCTAGGCACATTCCAGTGTGTTCTCTTTGAATACCAGTGGCATTTTAGGTACCCTCCTTTATGTATACTACAATTATTTTTGGGTGGGGAGTCAAACCATAGAGTGCTTGATATATTAACTTATGCAGTGTGAATTGCAAGACAATAGAAAAAGTACCACCAGATCATTAGTGGTTTGACCAGTAAGTACCTCATGAACAAATGCTTTCTTAGTAAATTAAGTCTGAAGAGTGGTCAACAAGGTATTGTAGAAACTGTTTTTATTTTATGTAGCATCAGTACTCATTTTTCCCCTATAAAGTTTCCTGGCATGCTACTAATACTATTACTGTCAATACTACACCCCTTAATAATAAGGAGCAAGACTTGCTATTCAGGGACAGAATGCAAACCCAGATAGCCAAAACTGGATACTGAGGGAATAGTATTACATATCACACAGAGTAATAATTTCTCTGGTATGAACTCTCAGGAGTCCATGTTTTCCTCAAAGATATGCTCCCCTAATTAGGTTGGTTATTCAAGTCCCAGGACTTGTTTCCAGGAAGGTGCTGAAAACCCCTAGGGTTCTAGATACAGTGCAGCAAGACAGCATATTTTTAAGTCAGCAGCTAGAATCAATCGTTTCAAAAATGAACTTCTAGAAATCACTGTTATTAAACCATAAAGAGAATTCCTGAAGTATTTGGGAAATCTGAAAAGCTAGAGTTAAGGATTAGACTGAAAACAGCTGTACATCGCTCTGCAAAATATCTCCTGTGGTGCAAAATGAAAACAAAACAAAAAGCAAGGAAGCAAATAAAACCACAACAAACCAAGAAAGCTTAAGATTCCTTTCTAAGATCTCTAACCTGAATGTTACAGTCACAAAAGCCAGATCTTGCATCTGTGACTCTTCTGAGACACACTATCTACCTTATATATTATGAGAATGATTTGTGGGTTCCTTTTGGTGCCATATTTGAATAAATAAAACAGTGGGAGGCACCAAGAGTGAGTTCAGTAGTAGTGGGAATACTGCTGGATTAGTTCACAAATTTTGGGCTGTTGATCATGTGAAAATAATATCTAAAAGCAGCTGTTATTTCTCCTTTGATGAGTTTATTTAATTTGTTTAGTTTCATATCAAACTTTTTTTTTTTTCCTGTATTTTTGAAAGCTACCAGATGACTCAGGCACTTTAGTCCTGTTCCTTGAAGTGACTTCAAGCACTTAACAGCCAACAAAGGAAAATCAGTGGGACTTAAACATGTCTTAAAGCAAGACCAACATCTACATTGTTTACAGGTTTATGAATGTTTTAGTGGGTTTAGTGTTAAACACTTATTTTTACACAAGTAAGTACAGACAAAACATCTGACTGCTTTTTTTTTTCCTTTCATTTCTTTGAATGGTGAAACAAAGGACAAGTTTTAGATTCTGTGGGCTGACACTTTAAATAAAGAGGTCATTATCTTTGTTTCTCAAAAATCCTAAATAATCATGGAAGAACAGCTTACTTTCTCCACCTCTACTGTATATCCTTACATTTTGTAATTAAATTTTGTCAAAATTCACCTCTTTGAAGGGATGAGGCTGTATATTCATATAGCATGAGCATACTGTGAACAAGTCTACAAATATATTTTACTTAAACTGTACCACTTACTGAAAGTGTAGTCCTTCCTGCCTAGTGCATTTGGTATTGTCTTTGTTATGAATGGAAGCAGTTAAAATTAATTTATTGAAGGATTTAGCAACAGGTAATTGGATCCCTATCTGTCTTGAATGGTAAACATTAAATGGCCTAATACAATGTAGCAAATTAAATTAATTATGTTCATGTGTATTTTATGCATATAGACTTTCTTTTCTCTTAAAAAAAAAAGAAACACAAAAAAACAACAACAACAAAGCCCGCAACGTGAAACAAAACCGTATGTCATAGCTAATTAAGTAATTGCTCTAAATGGCCATAACTAACAGACGTATGCCTAGGTGTATTCACACTATGAATCCACAGAAGAGAGCACAAGAAATTAACAAGTTTCAAATGGAAGAGAGCTCACTCAGTTGAATTACTTTACCCTAAATATCATAATTGACCTCTCTTACAAGAATGAATACTTTCAAATTCCAGAAATGATAAATGAAAGATTCCATTAATTAAGGACTTTACCCTTGAAACAAACATCTCTTTGTATATATACTTTTTTTCCCGCACTCCCCTCCTACTCTTCCTTTCTGCTCTCTTCTTTTTGGCTGTAGACACACAAAGTGGTACCGTGATCCAGGATTTGTTTGAAGAGATTTCATCTGGAATGGAGTCAAGCAGGGCAGAGGCAGGGGAGCTTTTACAGATTATGACCTGTAATCTGGTTAATACTCTGAAACACAAGGATCCAAATGTTGAGTATTTTTGGAAAAGACTACAGCCTATGTAGCCACATTCCCTTCTGACAAGATATGCTGGAGGCCAAGATGAAACCAGCTATCTCTGCAGTCTGATACAAAATTAAATAAAATTTATATAGCTACTGACACTTAAATGCACTCTTTTCAACAAGATAAAATTCTAATTTAAAAAAATCTCATTCTCTGACACCTTGCATTTTTCTCTTGGCAACAGAAGTCTGCAAAAATATCTATGCAATACTCAGAATTTCATCTAATACCTCTAAGGACAGTAGGACTGTGGTCACGGTTGCAAAGCTTTTAATCTGTTTTTTTTGTTTGTTTGTTTGTGGTGGTGGTGGTGGTTTTCCTTTGGAGGTCATTAGACAGTAAACTGTTTCATAGAACCTGGCTCAGGTCCTCAGCTCCTGAACAAATTTCACACTCACATGAAAAGCTAATTATGTAGGTACAAGATACGTTCCACATCTCATGCTTGAGGAACCAGGACAACATCTGAATAAAAGCTCTGTGTCTACATCAGAATTGTGTTTGCTTTTATTGTCAAATAAAACACAAACAATATTGCAATCATTTGGAAATAGCTCCTGAATACGCAGGCTGGGCTGAAGAAATATTCTCTGGGATGTGTATTTTACCTGCTACATAGGCTCACTTTAAAGGGACTTCTGGCACAGCTGACTGAGAACAGGTGGCAGAACAACAATAACTGCAAGAGATCATCTATCATTACATGACTTCTTCAGTTCTCTCCATGATAGAGAGAAGTACAAAGGCTATAGAATGCTTCAGTCAACATACTTAAGTAGCTTGATTTTCTTTCCTTTCTCCAGATTATGCCTATTTTAGCAGCACAAAGGTATGAGATGATACATATTCTGCATCTCTTCACAGTGTGTTCAGAAAATGTTATTAATTTAAAAATAAATAAGAAAATGTATATTCCTGCTTCTATTTTTCTTTAACCTAAATGTAGAATTTTATTTAATTTCAGTGGTTTTCATCATAAACTAACTAAATTAGTTTAAACAGACTAAATTAGTCATCTGGATTCCTTCTGAAGTTAGTACAGAGAAATAGACATCACCAGAAATCAATTCTGCACCCTCAAGATAGACATCCCAAATCCTCATACACCTAAAAGATAAGTGTGGTAAATGCCACCTTAAGCAAAATATGGACCAGGGAGCCAAATGACCTGAAAGCCTCTATTTATCCCACTCTTATGATAATAAGAAAAAGCTCAAGGATTCCATCCTTATCTTAATAAAAGTATAACTCTTCCTGACCCAAGCATCTTGCTGTCTATATATATATATATTTTTAGTCATAATTTTCAGTCAGTGCCTCATTACATCTTGTCCATTTGTGTAAATAGGTCCTTATGATTAGGTACAAATATTTAATATAAATACTAAAATTTGAGTACTTCGTCAAGTAACGTGTGTATAGACAAGTAAAGAGTAGGAGACTGTTGCTCACATTTTCAGCTTTAACTCAAAACATTCCTGTGCTTTTCAGAGTCTTTTCACAGTTTTCCAACATCTTTTTTTGGTTTGGGGGAAATAGGCAGGGATTATGTCAGTAAAAGCCTGTCCAGAATTAACAATACCTCTTTTCTCATACCATCTTTTTTTTTCCCCAGCTATATTAGCCGTCTTCATCTTAACTTTGCTCTCACAAAAAAAAAAACCAACAAAAAAACAGTTTACAAAACAGACTAAACCCAAGATCTTTTAAAAAAACATTCTACACAAGTGTGAGAAAAATACCAAAACAACTTACAGTATTGCTGAAAGTCAGTAGTCATATGTATATAAAGACAGAATTTGTTGGAAAGCTAACCCAGTTTCTAAGAGCAGTCATGTCCATTGATCCAGAGAGAAAATTTCCTTTATTTCAGTTTCTCTAACAGGTTCAGGTCATTAGCTACAATTTTCAAAGCTGAGAAACCGATTGCAACTTTTAAGAAGCTGGAATACTTCTTTTTCTCTTCTAGTCTATGAATAACAACCAGAGGAATAGAATGAAATTAGAGGAAAGGAATAACTACTTGTTAAATCTCAGACATTGTAGCCGGAAAGAATGATTCTGCTACTGAGTACGTTCAGGATAATCAGTTCTAAGATAAAAACATCTATATAAGTGCATTAATTGATGTCAGTTAAATAAAACAACTACAAACTTAAGAGATCTTAAAAAAATAAATATATTGTATTTACCAACATGTCATACTGCTTGCTTATTTCTTTAAGGAAAATAAACAACAAATACATAACAAGATGGTATTTATTTGTACAAATCCAAGCTTCCTGTGTTCTGATTTAAATCAATTCACCCTGAATTCAGTCTTTCCAGTCCCTATGCCTGTGGTAGTAGAGTTTTCTGGCCCTCCTTCAGTTTCTCAGTGTCTTTGTGGTATTGGTTGTGCCTAAAAAGGGAATGCAATGTTCCAAGTGACTTCACACAGACATGCCTAGGGCCTGATCCAAGCCTATTGACAGGGGTTGGAGTCCTTCCATTTGCTTCAGTGGACTTTGAATCAGTTATTTTATAAGGATGTTACCTCCTGGCTTCCTGATCCAATAGACATGCATAAAGAGGCCAAATTTGCTGCGCTCTTTTTTTTGTTGTTGTTGTTCTCTATTAAATAGCATCTAGCTGTCTCTCACCCTATATTACTATCTTATTCACATAACAATTTTAGGTCTCTTTCTTAAATTTAAAGTATTTATGATAAATGTAGTAATTGTTACCTTCCTTTTTTTTTTTTTTTTTAATTGAATCTTATCTGATTACTTTCTACTCACAAATCTAATTCTTCTAAATTTCCTTTTCTATTACATTTCTGTTCCCTGCAAGTTATGGCTGCTCCTCCCATTTCAACATCATTTATGAAAATTAGCAGCTCTGTTACCATCTACCTGAAATCATTAATGAAGTTAAAGAATGCCTACCGTAATACGGATTCCTGTGGTAATCCAGGATTCTTTATTTTTTTGCAGCAGTTCTGTTTGTTAATGCCCTTTGCAGCCAACTATCAGGTAGTAATATAAAGTCATAACCATCGTCTAAATCAACCTTAAGTTGTAAAAATCTGGAAGCAAATACTGCCTAATGTTTAGCCAGCATCCAACTGTAGTGCAGCTAGCCCTTTTAACTTTATTTGTATACAGCATGACTTTTCAACAAATTCTTATGGACTCTCTCAGCTTATTAAATAAGATCATCTGTTATTGTGAAAAAAATTTAATGAAAAAAAATGATGTTCTGTGAGTTTCAGTAAGCTTTGTTAGATTTTAGTTAATGGTGCATATTTCATAGGACTTATATTTATCTGCCTGTTTATTGGTACTGTTCTTCCTCTCCATTGAATCTGAAGCACCAATTGCCAAAGATCAGAATATTTCTGAAAGCTGAAATCCACTTTTTTTCTTCAAATTTTGTAATGCTGTATGTCTTGCTTTTCTACAAATTAAAATAAATAAATATGTCAGTGGTACCACAAGTTCAACTCCACTGGAGTTGAAGGGGTCACATTCCTTAAGCAGACAAATTGCAAGTACTTGTGGTTGTTTGACTGTTTGTTAAATATTCCCTTATTCAGCCTTTACAAATAGAAATTTAATGGATCTATCTGCCTTAATTTTTCTGTTGTCATATTTTCCAATCCTCTACTTGCTTCTAATAAATGATTTTTAAAGTTTTAGTACTATATCATACAGTTTTTGAGAAATAAATTGAATTTCCTTCATCTTTTACAATCAAGCATCTAGCTCAGTCTTTATTCTTCTACTATCCATCATTTAGGATACATGGCTGCCTTCTATCCTTCATATTCTGTCATTTCTTTAGTGGAAACATAACTAGGACAGTTTGATATCAGTTTAGGTATCACAGTCATTTGTGTATCACAGACTTCTTATCAATCAATGAGCTTTATCTTTTCTTCTGTGTCTTACTCAACATTCCTTCCTCAGGAAAAGTATTTTATAAGATCTAAGACTGCTTTCCTAGAATTAAGTCTTTAGTCTTAAGCCTTTTCTTTGTGTTTGCTTTATAAAATTTTACGTTAGTGATGGTAGAACATCTACTGCCAGCTTAATTTTTAGAAAAAGCTAATTTCAGTTATCCTTGTTTCCAAATAAAGTAATTTTCTCTAATTTGACACATGGAAATTCTACTAGTATCTGTAGGAAACCAACCTTTACTTGATGAGAAGACACCTGGTATGTTAGCTGAAGGGATAATGGAAGTAAGCTCAAGAAACCTTGCTGAATAACTTCCAGTCAAAAAATGAAAATGATTGTAGGTCTTATGAAATAATAAATAAATAAATAAAACTCAAAGGCAGTCTGTTTCTATCAGGTTCTTTGTTGTGTTTAAATCCAAAATAAAAAATACCAGTGACATCTACATGAGCAGTCTTAGAAGTGACTGACCGTAAGTCCTGGAATACCACTTAAACATCATGAAGTTCAATAAGGCCAAGTGCAATTTGCCACCTCTATATCAGGTCAATCTCAAACATCTGTATGGACCAGGTGCAGAGCAGCTTGAGAGCAGCTGTGTAGAGATGGACTTGGGGGTAGTGGTGGGTGAAAAATGGGATGCAAGTTGACAATGTGTGCTTGTAGTCCAGAAAGCCAACTTTAATTTAGGCTTCATCTAAAGAAAAGTGGCCAGTGGGGTAAGGGAGGTGATTCCTAAATGAATGACTAAGCAGTATATAAACTTTACCTATGATTACAGTGGCTGCATTTACCTCCATCGTTGCTATCCCTGCTGTGAACAGATGACAGGTCTTCCAAGTGTTATTTAGTTCTTTATTTGTCATGCAAGGTACATAAAAATATACTTAGTATATTAAAATGAAAAAAATTTAGGAAGGAAATGTTAGTCAACAACCTGTTATACATTGTGGTTTCAGCTGTTGTCAGTAGAGCACTTCTTACAGGTGAATCAACTTTGAGCCCATGAGGAAAATGAATGATTTTCTGACAGTAGTTTTTGGCTGACTTTCACAGTATCACAGTCACTGTTGTTCAGGACACTACTCACTAATTTTTTTTTTAATTTTTTTTAAGTCCTCACTAATTTTTTTTTTAAATTTTTTTTAAGTCCTCACTAATTTTTTGTGTTCATGCAGTAGTGTGGGAATAGCAGGATTCTGGTCTTGAGTTCTCCTCCCCCAGGGCAGAGTTCAGGCACCAGCCTCACTTCATGAGTCCCACACGTGGTTGGGAGGCAGGTGAAGGCAACAGTACTAATGAAATTACAAAGCAGACAAAGCAGTTTGTGAATACCTGGCCAACTGGGACTGATGGAGCCTCCTAATGTTTGGCACTGCTTCTTTGAGGAAAAAGATAGTCATGAATAGTCATGAGTGAGGATAATTATCAAACAGAGGAAAGTGAGTTTTCAAATGAGCAACAGGTATATTCTTGGGGAGACAGAGGAGAGTGTTATTTTTAGTTACAGCTCATTTGACATGGAGAATCAGCTCTCAAACAAATGGGGAGACTGGCCCTATTCCAGTAAGAGTCAAATCAGCCACCAAATCATACATAAATCTAAAGTTTCTTTGGTCTGTTTTTTAGTGGTTCTTCTCTACAAATCTGCTCCTCTTGGCTTGACCCCTTAATAATGTATCTCACCTGTAGAGAAAAGCAGCTGGTGCTGAGAGTTCTGTATCCATACTAGACGTCTTTTAATGTTTACCTACCTGGTGTGTGCGAAAAGGATTCTTTCAAACTAGATCTAGTTTGGTTCTGTGCATTACAGCTGTTTATTAGAACTCCTATATATTAGAGCTTCTCACAAATGGAGATATTTAAAGATGTTTTACCTCAGAGGAATCCAAGTTGCATTCACACACACAGTCCTGAAACATGGGCCAGAGCCTGGTAAATGAAGATCACTGGGAGAATGAATTAAAAAATAGGCTCTGAATCCAAAAGAAAATGTTAACAAAGGTGTAATTTATGCTAAATATGAATGACCTTCAACAAAAATCACAGGAGAACTTCTGTAAAAATATTGACTGCAAAGAAGAGGTATGCAGCGGCTAATTTTTGACCAGGAAGTATCTGAGGAAGAAGATACAAATCTATATCACTAATCTCACATTCATCTCCAGAAAGATAACTGGTGCTTCATTAAGTGATGAAACCATGAAACCACATATCCGAAATGTTCCTCAATGCAGTGTAAGCACTTGTAGGTCCAGATTTGATGTCCTTTCATTTGATTTTTATAATCCTTTTATATGTAAAGAACTGTTCATCATAGGGCAACAATTACAGAAAATTATTTAACCTTTGTTAAAACCTCATATTTTACATTTCATATGTTAGCACTCTTTTATATCCCTCCTTTCTGTCTTTGTTATTTATTTGTCCTTTTATTTGAACTGTAGAAGTTGATGGATTTGGTGTAAAATTTATTTATTTGAGATTCCTTTTAGATTTTACTCTGTAGTATGATGAAATGCTTACTAGTCTGGCAATTTAATTAATTAGAAATTTGTTTAGGACATGGAATGGTATGTCTTAATTTCTAAATTGCCCATCAATTGTATTGTATGAAATGTTTGCTGATGTTTTCCTGAGGAAGCAGTACTGATTACTGTAATAAAACTCTTGTGAATCTCAGTTCAGGGAGTCAGACTCACAGGAAATGAACTCCAAGGGATGTGTCATACATAAAGTTCTAGCATGTACATTAATTCTGATCAGTGGTAGCCTTTCCGCCTCTTCTCCACACTTTTTCACAAGTCTCTCTCTCTCTCTCTCTCCTCAGTTTTCTGTCTGATTTACTTGAAAGACGCTGCTACATAGGAGACAGAGGAAACAAATACTTTCCTTTGAATTATGACAGAAACAGGAAAAGAACAAATTCAGTTTTTGTGATTATTCAGAATTCTTCTGTGTTTCCATGAAGAGCAAGACACTCCTCACAACATTTCAGAAAGATGGGAAGTACCAGAAAGGTACTAAGCCTACATCTCCACATAGAGCACAGGTCCACTCACTTTTTGGGTGCTAGTTGCCATGATTCTAATCCCCAAGAGTTTATTTCAGGAAAGAATATGTTGTACTGATTCTATTAGTCCTTTGCTATAGAGTGCAATATTCTTACCACAACCAAAAAGGAATCAATAAACATATAGGTCTTAAATCCTAGTCAGTGCTGACTTTTTTTAGATGCAGTTTACTCTTCTCGCAAAGCTCTTTATCTATTAACATTTTCTATGCTATGAAAATACAGGCCACTCATATGAGTTAGTTTCACTCCAGCTTCTTGTTTAAAGCATTTGAAAACTGATTATTTTAAGTAATGTTAATGCAAGGAAACATTTTCAGTAATTGTGGCTGGTGTTTACACTGTTTCTCTTGAATTTCTGACAGAAATATAAAGAACCTAGCACCTGAAGAATATTTGCATGATATAATTATTTTTCCATATTTCCACATGGAGAAAAATAAATGCACTGTAGAACTATTGGTATGAAAGAGTGAACAGACAGAAAGATGAATCTGAAAACTCATGGGGCAGTGATAGCTGTTGGTATGCATTGCAGTAAGATGATACAACAGTTAGTTATTCTATTCCTGTCCTTGCCTCAGACAAAAAAGTAGTAACCTTCCTTTTGTGTGTGTGCAAGGAGAGGCCCTCCAACTAAGATTTTCAGGAAGCTTGGAAAGGAAATGAGCAAGGATTTGTTACATATACTTCTGGCAAGGTAGAAACCTCTTAAAGAGGAAAGTAATTACAGCAAAATTATTCTTTATTGTTGTCATGGGTTTATGGTCTGGTTTGGCTCAGTTCCATAACTAATGGGGTGGGTGGACCCACAGACCTGCACCCTGGGGAAGGGGAAAAGGGAAACCGGGGAAGGGGAACTGGGAGAGAGAGTGTCCAAAAACTGAAGGTCTTACTCTAATGCTGAAGGTGAGATGGCTAGGGAGCTCACATGCTGCAGAGAAGAGTAGAAAGGGAAAAAAAGGGATGTGCCGTGACTTGTGAAGTTTTATCTTTCCCTCTGAATGGAAAACGGAAACATAACAGTGAACAGTCCTCTGGGGTATGTAGTTCTTCTCTTCTGAGAACCAGGTACCCAGAAAATTGGCAGTCCACAGAACTGCAGCATTAACTTTTTAACTCCCAGTTCTCTACATGATGTTATGATGTGGAATACCAATAACAAAAATCATAAAACCATGACAATCCTTTAGACATAAAGTACTATTTCCATTTAATTTGAAATGCTTTTGCTCTAGGAAACATCTTTGATGTAGTAAAATAAGCATGGGAGATTGGTACATATACAAGAATAAATACTATGTTGTTGGAGTTCAGTGCACACATTGCTAGCTGTTCATTTCAGTTTATGGTTAGTTCATAACAGTCATATTCATAGGGTGCATCCCAACACATGCTGAGGTATAGGAAAGCCATTGTGTTTTCTATACCTTCAAAACATCCAAAATGAGGACTTTTTTTTCTACAGCTTTCCCATTACTTCTCAGAGCACATAAAGAATGTCTCAAGTTGCACCGGGAGAGATTCAGGTTGGACATCAGGAAAAATTTCTTCTGGTCAGTCACTGGAATAGGTGGCCCAGGGAGGTGGTGGAGTCACTGTCCCTGGAGGTGTTCAAGAGATGTTTACATGTTGTACTAAGGGACATGGTTTATTGGGTAGGTGGATAGTTGGATGGATGATCTCGGAGGTCTTTTCCAACTTTGGTGATTCTATGATTCTATTCTATGAGTATTCCATTCTCACACTAAAGTAGTAATTTTGGGGGGTTATTTGGAGGCTGAAATCCTCTCTTGATATACGTAACAGAATTAGTAGCAAATGTACAATTTTACATGTCACTGGATGTCTGGTTTACTCTCTAAATGACGACTGTTTTCAGAGGAAAACTGACATTCAGACTGGAGATTTCTGCAGTGGTCTCTCTCCTTTTTAGAGCTGTATAAAAGCCATGATATTAACTCAAATCCCTCATGTGTTTGTGAAATAAGTGTTACTGCTGAAGTTCAAAATAATTCTTTTCTATGGTATTAGTTTAGCCAGCTGAGTAACCACTCCTATGGGACCCTCAAATGTCGTAAGTAACCAGTGTTATCAGATATTTTCTACCATGGTTTTCATGTTATCAACCTACTAAAGATTTCTTTTGGTTGAGGCTGCCAAGGAATATACTAGTTCTTGAGATGTGTCCTGCTGCCTTTTGTAACACATCAGCTAGGAAGTGGAAATACACCTACCACTCACAGGCATCTTGGTTCTACAGAATCAGTAAATGTCCACACTTTATGAACTCAGAGTATTGTTCACATGCAGTTCTAAGAGGCAGCTGTGCCAGACTTGTTCTGATGTGGGATATTCTCATAAGTGATAAGATAATTGAAAAATAAAAAATCTGGGAAATATTGTCAAGATAGATCACAATCCAATGTCTACTCCTCATGACATGGATTTAAATGCAGGATGAAGTTCTATGTTCGATTTATGTGGTAACACGAATCAGAATTTATAGGAATGTAGAAATACCAAAAATGAGAAAGTTACTTTGAGCAAATAATGTCAACTTTAGAAGAAATGTGTTGTGTCTCATTCCAGTAATATTTTCTCTGTGAAAATATCTGTGTGATTGGCTAATCCTGTTCTCTACACAGACAAAATTCCCTTTAAGTTAGGGAGAGTTTTGCTGGTGCTAAAACTGCCTGATTGGTATCCAAATGCATTCAGTTTTGCAGTTTGAAGAGTCTTATAATCTTTCCAGCAAAAATACAACACTTAATGGTCCAAATCCGGTGAAGACATCCACACAGACAGATTCTTATTTACAGCCAGAGTGATTTACAGGAGAAGAGTCTAAATCTGCCATTAAGATCACTGACATAGCCTTGCTCAAAAGCAGGCCAAGAAACATTAATGTAACACTCATTTCTTATTACTGAATATTGTTTATAGCTATAGCTGTTCTGACAGTGCTCACCTCATACAGATTCAGTGCAACTGCTTATGTTTTCATTCTCCAATGCCAATTTTTCTGCTTTATTTCCCCTTCTGTTAAAGAGGCCTAACTGCAGTGAAGTATTATTCTTCTGGTACTAGGGATAAAAAAATTATACAAAAATTCTATGAGAAGCTTTTGTATTTAGGCAGGTCAGCAACATAATCAGATGATTAACTTCTGGCTGTTTCATTAGGCTGCAAAATCAGATCCATTTGTAGTGGCTTTTTGGGATGCTGTGACAGTGTACAATTGCATATGAGCTTATGCTCTGAAGAGGAATTTCAAAGTAATCTAAAAGTAATCTAAAAATATTTTACATAGTATTTCCTGAATATCACAGAAAGATACCTTCTGTTCTCTTAGACTAATAAAATAAGAAAACAATTAGAGAAATAAATTAATAACAACAACAACAACAAAAAAAAAGAACACAGAAAATGCACAGTTCACTATATATAGTATATCTATATACTATTTATACATATATACTTTACTAGAAAACAAACAAAGAAACACATTTACCTTTTCACCAAAGAGTGTTTAACTTATATGAATAAAAAATGTCCGAATTTTGGTGAAGATAATAATAAAGATAAAAAAGATAATCATAATGACAGTTAATACCTTCAAGTAGCCTAGCCATGCAACCTGAAAAATACTTTTTAAATAAAGTCTTCAAAAGACGTAAGATAAATAATTTTATGTTACACTATTAATTTGAAGATGCTTTATGATATTTTGGGAAACAATTTTTTCCGCTAAAATGAAGTAGGACTACTGACGTTCTAGTAGTGTCAGGTATTCTTTCAGAAAAAAAAGAATCCTACTTACAGGGTCTTTGTGATAAGATTACTTCCAAAATATGGAAGACAGTTTAAATTACTCTGCCTGAGGAGACTTCAGCCTTCATTTTTTTGCTGTCTGACAAATGCTAGTTCAAATATATTGCAAGGGTTTGGGGAGTTTTTGTTAGTCCTGCCTTTTGAATTATTAAATATTCATAGGGACAAAGATTGTGAGTATAGTTCTGCCCCAGTTATTGAATGGTGTGAAGAGGGACGTTTTTTTCTTGTATTTTAAGGCCGAACTTTTATCCTCTACTGAATTTAAAACAAGACCACCCTGAGCATTTCAGTCAGCTCCAAGCATGTTTTCACTATAGCATCAATGTCTCATAGGATCGAGTGATGCCTTAGAAAGCTGAATGACACCTGACCTTATAATTTCAATGCTTTTTTTTTTTTTCTGTTTTCATAGCCCTTTCTGTAAAAAAAATAGGTGCTATACACACGGTTAAAATAAATGAGTTTACTAATTTGCAGTCAGAATTTTATATATTATATCAAAGGTGTAAACCATTACTATAATGTAGAACAGCAGGCCTTTTAAATTCCACATTATATTATCATAGTATGCTTTTACTTTCATAGGTGTGTGTTGTCATAATAGATACTAACCAGATCATTAATTCCTTGCATGAAGTCTCTATTACTTGAGCAACATGTTCCAGTCCTATCATAATACGTTCCAGCCATTCTAGCAGCAATTCTTCAGGGTGCAGGCTGGCCAGTTATACTGAGCATTGTGGAATGAATTACTTTCTAGAAAGTAACCTATAATAAAAAGATAATGTAACTTGTAACCCCTGACACTTGAAAAATTACTCTTGCACTTTAAAAGCCCAAACTAGTTTGAGTACTACCGTTTTCCAAACAATTAAAAGTTAAATCAGAGTGTGGTAAGTTACACAATTAATTATTGGAAGAGCATCTGGATTTTGAAAGATTTAGCAAGCGCAAGGAAAAAATGGCAGTAGGATCTTCATTAGGCTTGATACATTTTGCATAACTTTTTTTCTATTAAATTAATCTATGCTATTTGTCACTCAACATTTTCTGAGGTAATTAACCTAATTACCTAATCCTGGCTCTGGTCTGTAACATGCATCCATAATGCTCAAGTCAATCTCTGTAGTATTCTTGTTTCTGATAAGTCAAGGAAAAATACGGGTTTGTACTTGTTCTTCACAGCTCTGCTGAGATTATGAAAAGATGCTGAGCACAATGAGACAGGTCATGCCTCCTCTTTAAAATGTGCTTTGCAGAAGATTTAAGAGAAGAAGGACAAAAAAAAAAAGTACTAAGTACAGTATTTTGTACTTCTTGCTGGAAGCACAGTCCATATCACAACAGTCAGTAGTGTCAAGCTACATGTCAAGCTTTGCTTAACACTCCATTGCTAAAATGAAGGATGATCTTGGTGTTAAAAAGAGTAGAGGGAGAGAGAGAGAACAGGAAAGGCAGGGCCACAATTCATTTCTTCTGCTGAAAGCTCAATTTAATATTATCCTTGATATATAGAAGTTTTGTGTCAGGTCTAAAAAATATTTGGATCATTAGATGTAATGACTTTGAGCATCTAAATTAGGCATTTCAGAGTTAGGAGCCTAAATTCAATCTATGTGTTCTAATTTGAAAGCTGGCATAAAAAAGGGCTTAATCAGAATTTCTGAAATTCAAATATTTTGTTTCAAGTTTCAGAAATAAGGCGAGATCCTCAAATTTTGGGATCTACATTCAGTTATTTCACATCTCCTTATTCTTTCTTGCTTTTAGGGCTGCAGTGCTTTTTGAGGAAACCAAGATTGCCTACAGTGGCATTGCAGCAGTATTTCTCTTTTCACATCTTGCTTTTACAAGAATGGATCAATTGGTGATGTTTTTTTCACTGTGTGCTTTGAATGAAATAAGAAAAATATTTATTAGAGGACTGGAAGACATTGGGGGTGTGCTGTGAAATCCTAAAACTTCTGGGCAGGTAAGGTAAAATCACTGGGATGTGTCAGCCTTGATACTGAATGCCATAACTTAAGAGCTTTTAGCATGAATTGTAAGCACTCAGAGAAATAGTTGTTGTTGACAGGAAGAAGTAGGGCCCAATTGTTAGAGAGGGCAAGGGTTAATAGAATCAAGCAAAAGTGGCACTTACAAGACTGAAGACGTTGAATATCCATTTAATATCTTTGATTAAACAAGACAGAAATGTGCTGTGTCTTAGCCATAAAATATTTTTATATAACTGTCATCAGTATCGTGTTGATAAAGATTCATGTCCACAGAAAATAAAACAAATTAGAAGCAAGTTTCTAGCTCCTAGAAAATAGGAAAATAGTGTTTTGAAGCAGCTCTTAAACTGGAATAAACTAATCATGTTTTTGTCCCACTGAAGATGTTATTTGATTCATTATGGAAGAACATGGTGTGATGTAAAGATAATCAAGCACAGGATCAAAAATCTGTTGAGATCTCCATTCCTAGGTTATCTTTTCAGCTCAGGGGCTGACCTGCTTTAATTATCGAAAAGCTGCTCAGTGGGCTCATGGGAGCTACATCCCTCCTACATACAGGATTCTACACAGTACCTCCCAAACTGAAAAGGCAACTAGAACCTGTTTACTTTATAAGGCAGGCAAAATTTTCCATCATTTAAAGTTTTGGCTTAAAACTCTTATTCCAACTGCAAAATTGTGCATTAGCCATGGGAATACGCATGAGGCATTAATCTGCTTAGATTTCAATAATTCATCCTCTGAGGCACCCAATGGATAGCAAGTTTAGCCAAGTAGCTTGAAGGAATGTTTAAATAGAACTGTTCCACGCGTTAAACAAACATTGATGACTGACAGTAAAACATAAATTAAAATCATAAGAAAAATAATCATAGAATCCATTGCTATGATAGAGAGATTTGCAAAGGTACGTTAAATCCCATTTGAAGCTAAACAGTGTAGCTCATTACTGTCAGAATTCCTTCTCTTTTCTTAGCCTTACATCCTACTGACTTACTGCGTTTGAAAAAAATTTGTCTAGTTTTGAAGCATTTGGCCATAACTTGAGCTTCTCAGTACAGAGATGTTCATCAAATGACAGCTGGCTTGTTAACTACTCTGTCAATAAGGCGGCTATCAAAAATTTAAATAATAGCTATTTTTCAGGGGGTAGCTGAGGGAGCTTTATCCCATACTCCCAGTCAGTCGCTCTGCCCATAGTTCCAAGTTATCTTTGTCTTCTTCCTGCATCTTAGCAAATTATGTCAAACTTAACCTCTAGGTCCCTGTTGAAAAGCAAAAAAACAAAAACAAAAAAGAACCACGGTAACTGCTTCACCTTGCCTTCTAGTAGCCTTTTCATTCATCCATGATCCTAATCTTTTATCAAAGAGACGAGAGGTGAAGAGTTGCATGCTTTATTAAAAATGATACACCATTTTGAATGGATAATACTGCATCTTATCAATTTTCAATAACCTGAAGATTTCACTGATAGACCAAAATTGTATTATTTATTTCAAGTTCAGAAATTCAACATTTAGAGCCAGAAAAGCTTTTGGATGTGCTTTGCCTGCTTCAGCAGCAAGTAATTAAAAATCAACTAAAATACTGCTATAGAGTACACTATTGCAGTGACTTCTGAATTCTGACTACATATTGATAAAGGTTGATTTGCTTAGCAATAGGGATTCCGATGATGCTATCAAAAGAGTCCATTTTCATATAAGATTTTTATTTATACCATGGAGGGGTTGGGCCTATGACCAATAGATGGAATAAAGATGGCATTGAAAAGGATGGGAGGGAGGAAGGAAGGAAAAGAAGTAACAGTGTTTAACTGTAGGTGAAAGACTAGCGAGTGACAAGATGAGGAAAGCACGGTTCCATTTTTCTTTGTAGCGCCTCTCTGCTATAGAAAACTCTTACCACTTCTCTTGCAGTCTTGAGGGAGGTCAGAAAAGAAGAACAAATCTGACCCCTAGAAAATAATCTCTTTCATCTCTCTTGGTCTGCTAAGGATACACTTCTTGTCTTGCAAATGGAGCCGTTTGACAATCATTGCTCTCAATGTATGGTTAAGCTTCATCTTTGGTGCTAACAACTAGTGCACTTTTGACCTCCCTCTGCTGCAGTAGACATATAGTGCCGAAAAAAGGTCAAGGAACAACTTTTCCGCAAAGATTATAGTCTGACAAACCTTTTCCTCTGGGTAACTCCAGAACTTGGATATTGGCCTTGTTGGACTTTTATGAACATTTAAAAATGCTGCAGTGAAAGTAAAGGCAGGAATTCTGTTATTGCTAAGGAGCATTCACAATATTCCCTTTTTTGAGACACACTTTTCTTTACACTTTCTCCAGTGTGTTTAAGAGGGAGAGGCAAAGGATGTTCTGTTTTCTGAAAAAGTATGGGCTACTCTAGCTGTGGTGAGAACAAGAGTGCCAGTACTGTTTGAAGAAGGAAAAGTAAGTGCATGGCTTTTGAATCATGGAATTATTCAGTTGCCCGGCGTTCATACACAAGCACTAGAATTAAACAAATAGCATTACATATACAACCAAAAGCAAAAAAGCTAAGCCTGTCAGCACAGTTACATAAGTACTCTTTACTCACAAATTTCTTTAAATTAACAGTGCAATACCTTCTCCATTTTTCTGCCTTAAGAAATATGAAAAATTTAGTCTCAAAAAAGTGGCCAAATATTCAAATGTGGGCACCATTCCATCATCTAATCTATGGGTTTTATCTGAACGTTGCATTTCAAGGCCATTTCCTGGCAGTATTTTCTTTTTTCTTGATCATGCTATAAGACACAAATAGGAGGCTGTGAAGATACTGAGTCATAAGCCAGTGCTAAAGGGCAATCTGTATGCCATTATGCCATGCCAAACCAAAACAAAAAAGCTTGTTAACTGAAGATAACTATTTATCTGTTAGAAATTCTTTAAAATATAAGGATTTGTATATTCTTATAAATGTTCATTTTATTATGCATATCAATATTCTGATTCAAAGCAACTAACAACAATGAAAAGTAAAGTTCTAGTCATGAAATAAGTTCAAATCTTTCTACTTAGAACCGAACCTTGAAGCAGATTTCTTTACCCAGATTTGAATGATGAAGAACAGTCTGGTATAAAGTAGTAAATATTATGCTGCACCATAGCAAGCTGATCACGTTGAAAATGCCATACTGTTATTTAATCAAAAGTATTGATATAAGATGAAGCATAGCCTGGGTGAAACTGCTGGAGCACAAAGAAATGATTATGCATTTTTTAAGCATACCTTATGCGAACTAGCTTAAGAATTTGGGGTAAGGAGAGGTGCTGTTTCAGTTGTTTCTCACACTTCAGACAGGTGCTGCCATCTGATTCTATATAGGCATATTAATCTACACATTATCAGCATTTTAAGAGTCCAGAGTAGCTGCCTCTGGTTACCAACTCCATCATGGAAAATCACTGTGCATAAATGGTTATCTCTGCAGCCACAGTATTTTCTACATTGTGAGTGTTCCCCAGTTTCATCCAGTTTCCCACACTTGCTTCTTGTATTACCACTTGTTTATTTACACCCTAGTGAATACACGGCTTCCCGACTTCCTTTGCAGTTTTGGACACTGCAAAGGAAGAAATACTCAGAGGTCTTTTCTCTCCTTCCATTCTAATCCCTTATGTGTTGCAAACACAATGCTTTGATAAGCAAAACTGAAAATTAGAGCCTGTAGCCCTCTTTGTTGTGCAGGCATCACTAGTAAATGAAACAGCAAGAGCTCCATTTTCAGAACCAGTATGTAAGGATCCTTATGCAGCAGCAGTGTGGCTTCCACTTGCTAACATTATCACATCAAAATGACACTGAAGGAATTCAGACCTGGTTTTAAATGTGAATAGGCATAAATGGAAAAATGACATAATATGTAATTTTGCTTCTTTTAAATATAGCTGATGAGAAGTGTACCATGGGTCTACTTGCAAATAGGAGTTTAGAGAAGTTGTTTTGGTGGGCTTCTGTTTACTTTCCTCTTCTCATAACAAACAGATACTCTTCCAAAATCCAACTTATTGTTACCTTTTTTTTGCACGGGAGAATAATAACACAAACCTTAAAAAAGAGAATTTTGAAAAGAAATTTTAAATGAGGTGCTCTTTAGTGAGATCTCATCGCTAACGACGCAGAAGATGAGGACATTTTGTATCAATACTGCTACATCAGCAGGTAATATTGTAAAGGTGATACACTTACCAACTAACTAAATCTTAGATGCAAATATACAATCTTCGCATTTATAACAGTTTCTTCAGTAGTCCAAACCTACCTTTAGAAATGTTTTTCTTCTTTGTGCAGATCTCAACAAATTATCTCTTCTCCAGGGATCGTATACATCACTTACCGAATTCTACTTTCTTAGTTCGAAACGTGTCATTTCTTTTCTTCCTATTAGGAATTGTCAGCTGCTGTTTGCCAGAGTCTGGATGGTTTATCCCACATTTTTAAGCCTTTGTTTTCCAGCTCAACACACACATCCAGTGCTGAAAGTCAAGCTTTAAGTTTTCCCCCAGAGGCCCATTTTTCTGCTGCACCAGATCTATATTTGTTGCTGATACTAAATAACTGCAACTCTAATACCTCTAAAAATGTCATATCAGACTTTCTTTTTAGAAGGCTGGATGAGATCTCATCCCCTGCTCACAGATGCCAAGGTTCAGCTGCAAATCTGCTTTGATAAAATCTCAGCCCTCTTGCCAGTTGTAGTAGGTGAGACAAGAAAAGCCCAGTACATTGCTTAGGTAGGGGCAGGAGTGACTGGAAGGATGTTCCTGAAAATGCTCTCTTTCTTATCCTTCCACAAATCTCATGAGCATACAGTAAAAAATTAAAAAAAAAAAATCCAAGGGTAGATTTCTGAGATTAACAAGGACTTTCTTCACATCACCTTTTCAATTTGGCTAAGCCTAAGAAATCTGTGCAGAGATATTTCATTAGTACGTTTACTGTAGTGATAAGGATCAAGAAAGATAAATAGTATTGATTGCCATTGAAATCACATGAGAAAAACATTTTAATGTGTATTTTACTCTAAAAAAACAATCTGATTCTTCAGATGAGGATATATAAGTTTAGCATGCAATTGAAATTAGAGTTTCTTCTAAGGAAATGTTAAAATTAAGAGTTCCAGTAGTATAAAAAAATGTGATTCCCTGCTTGCTTGTTTTAAAGACCCATAAAGTAAAAGTTCTGGTATAAAATTCCTTGAATTTAAAGAAAACAAAGAAACAAACAAAACAAAGCAATAACAACAACAAAAAACACAACTATATGATTGCAAAGAACTTTCAAAGTACAATACAAGTCTAAGAGAAATATAGCTACTATTGTTGGTTTATCCACTCAAACACGTCGTTGTATGTGTCATTATATCAGATGAGTTTGAAAACAGATTTTCCATTTTGCACTTTATTTGACAAGGTGATTCATTGTTTTGAGCAGTTTAAGACATCAGTCCTCGTGGAAAGAATTGAGCTGTGCTGTTGTGCTTATGAGCATTCCTTCATCAAAGTGTATGATTAAAGAAGGGTTATTCTTCTGAAATATTGTTATCCAAGTGGCCTGAACTATGAGCATTTTCATAATTTAAATATAATTTATCACAGTTAAATCGTAGGTAGCCATGTATACACTAAATACATATAGGAAGCTGGTTACAGTTACCCACACAAACATTTGAGATAATTACTTATGTCACAACACAGTAGCTTGTCAAGTAATTTAAAAGTTTTTTTCCTGACAGATCACATCTTCATTCTCAAAGGAAGAATGAAGAGGAAGGAAAAGAAATGCAGGAGTTTTCTATGCTTTTGTATGTACTCCATGTCTGTCGGTGGTCACAGAATCACAGAATTGTAGGGGTTGGAAGGGACCTCCAGAGATCATCTAGTCCACTTCTAGTTGCCTAAGAGAAAATCAGAAATCTTCCATATTGCTTTGGTCATTATTGTGTAGGTTTTAGGAAAATTTGCCTGTTCTTTCAGTGGACAACAGCTTTCATCATGGAGAATGAAATTTGCTTTCCACTGTCATTAGTTTGAACTAACCTGCTATCTTAGCACAGCTGCCTATTCTATATTTAGGCTCCTTTACAATCCCACTAAGCTGTTTGACTCATTAATTTCCTGTAGAAATGAAATTCCACAGATAATTATATATCATGTAAAGGAGTACAGTATCATCTTCCATTATGTCTAAATTCACTACCAATCCATTACTGTGAGTGACTTGGTATTATGTGGCTGGGTGAAGAGGAAAGATAGATTTGTCTTAACCAAACCATTCATTATTTTGAATACTATCAGGTTTGTTGTGATACAAAATGCTACAAAATAGTCCTAGATACATAGTGTAGACAGAGCTCAACTTTCCATTTTACTCTCCCTCTATCCTTTCCTCTTTCTCCCCTCCTCTTTCCCTTTTTCTCCTTTTTCTCTTCTCTTTCTCTTCTCTTTCTTTTTTTCTCACATACCTTACTTCTACACTTGTCTAGTATAGTGACTATTCCATTTCTAAAAGTTGCTTTACATGTAAGGAGTTAGTATGCAGGACATATGGCTAAGGACTAAGCTGCTGAAATACCTGCTCCATTTGTCTACCCTTCTTACTGCGAGTGTAAGAGTGACAAGTGGTACAGAGCCATGTACACACAGATTGCAGCTTGACTTTACTTGCAATTCAGGATAATTATTAACATGCCCCTCCCCTCCAAAGGACTCAAACATCGATACCCCTCCCCCTCAGAGAAGAAACTTCCTCTCCAACACCCTATGTTTAATGCAATCAAATGTTAATTAACTGACAATGGTACATCTGATTGATATGCTTAGCATACTGAACAGCAGATTTAGAAAAACGGGTATTCATGAATAGCATCACTTTACAGTTTGCAATAACAAGTCTAGCAATAGAGATAAATCTGTTTCAGTACAGTGTATGCTCCTACCATTCTACAAATATTTTAAACAGAACTAGTGCCCGTCAACCTCCTCTTCTGTCTGTCTCTTCCAGTCATCAACTAGCATGATATTTGTGGATTCAAATTTTCCCTCAAGCCAATGTGGTCAATATGTCAATTGTCAATACGGTGATAGCTGCTTTATGTGTACATAGCAGCATAAGAGATGCATGAACATGTAAAATGAACAGTGACAGGCCTGCGAAACATTTACGATTTCATTTATGGCAAAACCCCTTTAGAGAGGAAGGTTTTTTTTAGTGGTCTCAATAATAGTAGAAAATAGAGCTCTATGTGTATGAAAAGCTCATTTAAAAACTTTACCTTCATAAAACATGGCCAAAAGCATCACTGATCATCTGCATACATATCATACATATTCAGCAACCTAATGGAGCTGTAGAATTTCTTTTGATTTTTACCAGTTTTAACCATTGAAAAGACATTTTCATAATCTTTTTGCACTTTGAAAACCCTTATTTTGAGCTATGTAAACCAAATGCAGTAGAAAGACATAGCTCTGGTTAGGATAAATAATGATCAGCTAATAGAAAAAGCATAATACAACAAAGTTTAGAATATTCTGGATTAAACTACTTGGCAGTGACAACTAGATTTACAGAAAGACTGCTTGCTTGCTTGCTTGCTTGTTTATTTATTTATTTATTTTTATTTAGTCCGCCAATATATATTACTTTAAATCTACTTGTTACAATATAATTTTCCAGCTTGTCAGAGAGATGTGCTTCTCAGATTTAATTAGGTCCTGTTATGTATAAAGATGCAAGAAAACTCATGTTCCTTAAAGATAATTCAGTGATTAGGCTTCTATTCCAGAGTTATGGAGCAGAAGTTCCAGCATGTACCTTCTAAGAGAAATTACTGAACCACGTTTTGTTTTTTTATAGCTGCATGTATCTTTCTCTGAAGAAAGGCATAGATGTGGGGTAGATTATTGATGCTCAGTATCAGTACTTCCAGAGTCTGATCTTTATCATTCTGTAAATGAAGTGTATCAAGAACAGTTTTTGTTTTTCCACTATTGCTTGAAACCTTGTCAAATACGTTTCTCTTTCCCTGTCACTCTCATGATAATTCTTTTGCAAATGCTACAACTGAATCCTTGCTGCATTTAAAACATCCTCACAGTAATTACAAGGAAGAGAAAAATCTTTTCAATATATTTTTTTAATTTCCATTCACAACCCCAGAATGTCACAGAGACATGAGATCAATACAAGACAAAGTCATTTCCTTCTTTGTTCTTTTCTCTGCCATATCATCTCATTTTAAGTATGATGTCGTTCTGTACTTCTGGTATTTTTAATTAGTTTATCAATAACTACATTATCACAGTAATATTTATACACTGAAATTACTGACCTACAAAATTCTGACTCCACTATTAGCTTACTTCTCCACAGCCCAGAAATAAAGCAATACTACTTGGTGTTGATTGGAAATTATATTTTTAAAGCACTGAAGCACTTAGAATTCATCTAGAGCTCAGTTCTAAATGATGTGAAGTTCATTTACAATCTAGCATTTATAAACCTTTCTAAAATCAGGGGTGAGCATGCATTTACTGAACAAACAGTAATCACATGAAAAATGTGAGTAACTTGGGTTGATAAAAAAGGTATAAAAGACCGTGAGTCTAAAAAGTTAGAAGCACAGCATTGAAAGCAATAGATCAGATGTCATTTGCTGGCCAACATCTCGCTCCAAGTGATGCTATTATTAGGAATAAGTTTGTAGAAACCTGTCAGTGAAGGAGATTGATTAGGCTAAGAACTTGACATCCCTGTTAATCTTCTTGAGACAAACTTGAGTATGGTCTGTCCTAAACATTAATAAACTCTTTATTGTGCTTTGCAGCTTTGCAGCATAGAAACCTTTACAACATTGTTCTCAATGTCTTCAATCAAAACGAACAAACAAAAAACCAAAAACAGTGCACTTATGTTGGGTACATCTTTTGTCAGAAGATGTTGTTCTGTTCAACACAGGGGAATTGGAATGAAATTCTAAAATACAGGGCACAGAAACTACATAATCCACACATTCTTTTATCATTCTGCAGGATAGGTGAGAGCTAACGTGCCATCTAACTGACAGGGATTGATCATTTGAGCTTGCTGTAAAACAAAGTTAAAAATTTTGGTACCTTTGCTGGTGTGCATGTGTCTGTGTGCTTGTGTGAACACAAGTACACAATGAAAAACACAAACAATCCTAAAGCTGTAGAGATGCTACCTCCAGAAGATGCAGAGGCACTGTTCCATAGAAAGGCTATGACTTACCTTTGGAGAAAGGCAAACTATTAAGTGCGAAAGAGATTGAATATGTGGTCCACAAGCCTATCCAAACATAAAATTACTGTGACTACAAAACACCTTCTAAATCATAGTCCCCAGCACGAATTTTACCACTAGCATTACTGGGAGTTCCCTTCACTTGGAGCTGCAGAGCTCTGGCTCTCTGGAAAGAATGTGAAGCAAACTGGAAAGGGAGATCCATGAGTCAGGGTTGTTTCTGTCAAATGGTCTCCTCACACATTGCAGATGTTGTTCAAGAATAAGCTAAGGAGTGTGTGGAATAAAAAACAGCCTGTGGAGTTTTGGGTGGAGCCTTTGAGTTTTGAGGATAAATGTTGCAGAAAGCTTGTACCATGCTTCTGCAGCACAAGAGAATTTTACCAGAAGGGAACGGGATCTATATGGAAATCTATTTATGGGCTGATCTCAGCGGTTATATTGGTACATCTACATTAATCTAACACGATACCAGTAGTTTTCTTTAGGGCAATAGCACCAGAAATTCTTGAAAGTTCTATCCACAATCTAGTCGTAAGCATATGACTTATGCTTAGACAAGAACAAATCCTGCAAAGTATACGCTGGAGATTTCATTCAGAAATCACTTTCTATGGACATCAGAACCAGATATATCCAGAAAAGAAGAGTAAGATTTAAAAAATAAAAATAAAAATGATGACTTCACCTAAAGAGACCATATAATTTAGAGCAAGGAATACTAGTTAAATTAAAACATTCAGTAGCACTCAGCAAGGAATCTGAGCAATTCGAGTTGTGAGCAAATAATATTCCAGGTATTGTATGATGAATATATGGTTTATTGATATGACCAGTACTACTATTTTCCCCTAGGAAAATAATGGAATTTGTGGCAAATGACCTAATAGAAAAGTACAAGTAATTGATGGATTTCTACATAGCCTGTTGGGTGAGGCAACAGATCTGAAAAGCCTCAGACATATTAGTTTTTCTGTCATCATAGTATGAGGTCTCACTATAGACAAGCTTGAAAAACATAAAACATAAACTAGAAAATGCTAGGGAGAAAAACAAATGAGTCCAAACTCAATTCCTAAATCAAGACTGTTTCACAAATAATTTTTGAAATAACTCATAGATAAAAATAATTGACACAATAAATATTTTAATAAACTTAGGAGTTATATTCTGAATTTCTTTCTCTATATTTTAAGAAATAGTAAAAATATATTACTGTGATCTTTAGCTATACAGCTATGTACTTCAGTAATTATAAGTCTAACCTAACAGATTTATACAAGTTATGCTAAAGCAGAAAATTTTACAAAAGTTATGTCAAAAATTGCTTCTTATTGTTCTTCTGTACAGGTGAGAGTTTTTTCTGCTGCCCTACCCACACCAAGGCTATACAGGGGGAATTTAAATTGAGAGATAAATGATTTTTCTCTTGCAGTAATAGGAAGCTATTAATAATTTGAAAAATATCAGATTTTCTTTAAACACTTGTTACTTCAGAGTTATATGAACATATCAGCTGGTTGGTACAGTCCGTTTAAGGTACTAGCTCAGCTTGTCAAATATTTTCTAATGGAAGAAGAAAGCTGATGCTTTTAGTCAAAATAAATAAATAAAACGTATACATGGGAAAAAAATGGTAAAAGATGGTATGGAAGAGTATTACTTGCCTTTTAACATTCCTGCCATCCTTTCACAACACATTCTAGGAGACAAATTCAGTGTTTGCAGAGATAGATCTGGCTTGATTTAGCCAGCCAGCACAAGATAAAAACCCTTAAAATGTACAGTCTAAGTCACTGAAACAGGAAACTATAAAGTGTCTATATGAATATATACGAAGCTCATTCAATAGAATTATGCATTTGAAAGAAATTGTAAAAGTCAGAGAACATTCTATAACCCAATATTCCAATCGTTAATGATAAAAAAGAAGAAAAAGGAAAAAGTCTGATAACAAAGCGTGCTTGACCACTTTTAACTGCTGTTGGCAGTACACTAGCTTAATCTACTAATTGTTTGTCTTTCCTTGTTTGACCTGGGAGGCCTGCTGAATCTTCAAGAAAAGGATCTTTCCCTTTGAGCCAGGTAAAACAAATCTTCACCAGCTATGAAACTGCTTCTCTCTATGAAGTATTTGTGAAGAAAAAGGTATTCCTCTGTACTTTTATGTAGCATTCTGTTCTGGGAACGCAGGTAAAACAGATCACCAGTTCTGCTATTTTTTTCCCCAATAAACTATGTTTATTATGCCAGTTCTAATTACCATGCAATCTAATGATTTTAAGGCTTATATTTTCCACATCACTGGACATCACAAACACGAAAGCATTTTATAATGTCGTTATACATCAATGTTTGCACTTGGTTATACATATATACAGAAATTATTCACACAACTTAACCTTGCTATTTCCTCCTTTCAAATCAACATAATCATACTGTGAAAGCAGCTTTTTAATAAATAGTATAAGAAATACAGCAAGGCACACATTTTTAAAAAATTGTTTTACTCGTTACCACCTCAAGAAGCATAAAAAACCAAAATGTTGTACTTAATTCAGTAGAATGTTAACAGTTCCTAATATACAACACCATGTAGTTGTTTCTTGAAGTGTTGCATAGATCAAATCTTAAAATTAAATAAATAAAATGGCATTTAGCTTAATTGTTCAATTTTTAGATGTATTGAGTCAGGAGGACAAGTGACTTCTTCTTGCTGCAATCCAACAAAATTTTCAAGTTAAATGTAAAATAGCTTCAATAAGTTTATGCATCATACACATAAATATTAAATTTGATACATAAATTGAGAAGTACGGGCAGTTATGGTACTGAAAAGATGAACCAGATTCATCATAAATCCTGTGAAACTTCAAAACTTTAAAGAACAGAAACAGTCATAAGTAGTACAGGAGCATTTAATATAGGAAGGGTAGGTTCATTAGAGGTAGCTTGGGAGATAATCCATATGAAAGCAAATGGCTTTGCTACCGCACGAAATGATCACTGAAACAGGACTAGCATATGCAACCTGATCACAAAGCCAGCATGGATAAATCACATTTGGAAAGAAAATTTATCTTGGGAGTCAGAGTAATGAAAGGCAGTGATACAATGGAATTGGAGGTCATCCCAGGGTTTACAGGATGAACCTGCACCTGAATTGCAGCCAAGTTTCTAAAAGGAAACAAAAAAGTAATAGTAGGTTACAGAAAATGAAGTTTTATTTGCAAAACATAGTTCTTCCAGAACAACCATAGATACTCATTAAACAACCACATGCCAGAGCCTTTAATGCAGAAGCATACAGTCGGCAAACAATGACTTTTAACAGCCTGAGGTACAAGGTAGTGTAAAAATTGTTTTGATGTAGAAAACTCATTGATTTCTGTAAAGACTAAAGAAACAAGGAAAGTCATCAAATCTGACCTTTCCCTGGATCCTGTTCTCGTCCTTACCTGCAAACTTACCTTCAGCGCACTCAAAGGTGCATCAATCAATGAAAACATAGGAATTTTTTAAAGCCAAACACCAAAAAGATCCACATGTCACTTACTTTAATACTTATGTAAACATACACTATGAGATTTTAATGGAGAAAAGGAAAGGATTGTCACAGAAGGGGTCCATGAATAGAACAGTCAGTGTCACTGAATTTTTAAATTGGAAATAGCTACTTAAGACACTTCTAGTACCAACAATGAGTTAAATTTTCATACTATAGAATTATCCATCTTTGAGTTTAGGGTTAAACTATTCATCAAAGAACACAGGCTTATGATGAGGATTATGAAAAAATAACTGTGAGAATACAGCTCAAAGATTACTGCGAAGTACATCTTGTAGGCATTTCGTAGGAGGCACACCAGACATGCATTATGTGCCTTCTGAACTAAGCAGAAGTGTCTGGATCTATCCAGTTACCTTCTCCTTTGATCTTATTTGCTGTAACTGAGTACCCTATTCTACAAATAGATTTGTAGAAGAAATATACCTTCATGAAATAGGGAAAAGCTCAATAGTTTTTTTTACAAATCAGGGAATAAGTCATGTGAGTAAAGGGGAAGATTTTACCAAAATATTTCTACAACTTTAGCAGGAGCTTTATGTATCTATAGTAAGAAAGGTCTCACTGATGGATTACATCATGTTTTTCAAAAAAAATGTAACTCACAAATAATATAAGATTATCTGTTTATTCCATTTATTCTTATTTTCTTAAAGACATCAGCTATTGTGAGATAAAAAGTCAGACCATTTTAAATTCCATAAAGAAACATTCTTCTATCCACTTCCCTATAAAAATTAAATAAAGATAAATATAGATTACTTTTGTAGTTCCATTTTCAAAAAGAAAATTATTACACACTAGCTATTGTGTAAATTTCTATATTATTTCCCTCCTGCAATGACTAATGGACTAACAGTACTTTGTGTTTCTCTATCATACTTAATCTGTGGATCTCAAAACACTTTTCAGCAAATAAATCGTGTTGCTCAGGTCCCACCATCCACTTTTCTCATTATTTTGTTGCTAAAGAAACTGAGGCAAGGAAGGAAAAGTCATACAAAAACATCTATTGCTGAACAGGAAATAACAGGCACTCCTTCTGAGGACCAGATGTGCACATCAGCCATAGAGCTGCCTTCTCTCCTGTGTTTCTTTCTGGGTATATCAAGTGGCAGAATATTCTTTCTAAATTTCTGGCACAATTATTTTTTTAAAGCCCATATATATATATATCTATATATTTGCAAATTAAGTTAAAACTTATGTTTAAACTGGAGATTCTGTTCAAAAGAAAAAAAAAAAACAGCTTTTCTCTTACTTGTGAGCACTAACAAATAACACAAACAAGTATACCATATTTTCTAGAAAACACTTCAGGCACATTACAGAAACCTTCTCAATGTAATGATTTTTATGCATATTGAATATGTGACTAAGAACTCCCAATCCCTTGGTGAGTCATGGGTCACACTGACAGCAGAAGATAGCAAGATCTCTCAGGTACAGGACAGTTCTTACAAGCTGTCCTCTACACATGTTTTTATGAGCACCTCTGTTACAGAATTCTTATGTTGGCTTATATGGAAGATGAGACAGTGCTGACAAACATTTTTGAGTCTGCTTTCAGAATTGCTATTATTTTAACATGATGGGCATTTTTATAGTATGCTGATAAATAATAGGATTGTTACGTACACTTGACAGAAATATTCTTGCCACTATTTTATTCTCCTGTACATCCAAAAGCAAATACAGAAGCACTATAAATTCAAACTATACTTGAAAATAGGCCTCTTTCAGCCCTGAATTCTTAGTATGCTTTAAAGGTACACATATACTATAGATTATTTTTCTCTAAGTATTGCAGCTACACATGGAATTACACATTTAAATGAGCTTACAGCACAGGTGCTACAGGAAAAATAATGGTGTTTGCCATTTATCTTTCAAATTAAATAATGTGTTTTTAAATAGTAACTTTTTTCATAATACACTTATGGGAACAACATTTATCTGTCACATTTTAAAAGATGTATTAGTAATAAATGTAAATTACCTTTGGAAAATCAGTAATTAGCCTCATCAAAAAATAAACAATCTGCCACCAAAAAGATAATCTTTAGCATAGTTAAGTATAATAACTGTTATTTGAATAAGTTAACAAATTAGGATAGATTGCTTCTGTAATTCATTCCCCATAGCATGAGAGATGAAGTTAAAGTACCAAGCTCATGAATGGGGGAAGGGAGCTCAGACTTCAGTGAAACCAAATCTAGCAGCTCATATTTTCCTTTTTTGATGTGCCTGAGACGTGCTACATGTATCCTACGGCTTTATTGCTGGGAATAATACAGTACATAATTTCCATGGAAGGAATGTTACACGTATCTGCTAGAAAACAATGTATCTTCTTAACTTTAAAAAGTGGGATGTCATGTGAAAGGCTTTGTTACCTTAAAATTATTTTTCAACCCCCAGGCAAAAAATGTAGCGTATGTTATGTTAAATTAAATGCTATAGTTTTAACACAACCTCATGAAAATTTTGTATACAGTCTCTGCACTTTATTGCACTGCAGGGCATGTATTAAAACGTCCGTCCTCTACGCCCAATCTTAGTCCTGATATCTTGTTAACAGCATGCTGCCATACCCAGTCTTATGAGAAACACAGTTACCATGTAAGTAACTATGAAGTTCTGAAAAGTGAGGGGAAGTATACACAGTATTTTGAGATCCTCAGAGGAAAAGTACCAATGAAGTGAAAAGTTATTGACTTTGTCAGTGAAAGAATGAGAAGAAGAAAATCACACTCACTGTACTAAGTATTCTTCCTCAATGTTATAAAATGAGTGGGGAAAAAATATATAAAATAGTAATTCAGGAAAAAATTATGTTTACATAATTGTCACTTATCAACCTCACACTTTTGTATTCACCCCAGTTTACAGGTAGTGGCCTCTGCAGACACATAATCTTTTGAATGTAACCCTAAAATAGATAGTGTCATCTATCAGTTTTGTAAATCCCAGTAGATACCTGCTGCTTCTGCAGTTGTTCGGATGCGTACAGGTATTAACCTAATTGGCAATCAACAGGTCAGAAAAACTCATTTCAAAGCCTTTCAAGAAATACTGTCTTTGTTATGAAAGTTCCAAGATAATGCATTATTAAAATAGATTTGTGTTTGAAAGAGATAGTGGCAAGGTGTAGACTTCTGCTGCTATAACCTAAAGATTTTACTAGATGAATTTATACATGTGTAAATATGTGAATGGTGGATAAAAGTGAACATGTGCAAAAGAAAACTCCAAAGCACAATAATACAATATAGCAAAACCAGGAAATTCTGAAGTTAAATATGCAACAGCAGTAAAGCAATCTATTTTGTATAAATAGGCTCTGAACCTCTGCCATAGCTATGCAGGTAGGAATTGGTGTGTACAGGTGGATTTCACGAGTAGTGATGAATAACAATCTTCTCTCCTAAGGGAAAGAATAATGGACTCCTAGAATACCCTAGGTAGGAAGGGAAATTTGAATGGCATGTAGTCTAATCTCCTTCTCAAAGCTAGTGTATCTCTAAAAGTAGATCATTCATGGATATGTCCATGTGAATTTTGAAACTGTTCAAGGATGAAGAATTTAGAGCTAGCCTGGGCAACCTACTGTTTAACTTGGTGCCTTACCAGAAATTCCCTTTCTACAGTTTCTCATAAACAGCAGCACTTGAAATTGAAGTGGCTGGTTCTGGTCCACTGGATGGGTATTTACAAAAAAATAAAAAATAAAAAAATGGCATAATTATAAAGCTATTCTGGCTTTTGGCTCACCAAACTACCAGTGAGACTCAAAGCAATAGTTCTACATGCTAGGATCTGTTCCAGAAGTTGCTTTGTAGATCTCTAAATGTGCAGCTACTTGTAACACTTTCATGTGATGTCAGAACTCCAGATATGTACTGCTTATGGTTCAAAATGCTTACCACAAAATAGAACTGAAGCTTTCTGCACTGCTTTGTGGCTATCACGTTTCATCTGCTTTGGTGTTTGAGCCTTTATCCTACATCTCCTTCACATTACACTTGCAAATATTTCTTACTCTTGTAACATCAAGTTTGGCCTAATTATTGGTTAATGATTGCTTAATGAATGTAAGTCATGGTAAGGTGACACCAAGAGATGACATTATTTCTCTGTTCAATTTCCAGTCTGTTTAGACATACCTCATGGACTGTCTGTAAATATTATAGAGCTCCAATTCACTGGTCACTCAAAATCCTTGTAAAACCAGCTCAGTTTCATCATGAACCTCATCAACCTCATGAGCTCATCTGTCTGTGGAGAAGGGGATCAGTGAGTAGAGCTGGTATCGGTTTTCACAGCTCCACTCATAAGGGAGGAGAAGACTGATATATAAATTTTAATTTTGAAGAATTCCCAAGTCCTGTAAGACAGCAGATTTGAAGTATTCCAGAAGAGAGCAGTTCCACTTAGTGCAAAGCCAAAGGGCAAGAAGCAGCTGCTATTCACTGCATTTGTTGACCAGTGGCATGTAAATCAGAATTATAGTGTAAGCAAAATAAATGAAATAATACTACCATGAAACAGAAGCCCTGGATGGTGATTCACCTCCTTTCACAGTACACAATTTTAAAAGTAATTAAAAAAAAAAAAAGAAAAAAGAAAAAAGAAATAAAGAAATAAAGAAAAAGACGTAAAGAAAAAAGATTGTATTTTGTGGAGTACATACCTGGTTTTAGGATAATGTATATGCCTGGAGAGAGTTACATTCTATCTGTGCATATTAAAATGTCTTTCCTTATGAAGATTCAAGAGATTTTCTTCACAAGTAAGAGTTTTAGTGTTCTGGTGTAAAACCTCCTCATTCTGTGAATGGCCGTGCTTTAAATGAATAGTTGAATCTATAGCTGAAGCCTCTTCAGAAGCAGCAAAACATCCTTCAGGCTCTTCAGTTCCAGGTGATTTTCCTATACTACTCTTACTGCTGAACTCAGGAAAATTCTTTTCCAGACCTTCAGTTTGCCAGTCTGAAACCATCAAATCATCCACCGCATTTTTCAAGTTGTTTGATGCATTTTCTTTGTTGGGATTGGGAACACTTGTATTGTCATCAGTACACAGAAAAGATAAATTCCTATCTTCTAATGAAGTTTTAACTTTTCCTAATGACACCAGAGACAATTCATCTGTTGACTCTGAAGATGTTTCAGAATTGATATTAGAAATAGGCTGCTGCTGCTCAGCTCTTGCTTCAGGAGTACCATTACAAATGGATTGCTGCTGCTCAACACGTTCATCTTCAGGGCATGCTTCAAAAAAGCATTCAATATTATCTCTCTCATCTGTAAAGTCCAGTGGCACAGGAGTACTGCTCTTTTCCTCTATGTACTTGATTACCTCTCCACAGTCACTATCATGAGAAGAAAGTGAAAGATAAGAATAGAAGTCCCCTTTTCTTAGCTGAATGGGTCTGTGAGAGTGTTCTAACACTTTTTCCTTGATCTGTGTTAATGAAGCTGGAGCAGATGACTCACATTCAGGTTGTGACTTACTTTTCAAAGCTGTTGATGCCATGTCTATTATCTCCTTCACAAAGTTGTGTACTGAGCCATCTTCCATATTTTTTTTATCAAAAGCAGCAGAGTCACAGTTACAGCATGAATCATGTCCACTGGCTGATGAGTCACATTCTGCCCTATTAGATTTCAAGGCTGCACAGCAATCAGTAGATTTTTCAGCAATGTTTATTTTGTATTGTTGATCATCAGGCAAGGATGTTTGAAAAGAAGCAGCTTGTATGTTTACTGAGCTTGTTTCTGAGGAAGACTCAAGACAAGGCTTTTTAGCAGGACTGAAAGCAATGCAATGATGATCAGACTGAAGATGACTTTGACATTCTTTTGGAGGATTTCTGGATCCATCTGATAACAGGACAGCCTCCTTTCCATCCATATGTGAATCATCTGAACTGTCTGTGAATGCTTCACACACACAAAATTCATTTTCATCTTCTTTTACATCAAACGATGCATGAGTTTTGGAAGTTGCTGATGTTCTAACAAGTTCTCCTTTATGACTACCAAGAGTGTTTTCAACATTTCCATTCTCCATGTCATCCACAAGTTGATCCTTCACAACCTGAGAGATATCTTTCATCAGGTGACCCTTTGTCACTTTTTCATGATTACGTGATACATTCTTACTATTGCCATTATTTTCTGTTATTTTCTGCACTGAACCATTCAAAAGTGCTTCAATGTTCAATGTATCTGTGGCTCTTGATGTCTCATTACTAACTTTACTGTGCTGAATTTCATCACTGAGGTTACTTTTTCTCTTCTCTCTTGTCAAAGAAAATTTTGGTCTAATCCAAGTTTGGAGTTCATTTTTTATATAATCAAGTCCTGAAATTAAATTGCATTCTTCATAAATATCCTCATCAGTTGCTATACTGGAGTCATCATCTTCATCTTTGATACCTAGCTCTTCCTCAGTTAAGGTAAGGGTGGAACTTGAAAGCAAATCACTGTCATCTTCATCATCAGTGCAAGCAGAAGTGCAGGAGACATTAACAATCATGCTAACATTGACATCACTCTCATCAGCTACAGATCTATTAAGATGCTTTCTAAATGACGCATTTGAATCTGGTACTTTATTTCTGTGCAGTACAATGTCTTCAGAACAGAGAGAAAGATCCTCACTGCTGCTGAGTTCTGTGAGAGAAGCTGCTGAGTCTTCATTAACTGAGGATGCAATATCTACAGACAGCTGTCCAGTAAAAGACATTTTTTGAGAGCTACTTTGGAGTGTTATATCAGAGATACTACGCTTTATCTTTTGTTCTAATGGACTCTGGATGTTCTCTAAACGATTCAAGAGATCTAATGTCCTTTTGCTGAGCTCTCCAACAGAGTCACTGCTTGCACTAATGTCTCCTGAACCGTGATGACTAAAAAGATCTTCATTGCTTTTGTAGGAAGTCAACCAGCTCTCCAAAGAGGTGCTTCGTTGAAGACCATCTCCACTTTTAAAAATACCTGAGCTGAACAAATCACCTACTACAGACAGAGATTCTAAAGAAGAACTATGAGATAAAGCTGAAACCTGTCTTGTATTTTCTGTAACAATAAATTTTCTTACTGTTTCCACAGACTTACAGGAATTGGGATCTAATCCTCCTGGGATATTTGCTAGATTACGGTCATGAATAAACTCATCTGGTTGTGACTCTCCAGGCTCATGTTCCGATCTACCAGGTATTTTATCAAAACAAAAGCCATGAAACAAAGCACCGTCTGTATGTGTCTTTTCAGATTGTGATTGTTTCATTATCATTGGCAATTTGAATTTGGAGCCTTGAAGATACGAGTAATCATAAAATGTAAACACATCACGTTTTCCTTGCAGTTCTTCTAAACAAACAGTTTTAGACATGGTAATGCTGTCCAAGTCCTCATCAATTTCACTTCCACAACCTCCAGATGGTGCCAACTGGAAATCATCTGAGAGACTGACACGGTCTTCTTCTTCTTGCTTTAATTTTTGTTTTATTACATCAATTATGTCATCCATTTGAGTTCCTGTGTGCCCAATTTCAGGATTGCTCTGAGTGCTTTCAATATCATTCAGTAAAAAAATTTCTGAATTATTTGTAGTTTCTGTATCACATTCACTCACTATCCCACTTTCACTCTCAGAATGCCTGCTTATGTTCCCACTCTGGTACATGTAGTTATATGATTTTGCCAATGTTGTTCCCCCTATTAGGTCTGGCAGGGATTTGGTAGATGAAAATGAAGAGTCTTTACTAAGACTTTTGTTTAAAATATTAGATTGTGTTACACTGGAAAGTTTTGATGCTTTTTTCAAGAAAGGCATGTGTTTTTTTTCTGATAATTCAATATTATGAAGACTATAGACCTGATAGATGTGAGGATTTGGAGGGGAAGTAATGCTGGAACAATACACAGGACTTCCGCGATCACTGATACTTTCATCTGCATTCACTTTGTTGCTGCCACATTCTCCTGAAGTTGATTTCTGGTTTAGATCATCCTTTTTGAGTTCCTGTTCAGGGTCACTTAAATCTTCATTAACACTGATCAGCTTGTTACTTATGTCAGTTTCATCCCATTCTAGTGCATCTTCACTTGGACCATTTAGATCCATCAAACTTGGATCAATAAAGTTCAGAGATTCCTATAAAAAAAAAATCAGAGATAAAAAATATGTACATCTCTACTTTAAAATTGCTTCCATTGAAATCATATAAGTAAATTAATGGGAGTAAAGAGCATTTCTGGAACAGTGATAACTAACAGGCTTTTAACTTTATTATGTATTGTGTACCATTTAAATGATCAATAAAAATGAAACCTATTAAATTCTGCATATTTTCTTATTCTTTTTTTTTTTATTTTTATTTGCTGCTAAAACACCATGCAGAAATTTGACTTTTCTTTAACTGAGATTAACTGTAGTTGTCATTTACACATAGCAAACTTAAAACCATTCTGTAGAATCACACAGAAGTGTGATAGTAAAAACATACTTGTAGGTGTTGGATATATGAGAAAATTTCTTAGCCTGCTTAGAAGAGTTAAGATAAACAAGTTTTATCATAAGATTTTTTAAGTACTTATGACAAGATTTTGTGGAGCCAAACTTAAAACAACTGATCTAGTGCAGTGGATATCAGTAGACTTTGTGATTTTTTTTATTAGAATTACTGTTTACTCTTGATATTAAAGGTAGTTCTAATGACCAGTAAGTAAGGCTTAATACATTCAGCTGTAAGGATGATGAATCAGTCTAAACAAATACTACACGAATTTCAAATATTGTCTGTGCTGAGACTGTTCTCCAGGAAAGAGCTAATAAATAACTGAGCTAAACTTAGTTTGATTTTTTAAGGCTTTGTAGCTTTCCAGTAATAATGGCTATTATGAGCTCAAAATGTGAAGTCTTAAGCACTGTTACTCTAGAAACAAAACACCTGTGGGACCAAAAAAAAAAAAACAAAAAACAGTTTGGCAACTTTTCTAACTCAAATATGATGTGTCAAAAGGCCAAAGAACAAATTTGTTAAAATCCTCATAGTAGGACAGAAATGGTTCCTGATTTGGGGGCTTGTACTCTTAGCACAAATTAATTTCATTTAGTTTTTCTATTCATTTAGGCTGATTGATGATACAGAAAGTCTTAAAATAGGACTGATAACAAATGTATAATTTTACTTTAGATAAAATCATCTTAGCAGCTAGACAATGATCACTGTGTTCAGAAAAATAACCACTTTTTCAAAAAAATCTTTCAACAACAATACCTCTTGAGCTTTCTTGGGGCAAGTTTTGTTCTGCAAATTACAGCACTGATTGCACACCAAACAGCAATCTAAATACCAACAAACTTAGAAAGTTGCTGAAATACAAGCAGATGCACTATTACTATAGTCAAATAAAGTGCAGCTGTAAGCAACTTTGTTGCTGACTTAAATTCATAAAGTCTCAGTTCAGGCTTAAGTGCACATAGAAAGGGACATATTCTCTGCTGTGAGCTCTCTATTTGAAATAGCAGTAAAGTTCACTCATCACTATCATGACAAATCATGAGATATTCTTCAACAGCTCGATAGTTAGGGTACTGATTTTGGGAGGGTGAATTTGTCAGACCATAAGAGACCACGTTTCCATTCTCTCAGGAAGTTCTCGCTGTAAGATGTTATCAAGATCAGCCTCCTTATGCTATTTCATTATGCATAAAAAAAAAATAAAATGTTACTTGGATCACAAAAGGATGAGAAGAATTTTATCCCACATTGCAGCATCAAACACATTTGACTGGCAAGCGACATAGATAAGCCCAAATCCCTCTTCAGTGTGGAAGACACAAGGGTATCCTGCCATAGCAGACCATTGGCTAAAACACTCAAATGACATAAGGAAGATGATTTTGTCCAAAACAGGCAGTGTATCATATTCAGCAGAATGATACAATGATCAACATATTTGATAAAACAATACAATCTCCATGTAAGATAAATCTGTGTCCTCATGCTCCCCTGGGCTTAGCTGTAAGGCAGATCTCCATGCGGTGCAGCTGTGCTAAGATAACTCAAATAGCTCTGGGCAGAACCTTGAGTGCCAACAAATGTTTTCCCTCCTTGGAGGTTAGGAGACTTGGTGGATTTTGAAATCAGTCATGTGAAATGTTGAAGACCTATATATCTCAAAACTTTCATGAAATAAATTTATTAGTCTTCTTTCTGTGAGGTATTAAGGGGTTGCTCAAATTTTAAACTTATGAAAACACTCATTTGCTGGACAACTAAGGCTAATAAGAGCAGTGCTGTACATTGTAGAGTTCAGCAGTTCATGTATGGATTTGCCAGTTTACCGCATTTTCATAATGACTCCTGGCTGGTACGTAGTTGGTTCATTTCCCACTTGTTGCTAAGGAGGGGACAATCCTTTTACCAAACTACAACTAAAAATACGGTGCAAGAGAACAATTAAATTAAATTATTTAATTAAAAAGTTAGTTTGAAAACTTGTTATATTAAACACAGTATCAGCTAAAATTACTCATTTTTAATGTAATATGTTTTATGACTGTCACACCTAGCATTAGGAAGATATTGCTGTGAAAAGCTTCATAAACTGTAGTTTTACTGTTTTGCATTTCTGTCAGCTGCAAAAAGAAATCCCAAAGGTAGGAAATCAACAGAAGTTTCCAAGGATTTTATGTTCCATAGAATCTGATCTTGTTTCTCAAAACAAAACATTTGGTCCTCATTGGTCAGGAAGATAACCTTCCCCATGTAAATCAGCACTTGGCTGCCTTGTTTGTTCTGCAGGTCAGATGGACTAAAATAATAAAACATGGAATTGTGATCTCACCCCATTCATCTTCACTGAGTTGTCCTTACTTCAAAGCCTACTTTTTATTCTTCAAATGCACTTGCATTTCTGAGGGCTGGTGCATACTCAGAAGTTGTGAATACATAGATACAATGGTATGGAATTTGAATTTATTTTTTTTATTATTGTCACAGTTATTAGCAGTTCCAAAAGCTCTTATGAAGATATGATCATTTTACCAGCATAACTTTCTTTGTCCAAGGAATTGTCTGAATCAATATTTGTAAATTACAACCCTTCTTATAAGCATCATATCTCCTGATGATATCTACTAGTATGACTTTAGTGTTTACTAGCCTTTACCAATGTTCAGTCTAATTTTTAACTTGGTCTGAAACAGACCACCCAGCTGAAGTCACAAACATTTTTAGAAAGGGTGTATTTCCCTTTCTTTTTTATAATATTTAGCAAGCTTCCCAAATAAGAAGGAGCATATAGAGATTCAGTAGTTGTTGGAGAGAGCAGAACCAGGCAGACTTGGATAAAGCTCTGGTTTGAAGAATGAAAGGTGGTGTCATACCAGCCTATGTTAGCACTGACAGCAGCAGCAAGGTGAGAACTAAGAATCTCTGAGGCCAATTTTCATCATCTCGGATGTCTTATTATCAGCCACTTACCTCAGTGCACAGGTAGATTACTAAAGGATTAGAGTTATCATGATAGTAAGATATATGTGTAGATGTGTGTGTAGACACACACACACCCCTTAGCAATTTTCTAAATTCTGTGAAATTTACTGCAGTTACACCCGCTCATATCTAAAGAAAGTTCATTTTGCTGGACAGTTATTGTACCTTAATGGAATTTGGTCTCCAGGAGGTCACAGATTCAGTCAGAGATTTCAGTAAGTAGATACATGTGTGCATATCGTCCTTCGAACAATGACTATCTTCATATAGTAAATGTTATCAAATTAAAGTCACTAAACACAGCTACCTCTGGGGTCAACCTCAATGGCCACATGGTTCAGTGTTAAGAGAAGGCAAAAAGTTTTGACCAAGAAAAAAATTACTGTGCAATAACAACAAAAAGAAGAAAAATATAAAGTATATTCCTTTTTTTTACAGTATCACTTGGGACACAGCATCCAGGAAGCATTTACTGTTTTATGAAATGTACCTAACATATTTTAAACAACAAATGAAATTACAGACTCAGAAGAGTGAAAGGTTAAATTAATTCCACCCATTTGAAAGCATTGCTTTAAGGAGTCTGGTTCTTACCAGTGCGAACCCTGAATTACTTTGCTTTGGATAGTAATCCCAATATGAGCAAAGTATGCACTTCAATACTTGCAGCACTGCTGTCTAATGGTTAAACAGTCAATCTGCTGAAAACGCTAAAGGCAGGAAACAAAATTAATGTTATATATGGATATTTCCTCAACCACAGTGCTTTTTGAGACCAAGTCTTAAAAATACATTTTTCCACGTTTTTTTTTGCTTTTTAAAACATAGATAGTTTTGCTTTTTCTGCAGCAAACTTTACGAACAATGATTCCCTGTTTAAGGCTCATTTGCATGTGCTACTCCAGTACAGATACTTTGTGTTGTTGAAACAGGCCTGTAATGTAACCCCTACGTACCATTATATTTTTTTAGAATAATTAACATGAAAAAAAAGAGGTTTTACAATAATAAATACAAACTCTGTTCCTCCCTTCCCAAAAGATATCCTTCAGTTGCTGTGGACAAATTATCCAAACTCAACTTTGCCTTAGGGCCAGAGGAAAAAGACAGAGAAAGAAAGAAAACCATCCCCCAGCTCCAGGAATGTGTGCACATTCAAGAAAGACAAACATGATTTTGTCTTTCCAAAATTGCAAGCATGCCAAGTACTTCTGCTGCAAGAAACAGTCATATGTACAGTACCCACTTCACCTCTGCTTCACTGAAGTTCATTTTCCAAATGAGGTCGTCTATAATGTAGCCAATAAAAAAAATCCCAATTTCCCAACACCAATATTTTAATATGTATAAGCATATGCATAAAATTCAATGTGCATAATACTGAAGTGACCTGCACAATACAATATGGTCACAAAGTCTATAGAAGTTATTGCACGTTATTACAGATCACCAGAAATAAACATCATTAAAAGACAGACTCATTATAATTATAATAAAATGAAGAAGGTATGTGTTCATTTGCTGAGAAAATAAGAATCTGGAAGTCTGGTTTTCACTTTTTCTGCCTTCATTTTACAGTTATTATTGCCTTCCTCAGTGAAAAAGTATGCTCAGTCCTGCACATGCAGAACTTAACCTTTTTTGTTGGGTGCTTATAGGCATTGCCAGTGTCCTACAAGGGAGGTTGTATGCACAGATGCATGTAGCACAGGAAGAACACTGGCTTCTGCTTGCTGAAGTCACAGATGCTACTTGTAAGGGTCTCAACACAGACTGGGTCCCATGGGAACAATGGAGATCACATCACTGATAAGCTGCCTAATTATTTTGATAATTCTCGTATAATGCTCAGAAATAAAAGACTAGAGGATTGCCTCAGGTTTTAATATTGATAATTTTCTGTCATTATATAAATTTTTGCGTACATCTTCTGATCAACCAACTAAACAATTTCAGCGATATTTTAACACGGTTACTCAGAAAATAATGCCTCCTATGTTATTATGTTGGCCCACAAGCTCAGAGGAAGATGTTTTTGGTATGGCTATAGATGTTGAACCTTCCCTCCTATCCCATTACATTCTGTTGCCTTGAGTCATATCGTAGCAGAGGGATAGTCTCACAAAATGGCTTATGGCATGAAAGTGCACATGAAGCAAAAGTGCATAACTGAATCTCAGGATTTGAAAAAAAAATAGCACCCTTTGGCATTCATCAGTACTTGCAGAGCATTTGTGGAGATCAAACAGTGGATACAAGCACAGTGAGGTGGTGGGTGGGGCATTTCAGCAGTGGCAACAACAATGTGAAACACTAGCTATGCTCCAAACAGCAGTGCAGATTTTTATGAGTGCAACATGTATGCTTCAGAGTCAATGAAAATAGCCATTCTTCAGACATTCTGCTGCTCTTTAAATGTCTTGTGACCATGTTAAATAATACTCTAAGGTCAGTTACATCTGTACAAGTCCTGTGATCAAATTCTAAGTTTCTCAATAAGCTCCCCATAGCACCAGATGGCTAAAAGGAGTGACAGGCTCTGTTCCCTCTACCATTCACTAGAAGAGAAAGGTTGGAGCACAAGGTGAGCCATGTCAGCAGAAGGCCCATAGGAACTTACTTCTACCACAGATCAAGGCAAAAGCAGGGATTCAACACAGTACTTATTTATTCTTCAGCCCCTGTGGAAGCAATGGCTTTCATTTTTGCCACTGTATCCTCAAGTGTTTTTTTTTTTTAACTTCTCTGGTTCTCATTTGCTGAAGAAGCCTTTTAAGTGTTACTAGAGAGCAGAAGAACAACGATAGCATTTTTGTGTTGAATAATACTGTCATCCAAATGGGTTTACAATCCCAGACCTATATTCCAAGTTGTGTATTTGAGCTGTTTTCATATTTTTTGTCATGAGAAAGCCTGACTACATGGCATATTTTATGGACTGTTGTTTTTGCTGCTTTGTAGTTTTCTTTTCATCTGTCAAGAGGTTACATGACAGGAATTTTCAACCTTGAATGTCATTTTAGTCTCACCTCTACTTCAGGGGAATATATGAAGTTCTTTGTGCAAGAATCCAACACAAGCCCTTAATGAAACTCTTGGAAAAACGCTCCAAGGTTGACCCAAACCCAAAATGCTACTATGTACACCTAGTTCAGAAAAGACCAAATCCTGCCACGCAACTGCAATACACGTGCCCATGCAAGTTGCAGGGAGCTCATTTGTGCTAAATCTCAGCTTTGATCCAATCAAGGATTACTCATCATGGTAGACAAAACAAAAAACAAGCAAAACAAAAAACCAAACACTACAGTAACAGAAACTGGAAGTTTATGGAACTGATCATGCTTAAACAGGCTTAAAACTATTGCTTTTCTAAACTGCAGAATTTCTTCACAATTTTTTTTGCCCTCTTTCATGCCAAATCGGTTGTCCTCTGCATTCAGAACTCAGCAACCAGTGCGAAAGGACTAGGTAGATGCAACAGTTTTCTCTCACTTGCCACAGGCACCTGAACTCAGGGTTTTTAAGGGCTTTTTTTGAGCAGCAATGACTGTATGTGAGAAACACTAGAAAGTGAAAATCACTATAGAAACACAAAGTTCAGAAGGATAGGACATAAGCTCTTGAGAGAAACCTAGAAAGCAAGTTCTCTCTCTAAAAGCTGGAGAAGAAAGAATTGAATTTCAAAATAAAATATCAGAATCATCAGAGTATACTGAGCTGAAAGAGACTCATAGAGTACAACTCCTGGCTCTACACAGGACCACCAAAAATCAGACCACATGTCTAAAACAACTGTCCAGACTCTCCTTGAACTCTGGAAGCTTGATGTGATGACCACTGTCCTGAGGAGCCTGTTCCAGGGCCCATCCATCCTCTGGTGCAAAATCTACTCCTGATTTCCAACCTCCCCTGACACAGCTCCATGCTATTCTCTTATGTCCTGCAGCTGTCACCAGAGAGCAGAGATCAGTGCTGTACCTTCGCTCCCTGTCTCCCCATATACAGGAAAGGGTAGATTTGATCATTATTTATAAAAAGCAGAACTGCATGAAGGATATTGGAGAATATCATCAGTTTCTCCTTCTCACAGAGCAGTAAGAGACTAAAAACTTTACCTAATTCACATCAAAGGCAACTGACTTTTTCCTAATATGTAAACCTTCAACAGAATTACTTTATTGTCTCAGATCAGGCACTTCCTGATGCCATTGATCCACAACCCATAAATCTGGGACATTGACTAGAGCGGCATCAATAAGCAAGTACTGTGAAGTCAGAGGTGCTCAGAGTGCTGCACATGACAAGTACTTCCACAGCCTGCCTAACTATGGATTTCCAAGAATTAAGTTAAACATCACTGCTGTCAGTATATAGAAGAGTTCTGTCAGTGAATCGAAATGACAGTGGTAAGCATCCTGAGACTACACCACCACTACGGCTCCTTGACATTACACAGTGTACATCTAGAAAGTGCTGCTTTTCAAATGTTGGAGAACAGAAACATGAGCCTTATCTCCAGGTGCAAGAGATGCTTAGGCAGAGCTTCTTCACTAAGATCATCTCACTCTCAAACTTCCAGACCTTTTTCTTGTCTCCATCACTGCTAAAAGTGCCTGTTGTTTATGATTGTCTCTGTACATAACAGACGCCAACACAGCCCTGGAGCTGGCTGAAGAATAAAAATAAAAATGGTAATTTCAATCTCATCTTGGATGCTGAATGAAATCTTTGCAATATGTGAAGTACCAGTGTTAAATGTACAATTTGTTTTGGTCACTGGAGAAATTATTTAATTCATATACACATTCTAGAAATTCACTTAGAAGAAGACAAAGTTAAGGACTAGTATATCTTGTTAGGGTGAGAGGTTTATCTTTGCCTGCTTTAGATCGGCCAAGTATAAAATTACAGTGGACAGTACTTCTTTACTACAAAAATATTAATGTCATTACTCAACATTCTTCTATTGCAGGAGAGCTTATTTAAAACACAGTACAGTTTAAACTTGGACTCAAGTTAGAGCATAAACTGAAGATTTAAATCTATCTGCACATCTTATTTTCAGTAGTGGTGAGTGACAAGGTCCAAAGAGCAGTAAATGTTTACAAGGTGGTGTAATAACTGAGGAACTCAGAGCTGTAAGTATTAATGTTATTAGTATAAATTTTGTTAGTATTCAGCTTTAAGGCACAGAATGTTTTGTTTCAAACTGAAGCAGTATTCCTTCTCCCTTCTAAAATAAAAAAGTATTTTAAAAATGAAGCACCTCTCTGCTTTGTTTCGGAAACCTGCTGGATGAGCTGTGACTCCATAAAGTTTAGGAACTCATTTATTATGTTGCTAGATCAGACACTGCATTTATTCACACAGTGCATCTCTAAAACCTAGCTTTCATTAGAGCTGTGGGGAGGCCCAGTCTTCCTCCCTTCTCTCGAGAAGGTGAAGCTCAAGAAGATAATTAACCATGAAACAATGAGGAGGCTTGCTGGGTAAGCGCTAGTGTGAAAACAGTTACTCCTCACAAAGGAGGGGAAATTAGCTGGCTGGATAAAAAAGGAAGTGTCAGACTGGAAGACTGAAAGGACTGCCAGCATAAGTAGATAGCTCTATGCATCATTAATGCAATTTTTTTTAACACTTAAACTTCACTGCTTTCTAAATTTAGATGCATTTAAACGTTATGTGTTAGGGGAGATTAATAGGCCATTTTAAAATAATTTCTCTTAAACTTTCCATTTTCACATTTCACCAGTTTTAGTCACCCTTCCCACACATGAAAAAAAAATCACCAGCCTTTCAGCATTGTATTCTTGTTTACAAAGCCGATGTAAACAGAACATTCTAAAAAGATTCAGTTTGCACATTGTATTTTACAAGCACATTATTTTACACTAAAACACATTTTTGTGAACAGAAAGTTTGTTTTGATTTTACTGTTTCACACAGTGAAGACTTATGATGTGCGTTTCCTTTCAAAACTTCCTTCTACTCAAACAGCGTTCCCTGAAGCAGCCACATTTTTGGCAGAAATTCACTTATATGCTATGCCAAAAGAAATTGAATAAACAAACACTGCTTAATGCAGCTGGGTAGGTAATTTACATATTACTGCACACCAAACATGAAGGCCTGAATATGGATTAGAGCTACAATGATGACACAATTGTCTTATAAAGTTAGGGGAAATAAAATTCAGATCATCACTGCTAATGATTTACATTATACTATTTAATGTATACTGTATTACTTCAGATACAAAAATGTTCGTATTTAGCTATTACAGTGATGTATGACTTGTATTTTGTGCGTGTTTCACTAGAAATACCTTATAAGTTCATAAGTTCATAAGGTTGGAAAGGACCTATAAGATCATCTAGTCCAACCATCCTCCTATCACTATCTCTACCCAACTACTAAATTAAGTCCTTTAGCACCTCATCTAAACGCTTCTTGAACAGCGCTAGGGATGGTGCCTCAACCACCTCCCTAGGCAGGCCATTCCAGTGCCTGACCACTCTTTCAGAAAAGAAATGCTTCCTGAGGTCTAATCTAAATCTTCCCTGGCGCAACTTGTGGCCATTCCCTCTCGTCCTTGAAAAGCTGTTAAGTGGATGCATTTTTCCAAGTCTCTTTTGGTGAAAGCAGCCTACCTAAATGTCTGCATCACAGTCTTTCAAAGCAAACAGATACAATGAAAACCCTCTAGGCACTGATTAAAACTGCTTTACCATACAAAAAATATTGTGTAGGTAGGCCTCCAAACTCATGTGCTTTCAAAAAGCATCTGTCATTTTAGTGAAGTCAACAGTCCACTCATCTGAGTCTACCTCCTGCAGTAGTGGATGTTTATGGATAGGTTTTCAAAAATGTAACAGAATGGTGTATGTCATGCAAAATTTGAGAAGACTGACTTTCAGAGCTGGAGTTTAAGAAGTATTAATTGATTTCATCATTAATTTGTCTAGTTACTTAATGAACTCACTGTATTTTTGTTACCCACATGTCATGTAAAGATAAGTTTCAGAGTTTCACTAACACTGCATGAAAATTGTATTCCTTTTAGGCAGTTTTAAATCTACAGCTTCATTATTTCATTGGGTGCCCTTTTCCTCTTATTTTGAGAGGAAACGGACCTTTTTTGTTTCCATGCACTTAAATACATACTATGTATATAGTATTCCCTTATGCTTTGAGCTACAACATCCTACAATAATGAACAACAAAACACTGATTATTCAGATATGTACTAAAGATCACAGAAATATATTTCTGTAATGACTGGAATAATCCAGTAACACCTTTTCAGGATGGAAATAAAGGCAGTACAACTTGTTACAAATGAGGTTTCTTCCATTCTTTCTAAAAATTATTTTGCTTGAGAACTATTGAAATAAGATACCAGAAAATCAGCTTTAACCACACTCACATACTGTTCCTTGTAGAACTGGGGTCACTAGAGATACAGTGCAACAAATCACTAAATTAATTCAATAATCACTACTTCATGACTTCTGTTTTTCGCCTAACTCCAACATTTTAAATAATGTTGGTCCAAGCCATGATTTTATGATCAGTAGATATTATGCATGGGAAGAAAAGACTGATGTCATTCCTGAACAGAATGCACTTCAGTGCTCAGCATTTTTATAGATATGGCCCAGTACTTAATTGTCTAAATTTAATGAGAGGGGATCTGATAAATATTTATAAATATCTAAAGAGAGGTGGAAGGCAAATCAATTAGGTCAGACTCTTCTCAGTGGTGTGTAGTGGTAGAACAGAGAGCAATAGTCTAAGACTTGAACATAGGAAGTCCCATACATATCTATAGAAGAACTTCACAATACCTTCACAATAAGGGTGATGTAGCACTGGAACAGGTTTCCCAGAGAGGTTATGGAGTTTCCTTCTATGGAGATATTCAAGACCCATCTGGACACCTATCTGTGCTACCAATTGCAGGGAACCTGCTTAAGCAGGCAGGTTAGACTCCATGATTTCGTAAGACCCTTTCCAACCCCTGCAATTTTGTGTTCTGTGTTCTATTTCATTTGCAGTTAGTTACTTTTTTGCTATTTAAACAGTGTACGGCCATCCTTGCAGTATCCACATGTACTGGAAGCATCAGATTTCCAGTTTCCATATATCACATATATTGCTACTAAAACTGAGAATTCATTTGAAGATTTTATGCATCTTACATTTCAAATGAACATGTTTCTAGAGCATGGGATATTATGCTATCAAAGATGTGGCTGTGGCTTCATCCAGACACTTTCAACCATTATTAAATATGTTGCAAAGAAAGACAAAGATTGACTGTTGGCTGATACAATACATGCCATTATGACTTAAACCTGCTATTGTTATGTTGACTTTTCCCACTGCAGAATTATAAAGCTCACATTTCTAGATTTTATAAGATTAAATTCTCCTGTCCTAAAACCTGAATTTTCTGTAATTACATAGTATTATTTTTTAATTGTGGCAAGCGTAATTACTTATAAATGCAAAGAAATTAAGAATGTTAGATACACCATCACTTGAAGACAAATGTCATTACTCGTGAGAGTCATGTACCGGAACAAAAAAGACCAAGTTATCCTCGAAAGAGTCCAGTGGATGGCTGCAGAGATGATAGAGGGCATGCAGCGCCTCCCTTATGAGGAAAGGCTGAGAGACCTGTGTCTCTTCAGCCCTGAAAAAAGAAGACTCAGAGGGGAGACATTTCAGGAGACGTTCAAGACCCGCTTGGATACCTACCTGTGCAACCTGGTCTAGGGAGCTGCTTTGGCAGGGGGGTTGGACTAAGTGATCTCTGGAGATCCCTTCCACCCCTACAATTCTGTGATTCTGTGTTTCTATGATACAGTTTTTGTGATCATATAACCACAAAATTACTGAGCCATGTGATACACTGGCACTTCTGATAGCCTCACTGGCACTCTAAGACTCTGAGGGCCTTTAAAAAACAACCATTACAAAAAAAAAAAACAAAAAAAAAACCAAAAACCAAAACAATCAGATCACTGAGCAAGTGTTAGCAGCTTTCTGCCAGCTATGAAATTCCCTCACCCAACTCCAAAATAAGAGTTGCTAATGATAGCTGGGAAATAGAAATGTCTTCCAGCCATATGGATGAACACAAAGTTTGTATACCCCAAATAAAACATTCCTGATTTCTCACTGGATAATACAGCATCGCTGACCAGCCATGGAATTTACTGATATATAATGAACAATTTAAGAAACATTGAAATGCATAGATTTTCTCTCTTTCTGAAATTACATAAAAGAACAAATTAAAATTTCATTAAAAGGAGAGGGAACAAAAAAAAATTAAAAAATTATTCTCAAAAATAAGTATAAACATACACAAAACCTTGTGGCATTGTGCCAGCTAGTTCACATAGTTCTTCCTCTAATACTGAGGAGAAATAGATGTAAAAAAAATCAAAGTATATGTGACTTAAGTGAAGGACTGAGAGACACTGACCACAAAAAGCATCAGTCCAAAGGCACCATTTTATACTGAATTCAGCCACTATACTTTGAGACAATTATAACACCAGAAACCTTGACCTGTGATCATGACATTTTTTACCTTGATTACCTGAAATCAGTTTTTATTGCAGAATAAGCTGTGGTTAGTAGCTACGTATGGTCAAGCAACAATGTCTGGTTTAAAAATTATATCCTTTGATTGTTTTGTTTTTTCAGTCTTTCTGTTTAAGAGTGATCAGCCATTATGAAGCATTCCCAGTCTTATAAAAAAACATCCCATAAAAAAACAAGTAAGTTTCAAATCTTGCACAGAAATGTGTGCTTCATTAAGAAAAAATAAAAATCAAAGATGACTTGAGATAATTAAGTATTGCAACAATTGATTTTCTCATTTAAAAAAATCTTCACTTTTAATGTAATTTCATTTATCTTCCTGTCCTCATGCCAACAACATCAACAAAAAGTAACTTTCACCTTTTATGTTACAAAGTTTACTGGGTGCCTTGAGACAACACAGAAACTGAATGTGCCTGTAGATATTAACAGGAACTTCCAGAAGAGAAATATGCATATCAGGGAAGTATTTTCAGTTAGTTAGTGGTTAAAACCTGCTACTATGGGTTGGTGAATGAACAAGCTTCAAGAGAGGCTTGTATAGGTTTCAGTATACTGGAAACTACAAATTCATACCTAATTAGCACCATCATGGTCCACAGATGTGTATGTTGAGTTTGTCTACAAGATCTCTGAATAGATCCTCTTCTACTAGGGGGAAGTCTTCCTTTCCCCAGACTCTCTAGCTTATCTCCAGGATCTGGAATTTCCAAGAGACAATCTTAACAGTAAAGACTGAAGCAAAGAAGATGTTCAGTAACTCCATCTTCTCAGTGTCCTCTGCTACCAGGACACCCACCTCACTCAGCAGTGAGCCCACATTTTTCCTAGTCTTCCTTTTGCTACTGACATAAAGAAGCATTTCTTGTTGTCCTTGACATCCTTCACCAGATTTAATTCCAAGTGGGACTTAGCCTTCCTTATTGCATCCCTGCATGCCCTGACAACATTCCCATAATACTTCCAAGTGGCCAGACCCCATTTCCACATTCCACAGACCTACTTCTTCCAATTAAATTTTCCATGAGTTTTTCCTCATCCATTAATGTCTCCAACCACCTTTGCCGGATTTCTTACTCTTACAGACGCACCGATTTTGAGTTTGGAAGAAGTGGTGCTTGAATGTCAACCAGCTCTTCTGAAGCCCAAGGCTGCAATACTACTTTCTGCCTCATTTCTTCCATGAAAGATCCTGAACTGTTATATCTTATGGTCGCTTCATCCAAGGCTGCCCTCAACTTTCACTCCTTCCTTGTCTGTAAAGAACAAGGTCCAGTAGCACTTCTCATACGCTCCTCCACCACCTGTGTCACAAAGTCATCTTCCCTTCACTGCAAGAAGCTCCTCGATTGTGTGTGCCTGGCAGTGTTGCTTTTCAAGCAAATATCAGGCTGATTGAAGTCCCCCACTGAGAATCAGACCCTGTAATCATGAGACTACTTTCAGCTGTCTGTAGAAGGCCTTATCAACTTCTTCCTTTTGATCAGGCTGCCTCTAGTAAACACCCACAAAGGTGTGACCAATATTAGCCTGCCCTTGAATTCCCACCCATAAGCTCTCCACTCATTTGTCATTCATTCCTAGGCAGAGCTTGATACATTCCAGTTCTTAGCTCACATACAAAGTAACTCCACCACTTTGTCTCGCTGATCTGTCTTTCCTAAAAATTACACAGCTATAAATTCCATAACAGTGAACTACTTTTCTGCTCTAGGTGGAAGATGAGCTGCTCTAGAAGAGGTTCCACAGAAAAGCTTATTCCTAGCCCTACTCATCGCACATATCTATACTGTGTTATACATAGTAAGTAGACTTTCTTTACAACACTCCCCTTTCACTAACTGAAAAGAACAAAAAGCACACAAATAGCAAGGTAAAACTGCTGAGAACATTTGCTCTCAAGTTTATCTGTTTAGCCCACTTCCAAATCATCTGGAACTCATGAGATAAGTTAGGAGTATCATTTTTGTACTCCCCAGACTTGACAGAGACTGAAATAGAGCTGCCTTACTCTCTGTACTTGAATTAGCCATTAGTTTCTTCTTGCCTAAACAAACCTACAAATAGAGTCCCACAACATAATTAAAAGTTGATATAGATAAAAGACTGACTTATGGCAGTGAGCTCATATGACTGCCTCTGATGATTTGCTCCCTCTTAATGAAAGCATCTTGCTGAGATGAATGGAAGTTGGACTGGTATCACATCTGGATGGTTGCCCTAAATTGTTAGCTGTGCCATGCTCTGAGGATGGAAAAGAAAGCTCCTTGGAAAGACCTAAATATATTAACTCTATTCACTCTTAAAACTCAATGTCGATGACCATACAGGAGATTTTCTCAATGTAACATAGAGTTTAGCTGATTATTTAAAATAAATTTTCACTAAGATTCACTGTGTCTACAATTTTTTTTAATCAAGATCAACTCATCTAAAAGCATTTTACCAGCATTAGTCTTAAAAGTTCATCTGGACTCTGCATACTGTCATGATGGCTGTCTTCATAATTATGACCATTTCCCAAGAAAAGCAATGAGAGATACAGAACTTCTTGCAGGAACGTGCAGTATATCTCCTATCTTTCATAGAAAAAACCCAAGAAAAAATTACACCCGATTTCACCATTTATGCACTATTATGGTTTGGATCCTACAGAAAAATATTCCATGTCACAAAGTAGACATGTAACACTACTCAGAAGCTGAAAAGTTTAGAGCACCTCAAGTACAAGAATGTACTAGATAGAGTAATATACATCAGAGACTCTACCATCAAATATCAAGACACTGAAAAATATATATTTTAGGAAAGAAACTCCAAAGAGAGCACAATTCAGCATAGATATATGAGCAGAACAGACTTACAGAAGCAAATACAAGCAATAAGAATTGTACTATGAAGAGGTCTAATATCAAAACAAGAATGACCTTTGACAGGTAATGAAAAAAATTTCTGAAGGTTCAAACATAAGTCATTAAATAATTACCTTGTGAGGGCTGGTTCATGCAAAAGGTGTTCAGCACTTTAAAACATGTAGTGTGCCCTCCTCAGCCAACCAAGGTAATTTTTACTCATTTTTACTTTGCTGTAGTGCTAAGTTTACAATTTTTTTGTAAGATTTCTAGCTAGATCTCACCTCACAAAACCATAACTTGTGATAAAATTACGATCCCATAGAAACCAAGTACTTAATTCTGTGGAGCTATCAAACAAGTAACAGAACAAGGATGAATTCATTTTTTACCTCTGAATGCAGGGTTTTGTATTGCAGCTTAGAACAAGTGTCAGCCCATGGCTTGAAAAAATATGCAACCAGTGAATTAAATATAGAGAACTGAAAGGGAGAAGAATACAGTTAGCATCATGCCTAGCATTATTAAATCTGTTTTCCTTTGCAGAAAACATCACTGAAAGAGATGAAGAGAGAAAAGGAATAAAGATACCTGATCAGAACTAATACAGTTTTGTTTTTTTTTAAACAACCTGTTCTTCAAAGTCAATGGTAAAGAATGAAATCAAAGGAAAGCTGGGAAAAATACTAAACAGGGCTTTACACAGTCTACATCTTCCCTATGAAACAAGCATTGCAAGAAACAAACTTGTGGCAAAGAGAGAAGTTTGGTGTTTTTTTTTTTTTTAAGTGAGCTGTTTCACCATTGCGGATTTTCCCAAGTCCTTACAACTCTAATTAAAATGTGGTAATTGGTTGTGTTACCTCAATTACCATGATGCATGGACATTGATGCAAAGCGACACCAATTGAATCCCTTGGGTATTATACCCCAAGGCCATTCCATTTATTGTGTCCTTATTATTTTCAATTATGTCGTTGGATGTACAGCATACTTTCCAGCCAATACAGATGGGAGTTTTGCTGGACATACAGTGCAGTGTACACACAGTATGACTAAGGAGGAAAGAAGAAATAAAAGTTTTTAAAATTTCATGAAGCATAGTAGTAGACTTAAATCAGTGAATACTTCAGACACTTTCTGGACAATGTGAGAATTACAGCACCTCTATACAAATTTTCTTCACTCAAAATCTCCCATTTTAAAAGCATTATGAATACTGTCCTTTCAATAATTAGCCCTCTGTTGAATAAGAGATTGTCTACTCCATAAAATAGATATCTTTCTCGTTCAGTGAATGAGCAGTCTGGAGAAAAAACAGATTCTCTAGTCATCAAGAAGGCAGGAATTGAATTGCCACTTAAAAAATAAAATCTATTAGAAAATAGTTTTGTCTTTCTGTCAGCCACAGCAGCAGTACAACAGTTTTCTGTATGCCAGTATTGACAAAGCAGCTCTAGAAAAGTGAATACTACTCAGAGTGTCCTCTTTTTTGCTTCTTATATAGAGATATATCTGACTTGGATCAAAACTGTGAATATCTTGACTGCTGGAATAATCCACGGAGGCTAGATGCTAACTTAAACTGGATATACCAATTGGCTAAGCAAATGATCAAAAATACTGCCTAAAACAATTAACATATTCTCACTTTGACTTAGCTGGTGAAAAATTGTTGGCATGACCATGACAGATGATGTCCCAAATCCATTTTTAGCTCTTCAGTTTTCTTTCATGTAGACTAGATCCACAAAATGGGAGTGCACAGTGAGTTAAAGCTTCTCCAGCTGTTGAGTAGGAATTTTACATGGCAGTTTTCATTTTAGTTGACTAAAGATTGCTGCTATTGCTGTTGCAATTGCCAGACAGACTGCTTTTTTCTTTTAAGATGTTTGTCAGTAGGGTCTTGTTAGGCAAACTAAAAAGCATCTGTGAAAATCTGAAGCTAAAATTTAGGTGACAGATAGCATTATAACAGCAAACTATGTAAAGATAAATCGATAAATCATGGAGAAAAGAATTTCTCCTCTCACAAAAAAAAAAAAAAGAAAAAAGAAAAAAAACAGATGGGAGAGTTAAAACCCTCTTTTGCTAAAACATATCAGGACTGCTTCCAGTAAAAGACAAGTGTCCTACTGTCTTTTAAAAGTAATCTTTGTTTTCCTTTTTTTCCCCTGCATGAATTCCTCATTCTTTTCAGCTAGATTAATCTACTGAATCTAGCTATATTTCATCCTTCTGGAGTGACTCTTACTGTTAATTTTAACTTATAGACATAGCTTTAGGCTCATTAGAAGGATGTACTTTCACCAGACTTCAGTTACTTGTAGTACAAGTTAATCTCTTGTTATTTGCAAAGTTATGTTGCTCATTATTACAAAGGTAGAAGAACACTGAAAAACAACAGTGAAGACAAACAGTTTAAAAGAAACCTGAAATCTCTTTGTGGTTAATTCCAGCATACTTTTGCAATTATATAAGTGGCTCAGATAAGTGACTGGGGACAGAAACAGGACAAAGGAAGATCCCAGTACACAGATTAAGAAGTGAGCAGGAGTTGCATGTGACTCTTGTACTTCTTTAATGCAATATAATCATTGGGGTTATCTCATGTACTGTCAAGCAAGTTGGATGCCATGAATGAGTCGGATGCCATAAGGGTATAAAAACATCTCATTTGTTTTCATAAATTACAGTATTTTGTGGGCAACCACAAATAAAGACTTGTTACTAAGGGATACTGTTTACGTGCCAAGACTGGCACACCATCAAATACAGAGAGATAGGGAAGCAGAAGAAATAGTCCTGGTACCCACCCAAGAAATGACTACACAGGAACTGAATGAAAAGGAAGGCTAGAATACACCAATTCAGACCAGGGAAAACAAAGAAACCTGAATTCTGTAGTAGCTGAGACATCCTTAAGTGTAGGGAATATAACAGTTTTATCAACATCAGAAACTTCTAGATGTTGACACACTCAAAGAATCATATTATAAACAAGACTAGAATAAGAAGTTTCAAAGCAAAACAGTCCACAGTGCAAATAAAATCACATCATGATAGCAGTTAATGGCTGCTGTTTCTTACCGGAAAGAATGGTACGCCCCCTGCAACAATGGAAAACAGTTCAGACCAGCAGAGGACTCCAGACTCCCTCAGGCAAAGGGGGAATGAAGCAGCATGCACCTTGTGAAGTTCCAAGCATTGGGACATCAAGCAAAGTACTGTGCTTGAACACCATGCCTCAACTCCTGATCGATTGCAGTCCCACACAGTAACACAAGACTCACTGCACTCCTGCTGTAAGAGCTGCACCAAGCTCTAATTAGCACATAACTTATTTATAGTAACTGCAGCTACAGAGAGTAAACTGCTTCCATGAGGCAGCTGCCCACATGCAAGAGGAGATAATAGGCTTCCACTACAGCAACTTGGACCTCTGTTCAGCCCCTCTCTAAGCTACCTCACATGTGGAATTTGTTTGTGCTCCACCCTCAATAGAACAGGTATATTTGCAGCAACAAAATAGCAAGTTTAGCAGAAGAAAAAGCAATTTTTCATCTTTGTAGTAGTACCTTACCGTTCAGATAAATATAGCAGAAACCCAGTCCAATCTCTCTTGGACAGTTATGAGGACTGCTCCAAAAGTAATACCTCCTATGCTATGATATTGGACCATGAATGCAGAGACAGATGTTACATATTCTGTTACATGCTGTTGCTGTGTAACAGGTGGCAGCACAGGGACAGTGACAAAATGGTGTCTGACATGGAAGCGCGTATGAATCAAAGGTGTGTTACTGAACTCTTCCATGTGTAAATGTCAACAGGTGCAATTTTTTACTGCTCCTTTCAGAATGATTACGGAGACCTAATAGTGGATACGAGGACAGTGAGGCAGTGGGTTGTGCATTTGAGCAGTGGTGACACTGATGTGAAAGACAAACTCTGGTCCAGACAGCCATGCACATCTTTTACACCAGAAAATGAAGAATATCTTGATAAGCTCATCTGCACAAATTAGCTAATGGTGGTGATTATGTTGAAAAATAGTGTTTTGTAGCTAAAAATTTAATCTATCAAATAGATTAGTGTGCTCTTTGTATCCATTGTAGTTTTCACGCAGTCAAATAGGAGGCGACCTATGTAATTTTGGAGCAACCTATGTAGTTACAGATTTAGCAGACTCAGCTCTTAGCAACCAATATTCAGAATTGTGAGAACTGATTTTTAGGTTAGCTGTTGCCTAATACGCACATACTTGTTCTCAAAGCTTCAAAATTCAAGTAGTTTGTCTAGTACTGGTCCACTAAATAAACCCTTTGCTTGGCACTAACCAACAGTTTACTAGAGATGTTATTTTATAAGTAATACAACCAAAAAATATTTCAAAGATTTAACTACCACAAAAACAAAACTGGTGTTCCTCAAGAGAATTAAGAAATATTTACTACTTTGTTTTCTTTCTTCAATAGCCTTTTCTGTTCTTCAGTCCCATACTGATATTCCAACCCACTATTTTGCCTTTGACTTCCATTACTTCTGTATTTATTTCTTGCTCTCCTCCATTCATTACCATCAAAACTCAGGAATCTTGTCTCACTGATGAGACAGCATGTGTCTTCTTTTCTTTCTCACATTCTTTTTTAATGTACTGAATGCACTGTCTAAAATTCCTCCTATTATTACCTTCAACACTTCACTACAACATCCTCCTCACCAGCTCACTATTTCTTGGCTGGTTCAGACTGCTAGTATTTTCATTCAACAACTGCCAGTTTTTCAGAGCTATGTCTTGCATATCTTAATACTACACTAACATAAATAAACAACTCAAAGAGAAATATAGCAATTGTCAGGAAATATGTATCAAGTATATTTCCTTTTTTTATATAAACCTAAAAATTATGTAAGCTAAATGTGTCACTTATTCTCCAATCTCATCAAGGCTCCTCAGTATATGCATTACATAGGGTTATCACTGCTGTCAGTGTAGCTGCAGCATATAGACTTTGGCATTATGATAGTACAACAGAACATGCTGAGCCAATTCATCCATTACAGTCAATGGTGTTACAGTAGGGATTATTTTGTCCCCCCTATGGTTTATTGTTTGAATGTAGACACTGCATTGTAATATAGTTTTATGCTGTAGAAAACCTGTCTTATTTATGTCACTTAATGGATGGTTTAAGCAGAGTGCTATTTTGCCTCTGAGGAATCATTTCTCTGAGATAAAAGAGAAATTAATGCATTTTACTTATATTCAAATAACACAGATTTGTATATTAATCACATACCGTGGCGTTCTATGGGAAATACACACCTACTGCTGGGATATTAATTAAAACCAGTCATACTTAAAAAGAAAATACATTTTCTGAAATATATTTACAATCAATGAAATATGTCTCTCGGCCTAATTCTTTTAGATACTGAGCAACTCACAGTCATCTCAAAAGGAGAAGATGGTTTTCATTACTGAACAGAATCAGATGTAAAGAGATTTAAATATACAGCAAATATACATATTGTGAATTTATCTTATTAATCAGAGGTGTCCACAGACTATAACAGTTTGTGAAAAAATAAAACTTCACTTATTGCCATTGGAGACTAGGAACAGCACTTTCAGTCAGAAGAGAACACCCTAGCTCTGCTTGCTTAGCTCTGAAAAAAAGACTGGCGTAAAATGGAATTACATGAGATTGTTTTAAATGTCTGCTGTAAAATGAAATTATATGAGAACTTTTTAAATCAAGCATCACTCACCGGTTCTTTTTCCAGTCTCTTCTGTAGCCTTGTTTGCCACTGGACAGCTTGCATAACAATGGCTTCCCACCTCCTTTCGAGGTTTACAATTATCAGCTGCATGGATTGGTGGTCTGCACTCAGGTTGCAGGTCTCCTGGTCATCCAGGAGGTGCTGGCACAGCCGCAGCACAGAGGCAACCCCACGGCGTCTCTGCTTGATCTCACAGCATAGGGACTGCAGGACAGACAGATGACAGGTGTCAGAGTGGGATATTCTGCATTAACTCTTATCTGATAGTAGTTACTGGTGCTAATAGTTATTCAGCTCTTCCATAAATTCCTATACTTAATGTCAAAGCTTATGTTTATTTCAAGATAAACACAATCTTAATTGCACATAAGAAGTAAATCCACTTTCAGTCTTCAAACAAATGCCATACGTAGCTAAGTGTCTGGATAATGCTGAAAGCTTTATGGTGTAGACTGGTTTATTCTTCCTTTTTGCCATTCAGCTGTGACATCTGAAATGAGTTAACCTGACAGTAATCAACTTCAGAAAATTTTCAGGAAAAATTATGGAAAAAAGGTATTCATACAATTTATATATATATATATATATATATATATATATATATATATAGTATGTGTGTACATATTTATGTGCTTCTCAGGAAAAAAAAAAAATAAGCAAAAAACCAATAGAAATTATGGCTCATCTGTACCCTGTCATAGGAGAAACCCCCAAGAAGGTGAGTAGAGATGTTACTATAAAATCCTTTACAGATAGTTTTGGCTGTCGTAAAAAATTTCCAGGGTAGATCTACATTCAAATAAATTTAGGAATACTATGATAACTGTACCCTTTTCAAAGAAGGGTTATTCATTGCATTTATTTCATCCTACAGATTCCAGTGCCACAAAGAATGCAGTATTACGTAAGCTGCATGATGGGAAACAGTCACTAAACCCTAGTATTGCTGAATATCGATGGAAGCTGGGATAGGCTGGTTAAACACCAGAAAGCTAAATAACTACACTGAGAGTCTCATTGAATAGCTATATAAATAATGCATTTTATGTGCCAAAGCAAAAGAGAGATCTACCACCCGGAAGCAGTTAATGGCAAGGGATGATTTTGAATACAGTTTTATCTACAAATAGAATTGCACTCTATAGACATGCAACATCAAATTGGTGTTTTATTAACTCACAATATATTTTTATAATATCTATAACGCTGAGGTACACAAAACACAAACACTTCTGAGGATGACTGCTTCAGCCCAGCTTCCAATACTCCTTATTTCTATAGCATCGCATGGTCCAAGTATATAGCTATTATCAGAGGCCAGTGCTACTCCTGAATTTAAAAGAACTGTGCTCCACACATGGGAGCTTTCCAGATAATTTAAATTGTAACTTGCTAACATCTGTTTCCCTCTGTGGGATATCACAGATGAAAGTACATGACCCTATGAGAAAATCTCAACTGCCATCTTTTATGAAGACAGGGTATTTTCCTTTAAACTTTCAGTTAATCATAAAAAAATAAATTAATTTTGAAAAGCAAGCCACCAGAGCAGAGTTCTCATAACTATTAGCTGAAATTCAGAATGTATCCTCCTGAATAGGAAAACAGTTAATAGTCTATTGCAAGTGTATTTAAGGTCCAAAGTTTCATAACACTCGTGGATTAAAAAAATAGGAACTCTACTTAGAAATATTATACATCAATTGAGTATTTTGCTGCTGAAAGTATGCACTTGATCAATAGGATGAGGATGCAAGACTGATGCAAAAGAGTGGTATACACATCTAAAAACATATATCCTTTGCGTACGGATACTGCTGAAGTGATTTTTTTAATTCAGAGCCTTCAAGAGAAATGATTAAACCCACAAACATTGCTGAATTGCTAATTTACTTTCACTGGCAGAATTGGGCTGTTCTAACAGTTAACAGATTGCTTATTAATCAACAAGGGTAAACAATGCAATCTCATTTAAGGCAGAAGTTTTAATGCCTAACAGTATTTGTGTTCAAAATGCTAATCATGATAAGATTTCATTAGAAGACGTCTTAAAATGATTAAGTACATTTCACTGTAAAGTACACTCAGTAGTATATCAGCAGGTGGACATTTCATACAGATGTTCCACTTATTGATATAATGCATTCTATAGCAATGTAAATTACCCTAACTCTGTAATAGCTGGAATTCTATTACTTCTATAATGAGAGAACCCTGTACCTTTAATATTTCTGAATTTTAAATAAGGTGAATGACAAATTCCCAAACCACTATTTATGGCAAAATATGACCAGGAATTTTATTATTCAATTTATATCAGAGCTGCATTTTCACTTATGTTTCCTGAACTTGCCCTTCAGTTCATTACCAGTTTCCTACACAGTTCTTGATGTAACCAACATGTCTGACACATTTTCTTTTTGACACTGTTCATTAGTCTAACATCATATCAGACAAATTAATAAATAAATAAAGCCCTACCTAGAGTCAGAGTTCTTACTTATATTGTATAACAGTAAAAGAATTCACTTTTATGCAGTGATGATTGTAAGTTATATACTGATGGCAGACAATTCATACAGACCTGCATTAACTTTGTGGAAGTCAACCCAGCTCAGAACTTGGCCCCCTAACATTATCTTACCTCAGTCTGATTATGTCATTCCTTATAAATACTGTTCATTTTTGATACAATACCATATAATATGATGAGGTAAGGGATATTTAATTCACATGCCATTATGTGAGTGTTTATGTGAGGACTTAACATTGTGCTATCTGAAAGCAGAGCTACAGGATCCAAGTCATTTCTAATTTACATCAATTTTACACCAGCATAATAACAGTAGCTTTACTGAAGCTATTTCTGATTTACATGGCTGCGACAGTACAATTAGGCCTATGGCACTTCTGTTTCAATTTTATTACATGATATTATAATTAATGTTAAACAAGAGAAGAATGAAGTGCTTGTACCTAACAGTGTGTTAAAAGAGTTGGCTATAGCAACAATACTTTAAAAGACAGAGAACAACCTTGTAAAGTCTTCTTTAAACCCCATATAAGGACACTAGCGGTAACGAATTGAACCAGTATTATGGTCTGGTATACAGTATCCTAAAAGGACACAGTAATTGTATCCTATGACACAATACCTCAAGGTGTTGTCTATCCATCTACAATCTGCTGTTAAAGTGGTATGACTCTTTGAAAACCTGTTAAAATGGCAACTGTTCAGCCCTGCATGCCTTCAAGGCCACAGTTATTTCAATTCTTTGCTAGGTAGGTTCTGGGTTGGGAATCAACAGCTATAATTCATGATTAATAAAACCAAAACAAAAAAAGGAAAAAGAAAAAGAAAAAAAGAAAATAATCAGATAGATAATGTAGTATCTCTACTGAGGCTTGAGCCATATGTCTATAGCAGCTATGGTAAGCTATTGAGTACTTGGCAGTTCAGAAAATTAGGAAACGGTCTAACAGTTGACTTCAGAGCATCACTTAGGCTCCTGTGTGTGCAAAAGTATGGCTGGAATATAGATCAAGAGATCAGACACATTCAATTGTGGCTACCTTAAGTCCTTCACAGTAAGACTTAAATTAATATATATCACTTTGTCTGCTGCAGGCTGTGTAAACAGTAACTGCAGCTGCCATGTGCAAGCTTGACTTTGTCTAGGTCTTTGCTTTGCAACAGATACCCTGAAAACATTGAGGTATTACTCATTATAATATTATTGACAGTCATGCTTTCCCATACCAATCAGAGCTGCTAGGAACTTGGGATATTTCTTCCTTCTGCCTACTCCTATTTTCAGTGCTTTGAAGTTATCACCCGCATAGCTACAAAAGTCTAGCTGAAACAACTTTCACAGCTTGTTAATACTATGCCTTAGATCATGTGGAAAAGCCCTTGCTGAGTCAAATGACATCAAAACAGCTTCCAGAGCATGGTCTAAAGGCACTATCTATGAGGCTGAAAGTAAACATGATCTGACCACAAGGTGTTCTGCATGGCTGGTTGACTCCTCATTGAAAACTAGGTGACAAAAATGTGTTCAAATTTAGACAGTGCCAGAGAGTGCAGGAGACCTAGACAAGTGAGAAGTTGAGGAACATTATTAGATCCATGCAACCCAAACTCTCCTCCATCCCTCAGCCTTTGGACAATGTATGTTTTGCATGATTGAAGAACATGACTGGTTAGTCAGTTTTCTTCTGACACATGGCAGATGAGTTGGCCATGGAAGTTCTTACACTTACTTCAGAGCAAGTGCTAAAACTGATCGGCTAATAGTACCAAGGTTCTCAGTGAGTTCAGTAGAACTTGAGACTAAAAATATTTTCAAAGTCTGTTTGAAATGAGTTTCCTTCATTTAAACCCACATATAATCACCACATATAATGTTTAGGTACAATTTTTAGCACTTTTTATTATGTATTGTTTGCTGAAATATTTTTTATATCATAATTTTTTTTTCAACCACTTCTTTCTTGCTTGCTTTCACTCTACACTTAGTAATATTTAAAGCCTATATAGAAATATCCATGGCTCTGAAACACAGTTGGAAGACGATAAAGGTTAACTTATGCAGTTGGATTTTCTTTGGGCTTTAGGTCAGAAGTAATGCCAGTGTATACTAAGATCCTTATGTTGTGTTTCCATGCATGGGCAATACTGGATGTTTTCAGGTAAGTGACAAGATTTCCACTGCAGATAAGTCTGGAATGATCAGCTCTAAGAGGAGGTTTCTATTAAACCTTGATCTGTTAAAGGTTTGCTCTTTCTCCTCATTATAGGACATGGGTATGTGCAGGAAGGAACAATACCCTTCCTACTACATCTGTTGTCACATGATGGAGAATGATACGAATATGAAATGATAGATCTGTTGCTATTCAGTACAGTGACTGTATGTATGGAAGTTGCCTTTTCAGAACAACAATCAAACAACTTAAAACTGATTCACCTTCTAATATCTTGTATTTGGCTAGTGCAGAATTTCAGTTTATGACAGTGCTAATGCTTCACGAATCATTGTTAACAACCTTAACATTGTTAATAATACAACAGGCAAAGATAAGAGAAGTTATGCTTGCAAATACTTGTTAACATTTACTTTTCATTTTTTTCTGTAAAACTGCAATGCCTGTAGAAAATTCTCCTGTTTGGCATGATGCATCGTTGTATTTCAAATTCCACTCTTATAGGACAAAACAAAACTCTGTTATTGCATGAAAAAGAAAACCAGTAATTCCTCAAAAAAATATTAATGAGAAAGTAATTCCTCAAGACAAAAATGCCAAACGAAAAAGATAGGGAATGAATGATGACTTTTCATCTGTTAGAAAAATACTGCCAAACCTATGTGCTTTTGCTGATTTCAAGGTTAAAAGAAAATGTCACCTAGTATGGGAACTCTACTCAGTTGCAGACAGTGGGACTTAATCTATACTGAAGCTAAATATTCTATAAGTATGCAGTGAAGTGCAAAAAACAGCAATTGAAAAATGACATGATTAAATGGCACAACATGCAATCATTTGCTCTCAATTATATCAATGTATCTTCTTCATTTCAAGGAGTCAGGCAGAAATATTGTTTTTTAAATGCCTCTATTAAATTGGGCACCAATAATAAAATAGATGAGAGTCCTAATAAGCTCATTTACGTACATACATCATATACCACAAAACTATTCTCTCCAAACGGGTTTGTTCATAGATTTGTCTCCTGGTTGTCAACAGTCTTGGCTATATTAAAAACTTTAAAAGCACTAGGCTTGCAGACCATTCAGTAGAAAACCTTTGTACTTAACCCTTGAGAGATCTTTGATGCTAATTATGGAGAAAGTATTGATATAATATCTTTGCTGTCACATTTTATTATGATGATGGTCACAACAGAATCTAGGACTGACATTTGAGAAATATAATCTAATCGCAAGTCAGAAACACAGAATGACATCTTAAAGTAGATTGTGACTTCTCTCAAAATAGTGTAGTGGTTCTCTATTTCATAGGCGTACTTTTAATAGCATTACAACCACTAAATTGCTACACTGATCATTTCTTTCTGTAACTCACTGCTTAGCAAAGTGTTACAATACTTCTTTTACAAGTCTGAGTATAGTTCACCATATTCTATGTGAACCATGTGTATTCCTGCATGTGTTAAAATGGCAAGAAACTAGTAGGAAAAAATATTTGATTCTTGCACTGCCTTCAAGAGCTTCTATTCTATGTATAATCTAGTACTTCGTAGATTTGTGTTAATTATTAATTCACTAATTTCACTATCTTAAAATATACAGGGTAATTTTTATTTATTTGCAACCAATTACATAAATTAAATAAGCAAATATATTTATTTTAAATAAAGTATTGATTTTAAAACAGAATTCTAAAAATACTCATGCTCTTTCCCATTTTTTTTTTAGAAGAGCATCATTGTCCTACAAAAAAAACAGTAAGAATTCAGAATAAGTTCTCCTAGGCTCAGTCCACAAAAGCCACTATTTTATCTATACAGCATACTTTAATTTCTTTGTTCTATTCATGTTGCTTGTTTAGGTACTTCGAAATATTTGTTTGTAAAAATACAGTTGAATTGACTAATATTTAGCTCACATTCCCAAGTAACTAGTAATATGTAATATACTTCTCCTCATAAATTAAAAACACTATTAAAATTCCAGACATATAAAACAACTTGAAGATTAAGTTACTATAAAAGAAACTATAATAGCTTACAGATTGCTTGTATCATTATTAAAGCACTGGTATCTATTACAGTGTCTCCCTGGAATAAAGAATGCACTTTTGGCAATAATCTGCTAAAAAAGTGCCCATTATTGCTAAGATGCTCCTATCTAAGCTGTAAACTAGCGTGCAATTACAGGAAGGTACCTTTTAAAAATAAAAGAAAAACAATGTTGGATGTAAATGCCTTTTCCCTACTGAAATCAACGTACTTTCCCCAAGCATTGCTTTTTTCTGCTTCATGTTGGAAATTAATTAGATGCATTTTTACAAATATTTTTAGGTGCTTTCTACACATGGGAAAGCTGGAGTTAACTTGGATCCAGTGGTAAGCCAAGCCATCTACTTAAAGAAGCAAGACATGATGGGAGGAGGATCCATTTTCCTACTCTGGCACTGTTTATATGTTTATAAATGCCTTCAGTTCATGCCCTCTTTCCATTCAATTTGAGAAGTTCTCTTTCCAGGGAAACACATGCAAAGAAGAAATATTGAGAGATGTGGTACAATTTGTTAGAGTTTCTTTTTTTGCCCCCAGAAAGTGCTAAAATAACTGTATAGAGGACATCAGACAGATATGACATATCTGGCTGTGTTTTGCATTTGTGATGAATTCTAAACCACACTGACCAAAAAGTCATTTTCCTGCTGTGGACAAACTTGAAATTTTTGCTATGTAACCACACTGGGCAGAGTTTCAAATGAACATGTGTTGAAATTCAAGAGAAGAAACAAACTAAGGTACAAGCAAAAAGTTACAAAATCCAGCGAGGCGTAAGTCAGGCTCAGCCTTACTTGCAAGTGTTGGAATTTACTTAGAACTACAGCTTAAAAGAAATAAAGATGTTTCTCAACATACATTACGCATTAGATACAAAGAAAATCTTCAGTGTTCGGTATGAATTTCTGCCATCTTCAGTGATGAATTTAAACTGCTAAAGCTTCGTATACTGACTCAGAGCTACAGAATAGTTCTTAAAGGAAAATTTCTTTACATGGATGTGCACCAATACCTGTAGCCCTCAGGTTGAAGTTTGGAAGTTGATACTGTGCTTAATCCCTGTATTATCCTTCTTTATCCCATTATACCACAAGCGGTAGACATGCATTTTTTGTTGCGTGTGTGTGATGAGTCTATAAGATTCCAAAATTTAGTATGAATTTACTCAATTCTGAATTACAGGAGAAAAGTATACTCCAGTGCATTGGTACTACCCTCTTATGGTAAACATAACATAACCATAACATAAGCAGTGAACATAAAACAGACTAATCTTTTGGTGACTTCAGGACAGGAGGGTGACCATAAATAGAAAATAAACAAATCTAATGAGTAAGGAAAAATATATTTTCTTTGGCCCTTTTTCTATGCCAGTGAAGCAAACTTAGCCTGTAATCAAAAATGTACAGCTTGAACCACTCAGAGGAAAAGAGAAGAAAGGATATTATGGTGCTGTCACGTGCATCTGTACATGCAAAAGGACAACACATAGGCTTCTCTAGAATGGTGTTTCTTACCTCAATTAAAAAAAAGCCATACATATCAGAATGGTTCAGAATGATCCTTAAAAGATGAAAATATGATGCGCATTATTTTGCTATGTCTTAAAAGAAGTTGACTTATGTATTCATGATTATTTCATACTAAAACAAAACTAAAAGTGTCCTAAAAAGAGAAGACAATAGCAGAACTGAGCAGAGCCAGGCAGTGCTGCACTGACATGGATTCATTCATACCTGAAGTAAGCCAGGCCAATTCATTATCCTACTTGCAGGAATAATTTTTACTTTATTTTGCAAATGTTTGTGTAAGTGCATCATACATATTAAATTAATTTGCTTGTATAGTTGAGGCAGACGTGAGTGTCTACCCCCAGAGCTATGATAAATTTGAAATTAGAAGTGCGGACAGACGTGGGTGATGTGGTCGAGATGAGCTGTGAATGGGAGTCAAAAAGCTGAAAGTTGTCAAAATGAAAATGTCTAGATGAGGTGACTGCAGATGGTGGTCTCAGAGGCTCAGCATTACTCATTTTATTATTGCTCCTTCACTAGCCATTCTTCCATTACTTGGACAAAACAGGATTAAAAGGCTAGATAGATGAAAACAAAGAGGGCACAGAAAACACTATTTCCTTCACTGATCCTCAGAATAGAGAACCTAATGAGGTTGCTTTCTTGTGTTCAGAAAACAAAAGTAAGCAACACTATGGTAAAGGGAAGGTGGTACACTACAAATGATATTGCGCTGCCAGCAATTGTTGAAATGCACCAATAAATAAAATCTGTCAGAATAGAGGCCAAGCCTTCAGTTTTATTCTGAGGTGAGGAAATACAGCGCTTTCCTAACAGCAGTAAGGAAACCACTCTGCTGACAGGAATCCACACGCTCTTTTTCCAACTGACTTTATGCAGCTAGCATCAATTGCTGTCTCTAGTAATATGTTGTCAGCTTGCAAATCCCACCCCAACAGACATCTCACACTTGTGATACACAATATACCTGGTAGGGAGTTCAATTACACTTATACTGAAAGCTTGTTCTTTTTACCTTCATATTCTTACTCATACTGCACTACACTTCACCCTGCAAATAATTCTACTAGAATCAATATATTTCCTGAAAGCAAGGAAATATTTTTAGTGTGAGTAAAGGTATGAATACAGTTAATAGTAGTAATCCCTACTGGGACAACGATCTATTCATTTACATACAAAGATGAAACTTGGGAAATCTTTACAATCCTGAAACCAAGATTAGGCAGTGGTCTACTAGGTCAATGATCAACCAATTAAAGAAAAACCTTGTCAGTATGATTAAACAGCTTCAGAGAAAACTATTCAATTAACAATCCACTAATATTGGAGAGATTTGCACTGGAAAACACAGTGCTAAGGCTCGAAAGGGACAGGTATGATAAAAACAAATCATACAATGTCCTCTCCAAAAGTAATGCCTCCTATGTTATTATGTTGGCCCTTGGACTAAGGCAGATGCTGGTGGTATGATAGTAGAGGTTGAACCGTCCTGCCAATACACTGTTACATTTTGTCGTCATGCAACAGATAGCAGCAGAGGGGCAGTCCAACAAAACAGCATCTGACATGTAACTACATATGAAGCAATGGTGTGTCACTGAATTCCTCCATGAAGAAAAAATGGCAACCAGTGACATCCACACTTGCTTAACACATCGAGACTAAATAGTGGATTTAAGACCACACAGGCGGTGACTGGTGCATTTCAGCAGTGGCAACAGAGACAGCTCGGGTGACAGATTTGTATGAGCATGGCACACAGGCTCTTGTCCATCATTGCCAAAATTCATAGCTAATGTTGGTGACTATGTTGAAAAACAGTGTTTTGCAGCAGAGAATTTGCTCTATCAAATAGTATTATTGTGCTGTTTGTATCTGAGTTTCCACAGAAAAAAATAGAATGGGCCCCTCACTACAAGAAGGACATTGAGGCCCTGGAGCGTGTCCAGAGAAGGGCAACAAAACTGGTGAGGGGTCTGGAGCACAAGTCTTATGAGGAGCGGCTGAGGGAGCTGGGATTGTTTAGTCTGGAGAAGAGGAGGCTCAGAGGAGACCTTATTGCACTCTACCACTTCCTGAAGGGGGGTTGTGGTGAGGAGGGGGTGGGCCTCTTCTCCCTGATAAATAACGACAGGATGAGAGGGAATGGCCAGAAATTGCACCAGGGAAGATTTAGATTAGACCTGAGGAAACATTTTTTCTCTGAAAGAGTGGTCAGGCACTGGAATGGCCTGCCTAGGGAGGTGGTTGAGGCACCATCCCTAGCGCTGTTCAAGAAGCGTTTAGATGAGGTGCTAAAGGATTTGATTTAGTAGTTCAGTGGGTAGGGATAGTGATAGGAGGATGGTTGGACTAGATGATCTTGTAGGTCCTTTCCAACCTAATGAACCTATGAACCTATAAGGCATTACATTTGGGGCAACCTATCTATAATGTATAATCACATGCAATAGCACAAAGAGGAGATAGTATAATGTCCTCATTATTGGAGACATTACAGGGATTATTTTTTTTAACTATCTTATCTCCTAACTAGTCTGTACTAATTTTTCTATATGCTATCACTAACAATAGAATTTAGGCTAAGAGGACAAGCAAAGACCCTTACTTTTTACTTGCACTATACTAACATAACTCAAGCTTTGCCTGTTTTGAGGGAAAATATTTCACTCTATTTTACTTTTGTCATCTTTTCCTTTCTTCTAACTCTCCTTTACCAAGCTGATAATAACTGAAGAGGAAGTTTCTGGTTTTGTAGTAAATAGATCTTCAAAGGCAACAGCAGGATAAGCAGTTGCATTTTCTTCTTTTGATGCACCCAAATTAAAATCAATTGTATCACTAACAATAATGATAAAAATTAGTGATGGAACTGAGAATGATCTGTCAAAAGAAGCCAGTTCAGCTATTCTCACTTCTATACCTATAACTCTTCAAGAGAGCATGACTGAGGAAAAAAATGTGGCCCAAGGACTTCCTTCAGTTACAAACAACACAAAAGTTTGGGAAAAAAAGTAAAAATAAAAACCTGTAAGCCATTTGTCCCCACAAAATTGCAGTTTTTACTTTGTAGTGGTGAGCCTGAAAAATCTTTATCTGTACCCCAGGATACCTTTGTGTTACTCAGCTTGACTCAGACCTCAAGTCTTACAAGTCAACTCATGGTATGAGAAATAAATGCAGACCATTCCTGTACCATAAGAAAGATAGGGACAAGTTGCTTTGTCTTCTCATCAGTTCCAGCTAACAATGGAGCATTTCAGATGAGAACCCTAATGCACATTCAAGAGGGCAGAGAGAAATTGGGGCTCGACTGTAGTTCACAGTGGGGAAATGTCACAGACATTAGCCAATCTTGATGTAGATTGTAGAGTTGTAGAGATATTCTTACTGATTCTAAGCGGGATTTATATGATCTAATGGAGAATTCAACGACTGAGCTAGTCATTTAAAAGCGGGTATTCAGAAGTATAGTTTACCTTCTCTACAGCCAGATGTCTAAAACAGGATCAAATAATCACCATATTCACTCATCTCAAAAGTGCTTATTTCTTTCCAAGTACTATAAGTGAAGCTCAGACACAATCTCTGCAGTGTGTGCATCAAGAGCTAGCCTGTCTTATCATACCTCTACCATCCAGCTATGCTGTCTGTATGGTAGCCATATTAGTGCACCAGAAACAAGGGGACAGTATTAAAAAAAAAGGAAGTAATAAATGACATAGGTAGTCACCTAAAAATAGCCAGTAGTATATTCTCTCCTCTACTGAAGGTTTCACGTGTTGCTGTATCTGAGCTCTGCTGAAATCAGGCTGTTCCTGTTACTATAGTAACCTCCATCCCACAACCCAGTCCAGGAGCACACAGCTGGTGCTGGATTAGAACTACATGCAGATGTTTTATGATAACTCTGGAAACTTGCAGTGTGTCAGATGTGACCACCCCTACTGGGTAGATTTTCTGTGTTCCTTTCTTTCCCTCAGCAAAGGGAGAACTTAGTAAAATTCAGAATTCACCATTCAAACTTCAAAGTCCAAATAGGATGATAGAATGAAACCTGCTATCTCAGATCAGATATTTAGTCACAAATGAGAAATTGTAGATTGCATTATTGTTGTCTTATATAGGGAGTGCTTAGTGAAACACAGATTGAACTTTAACTACGTAAAAAGTATAATAAATCGCAATTTGAGATATGCTTAATATATATATTAGTACTGAGTGTTTATATACAAAGTACTGAGTACTGATATTTGACTATGTTAAAAGAAAAAATTGTAATATAAAACCACTCCTCATGTTAAAAGCCCAAATATCACACTTAAAGCAGGTTGCTTTCTTTTTGCTGTATGTTACATAGGTGCATTCTCATTTAAACGACCTGCAGAACTGCTGTTTTGGAATGGTAGGTTATGTAAATTAAGTCTGAATTTGTTTCAATCCTATGTAAGTGTCATCAAGTTTTATTACACTTTGGAATTCTGTCTGATTTTCATAAGATTTAATACTTTATGCCTTCTTGTTTGTTGAAATTTAATCCAAACAAAATTTGGGTAAGGATTTATTCATCTGTGAAAAGACTTAGGGCTCTGAAGTCATACTATTTCTCAGAAATGTATTAAAATTACTACAATATTTTTATAATCTTAGAAATATAAAAAGGATTAAATGCTGCTTGACTTCTTTTGGACTTTCTGCTGGAAGCTGCTCTGCATGTGTTCGTTACATGCACATTGAATTTCTGTAATTCTTTGATTGCAGTTCAGCCAGCAACATCATTCCAAAAATTGTAAAGCATCCAAAATGCAATAGCAGAAGTGATTCCTGGCATCTGTGGGAGCGTTTCTTCAAACTCTGAGTCACCAAACCCTTACTTGAAGTTAATATTTTCCTTTGATTTCAGTTCTATAATGTTGTATCCTCCCAAACTAACTTATTTGTGTTCTATTCAACAGAATTTTGTTTAACTGAATTGTTCTTAAGGGCTGACTTAAAGAAAGTTTCCAGTTACAATGAAAAGTGTCATAAGAGGGGTCGATAAACTGGTCAATTACAAATTACCAATAAAATCTACATTGTTTCAGCAGAATGCTCAGTTGCTTTAGGTGATGTTGAAATAAGAAATGGTGATCAGAAATTCTGTTTTTTTAATTATGTTGTGTTAGCTGACTTGCTCAGTCACAAATTTAATGGAAGACAAAAACTATCCTTCTGAGTAAGTTTAGTCATTAGACGTAGCTACAAACATTAGATAATTTACACTGCTTAGAAGGCATAGATGGTTACAGATACTACTTGCTATGGAATTCAGTACACTATTGATTTTTAGAAATATTAAATGAGAAAGTCTTTCCAAGATATTTTGGTACAAATGGTTTTGTCTGATTTCTGTAATGAATACATTGACTAAAGTCAATGGAAACTACAGGCCTTTAGTGCTGCTGAAAATTAGGCATCTCTTTTTAAAAGACTCAAATACAATTTTATGAGACAGGTGTGACAGTAGAGCATGGCTCACATAAAACCAGATCAGAAAACTACATGAAATGCAACTTTATTGTTGCCAAAGAATACTAGATCATAAAATGCTCTGTTACGTTGTTTTAACCAAGCCTGGAAGAGTCTTCTCTTTTCCTTAAGAGAAGAGGAGACTTTAAAGATCTGGCTACCAAAAGGAACAGGAGCTTTTCCAGCTTTATGTGTCTGAGAAGGGATATCAAGATGGGTAAGTACTCACAAATCTATGCTTGTTTCTGTGCAGCTGGCCTGTAATCCAAAACCTCAACAACTATCTTTTTAATGTTGATGGATCATTATATATATATCAAATGCTTTACGCCATAAGTTTTATTACAAATGACAGAAACACGTGACTAATTATTGATGTTCTTTTACTACTTTACATTTAAAAAGCACGTTTCTGATTCTGGCCCTTAGAGTTTCAGTGTAAATCAAGAAAACATGAATTCCAAGAACTCAAAAGCCAAAAAGAAACAAAAAGGATGTATAAATAACAAATATATGTTTAATTTTAGGAAGACCTCATGAAATTTAAGTCCATCTCTTGATTTTCTTGGTCCAGACCCATCTGTTTTTCATGTTGCAGCAGACCATGAACACATCTCCTTTTAAAAGCTGTGCAACTAGTGTTCACTTCTTTCCCCCCCACTTCTTTTTTAAAACAGCCTTGGTTAGGTTACATTTGGAAGCTAGTAGTGCTGCTGTGGAATGGCCAGCAAATATCACTATAGACTTGTAGGGCGGATAATCTGAAAGGATGGAATTCAGAGGAGATATCACGGAGGATGGCATATTTCCGTAAAACTTTATACAGATGGTACACAGACTACTGGTAAGTAAAGGGTAGCTCACCTTTTACAATGGTTGAGGCTCACAGATGACTCCTCACAGATGAGATCTCCAACAAGAGATCTCTCCCTGTTGGTGGTCAGCCCTTAAGTGAGGTCTAGGAGAGGTGGAGCCAGACTCCACCCCTTCCAATCACACTTCCACACACATTGCCTTCACCTGTACCCCTGCGGCTGACTCAGTGCTCGCCTCAGGTGATCAATCAGTGGTTCAGGCCATGATTCAACAGTTCCCATACAAGACTAAAGCAAAGTTTGTGCCTCTGCCTTGGAACTAAATATGAAAATGTCTGAAACCTGAATGAGGAGAGAAAACGCAGAACACACTATAAAATGGCTCTGCAGATTGGCTGCAAAACATTGCATAGAGATTACTAGGCCAACTGAAGTACACAATATAGTTTCCTCCAAACCAGGAAATACTGGACATTACATAAGCTGAGTAATGACTGTAACTAAGGATATTCTATTAATTCTAATATCTAAATATGCTAATAATAATGGAAAAAATCATTTACACATTTTCAGCAGGATTTGAACTTCAAACAGAAACAAGAGACGTTGGCTAGCACAAGGATGCAGTCTGTTCGCATTACATATTAAAATGGACTATACTGAGAAATAACCTAGAGGAAGAAAGGAATACTAGTCCTGCAGTTAGAACCAAAGACTAGGGTCACAGCAGCTGACATCTTCCCTAGAACAGCCATTAGTTTTCTGAAAGCCTGGAAAAATTGCTTAATCTCCTTGCATTTTATTTCTCACATTTATAAAAAGGTGATGATAATTCCTACCTTTAGGGTTTAATGAGGTTTAGTTCATTAATGTTTATACAGCAAGTACAGGTCCTTAGCAGCAGAGTACTATAGAAATGTCTGATATTACTATTGCACAGCAATATCATAGAGGTAAACCAATGTGGTAGTACAGTCTTTAATAAAAAGAACTCTTAAATTAACATGCATGATTTTTTTTTAAATTAAAGGAAAAAAGTTAAAATAATTTCCCATTGGCTGATTTAACACCTCTTTCCACCAGTGTTGTCATCTTGGGTCCCAACTACATGTGAACAATGCATTCAACTCATCCTCTAAGTGCATAATGAAATAAAAACGTGGAAAATGAAATAACTGTTTTTTCTAAGGCATAAGTGTAATTAAAAATATAACATCATGAATTAATATCAACAGCATTGTTGAGTTTATTTTATTAAAAATGTTTCTCTGTGTACAATGGCAATGTGTATAATTGGGATAGCGCTGTACAGTAAAGTTCCATTAAGTAACAATGATTCACTTACCACAGTGAAAGCAGTAATAAGGTTAAACTCTTAAGTTAAGTGGAAAGTAAGTCAGTCTAAACCCCAGCAGGTTTCCTACTAGTGGCATCGCTAATGTTTTTGAAAATGTTCTAAATGTTCTTTCTCAAATATATGTATTATACATTGCAGTATTGTTAATTATATCCATTTTATCTTTTATACACTTCCCCAGGAGATCAGTGAAGAATGGAAAACTTACTTATAGTGGATTTCAGATTTAATGAGACAAAGATGGTTTAATATATATGACAAAGTGATGTGCTCTCACCATATTTGATAAGTCATTATTTTTTATACTCTAATGGCTATCATTTTAAAAATAATTAATGTATTATTTATGTAATCAATAGGTAATAAACCAAGTAATTAAATGCTCCGGTTACATCACAGTCTGTGTGTAGTATAATGGTCTGTTTAACATCTCTAGATCTCTTGGCATGACATCATAGCGTGGAGATATATATATGTGTGTGTGTGTGTGTGTAATTTGAAAGGTTTTTGCACATTCCAAATATGTAAATAACATTTCTAAAATAATTCTGCTCATATACTTATATATATTCATTTACATATATATTTCTAGAACTTTAAAAAACCTGTTAGAAATCAGATTTTTAAATCCGTGGTTATGCACTTACATAAATACCATAAATTTCCACAGAAATAAGAGCTATCCAGCATTTCCTACTGAGAACATCAGTCTTTTGCTGTTATGTTCTTCAGGTTTTTCAACAGTTTCTTTATAATCACTAACATTTAAAAGTTTGCTGATAGAACAAATGCATTCAGCATAACCTTTTCCTGACAGCAGAAGACCAAGAATCAGAAGAAAAGACAAACAACATATATGTAATAAAGAAATTTAAAAATGTATTCAAAGAGACATGCTCAGGAACCTGAAGAGAAAGCCAACTTTATCTACACTGATATAACCCTCCCCCTTAATTCTCATGACTGGAAAAAAGAAGTATTAAAGACTGCCTAATTGGGAAGACAGACAGTGTTCCACCAGTGTTGTTTTTTTAAATATTTGTCCAAGAAAATATTTGTTTGGAAGTGTTTGCAACCTGCCCCTTGAGGTGAGTATTCAGTGAACTGTTTATTGTCTTAAGAGCACTGTTGCCCTAGACAGCCTCGGGTAATAGTGAAAAATATCTGTACCTCTAAAGCTTGACAATTACTCATGATTTGTTTATTATTCTTTGTTCAAAGACCTCTTACAGAGTAAAGTGACCTGTAAGGATACTCAGATGAGGGTTTATTTAAAAGTCATAGCTGTGAACAGAAGACAATCACATAGTTCCATCACATTTATTTGCTAACTTCGTAGCCCTGCCTCCTAAACTGACCTGCTACTTCTGGGGATGGAAACAAAACATAAGACCTCTGATATGTCAGCTGCAAAGCTGAATGCTGGCCTTCTGTTGAAGGAGCTTATCCACCTGTATATAGCATGATGACTACACATTTTTCCCCTCCTTTCAATAAATCTCCAGGCTTAGACTTAATATGTGGCCCAAACAAGTCACATAGTACATGTCTTTTTCTACATATCTGTTCATGACAAACTTGAATATTTTCTCAGATATGTTAAATTTATAGTTCTGTAAATTTGACCTCAAATGGGCTATTCCTGGCTCATATATGCTGAGAAATAGGCTATTAAACTGATGGCCACACAACATACTAATTAAAATAACTGATTTAGGAAGCAAAATTCAGAGCGCAGCTTTTCCTAACAGAAGTTAGCTTTATAGTGAAACAGAAATAAAGCATAATATTGCTTTTCAACTTTGGCGTGATAAGCCTTGTAAAGATCTGTTTTGAAAAAAGTTAAAGGAAAAACACTATTGCAAAGTTTAAACAAAATCGAAATGAATGAACACTTAATACATAAATGAAGGCTAAAATATGAGTGTGTGACTAAATATGAACATACATTGCATTACACTATGTATAAGTTAAATATTTTATCCTACCACAAAGAGTTTCTATGAAAACTATGACTGTTTTTTTTTATTACCTTAAAATATTGCAGTTGTTTCGCAGCATTCATTGTTCCTTCATTTTCTTGTCTCAGACAGGAATTGAAGATGAAAAGCTCTGTATCTCTCAGCCATCCTTTCAGCTCTTTGATCCTGACCTCCAGCTGCCTTACCAGGCTGCCGCTTTCAGGCGAGAGCAGGTCACGTGGACCTAACCCACTGTGCCCTACCATTGTGTCTTGGATCTTCTCTCCTAGGGTTTTCTAATACATCAGATAAAGAAAACAAGATTAGTCTTATGCACCAAAACACATACAGGTTAATGTGCAACAAGAAGCATCTGTTAGATGACTAGAGAGGTTTTTATTTTTAAATTACTACTAATATCAATCAATTTCACTCTTTGTTTCCTTCTTTCAATCAATTTCATATTTTGTATCCTTGTTTTTCACTAACCCCCCAGTGTTGTTCTCTATGGGTCACTGACTTCTCTGGAAGCATGGTAAATCAATGTTTATTAGGAGCAACTATGGACAGAGAAGACAAAATGCTACATAACTTCATAAAGTAGTTACAGAATTTGTCAGCTGCTTTCAATACTTATGACCATAAGATTTACTGTTTTCTTGGCTGTAAGGACAGAAAATATAGGAGTTCACCAAGCTCCTGAGGGTCTATGTTTTTAAGGAAACATTATAATACTGAAATATTTTTGAGGTATGAACTGTCAGGTCACAGTGTCCAAACTTGCAACCCTGAAGTCCTATATAGGAGCAGTTAGGTCACAAAACATCTGGCTTGCTTTTAAAAGAGGATGAACTCAGTCAGACACCAATAAGCTAGAAATTGCAAAACTATCAAACCAATTATTTAAGCACCTAAATTTGGATTTAAGTTCTCCATGTTAAGCATCCACTTTAAAAATAATGGATCAGAATAAATATTCACCTCTGATCATTAATGAAACTAATTAAGTATAGCTTTTCCAAGTAGAACTTCTAATAAAGGAACTGCTGAATAACATTTTGATAGTAGACAAGGAGACAGTAATGGATATGCTGAAGAGGTCAGAGATAGGAAGTTACCTTCCTTCTAAATATTTTGAAAGGCAACCATTTAAACATCACAGAGGAGATACGCAGTTGCCTGCTTCTCCTATGCCTAGCAGTATTTTATCTGACCTATAATAGGCTGTCAGTCTGACACTTACTGTAAGTATTAGATCTGTGTTACTGATTGTGGAATACTCAATATACACTGACAATCACGTCCAATAACCTTTTAAACTGATAATTAGTGGAAGTTAATTGTTGTAACATGAAGACACGGTTTTTGGTGACCCAGTATGGCTGTCTGCTGAAAATCCACCCTTCATAAAGTTACTGGAATATAATTCATCATAATGAACTTAGCTTCCAAAAATAAGCTTAAAAACACAAAATTAGATCAACAGACATTAATCTACTTTGTGACATTCTGTAAATAAAGTCTTTAGCAGCTCATAACTGAAAAGCATGCTTCCTTGGCACCACCCCTGTATTTCCATGGCGCAAATATTGATAATTTGAAGACCCTCAGTGGAATCCAGCGCTAGCTATTGTTTTTATGCTGTAACAAAAGTAGCAGCAGGAGGTGAAATCAATGCCCTTGGAGGGTAGGGTCACAAAAAAGAATTTATTGCCACTTTTTTGTTCTGGAACAGTTTGCAATCATAAATTCTTCATAAACAGAATACTTCAGAGAATGGTCCGTCTTCATAAATATACGACAGAGGACATCAATTTCATTTAATTCACAATTTGTGTCAGCACAGCAGATGCCAATGCCTGCCTTGATAGGGTTGTTTAATATGCAATTGAGACAGAGTAATATTCAGCACAGGGGACAAAATTTCACAGATTAAACTGTACGCACCACTGACATTTCATTCTAATGTATTTCCATTCCACACTGTTCACCTTAGATGAAAGTAATATTAAAAACCATATCCCCCTATTTTACCATTGTTAGAAGTTAAAATCCTTGTCTTTAATTTTTTTCATGCCAATTAAAACATAATCATGCCAATTAAAACAGTATGCCTACTGCCGTTAGTTTCTGTGAAGATTTTTATTAAATTAAACAAAACTCTATCAAATTCTGCTTATTATTCATGAAATTGCATTTAGCAGGAAAACAGTAATACTTATTTTTTTATTTTTCTGTGAATGCTGAAATTAATTGCAAAACTAAATCCAGAAGTAGATTTTAATTTTAACATGCCAAGAAGTTGAGGGCTTCAATTTTTTCTTAAGGAAGAGTTTTCTTACATTTTTATCATTATTATCACTTACTCATCATTTGTATCCTACCAGCTGTAATCAATGCCACTGAATTTATCTGATTAAATACATTGAACGTCATAAATATGAGGCTAACAAAATTATTTTGAAAGTTGTCATGAATAGATGTAGAAGAACAGGTTAATAGGTCCTATTTTTATTAGCAGATGTATTCCTGTTCAAATACTTCAAAAATGCTTTTGGTAATGCTACATATTATAATTGGAAAATAATAAGCTCACTAGTTAGAAGACAATTTTTAACATTTTCTGTCAATTTGCACATTTAGAGAATCCGTCACTTAGAAACAACTTTGCTGAACTAAAAGAACTCAACCCTCAGTAAAACAGCTATTGTATTACCAAATAAGCTAAAGTGACAAAAGTCAGTATTGAAAATGATGCTGGCAGGCTGCATGTACAGCTAACTCATAATACATTAGAAATGTTTTTTAAGCTCAGATAATAGCATGCAAAATTATGCAATGTGACTGTATTGTTAATATCACACATCTATAATTAATCATTTAAAGTAATTTATAAATTTATCTTACCCTTGATTTGAAGTGAAGGCAATTAAGGAGAGAAGTGGATGGAAAAATATATAGTTTGACCTCTCTCTCTCTCAGCTGTTTTACAACAATAGGACTACAGTGTCTTCTGCATGGTGCCATCCCTGGTTTCTGGGTAACAGAATCTCTATATTGCTTTTTTGCCAGATTCTTGTATCTCACTCTTTGGCTGAGACCCAGCCCATCATAGCGCGAAATGAATTACATGAAACTTTTTTGGCTTTTGTTAAAAGTGAGCTGAATATGGCAGTATGAAACAAACCCTGGCTGTATTCAAAGCTTCAGGTATTCAGATTTGTACAGAATCTGCATATTTGTTTTTGAGCCATCGCTGTGACCTGAAATATGCAGTGACAACCCCACTTTTCATCTTAAGGGTATAGTAAATAGTTAAACAGTAGATGTCTCTAACATGTACCTTCAGAATAAATTCTATTAACATTCACTCAAGCATGACAGTCAGTGTATATCAGATATACTGCATTATAGTTGACTTGGTGCATACCGGTAATACATGGCATATTTTACTTACATTTTTTATGTATTAAAGAACTAAAATTATTAAAGTCAGACAGGAGACAAGCATGGAATAAAAAAAAATCAACACAAGAGGAAAATACTATGGAGTTTTTATAATAGCATGAGTAGCTTGTTTGAAATGTACGTGGTGAATTGAAAGAGAGAGATATTTGTGCCTCAAATTAGAAATCAGACAGACAGCGTACTTCAACACACAAAAATGTACACATAACCCACAAACAGTAATAAAAATGCAAATACCCCGAGCAGTTCCCATTTTTCATTAATTGAATCCACTTTTTCAAGGAGATCATTTGGTAGTAAAACACCACTTTTCTTCAGAGCTTTAACCTTACTGAGCAGTTCCATCTTTTTCGGTTGCCTGATTGACATTTCTACACTGTATCTCTAAAAAGAAAAGAAATAGATAACATTAGCTACTTTGAAGTCTTCTCTATTAAAAAAAAATCTTTAATTCTATGTGTCCAGTTGATCCTGCTCACTGTGCCATTTCCCATTCCCTTCCCTTTTTTTTTTTTTTAGTAAATATTCTTCTTATTGCATATCTTTACGTATCTGAAGAGATTTAGGTACCAACCACAATGTCTTCTGTGTGATGTATAAATGCAGGCAGTTAGTAATTGATTACATTTAGTAATATCCACTCATTCACTCACAATCTTCACTTGTGCAGTAGCATTGACTAACAACATTTCATCCAAAGCTTGATCTGCTTTTGTCTCATTCAGGGAAGCTGGTATCTTATTTTTCAAATACTCTACTTCAGCAGGTACCATTGAACCTCTCCACTGAAAGAAGCCCATAGAAATAATTTCTAGAAAAAATTAGGTTTTCTGTGGTTTATTTCTTCTCCCTCTCTTCTCCCTCTCCTGGATTCTGTCTCATACACGGGCCTTAAACATTGCAGCACATGAAAACCTGAGATCTTAGAAAAACACTTCGACATAACTCCCTTTTAAAAAGAATACAAGTAACTTGATTTTTTTAATATATCAGCCAAGAGTGAAAATGGTACACAAACCACAGTGGCCACAATGTTAATACAATCCAATAAGCTATTAAACCTGTGACAACGTTTTATTTCCTCCAATGTTAAGTACTTTTTAAAAAATGAAAATTAACAGAGAAAACAGGACTAAAACCAGAAACTTTTTGCAAAATCAATTTAATATGGGTTTCTAAATATTTTATCTGTATGTATAAATATGCGATATATACTCTATTAAAATGTATTCTTGTTAGAGATGCACAAGGAAATATCTTCCTTTAAAAAACTTTATTTTCTGAGAACCATAATTAAGTGTTACATGTGACAGCTACTACAGCTATCAATTAGTAGCTGGTATGGTACTTTAAAAAAAATAAATAAACACAAGCATATATTCATATTTATGCTGTACTTATAGCTAAGCTGATTTCCTCTGTCTTACATACAAACTAGTCATAGAAATAGGATTTTGGTGCAGCTAAAATCACAACTTTTAGTGGTAGAGGAGAATTCAACATTTATTCCTACAAAGGAGTTTACAAGACATTCATAAATTATGCAGAGTTATTAGCAAATTACGTCCTAAACATTAAGCTTCTTTCCTTTATATTCAGCCAAGAAAACTGGTACAGCAGCTCACACTGCAAATGCTAGTAATTGGGCTAAGTATAAAAAATTTAATGTGTATAAGGAATGTTTAAAACACGGGTGCCTTTGCCAGATCCAGGGAGATGCTCTGTAGGAAAACAAAGGGAAAATACAATTGGAGACAGCTTAAAGCAAATAATAAAGGTGTGAAATCACTGTTTCAGCTAACAGGTCCTCAGCATTTCCATGCATATGTTTGCATATTGTTAGTTTCATATTTTAATCTTTCATTTGCACAACACATGCACATCATTTGTATTATGTAAACTTCAGCAAATATTAGTCATTTGTGGATCACAGAGCAAATGTTTTAAATGAGGTGATTTAAACCATTTCTCATTATTAATGAACACTGATCAGGTGTCTGTGTATCCAAAATTACATGAATATGCATAGTAAAAAACACAAATTGTTTGTAAAGAATTTGCCTTGTGATAAAGGGTGCAATGTTGCTGCAGTTTCAGAACCATACAATGTTAAGTATCAACCAGATTTGGAACAGGAAAACTAAATCCTCAAAGAGGCAACACCATTCTATTGGACAAAAATGTTCAACAAGTACTTTTCTTGGTCCCGTATCTTTGCCTTTTCAGCTAGAATGGTTACTGGAGGCGATTATGATCTTCTTCATGCAATCTGATTTCTATTTAAAAATGATATAGCTGAAAAGGATTTGCATAATTATTTCCATGAGTAGATGTAATATCAAGGGGAATCCAGAGTCCAATTTGCTAGGCACTGAAATCCAGTTCATGCTACTCCCTTTCTTTTGTCAAATGAATTAATAGACTGAGAGAGTCCTCTAGCTGTGTGAGGCTGTCGCAGACACAGCTGGCTAATGCCTGTCACCTGTTACAGGCTGCTACAGGGTGGGCTGGGGTTTGTAGCAGTCCTGGGGCAGCACAGGACCACTGAAGAAAAAAATACAGTGAATGTTTCATAACTACAGTGTTCTCATTAACACAGAAATGTATGATGTTTCATTTAATTTTGGACCAGATGAAATAATGCAGTGCAGCATAAACCAAATAGTGTGACAATGTTATGAAAAGATTATTACATTAAAAAATAAATAAGCCAGATTTTATGTACACTCTCTGACTTTGTCATCATGTAACCTACTGTATAAGCAAGCATGATGAAAGTGTTGATTGATAGAAAATGCATTATACTGTAACTGTAAAAGATGAAAGTATTCAATTCATTATTAGATACACTGGTATGTGACTGAGAATCAGTATTGTTTCATTTCTGGATATTTAACACACAGTATGTACTTTATGTTAAGGGAACAGCTTAATGTTAGGAGGTATAGTTTAAGAACTGATAGCACTACATGGTATTGCTAATGCTATTTTTTAATCCATTAAACACCTACACTCTAAGCAGTTGCATGTAAAAAATTAGCTAGCAGCTCTATCAGTGCAGCACAACCCTAGTCTGGTAGGTCTTCTTAATCCTGCAGTGAGAAGATAATTTAATCTTCAGATTCATTCTTTCCTCAGCTTTAAGTGAGCAAAGGCTGCTCCATTGTGACTATCTGTGGATGCTATGATATAGATTACTGTTTAATAGGCAAAAATAAGATTAAGAAAGTAAAAGTTCCAGTTTTTTTCACAAACTCTACAATAGTAAACAAATGAGTAATACTTAATTTCTCATGATACTTTTCATATTAAAAATTTGAGAAAAAAATATAATGAAAAAAAAAAACCTGCAAAATATTTACAGCATGATTAGCTCTGTGCATGCATGGCTGGCTTTGTGTTCCTGAAGTCACTCAAAAGAAATTCAAAACATTGTTACGTAAGTTAAAGCATTTGGGCTTTTCATTCCATCTCTCTCAATATGATTAGTATTTCTCAAAAGAAAAACAGTGGAGTTTAGTAAAAAGCAGTAACATTTCCTTATGAATAAGTCTGGGAAAAATATTTAAACCATGTGAAGTTGAATTCCAAAACAAAGCAAGTTAAATTTCCTTTGATAAAATAGTTTTACAAAACCTAGGCAGGCTTGATTGAGACAGGCTTTTTGACACTTTAATTAAACTATGTTGTTTTTTTTTTTCTTCAAAATATTATATAAAACATTTTTTGTTTGAAAAATCACACCCAAAAATTCTGCCCAAATGGAGACTGGAACAATGCCTTGTAACAGTGTTAATTGTCACCATGGAAACCAGAAGAATAAGCCATTTTGAAACTGGTATAGAAGGCACACATTGAGCAACTCAAGCATTTTTCAGCCTCCCTCAGTGTTAAGGAACAAGATGCCTAGTCACTGAGAGGTCAGAGAAAGAAATCATCATGAAAGGTTCGTAGATGAGCACTGTCTGGTAAGCAATAAAAAAATCTGTACACATTTAACAACTCTGTAACACACCGGATCTTTCATGATGATAAAAAAATAACAATAATTAAAAAAAAGATGATCAGGACGAGGATGTAGATTCCACTTCTCAAGCAAAACTTTAGGGCAATATTATGCGAACCTTGCCCCTAAAGCTCCCTGGGAATTCTGTTGTTGTAATAAAACTTCAGAAGAGAAAAAGAAAAAAAAAAAAAGCCTGCATGATGGAATTCAAAATAATGCTCTAAAAGCACACAGAGAGATTAAGACATCCATTGTAAGACTTTTGTATGGTGCTTCTGTTGGTTATAGTGAAAAGAGACCAGACATACTGAACACACAGTGGAGCTATGGCTACGAAGTACAGAAGAATTAAGCCAGTGAACTTTCTCCATTATTGGAATAAGGGTGTGCTATTTGTAGATGTTCTGAATTCCATCATCCACATACTAAAAAAAGTGACTTCAATCAAATGGTACTGCACCACAGCCAAGTGAGATCATGACTCAGTGTCTTCCAGTTTCATTATTACCTGGGTTATGTCTTTTAATTTTAAAACTTTGCCTTTTGGAATGATTTGGCTGCGGCAGACACAAATGCACACACATGCATGGCCAGGGGTTATACACACACACATTCAGCGGTGGCACACATTCACAAAATATACTGTATGTATAAACCAAATACTTTGCAAGTAAATTCACCAAATACACAATATAAATATATATAAACATATAGCAATGCACATATAGCAATATTTGTCCATCATCTCTTCAAACACATTCTCACTTTGCTTTCTGGATAATGTTTGCACTCTTCATGCTAGGCTTCATGGTGGCCCCTTAGGAAGCCCATGCCTAATGCCATTCATTGAAGAACAAAGAGTCTTTTTATTCCAAAGTCCAGGGTCCAAAGCTCAGCTGTATACAAGCAAAGTGAAGGAATCTGCTAGAGGCCAGCCTCCCCTTCACAATAGCTCTTAATGCTTCTACCTTTTTGGTACTATCAGTGTGAAACATTTTAGAAACCGTCCAGAAGTTTGGTTATATTTCTTATGCTGTCAATAGTACTAGAACCTCTGGACAGCATTTAAGATCTCAGCTGAGTCATCTGTCCAGATAAATAGCAGTTGCTGTTTCTTGCAATCTTCATGTATTTCACTATTAGCAATTTATGGCAAATAATTGCACAGGGAAATTATAGAGACACCTACAATTGTCCTTGTAAATTAATAATAGGCTTTCCTGATTGGGATAAATTTGCTGCTGAGCCTTTGGAAAAATTAAAAAGTGCAATGTCATTTAAAATTGCCAGAACTCACACAGCAAATTACATCTGAGGTTAAGAATCAGTTTTTCCTCTTCTAGTTTATTCCATTTGCATGATCTGAAAATCATATTACATTGGCTATGTATTGTTAATTGGACATAGATTGCATTATCTTTAATATAAATCAAACTACAAATACTAAAATGAATTGCAAATTCTGTAATAGAAGATCATAAAACAATCTTTTTTAAGTATCCCCCATTAATAATTTAATTCCAATTATATCACTCAGAAAACTCAAGAAGGAGAGTGCTAACTTATTTCCATTTGCTTTCCCCCCCTACAAATAAGCACAATAGTAAAATATGTATTTGTGTGAGCGAGCACGTGTGTATGTGTGCACGTCTGTAAAACAAGACAAATCTTAGCACTTTTGTCTTTAAACCTTAAATTTTTATTTCAGAAAGTAACAAATGTGGATTGCACTTCGGCAGCACATTCCTTTTCCTGACAGCTGGAGAAGTAAACACACTGAAAGAAATATTTAGTAACTTCATGAACTAATTTTTCCCAACATTAAAAAATTATGCAGTCAATACCTATTGTTCTATCTTTTTCTTAAGGAAGGTGATCCCAACACTTTAAATTTTACTATAAATGTAATATCTTTTTTGAAGACTTTGTATGCCCTTTAATGAATTTATATTAAATATTTAATACTGTTTAGGGCATATCCACTACTACCAAAAACAGTTATATTCCCAGCAGTCCCACTGTTTCAGGCAGAGGGCTTGATTGATCCTCCTAGCCTGAATTGAGTAGAATGAAAAGAAGCAGTTGGAAAATAGCTGCAATCATTTAATGCAGATGACCTCTGACAGGCTCACAGCTCTTCTATCTGAACAGAAATTTGCATGGGGTCTCTGTGCAGAGGAACAATGTAACCTAAATGGTAGACAATCTTTATTCTAATGAAGTGGGTGTCAAGGTCAATGTAAAACTGCAATGATAAATGGTGCACCACTAGGCAAGAGAAGTTGCATAGGCATTGTAGTGCTTTCACATTAATTGAAGGCTGAAATGCCCTGAGTGAAAGCACAAGACTCTCTTTTCACCATAATGTGTTAATGCACAAATGTTTAAATGTTTTATTCAAGCCTCTAGCCTGTTGGCTCAAATCTTATTGCAAACAAAAATACAATAGTTGGCCAATAACCAGAAAAATAGAACTTTTTATTAGCTCGCCTTATTTCTTGAATCCCTAACAACTTCCACAATCTACTCAGAGTACCAAAAGAATAACAAGTCTCCAGACACCTAATGTAATTCCCATGATCCTTCTTCTATTTAGGATATCTGTCTTTAATTAGTTCCAAACAAGCAACCCTTTAGACAACTCTTCATTAGATACCATTCCCAATGAACTAACTGCAGAAAGAAAAGTCATGCTTCAATATTATTATTTCCTAGATTCCAAGTTTTCTTTTAGTATATAGTTAACATCTCCAGGTGCCTTTTGTACTCAGAAAGAATTAGACCAGTAAAACCGGGTTTTGTAATGCAGAGTTGTATGCCTGGAGTGGGGACTAAACTACAATCTGTTATTGTGGCTTTGTCAAAACTGCAATACAACTATAATTATAGTACTTCATCAGCTGATCAAGCAATTTGTAGAAGGCAGTACATTCTGTCTTTTAAAAATGAGGAGGACAGTAATCTGCTTTTTAAAATCCTGAGCTGCTTAAGCTTGTTAAGGGTATATTGTTTGCTAATACACTCATTAGCAGCCAAGCATTTTAACTTCATCAATTAAACTGGAAATGGTGTTGCGCGATTAGTTTCACAAAACGCTAAAATGCAGAAAACAAGAATTTCAGAAAACTTCTTTTCACCTGCAAACTGTATTAGGTACTTCAACATCCTGTGAACTGAGATACCCATGGGGTGGGGGAGTCGGGGGGGAGGCTGTGCATGAATGTAGGTGGTGAAAACCCGGCATCTAGTTGTGAAGCTAATTATATACATATACACATACACCCACTTCCAATTTCCTAAGTCCCATAAGGATTGCTGTTAAAGCAGAGAGTCATTGCTGACACCGATGAACATTACTCCTCCGAGTAATCCCTGAGATGACAGAAGTTCAATCCTGTGAACAGCTCGCAGCTTCCCTGTATCATGAAAGGGAGCACAATATGGACGATAATTTTTGAATATTTATCAGCCTTTATAGTTTTAGGCTCTTCTGTGCAAATAGATGCTAACAATACGCTTACAGTTATTAGCCAAGGAGATATAGCTTGTTGCTAATTAAGGAGCCACGGCACTTTCAGTTTGCGGGGAGCTGAGTGGCATGCAGTGCACAACATCATTTCCATGTCACAGCTTGGTTGCGCCAGGGTATTTTCCATACAGAAATCAGTCTCTAGGATATTGCAATTCAGATGAATAAACTCCAGAAAAAAAAAATAGTATCGTGTAAAGGAAAAAAAAAATAAAAGCACGATACTGATGAAACTGTTTAAAAAACTGTACAGCTTCATCTGTGTGTGATTTGTCAGGTCTGAAGCTTTGACGTGCCCAAGGGGCAGACCCCAGCGGGGAGTAGGCTGCAGAGCTAAATAGCTGTGAAAGAAGTCTTAATGTAGGATGGAATTCAAACTAACCTTGACATGACCTCAGGAAAAATATGCAAAAAGTAAAATGAATGCACTCTGCAAGATACATCCTAATTTTGTGGCCAAGCTAGTTAGTTTCGCAAACATAACTGGGGCTTTAAAAGCAAAATAAAATACAAGAAAAGGGGGAAACTTTGGAATTCAGAGTAAAAACTTAAGCTGGCATGGTGTTACTGTGGAGGCATATGAACCATTTGGAAACAATCCAAATAAAAACCAACACTGAACAATATTGTTGTCAGCCTGTCTATTCAGGAAAATTGTTTTTTTTTAGTTTGAATATAAATGACTCAAAGCCAAGATTACATCATTGCATTACAAAGTCTGTTGTGGCTTTTAGCTGAACAAGCCTCATGGATCTACTGGCTGATGTCAGTAACTCAGTAAGAAGTTTTAAGGGCTTCTTTTTCAGCTTTGTTACTCTAAATATAGAGAAATTTTGTTTAAATGCAGATTATTTAATTTTTCTTTAATTCAAATCCCTGAACTTGCACTGGAAGCTTTCTGCATGATACAAAGAATAAATATTTGAGGGGATGTTAAGTCTTGATTTGTCTTTATTGTGAGTTTTGCCCATCCTGCTCAATCCTTAGCCAAGTAGGAAGACATCCATCCTAGCATAGCAGCCAAGGACTGGTTAATTCACTAGAAATATGGAGACTTTAACTGAGCATCAACTTCTGTTGAAATTCAATCCCATCACCTTTGCAATAGCAGTTATTTACAACACTATTGACCTGTTTTTAAATATAATGAAATCACTAAGAACATACAGACAAAACACAACACTTTGGTTTCATATTGCAAAGACAATTAAATATCAGGTGTATGAGATTTCACTGGATCTACAAGCAAAAGACAAACCCTGGCAGATGGTAACAGAATGTGGCCCAAAAATAGCGGTTGCAGTGCAGATAAGGTATATTTAATACCATAACAATCCACTGATCCTATAAATTATTCTTTAACTGGGATCTTCTTCTGATATTCTAAGGAATTTCTGAGATTCATCCCACGTTGCTTTCACTAATATTTTTCACAACTAGCACCAAAGGTGCAACTTTTGGCACAGACTAATATAGATGCAACTTATAGACATGCTTAAAATCTCAGATTTGGATTTAGCATAATTTACATTTGTTTAGTGTCTGAAGAATACCTGATTCAAAATTAATCTAAAACTGTGCTCTTCAGGAATTAATAGCTACTGTATCTTTGGATTACAGCTCAAGTATGTTTATTTACTGAGGAAAAATAGTAGAGTAGAGGGGATTCCAAAACACAGGAGAAGGCAGTAGTTAGCCCATTACTGCTCAGAAAATGGATTTGATGGTAGTGAGACTGTATTAAGCGACCTGGAAACTAAAAGGTGGAGATACACCTCTTCCTGGCTTGATATTCTGAAATGCTGACCCTAAATGCATCAAATCTCATATTGTTACATTTTTATTTTATGTTTTTACAAAATAATACACAACAACGTAAGTTTATGGAGATTTTTTGAAGTTAATCAAAGAAACTAATTTGTAACCTGAAATTCTCATTCTATTCTCCTTTCTGCTAAGCTGCGCCTATTTGTGTGATATGCATGAAACATAAAGTTGGAACTCCTCTTCAGAAGGATTTAATTCCAAATGCACAGCCTATTGTCAGGCTCTGTGTTAAAGGCTGTGTTTTATTTTGAAATGGATGTTACTGCACATTTATCTTTCTCAGGCTGGCTCTTCTGAAGTCCTTACTCCATCGTTACTCAGCCAGAATGCTAATGGCAGGCAGTAATAACCTCCCATGAGTGAAGTCTGACCGAAAATCGACAAATAAATTATCCTGTCTCCTAGCAGTACCTACTGGGATATGTTTGAGGCTAGAATATCTCTGGATCCTTCTTCTCACCTATTTGTTGTACCGTTACACGGGAGAAGAAGTTATCAACTGCAAAAGAGCCAAATGGAAATCTAAACTGACATAGGCAGAACTAAAAGTCTCTACCAAAGAGCAGGAGAATCCACAGAGGAGCTCTGGGGTACAGATGGCTCTCTCATCCCACCATTTGAGGCACTCTTTCATTACTAACCCACGTCAGTAGACTTTGTCAACTGTAAGAGAAGAAAATCATCTCTCGCCTTTGGCGATAACCCTGCAATCTCTGCAGGCTGCTGAAGAAATCTGTCCAAGTATGGACAGATTCTGTGTAGCAGACTTGGACTCTAACATCAGAATATGCAGATCTGAGTTCTCAACATCTGTATTATGTAGTGCAACAATGTGATCTTTATTGCATTTGAACTTTTTTCTACACAACAGAATTTACATCTGTCTGGGAGCCCAAGCAAGGTGCTGCTCGGAAAGCTACAGTCTGGTGTTGACAGCAGATTTCTTAGTTTGCCCCAAAGTTATAATGAAAAATGACATTCTTATTTTAAATTCATATTCTGTACTATATTAAGTAAAGTGAAAGCTAATAGTTTTTATAATTTGCTATTTGATTTGTTCCTTATAATTTCCCTTGAGTTATGTCAAAGTCAGCACACTCAGCAGGTCCACTAGGAGTGCTAAAACATCTACACAGACTACCTAAAACACTAGCAATAACTAATTTCTCTTACAGCAATAGCATTACAGTGCACTGCATCAAAACAATTGTTAAAACACGCTAAAAAGTTGTATAGTTAGTCCCATTTTATCATCTTCTGACAGACATTCTGAAACCTTCCAGAGACATGGCAACTAATAGCTATTCACTTTTCTAGTACAAATTAGTTATCAAAACAAAAAGTTATCATTGTAGTGTCATTATCTGTTTTAACAGTGGACAAATCTCATGTTACACTGAAGTTTTAAAATTAAAAAGTCAATCTTCCATTTTTGATATTATTCTGCAATAAGCATAGGTACTTTAAAATAAAAAAAAACATACCTCGAAGATGAAAAGTTATTTTTATGTTCAGCTACAAACTTTTCAAGAGCAAATTTATAATGGAAATGCTGACACAGCTTAAACCATGCCTGTGTGAATGCTGCAGAAACAGCTATTCCAGAAAACATTTTAGCATTAGGAGAAGTCCAACTTTGTTTAAACCTGAACTTATTTTTCTACAATAGCAAGTAATGTTAACAGCATGCTGAAAATGTTAAGGATAAGTGTACAGTGTCAAAATAGATTGAATCTCTCTGAAAACTGGAGATTCAAGCATTTTAAACATAATCCAGATGTTTGGCTTTTAATCACATTTCAAGAAGGAGGAAACCTATGCGATACAAAATTCATACATGCATATTTCATTAGTGCCTTTCCTATCACTGAATTAAAAATTTCTAACATATGTTTTTCTCAAACAGATAATGTTTTAAATTAGAAGAGTTGGCATAAGTTGTACACCTCACAAATGTCACTGAATTATTTTAACATGGAAGAAAATATTTCATTTTTTTTACAGTATTAACAGTTTTGATAGTAAATGCTATGGCAGCAGTTACTTTTCCCCTATTGGTAGGAAGTCCCTTAAACAAACTAAGTGTATAAAGATGGCTGAAAAGTGAGAACAACTGGCATTCCTCAGAATAACTGGTAACAATCTCATGGACCTATACATATCTAGCACAGATGCTTTCTCTCTTCAAGTACTGATCTAGACAGCACAATGCTTTCTCAGTAAGAGCCAGACTACTTTGAAGGTGGTAAAACTTCTTCCAAGATGTAATTCAATCTTAGTACATTCTCCAACACCATTACCTTTTGCTGAATAATATTAAGAGACTATACAGGTACAAACACTGTTTCTAAAAATTAACACACGATAAGCCCCAGACCCTTAGTAAATTAAATGAATTAGTAAACTAAGGCTCTGAATCCATTTCCAAAAATGGATTTTCAAAATGTAATAACATTTTAATATTCTAATTAAATTTAAAGGCAGACAAAACCTAAGCAGTAAGAACTGGGAGAACTATCATACATATGATAACAAAGGGAAAAAAAATCAAAGCAATGCTTCTTTCCACCTGCACATGGTATTTGGCTTGCTCTTTGAAAGCTCCATACCTACTGAGAGGTCTGTGAAATGCAACTGGGAACTACCAGGAGCAAAAGCATGCATTCTGCTGATCTGTGATGGGAGGGAGGAAGATCCTTTTAACTGTTACTATGAACAGTAGTTCTATCCAGAAATGTTGAAAATCATACAGTCCATGATACGCTAAAAGACAGTCTTGAACAGCTTCTGTGCATAAGAGAGATACTTGTCCTCTCTCAGAACAGCCTTTCACAGGCAGACTGAACCTTGCCATTCCTCTGCTCCAATACATCACAGGTTTGCAACAGTTCAGCGGAGAAATATTATTTGCTATTTAAAATGAGAAACTGAGATACAGAGTGATCATGTGTCCAGTGCCAGAGATCTCTGATAGTGGACCACAAGTCTTCAATTCTGACCAAAACCTCCTTCTTGTGTAGCTGACTTTGAAACTACTTAACACTTTTTACTTCACACTCAGATGGAAAAAAATGTATTATTGTACTTACAATGCATTCTAGTCACTGTAGAAAATACCTCAGATCTAAACACAAAGATCTTTGTTTCTACTAGACATTTAGGAACTAATAGTTACCTTTAACAGAATACATGAGTGTACTGACACTGAACTCATTTTATCTTCTGTAGAGCTAGTAAGAAAAAAACAAAAGATATTTTTTCTCTGTTTTTATTTTCTTGATTTCAGGTGTCTGTTTTCAAGGCTTTATGCTATAGCTTAATGTAAACTCAGCTATTTTCTGGCATGATGAAAGCCAAAAGCTTCTTCTCAATTCTAATGGCATTCTGACAAAATACTCCCTGAAAAAACTTGTACTGATTCAAAGATCTAATGTTCAAGATCTAACCTCACTGCTTGTATAAAATATGGCATGGTCTTACCTTTCCTTTCTATATTAAGCTCTCAGTGTCCTGGGTTAAAGAAAATCTTTTGATACTGCATCTAGACCCCATTTAAAGATGCAAACAATGGAAAATTCATAGCATTCGATGATAAAATGATAAATAATTATCTTATTTGGCTGTTAGAAGCTGTATGGTATGCTACGAGTTTGAATTTGTTTAATTTTAACTTCCAGCTGTTTTATCTTCTCATACATTTACCAATAGCTTGAATGCCTGTGGAAGCATGACGTTACTACACATTATATGAAGCCAGATGACTTGCGGCAATCTTGGGTTAGTTCTATTTGGTGATTCTGGGATTACTACATACATAATCAGAACATAGAGAATCAGAACAAGTTTTGCAGAGCCTGGTGAAGTCAAATACACATACTTTGGACAAAATTAAGGTTTATTTCACTATAGTGCAGTCAGAAAGCCAGTTTTCTATAATTTGGCCCTGATATAAATTAAGAATTAAAAAAAAAGGGGTTGGAATTAATTCGTGTGTGTGGACAGTACTGTCTGTACACATATTTTGGATTTTACTTGTTAGGCTGCTCTGGCTGAACTTAAGATTATTTTCTGCTTCTATTCATGCTGGAAAATAAGATGTGGATTAAGATAAAATAAACATAAGTAGCAAATGCACTGTACAGTATCAATGAGACTTCTATCCACATGGAGAGCATTTTCTAGTGCATATGCATGCCTGTTCTAGATTCTAGAACCACACTGGAAATTGTAAAGGTGAACATGAAGTAGTCCTGACAGACCAACGAATCTGTCCCTTACAGTTTAGTACTTTGTAATAAGATGTTATGAGGCCAGCATACAACTTAATGTCTGTATTTTAATAGAAACTTTCAGCAATTAAAAAAACATAGTTCTGTAAAGGTACTGCAATTAAACTGTAGAAGTGAACTTTAGAAAACAAATAAACATACCTTCACGTTGATTTATGTTGCCAATTGAAATCTTAATCTCCATGTTCAAAGCACTCTGATAACTGGTGACTAGCGCATTGATATTCAAACATTTAATATACTTACAATGCTAGATACTAAAATTTAGATAATGGTAAATTATTGCTACTCTAATGTATGAATTCTTTGTAAAGAAGATAAAGAAGTCGTCTTGAAAATTGGAATATACATGCATATATCTGAGAAGGAATTATTTCAAAGGACCACACCAATCAGAAATATCAGGACACAAAATCAGTCATGAAATAATATGAAGCAAATTCAGGACTTTTTGAATGTATTTCAGTTGTAGTAAACACAGGATAGAGTAGACTTACTAACTTTTTTCTTTCTAGCATTTTCTCTGGTCCTGTTTTTGTGATCAACTTATCCTGGTAAACATGCATTGCAGTGTGGCAGTTCAAATACAGTCTGGAAAGGTCTGTGGCCATTAAGACAAGCTATGTGCTTGAAGCAATGTATCTTAGTATCATCAACTTTAACAACTGTCTGCCTAGTTGACAGATCTTTTTTATACTATACCACACTTCTAGGGAATTTAGAAATTCCAAATGAAGATAGAAAAATTAAAGAATGAGAAAAAGCTGAGGAGGAAAAAAGCATATTGCATATGCTGCGGTTTTCAGGCATTTGTAAGGAATATGTTCTACTGAGAATATCAGGAAAAATAAGTGACTTTTGTGGTGACAGAAAAATAATGAATTGCAGCTTCAATGACAGAAATAGTTTTACTCAATCTTGTGCTTCCCACATTAACAACTGTTCTATAATTAATGACAAAAATAAAAAATTCTACCTTGTTGAATACTCCATATCCCTAATAGTTCTAGGTCACTTGTTCAAATCTGCATCTATATCAGCTATATCAGGTGACTTAACATCATTACATTAACTATGCTAACATATAATATGTTGGTATAGAATTTAAATTTAAATAAATTAAAGTAAGAAATACATATTTCAGATCAGGATATAGAGATTTTGTACATTAAGAGACCACACCAGCCCTACATTATCCCTATTAAAGGTAATTTTTCCAGCTCATTGGTGATGGGCATTTGGTTCTGATGTTTGAAGAACTGCCATTGCATTGATTTAATTCTTTGCCTCTTCAGTAAAGAGTAGAAGAAATAGTAGAGGAAGGAGTTAACTGTCCATTGTTAAGGCCATTAAGTACTTAAGAAAAGGTTTGAATATTTACACCATGTAAAAATCTTTGAGGACATTCTATATGTCTGTTAATTTTGCAACCATAAAGAGTTCTGAAAAAATCCCACTAGTATGAATACATTTACATTTGATTGGTACAGCAAAAAAAAAAAAAGACCAAGGTAAAATTACAAATGCCACACCTACAATAACAGAATAATACTATCTAACAATAGAATTTTTAATAAATATTATTGTATGGCCTTCCAAAGACAAGAGTCCAGGCATACATTGAACAACACAGTGTAGCAGGCCACCTGGCGGTCAAAGAAGCTAATTATCTATTTAAAACAATTATCATGCAAAGGAAAGATAAACATGAAATAAGTGCATAAATGCCATCCATTAAAATCTACTGGAAATAAAATGAGGATAGATAAATGAGGGTTTTTCTTTGCTTTATCTTAGATTTTCAGGGACTGGTCACTGAATGAGACAAGTTACCTAGGTTGGTTGGCTAATGTTTTGTGTGCTAAAGATGCATAAGAACTAAGTTATTAGGCTTTCCCTGTGTCACTTTACAGAATAAGGTTTCACAGTAGACTATCACACTATATCTGTTAGTTCCTTAGATGAGACCTATACCTGCTTTCCAGGAGCTTCTTTAAGAAGCTTTAAGAATAGGGAACACGAATACACATTGGCCAGCCCACTGCTTTAAAGGACACAGGAACTTTGATGTCTGTGCGCACAGATTTGGGTCAAAATATCTTAACATCCATACACAACAATGACAACAGGGATCAGTGTAAGTTATTGGTGATGCTGCACATTCAGACTTACAAAAGAAGCTGAAATTAAATGCAAGACAACTGCTGGCTACTGACAAGTAGGTAAGACATCTGAATAGATGAGTTAGGGTCAAAACTTTGGAAAGATCCTCAGCTGTTGAATGATCTGACAACTAAGGATCAGAAAATGAGAGAAAATCTGCTGGTATTAAAATCTATACCTCTACGACAGGAGCTGGTACTCACTGAACCTACCATTTTAACGTCTAAAGAAAAGTGAAGGAAAGAAAATTTTATCATCTGTAGCACTTCTCCCACTCCTAGACTAAGACAACAATAAGATTACAATTGGTTCGCATAAAATAGCCTTCACTGCTGAAAACCAGCTTCTGGTTGTCACTGAAACCTTTTCCACATTTGGGGATCTGTGTTGGAAGGAAGATTATTTTCACTCTTACTTATCCCTACACTCATTCACCATTTCTGCTGTGGTGTGAGGAAAAGCAATAGAGGAGCTACTAAGAGACCTTCTAGATCACTATAAGATTTTTGTAAAGTTCTACAGATCTTTAAAAGGGATATCTCACTTCTCTAAAGAAAATTGTAGCTCAGCCTCTAGAAATACTTGCATTATTTAAAAAATTGTATCTTATTTCCAGTTCGGGGGGTTAGATTTTTTTTCTCTTTTATTTGCTCTTTGTCCTTTAATTGTTTTGAACCATTTCATATTGACTGTGGCAAAAATGGTTGTTCATCTTTGTAAAATGTTGAGCTGTCCTGTCAAGTGTTCTGCCTGTTTCCTGAGGGGCTTCTGATTTCTCACAGCCAGCAGCATTTCTTCAAGAATGAATAGGGGCCACTTGCAGGTGACTGAGATTTTTCCAGGTTTTCCCTGTACTGCCACCAGCTACTCACAAGAGCAACAGAAATTTCTTCAGTGCCTAGCCTACTGGAATAACTCCCTGAGTTGGCTGAGAATGAAGGCCACAAAAGCCTGCAGATATCTGGCAAAATACACAGCAAAACAAAACAGTGGCAATGTTGTTCATTCAGATCAATAAGCCAAAGCTTTTTTGTGACATCATGAGAAACAGCTTTGCCTTGGGAGGAAAAAAAAGAAAAAGTAATATGTCTCTGGCTTTCAGTATGTTGTTCAGTGATTTGAGGATCAAGCTACTCCAATGCAGTCTGACCACTAAGTGTCTGATCATTTATCCACTCTGCCTTCCGTGGCTACATGGTTTCCACTTTGCCACTTAGCCTTTTTCAGCAGTTTCCTTGGACTAACATAATTCTGTTTTGATGAATTCTAGAGCGATATGTAGTGTTTTGTGCTGATTTCAGCTTAACATCTAGGTGCTAATCACAGCAACTATCCTGTTTATTTTGTATACTCCTTTGGAATTGAAACCAGAGTTTGTACAGCTATGTGGCTACTGGTTTGTAGAATTATTATAAAACAACTACTGTAAACTTTAAGTGATGATATCCTCTTATTTCAGGGGTTCTTTATTGACTAACTACATTTATCAACTGGCCTCATCATGAATTAATTGCACATCTGCAGTGCTTGGTTGCATCTCTCCAGTCTAATTTTGATCCTTATCAGTGTTGCACTGCAGCTGGCTCCACAATCCAGCTGGTATCAAATTAGTCATTGATCTAATAGCATAGCTGCAAATATAGCAATTGAATGCCTGGCAGCCTTCTGCATTGCCAGAACACTAAGAATCTTCAGATCTGCTTAAGTTACATTACAGATATCTTCATTAAAACCTTAAATTCTTAATGGTTTTAGACACTACATATTTAATTTCAAAGGTATCTGCAATATTTTATCTTCCTACATGCTCTTTCTTCAAGAACATTTTTTCTTTCTACTTTGCATGTTGCCTGCTACACTGCATATGCTGCATTAAAAAATGCATTTTTTCAGCTGATCTGAATCTGCCCAGCTTCACAGATTCTTTTGACTTAAATCTACGTATATGTCCTTCTGTTTCTCTTTTGGCACTTCTCTGGATATTTGAGGCACTATTTGGAAGCATACATTAAACTTGCTTTACTCTGAAACCTTCCTCCCTGGATGACACTGGGGAAGAGATACAATTAAGAAATGTTTTATGTTTCCAGGTACACATGGGTGCTCTAGCTTGCAACACCTTTTCTTATTCCCTTTTCTGTTTCTGCTGTTGGTTAAGAAAACATTTTTATAGTCTTATATTTACATAAAACTATCTGTGCAATTCTGATCAATTCTAAGCCACTGTTTCTGTTTCCTCAAAGCAAAGCTCTTTTTGTTTGGAGAGCTACTTTTCTGGGTAGTCAGAGTCACCTCAAGCTGAATTTTAGGTGTGTTTTATCTTGATATTCACAGATAATACCTTCCCGTCTAAGGTACCTGTTTTCTAAGAGCTCATATGCTATACTGGGGAAACAAGAGGAAAGGACTGGACCTGAACTGGCTCCTTATTTAAAACTTGGATTGACTCTTAGGACTTGGTGGGCTTAGGGGGCCCAGGCCAATAGTTTTTACCTGCAGTGAAACCTGATGTCTTGTGTCTGATCACCCTAAATTAGTTACCATTCTGCAGTGGGAACACATGGGTTAATGAGGAATTGTTGTTTGGCCATATTCTGTATGTTTAATAAACTAAATAAAGTACGTATCTTCAAAGTTTTTCTAATTTCATTAAGCACCTTGTGAATTTTACTCTCCACTTAGCCAAGAAACTAACTACACAGAGACTATATAGCCATTAATGTTACAAGGAAGTGTGGGCAGAAGGGTCCCTAGCCCAGCACACAGAAGCAAAGGAGCAAGTGGGACAATTTTCTTTACTGTTTTTATCCTCTCTCCCCCTCATCTATTATTTACTTTAACTGTTATACATTATGGACTCTGGCAGTCTGGCATTAACACCTTACATATTCTACTAGACAGCAAACAAAAACCAACACCCAAAACATTATAATTTAAGATTAAATCAGGTAGGAGTTCTAAACCATTTTTTGTTGATCTAAGCCAAAGCAGTAAGTAACTACCACATATTTTCATGAAAGAAAGCTATTCTGGCAGGTAAGAGGGGTTATGATAACATATGGGAAAAGAAAGGCAAAAGTCTTCCATACTCAGAGTATGATTTGACTATTGACTTGATGGAGAGGAATGAACCCTAACTTTAGATGAGATACACTTGTTGAAAAAATGAAACACAAACTAAAACAAAACAAAACTAAAAGTTAATCTGCATGGGACTACATCTCAGAACTGATGGTGTTTATTTGTTCTCTCCACACACACTAAGAATCTAAGACATCCTGGAAATTATTGTTCTTCCACTCCCCTAGCAGACACACAGTCTTCCTTGATGATAGCCAGCAAAAGCCATGTATGCCTGTCTCAATAGCTCATTCAAAAAGTGAAATGTTCATTTTAGAAAGTTACCACCTGAAAATCTCTAACAGAAATCTTCTATCCATCATCTCCTATTTCTAAGCAAATCAATTGGTACAGCAGAGGTGATCAAACTCCAGTGTAATGTCTGTCAAATTCTGGATGCAACACAGCAGGGCTTCAAACTGGAATATTGCACAGGCATGACACAATGGTACTAAAAAACCCTCTTTTCATGATAACAGAGACAGTCAGTGAGAGGTAATGTTGAGTAAGGCTGATCTTCATAATCTCTTTATACAATCAGTGGAGAGAGGGATAAGAAGAAAAGGTTTTTCCTGAAACTATCTTAGTGCTTAGCTTAAGCTTCTGCCCTGAATTACCCCTTGGAAGAACATCATTTCTTAGAGGCTGGTCTACTCTAGCAATCTAAAATAGTATTTACAGGTGACCTCTTCTCCCAGTGGATCACTGTTGAGGCTAAAAGCTGCCCACAGCTTTCTCTTCAGTCTCTGACATTCTGCTGGTCTGCTCTGTGACACAGATAGAGTATGTTCTGCACATCTGTAACAGCACCTGTCATACTGCAACAAAGACAACTAAAGGGAGCATCTGTTGTCATCCCCCATAAGTATCTCTCCATAGAGAAGCCTTTAATATTTACAGTTCATGATTGCTGCAATCCTATAGCAATTGTGTTTTCTGCAATGCTAAAATATCAGTATCCACAAAAAGCCACAGGCATTTCCCACTGGCCATGGGAGCTGGGTGCAATCAACCCTAAGACCCCAATGGACCAATACAATTACAACTGCAACAGCTATGAATGAAATTATGTATAATAATTGCTTATTTTACCTTGACAGAAAGAGACCTTAGTACAAAATACTGTAGATATTTTAGTAAAATATATTAAAATGTAAAAAACATTGCCAAATAATCACAAAAATGCAAACTTATAAAAACATTTAAAAATATTTCAAAATAAAGTATTTTATATTTCAATATATAGAGAGAATATATACCTTGTATATTTTTCTAAGAGTAAAAAATAAAAGCAAAATGTCTGGAGACAGTGGACTGGTATAATTCATTGTAACAAATTTTTTATGTATGAATTGAATGTACTTCAACTTCAAGTTAATTGGGGTTTAATGGATTTGGGTTTCACCTTGAAAACCTAAGGTTTTGTGTGGTCATTTGTTTTTTTTTATTTTTGAAATAAATACTATAGTATCAGTTACTTATGAGGTGCACTCATGAGGAGTATTTGAATAATAAGAAAATATTTCACAGAATCAGAGAATCCCAGAATTATAGGGCTTGCAATGGATATCTAGAGATCAACTAGTCTAACCCCCTGTCAAAGCAGTTCCCTAGACCAGGTTGCACAGGTAGGTGTCCAAGCAGGTCTTGAAAGTCTACAGAGAAGGAAACTTCACAACCTCTCTGGGCGTCCTGTTTCAGTGCTCAGTCACCATTACTGTGAAGAATTTCCCACACACATTTGTGTGGAACTTCACTTTGTGGCCATTTCCCCTCATCCTATCACCACACACTGCTGAGAAGAGTCCAGCCTCCTCCCTTTGCCTCCTGCACCTTAAATATTTATAAATACGGATCAGTTCTCCTGATTTTTCCTGCATTACCTTTATGGAAAAAAAATCACAGATAAAACATAATTCCTATGACTTTAGAAAAGGTAGATACATTTTATTCTGTGGAATTATGTGAAAAAAAAAGGAAAATTAATTAAACTTTGGCAAGTAACATGATAAATAGGATAACAGTATTGCCCCATATATTTTCACTGTCATCCAAATCACTAGTGACTTTCTGTATCTAATCTGTATCCCAGTAAAAAAGCCCAGTCTACCAAGTTGTCAAAAAAACATGAACCCATTCACATACACCATCAAGAATTATGTCGTTATTGTCCTAATTTGTCTTACTTTTATATATTATTTACTGTTTCTTCCAACATGAATACTATGGGGCATCAAAGGAGACCAGTAGAAGGCAGCTTTAGGACGGAGACTTGCACACACATTACACAAAAAGCAGCTCTTTTCCACGTAGAGCTTGGTCTTGGTACCACTTGAGGTAGGGTACACTATGGACATCTCTACTTTGACATTGGGTCAGGATTGCTGGTCAGTCTCAAGGAAGGAAAACGTCTGGGGAATTTTATAAGATTCACTGTTCTTTGAGACAACTGAGCCATTTTTATGTTACATGCTTACTGTATATGCTTAATTGGTAGTACATGGTTTTGCAACCCAGAACAACAGCTGTGAAAGGTTGACCAAGGCAGCAGAGAGTGAGAGACTTTATAGATGACTGATCTCTTTATTTAGTACTATTGTATTTCAGATTTTAAGAGTGAATTCTAAGTGCAAATTCCAAAAATAAGATTCTTTTAGTCAGCCAGTTCCTACTGACTTTATCAAAGCCAAGTTCAACATTCAACTTTGAAAATATGTCTCCAGAATCCTATTAGCATCAATGGGCAGCTCTAGGACTTACATGTGGTCTGCATGTGATCTAGTCTATCAGGAAACAAGAAAACACACATAATCTTTAAACAAAAGGATACATTTTTGAGTGATCATCCTAAGGATATATAAATCAGAATGTGCTCATGTTTTAGGACATCATATGGCATTCTTACTCTGCTCAAGACATGGAAAAACATTGCAGCACCAGTACTGTTATACCAAGTGCTTGATTGCAAGTGTAACAACACAAGCATCACACTTTTTATTAGGAACTCTTAGCTCAATTATTAGACCAATAATAATTACTTATATCTGAGACCAATCTTCAGCCCTTTCTACTTTGAGTGCTATGCAGTTCTAGAATATACAAAGCAATGAATGTGGTAATTTTCATCATTCTTTCAGGGTGAATTAAGTTGCCATTTCCTTTTTTTTTTTTTTTTTAAGAATAAAAATTCTTGACAAACAGAATATTATTTTGGAAAATTTACTGCTGGACATACACACTCAAACAACTATAGCAGAGTATGCCACTGTTGCTTCAGTGCTGAATCTTTTATAATGCTTTAAGGTCTCATTGTTTGTGACCTTATCCTACCATTTTATACCAGTAAGGGCACAAAGACAGAGCATGTGGAGTTGACTAAGATGCTTGACGTGATGACTGTAAATTGTCCACGTTTTGCAGCTGTAGTAAGGAATGGTGATGACAGCTATGTGGTACACATTTACTTTTGTTTGAAGTCCAGTGCCTCTTTCATTCTAGACACACTGCTTTAATCTCCCAAAAGCTGTGCTGGCTTTTGCTACAAGCTCAGTAAATACTGCTTTGCTACAATGTGAAGTTCATCTTCAATGTCATGCTGGGAAGAAATAGGAGAAACTCTCTTATTCTTGTGAAATGCATGAAACCACTTCTTTGGAAACACAGGGAGTGTTCTCTAGAATTTATAACATTATCTTTAAAAATGCATGTTTACATTTGAAATGTATTAGGGAAGCAATAAAAACATGTAAAAATATACTTTTTTATTCTTTCTTTGCTCATGCTTTAAACTTACTTTGTAACTCTACTGGCATGGTAATTAGTGTTTTCCCATTGTAATTACATAAGATATTAGAACTTAAGATTAATCTATTTTAAAGAAGACTTTTTGCCAACAATATTTTCATTTGCTGCTTTTCAAAATACAGATTGTGCCGGAGGTAGCAAGGAATTCATTCGTATTTTGGAGTTAAACATATGGATCATTGAAAAATTAGCTGGTCGTTATAGTATATATCACAGAGGATTTTTCACTCACATGCAGTTGAAAGCACTTGTGTAGAAAAAGTTAACCAATTTAATTGCTCCCTACAATACAAAGCTGGGAAGCTCTGCTGTGTCAGATCCTTTAACTGAGGCTCAAATAGGAGTCATTTCATTGCTGCATAAGGTGTCTGATATTTCTAAGACAGCTGATTTTCCTACCTAGTGTGGAAACCAATAGAGTTTTTAAATCTGCTTGAAAAAATTCAAAATAAAAATCTAGTCTAGCATGTGGAAATCGATGAAATTCATGAAGAAAAGCGACTGAACTTAAGAGTTTATGGCAAAACTCAACAAAATTATTTTAAAAACATAAAAACATAATACAGCGTCAAAGGCAAACAATAGCTGCTATTGATGCAAGTATCAATCCACATACAAAGACACAAGATATATGCTGTAATTTACTATTACTATTGAATATTGTAATTGATACTATTTATAGGAATATTATTTCTCTTTTTTTTTTTAATTACATGCTTCATCAGATAAAAACCATCACTTTGGGGTTTATTTTGGAACGTGATTTGATAATAGCATTAAAGACATATTTTGAAAAGGTGGCAATTTTTGCAAGCTAGCCTAAAAAAATTATTAGTCAACAATAATAACTATTCTGATTGCAATTATAAACAAAAAACAAATACCTTCTCAAATGGGTCAACACACCTAAGTGCTATCTGCAATCACCTAGATTTTAACATCACGGTTGTTACTTATTATCAGGCTGCACAACAAGATATTGATTACTTTTAACCTTTGGATACATGAATTCAGGAAAAGTCAAGGCAGTAGGAGAGTCTACCTTTTCTGTCTAGTAAAGTTATGGCCGTTAGTGGAATTCTAATGATTCTTAGTGGCAAGGCAAATCCAAAATTAGTTTATTCTCTTGTCTTAGATAGAAATGATGACATACCTAAAAATACTGAAAGCATAGTAGGTTTGTAGTTACTACCTACAAGGGGCTTAATCCTGCAGTGCTCTGAGAGCTTCCTCACAGTACCTGTCACCATCTTCTCCGACTGACTGCTTCAGCACTGTGCAGCGCTGACACATTACTAGAGAGGAGGCGGTCCAGACCCTGAGGAATATGTATAGTAGGAGCAAAAATCTCCACGTTTTCTCATTTATAACCAATCCCCTAAGCATATTGTCCAAATATATCACTCTTCAGGCTGTTAATCTTTTAATAAGTTTTCTTTATATGGAAAATCTGCTCGAAATAAAGACTGAACTACAATGCGGCTTCAGTAGGTAAGCAGGACTCATTTTAAATGGGACAAAGTAATCCAATTAAACTAATCTGTTTTACAAGTTAAAATGATACGAAGCACATAAATTGATCCTTCTAGGCTGCTGCTATTTGAGCCCTCTTTCTATTTCAGCAGCATTTGGAACTGCTTCGCACATTTGTATCCTCTGCCTGAAGAAAACTCAGTCCTCGGGTTCAGGAGAATCACAGGGAAAAGAAACATACAACTGTTATGTGTTAGATTAATTTGCAGAACACTTGGCATTATTATTGCCAAGTAGCCAAATTGTTCCAAGTTGTTCCGGAAGGTTGTTATTAATAGTATGTTTTCTGAGGAAAGTTCTGTCTACTTTTGGAACTGCATTTCTGTTGCCAAGGAAACTCCTTTAAGCACAGCATTCGAGGAGCACACTGCTGCTTTTGTTTGCCAGTATCCTATTCATATCATCTAAGTAAGCACTTTACATACTTCAGCCTCCGGTTTCAAATGTGGAAGTTTCTCAGTATTTATATTATAGCATTAAATGTAGTTTGCTCTTCATGTTAAAACAGGGGAATCTTGCAAGATTATTTTAACAGTTGCATTAAAGGACAGATTTTTTTTCACAAGTTTTCAATAAATTAGTTTTAATTTGAATAATAGCTCCATAGGTTATAGCACTAGTCCTTAAGTGTTAATTATCTTTTCACTTCAAAATTAATGTAGTCATTTCCTACTGACTCCTCTACACCATTATTGAAGCGCTGAGGAAAACATGTCATTGAGTTCTGAGCCAGAACTGTTGTGATTAATCCTGGTCACATGGCCAATCTCTGCCAAAAGGAGATCACTGAAAAAAGGTGACAAAGACAGTGATTTCCTGTCAGCAAAGAGTACGACAGGCCTGTCTAGAAGTGATGCAAATGAGGGAAACTTTGAGCAGGGTTTGTTTAATCCACTCGGGCTGCCCAGGCCACGCCAGGAGGACCGCCGATGGAGCAGCAGCACACCCAGCGGAAGAAGCGGCACCTTACGCAAGTTTCAACTTGGTTTTGAAGTGTAACCTCAGCCTTTGAAGTGTATTTTAACGTGACTTAAACCTGGGGTCTACTTGCTGCGGAGTGAGCAGTTTTGCAGTTAACCTGTCCGAATGTCTTACTGTGTTTCTTGACAATCTCTGTGCTACTATATAGAGTTTTCTTCCTGCTTTCAAGCCCACGTTTTATGAGAACTTTTACTTGCAAGTTTTACACAGGTCATGCTGTTTGTATTGAAAGCAATATCCATCACTTGTAACCAAACAGAAAAATAGAAATTCTTTTACTTGATATTTTAAAATGTTTAGTTAATTTTATTCTGAACATGCTAACAGTCTGAACAATCATACCGTACTTATTTAAATGGGGTTTTAATCTAACACAATTAAGTTTTGCAATTAATCTTCTGAGGGAAATGGAAAGAATTATCATTAACTTTTCTGCCTAGTATACTCATTTCTAATCTCCCCAGTTCCAGTAAATACCGATTTGCTTCATTTTTGAACACTCAAGGTGCAGAATTACTCAAGTTCTCACTAAAGGACTAATTAGCAGAGTTTAAATTCTTTGGGTTTGATCCTTCAGTAACGGCATATGAATGCAGCTGAAGTCAATGCAAGTTCTGTGTACTTAGAGCTTATGAGATCAGGCTTACATGTGGTAGATTAAAACGAAATAAACATGATACATTAGGCATTAAACTGAGCTGTTACTGCAGTACAAAGAAGTGAGAGTCCAAAAAAAAAAAAAAAAGAAGGAACATTTCTTTCTATTTTTTCTTACTTAATAAATAGAGCATTAGCAGACAGATAAACTCTGAGCTGTGTGTTCTGTGACTGCCATTCCATCACACACCAGTTAATTTTCAAAATCATTAGTTTAAGAGTGTAAAGCTGAAATCATTTAGAGCTGCAGGGGAACACTGGGAGGAAAATGAAGGAAGAATAGTTTTCTATTTTTGCATGTCTTTGCACTAAAGTCTAGGAAATGTGGGGAAGTCAGCATACATATTCAGAGTTAAAAAAAAAAGAACGTCTGTTCTGCTCCTCTTATATTAAGGGCACAATAAAACCCGGTTAAAGAGAGATAATAAGGATCCTAACAAAAAACCATGAAGCTCCCAGGATATTACAAAACAAAATTAAGCAGAGTTAACATAAATCTAAATTAAATCTGAAAATAGACTACTGGGAAAATAGTCTAAATATAAAAATGTATTTTATTTTCCTATATGCAATTTTAGCATTTATATGTTATGTTATGCTGCTTTAAGGTATGCTTTTCTCTTCCAATTTATCTCTGCCATCATTGTTCCATCCCATTCATAGACTCCTTAGGGGCAGTGATCACTGTTGCTAACAGTGATGCCACAACTGGATCCCTGGCATGGGCAGTTGGCTGAGTTGGCTTATAGGAACAATTACTTATCAGCTCAATAACTGAGAAGAGAGTTCTGTGAGTTTAGGAGAATCCACAGAAATGCAGAGTGCCATTAGAAAGTTCATGTTTGAAACAGTAACTGATAAGGACGACAAAAGCAAGACCTGTGTTTTCATGACACCCCACATCACTGACAAATTCTGATAATAAAAGCTGCCTGAATTTCTCTCTACAGATTTCTTTCCATGTACAGTAGAAAGGCTGTGTTCACAGTGAACAGTAAGCAGTACAAGTGGCCAGTGACTTTGAGCACTAGATTATCCACCACCTTGTATAATACCCTAAAAAAAACACTAAAAAAAGAAAAGGCTGTTATACTTGATACTGGCCTATTAATGACATTTCTGAATACAGAATGTTATTTGAATCTCAGAAATTAAGGATGATGAAGACCTACAGATTTATTTCAAATCTCATCTTTTGTTAGTGTAAATTATGTTTTCTTTTGTCTACTGTTAAATGTATGAAATTATGGGGTTTTCAGCACTTCTTTGGGAGGTGCTGATTTGTTTTTGGGGTTTTTTTTCCTGTTTTTGTTTATGTTTTCCTTTTGAAAGACTAATTGATCTCAATGTTATTCACTTAAGCTTTTTACATTACCTGAAAATACTCATCCTGGTTTTCGGAAATTTCTTAGACATCCCTTAAGCAACTAGAAATTTTCAGTTTGGTTAAGTCTTTCCTTTTGTTCCTTAGCTATTTGCTTTCTGCTTTCACTAGAAAAGTATATTCAGAAAATACTCCCTGTTAAGAGGATAAGCAGTCTGTTTCTTTCTATCCTTCAAGTGGTTGTGCAGTGGCCGGTACACTTGAGGCTCTACTAATGAGCAGATGCCCTTGCTGGGGAAACTGCACAGCAAGTTGGTTCTGCACAGGAGCAGTGCTGGTTTTCTGTGCTGTACAAGTTACAGTTACTCTCCCCAACACCAACTTCTTGCTTTTGGAAGTGTCACATGTGTCATAAGACGGAATTTGGTAATAACAAAAGATGAATACTTCCCAATTTGAATAAACAATATCTCTCATTTTGCCATCATACTCTACTGCCAAGTAATTCATAAATTACTGCCCTATTCTATTATTGTCACTACATATTTATCACAGTCTGACCATCTAGAATGATTTTTAATGGCTACATTTGGATATCAGAAAGCAAATTATCTGAAACAGCACCTAAAATATGTTTGCTGCATAACCAGTATGGCTTTTCCTAATTATGAGTTGATTTTTTCCTTAAATTTTGCTTATCAATTGATTTTCTTTCTTTTCTTTTTTTTTTTATTGTATACTACTGAATATAATACTAATAGCTAGATTAGACATGTACATGCTGGTCTTACATGAACAGACACTACCAAAACACACTGTTCTAGACCCACAAAAAGCTTATATCTACTTTTGTTGTTTATTTCTGAACTTATAGAGAACAAGAACTGTCCGTGCAATTTATTCTAATTAAATATTTAGAAAGATAGGAAAAAATAGTGAAACTTTAGTGAAAATAAAAAATGACTGACAAAGCAAGAATAGAGAGAACTGAATTAAACTCACTTGAAGACTAAACAGTTCAGACCTGAAGTATATTTCCGTTCCTAAACATATTTTAACTTGTTCAGCAACCCTTTTTCACAGGATATATTAAAAAAAGGACTAAAATTGGAGAGAATAAAATACAAGAAGACCATCAAGAAAATAGGACACCAGAGCCAGAAAAACTGAGTTATGTTTAATAAATTGTCAAATCATACTATCATAGAAGAAAACAACTTCTATTTGACCTTGAATGTACCATTTATTTGAAAAGAAATTAAAAAAAAAAAAAGCTGGAGGGTAGTTGTTTCTTGTCATTATACTGTTGCTGATTCTGTGGTTAGTTATTAATTTTATTTTTTATGATTCGCAATCTGCTCCTTGAAATATGCCATATGCTCAAAGCAATTCAAGGATGACAACTGTCAGAATTACTCCAATAAAAATTGCCTAAATGAGGAAGATTTACTGCAGCCTGATATTTCTGTCAAAAGCCCCTCCTTTCTTTTCCCCACTACCCCTCATACCCATAGACCGTAGCTCCTCTGACACACAGTGAAGCCTGAGATCGTTTTAGGAATCAAATCACTCATTTTGGGCAACTTTCTCTAAGTAATCATACCTAAAAAATAGTGATAAAGCTTCTTGGCTGAGGCTGCTATGATAAATATAAGAAACTCTGTGTGTATATATGTATATGTATACAAACATATACATATACATATATCTGAAGATTTTCTTATTAACATGCAAGTCTAAAATCATTTTGTTGAAATAACAGGCAGGAGTGATGACAACAACTGCTTTATGTATAACTAATAAAAATTAAATTGGAAGAGTCCTGTATTCTGGCAGCAGCAAACCAAAATCAAGGCAAATTTTAGAAGATGTCTGAAAGGTGGATGAAAATCCAGCTGAAAGCTCCAATCAAAACACATTTTGTAAAATGCTACCAGTTCATTTTTTTTCCCTTCATTTTGTTTCACTCTATTTATTAATGCCGTTTCATTTATTTCTATTCATCTTGAAGACAAATCTTTGTCCTTCTATAGAATTACACCAAATAGAATGTGATAAAGGGAACTTTCTTGCAATTATGATGTCGGTGCAGCCTGTCAGCGCACAGGGGATGGAAATGAGGTTGGGGACAGGGAAAGGAATTCTAATAGACACCATGATACATACAATGAACGCAGCGATATCCTGTGAGAGAAAGACTTGTCAAGCTAATCAGATCTTCTATAGCTAGGTAAAGGCAGTAACGGTAGCACTAACCTTGTAAAGATGCTGCTGCTGCTCCTCTGACATCATCAGGTCATGGCTGTCCATCACGATGGATTCCATGTCAATCAGCCAATCCCAGAGCTCCTGGTATTCTGAATCAAAGTCCAAAAGGCTGTAGATAAGGAACAAAATGTATTATGCATAAATACAGTGTAGTTGTTAAAATCTTGTATTAGAATAATATATTCTTGAAAACTCATGATGTTCCTAGTTATATTTCTAAAGAGACATTCTGTATTTATGCAGAGTTGAGGAAAATGAAAACTGAAATCCAATTTAAGCCAGTGCCATGACCTAAATTCAGTGGCTGACGCCAAATCCTGACAACTGTTGACTTACTGCATTTGCTTCAAAATTTTCGAAATAGAAATCCCCCACTGATAATGTTGATTAATGGATTTTAAAATGCTGACTCTATATTGAGTAAACTGCAATAATCATTCCAATACAATTCCTATAAAAATATTATTTTCACAGAGAAATGGCTCAATCCATTCAGCCATCCATCTACTGCCTATCTGCCTACCTCTGTAAATATCCTACATTTATTTTCATGGATGAGTAGCTAGCATTTCAACTTAACACTGTAAGATAGGCTTGAGTGAATATGGTAAGCCAGTAAGAACTAAGGCCAGATACAGTATTAGACAGGTGTTCCCTACAGACATGTAAGAAACAAAGGTAAGGACAGGAAGTCAAAACAATGAATCCTTGAATAGCCAGCAATCATTAAAATTCAAAGGAGGATCACTACGGTTTTCAACAAAATAAATCATTAGAATAAGGAGCTTAAAAGGATTAATGTGATTCTCCATTGAAAGCTTAGTGAATAAGTAAAGCATAGTTTCTTCTCAAGCACCTTAGTATAAGACAGAAGGTACATGCTAAAAAACTGCATTAGTTGAAAACGTACACTTTGGAAGGGATCTCCAAGCATCCAGAATTTGAGTTAACAAAAAGCCTTGTCAGTAGTATAAACCAAACCAGACTGATCAAACAATTGTACGTGTCCCACTGAAGCTGTTTTATCCAATTACTGAACACTATTTTAGCTTTCTGTGTCTTTAGCAATGCCATTAAAAAATTAGCAGTATTTAAACAGAGAAACAAAAAACTAAACATGTTTCTTATGTTATTAATGCTATTGCAATTTCAGTTATTATTAACTAGAGTACCATGTGCATGATAATTTTGAAAGCTTTTAGAGAAAAGAAAAAAAAAAGAAAGAGAAAAAGGAAAAGAAAGAAAGTGAGAGAGAAGAAGGGATAGGAAACTATTTACCTTCTCTGGTATTATTTTCAATGAGCTGACAATAAAGGAAGCCTTGTATAATGCCCAACTGTTGATTCCTGCTTTTGATGTAACTCCAGTTTAATCCACTGTACTTAGTGTACTTTTACTCAATAATTTATGAGATGTATTTGCTTAAAACTACTCACTGTCCTCAGAAAGTAAGCAACAGTGCAATTATAAAGAGCTAGCATACAAGGGAAGGTACAATTGCTGAAATCTAATAGATTCATTGGGAGTTCAGGGCTATTCTTCTCTTTTAGGAGCCACTTCTCTCAAATATCATTTTGAAACTAAAATAAAACTAAAGTCCATTTTGAATACTGTATTCGAAGAGATACTGAATCTTTATCTCTTCTTCTGAAAGAGTATAACCATTCTTTATGTTCAGTATCTAGTGCTCCTATAGTCCCATTCTGTCTTATCCAAGTATTATCCAGTGTCATAAAACTGACAGGCATTTATTAAAACATGTGTTTTATCATATAAGACACTCAAATTCATTTCATGTAAATTGGTACTGATTGAGTTGGACTTGGTCCATTTGTATCAGTGAAATATTTGAATTAAGATATGAAGCTGACTGAATCAAAGCCTACATCCACCGTTTGTGGTCTTCTGATGCCAGACTGGGATGGGAAGAGCATTTGGAAACAGCACCAGGAAGTGAACTGGGATTTAAATATAATGTGCAGAACACATGCTGGATCCAAACACCTGCTTTGTATCTACTGAACCTCATTTTGATTACAATCCAAATTTGTACTTTTATTGGTATAAGAGAATGAATTATCTATTAAAGACACACAAAATCACTTTTTCTTACCTTTACAAAACCCAAATAAGCACTAGAAATCAGCAGGACAGTTTGATTTCTAGCTAACATTCTAAATATTTTAATCCAAAATAAATAGTGAGAGAAACAGGGTTCATTAGAAAAATCTCAAGAAGGGATTTCTTTTTTTTTTTCCCTATAGTTTACATCTTGTGCCTCTTTCCTTTGTTTTTCAATCAGGAGGGGAAAAAAAGAAAGAAAGGAAAAAAAAACCAAAAAACAAACAACAACAACAAAAACCCTTAACTGGGAACACTTATAAGCAAACTGTCTATAGCTCTGATTTTCCTGAGCCTAATGATAGTGAATCTGATCCACGTCTATAAACACCTAAGGAGTGGGAGGCAAAGGGACGAGGCTGGACTCTGCTCAGCAGTGTGTGGTGATAGGACAAGGGGAAATGGCCACAAAACGAAGCATAGGAAGTTCCACACAAACGTGCATGGGAACTTCTTCACAGTAAGTGTGATGGAGCGCTGGCACAGGCTGCACAGAGAGGTTGTGGAGTCTCCTCTGAAGACTTTCAAGACCCACCTAGACATCTTCCTGTGCAACCTGGACTAGGGAGTTGCTTTAGCAGGGGGGTTGGAATAGATGACCTCTAGAGATCCCTTGCAACCACTATAATTCTATGATTCTGTGAAGCCTAAAAAGCATCATTTAAAATAATAATAATAACAACAACACTAAGTAAACAAAAAATTGACTGTAGTATTTATAATAGTTCTGAAATAATTATGATTTTTTTCATATAAAAGCATTGTTTTGGAAATGAAATTATATCTGAATAGAAAATACTGACTACTCTTCAATTATTATCTGGAAAAAAAATAAAGTATGAAGTTGCTAAAAATATATTTAGAATGTTCAGCAAACAGTATCACTGATATGTTAAGATTAAAATGTATCTATCAGTATTTATGTGGTATATTGAATGTGTCTTAGATTTTTTTTGTTTGTTTGTTTTTGTTTTTTTCCTCAAGGCTTAGCAGATCTTTTTCATATTGCTACAGGCATAGAGAAGGAAATCATAACCTCTGAAATACTGTTCCAGCATTACAGACAAAAGAAATATAGAAAAGCTAGAAGTCTGATAGATAACACAGAAGCATTAACGTTAAAGGGCTCCCTTTATATAGGTTTGTTGGTTAATAAGTTAAAATCATTAGCTACATAATAACTAAAATGACATTAAGAAGTATATTTTACCTTGGTAAACAGGGAATCAGATATGCAGAGTTGCATGTCTAATCCCTTGAACCCTAAACATATTTCTTAAAATGTGGACATCAATTTATTATTTTGAATGAAAATTCATGAGCACCTTTCTCATGAGAAAACCAACTCGTCTGCAGCATTAATAAATAAAAAGGAATGTGAAGCTATTTCTATTAGCTTTTTTGCCATGTCTAATGCACACTTGCAGTTTGTATTGCTTCTTTGATGGCATCATTTGTGTAGTATTTAGAAGTACTCTAGACATGCTGGTATGCCTGCCAAAAGAATCAGCCAGACAAAAAGTTATTTCAGGTTTCTGGGTCATTGTTTTTTGGAACTCCTTTCCATACACATGACTTTATTAGGAGGATATTGGAGAAATCAAAATTCTGACATTAGCATTGGCTTATGTTCCATACATACAAACCTCTCTGTTCTCATAACAACATCTATGCTACAGGAATTCTTGTTCTTTACAGAGTAACTGGCATTACCCTGTTCTACACATCCTAATTTCTACTACTACTGCTCTATCAGTTTAGCTGTTCACTGCGCAAAGTTACTACTCCTCTGTATAAAAAATTCTTAATCTACATCTCTTGTTCTCCCTGGAGGCATACTTCTTTCTCCTGGGCCCAATCTCCACAACAGGGAATGGACAGATACCCTAATTTTCCCAGTTAGCTGAACAGCTTCTTGCCTGTAGAGATCTCAGTCATCCTGCAACAGACACCTGCTCAGCCTACTACAGGACTTCTACTCACTGTTTTTATGCAGTAGGTTACCACTGTATAAACTTTGTTTTCAAAGCTATGTATTTGTAGCCAGAAAGCATTACCATTGTGTTCAATTCAGTAATTCAGATTAGCTCATGTTAAAGCTTTCCATCTGAATTCAACCCACCAGGTTTTCTACAGTGGCTAAATGCATGGCGTGTCCATCTCCCTCACGTCCTTTGGCCCTTCAATCTGCTGCTGAGCTTATAGGGGCTGAGATGGCCAAGAAAGGTGGTCACAGCACAGAACAGAGAAAACCACTAGATCATCATTACCATCAATAGCAGGAAATAACAGACAAGTGCAGACAAGAACTTCCCTATATGCTTCATATGTGTCATAGAATCGTAGAATGGGCTGGATTGAAAAGGACATCAAAGATCATTTTGTTTCAGTCCCCCTGCTGTGGGCAGGGTCGCCAACCACTAGACCAGGCTGTCCAGAGCCACATCCAGCCTTGCCTTGAATGCCTCCAGGGATGAGGCATCCACAGCCTCTCTGGGCAACCTGTTCCAGTGTACCACCACCCTCTGAGTGAAAAACTTCCTCCTAACATTTAACCTAAATCTCCCATCTTAGTTTAAAACCATCCTTTCTTATCCTATCGCTATCAACCCATGTGAACAGTTGTTCCCCCTTCTGTTTGTACACTCCCTTCAAATACTGAAGGGCAGAGTGAGATCTCCCCAGTGTCTTTTCTTCTAGATAAGCAAGCCCAGTTCCCTCAACCTTTCCTCATAGGAGAGGTGCTCCAGTCCTCTGATCATCTTAGTGGTCCTCCTCTGGACCTGCTCCAAGTGCTTTGCATCTTTCTTGTGCTGAGGGCCCCAGGCCTGGATGCAGTACTCTATGTATGATATGTAGATTTACAGGCTGGATTCTCTCATGAGGCTTAAAGCTTTCTTTATAGCCTTTATCCTCAATAAAAGGAACTCTCTGTCTTACTGTCTTGTGTCCAATACAAAATTTCAACCTCGTTTATTGATCAGATTCAAGTCTAGCTGCAAAGTTAGAAGCTGTTTTTGAACATTTAGCCCCCAGTAGACATTTATACATATATACTTGTAAATTCTGAGCAAAGTTTTTTATAGCTGGCAATAGCTTCTCTAGCATGTTTGAAAAACTGACAGATTTCTGCATAAGTAATCAAGATCTCAGTAATCCTACATAATTAGCCCACATCAACTTTTCTAAAACAGTCATCTTTCTGTATAATAAGAGGGGGTGTTTACAAGGCTCATTTATCCTTACAGTTAGTAATTTAATAAAACTATATCTCTAAGACCTCAATATTGAGTTCACAATTATAAAAGGAAGTTACAGGGATGAAAATCACCTTGGTCAGTGACATTCCTTTCATATAAACTTGTAGTTCTACTGAATTATCTGTTTACTAGAAAACTTGTATCAGGATGAGGATGTACAGTAGTCCATTGTTTTGAACTGCTTTTGCCCCAGACTATTATGAACTAATATAAATGTCTTGTGTGCATTTAGAGTTGTCAGATATAGTTTTCTTAAAGAAAAACTCTTAAACCAAAGCTACAACAAATTCATTGTGGAGAAGTGAGGGGCAGCCATTTGAGATTCCTTTTCTGTGATTAATCTAAGATTCATTGCTCAGATTTCCAAGAAAATAATTAAATGTGATAAAAGTTAAAATTTTTGCTTTCTAGAAGTACAAAACTGGGAATTTAAACTTCACTTAGATATACATGTTTGGATGTAGAGCATTAATAATACATATATATATATATAATATATTATTTAAGATATATGTATACTTAGTGCCATATCCAACTCCTCTGGTCACCAGTATAATTATGATTATAAAGAATTATCTTACAGTGGTATTAACAAGTTACAAAGACATTTCCTTGTAAAATGCTTAGAAATTAAAAGACATGAAGATATAAAAGGAAAAAAGACTGAAGTGAAAGGGTATTAAATTTATTTTTAATTGAAATAATGGAATGTCTCTAGATAACGTTAGGTATTCTATGAAGAAACCATGATTTGTGTACATTATCTAAAACAGATTAATTTTTGCATTAATATAAGACAAAGTTTTTCACTGCTTCTTGACCTAGGAAGAAAAGTTTTGGTTAACTAGGAGTAAGAAAGAGTGTATCATGTAAAAATAATACAGATCTGTGAGAATAAAACAACAAAAAGAATAGTTTCCTACCCATTACTTCCCACTGTGTGAACTTTTGACATATCAGCAAACTCTTCCTTTCGCTTGCTACTGCTGTTGTATTGCTCACTGTACAGCTTTAAGGACATCTGTTCAACAGCATCTCTTTGTGCTTCCAGATAGCAAAGCTGAACCTCAGCCTAGAGGAAAAAAAAACAAAAACAAAGAGAAAAAACTTCGTTTTGTTTTGTTTTGTTTTGTTTTGAATTTAAAAAAAAGAATTCATTTAAAACAGTTACTTCTGCATTGCAAAAAAATTTAACAGAGGAGTATTCACACCATCATTTTTCTCTTTGCATGATAGTCAGAAAGGCTGAAACAATGAGTCGGATAAAAGCACACTGTATTCCCAAATGCTCGAACTGAAATATTTGGGTAATTATCAGAGAATGTGATAGATATTCCATAAAATGCATACCCAATCAAATGTTGTATGAAAATGTCTACATGTAGTTATATGAACAAATATTTATTGTAGGCTTCAACACATATCTGTTTAGTACTTTGCCTGTGCTGTATAATTAATGAAAACAATGTTAAGTATTTTTGTTTTAAGCAGCAAGTGTAAACAAAACAAAAGTAATTGGGATTAGTCACATTCTGCTCTCCTACTACTGTCATCCACTGATTACTCAGCAATTTTGACTGCAAAGGGCAAGGCAATAAGTTAAAAGTGCTGTTCTCCATCAAACTCTGTGCCTGGCCAGAAGAATGTTGAATAATATTTGGAATGACAATTTATTGAAAAGACACTTTATTTAGTGCAGCTGTAGTGATCAGTTTGATTCTGGGGCTCAGAGAACCAGATGATAAGATGATGAAATCTGCTGTGTGCCACAATTGCCCCTAGGAAAAGGGAAACGAACAGAGGGTAGAGTAAGTTCAAAAGCACTTTGGGACCAATCTGCTATTGTTTTCTTTTAATATGCCTCTCTGAAAGAAAAACACATTACAAATTCTGATAATGTTTCAAAAACTGCTACTTCTGCATAACTACAGACTCTGTTAGGAGAATACCTGCTTTACTATTTGGTAGTATCACAAGCAAATGTAACAAATAGAGGAAATTCTGCATAAGAAGTCTTGTATTTTCTACTGCTGCAGGCAGGGGAGTGAAGAGTTTGCTTGGCTGCTAACAGCACAGCAAAGTTACCAGGCTGTGTATTGGCAGCTGTACACAGACGAAGGAGTCACAGAATCACAGAACTGTAGGGGTTGGAAGGGACCTCTAAAGATCATCAGTCCAACTCCCTGCCAAAGCAGCTCCCTAGCCCAGGTTGCACAGGTAGGCGTCCAGGTGGGTCCTGAACATCTCCAGAGAAGGAGTCTCCACCACCTCTCTGTGCAGCTGTGCCAGTGCTGTCAACCTTACTGTGAAGAAGTTTCCACACACATTTGTGTGGAACTTCCTGTGCTTCATTTTGTGACCATTTCCCCTCATCCTATCATGAGAAGGGGAAGGGAAGGGAAAAAGAAAAAAAAAAGAAAAAAGAAAAAGAAAAAATAATACATGGAAGGGAGGGGGAGGGGGAGGGGGAAGGGGAGGAAAGGAAAAGGAAAAGGAAAAGGAAAAGGAAAAGGAAAAGGAAAAGGAAAAGGAAAAGGAAAAGGAAAAGGAAAAGGAAAAGGAAAAGGAAAAGGAAAAGGAAAAGGAAAAAAGGAAAAGGAAAAAAGGAAAAGGAAAAAAGGGAAAGGGAAAGGGAAAGGGAAAGGGAAAGGGAAAGGGAAAGGGAAAGGGAAAGGGAAAGGGAAAGGGAAAGGGAAAGGGAAAGGGAAAGGGAAAGGGAAAGGGAAAGGGAAAGGGAAAGGGAAAGGGAAAGGGAAAGGGAAAGGGAAAGGGAAAGGGAAAGGGAAAGGGAAAGGGAAAGGGAAAGGGAAAGGGAAAGGGAAAGGGAAAGGGAAAGGGAAAGGGAAAGGGAAAGGGAAAGGGAAAGGGAAAGGGAAAGGGAAAGGGAAAGGGAAAGGAAAGGAAAGGAAAGGAAAGGAAAGGAAAGGAAAGGAAAGGAAAGGAAAGGAAAGGAAAGGAAAGGAAAGGAAAGGAAAGGAAAGGAAAGGAAAGGAAAGGAAAGGAAAGGAAAGGAAAGGAAAGGAAAGGAAAGGAAAAAAGAAAAGATGCACAGTTGTTTTGCACTTCATGGCTTCATGGTCTTATTCTTAGATTCTTTCTACAACAAAGATATGATCACAAATATGACAAGTTTTGTTTGGTAACACAAACTCTCATTTGAAAACTATGAGTGAAAACTGAAAATTTTCTACATAGTATGAAATATTCAGATTTAGTAATTGGTTAATAACAGTAAATATTTTCAAAACTACCTTCAAGGAGTTCATTTTTTAAAATGCAAGAACTTATAAATAAACTAAGGAAGCCTATTTCTTACAACTGGCTTTGCATTAGAGAACAGAATGTCCTTTTCTATACAGATCACTACATAACACAAAGGGGTAATCAGAGACAATACAAATCAATGAAAATACATTGTATTTCTTGTTAGACCTACATGTAAGAATGACCTTATTCTGAGTGGTGAAAAACAAGACATAGGATAATGGCTCTTGCTGTGGGAGGAAGGAGACTGAAAGATTATATATAGAGTGTCAAATGAGAGACTTAAAATTTACTTTTAATTTAAAATTAAAATTTTGGAAATAAGAACTCAGTGTTGTTTTGTTATGCTGTAAACCATTTTTATATTGAAACGTGCTAGAATAAATATCTCTTAATTGGTGTGAAGATATTTTCAAACACTATTACATAGGGGTCATGAGTCTTTTATTATTGTAAGCAAACTATTTTGTGTTATACAATATACCATATGCGGTTGACTTTGCATTAGGACGTTATTCTATCTTGTATTATCTCTTCTCCACAATGCATTCAAACATCTATATCATTTGTACGCTAGACAGTGATTACTATAGAATTACTTATAAATAGAGTTAATTCCTCTGCCATTAGATGAACTTAAGATAAATAAAAATACATTCTATTAAAGTGCAGGTTCCATCTTTCACCAGAAAGTGAGGTGGTCAGATGGCATTCTGTAGCATGTAGACTAAGAATGTTCATTTATATGTATATTTTATAGAAACAAACTCAGATGCATTTGTTTAACAGAATACACATTCCAGCTAAACACACTTCGTATCCACAGATAAAATTGGAAGTAATTCCTTACTGGAAATAAGTAGATTACAGTAGAACTTATGTGGTCATATCTGTGCGTTCAAGCTTTTTGTTGTTGTTTGCTTTTTTCTAGTCACAGCATACTGGCATATGTCCACATTATAAATCTGATACTGAGCACACAGCACAAAATATCTCCCATGGAGATGCAGCTGACTGAAAGAGTTTTTTTGCTAGGCAAGGGTTTGACCAAAGTCTATACAGACTTGATCATTCTCTACTCCAAACCCACAGTCAGACAACACATCTTCCATTGCTGAAAATACTTAGAATAGTAGCAGGACTTCCAACAAGTCACCTAGGTATTTTAACTGCCATTGCGTGACAGATATCTGTTCAGGTTTTTTTCTTTATTTATTTATTCTTTTTTCCCCTCTCATTTCTTCCTTTTCATTTGTCAAAATTTTAACAGAGACCTTGCTACAGTTTACTTCATTCTTAGTGTGTTACCCCCTTCTATTTGGTTCTCCTACCTTTCACATCCTTCATTTGCATACTCTCTTCAGGACTGAAATCCTATATTGTAAGATGCATTTATGAAAGATGAACATCTGATAGTACTATTAAAAAGGACACACTGTATTTTGATCATGCAGGAAATTAATTCTGCTAATCAGGGCATGCCTGTTACCAGTTAAAGTCTTAGCAAAGTGTTTTTATCATCATAAATCTCAGAAATGCTTTTATGACAGTAATAACTTTATCACTATATTTTTCAATGTACTAAAATTAAAATCACAACAATGTGAAACTTCTACATTAAAAACAAATAAATAAAATAAAATTACAAGGCAACAATGTTTTTCCTTATCAAGGTACTTAAAATCCTTGTGGAGTTTAAACACTAACAGTAACATTGCTGTGCATTTTATGCCTATCCACAGGAGGAGAAAGATGAATTTTTAGAATAGAGTCGTGTTACAGCAAGACAGGACTGCCTTCTCAGGCAGTTCCCAAAGCCATCAGAAATAAAATCAAGGAAAAAAAAAAGGCAGCAATACATTTTTTGCAGGATTTCCCTTTCCTTTCAGAAATACATAGTTTGTTGTTGTTTGTTTGTTTTTTACTGTTTTATTATAAAAGGTAAGAGCGTGACCTGTGACTTTAGGACTGTGGACTGCAAACTCAAATCAGTAACGTGGCTTCAGCAGCATTGTCTGACCAAATCCATGGAGGTGTCCAGATCACACTGTTAATTTTAAATCTGGACCTCTCGTGTCTAATTTCTGACTGTCCACTGCCTTTGATTCTGTTCATTGTAAAATTAAATACACTACAGGAGTGCGGCATGTCTTGTGCATCAAACAGATCACAGTTCTGATCCAGAATAGTTCCTTTTATCACAAATACCAAAAAGCATTAAAGGAAAGTATGAAAGGAATAATCTCTCCTGAGACTTCAAGGACTGTGGATAGTTTCTGACAATAGCATCCCAAAATTGTGAATAATAAAAAATCCTAGTAAGAATGAAAAATGAACAGTGGACAGTATCTTTTGGTACTTCACTTTGTTTTGCAGGACTGCATCTCCAGGATACAATAGGGGATTTCAATGGTCAGGGACCAGGTGGGGACTGGACTTGCCCTGACTAGGAAGCTCATACAGAGTGTTGGGATGACAGAATAGTTCCTGCCAAGAACCAGCAAGATACAAATTAACGAAGTCTCAGATCTATCTGAATACATCAATACAATGGTTAGAGTACATTTCATCAGAATTGCCATATGCCTTCCGGCCTTATTCAGTGACACTGCTTAGAATGCCTTTGCAAGTGGAAGCCCCCAGCAGTCCCAGTCCTACAAACCCTATCCAATTTATCCTACTAAAATAACAATCTATCAATACTATCTTCTACCTTGAGTCTTTTTTTTTTACCAGCCCACTAATCCGACCATTTTTTATTTTTTTTGGGGGGAGAGGGGAGTGGGTGGGAAGGTCAGAACACAGAAATGCTATGCTTAATATCAAGATTGAACACCTTTCCAGGTCAGCTTCAAGTACCCCCAATTAGTCAAGAAGTGGAAAGACTAATCTGATACTGGAAATCTTTCCTCTACATGCTAAAGTCGCTAACTTAATCTTATTTAGTTAAAACTTCTATTTACTTTCACAGTCCTACAATTCTCTCTGTTAGCAATTTTAGAACAATGAAGTGGCTTAAAAAGAGATTATGAAGAATTTCCACTGATATTCCTACTGCTTTTCTAACAGGTTGAGCACCAAACCACATGTACAGGCCATGCATCTATGTAGATCAGTAGGCCCAGGCATTCAAAAGGGCAACTCTTAAGGTTGGAGGCACAAAAGTTTAAAATAACAGACTATAAACACATGCAGGAGAAACTCCAGAGTGATCATGCATCTTCATCTGTCCCGAGCCTTGCAGTGATGGACTCATGAGTCATTTCTAAAAGTGCTGAGGAAAGGTTTTTGTGAATCCAAAACCTCATAGGGAAAAAACAGCCAGCACACCACAGGAAGGCATGACTGAGCTCATGTCAGAAAACTTATAGCCGTTTTCTTGAAATTTTTTCTCTGAGGTCTACTTTGTGCATATTTGGGAGGAAACTTTTCTTTCTGTTGGGAGTTTTACTGACTTACAGTGAAGAGAATCCCAAATATTAATTTTTAGGAAGTGAAGTCCAAGTTATTTGAAATCACTATATACATATATATTACTTTTTTAAATTTACAGAGCGTAAATCTGATGTTACTCGACAATAAACATTAACATTTAATTACAAGGTCTGCTCTAAGAGTAATGCCTCCCCTTCTATTATGTTAGTCCACAACATCAGAAGTGGATCAAGTTAGTTTGGCAGTAGAAATTGAACCTTCCTGACAATATTTTGATAAATATTTTTGCTGTGCAGCAGATGGCAGCAGAGGGGTAGTCTGATAAAATGGCATCTTACATGGAAGTGTGTATGAAGCAGAGGTGTGTAACTAAATTTCTTCTCGAAGAGGAAAAGACCACCCAGTGACATTTGTCAACACATGCTGAACAAACAGCTACTGACCAAACAGTTGGTGTGAGCCCAGAGAGGTTACGGCTAGTATGTTTCAGCAGTGGCAACAGCAACAGTGTGTCCCCTTTGCTGGCATTTCTATGAACATGGCATGAAGGCTATTCTTCATTGCTGGCAAAAAATGCATAGTTAATGGTGGTGGCTGTGTTAAAAAAAAATAGAGCTTTGTAGCTGATAACTAGCTCTATCAAATAGTGTTATTGTGCTCTCCATATCTGTAGTAGTTTGCATGGAAATAAATAGGAGGCATTTCTTTTAAGTCAAACTGCGTACATTTACCATACTCTTATATTATTCCTATTTTATGTTTTGACATTTGCTAAAGAACTGAGATTTTTGCACATTTCTTTTTCTCATGATGCTAAAAGAAACCTTCATAAAATGCAGTAATGATTAGTAAAATGATGCTGTATTACAGAAAAGATATGAAAGATATTACACTGCATCATTTGTGGGCATATTACATGGTAAAAAAAATATTTTAACTACTGCCTTAACATTTTGAATTTTTTAAAGCTGTTTAAAATGCAACTTTTACATGCTTGGCAAATGTTTCATATCTATTATATTAATCATTACAAAGATTTCTTTTAACAACTTGTTCCACTATTTCCTATACATAGTGACACACAAAATTGAATAAATTTCAAGTTAAAGTCACCCTTTCTACTTTTGATCAAGATTTTGAATGAAACATTTTGAAGTCCAAACTCATACATAGATTGTACCTTGAAGAATGTCACCAAATGCTCGTCTGACTTGGTATGAAATTGAAGGGGATTCTCTCCATGCCTACCATATGCACTTATTCAGTATTTTATTATCACTAGAGAGGGAATGTTTTTTAACTATTGAAAAAAATATTAACTATTAAAAATCACTTTTTCTCCTCTTACTAGGAGAAATAATGTTTTTCTGAATTTTTATGCATTCAGCTACTAATGAAGAAACATTGGGCAGACACAAAACAGGACTTTCTTTTCCCATCAATATTAAGAAAGAGCATCAGTCTATGAAGGTATTATAAAATCTACCTACTTGATGTACTCAACAAAAGCCATGAAATGCAGCCTTACTACTTTTCTGTTCTATTATTATTATTTATTTTGAGGAAGATACCAAAATGAAAACTTGCAAAATAATTTGAGAAAGTTTAAAAAATATATATTAGTAAAGACTGGAAGTTACTGTCACAACAGCAAAATATATAGCTTAGTGTAATAATTCATACTGTTACCTTCCCGTGTATAAAAAGCAAACTCCGACTGCTGCTCCTTTGAGCTTATTTATGATCCTTAGATGAGGAATCCCTGGAAGCACCTGACACCTACTGAAGCAGAAGGAACTGTAAAAAGATAACTGTTCTCAACGTAAAATATTTGTATTACTGAGAGGTCAGCTTTGCCACTACTGACTACATTGCAATTTGCATACTATTAAAGCATTACCCATAACGTTTGTAAAATTTAATTTTAAAGTTATGTTGTTAAATATGTTTGCTGAATTGTAAGCACCTGGGACATTTGGGAAATTTGTTAACACTTTGATAGTTACAGTATTTTAGCCTCATATTGCTTTCTCTTTAACACTCCCCACCACCCAAATATGCTCATTGTGTTCTCTTCTTCCACTTTATAACAATGAATTTCATTTTAGCCCAAGCTGATATACTTTTAAAGAATACTGCAAAAGTATATTTATGAAGATAACTTGCCCTTTTATTGTCAAAACTTTTAAGTTTGTTAAAAATGACACTAACATTTACTTTTGCTGGGGTCTGAGATCCACTTATAACCCTGAAGATTAGAGGTGATAGTTGTAATCTTCTATTTCATTCTAATACAGACTTTCTCATTAAATCAGTGAGCTCAGTAATCACAGTCATCAAGCTAGTGATTCAGTGCTGCACTCACATTCACATTCTTTTCCCCTGGAATTCCACCCTCCTTTACCCACTCCATCCTCCAAGATCTTTATTTACTCCCTGTCAGAAACTGCAAAATTGAAGATGTGAAATGTGAAGATACAATCTTTGCTTCCTTTGCCCTGCTAGACTAGCACTTCATTCTAAAATATACTTACTCTGGGAGGTACTGATATTAACTCAGTTATTGCAGCAAATGAACCAGTTTGCCTTTGAAGTTTATTGAAAAGTTGTCTAGATGATAACAGAAAGGATGGAGTAAAGCAGGAACAAATAGAATTGCTTTACATACTAATAACAACAATTTCGTTATCAAAACAGTACAGAACAAGCTTGCCTTTATACAATTCTCTAAAAAATTTAGCTTCCTAGGGTTCTAATAGGCTTTTCCTGTGGTTCAGGAATGCACGGTAGCACTCAGCCCAGTGTCTGTATCCTTATTTCAAAGAGAATCATTCAAACCGACATCTATCCTGTCAAGAATCTCGACTTTGAGCTGCTAATGCAGAATAAAAATCAATATAAATTTTGATCATTTGATGAATATTTACTTCTTTCCTTGGAGCTTGGGGATTTAGAACTGAAAACTGCTGAATCAAGTCATTTTATTTTTTTGTGTGTTTGTGCCAACACCAATTTACTACCCTTCTGAAAGTTCCTGAACAAGATGTCTCATGTGGCATACATGTTGGTTTTTTTTTCTGTCAATCATAACTGTACCAGTAGGGAACCATAAACATTTTCCTTTCATACATTTGGCTCCCCAAAAAGAAGTATTTTGATTATTTTGCTGGAAAAGGTAAACTTGTCTTATTTAGACAAACTGAAGAATGCCTATGTCTGTCTTTCTAGGATGGCTGCTGCACCTAATTTGATACTATCTATTAAATATTTTGTTTTCAGTATCAGTTGCCTCCTACAAAGAATCAGTTTATATAAAAGGAATCACTGCAAACAAAGCTTAGTAACAAAACATAGATCTATATCAACATTGACAGTTTTTCTATCTGTTTTCTGAAAAAGCAGCATGGAAATTCTGAGCAGTATAATTTGCACCAAATGTTTGTGAAAGTGAAGATAGCAGGAGATAAATAGTTCCCATGAGTTAGCAATTAAGATGCAACTCTAGTTTGCATTTAATCTTAAAAAGAAATGTACCTTCAATCTTAATAAAATGAGCTTCTAAAAAAATGTATATTTAAAGCTCCCATGTTTCCATAGTGATGGGGGGGGGGGGGGGGGGGAAGGGGAGGGAGAGGAAGAAGGAGAAATTATGCTTCTAAATTTGAAAAAAAAACCAAACCTAGATTAGTTTAAGAACTGTAAATGCAAGCAATTTTCATCTTGCAAACTTTTTTTTGTATGTGACTCAGTGGCAGACGGATTTTAACTGAAGGAGCAATTTTGTTGGTCTCTTATAAATTAAATAAAAGTGGCAGCAGCTGTCTTTCAGAAGGTTATATCAACTTGTATAGTCATATGATATTATGTAGACAGATGTTTTAAATAAAATAAAATATTTAGATTGCTAGATACCTTGCTAGATACAAAGCCAATTATAGGATGTCTTTGTTAAATTAAATTTCTCATTCTTCTGAGAAGAAAAAAAGAGAATTGTCCTGGAAACTGTACCAACAGGAAATGATCCTATATCTAAAACAGCTGGAGACTGTAACTAATATAAATTTACTTGAAAATAAAAATGCAGTATGCCTCTAGAGACAGCAACATGCAGTAAAAGCAGATGTGATATAAAATTATTTTTAAAAACTTCAGTTTATATATACATAAAAAATATTAAGATATGATGCATTCAAGTAGAGGGACTGTTCAGGGCTAAGAGAAAACAGGAGAACATTTAAAGCCCTAAATATAACAACAGTGACATCTCTTTTCTAGCAATAAAAACATGTGTTTGTTTGTTTTTTAATTTTATTTTTAAACACTGCCTTTTGCAAAAACCTATTAGAATCCTTGTTGAAGTAATGTGTCTAATACGAAAACACTATATTACATTACCTAGACAAAAGTTATGGGCAAACTTATCTCAGCACTATAAGGTAAGTTTTGAGTTACATCTACCTTACCTGTGTCAAACTTCCAAAAATAGCATTAAAAGAAACACCAGTATTCAATAGTGAAATTCTTCAGATATTATATCTAAGAAAGCTTTCCATAATAGAACAGAATTTTGGCAGTGCAAAGACTGCACAATTGAGTCTTATGATACAGGAGACTTAGAACGCTTTTAAAAGAGACCACGCATTTTAGCCTATATCTACGTAATCCATCTCAGCCAATTTGCTTCTGCCATTTTTGTTGAAAATGTTGCAGAATAACAGACTGCATCCAATTCTGTTCAGTTAGAGTTGTTTTACTCTCCTCAAGACCTCCATTACAAACTCACCATGACTCCAAGCCCAAACCTGCTCTGCTTATTCAGACACAGCATGAATGTCCTCACCTACTTATAAAGCAAACATTAAGAGAGTACCTACAACAAAATGTATGAATAAGCACTTTACATGTGTACCTTTCACATCACCTCTGATACTAATGTATCCCAATTTGCATAAACTCCTTTTTCATAATAAAATGATACTACAGAATCACATTGTTTGGGATGCTTTTTTTAATGTAATATTAATTTGTAATTTTAACAACAATAATTTTTTTCTCTCATATATAATAAAAATGTCTTGCTAAAAAAAAATAATAACAAACCAAGATAGTGGAACTACTTGTGTACTGTGCAACAAGCAAGGTAAATGGTGTTCACGATTCCTCTCAGAAAGATTCAAGTAGAATTGCTTTCATATTTTTCCAACAGCCTTAATTGGCTAAGTGCCTTTGGGCTACCTAATACCCAGAGAGACCTAAAGTCAGTAAATCTTGTAAATAGAATGATTTCAGCGGATTTTCATCAATGACTTGATCATTTCGTAACATACAGCTAGTTTGGCACCATACTATTTCTCACTTAGAAATTAGATAATATTATGAACTTAGAAGATTATTTTTACAGTATTCTGGGCTAACAACAGCCCAGTAAGATGAAGACACTTAATATTTTGACTTTCATTTAGATAGAAATTTAAGTTCATATGGACAAATGTTTTAATTTCAAAAGGAAAACAAGTCAGGTCTGAAGCAAGCTGAGAATTGAAAAAATCATATCTTTCAAATTGCAAAGATGATTTGTGTGAAATAAACGACTGTATAATTGAATACTGTAGCATTTTTCTTCAGATAATATTAGGTAGTATAACTGAGATGACAATAACATATCACAGTATAAAGTGGGCATTCAAATTCTGATTGACGCTGATCTGTCTCCAGAGGCAAAATACGTTATTTCTAAACCATCTAATGACCTTACAACATGATGTGGGTTAAAATCTCCTTGGAAGTCGAAGGAGAAACAAAAATCTTTACATTATGATTAATCCAGAACCATGAGAGGTAATATATTGAACACTCAAAGGTTATTACAGTATTTTAAAACAAAGTTTTCAATATGATTTGGTAAAAGTTTAATTCAAATTACACAAATCCTATGAAAACAGGCTGATTAACACTGGGAAGGTTTTTTTGCTTTTTCAGAGCACTAACTGAAGTGGAACCATTAAGCCTGTGTACTACAACAAAATATTACTGCTTTAATCAATAAACACACTTAGACCCTTATACAGGTAGTCATCCCAGTGTAGTGGGATGGTCTAATGCCTAAGCACATTTTTCAGCAGGAAAATGCATAGATGCAGGTGAGAGGTCCTGATAATATAGCCCAGGCTAACAGCTAACTTGGTGTTCTGGATTCCCTTTGCCAAGCATGACAGAAAATCAACTTTGTTGTATCGATTTCCATAGAGGCCACACAGAAATAACTCCTGGAGATACTGCTGTATTACATGTATGAAAAGAATTTGGATCCTACCACAGAACCTCACATTCATTCTTTAGCTGTGTGTACAGAAAAAAAGTTACCATGCTTTTGAGCTTAGTTTCATTATAATTGAACCATTAATATCTTACTGAAGCAGGTTTAGATCAGAAGTTCAGTGTGGAGCCATCAGTAATAATTACCACAGAAATTTGTATGGTTGCAGGACATTATGGTCTTGTTTATGGAGCTTAGGTAGAATTTCCAATCAGCATGATTGCATCTATTTCTAGTGCTTTGTTAATCGCTTCCTGAAACTGCTCATTAAAAGTTTCTATGTCGACACGTAATGCCGTGGTGGCTGAAACAGAGATTGAGAATACAATCACATCTCTTGGCTTGAGTGAGAAGTAACATTATTTCCTTTATCACAAAAGTTGCTTTCCCATTTGCTAAAAAGCCTTACCATGTCATAGAACAGAGGTCTTTTATTTCAGAGCAGCTGAATCTTCTCCATTAAACAGTGGATGTGTGCAAACATTATCCTATGCTTGCTTTGACAGTGGCATTGCAGTGAGATTCAAGTACAGAAATTTAACATCTCTCTTACAACAACTGCTCTGACAACCTCTGACAATAATCACCAATACCATAGTACCTACCTACCAACTGTGAAAGCTCTCATAGCCAGTCAATAATTGAACCGACCAATTCCACTGTGCTCATGTGATTGGTGATATTATCCCTTTAAGTGTGTTATTTAAGTTTGCAATGCAGTTAATTGAAACCCTACTAGATGCAAATCAAAAGTTTCAGCCTTAATTGAGATATTTTGAAAATTGAACCCATTGCTTCAGGCAGGTGCTACATGAGATTCCATTAATATAGGTAATTAACATTAGCCTCTGCTTTAATTAACATGCACACTTTAATTAGTAAAGCATTAACCAACATTTAAAAATCTGATCTTCATGCATCACAAAAACTGCAAAGTTATGACTACGTTATATTTTTTCCAAGACTATAAATCATACAACATAGAATTTTCTTTAAATACATCACCAGGCATTACAAGAAAAAAAAAAAGTACATATTAAATGTATCTACTTTGTTTAAAATAATGTGAAAGATCTCATAAAAATATGGAAAAAATAAAAAAGCTCACATAATACTTCAAAATTTGTCTAAAGTGTGTACATCTGTATATTACATGTTTTTGTGTGAGTAGCTCTACATGGTTGCTTTATGAATGAACATAGTTCAGTTGTAATCATATCCATTGCTCAGGACAGCTTTTACCATTTTAAAAATATATGCCCTCTCATAAGTTCTAGGTTTGTTTCCTATCATGCTTGCTTTATTTAGCACATAACATTTTAATATCATGCTGCTCCTCACAGCAAATAACCCACAGACCTGCAAACATGACTTGAATGTTTTTTCAAGTTTGCACAGACTAGTAGACATCCTCAAGAACTAGCCTGATCCTCTGAAACTTCTTGTTCTACTATATCACAAATCCCACCGCTGGGCATCATCACATCTGGGAGTTCAAGTCACCAGGGAGCTGTGGTGGAATAACTGGATTAGGTAAACATCAGCCTTTCTGCATAGCAGGTCTCAGCTGTGGGTGTTCAAGCTAATTTCTTATAGAGCTTCTACAAGTGCATTAACACTCAAGCTTTCAAACCAAACACAGGACAATTTCTCTGACACAGACTATGTCTTTATTACTCCGGTTCTTTAACTATCAATCTGAATTTAGAATTCTTATTTAGAAGTATAGCATGTTCCCAGACATATCTAGCATACAGAACTCCGCATAAGCTTGTGAGAGCTCCGGTTTCAAAATCCTTCATTAAATAAAATTTAACCTTAATACCTTTCAAAACACGTTTCCAAACAATGCAAAGATACCTTCATCTTCCTAATCCTTCCCTTCTGTAATGAATTACCCACCTGATCCTGACAGCTTTGCTTTAAATATGTTAAGTTCCATTTCTATAGCCTCATTATTTTACCTCAAAGAAGATTTCTTAACCACTCGCTTTTAGATTTCCCATGTTTCATTGTCAATACATAGAGGTGGAACATGTATTAATTACTGTTCTACAATTCTCACAATAAGATGTTGAATGTGATGGCTTGAATAATAGAGTCAGCTGAAATCTAGTTCTCTACAATTTTTCCACGTTCCAAACCTCCACTGCATTTGGCAGTGAAAGAATGGACAGTCTTAAAGGAGTATATACTGTATTCATATTGCATCCAAATATCTGCAGATCTCAAAGACAGCATGTACATGCACAGAGAAAAGAATATGCCCTTCAGTTAGAATTTCTGAAGCTCCTAGAACAACCGCATCAATGTCACCTAAGTCTTTAGCTTATTTCTCCTAGTTAAAAGAGAAATAATTTTCACAAAAACATGAAGAGAAAACTGAATTTCCTTAATTAAATTTAAGCATTTTTTATCAGAGGAAGTAAATTCTACACTGTTTCACACAGACACGCTTCTCATACATAAGACTTCCCAGACACTTAATGCTTCTAGCTAAAAATGCTAGATCCTTTTGGTGCAATTTGCCAAATTTCATGGGATGCTGCAGGACACTCTGCAGAGTTCACTATGATATTAAGAGTATTACCACTGAAAGAATACTTCACTGAATACTTTTTCTGACATGCATCGACTTTTAAAACTGCAAAACAACATAAATAGAGTCAAGTCTATCCTGTTTTCAATCTGAGTAACCCACAGAGATCAGAAAATTATTGTTTCTTTAGAGCAATATGACAATAATTTAAAAACACTGATTTTGACAATACAGAGTCTTAAGTCTGTCCATAAAAATATTTTGTCATTTACTTTTTTTAGTTTCACTAAATATTTTCATCCTAAATTCTTCAGAGCAACTCAATGAAATAGCTGGTTCTACGTATCCTTCCTCCCATGTTCTGGAGGAATTCTACATCTTGTTAGGCAATGGGGACAACAGAATAATACAGGGAGAAACTAATTCTAATTGCTGAAAGCTTCTGCAGTGTTGTCAAGTTTTGGCCACAAAGAGTTTTTGATTGCCCTCTCAGTTGGCTGTACTACTTATGCATGAGGGTGAAGTTAGGACGAAAGATTTTACAGACATAATACTCTTCACAGAATCACAGAATTGTAGGGCGTGGAAGGGACCTCCAGGGAACATCTAGTCCAATCCCACTGCCAAAGCAGCTCCCTAGCCCAGGTTGCACAGGTTGGCATCCAGGCGGGTCTTGAATATCTCCAGAGAAGGAGACTCCACAACCTCTTTGGGCAAGCTACTCCAGTGCTCTGTCACCTGCATTGTAAAGAAGTTCCCATGCACAATTGTGAGGAACTTCCTATGCTTCAGTTTGTGACCAATTCCCCTCGTCCTATCACCACACACTGCTGAGAAGAGTCCAGCCTCATACCTTTGCCTCCCGCTCCTTAGATATTTATAGATGTGGATCCCCTCTGAGTCTTCTTTTTTCAAGGCTGAACAGACTCAGCTCTCAGCCTTTCATTATAAGAGAGGTGTTCCACGCCCTTTATCATCTTTGTAGCTTTCTGCTAGACTCAATTTCGAGGAGATCCCTTTCTTCTTTGTACTGGGGAGCCCAGAACTGGACACAATGTTCCAGGTGAGGCCTCACCAGGGCAGAGTAGAGGGGGAAGGTCACCTCTTTTTAATGCACCCCAGGATACTGTTGGCCTACTTAGCCACCAAGGCACAATTCTCTTTGTTAGTCCTGACATAACATAGTTAAAATAAATGTGCTTCCCTTATAATATCAAAAATTCTACTACATTTAAACTAGTTCTTCATTCATCTGTGCAATCATTTCAAGGTTTTCTTATGCAAAAGTCTTCAGATTCTTATTAAGAAATACATGCCTTAAGATAGCCCCAGCACAGGGAAAAACTTATATAGTGTAGAATAATACCAAAAAAAGCAATTTTTAAATCTCCTGATTTCATTAGTTTTAACACAGGAAAATAACTCTAAGTGGTCAGAATAGTAGGTACAACATGCTTCTTAGCTAGAGTAATTCTTCATTAAACAGTCATTGAAAGGTTTCAGGACAAGAATTATAAACATACAGGGAAGAAAGCTGTAACACTGTAATGTGATGGAAAGCGTAGCAATGACAGTAGAGTAATACTGTCCTAGGCTGCAGCAAAAGAGGACTTGCTCAAATGCAACAGCACTAGGCACAGAAACAAAGGAAAGAAGCTGCTTACCTTTAGAAGGCCTCAGGTACACAGGGATCTCCAGTAAGATGAATTCATGCACCTGAGTTCCCCTCAGTTGGCTCTGCCTTCCCACACCAGGTATTCAGTCAGTGTTTCAAGCCATGACTTATCACTTCTGCTATAGAAGTGCACTGTACTCACAACATTTTAAAAGGTGGATTTTTCTTTTGCTTTTCTAGTATATTCAAAAGAATAGGATAAATCTAGAAAATTAAGGCTGGATTCTATTCTGTTAAGGTCAACAGTGGTTTTCATATCTTTCAATGCCAGCAAAATACGCTCCTTCAAATCATTTGACAGAAAAGATATATGAACTCATAGTTTCAAAGATTCTTGTTACTAACATTCTATGTATTTTTAAGAGAAAGAATACATACTCTAGCTGTAATTATCATGATATGGACAATACAAACAAGGAAAAGTTTGAAAGGAAGGGGTCCAGGTTTAGCACCAGTTATAGGAAAAGTTGAGTTTTACTGCTCTAAGAATGGTCCTTTTATCACGAGGAAAACAGAGAACAGCATAAGGTTTAATTAATAACGTCTGCTGGAACTCAAAATATCACCCTTGGTTCTCCAGTGCTGCTGCAGGAAGGAAGGGTTGGACCTCTTTTGTTCACTGTGGGAAGCATGTTTTGTCTTCCTATACTAGCTACCACCCCATATTCAACAACTTCTTCACTTGTAGCTTGAAGTTTCCTATAACTTAGATACAGACAATTTCGGACAGCAGGGTCACAGCTATCAGAGACAACCACATAACTTACTTAGTGCTGAGAGCCACACCTTTGTGGGGTTTCTTTTCTTTTCTTTTCCTGAATCCAACAGGTGGTCTAATAAAAGATACTAGACTTTGCCTTCCTTGTCTACAGTTCATAACTTGCCATTGCCACAGTGAAATTATGATCAGTCTTGGACCATGTAGTCTGACATGTTCTGAAGAATGACTTAGAACATTCCTGGAACACTAATGTAATTATTGAAATAAAAACATGAGTGATACACAGCATTCAATATCTTAGTGTCAAGAATAATGAATTTTCTTACACTATGAAAATATATAGCTAGCATCCTTTATGAGATGGAACAATAACAATTATTTTTGTTTTATGGAGGTATTTGAGCAACTTGGCAAAATGTGACTTCACCTTATAATAGAATGCAATTTCTAATTTAAGTCACTAAACCAAATTTGAAAATATATATTTTCTTTTTTAAAACTTAAATTGCCATAACACAGAAGACATTAGAAAATTAAAAAGAATCAGTTATTTTGAGAAGCATAATATATATTGCATAGCACACCTTTTTTTATGAAGATAGTAGATCAATGCATCGAATGACATTCGTAAGTGGCAGTGAGTATGCTTTGTGTGAGCTTATAATTTTAATATGACATAACCTATTCCTATTAAATTTGTAATTCCTTCACAGAGTAGGAGCAGTCCACACCTAAATGCAGATTTTTCTCCTGTGCTTGCATTATTGTCTGAGAATCCTGGAAAAAGTTGATCTTGCTGCTTGCTAATACTGACATTCACTATTTGCATCTGGCAGAACTTTTGCTATCAAGACATTGCAAAGAGCATAGGAAGTTTGCTGCCATGCCCAGAGAACTCTGCACTTCTTATTTCCTTCTAACATAGAATAAGAACACTTAAGAACATATAATAAGAACCTTAAAATCCTCTTCAGTAATTATTTTTTCTCAGTAATTAATTTTTCTCCACTAAACATGAAAAATACAGAAGTAAATATTTCTTATCAGCAAATGCATTTACTGGTTGTATTTGTGTTTAGTTTGTTTACTTGCTAATAATTTCCTACCAAAGTTCAAGCACAGTATGCTAACGATTCAAGAAGGAGACCTTCTAATAAGTGGAAATACACCAGGATTCATGTGGTGCAGTGTACTTTATTTGCATTCTGCAATTTTTTTAAGATGAAAGATGGAAAAGAAATTGTAGAAACTTAGTGGAAACTTTGGAGAAAAACTGAAGGTAGGTAAGTTTTGATCATGTATTTCCTCTTGCCAGTTGGCATACATAATAGAAAATGGTAGAGAATAGGTTAAACAGTCTAAAAGGATTTTAACCTTAAATTTGACAGAAGCTAAATGGCTGTGACATTGGGTTCTTCTACTTTATTCCAGCTAGTAATCCACCTTCAAAGTTCCTGTCAGGTAAATGACCTTGTATTTCATTAACTGATAATTAAATGGATTTATTCCACTAACGGTTTTAATTAAAATGCTAGAAATATTGATTACCCCTCTCATCCTTATTCCCCCAGATGAAAAAAAGGTTTTAGGAATGTTTATTTAGAGAAGACAGAGAATTAAATTAGATTGAATCTCTATGAGACCTGAAGACTGGTTCTTTCATTTCTGCTGCTCAAGCAGAAAAAGGTTTCAATTTTTTGATGTTTGATTAATTATTTTGAAATCCATTTATGCTTACCTTGGTGTTTAATTAAAAATGTCATTTTTAGCATAATTTAATTGGCTATCTGTGGAAGACTAACTTCGAACTTGTATTTTAAAAATGTTTTTTTTTAATTTGGGGTAAAAGAAACTTTTTACTTATTTGCTTTTGCTGTAAAGGTATCATCTCATGAATGAAGAACTAAGAAGGGCTGGAGCTTAAATGGATTTTCTACATTTGAATATGAAGCTACATATGCTTATGAGCAATGCAGCTTTATTTAGCTGAATGTTTGAATCCATTACCAGTTATTCAGAATCTCTAATCTAGCAAGTATGGAGTGTGTGCCTCCAAATATGCTAGATATATTGTTACTGACATTAACAAAACAATCTGCAGTTTTTCCCAAAATCTTTTAGTATGTGCAGAGACCCTTTTGTAAATGATTTAATAAACAGCATATGTGTACATTAAATTAATTTTCTGTACTGAAAAGAAGCTTTCAGTGGCATTTACAACCAGTATCAAATATTAGAAAGGAACGCCAGTTTTAAATATTAATTTAAAATTTACCTACTTTGTTTTCCTCACATAAAAATATGCAAGTATTTTATTGTTCTCATACCCTCTGTTCTTCTTATGTATTGAAAATTTGCCTCACATCTGAGCCAATTGTCCACTGAAGAAGAAATCACTTTTCTTCAGTACGAAGGAGATTAAAATAAAACACTTGTGTCTTTTCAGTACCAAATAAAGGCAAGTTGTCATCTTAAAAATAACACATTTTGTTACCAATTGCTAGCTTTTAAGCATTTGACCTAAAATACTCAGTGGAAAGTCACAGTACCTTAACTGACAAAACCAATAACTAAAGCCATAATTCTGTAAAACATGCTTAACTTCAAGCACATAAGTTGTCCCACTGAAGGGCAATAGGATTATTCCTACAGTTACCACTACAAATTGTGGACTTGCTTAAAGGCTTTGATGATTCAAAACCTTCATGCTTAGATTTTTGTTCCTTTTCCTTTACTTGTGGACCATATGCTCCCTAAACATGAGGTCAGCAATCACAGAAAAACACTATTATGAAATGACTAATTCCACTGTGTTATTTCATTGCTAATCTGAAAATGAAGAAAGCTCTGTTCTGCAGACACAGGACTCTCAGGCTTGTCAAAAACATACGCATGCTGTACTTTCTGCAGGCATTATAGTTTTTATTTCTCCTTTCTTCAATGAAGAAAAATTTTATATTTTTTAGAAAATTATATATTTTTTAGAAAAATTTTAAAGCTTGATGAATCAATGAAAATACCTTTAATAAAAATATTTGTCTCCAGAATTTCAACTTTTTAGATTTATTTCAAAACATAATTTGAGCACTGTGCATGAGATCCAGCTACCTAACTGTGGTTTGTGTATAATCATGAGTCGTTTAAAAAAACGTGGCTTTACAGTGATTTACTGTCTAGAAGTCATCCTTGTCTTTACACAAATAACTGCAAAAAGAAAAAGAAATACAAATCAACAGTTTGTGCATTTGTGAGCTGCAGAATAAAAACTTGAGGGGTTGAAGAAGATGAATTGTGTAGAATGATGTTTCTTTAAAGTCAGTGATGTTCCACTTCCCTGATGTGCTCATTGTTGCATTTTCAAAGTGCTGCACATGGCTTTACTCATTCAGCTTTCCATGACATCTGTTTGAGTCCATTATCTAGCACACCAAGTCAGAATCCTTCCTGCAAGCATGCACTCAGACCCTCCAAGCTCATGGCAGCTACTCCAGTTAGTTCTTATTTCCATGTGTATAGTTTTGCAGGATGAGACTGCTAATGCTTTGTTGTTATAATTCTAGCTATAAAAGAGAATGGACCCTGTTGACTTCCTCAAACAACATATTATCCTAGTGAAGACAAGATGGTCTGTCAAATCTTTGGTCAAGATTCTGCTGTTTTGACATGTCCAATGCAACAACATATTTCTCTCACCTTTCAAAGTGGGGCATAACGACTTGGTAATAGCTTCTTTTTATTTCTGAGTTACTCTTTAATGCTGCCTTCATTTTCAGTACTGAAAACGCGGGCAAATAAGAGTAACAAGGTGCTTTTCCTTTAATTTTCTGATATTGATTTGCTCAAGATTTAACAGAATCATTTTGCCTTATTTGCTTACATTTTCTACTTTAATCAAACAAATTTATTAAATTACAGAACAGAATTTGAGCATGATCATCTACTGGATGTTTTCCACGACTATTTTAAATGATGATTTCCATTATTGATGAAGTGAGAAAATAAAACATTAAACAAAGAATGTCCCCTGTATGTTACTAACTTGGATGTTCACGGATAAAAGAGAATTGAGAACATGGGCAAGCTTTTCAACAAAGGGCATTCACTAAAAAAATAAATAAATCAAAAACTACAGAAATTAAAGAAGCACAGTCATGTAACTAAGTTCTGCCTGTACTATTGTTACTATTGGCAACCTTCAAATTAGCTTGATTTCAGAAATGTGAAATAATTTTAAAAATACATATGGCATAGGTTTTACTGCCTTTTTTCTGAAGTTTGAGAAAATAGCCAAGATGAATAGTTTTATTTTTAACACTGATATGACACATTTTAACCTGTCTACATACAAAAGTGGTGCTGTTAACAACTGCAACTTTCTTCAAGTATGCTATGAATCACTGTATTCCTTTTCCCTTTTTTCATGCACCATTGCCACTATCTTACCTTCAGCGGTTTTGCTAGATTTCAATGAAGATGGAACCAGAGGGCACACATTAGAATTTTATATCAGTTCAAGAAGGGGAGAGAAGAAAGACATATGAAGCTAGAATGACATTCATTGAAGGTTCCCTAGGGAAGATAACACATGTTTTTGTCTTTCACCTGCTAGGCATGCTAAATCAGTGCAATGATAAGCTAATTTATGAAATATATTTCATTGAAACCTGGACGTCTTTACTGTTTCTAGTTTGGCTATTAGCTTTTAAGAAATAAAAGATACCTAATTTTAAGAATGTTAGAAGGCTGTTTTTATTAGATAATACTTACAATACATGTTTACCAGGACTCTGTTTCAGTGCATAAATAAGCATTTCAAAAGCAGTTAAGATGAGCTGAAGGTTAAAATTCATACTCCTTCAAAAAAAAAGGAGTAGCTTTATTTCAAAATAAAAAGAGGACTTTACCCCATTATCTTTCAAATGTCCTGGAATAAAAACAAAACAAACAAAAGAATCACTGTACCTTTGAGTATTCTCACTGTACCAGTGAGAATGGTGAACATGTGTCTTTCCAAAACAATGGCTCAGCCATCTTTCATAAAAGACATCTTGCAGTTCAACACTGAGCAGTTCATTTCTTAATCAAGGCAGGCAGTATAGGCTGCCTTTCAGCTCCTCTGCCCAGTACACAGAAGCTAACTCTTCAGAAAACACCTTCAGGATACTCGTATTCAGGGAATGTATGCTAGAAGAATTCAATACTTTTATTTCAATTATGGGAAAAAGCCTCCATTAACATTGCTGTTAATGGAATATTGTACTAAAACAAAGCTTACAGATTTTCTTAACTGTCAAAAAAAAAAAAAAGATACTGGAAAATGCTGTGTTACTGCTGTTATTTTTCAGCAAATAAGAAAACGTCAAAAATTCATAATTGTTGCTGAACACAGTTTCACAAGGAATTTAGAGACAGTCCGTAACACAGATTTAGAGACATACAATCCAAGAAGTATGTACTAATGAGGTTAATTTTTATAAAGCATCCTAGCTGTCTTGCAGATAATTGTGTTTAATTTTAACAGTTTCATGATCAGACACATATGTGAGCATAATATCAAAGAGGATATAATGCTTACATCATTTGATATCTTAATTTATTCTATTTATCAGTTTTGGTGGTACATTAACAATTACTTTTTTTTTCTTTTTTAATAACTTTCAAAGACAAGGTATTAAAAAATAATATGAAATATTGGGCACAGACATCTCATACACCCTTCTTGCTCTCTACCAAGACTTCAATATTCCTTTTTCTGGAAAAATAAAATAAAATAAAATAAAATAAATAAAATAAAATAAAATAAAATAAAATAAAATAAAATAAAATAAAATAAAATAAAATGTGAAATTTGAGCATCCAAATGCTTAAGCGCCATTAATAACTAAGGTTGCCTACATTCTCTAATCCCAGAATTGAAGACCACACTTCCTAAAACATTTATATGTAATCTGCCCTCCAGTGGCAAAGTCAGTGGGGCAACATATGTGTTTTATGTTTTAGCGCGTGTTTAAGCATTTCCCTGAAATAGTGCCATGGTCTTTTTCTAAGATTTATGCAAGACTTAGAAGAAAATGTGTCAGTTAAAGTTACCTGTTCATTGTAGGGGATGAATAAAATCTCCTTCATTCTATCATATTTCCCTGCATGTTTTCGCATCTTTTTCTGATGTTCTTTCTACACATCAACATTTTCTTTGCTGATGGTTTAGTTTCAAGCATTCTAGATTTAGGCATACTCATAGTAACTTTTATAAATCTAGCAAAACCATAAATTAAGCAAAGTTTTATTTATTATTTTTCCATGTTGATTTAATCACTTTTATAACGGCTGAATTTATTCAGCCCAAATTATTCCTCCCTCGAATTCATTTTCCTTTGTGAAGGAAAAGTTTTCAGAGATTGGATGTCTCTAAATCTTATCTTCAGTTCCTGCACTCCACTGTACACTGACAGATCCAAGTAGACCCCAGCATAGACAATTCCATTAAAATTAGTACATTAGCTCAGGAATGAGTATTTGACAAGATGAAGATTTAATAATCAAATACAGAAAAGGCTCAAAATGTCCAGTTGCAATGATGTATGTAGTGCTCAGGGATTTATCAAGTTAATTAATGATAATTCAGAAGTATATATGCATACATCCAAATTCCCATTATTTTCTGGGGAAATATCAATACCTAATTTATATTAGTATTTCTAAAAAAGCTTTTAAAGATTTGCAAACCCTTAGCATTTTTGGGCAACTAAGTATCTCAGCAAAGTGACTTTAAGTGACTGCAGTGGTGCAATATTTTGTTGAAGCATGAAAATATCATCATAGAACCATAAGATCACAGAACGGTTTGAGTTGAAAAGAACCTTAAAGATTGCCTAGTTCTAACTCCCCTGTCATGGAAGTAACACCTTCTGTTAGATTTGGCTATCTCATCCAACTTGGTTTTGAATATTTACAGGGACAGAACATCCACATCTTCTCGGGTCGGCCTATTCCAAGCCCACACCACCCTAACAGTTAAGAATTTTGCCTTACATCTAATCTAAATCTACCATCTTTGAGTTTTAAATCATTACACCTTTCACCACCACTACATGCCCTTGTAAAATGCTCCTCTCTGTTATTTCTAGGCCCCTGTTAGGTACTGGAAAGCTGCAATGAGTTCTCTGTAGAGCTTTCTCTTCCCCAGGCTGAACAAGACCAGCTCTCTCAAGTTGTCTTCTTGGAGAGGTGCTCCAGCCCTCTAATTATGTGCCTGGCCCTCCTCTGGTATTCCTTTATACTGCTCTTCAGCTGCTCTATTGCTGACCTGTGATCCTTCTTCAGTCTCTCCAGGTTTTCTTCCTCCACCAATGTTAGTTTAATGTGGTCTTTATTTGAATCTCACTCTTTTATTCTTGCTAATTATCAAAACATATACCTGCAAATAGCACAAGAGTACCTCTTTTTTAAAGACACTTCTATGCCTGCCAAATTTCTTGCTACAATACATTGCTTCTGCAGCCTGTTTTAGAAGTGTGGCAAGAAAAAACTGCAAAAATGAACTTCACTCCAGAATACAGGACTGTCTGGATTCAGACTCTCAGTTTGACATTTGCACTGTTGCAAATAAACAATATTCTTGATTGCTTCCTGTGATTTTAATGAAAGGTACTTTTTCAGCATCAACACAACTGTGGCTCTTGCTATAAATAAGTTTTAGCCACTAGCACCTTTTAAAATGTACACAGATTTGTGCACAGAAATTAGTAATGAGCTATTTTCCCAGTGCTCAATGTCAGAATGGCAGTGACTTCTTTTGACCTTTAGAAAGAAGAAAGGTCTTCTAGGAAAGCAGATATCCTTCTTTTATAGGAGAGTGTAAACGTAAGTAATGTGCCCATGAACATTTTAAGTTCAAGATAATAACAAAGGACTTAGCTTCAGAATTCATCACACAACGTAAACCTTTGAGAGAACTGCTTTGCGACTTCTTCAGTAAAACTCAGTGGTGGTTATGTTAAACATCTCTTCAGAACTGGCAGCCTTATGAGAACTCCCAGAAAATCTTTCCCATCATTCCACCTTTTCAGCTGGTCTCCAAGTGAAGGAGCATCCAGCCCTCATCAAAGCAAATGTCACCATAAGATTATGAGAAAGAGGGGAGTGAAGGTAAAATTAAGTAAATCAGGGAAAATAGAATTCTGAGAAGGATGTGGAAAGTATATTAAAAAAGAAGTGAATATCAGCATCTTGCTCAGTACATATTTGAATATTCCTACAGAGGAAAAGAGAATATAAAATTGAACTACTGATCTCTTGAGGACTAGATCATCGTAGGCAGGATATTCTTTTTTCTAAATGGACAGATGGTGTGTAGCTGAAGACAGAATGCACTTCCTACTTACTATCAGGAAGTGGTATGGATGTACAATGAATGTTATTTTGAAAGCAGGCACTACTGGCCTATATGTATTGATTTTTTCAACCTTGTGAAGCAATAGGAGTGAAACTGAAAATTACCAACTGTAAGTTAGGATATGAAAGGCTAGATACAGGAACATTTTTCCAGCATAATACCCAGGACCACCTAAAGAAAAATTGATAAACTTTAAGGCTGAATTACTTTCTCCCCATAGGTTACTCATACAGTGGCTAACAGGAAAAACACATGCTAATGAGCTAATGCTAAGAAGGCTGTAGACAATATGCGCATGCATAGCGGATGGACAGTTGCCCTAAACATTGTTTGAATCTTTAGGATTCATATTGTTTGACTGTTTTTCCTATTAAATGAGGTGAAAGGAAACTTCAGAGCAATAAATGATAAAGAGATCTAGAGAACCTCAAAGGGGAAATCTTTCTTCCAGGAGACAATCTGATAACACATGAGAAGAGCAAAACATTTGTGCTTACATGTATATCTAAATGATTACCTGGACTTTACAATAAATAGTCTGCTTGTCAGAAATGGAGCCTCACAGCCCTAGCTATTGCCAAGAAATCCCAAGATAAATAAATAACTCTCTGTTGACATATATTTACTCAATTCATCACGTTATTACAAGGATCTCAGCTGTTTCATCTATTCTTTTTGAGTGTTGTAACTAAATCCTGAATTTGCATTGACTAATATGCTGAGCATTTTCTTCGAAGCTAACAGGTGTGTCAAGTTAAAAGAGATATGTGAGATCAAAGAGACATGTATGTGGGAGGAAATTTAAAAATAGAATTCACAGCCTAAGCATGGTGGGCAGCTTTTCTTGCAAGGCATGGAGATGGTTGGTAGTAAGAATGGAATTCCTGACACTGAGCAAGATGTTATATATGGAACCAATAGAAAGTGACAAAGAAAGGCCAAAATTCACACAATTGCCTGTGAGCCTAAAATAGATGGAATTCAAACTGTAAAACGCCTTCTGAACATAAAAAAAATGCTCATAAGTTATCTCTGTAGGCTTGCTCAACAGGAGAAATAGATAACAGTTCTCTTAAAAAAACAACAACAACAAAAAAAAACCAAGCAACTGAGAATTGAAGCTGCTACAATAAGTCTGTTCTTTGATAGGTCGGTAATTAGAGCATTCTCTTGGGAAGTTGAAAATAGTGATTTGATTTCTTATCATAGCTGCTCAGACAGCTAGACTGCATGTAAGGTACTTCCCTGCTCTTCCTGTTGAAGCAAGGTACTGAAAATCAGAAATGCAAGATTCCTGAAGCCAGAGAATTAGTGGGAAAACTGTATTCCTAGACCTAACTGCATGACTGAGTTACTTTTTCAGAAAAGAATAAATAAATAATTGGATAAAGCACGCAAATTTTTCAATCATAAAGAAAAACAGCATTTCTCCCTTTCAGAAGACAAAGGATATTTCTTCTATTATTTCTTCTTCTAAAATATGACTATGCATTTTCAGTACATTGGTATACTTTAACAGTACTGTAATTTTGCACATACACTAATTCTGTGATGGGCCATGGCTGTGTCTATTTTAACAAAACCCATAATATAATGAAAAGACCATCAAAATAATCTGAACTTTCAGCTTCACTTTCCCAAAATGTGGAACATTTTCCAGTATACATTGCTATCATCAAAAATTTACCCTGGTAAATGTATACAAAAATATATTCTCTTAGGACACTCCTAAGGCTTCATTTATACAAGGACTAATGCTTATTCTAGAATATAACAGCCTTATTTATAGGAAGGATAATAAATCCTTCTGAATCAAGATAAGAATATACTCCTATGCAAAAAAAAAATATTGGAGAACATTTAATGCTTTCTTAAAAATTCACTTTTATGTTTAGCCAAGACATAGCTTTTTATGTAGCATAATATAACAGTAACTTCCATGATTTTATAAACGGACTTTGTCCCAATTTGCTTCTATTCACATCATCCATTTAAAAGAAAACTATCTAATTTCAAGGATTTTTTCTTTACATTTTGTTAAATAAAACCTACACTCTACAAGAAATGTACACAGCTGCCAAGGAAGTATCAGTGAAAAAACTCCATTGCCTGAAATAGAGGCAAGAAATTACATTAAAATTTTAAATGGAAAGTTTTCCACCAATGTAGATAAAAATCTTTTCAAGATAAAACTGTTTTGACAAAACTGTACAAATACAATGTTCCTGAATGCAAGACTATTATTGAATGCAAGTGGAAAAAAAAACCTGTAAGAACCAAAAGGAGCAATGCTAAACATATAAAACATAGATCCAGCCATTGCAGTGTAATTTTTCAAGTTAATTATGTTCTTTTATCACCAATATATAGCCAAATAACAACAAAACCAAAACTGCAATGAAGTTTGTTTGCAAACATGAAAAAAAACAAATAAAATAATACTGATACCTAGTTAATTAGCTTAACAGACTTTTAATCTTGTAGAATAGCTTCCCTCAAAGAAAAAGACTGTATTAATCATCTCTTGTTGATAAATGATAGTAATTTTTCTACTGAATACTAAATGATAGTATTTTTCTAGAAATGTAATGGTTCTCACTTTTTTCTTAATGAGGGAGCTGGATTCTTCAATGGTCAGAGAGCTGGAAATACATTTTTCAACACAAATACCTTAACAAGACTGTGCCTCTTCACATAAGCAGATCTAACATCAGTGCTCAAATCAAAATTCTCTTGTATTTCCCAGTAGGGTCTCTCTCCCTTCCTTCTTAAGAACTGTGTATTTGGGCCCCAACTTCACTCCATAAAACAGAATATCAATATGTTTTACTACTCACTTCTTTCAGAATCATGATACACAGTCACACAATTATAGAAATACAGATGCCAGCACAATAAATAAACAGTGATAAAAACTGCAATATTATTACTATAACTCTTTCCAAGGATTCCTTAAATTCTTGGGAATTCCTGAAGTGTGTGTACAGCTCTTAAAAAGTGGCATGTCATACATCTATTTAAAAAAGGAAGAGTTGAAATACAGATGTCAGTTTCTCAAGACCAGCTTGTGCTGAAGCATCTTTCCCCATTCAACCCTTTCTTCCGTGCTGCTCCTCTAAAAATCCAGGATGAACCACTATGCAACACTCATTCATCCAGTAAAGGCTCCTTATTTTTCAGACATCTGATCTGTTTGCAACTAATTGGTTTTAAAATAATTAGAATTTCTGCTTTGATTTTATTTTTTAATATGTTCTATTGTCAAAAATGGTATATGTCTGTATTTCTAATATGTAGCAATGTGTGAATTGGCTATTTTGTCAATTCCTTACATAGCCCATTTGAATGCCATTCAACACGTTTTCAGCCTTTTACAAATAATAGAGCAAACATTGAAATAACACAAAAGTATAATACAAGAGTATTAAAATTGTAAGAACATCTCCCTAGGAGAATGAAGTCTTCTATGAATAAGTAACCTTCTCTGAGGATTGATTAGAACAGATGTTTATGTTTGCACTTATGTGGCTGTTTATGGACGTTTACAAATGAAAATGGATATATTAAGTTTCTTTTCAAGGATACAACAGGCTGGAGAAAAACAATGACAAGTATCTGGGGCAAGCCCTTTAGGCCCTAGAAGAAGGAGGGACTATTCTTTCCCAAGGCCCCATCATCATTTAAAATGATGAAGTTTTTTTAATGATTTAATATAGTGAGTTGAGCTACATTCCATTAGATATAATTAGACCTAGACAGGAAAGGTAGATCTGAAAAGCTAATGAAATATTATTCAGATTGAATCTATGATTGTTGATTAGGATAAAGCTACCCCTGATTAGTATAAACAAGATAGGTGTTAGATACCTTCCTTTTCTTTTAATTTCATTTTTATGTTATTCTGAGGAGAGCCATACCTTGACATTTACTTAAAGGAGGTACATCTGGAGATATTATTTTCTTTATATTTCCTAATAATGTTTCCTTTCATCTTCTCATACTTTCAAAGTCTTCATCATTTGACCTCTTCTATACCTGTACTCTCATTTCATGATATGTATTCCATATGGCTCCTACAGCTCACCACAATCCTCCTACATATGGCAAGTGCTCATTTTGCAATGGGTTGGCACAAGATCAGTGCTCTGCCTGAGTCCTACTTAAGCCCCATCATAACTTCTTCAAACAGACCGTATCTATATAAACCTCTATGTTGAGGGATTAAGATCTAAGTGATGTATGGATTTTGTGCTGGCCTTCTGCAGTGTAGTGAATTTCATCCTTAATCTAGTCCCACTCCTAGCTTTATACTTTCCCCATACTGCTTCTTACGCTTTCATCAGCTTTCCAAATCCTATGTGTCAAGCAACCTCTGAATCCTCATACAAATCTCCCTTTAAACCCATTTCTTTCATAAAATCATCCTTGGTTCCAATGCCTAAATACATTATGCTTTTGGGTCTTAGAAAGTGCTCAATGTAAAATAGCTTTATACGGAAGCAATGAATAAATGTTGCTAGACCTTGTATGTGTCCCAAACAAAACTTTCAGCATTGGTGTTCAAATAGTGAATTAATGATGCAAGCTTCCTTTAGCTCACTGCCCACTGGTATTTAAAAACAGATTTTGAAAGCTTTCAAATGGAACATGGAAAGTCCAAAACAAATCTAATTTTGAAAAGTCTTTCAGAACACATACAATCTGAATCTTATTATTAGTCCTCTTTGCTCATAGTGAAATGCCATGCATTAATTTAGAAATATGTCTGGAATGTAATAATTTGAGGTGTATATCAAAATTTCCTTAGAGTTACAAAAATGCGCAAAAAAAGTTTACAAAATTATTGTGTCTTGCATTATTTCTCATATAGCAACTAAACTAGAAAATATCCTGCTGGTATAGCCTCCATGAGTAACTTTTAAGAGGTAGACTTCATCTGCGTCTGGGCAGATGTTAAACCTAGGGGAAAAAAAAAAAAAAAAAAAACCAGAGCTCTTTTTAATATATTACCTGCGATCAATTTTTTTAAGAGATTATCATTATTAAATTGATGCAGTAATGAATTAAATTCGACTGACACCTTAGATACTGATAACAATGTATTATATATGGAATACATATATATATATATGTACTTACATACATGCTCCCCTTACATCTGGTGAATTTATGTCTTGATTGAATCAGTACACATGCAAAAGGCATTAAGTGGGTAGAATCCAATGACAGACTCAGCTAACTGGTAAATGGGCATTACTTGTGCTTTTGATTATTCTTTCTAATGAATTCTTCGACAAGGGACAGACCAGAGCACAGCAACTTTTTGCAGTCTGTGTTGCTGTAGAAGCATAATAACATTCTTTTTTCAGTCAAGGATAGGAGTTACCTTGGATTTATCAGACATAATTTCTATCAATACTATTCAAGATTACATTTTAATTCATTCTTCTAATCCATCTACAAAAGACAATTAGTCACAACTAATTTACTAATATGGCTCTATTATAGGAAGCGCTTTCTGAAGTAACTCTGATTTTAATTAATCTCTATTGTGTGCTCAGTCCAGATTTTGGAATGACAGATTCACAAATAAAAAAAGACAATGAAATACACAAATACAAATCCTCTCTCTTTCATGTGGTACATATGCTTATACTTTATATGCTAAAATAGAGAATTTTATATTTTACATACTAACACCTCTGTAATTCTTTTTTCTTCATGGTCACATAGCCTTGCAAAAGATCTCTTCCTACCTTCAGTGAGTCTGCCACTGAAGATATCTGTGGCAAGAGATAGGGAATTTAACTTAGAGGTGTAACAATAGGATGAATTTAGATTTGTGCTAGTGATGTAGATGGATATCAAGGTTATCACGTTTCTGTGTGCACAACCAGTGTTCTTAGTAGTTAATTCCTTGGGTGGGTAAAGAACCCCTAGCCTAATCTCTGAACAAAGATGAGCTGACCGGGGACAATGGAGCAAACTGAGATAAAGCAACTGCCTGAGTTTCTCTCCATCTCCATAGTAAAGTGCCTCACTAACTGCCTAAATTGCTCTCCAGGTGGGACTCTCAGTCCTGAAGATTCCTGCAAGCTGTTCTTCAATGTGAAGAATCCAAGTTGGCAACCAGGGCAACCAGGCGAGACCAGAGACCCCAAGACAATTCCTGTTGCAGAACCAAACAGGAAATGGCTAATATACTTTTAAATGTTAGGAACTATCTCTGAGATACAGAAATGGTTATGTAGGAAATGATTAGGTCAGTTAAGAAACATTAATAGCATGCCATACAAAATAGATGGTAGCAACTGATAATTCTCATGGTTGGATTGGTCAAACAGGACCAGGGACCAGACAGTTAGAATTCAGCAGAATACTTTGGGAAGACTCATCTTATCCAGCTGAAGCCACCATTACAAAGCAATTTTTCATTGCTATATGGAAAGTAACTTGTCACCTTGTTTGAGAGATTTCAATCCTCATGCAAGTGCTACCCTGTGTATAAACCCAACAAATTGGTGTGAGGAACAGGGTGGTGGTACTATTGAGTGACCAATAGATCATAAGTGTCTGTTTTTCCAGGGAAAATGAAGATTAATCATAGAAACTAGAATAAACAAGCAAAATTGGACCAAAGCAGATTATTCTTTTCCATCCATCCCTATTTCACTTTAAAATCATTTGAACTCATTTGAATCATTTGAAACAGAAACTGTGGAGTGTGAGAGAGATTTTTTTGTTGTTGATTTTGGAAAACCATTTGGTCCAGAACACCTAACACACAAATCAAAAGTAAAGATGACATCCAAAAAGTGAATATAAATTTAACATTAGCAGTTTTCCCAGGTTATCAGAATCAGAAACTAACGAGTTCTTATCAAAATTTAACTCCCTTTCAACACATACACATCCCTTCTTCATTAGTTTCTCTGAAGTCCATTAGAAATATTTTTAGTAATAAAATCTTCAGATTCAGAAGCTTACTAAATAGAAGCTGCCACTGGTAACCTAACTGCCAATAACACTTATTGCCAAAACCAACAGATTACTTTTTAAAACTAATTAGATACCAATTTATATTGAAAACTTCCTAGCAATTGTATTTTTCCAATGGAAAATTTTTAAATTAACAATGTTTTGTTGATTTGCAAGAAGTACTTCATAACAGTTTTCAGCATTGCTTTTTAGTAGAAATTGTCTTAGCTTTCTGCTTAAAAATAGTGCTGATTTTTCAGAACAGGTTTTCATTGACTGAAGAAGATGGGCTGTGTTCCAGCCAGCAATAGTTGAGACACAGATCCCTCCAGACTGTTCTTTTTTCTCTTTTATGATAACAAGAATATATAATACTAAAAACTTAATTAACTTAAGTTTTTAATTATAAGTGTACTTTAATGAACTGACACGTTTGCATGCATGATGAATGAGGAATTACCTTCTTCCCTTTCAGAACTTATCTTCATTTGGTTACAGGATTTTTATCTGGTTTTTTTTGTTGTTGTTGATTTTTTTTTAAACAGATTCACAATATATGTAACGAAGTATACCAGGAGATAAATGAACACCTACTTAGCAACATCAGAAACGATTTTATTGTGTTTTGTGTTTGTTGATTTGGATTTTTTAAGTCCTTTTTTGAACATACTGTGGCCAGGGACGGAAGAAAACAAACATAACTTATTAGACAGTTTTATTGAGGGTGACTCAGTTACACAATGCAATATTAAGCAAAGGGAAAAAAATAGAACGTCATGTTCCCTGTTTATAGCTACAAGCTTCCTATTCAAACAGTTGTGATTAAGATGAAAATTTAGGAAACTGATGGCAGATAAAAGAAGTCAAGCCAGTAACTGTTTTCATTTTCTTTTTTTTTTTTTTAACTTCAAGTGACTCCGTTTAAACTAATGTCCATTTGGTTATACTTCGATGTCCAATTTCTGAACAGTTTTACAGGAATTACATTTATTTTGGACAATTTTACTACTCACCAGTATTCGTTATTTAGTTGCAATACTAACATTACATCCTAAATAGATATTTTGCTCAGTACCCTTTAATAAATCAGTTTTGAATTTTAACAAAAATGTTCTGGAAAATAAATATTTTAACTAAATTAAAATGCGTTGACAGGTTTCAGTCAAATTATGAGGATGTTTCCACAAACTGCTTTGTTGTCACTGATACTAACATGGCAAATCAGGTGTAATAGGTCTTATATTTAGTTAAAATCATAGTATGGTGTGGAAAATGTTATCTAACCCCAAGATTACGATTTTTTTTCCCCTTTCACAGACTACAGTTATTTAGTGAATTGGAAAAAGTTCAGAACCATTATGATGACAAGTATCATCTAATTGAGGTAATGTTCTCATTGCTTCATTGTTTTGAGGTCATATGTTTAAATACTGAATTTTAAATGTTTAAGAACCTGTTTCTTCAGAAAATGTCATATTAGGAGACGCAAAAACAACCCATTCAGCTAGCACTTTGGGAATCAACATCTCTGGAAGACCTCTCTGTGGGCTTGCCTGCATCTGGGAAGACTTATAAGATTAATTAACTAATGCTGCAAAATTAATGTGCGTAAGTTAAAGTGTATTTATCCCCCATGTGGACACTTATTCAGGAATAAAGTGGCCTTAATTTGCTGTAATTTAATCCTTCTCTAAGGAGCTAGTGCAAGCTAAGGCCACTGCACTTTTGAGGAAGAACATCTCTATGGGAATCTAATCCTCTTTAACTTAAGCACAAAAAAAAAATCAGATTTCATAAGGTTTCTGAGGTGTTCACCATGCAGACAAGCTGTTAGTTGCAAAAAAAGTAATATCACTGCTGACCAGTCTGTGATCTCTTCCACCACTCTTTGACTTTGCTAATTAAGAGTATTATTACATGGCCTTCTATTCTAAACAGCAATCAGAAGACTGAAAAATGAAGGAGGCTAGACTTAAAAAGACTACACATAGAGGAACTGAGTGTAAGGGACACATCTTGTTTCTGACATGCTATATGAGCTTCTTAATAATGCCTCCATCTCTTTCCCTCTGATTAAGTAACTATAAACCAGAACCATATCTTTCTTTCTATCCACTTTTTTTCTGGTCTAAAAACTAATATAGGTTTCCCTCACCATACATTTTCTCACATTATCTGAGAGAATGTGTTCTGAGTAGAGACTAGAAAAGATGAAATCCAGGCACAGGTGCATGCCTGCAGTGCAGCTGTAATCTTCTACATATGTCTGATCAGCACAATATAAAACTTTGGTTTACAAATGTAACATGCAATGGCAAGATTAGTTCACAATCCCTACAAATCAAAGTCTAAAATTGAAACCAGGCACCATGCAACACTAAGCTATTTCAATTACAGTTAAAAATCAATATATGGTCATTGGACTTTCCAGACAAAATGTTGCTCACATAGTACATGTGAGCAGAACAATCCAATTCATATGAGAATTGTTGGAAGATGATTCATGTTTACTCATAGTCAACAGTTTTTAAAGTGATTTTTTTTCAATTCTTTTGGGGATAATGATTCCAGTACTCATATAAAGAAGAAACTCAACTCATGTCAATTGCGCTCAAAATTCCCACAATAAAATGCAAAACATGAAAACTGCCCTTATTTCACTTTGCATTGCACACTTCAAAGAGAGTGTAATCCTTCAGAAACAGGAAATGCACTGTCTTTGCACTAACACAAAAGAATCATTCCAGACTTCAGTGTCCTCTGAAAATAAAGCCTCTGACACAACCATGACTCTGGGAAAAATTCCTGAAAATGCAAAGAACTGTAATAAAAAAATGTGATTTTGACTTCTAAATTTTAGGGGATATTGTCGTGATACATATACATGGTATGCATATACCTACTGTATCCTCTGCTTCTCAAACTACTACCAGTAATACTTGTTAGCATTTATCATGGTATGCTTCTGCATGCATTTCAGTTCTGGCAACACTTAAGAACATGCATAACTTCACTCATGACAATAGTTCCTTTGTCTGACCTGATGGGGAGGAGCCCTGAGGAGAGGGATGCTCTGGGTGTCCTGGTGGGTGACATGTTGGCCATGAGCCAGCAGTGTGCCCTGGTGGCCAAGAAGGCCAGTGGGGTCCTGGGGTGCATTAAAAAGAGCATGGCCAGCAGGTTGAGGAAGGTGACCCTCCCCCTCTACTCTGCCCTGCTGAGGCCTCACCTGGAGTACTGTGTCCAGATCTGGGCTCCCTGGTTCAAAATGCCAGGGATCTCAATGAAATCAAGTCTAGCAGAAAGCTACAAAGATGATAAAGGCCGCAGAACACCTCTCGTATGAAGAAAGGCTGAGAGACCTGGGCCTGTTCAGCCTTGAAGAAAGAAGACTCAGAGGGGATCTGATCCATGTCTATAAGTATCAAAGGAGCAGGAGGCAAAAGTATGAGGCTGAACTCTTCTCTGCAGTGTGTGGCAATAGGACGAGGGGAAATGGTCGCAAACTGAAGCACAGGAAGTTCCTCACAATTGTGTGTGGGAAATTCTTCACAGTAAGGATGAACAGAGCAATGTAGCAGAGGAGATCCCTTCCAACCTTACTTACTTACGAAGGTTTCCTTAAAAGAAGAAAATTGAGGATTGGGCCTCAAGAAGTTGAGGTTTAGGTAAGAGACAGAAATAAGCTAAGAACGGTTGACTCTTTTTTAACATAGAAATTATTACAGAACATAAGGTCCAGCATAAAATATATTAGACACTGAGGAGAAATTCAAGTAGCAAACAAAGGAGTAGGGGAACACAATACATCTCTCTGAGTAAACAGCTGTTTACTAACCAGTTAAGTGTCAAAGATAATTTCTAGTATAATCAAGGGATATTTATATATAGTTACTAAAGGGAAACATACTTTATTCTAATAAAAAAGATGTGCAGAGGATCTTCCCTAAGGAAGGCAAAAAGAGCAGTTTTGAAGAGTAAAAGACTTAAACAGCCTAGACTTCCCATAAGATCTGAATGGAAAACTCATGTACCATGTCAAATTCCCATCGTGACTGAATGCAATCAGCAAATAGGCTGAATAACAACTTTTTTAATGTAACTTTAAAGTACATTAGATGCACAATGTACTTTATTACTTCATTTATGCCCACTCTAAAAATCTGTAGCTATTTCCTCTTTTGAATATTTGTATTTACATTTTTATGGTAATCTGGCATACATGTCTTATTAACTATGTAGGCTAACAACAGTACATTTATCTGTATAAAGATAGTAAATGTCTAAATGTGGTTCCTTTACATACTCTCACAGTGCTTCAACTTTCAGGCCCACCTTGCATCATGAACCTGTGGAACCAGTGGCAGTCAGCACCAAAGTGTCAGGGCAGATGGAAGTGCCTACCTGTGAGTGTTGGCATGGCAAAGATTCTCTGGGATGCAGAAGTGCAGATTATTGGGAAAACATTTGAATCTCAACAGGCAAAGGGAAGAGGATGTTGTTTCTTTTGATTACTTTTAGATTCATCTTAATTTTAATTTATTTTCAGTTTTACACTGGGCTTATAGTTTAGAACACTGTGACACAGAATAGCAAACCGATGATGATCTTCAAATATGTTAAAACTTGTTATATAGGTTTTACTGCTGTGGATAGGACAAGAGCAACTCCATACAGACTGCTGCAAGATTAATTTAGGCAAGACAGTAGGAAAAAGCTTTTGAGTTTGCAAAACTCTGGAATAAACTGTTTTAGAAGCTACTGAATAACCTCCACTGACTGTTTTTAAGAGTAAAGTATACAGTAGAAACAGTTCAGATATGATTTTGTGTGTATGAGCATGTGATTTTTGGGAAGGGCAGAGGACTAATTGACCTCCCGAATGCACTCAGTATTTTGCTTAATGATTTTATGAAAATGTCACATACATATGAAGCAGAACTGACAAGCACTGCACGTCACTTATTAGAACCTGTCTTCTCCCAGTTAAAAGGCTAATACATTAGACCATTGCAACAGGCAGCCCCAGGAAAACGTTCCAAAATACTCAAGTAGTCCTTTGCATGGAAATATGCATGCATCTCTTTACAATTTTTCAAAAGGAGTCAGCATCTCAGCAAATCACATTGTTATGCTGTGTTATGATTCATGATGTTTTCATAACGATGTGACATGTCTAAATGACAAAAACCTGGCTTCCTACCAAAAATGTAAAGCAGTTTACTTTTTTTGTGTTTTTTTTTTCCACAGGAAAAAAGCCATTATCAGTTCATATAGTAAATTCCCCTGCAGAAAGTGGCACCAGACCAGTTTAATATAGAGTATCCCCCAAGTCTGTAATTAGGAGACACAAAGAAATTCAAAGAATTCTAGCAGCTGAAGTTTTTGTAGAACTGTGAACCATTTCAAGAAATGAAAATAAATAAATATATTACAAATAACAGAACTGCAACTTAAACATCATTTGGGAAATTGTGGAAACAGTCATAATACTTCCAAAAGCCAGAATACTTTTTTTTCTTTTTTTATATTAAGGGCACATGTAATTGGCAATGAGTTTGGTCTTTAGATTGAAAAGAAAGAAAAAATAAAACAACAATCAAACAAAAATCAAATAAAAAAAACAACTACCTGATAGATAATAATGCCAGAATTTGCTGCTATTTAACATTATTGTTTTGATTTGCTGTGTTAACATGAAATCAGTAAACGATCTTTTGAATAGCATGCTCCTTTGTTACAAATAACTCACCCTAGATTCTTTTCCCTGGCTACTTCAGAAGATTGCTAGATCTCTTTTAATGTCAGTTTTTAATAAATGCAACATAGCTTTTGGCTTTCAAATTGTATCCTGTAAAGTTGCCATGACAGCATGGAAGATTCTGCGCAGCTCTGCTGTTCCCTTCTTACCAAAGTCTCTTAGCACCTGCCCAAATATGCACTAAGCAATGTGATTAGCTCCTATCATATCATTCATCCTTTTGCTCATCATCCCCCAGTGTCAGTGAAGTGTTCAGTATTTTGTTCTGGTAGCATGTTAGTTTTTCAGTTGTTATTTTAAAGTTATGTTACTCTGTCCCCAGGTTAGAAAGGTAGAGACAAAATATTCTGTTGCAAGGTGGCATGAGATGTGACATTCCTCCACTCCCCTGGGAGATCATTCTGCAGCCTCATATCTCTTTTCGCCCTCCAGTATTCTAGACAGACTCAGCAGTGCATTCATAAAATTCTCCAGAGGAAAAAAAAACAACAAAAAAACAAACATAGAAAGAAGGAGAAGGAGGGCTACCAATGTCTTTGCTCATTCACCTATTAGCTCCTTGGAGTCCCAGCCACGCCCTGACTCTTACAGTGATAGCAAGTACAACAGGTAATACCATCCCTGCTTACTTGCAGCAGGACATTCCCTGTATAACAAGTACTGAACTTAGTATGGAACAATAAACTCAATTCAGAGCAAATTCAGTGCCTCTAGCACCTTGCATCAGGTTGTAAGACAGATGATTTTAGGCATCAAAGGATTTTTGCTTTAATTCAGCAAGTCTTTCGAGACCACATGCAACTGTATTTGTAAAACGATGTACTTTTTGACTCAGAAAATATACCATATATACCAGCCAGGATTTGTTCCTGAATCAGTCATCCAACCCTAATTCTAATAGAATACCTCTGAATAGTTTTACACTAATAACGGCTCTGTAGAGACTCTTGAAATTATAATATATTAAACACCCATCAGCCTATCAGACGAACATGCAATTTTATGTTCATTACTTCTTGGTTCCTGACTATAGAATTTGGATGGTTGCACCTCAATTAAAAGTTGAATCAAAGTTAATATAATTTAAATAAAAACTTCAATAAAAAGTTAAAGTTCTGTTCTTAATAGCATTAATACCCTCTAATGACCGCTACGGTCATTACCACTAGATAACTGACCTTCTTGAACCTCTCCTCGCATAGAAACCTTTCTTCCAATACAGTCAATTATTTAGAAGTAATGAGCACTCTGTAAGAGATTATTGTTTAACCAAGTACCTTGACACACTGCTTTTTCCCTGTTATCTCTATTCTTCAACAAATGGTACATTTTTTTCTATTATTGTCTGTTCAGCTCTGACAACAGAAGGCTGCTGTCTTATTCTTTCCAATGTGGAAGTTCACCATGTAATTGGAAAAACCTCAGATACAATTAACATCTTGAGAATTAGGGTGTTCTGAAACACCTTTTGAGCAGCAAATGTGGTCCTGTAAAACAGCAGTTCTGAGGGTAGGTTTGAGATACCTAGGGAAAATGAGGTAGGAAAAATGAAATTTTGAGGGATGAAAGGACACAGGACTCTCTGATAATGTGTGGACAAAAGTACGGGGGGAAAAATGAGAGAAAAAGAATAACACAGACAAAGAATAGAAGTATAAAATATGTGAAAAGGAGAAGTGAATGAAGGAATAAATGAAAAAAAGAAGAGCAAAGAAAGAAGGGGAGATAAAATCAAATTTAGGTGGGCAGAGCTAATTTTCATAATGAAAAATCCTTTTGGCTGAGTCCTGGAAGCATTAGGTATAAATGAATCTTTGTTACTCTGAGGTGTGAGAATTACTCTCTGAACAAGCTCAAATCTGGAAGTCAAAACTCCTAATGACTGTAAATAGGAAAAGCTTCTTCATCCCTCTGACTCAGCTTCTTCATCTGCAAAATGAAATCTACATTTTGCTATTGTCAACACTGTCATTATTTAGTTGACAACAAAGGAGATATTTGGTCAAATGATTTTCCTGCTCTCATGCCACTGCCTAAAAAATCAGCTTTTCTTTCAATATTATCTCTCTCATGTTGGTTGAGGTTTTCTCTGCAATGGACCCATGCTGTGCAGTAAGGGGACAGCAGAGTACAACAGGCAGGGGACCTTCAGAGCAAACTGCTTACATCTCTGATGCTGGATTTTTTTTTATTTTTTTATTTTTTAACAAGACTATAGGAAAGTATAAAGCAATGTTCAGTTCTGGAAAACACTACAGGTAAAACTGCTGTATACAGAACTCTGTCAAGTAAATACTTTACTACACTGGAAGAAAATGGAGCAAGAAGGGATCTTTTTATTATTTGTATAAAATATATTGTTCTTCCAGGCTCTACTGAAATAGTTTCTATTTAATTGCGGAGAAATCCTAAGAAGGTTACAGCACTGAAACATTAAAATTCTAAGGGCAACTAATAACATTAAAACTTTATAGCCCCAGATAGAATAATTTAGACAAAAACAACATGAACATATGTTTTGTGTAATAATAACAAACATTTATAGCTGTCAAGAGAGAAAAACACAGGTTTATGCACACCTTAATGGCGTGCATGGGTGAGCATGAGTATATTTAAAACATAATATATTACAAAATTGACAGCAGGCATGACTCTTCTGGGTACTATGTTAAATCAATGAATAAATTACCAAAAGTGTGCTGTGGCTGTTTGGATGTGTAATTGAGCTTAACGTATGTAGTGTTATTTCAAAAGAAACTGTTCAAGGAGTTTCTAGACTAATCCACTATGCATCTTTACTAAGCTGTTTACAAATAACAATAAATGAAACTGTCTCACAGTAGGAAGGAAGTTTAGTTATACACATTACATAAATGGAAGAAAAGTTAATTTTAATGTTTTTCAAGAATTAAAAACAAACTTACAATAATATTACTAGGATTTACTGAATTGGAAATCAACATTTTTCATTTTCAGCTTTATATTTATTTAAATTAGCTTATATTCTACAGATAGAAGTCTTTTTAGCAATATGAACCAGGGGTAGCTCCAAGGAGATAAATATAGCTACTTTCACCTTTAAGAAACAAGTTCCAAATGAATTAACTAGGAAAAATATGAACCTAAATACATTCTATTTATTTCCTTAATACTGGGCTTGTTCAACAGATAAACAATATACTTCAAAAGCATTTTATTAGAGTATAAACCTATGGAAGTAACCTTTAAATTTGATTGTTTTTGACTGGATGATAACAAAAATAAACAATGTTGCAAACTAATCCATTCATTTTGAAATATACAAGAAAATGCCTGGGCACATAGTGACACTTCTTGTTTTGGGGCTGTTTCATCTTATTACATCCGAAGTTTATAAAATAGTAAACTTCCTTGCATTTTCCTTGACATATTTCAGTTCTTATACTAGTTGGTTACTACACACTGCTCTCAACTCTTGTACCTCAAATGTAGGAAGCATATCCTATACAGATTAACTCTTACCATTAAGGTGAATTTGCCAAACCAAGTGCAAGGACAGAAAAGACAAGCTGACTTCAGTCAACTTTTTCTTGCCTGTCTCCACTGAACTTAAGTGACAGATCTCAAAAGTAAGCAACCAAAAATGCACCATTCCAGACTTCTGATACATTTTAAGACAGCATTTCAGAATATGATACAAAACTCTCAAGCACTTAATCCTCAGCATTTTTCTCTGTGCTTCTTCCCCATTTTTCTACATCCCATAAGGGACAATATGACCTGTCAGCATCAACCATAAGTGTGATGTTCTTAGGCTTCATAAACTGAAGAATTAATTCTGCCTTCTGTTCTAAATGCATAGCCTTTTTCTATAACGTGACTGTAAAGAAGAAAAAGAGGATGAAGAAATGAAGTGTACATGCCCAGATGAGCTATTCTTTCACTCAGGCCTGATGATGGTTCATAAAGCATGCTATGGGGCGATTATAAAAGAATATGGTATACCACCTGTCTCCTGCTCAGAAATCCCTTGTTACATTTAAAGCCATCACAGGTTAACTGTTATTAATGTTTACAGTTGCCCACGGGATAAGGCTAAGTACACTACTACTCCATTTATTTTTCTGCAGTTACTTCCAAGAGTTTAAGAAACAAGTCTAACTTTCTAATGTGATACAGGCCCTAGTGCATCTTCCAAATTCATGTAACTACTCAGTTTTGTAATATCAGTAAGTGAAGCTCAACTGAGGTATTATAGGGAAGGCTTAAGTAAAAATCCTGTCAAAATACTTAAGAACTTGATATAATGGTAGGATTACCCACAAGTTACTAGAGCTGACGTACAAACTTGAATATGCTTTTACTAAGTGCTCTACTGAAATAGTTATTTATTTTGCCATATTGTAGACACATATAATGAAATCAGATCACACAACACATTCTGTTACCTTCTAATAGTCCAGCTTAAAAAACAGCAAAATCTCTAACACTGCTCTCAATCTAAAGTTTAAGTGTAACCAAGTGTACTCTGCTACAAGATATTTAAGAACAAGTCTTATTTAAAATGCAGGATGTCCAAGAAGATTTTTCCTTCACAGTTTTACCTTAATTCCCTTTTGTGACCACCCCAGTGAAGAATAGCTGTTTTATGTATACAGCTGAGACTAGCACTGAAAGATTCTGCAGATTAAATCATTGCTATAAGCTGTTCTGAATAACAAAAATAGGAGCTGAACTGAAAAAAAAGCCACCCAAGCACACTGAATATAAATGTAATTAAAATATTTTTTAAAGATTAAAAATATGCAGAAGATAAAATTTACCTTTATCTAATAGTATCTTTGTTCACATCAATGTTCCTTTTGTTCTCTATTACACATTTAATCACTCCTAGACATCAACCATAACAGCAAAAACTCAAATATTGAACTGATAATTAAGCAGAGTAATATTTATAAGATGTTAGTTTATTATGTAGATATGAACACTCAATTTAATGCACAAAAGCAATGAAAGTAGAATTTCTTTTGAAAGATCAGAGGAGTGCCATGCCAGTCACTCTTCAATTGCATAAAGAAATAATTTTTGTTTTCAGAGCAGCAATATAATTCTAATAAAATGACAAAGATAGAATGCTTTTAACAGAAGCAACAATCTTTCATAATTACAATTGGCAATAGCATCTGTATTAAGTTGCCATTTACGTATAAAATACAGGGTTTCTAGGAGACTGTATAAAAAAAGGGAAATTAGCTTTATAAGCATAATTTTTTAAAATATTAAATATTGTGCAATGATTTGGCACTAAAAAGAGAAAGCATTACAGTACAGTAAGGAAGCTGAGTCTACCCCATTCAAGCCTACACTACCAGAGTCAGACAAGCAAAATAGCCTTGCAGAGAAAGTAAAGGAATCCTGTAAACTTATCTTATAGCTCTTCAGGTTCTGTTACCAGCACAGTCTAAAATATTTATCATTGTGGTGACTGGTAAGCAGCATATAGGTAGAACACACATTCAGACTTTATTTGAGCATATCAGAAACATTTTGGTTTGCAAGCAGTTACTATAGCTACAAAAAGTTGGCATTCAATCCTGCCAGCAGATCTGCATCTGGCCAGGAAGAAGTGAGACAGTAAAAAGTGCCCTCATACGTATCTGTGTGCTTTGCTTGTGATTCTGGGGAAATCCTGAACTGGTTTGAAGAGCAACATATGACACAGAGTGCAAGGAAGCAGCAATAAATACTGAAAGATAACTGAATAGATCCAAAATATCAAATAATTTGCTTAATTAGTGATTGCTATCTCTTACTATTCTTGCTATTACTATTTACAACCACAAACTTGTTCACATTTTAGGTCAGCGAGGCTTCCTTTCTTTAATTCTCTTATTTATGATTTTTTTTCTAGTATGTTCCAACGTTTTCTGAATTAAGACTCAATAAAGAGGTCAATTAAAAAGGCTTTATTCCTCCTTTGGCTATATGAACTTGGATTTGAATGGTCAGGATTCTAAGCACTCACAAAAAGGGAGAAAAGCAATACTTCTAGTAGGCTATCCTGCGTTTATGGGTAAAGGAGGCACTAAACTTTGGTTTTACAGTGGGAGATGTCTACTTTTCAGTAAAATCAACCTGTGCATTCATGCATACATGTTACCAAGAATTTGTTAAATTAGCTTTCTCTAAAAATCTGAGAAGCATGTGAAGTAGGCAGATATGAAAGAAGCTTTCCAATACTCACTACTGAAAATACATTCTATTAAAAACAACAGAACAAAATGCATCAGTACAGTTGTACAGAGAAAGAACAGACACGGGAAAAAAATAAATCAAATGCCATTGGGTAGTTAATACTTAGTTTAACTGATTTAAGATAAATGTGCTCAATATGAATTCATGCACACATACACTCATGTTTCTACATTTTCAAATATAGGCCAAACCCAACTGGGAATTCTGGCTAAATAAAACTTGTCAGAGTTCATCCACATGTGAAGTTACCATAGCCTAATACACTTTCAGAGTTTCAGAAAATAGTGCTCAAAGATTCAAATAGCATTTATGATAAAATTTGCCCCCTGGGCATATATCGGTTTAAATATCTGTTCTCATCAAGTTCTCAGTCTGCAATTGTTCTCAGTGGAGTGATGTAGATTTAAAGCATCTTTCAAACTGAACTTTATCTATGCTTTGATAGAAACTTGACCTCCTATACTTAAACTCCAAATTTGTAATATCTTTGCTACTAAAGTTTCAGCATAACCATTGCAATTAAAAGTGATAGTCTGTTGAAGAGTCTAGGGTTGCAAAAATGTAATCAATACACAGTATTTAGAATCACCACTGTTAAAAAATACACAAGCTTGAGACCACAGAGACTTTGCAGTTCTTGTTCACATTTTCAGTTATTATACGGCTTATGTTACCTTTGCAAAAAATATTAGAAGGTGTTGGATTAAAAATGTGAATACATTTTGCACCAGAATTGAATACTGTACCACTTTTTTTTATTCAGTTTGGCTTCTAACATTTTATACTTGGTATAGAGCTTAATAAACCAGAGAGTTTACTTTTAGATTAAACAGAAAAATATGAAGAGCCCTGGAAAAATTTTAGAAACCTGGATTGATAAAGATCATTAAAATTATGTCACATTCCTGGAAGTAGCGTCATACAATAAACTATCCTTGAGCTAAAATGGGAGCCAGGTTTACTTACCTTCAGACTTCAGGGACACAGTTTCATGAAAAACTAACAAAATATTCATTTAACTAGTGATACAGAGAAGCTTTAACAGAGCTTTTTATAAAAACGATTTGATTTAATGACTTTAAAACTCAAATTCTACAAGCTTGGAAACTTATAATCTTCACCCCAAAATTACCTGCCTGATTGAAGCATTTTAGCTAAGCAAGACTTGCTCTACTGTATAATTTATGTGAGGTTAGATATATACAAAATACATGGGAGAAGAATCTTAGCATTTTTATTATGAAGAGAAGGTTTTAGTGAATATTATTCTGTGTGCAATGTATCAGTTTAAGATTGTACTGAGTTCGAAACCTATAGAAAACATTCTGTACAGGGATTACATGACTAGTTTTTCATCGGTTTTTGAAAGCTTCTGGTTGTCTGAAGAAAATATCCCCTCAAAGTACGACAAAAAGAGATGAGCTCTCTTGGCAAGGCACAGGTTTTGTCAATAAATAACTCTGTTCCAGAAATGTACGATATTCAGCAGCAAAAAGTAGTGACTGTTAAACTGTACCCAAAGCTCTGCAGTTGTTCTGAACAGAAGAGATAAATACACTCACAGCTGATATCGCAAAAAATTTAGATGGCAGATCGTAACTAGTGAGCTGGAAGAAGGCCTGGATAAAGATATTTGGAATTTTGGCTTAATGTCTGATCTGCAAGGTGTTGCATTAATGACAGAGAACTTTCTCACCTAGATGGGAATATGGCTTATTATGGATATATTAGAGAAAATGCCTTCCACTAAAGCACCAGCACCAACTCTCCTTATACAATAATATTCCAAGAAAATACTTGATTAAGCCATGAGATAAACACAGATCAGGATGGCATCTGTATCACCAGATGAAAGTCCCTTTCTATATATGTTCAATATTGGAGACAGAAATCTGATTTTCATTTCATTATCTTTCAAGTTGTTACTGATTAAGTGATGGCTAGTTACTTGTCATTTTATTACACAACATGAGATACAGGATTTAATGCACACATCTGATTCTAAATTTGTGAACATGGAAGAGAGCAAGAGAGACTGCAAGAGAAATAAATTCAGTTTCAAGTGTAAAGTTTTAGAATTCCTCTTGACTTAAACTTCATCAATCTAAGTAAAATGATCCCTCTGGCATATGCTATTCCTGCTCTTTTGTCAGGAGCAACTAAGTAAAAGAGAATGTGCCATCTAACAACTTCTAAATAAAAGCCATACTACCTGCAATACTCCAACACAGAGTACTTAAAGCTCAATTTTCAAAGTGGTTATGTAAGGAAAAACACTAGATAATGAAGTCTTGCTTTCTGCTGACACTCTCCATGCTTTCAAGTAATGGAAGGCATCAAAAAACATACCAGTGTGTTGCTTTTAATACAATGCCTGCTCTGAAAGCAATACCTGTTGTTTTATTATGCTGGCCCAAGATGTCAGAGGTGGATGTTGGCAGTGTGGCAGTAGAGGTAGAATCACCCCACCAATATTCAATTACATTTTGTAGCTGAGACAGATGGCAGCAGTGTCAGTCCGACAAAATGGCACCTGACTAGGATGTATGTATTATGCAAAGGTATGGAACTGAATTCCTCCATGCTGAAAAAATTTATGGAGACCAAACAGTGGATGCAAATACAGTGAGGTGGTGACAGCAGTATGAAAGACAAGCCATGTTCCAGATGGCTATGCACAGCTGTCATACTATGAAATGAAGAAAATCTCAATCCGCTCATCCTAGTGAATCAGCAGACTACGTTGAAGGAACTCTGTACAGAGCTGAATATTGGCTTTAATGTGTTGGAAATTATGGTGGAAACTTCAAAATATTGCAGTTTGCGCCAGCTGGATCTCACAAATGCTCACATAGAAACAGAAAGAACACGGTAGGTAAATTTCTAAAGACCTACTGAACCACTATGAGGCTGAAGGTGACAGTTTAGATTACACATACCTGTGGCATGGTGTCACCACCATGAGCAAGAGTAAAAACAGTAGTCCATGTAGTAGTGACATATGAATTCCCCACCAAGAAAAGTTCAAGATGTACCTGTCGGTGATGTGCACTGTCTTTTTGAATAGAAAAGGAGTGATAGTTCTGGATTTCCCGGGACCTAGACAAACCATCAACTTTGATCACTACTTTGCTATGCAGTCTAAGTACAAGGATTGAACTTTGAGATTCAGGCAAAAGAAGGCAAAGTTTCTACTGCAACATGATTAACGCCGGTCCCAATACCAGTTTGAAGACTGTGGAGGAAACTGACAAGCTTGGTTTGACTGTCCTACAAGACTCACTGGATTCAGCACCTTCTGACTTCTATCTGTTCATGCCAATGAAGGATGGACCGAATAGGCATTTTCTTAACTACACCATCATATTGGCTGTAAAACAGTGGGACATCTCTGCTGATGCAAATTTTTATGAGCATGGCATTCAGTCTTTGCTCACTGTTGATAAAAATGGACAGCTAATGGTGATGGCTATGCTGAAAAACTGTTTTGTAGCTGAGAATTCAGTCTATCAAATAACGTTATTTTTCTTTTTGTTGTAGAATGTATTTCCATGGAAATATATAGCAGGCATTACTTTCAGAGCAACCAACTGCATCATGCTGATGTCTGCATATTTAGAAATTTAGAATTGATAAAAGATACTGAGAAATAGAAAAAAAAATGTAATGACAAATATGGTATTTCTCTACACAAATCACAAAGATGCCAAAACACTTCATTTGTACATTCTTTTTCTATCAAATGAAAAGTTACAATTAGTAGCAGTAAAGAAAGGACTGTGAGCAACACCAAATGGGTTAGAAATAGGAATTGACTTAAAATTCATCTAGTTCTAATCCCTCTGCTATGGGCAAGGTTGTCAGTCACTATATCAGGCTGTCCAGAGCCCCATCTGGCCTGGTCTTATATGGCTCCATGGTTGGTTCTTTCACAACTTCTCTGTGGCTGGTCACAAGTGGTGTCCCCCAGAGGTCCATCCTGGGAGTGGCGCACTTGAAAATGTTTATCAATGACATAGACATTGGGATCAAGTGTACTCAACAAGGCCCTGCACTTGGGTCAGGGCAATCCCAAATGTGCATGTAGACTGAAAGAAGAGCTTACTGAGAGCAGCCCTGTGGAAAAAGGTTTAGAGGTCCTGATGGACAAAAAGTTGGACATGAGCTAGCCTTGTGTGCCTGCAGCCCAGAAAGAAAACTGTATCCTGGGCTGCATCGAAAGAGTGGCCAGTGAAAAGAGAGAGGTGATTGTCCTCATCTGCTCTTGTGAGGTATCATCCTCAGTACTGTATCCAGGTCTGTGACCTCCAGCATAAGAATAATTTAGAGGTGTTGGATGTAGTCCAGAGGAGGGCCACAAAGATGATCAGAGGGCTAGAGCAAAATTCCTATGAAAAAAAGTTGAGCATTCCCTGTTTGTTCTCCATTTTGCAGATTTAGTCTCATATTATAATGCTGAGCAAGATGTAATTGTTCTTGACTACAGTGTTTATTCCACCCACTAGTTCTGAGACCAGTGTCACTATAAAACTGTCAAGGACAGTTCCCAGCATCATAAAATGTGGTTAGATATTAAAGAGCTTCAATGAGTTTTCATTTCTTTTTATGCAAATCACTTTTCTGTATATGGAAGACTTTGCTTAGAATGGCTGTAGAAACTGTAAGATTATGCACAACTGAGTGGGAGATGATGCTGGAAATGTGGGATGTTTAATTACATATCAAGGGGGAATTACACTGGTTTTCTTTTTCCATTTAGACAGAGGCTTGTTTAACCACTTCGAACACTTGAGTAGATCTGTCCACTAGTTCTACAATTTCATTCTACTTTATCAAAAAGTTTTTTTGTTTGTTTTACCTCTTATAATCCTTCTTATAATGCTTCTATCAACAGCTGACAGACATGGTCATTTTAGAGATAAGACAATATTCCCAGGAGTGTTTTTTACCTGTGACAACTAAGTCAGATTTCAGTGTTCTAAGCACAGTCTCATAGTTATTCCTCTGAGGCTAGAATAGAGAAGTACAAATATTTTTCAGAAATAAAGTACTTATTCTGGAAAGAAATATGTCCAGAAGTATAGACTACATACATTTAGTAAGCGATGAACTTTTCCACTAAACCAGAAGTAAAATAGGCCAGCATCATATTCGGGCAGTAACACTCATTGGCTCATGGTAATGAAGTACATTGTGTTATTTTTCAATACCACTGTTTACTGAGAGCAATAAAGTTTGCATAGGCCTTTCTCGATAGAGAGGTACTGGCAACATTATTAAGATGTAAGTTTTAAGACAAGAGGTCTGAGACCTCAAGAGAACGTGGAAAAAAAAGCAGATATGCACATGGATATAAATATTCCTCTTCATTTTCAGATATTTTAGAATATTACTTACTATTACTATCAGAATAAACCCCTTATTGCTAAATAACTGACCGTCTAAAAGGATGACACGCATTATATGAGAAATCTCTAATAATGATAGATCAAGTATTTTGTAAAATGCACAGTGGCAATTCTGAGATTTATTTTTAAAGGTATTTCTGAATGGAGTAGAAAACTCATAACTAGCATAATCCAGTTTAAGATGAACACAGTAATATTTTTTTATATATATACATAAACGACGAAATATTTTGGTAAATACATAGAAAAAGAGATATTACTTCATTCTTAAGAGCTAATACAAAGAATGCAGTACATTAGAAGAATGTAGGTGTCATAAATATTAAAAAACCTCAAGTCTTCTACACCAATCTCTGCACTGAATTTAAAGGTACAAGCTGTTAGAAAAATACATACAATAATCTAAATAATCTTATTAGCAAAATCTGAATTCTTCAATTCAAATGTTGATGATGTACTTCTGGAGTGCAGAATCTCCCTCTCTCCTTTCAACTATTCCTTGCAGAAAAGATGCCATAGAGCTAAAAAAAAACATTTAAAAACTCCTAAGGGAAAGGTTTCCTAGAGTCTTTGAAATTCCTCCTTTTCCTATTTCTTCACAGATTTCTAATGCCAACACTGTTTCTGTAGTTTCTCAAGCAAGTCAAAAAAGAAAAATACCCTCCAGATGGAATCTTCAGATTTTCTATTATACTTCTCAGGTTTCTTTTGGCTTTTGAAATAAATGCAAACTGAAATCTACAGTTGAAATACCAAATGTATTTTAATTTTAGTTAATCTTTCAGCATGAATAAGTAGATGGCTTTGACAGTACTACTGCCCATACCTACAAGAACCATATAGGAATATGAATTAATTAATGAAATAACCTGAAAATTCTTTTCAGTTGATCATTTCAGTCACTTGTGCTTTTATTTATGCAGGTGTAGGCACAAAAGTATTGCTTCAGGATCCTATCTCTATGATAAAAAGTGTTAGGCAAGGAGCTGCTACCTACCCACATAAGAAAATATTGAAACAGAAACTATACATTCATTTTTTCATTTTTAAGCATATCTGAATGTAATCATTCTGTGTTCAGATTTCCATAATTTTCACAGCAAAATCAAGATGTATTTTAGAACACTTTTTATGTAATGATTTTGATTGAGCAGTTAGGCGTTTGCCCACAGAAGAGTCAACCAGTTCAGAGGAACAGAGATATATAACCAGGGAGTGTCAAGTCAACTTTAAGCTGGGTTGTTTACTTTAAAAGACCAAACTGAGAAACCAAGAATTTCTCCACCACCTAATTCCTAAACTAAAAACGTATGAGACACTGAATCATTTTGAACCACACAAGTTACCTTGCATATTAGTTCAAATAGCATTTCCCACCTATAGTTTCTTCCTGTATTATGATAAGAAAATCATATCATTCAGTGACATCTTAGCCAAAAACCACCACATAAACAGGTCTCGAGAAAGCAGCGAATATCAACACAAAGAACTGTCTGGTATCAGAATCAAATCTACTCAGCACAAGCACCTGCTATTTCTAGAAACATGTATCTTGATTTCAGCCTTCAGCATGCCAAAATGTTAAGAGTTCCTAAACTCCCTGCTGTATTATTTGTTGCTTAGGATGCAATGGAAAAAACAACACCTTCCAGTGCTACCTCTCAACCATTTTTTTGTACTGATATTAATACATGCCATAAGTTTGTGTTGTGTGCAGTGTCCTTACACTGCTTGCGGCAATTTGAATTAGTATGCTTGGTATTCAAAGTGCTCTTACAAGTTTCAAGTTCAGCAACTGGCAAGTACTATAGCCCTCTTTGATAATTAATATCCACAAAATGGTTATAGGTGTCAATACTTTATTCTTAAAGTACTTGTATTCAGCACATGCACTATTATGGAAGAGTTAGAGGAAAAAGATTTGTGAAAAGGCATATGACCTTCTTCCCACTACAATGGCCATCCCCTAATTAAGCAATGCATCTGATAGTCATTAACAGGAATGAGATAATGAATCACTTTCTCTCTTCTTTGTTAATTTGCTGTAACCAAGCGGCTAATGGATGTCAGAGCTGAGTGATTGCACTGATTATAGTGATTTATAGTTGCAACAAAACAATTTAAAACCATTCTGATTATTCATGTTAAAGATGCTTTATGTTTTGTTTACTAAATGTTTTATGTTCCCCCTCATGCCCCTCTGCACACAATGAGAAAGGTCTTCCAGGAAAACTTGAAAGTTCGAAGATTTTTTATTGTTTCAGAGTAAGGCATTTCATTTTGTTTATAGAAAAAAAAAATTTACCCAGTAGAAATGAAAAGCCTTAGGGTGGAAAGAAAACTTCAGTGGTGCCTAGTTCAAAAGAAGACGGAAATAAGAGGAAATAAGGCAAACTTCAAGCCACTTACCTTAGGGCTCCCAGTCCCTTCCTCATTCTCTGCAGACACATCAGTAGCCAGTATCTCTGCTTTGATGATATCCAGAGCCCTAAGAATCCAGCTGTGTTGCCGTTTGATTTGCCTCTGTAGCTCCTTCCATTGACTTGCAATCATCTGCAGCATGTCCTTCAGTCCTTCTCCAAAACGAAGGGGAAAAAAGTAAGTTGTAAACTCAACTGCTGCTATTCCTTAATCAAAGAATTAGCAGGATATTTAAATAAACAAAACCAAAAATTTAGTGCATTTTCTCAGAAGCGAGTTCAAGAGCATCACTATTGTTCACACTGTAAACAATGCTATAAGGTAAAAAAATTGTTTCAGCCATCACTTTATATTTTTATTTTGTTTATGCAAAAAAATTCAAGAAAAGGAAAATCCCACATAAACTTTGACTGCAGTAGGAAAAGCTATGGTAATCTCACCCTTTAACATCTGATCTTTAAACATATCATAATCTAGCAAATATATTTTTTCCTACCTTCATCTTTTCATATTTTCCATAGTTTTCACATTACTACTTTCTAAGTACAGTATGACATGCAGTACCCTGCTCTGCTATAGCTTCTATACCTTTTTGGTTTATGCACAGAAGTCAGTGATTTCCTACAGCTCTCACATTACAGAGATCTGCCTGACACTGTGAAACAATAGAGGCACAATGTATAACATGATCAGAAAATTGTGAATTGGGGAATAACCTCTACCTGGGTTAAAAGCATGCAAAATGAAGATGGCATTACATAGCAATATATGCTGATTAAAATCCTACTGTCATACAAGTCATGCACACGTCTAAAAATAAAGGAGGTGGTGGGGAAAGAGAAAGGGATATCAGCGTCACTTCCCCCCTCCCCTTAATTTAAGGCCTCTGCAGAAAAAATACAAGCCTAGCCAAAGGAAAAAGGCATTTTTAATTTTAATCTATTCCTCATAAATATATTAAAATTATGTAAGAATTGGTTTAAGAGACAAAATAAAATTTTAACAATGCAATTACCCATTCAGGGTATGTAAAAACATATATGTATATATTTGGAATCCTAATTCATTATCTTTATGCTATTTTCATAGCACCTACATCAAAGAATGTGTCAGTGTAAAGTTTTCACTGATGTGATTTCAATTGAAACTCAACTGAGCAGCAAGACCCAAATAAAATGAACAGACTATTTGCAGGCAGTATTTCATTTTATAAGTATCACTGCATTGTATGCAGTATATGAAACATTTATAAATCTTGAAGGTCAATCTGATAATGCAAATATTAATAATACATAAGGAAGTGAATATATGCAGTAATTTACAGCAATACTTCTTCATTCTTTAATAGTCTGGAGATATAAAGACTTGCAATATTTCAGAAGGATTTACCTGATTTGTGAGATACAATAAGCTCAAGAAGTTGACGTCCTTCCTCTACCACTGCTTCTTTTAAAGCACAGTGGCTATCAACATTCAACTTAAAACTCTGGAAAAAAAGAAAAAATAAAGAAAAAAGAAGGGAAAAATCTCAGCATCAGACGCTCATAAAACGCGCATACAAAACTACTTGCTGCTTTTTAACAAAAAACACATCCCCATTTACCCAGTTGTCCAACTAATCTGCGATGCAAAAAGCTATTGATATTTTGGATCTGGCCTCAAAATGCTTCCATTAGATCAGTAAAGTGCATCTGCGCTGAAACAGCTGACAAATCTAGAAATTAATTAGCTTTTATGAAAAGTCACAACTTGTAGGCTATATGTGGAGTAACAGTGTTCTATAAAATACACTAAATTTATGCCACCACATATGAGCTTTGATTTTTTTCAGATTTATTTGAAATGATGATGATAGAACTATTTATGAAACTATAAAAAAATTACAGCATTGAACATATTGGCCTTATGTGCACTCATACAAGTCTATTGTTTCAGAGTTAGATCACGAACCCATTTTCAAAGAACAAATCACATTGCTTTAGTTCTCTGCATTCTTAATTTGTAAAGCAAGCATTTTTCATCCTTTTTTACTCTAATCTTTTTATTAGTTGTTCAATTTTGTGTCTTTTTTATTGTATTGAAAGCTGTTAATACAGAGGTGAACTGAAAACACGATCTACTCTGTTATGACACTTTGTACACCACTGATAATTCATTTGGAGTAATTAATGAATTAGTTGGCAGAATTTCTCACTCACACTTGCATGTAAGAAAGAGAAAAAAAATACAATACACAAAGAAGTTCTTGCTATATTTAATCATCAATCATGCAGCCCTTAACACACACATGCAACCCTTGTTCTCTTTGAAATGCCTACAGAATGAATGAAAACAATGTTTGACTCCTTGGAAGAGAAGATTTTTGCTTTTTCTTTGGAATGAATTAACTAGCAGTGATTAAAGTAGACTTTGTAAGTGCAGATTTGTAGTTTCTGGATTCTATAAAGCTTATTTATATTTCTCCAAGTACTACCAAGAATTCTGGTACTGAAGATACCACAAAATACTCAGAAGTCCTCATTTCTTAGGAAAGTGACAATTTTTTTTCTTTCCTAACTCCTGTAGTCAGGTTGATTGGCATAACAGAAAATAATATAGCCAGAACTGTAACAAAATGATGTTGTTTCACTGTATTTGTCATGGTTGAAAGAGGAACATTGCTCAAGTAAACCCTTAGTCTTTAAAGCAGCAGTCTACCTGACAGTTAGTGACAGAATATTTTTGAGAATTTTCCACTTAAATTGAGTAATAAGCCAGAATTTTGCTACCTTCAGCATTTTGTCTATCCCAGTTTTCCTTGTATGAGCATCTGAAAATAATGTTTTTAACTCGCCATTGAACAACCGGCGAGTCAAGAATTTAAAAAGGAAAAATGATGCCTGAAATTTGACTGGCCTGTTCTTAAAGCTAGAGTTTTATGAACCCAAACCTAGAAGTTCTTTGTAAGAGCCTGTCTGAACAGGCACTGACAATATTTAATTTACTGTTTACTTAAAACAGGCTTGTACTGAATAGTTTGTAATCATGCACTTCACAGGAAATGCACTATGTGTGTGCCTCACACAGCAAAAGGGAACCTAAAGGACCTGAGAGTAGGTTGTCTAATTTCATATAATTGAAGCTGAGTATAGATGCAGCTGGATGTGGCAGTGTCTCAAGATGATGTGGATGTGTTTGATAGGAAAATTGGAAAAGATGAGGTATTCTTTTTCATTAAGAAAGAAAAGAGACTTGCTGTCCTATAAAAGATTCATTTAACATTACTTACCAGATACTACAATACAGCTTGATTTTCAGGTGCACCTATTAACCAGTAATAACGTTAACTGAAGAAGTAAAATATGATGAATAAAGATGGAGCCAAACTTTGGGCCCTGAATAGCAATATTCTACTTGTACAAAATTCTGATTTTATGGATAAATTATGCATGCCACAAATACTATGAACATACATGAAGTTTAGCAGGATTAAATTCTTATCAGCACATACACATCAAAAGGAGTGAACTATTTAAGTATAAATACCCACAGAAGCAAAGGACTGTCAGCTGAAGTGTGAGTTTTGGCTTTTGAACTGCATGCATATATGTAAGTTTTTATGAGTGGCGATTTCCTAACAGAAAGGAACAAATTAACCAGGAACACTTAAAAGAACAGTCTTCAGTGAGTGCATCAGTGCTCATGGTTCTTCATGCTCACCTGACTGAAAATATAACACATAAAAAAGGCAAACAGAGTTGACAATATAACAAGCATTACCTATATATGTAAATCTATCTATATTTATGCGTACATATACAAATCTGCACAGCTGAAGGCAAAATCAGACCAAACAACAGTAATGTAGAAGGGCCTTCAAACAGAAGGCCTCTCCCATCCTGGATACTTCCCATTCCCTACTCTTTACTTGGGGTATTTGGAAAATTGTAACTCTAACAGCGTGTGACCTAGGTACACTGTTCCTCTCCTCTGATCTCCCCTGATAACAAACTGAGCTCTTGCATCTGAGGAGAGGAAAGGAGAAGAAAAGGGAAGTCAATTAATCAAAGCCATTTTTCCAGACACATTTGCAGCTATGGAGCAGTCTAAATATCATACATGAGCACATATACATTATGGAAAATGCATGGGCAATGGCCTGGCAGCAGCTTTTAAAATAACGCATTAATGTCATCCCTAGCAGTAAGGATATATAACACAGTTTACAAGCTGCAACAAACAAAATTACCTTATGAAGTTCTCTGCACTTATTTCTTACAGTCACCATGCACCTACATATAAATATCAACTGTTCTTATTTAACACAAAAGTGAGGCAAGAACCACACCATTTTATTGAAGCTACAGACTGTAAATAAAGACTCCAAAAGTGACAAGTATTAAGTTACATGAGTGCTGTCTCCTGGTGACTACATGGAGGCAAAGTAGCTTTCCCTTCACAAAATGAAGCTGAGTCCTGAGTTTTGGGAAATCTATTGATTCACTGGATAACAATATCAGGTAGCCAAGAAGGCCAATGGCATCCTGGTTTTAATCAGAAATAGTGTTCCCAGCAGGGACAAAGAAGGTAATTGTCACCCTGTTCTTAGTTCTGATGCTGCTGCACCTTGAGTACCAGTGTTCACTTTAGGGCCCCTTACTACAAGAAAGGCATTGAGGGCCCTAGAGCATGTCCAGAGAAGGACAATGAAGCTGATCAAGAGTCTGGAGAATAAGTCATATGAGGAGTAGCTGAGGGAGGGAACTGGGTTTGTTTAGTCTGGAGAAGAGAATGATAAAGGAAAATCTTATAGCTCTCTAGAACTACTGAAAAGGAGGCTGTGGAAAGGAGATCAGCCTCTCCTCCCATATGACTAGAGGGCCTCAGGTTGAGCCAGGGGATACTCTGGTTGGACATTACGAAAAATTTCTTCTCTCAAAGGGTGGTCAAGCAATGGAATGGACTACCCAAGGAGGCGGTAGAGTCACTGTCCCTGAAGGAGTTCAAGAAATATTTAGCTGTGTTACTAAGGAACACCGTTTAGTGTGGAAATTGGTGGTGGGTTGGACTAGATGATCTTGGAGGTCTTTTCCAACCTTGGCGATTCAATGAAAGCTCCAGAACCATGATGGGAAAAAAGCAGCATCTCCTGACCTACACTGGTGTCTGAACACACTGAGACTTCCTTTTTTTTTTTTTAATGAAATTTAACTGTTCTCTGTTCTCAAAAAAAAAGAAAAAGAATGTATTCTCAAAATATCCTAGTATCACCCTCACATCTTAATTGTATTTACAATTGCTGACAAGAAAGAATATTTGAAAAAAAATATTATTTGAAATTCCCAGAGGATTTATTTTCTGGCTGCAGATTCTTAGATTTGGAAAATTCTGATGTACAAGTATCATATGCTATGTACATATTGAGCTCTGGATATGCAATCTTTCACTGTATCACAACCCTCTGTTCTTAATAAATCCTCATAATTTGGTAAAATACATCTGGGGTCTTCACCTATTCTTATCTTCAGTAAGGACAGCCAATCAATAAATATTCCCAGAGATACACAGACTTTGTACAAACATATGCTCCTTTTTTTTTTTAATTCATGATATGTCCAACTGAATATTTCTTATGTAATTTCTGCCTTTGAGAAACATGAAAGCAACTCAATATCATGTGAACCTAAAAACATAGAATACTTTAAATGACACAGCTATTTATACCTATCACCAGATCAAGGTAGGGAACCTAAGAAATATTTCAACTTGCAAGTCAATCATAATATTAAGATGAGTAATCACCTGGGATACAACTGAGATCTCTTTTTCTTGAGGAGTATTTTTGACGGATTAAATACTTTTGAGAAAAATATCACCAAGCCAGTTATTTCTTAGAGCAACAATACAGACAATTTAAACCATCTGTGACCTAGTATTTTGAAATTTGAAATATTAGCTTAATTTAAAATGTCAAAATAATTACCTACTTTTTATTTGTTTGTTTGTTTTTGAGAGAGAGAGAAAAAAACGCAATAGTTCTAAAATAAGGATTTGTACATTTAAGTAATATTTTGAGTGATAATCTAGCAATTTTAATTATAATAGGCATTATGGCAATGGTCATACAACATGAATCGATAGTATGTTGATATGTTGATAGTATTGGGGAACTATAATCACATATGTCATCTCTGTAACATTTTTGCAGATATTTGCCACTGTCTATTGCTGAAAGCAGTTCTGGCACAACATCGTTGCGGTACAGACATTTAAGATACTTCATTAGCACTATCAGACTTCTGATAACATTTGTGCTGTGAACTGGGAAGTAAACTGTCTCTATCCAATACATATTCAGTTTGAGGAGATACAAAGTAACTTCAGGGCAACAGAAAAAACGTTTACTGCTAGTATGTCAAAATGTTCAGCATAGGATAATAATAGAAACCTATCTCATGACTTTAGCTTTCAATCAGTGATACATATTCTCCAACTTTCACTTGTCCTGACTATACTTTTTGTTCAAACACATTTGTAAAAGGAGAAACTGGTAGAAGTTTAGTGAAGAGCAAGAAAAATTTGATAAAAGCTATAAATGGCAGAAGACTATGAGAAACAAAGAAGACCAGGTAAGTGATTATTTCTATGAACATAAATTGCATGGAGCCAGGAGCTGAACTCAGTAATGCTTGTGGGTTCCTTCCAACTTTTGCTATTCAATCAGTCTATTACTCTGATCTGAACGTCAAGCAGAAAGAAGACTTGCTAGCACAGTACATTACAAGAGGATATAGGAGACAGGACTAATGGAATTAAAAAGACAGAGAAAACTTAAGATAAATACAAGGGAAATTTTCCTTGAAAACCATGTCTATTCATAATAGTCTCCCCTAAGGGAAACACTGAAAGCTCTGATCCCTGGAGACCTTTAAATCTTGACTGCAAAAAGTGCAGGAGTGAGGACTGCAATACAGCAGGCTGACTGTGCAATGGCTTAAGTCTTTCACATGCCACAGAGTTTCTGACTGGCCCAATGCTACCTACAAAGGGGCAGACTCTATTCCCAGTAGTCCAGCAATGACTTACACTTTTGTGAAACCACCTCACCTCTTTTCTCTGTTCATAGCCTCTGTCATTACAGTATTAGAAAATCAATGTTTTGCTCCATTTTTTTTATCTCTTAAATGCAAACAGTTTTGCTACCCTTAAATAAATTTCTAAAGGGAAGGTGTAAAGAGTATGGGGCCAGCAACAGGACAAGGGGCAATAGGCACAAACTGGAACATAGGAAGTTCCATGTCAGCATAAGAAAAAACTTCTTCACTTTGAAGGTGATAGAGTACTGGCACAGGCTGCCCAAAGAGGTGGTGGAGTCTCCTTTTCTGGAGATATTCAAGACCCATCTGATTTTTCTGTGTACTGTAAGAAACAACAAATTTTGTTTCTCACTCCTCCTTGAATTTATCATCACTTAATTTACCCAAGTTATGAATGCATATTTTTAGATGTCCAAAAAAAAAAAAAAAAAAGATAATCACTTCAACTCTACAAGCCTTTTTTGCAGATTTAGTTTAGAAATCATTGAGCCTATAAGCTCCTGCAAATTTTTCTGCTGCCAACTCTAACCTCTTTTCTGAGGAATACTACATAAATTTTTGTTATTGCCTGTCTACATAATACACATGTTTAATAAAATATTAACTTGAGACTCCCCAAAACAAGTCTTAGATTATTTATTATCAATAGGCAACAAGAGATGGAAACACAAACACCAAAACACAGATGACAATTGTATTACTTCCAGTGCTTAATGTGTGAATGATATTTTTGCCTTTGAGAAACATAGCTGTGAACATACAGGAGTAGACCATAACTCTTGGGAAGTAACTGAAAACAAATACAATTTAATTGTTGCATACAGTGTACTTAGTAGTACTTAAAGGTACTGGTCCTATATTTTAATGATTTTCAATCTCAGATATTTTTCTTAAAATGGATTTCATTCCATGTTCAAATAGTGTTCAGACTACATCTACATTGATGATACCAACATACTAAAACTACAAGCAACAGCATACATTTAAATAGACATAAATTGCAACTGAGTTCCAACATAATCATTATGCAGTCTATTAATAAAATAAACATTAGTTTCAAATTGATGTGTTGTGGGTTTTTTTTTTCTAAAGGTGTTTCAGAAGTTGTTACATTGATAAATTAACGTAAAAACCATTATCAAGTTGTCATTCCAAGACTATTCTACAATTGCTATGAAGCTTTTAAGTCAGAACTTCAATGAAATGCTGTATGTTCTCCACTCCACAGATATGTAATTCAGATAGATGCATAAAGAACACTAACATTTTAACTAACTACCCCACTCTTGTTAAAGAAGACATATTCTGTGCTCTGTATGTGTAAACTGTAACACAACTAAAGAGATACAGATGGGCCCAGCTAACAGTGTCCATTGTCATTATGGCATCCTATGGCCCTCTCATGGACAGCTGTGGAAATTTGGGTTGGCAACAAAGAGGAGTGCTGGGGATGCTTGAACCCATCCATAAAATAAGGGGGTGCAATATCCTTTTTTCTTCACAGCTGTACAAAGAATCCACACAGGGTTAAGTATCCACAAATTTGGACAACAGGTTTAGAAAAAAAGAAAAAATGAAAGCAGTACTCTTAACAATATTCAAGCCATTCAGTCTCCAGGAAAATGACTGAGAAATTATTGCTTTGCTACTGGTTTGCACAAAGCAGCCCAAAAATGCTATTAGTTTTCTCCTGAGTGGGAACAAATTATGGCAATAGCAGGTAGCAAGAATATAGGAGCACAGAAAATGGGCATTTCCTTCCTTCATGAAACACGCTTGATAATAATACATCTCCTTCACAACAGTTCTTCTGTTCCTGAGATGCTGGGAGAAAAAGTGTCACTCACTTCTCCATATACAGAAAAGATATGTGCCAGTTCTTTATTGCATTATCTTACAGGAAACAGCTTTAGATCAAATGCAATATTTTTGTATTGGTCAGCACAGCAGCACTGTCAATAGCAGGATATGTACCTGAATTTTCCTAGAGTTTTTTGTTTTTTTCTTATTTAGTCTCCAAAAACTCACAAGATGCTCTAGTTCAGAAGAACAATCCAAACTGTTCAGAAAACTATATTTTTCCCACTATCAGCAACTGTATGTACTATGGCTCTGGACTGTAACACAGAGCTGAGTGCATTCAATGACAGCAACATTTAGTTCTGATGTTCTCACTTAGGAAACAGAAAAGCTTGCCCAAAGGTTATTGTGTTTCTAGATATTCTAAGGTAACTAATACAACTGAAAAGATAGATGCATTCCCTTTGTTTAAGATTCATTTCTGACTTCCATTTAAGTCCTTTTGTTTTAATGTGTTATTTTAAAACTGATCATTTTAGTGTTTACTTCTGATTGATACGTTCTGCAGACTGTTTCCTATATAAAATTACATTCAGAAGCCAAAGCATGCACTGAAGACCTTTCATGGGAACAGCATAACATTCAGAAAATGAAACTAACAATAGGCCAAACAGATTTAAAGCTAAGTCCTTAGAGAAGCATGAGATTTGTCCAGTCAGGGTGCTTCAACTTTTTATCACAATCATTCTGCAGACACTATTGTATATTCTGAGAAAAAAAAATCTAAATTGGCAGCTAGAGACATCAGAAACGTCTGTACAGGAATAACATACTACATAACTTAGTCATTTCAGAGGCTTTAATATCTTCAATAAAACCACTGTTACTATTGCTACCACAAAGAGAGCCAGTAGATTAGCCCAAGGCATGTGTATTTAACATCACTTTCAACAAGAACAGGTATTTAATACTTCCCTAAACTGATGGTTGTTTTCAGGAAATAACATTTTCCATGGAGATAAGAATGGTTTTATTTTATTTTTTTCTGATATAGCAGACTTCTTGCAGCAAGATGATCAGTGATCATGAAAAACCACAGAAGCTTCTTTATGTTACCAACACAATTTCTTATAGGCAAAAATGCAACCTATTTTCTGTATGAAAATGTTTGCTGTTTACAGTTAAGAAAGTGATGAGACATGATGTAGCCATAAATATTTCTATTGGATCCAGGAAAACTTCCATTCTATTTCCCTTTAGATAACAACAGACTCAAAAAACCCATACTTTAAGAAGAACTTGTTTTTTTAAGAAAGAGATGACAAACTTCCTGTCTAGAAGAAAAGTAAATGCTGGATTTAATCAACTTATAATTTCTTTTGAAACACTAATGATACTCTCTGATGTTTAAATGAATCTTAAAGGTCCCTTCCAACTCAAACCATTCCATGAGTCTATGATATTTTTAATTTTCAATTATATGGAATATATACTTCTGCCTAAAGGAATAAAACAATAAATCCTGGTGCAAACAATGAATTATTTTTAAGGAGATCATCCTCTCCCGTTCTTCAATGAGTGGCGAATTACTTTGTGCTGCCTTACAGGAACAGGAGTACACTAGTTGCCATCTTTTTTAAGGGCAGCATATATATACTGCTGCAATGAGAGTAAAGTGAAACATCTGCCCTGTTACAAACTGTAAATTTAAATGTAGGGAAGCTATAGCCACAGTCCTACTCAAAACAGCAAGAGGCAACAAACAATTTGAAGGTAAGCACTTTATCTTGGGAATCATTCTTTAGATTATTTTCAAGAACCAAAAATCTATCATTTTATACTTATAACCATTTATATATGATAAAATGTTGCCTATACTCAGGGCTTCAGAACTTTAATTTACAGAAGTTCTGAAGAGTTTTAGGATAAAAATGCCTGACTACTGGTTCCAAAGTTCTAACTAATTTTAACTTCACTGAAATATATTTGAAAAACAAACAAACAAACAAAAATGCTTGCCAGCATCTATTAATAATGCAAGAACAACTGACAAGTTTGAGTAAATAAACACCAGTTGTGGTATTTCTTAAAGTAAGTCATATATTATCTAGTTCTAAGTATCAAACGATACAGAAAAAGCTTTGTACAAAATACACATAAAAGCAGACTAATGTTGCACACTTTGGAATCTGTGAACGGCAAAACAAGAAAGCTGAATATGACTAAAAACAAACAGGAAACTTAGGAATTTAGATCTAAAAATCCCAGGTCTCAGTTGAACATATCTATTTTACAGTGCCTTTCATTTAAATCTTTAAACATTTAAACTGATTGAGTCTTTCTCCACCCTTCACAGAAGGGCTGCTCATTGCTTCGGAAGCTCTCACTGTGGGACCTTCAGACAGTCCCTGAGACTCCTGCACGCAGCTCCTGTTGGATGTTGGCCAATGCATAGATACTCTGTACATGCTTGGAAGCACTGTTTAACATCTGGGATAGACAATCTTGCCAAGTCAGATACAAGTATTACCTAGAACAATAGTTTGGGGAAGTGTAGCAATTTAAGCTGGAGATTTCATTAAAGGACACTTGTAACAGAAACTCACATGGCCACCATCTTCAAGAGATTTCACTGCCTGAGCACTACATTAGGCAAAGATTCTAACAAGTGTGGCAAGCTTTGAGGTTGTTTTGTTCTTGATGATGATGATGCCTGGAAGTGTCTGCATCATACCATTTCTCAAAGTGTCAAAGATGTAAAAAAGCAAGACAAAAGTGAGGAATAAATTGATCATGTGCATTGGTACCCTAACATGACAATTAAGAATTTGACACATTAGAAAACTTGTGGGGTATTCATAAACTTGTCCTCATTTCCTCTGTAAGATTATTCTCAGCAAGTAATAAGAAAAGGAAAGAGTACATTTTTCTGCTTTCCTCTTCCCGCATTTATTTTTCTTAGAATTTGACAGCAGAGACTTAATTCATGAATGCAAAATATTCTCTCTTTATGGCACTAATTCTGTTATTGCAACAAACATACTTCCAACAAAACAATATCACAGGTGGTGAAATTGATAATTTGTGCCAAGGGCTAAGGCCTTGTCTCTACTAATAAAAATAAAAATACTAATCTACTGATTTTTCACTCCTTCTACGACCAGAAAATTTGCATTAGTGAGGAATAAAAGTTATGAGGTTTGATAGTGCAGATGCAGTTAACAGAAAAGAGACAAAACATTTTCTTTCCTTTTCAGTTTAGTTTGCTACTAGTGTCTGTACTATGAGTTCATGAGCCTGAAACCTACATTTAAAGTGTTAAGCTCCTTTTACTTCAACAGATCTAATGTTATTGTGACTACCTGTACAACCTGATTGACAAAAGAATAAAATGAGTAGTGTAAGTACCTTCCCAAAGACCTTGATCAGCATTGTCTTACAATGATCAATCACGGGATATTTTAACATTGAGCTTAATGTGATTTGAAGTTCATACACTTCTGTTTAAACACAGATTAGGATTTCTGTCAGACAACTGCCACTGAAAAGCTGACAATCTAATTAATACAAATAACTCTATCTTCCCATTATAAAAATGTTCTGTATTTTAATAATTCAATTCTGCTGTGTAAAAATGAATATGATAGCATATGTTCCCTGAAATTCAAAAGGAAAATGCATAATTACTATTTTTCAAATTGTACAATGGGTTTTCACTGACACTATATGCCATGAAAATAATTATAATACCATCAGACTGAAAGTGTTCTTTAGACATTTCACTTCACAGAAACAAAGAACAGAATGCTCCAAATATCCACCTTTGATTAAACAGTCATACTCAAACGTAGAATATTTCAGGTACATTCCCATGATACAACAAAAAAGATTTTTTTTTTATCCCCAAATTAAAATAGTTATCAGCAGATTTAATACAGTGTACAACTGGGAGCCTAAGAACTTACAGGGGAAAGTAGAGCATTACAGGTGCCCAGACACTCATTTATTCTGACTGCCCCTAGCAATGAATAAACTCTTGGCTACCATTCCACATTCCAATCTGTTAGATGGCTTTGGCCTTACCTCCCTGAAAACCAAAAGGCAAAGCTAAAAGTAATTAACTGCAAAAGAGCTACTGTGCTCTTCCACATGGAAGAAGAGGAAAAAGAATCTGACTATGACTGAGACTCAGTCTGGTGATCATCCTGTTCCTAGGATAGCATAGGTATGTTTCTTTTTATTCAATCAGAAATGAAAACTACAATTCTACTCATTAAAATCTGTGTCTCCAAAAGTTTCATGTTGTAAGGGGAAAACAAATTGAAATCATCAATGCCTTTTCTGAGGGACCTGATCTCACTATATGCTCTGTATCTTCAGAGCACCTGAAAATATAATGGGAATCCACATTAGCACATGGGAGCAAATGTGTGTAGTACAAGACAAAAATCCAAACTCTGAAAAAAAAAAAAAATCCTGTTGTATAAGGCAAAATTCCAAAGTCTTCATACTACATTTTATAGAGTACCACAATATGCATTATATCTAGTTGCTGCTCGTAGGCATTATACAATAATATTTAAGAACAAAGGACACATAAGAGTTTGCTCTATAGCTGAAATTCTGAAAACAGTTTTCCATTAATTTCAAATTTTGTATGTAGTTAAGTGATTAATTTAATAATGGTCATTCTAGTATTACAGAAGGGATTAAAATGACCTTTCTTCCTGTAATGCATCAAATGACTTCCTGGGACTGTCAAGTAATTTTTCATCATCAGATTATCAGAGAATGGAAATGAATCTGAGCTTTGGGTGTTGATGTTTTGATTTGAGTTCTCCTAATAGACTGTTTATCCAGCTATAGCATCTAACTCATCAGTTAAGGATAATGCTCATGAATAGGTTTTTCTTCCAGTTTACACTGGCAAATGCCTAAGATTTGGACAGAGGGAAAGGGGATTTCTTAATTTGGCCTTCTTTTTTGCAACAGTGGTTTCCTTATTGAGATACCTATCCTTTGAAAAGCATACATTGACTTCTACTTTTTACCTAAAGCATAAAATTTTGGTTTTGAGGAATGAATATTTCATTTAATTCATGCCTTTTTTTCCACCTTGTCATAGCCAGAAGCAGCTCCTGGCAGAACTCAGTGAAAGCCTCATGAGGTTTTTCAAATATTTCTCAATCTATAATTCCAGCCTGTAATATATTCAGAAGATTATTCATCCAAGTGTTTCCTACTTCCACCCAATGTTTTAGCTCTTTGCACAAGAACAAGGTTAGTGACAGTTGTATTAATTACTTGACAGAAATGCATATCAAGTAAAGTGATTGAAATAATTATTTCAAACATTTTATTTAAATGACTCTGTGCTATGTTAAACTGTGTGAAAGAGAATGAGTTCCTTACTATTAAGGAAGCTTTCTTAATTTCACAACATTAAGAAAATCCTAGAATAATCAGCAGAAATAACAGTATTCTTTTTTCTTTGGCTATCACAATTTTCTTTCAATTTTGGAATAATTTCTGAATTGCATTTAATTTAATTTAATTTTTAAAAAGTAATCAGGACTTATTTCAAATATAGGAGTAATTTGTTGGTATATTCATTTTAAAAAATTGCAATGCTGCAAATCTTACATTAAAATATAGATAGATGCTAGTAATTAAAAAATAGTAATCAAATAAAAAGCATCACAGAATGCTTCAATTACTGATAACAATCATAGCATAATCTTGTCCTACCAAGTGTGTCTCCAGGTACAGTTTAAGGCTGTCTGTCTCTGCTTTAGGAGGAGTCCAATTCTCTGTTGTTTCCATGGCTTCATTTAACCAGTGAATGAATTCATCCAGCTTGCTTACAAACCCCTAACCAGATAAGAAAAAAGAAAGAACAAAAGAAGCAAATTTGTTAGTAAAATGACAATCTGAAAAACATAAGCTTTTTTATTATTATTATGGTACTGTGAGAGTATCGTACAGCAAACATTTCCCTTTTGCAAGCATACAAGGAAAAATAATTAGCAAGTAGGCTTCTAATAAATGAGGAGAAAAACATTTTTGAGGGGACAATCTAAGGAGACATTTTAGGACAGAACAAGATCTATACGACTGTGAAGAAATGGAAATAAACTGCATGGTTTCAGAATACATGAAGGGGGTATATGTAAAGCTGCACTGAGATTAGAATGGCAGTTTTGCTGAAAATCTTGCACTGGGGAGACTGGGTGTAGCGTGAGTACTTCTGGATGAAAAACTGCTGAATAAAGCTGCATTAACAAGATATACCTTGGCAGACTGAGGGAAGAAACTACTTGTCAGAATGAATGTCTTGTGATTCCTGTTTTGATCCCTTGGATGAGACTCAAAAAGAAGAAATCAAACAGTAGGTGAGGCAGAATATATATCATTTAATATAAATATCACTGATTGCATATGAGCCACACAGATGGTGATGCTGAGAAGGAGCTCCTACTTCCTCAGGAGCACCATTTATCACAAAATTAGTACCAATTATATTGTCTGATTAAAAATAGTGCCCCTGAATTTACATGATTGGATGATACTATAGGCACATACTGAGTACAGATAATTTTACTGAAGTCTTATTCACTGCAAAGCAAGAGAGTAAAATAAACTGACCATGATGGCAGCCTGGAGATTAATTGTGAAGAGAAATGACCATCTATTACAAGCATCCTAAGACAAGATTAAGTTAGGTCTGAAAGTGGTTATATTGTAAACTATTGACAATTCCACAGTTCACTGTGAATTATAAACTCCAGTAGGATAACAGCTTGCTATACGCACTCAGTAACTCACTCATATCATTTTATTTATGGAATAATTTATAGTTATTACTAATCCAGTCAGGTAACTAAAAACAAGCTGAGGACAAAACTTTCAAAGACTCCTAAGTCTCTCAGGAATCCCATTCTCCAAGGTTGGACATGAAATTGGAATGCAAACTGACATAGAAACAGGACTTCAGGGCACAGCTATGTTACAATGGCTGCTCTGAAAGTAATGTCACCTATTTTATTTTGTTGGGCCATGACATCAGGGGTGGATGTTGGTGGTGTAGCAGTAGAGGTAAAACTTTATCATCAATATACAATTACATTTTGTTGCTGGTTACAGACGGCAGCAGAGGAGCAATCTAACAAACTGCCATCTGACACGGAAGTGCATATGAAGCAAAAATGTGCCAGTGCATTTTTTTCATGCAGAAAAAAAATGACATTAATTGTTTGCTGAGCATTTCTGGAGACCAAACAGTGGACGGGGTGCATGGTAGTATAGTCACTCTGGCCCAGTGCTGCAAGAAGTAATGTCCTCCTGCAATAACGCTCAAGTGCCTGTTCTCTGGCAGGACACTCCAGTGAATAGCGTAGTCATGGCAGCAAAGCACATACTGGACACTCTGAAGGCCTTGTCTTAATTATCATATTTTTGGTGAGCCACTATGAGTTCCCAGAATGATTGTTAGTCTATTGTCACCTCTGTTCATGGAACCCACCATATCCCAAAGCACTATAAAGAGGAAAACTGCTATTCTGCAGGTTTCATTGTAGGCTGTTTATCAGGACATTCTGTGTGCATGCCTACTCTGGGGACTGCAACAAAGGTAGCTGCATCTCCTCTCACACTATAGGTCACAACATGACCACATTACTCCAAGCAATGAGACAGAGTGGGGGTCTGAATGTGAGGCAAGATGTTTTCCTGACTTTTACACAGTTTTGCTTGCTTTTTTCCAGCTCTTAGCAGAGAATAAGAGATGCCACACTGGCATAGCAGTGGGAGATGGGAGCTGACAGGGAGAAGAGCAGGAGGAGTAAAGTCCTTCTAGGCCCTCCAATAAATCTCTGCCTGCATCTTAGCAATGTGCTGTCCTTGAGCGACAAGGTGATATGGTAAACAGAAAAAAAATGAAGGCTCTCTCTTGTATGTGTACCTTGTACTTTACAAAATGACATGCATAACTTCTACCCACAGTACACAATGTCTGTATGCCTTCAAAAGAGTGCTCAGAAACATTGCAAGCCTGCACAAGAACAAAGTTCAGCTATCAGCAATGGAGTTACTTCCACCCTTGCAGAAAACATGTGCATGTGTCAGTCTGTTAACTTACCACTTGTATTCAGAAATGCTCATGCACCAGCAGCCTGGACTACTATAAACACAGGATATGGACTCGGCACAGGCAGAGCCTCGTATGAAACCATGCCCTTATGCATTCTTTCACTGGGCACCATGAGACGATACGGAGGCTGGGCTCAGGCTGGGCAGCAGGAGGGCAGCTTTGGAGCACCAGCACCTCTTCCTCCCCGTCTCAGGGAAGTCTCCCCCAACAGACAGCGCCTATAGCAATACTCCCATTTTCCAAATGACGGTAATGAAACATTATTGAAAACGTTCAAAGGAACACAGCAGAAGGGTCTGAAAACAGAGAAGGGAAAGGAAGAAGGGTGGAGAAGCGCGGAGCCACCAGAGGAGGGAGCTCCGCCCGCCCGCCAGCGCGCCGTGCCTGGGCCCACAGCGCCACCTGGCGGCACCGCGGCCTCGACCGGCGCAGAGCGGGGGACCCGGGCGTGAGAGCGGCACGGAGCGCCGTCGGCCCGGTGTACAAAATGCGCAAGTGCTTTTCCCTCGGCTTATGCGTGAGATCAAATTTGAACAGTGCAGGTCCTGTTTCATTTGTCACGGCTTGCTGAAACAACGCTCCGATGTTGTTTGCTGTTGTTTTTGTTGCCTGCAATTGCATCTCCTCTATTTTCATAGCTGGATGCCAGCGCCAAGAGCCACCTTTTTAACCTGACCCATGGCCTCACGGCTGAACTCCTCCTGAAAGTCAGCACAGGAATGAAAATTGAAGCCTACACACATAAAAGCGGCTGCAGCAGCTCTGGAGTCATGAGCTGGACCGCAGCTTTCTCCTGCAGAGTGTTCCCTTCTCCCCTCTGCCTGCTTGCCCAGGGGCAGTTAGCTGCAGGCTCTGAGGGTCAGACCAGTCCTGACCACTGATCACAACCCATGACCAACACACATGCTTCCGCATTTGCTGACTGTGCCTTCCCAGATAGCCCAAGCTCCTAGTACCCACAGGAGTGCCAGTGGTGCCAATGGTCCCCAAGAAGCCCTGAAATATAAAACGCTCTCCTCACAGCTCATGAACATAAGAGAACCTCAGAACATAACTGAAACCCTACTGAAGGGCCACTGCCCCTCCAAAGACTGACCACTTTGAGTCCCTGATCAAATATCTACGCGCACCCTGTGACACAAATTACATGTCAATATTTGCTTTTCTTATCATTTAGGATCTTTCCCAGAACACAACTTCTTCCAACAAGAGATTTAGACAAATTAAGCTCTAAAAAGGAATAAGGAGAAAACTGTTTTCCAATACTCTGACAGAGCATACAACATAAATTTAAAAAAGGCTACAGCATAAATTACATTAAAACAAAGGATAAGACTTAATATGCAATCCTGAATCCATATCCAGGAGCACTCAGTGAGAGAAATTCATAGGATGACAGATTGTAATTGAAGTATTTTCTTACTCTTTCTGCTTTTTCTGTTTTAGATTGTTTTGCTTTTCTAAATATTTTTATCTTCATCAATCTTAAGGTACAGAAGAGTTTCAATCACTACAAACTTCAGTGTAGCTTCACTGATTTTTATTTGTTAAGGGTCTCATCTGAACACTGTTATGCTTATAATGAAAACACTGTAAAATTTACCCAACCCATACTTTGGTAAGGAAAAATTAAGAAAGTTTTTAGAAGTCAAAAACCCATAGTCAGCCACAATGAAGTTAAAAATTACTGCACAAGAATTCCTCAGGGAGAAAAGCATGGAACAGGACAGAAAAATGGAGCACCAGTATAATCCAGTCCTTGCCTTTTGACCAGCTGGTTCAGTTTTGCAAATGCAATAGTCTTGTACTGTGCTAGCAAACTAGAGGTTATTTAAAAAACTCAAGTCCCTGCATGACACAGCATAATGGTCTTCTTCTGTGCTGTTTAGCACAGAAACAAATGTTGTAAACTGGATGATTTGTAGCAACTTCTGGAGTAAAGTTTGCAAATAATGATAAAGCTCTTCCCATTCCCCATGCAGAATTTTTTTAAACATTCACCATTAAATCATTCAGCTTTTCATTTTGTTTTATGACAGCTCTACAGATTTTCCTAGGGACAGGAAACAAACTCTAATCACCCATGAACAAAGCTACAGAAAAAAAAAAAAAAAAAAAGGCTTAATTTGAAATTTCACATGTACAAAGTTATTTTTTGTAGTCTGATTCTATTTGCTTTGGATGGATAAGAATGAAGAAGAAAGACAACTGTAAGTACTGCGAAAAAAGTAGCCATAACTCAGTGTGTTTGCTTTGGTTCAGGTGGCCTCACAGAATGAAAATATACTTTATTAATTACTTCTATAAAATCAAAGAATTAATTAACCAAAGAAGTTCAAAAAAATTGGTGGGATTTAAGTAATGACCCTGAAATGTCCCCATTAATGACCAGAACTCTCAAATTTTGAATCATAAAACATGAGAATTAACTTGTTGAGTCACACCAAAGGGCAGGGATGAATCAGGTCAGAGGCCAAAGGCATGCATGTATATTGGGCCAAATAAAGATGCACCTGAAAGTGTGCCTTCAACCCTGTCTCTATTAAAGAGAAGGGGCTACAAATACAGACATCCCCCAGCTGTTGCATGGGGCTGCAAGGCTCCATACAGCAAATACAACGGGGTTAGGCTTCATGATGTGGCATGCAGAAGAGCAGCTGTGGTGATGTGCTGCCAGCACAAGACACCCTGGAGCACTGCAGCAAGGCCTACAGGGGTGGTCAGATGAACAATTCTCATATGCAATTCATTACACTTAATGGGACTGTGCGCATTCCATTCATCCCAAACATGTGCCAGAAAAATAAAATACTTAAAATGATCACAGGAATTGGTCCTCTTTGGCATCCCAAGTAGTTTGTGACTCACCATTTCTTTTCCTGTTTTCCTGGATCCTGTTTGCACGTTCCTCCCTGATTACAAGTGTTCAGCACACCTTGCTGTTCACTACCTGCACCCCATTGCTGCTCCTCTTGGCACACAGCCCATGAGTTCCTCACTCCCTGTGTCTCTCCAGCTTCCTACTTTATAGTCCCAATGAACTCAGCCCATCTCTGCTGAAGTCTGACCTCTGCTAACAACTGAAGAACTAGTACTAACATGAGTGCTTATGAAACTGTAGAAATGCTCCAGTCACTGATAATTTTCCTACGTATTCTTAACTCGGGTGCTGCTCAGATATATTCTCATTGGATTGCAATTTTCTGACCAGAACACAATTGAGACCTCCCAGAAAAGCTTATACTGTCACAGTTGTGGAAAAAAAAAAAAAGAAAAAAGAAAACAAAAAATAAATAACACGTAAGAAGGACTATCAAGTGAGTCACTTAAAATTTTGCACAAAACGTCTCTCAACTCAGAGAACACTGCTTCTTGCACTACAACTTTTAAAGTTTCCTAGCTTCTTTTCAGAGGTGAAACATTACTTTTTACATTACAATTTCTCTCTCTCCTTTTTTTTTTTTTTTTTTTTGGAAAGTAAATAGTTCTGGTGTTCAATAATTTTAGCACTTCAAATGATCTCATTTAGACTTTGAAGTTCAGCCTTCATTAATTGAATGGAATCAGAAGGGAGGAAGTTTCCATCTCAGCTGCAACTATCATTTTACAAATCCAGCTTTTATTAGACCACATTTAGAATGAAAACAGAATAAGCTGCAGATCTGTAATTTTGAGCTCTGTTCTAAGAGATAGTATGGTTATTGTAATCAAAAACAAAAATAAAGAAGAGCAAGAATACGATAACACTGAATGTTTTCGGTATATTTTTGATACAAGATTCCTTTAGATGAGGAATCTAGATATATACAGTAAAGCAAGCACTAAATGAACACTGACAAAATTATGATACAAAATACAGAGGATGCAGCTGCATCCAGTCAACACCACTGTGGAAAGCTTTATGTATGCCTTCCTCCTATGTCAAATTTTGCTTTTGCTTTTTATGGATAAAATTTCCCAGATGTATTGTGCCTATGTATGGCACAGGTGGGAACATTAATCCAATACATTTGGCTTGTAATTTTATGCTGTGGAGGGATAACAATGCTCTGTTTATTAGGCTAACATTTTCATTTAACACACGCACTGGCTTATTGTACAAAGGCATACTTCTGGTCATTGCATTTTTGAAAGCACAAAACCTTTCTAATGAGTTGAACTAAGATTAAAATCAGAATAAAACAGAAGCAGCAAACTATTAAGTGCAAACATACTACACTCATCTATTATGGTAGTTAAGTGTGACTGCACAGTGTCTACTGTGTTCCACAAACCTAAGTACAGAAGCACCAAACAGCATTGCTTGTTAAATCACTAACCCAGACCTTTTTTCTCTCCACCTTCCCTTTTATTGCATAAAGGGAATTCTCTTCTTAGAAGAATTGGTTATGAGGCTATTGCTTAAAAATGAATGTCCAATTTTGTTGCAAGCAGACAGTGTTGTAAAGTTTGTTCCCAATTTAAAAAAAAGACTGAGCTCACAAGAGGAATCTGTGTACAAGGATGGGCTGGCTCTAAGGGCTCTTCTATCACGGAATACATTAAGAAGCCCTTTGTCTGACCACAAAAGGACTTGCATATTAGTCTCAGGAGGAACTCATTCCTGCTCATGGACTTTATTTTCAAAAGGATAAAAGTACACTTTCTTCATAGGCAAAGGTAACTCAAAGAAATCCAGATACTCAAGAGGATGAGGCTGCAACAAACTGCCATGGACAATTTAATTGGAGTTAGACTCAGAGGCAACAATAAAACCATTAGCAGTACAGATGTTAGGGATTCCCAAGGAACTAAAATGCCACAATGGAAAATATTCTTTATGTTACACTGTCAAGATTCTGTGGCAGATAATGACTTTCCTCAAACACGGAACTGACCACACACATCAGGAGGATGCTAATACTTAACATACAGTTTGGGACACATTCATTCACAAACAGTCTAGAAACCAGCAGCTTTCAGCTAAGAAGTACTGCACTTACTCAATAACCTCAGCCTATGAGAATATGGAATTTAATTGTTCATTCAAAACAGAGAAAGATAAAGATAAAAGACTTTTCATACTGGACATTCCTGTAGAGACATATCTTAGTCTTCTACTATACACTGCTTAGTTAGGCATCTTTAAGGCTAAATATGATGCTACACATCTTTCACAACTGCCACCTCTTGGTTTTGTATCCAACAACCACATACAGGATTAGAATTGAATACTGAATGTATTTTCTCAGATGGGCATCCATCTTTGCTCACAACTGATACAGCTACAGAATGAAAAACAGTGGCACAGGATGTTCACTGGTTTATGACATTTTCTTATTTAGAGTTCACATTGTATATTCTGATGCTGCAAAACAAGGATTGATATGTAAAAATACAGAGTTATATCAAGCACAGTCTGCCAGACATAGTTCAGCTTTTCAGGGAGAGGTTACTGGAGAGCCAGGAGTACTTCCTGAAACAGTGTGTGACACAGCACAGTTCTTAGAAGCCTATGAATACACTGCAAATTAACTCAGTTCTAATTTTGCCCTTAAAAGTCAATAAAAAATACTCTTGACCTCATTTCTTGCAGAATTTTTAGTCTGCTATTAACCTGCAGACATTACTAGTATTCCTAAGTTATTTTTTCATACTGTAGTCTGACTAGAGCAGGAATGGCAATAAAGGCTTTTAAGAAGCTCTTGTATTCCCAAAGTCTTCTTGGTAGGAGAATCACAAATAAAAAGGGCTTAAAAGGCAGGATACAGAGGAACATGCAGTGCAGTTTTACTTTTCAGTCCATTAAAAATAACCACATGAGAAGACAAGGAAACTGATTCTACAACAGTAATGTCACTGCCCCCAGGGGATTGCTGTGTAGGAGCTGAAATAAAGTCAAAGAGCAGGTTACACTAATCTGTGTCTCAAGAACTATTCATGAATGTATCTCTCTACATTACTTAAAACTTTCCATGGTGCCATAAACGTGATTCTTTGCTTACTCCATGCCTTGTCTTGCCTTTGCTCAAGGTGAAGATCTACTTTCTATTTAAAAGAACCACCACAAGCCCTCCAAAACTATTTGAAACTTACAAGATCTAAAAAGAGACCTTGACAGAATCAGCAGATAGGCTCTGGAGCAGAATTAAAGATAGTTACAGGAAAGTAAGCCAAACTCTTCCAAAGCTCTGTTCCAGAGTGGTGTATTCATAGACAGCGGGCAAGCTTCCAGCACCACTGATACCACTTGCACAGGCTTTCAATGGCCAGTGAACACCTACAGCCTAGAGGCAAAATCTGTGGGCTGGAAGGTCACTGCTGGAGAGCAAAGACCCAAGCAGTCTTGAGGCCAAGACACGTATGCACTTGTATGCCATTCAGTGGCATAGGAAAGGTTCTCATGCCTTTGCAAGTGTTCAAGAGTAAAGAGGACCAGTGCAGAGAGGAGAGGGGAATGGGAAAACTCTCTGATAGATTCATCAATTAAAGAATCATCTGGTGCGAACTTAACAGCAACATGGATTGGTTGTAAACCTCCAGAGATGCCATCTGCTCAGAAGACAGCAATGCCAGGCATACAAAATGGCTGCTGATCTCTCACTGATGTGACCAGGCTTTCTAACAGAGACACAACATTAACAGCCATTAACACCAGTAAGATTTCAGGCTTCAGGTGAGGCGAGAGTTCACACTGCAAAAGTACAAACCAGTGCTGTATCTCAAAAGCAGTGTGGGATTCAAAGCACTCCTGGGAATCAAATAAATAATTACCACATCCTTCTTTGCATGGAAAAATGTCACACACGGATGACAGGACATTCTTTGCCTATCCACCTCCTAAGTTATCACGCATGGCATCTGGGATCTGGGCTATTTTCAAGGCAGTATTTCGCTCAGACAGGACGAGGTTTCGCTGCATCCCGGCTCACGGGCTCGGGCAGCGGCTGCAGCCCCGCCGGGCAGAGCTCCGCCGCCGCGCCTGCCCCCTGCTGGCGGTCGGGCGCACTGCCTGAGGGCGCCGCGCGGGCCGGAGCCTCACGCCCTACTGGAAGTAATACCGGCCGCCGGTATTACTCCCATATTAACTAATTAACGGTATTAACTGCTTAAGTGCTAGAACCACTGGATTTTGCAAAACCAGAATAACTGGTTAAGGAATAAATGCTCTCCACTTACCAGTTCTGCCCTCTCAAAAAGCCTCTGCAATGCAAGTCTGCACTCGTGTGGTTCTTTCACTCACCTCATCCATCAAATGTTGAGGTAGAATGGGAAAACAGTTTAAAACTATGAAGTGAGTAATATGAGCAGCAGAAATTACAAATACAAGAGTTAAAGGATACTAAGATCCCTGAAAAGGAAATAGGACAAGGAAAGAATGGCTAAACAAAAAAAAATGAACAAGCTAATGTAAATGAAATTGACACACACACACACACACAAATAAAAATCAAACGCAGTGCAATCAGCAACAGTGATGCCATGAGTGAGGCCTGAGCAATACACAAACTTCTGAATGATCATCGGAATCTGGTCCTTGAATGGTCTGGTCGGTGCTACATACTGTTTCCGAACATACATTCATTCACAAATAGTAATGCCTGTTATTGGTCACGTCTCCCAGTAGCTTTCACTATTCTTAAAATAACTGCTTCTGAATAATTTATTTACTACATTAAATAAATAAATAAATAAATAAATAAATAAATAAATAAATATTAAAAAGATACGTGCCCAAAATGTGTTCCAGTAGAAGATAAGTTGAAGTTTCTCACACATGTCAGAGCATCAAATATCTCAAACTTGGGTTTTTTATATTATAACCTCCTGTGATCCTAAGTTAAAGACTTGTCCTATCTAAAGAGCAGCCAAGAGACGTGCATCTTTTTAGGTCACATACTCTTGGACTCACTCAGCTGATAAACCAGGAAGCAAGTTATGACCACCAGTCTCCAGATATTTGTAGCTAGAGATGTACAAAGGGAGGGAAAAAAGCAGCAAATAGGCCTGAGACAAGATGGATCATGTTATCTACTCCCCAAAAGGGCGAATTCAATTCAGCAGTTGCAGCTGAAAGCAGGGTCTGGGTTCTGGAGGGATCCTGGGCACAGTGCAGGAGAGGGCAGAGAAGGCTGGCTAAAGGGGAACTGGTAAAAATACCAGGCACCAAAATGAGTTTCTATGTCTTGGTTACAAGTATAGGGGCATACTGCTGTGATATATTCACATTCATTTTATGGTCCCAAATTCTCCTTTTGTCCACTGTTATAAACTCTACAACAGAAAATATAGAAGTTAGTACAGGATCTGTTGTTCATAAGTACAGATTTATTCTACAGACAAACCTAAATTTTCTGATCAGAACTATCCCTCTTTTTTCAATATGAAATGTTTGTAGTGCAGCAACCTTGATCCAAACTCCATCATCAGTGTGAGTCTGTAGTCAGCATTTACATTTTTAGTGCTATGCTTTTTCTAAAAATGCTGTCAATGTAACTATTGGTGTTGAAGCAACTCATGGTGATGTAAGGGTACTTGGAAGTACTGCATTTCCTCTTCATGTAATTATTTTAAATGTTGTGTTGGCAACATATCTTATTTTCAGATTGTTTTACAGCTAATGTACATATTTCTGATTACAAGCTGAACTGCATCCAAAAGATGAACTAACCTTCATTTGCAATTTTTCCATATAATGGCTTCTGTAATATATTAGACAACTTCGTTCTGCTCAGAAAAATAGGCAGTTATGGATGGCCATCACTTCTTGCTTGGCATACTCTGAGTATCCAGGCGTCAGATGGAGCCCGGGGGTGGGAAACCCATGTGCAGCTGTTCCTCCTGCTGAGGGTCAGCTGTGACCTTGCACATGCGCTAGGCAGCACCACAGGACTCAACCGGCACCACCCGACTGCCTACTCCCACCAGTCCTAGCATTTCCTTACTGTTTGATCCTATAGTTCTTGGAAATTGACCTCACTCCCACAGCATTTAATTCCTTTGAAATTGTATGTGGTGTACATATACTATGGTTGTTTCTGTAGCCTAAATGCAGAGCGGGCCCTATTACAAGATTTCAATTTTAAAGAGTTTTGAATGTTGTCTGAGCAGTTGACAAACAATTTACATTTTCCCAAACAAAGAACAAACCATTAGAATACTGACATTAACCAAACTGAGTACTTTCAGCAAATGGCACAAAATCAATTTAAAAGATTCACAGCACTTTTCTAATAAAAGATAAATTAATTATATTTTACATATTTTCAGTAAGTTGGACAGTAAGTGATGGATAAAGGCAGAAAGGCGAAATATTCTTGGTCTGAAAATCGAATAGTCATATTAAACACTGCTTATATACATAATGTAAATAAAGTTCTCTAAATGATAATAAAAATAGTAGTTATTTTCAGTAAGACATTTATTATTTGCAGATTTTGCTTTTGAAATAATTTTCACAATACCCATGATGTGAAATAGTACACTTCCATAGTAGAAGTGGAGGTGCAGGTTATGCTTTTTAAAGTTTAATAACAGAGATATTCATGCTATTACCTTTTTAACACCAGAATGACATTTCAACATTAAATTCATTGGAATAAATTTCAAAGCAAAAAATAGTTGGATCCTACACTAAAGTAAAAATATCCTCATAAGGTCAAATATTCATAAGAAGGAAAATTTACTGTTTACAATTATTTAATCTCTCATTTTCTAACAAATATGACTATAAAATTACACAAACGTTGTTTGTTTGAGAAGCAAATTACATTTCTACTAAATAGGTGCTGTAACAAGAACTGGCCTCAAGAGGGTGATATATTACCATATCTTAAAGTTTTCCTATTTGAAGGAAAAATAAACCAAACCACTCTTTTTTGTTTGTTTGTTTGTTTTACTAAAATAGAATAGATGATATTTGCTTCTGAGTAACTGCTGAATATATTGACCCCTGTTAAGTCTTTGACGTGAATTGAGATGCAATGACCATTATTTCCCCTCTAAGTCAGAAAGTACAATTCAGCATTTCCTATTGTGTAAGGGTAATTGGTGAGAAGTTACATTTGCTACCTTGCAAGAAATATTTAAATTCCATGAACTTGTTTTGCAGTTAAAATTTCTGTATTTAAAAGCTAAAACGGGGAGAGCAGTGATTGCCATTATTCTGTAAGAATGACAGCAGCAGGGAGAACTTAAGATTTGTCATCTTTCTTTCCTCCATTATTATTTCTCTAATTCCCCAATTTAATGTCCTCTCATGCACTTCACACACTAGATTTTTGTTTGCCTTTCTTCTACAAAGAAATCATGTCACTATTACTTCCTCCACTAATTGCTTTTCTTTTGCTGCCTAATTCATTTACTTTCCCTTTAAAATATTTTTTCCAGTGGTTTCTAGTGGGCAGTCCTTTATACCCACTTTAAACCTAATAACCTAATTCTGAGTTTCTTTTTTTTTTTCCTCACCAAAATTTGGAAACCTTTACAGAATAAAATAACAAACAGCCCTTGGTCTTCAGTTTGTTCTCTTTTTATTCTTTGTTTTTAATCCCAGAAGCTTTGCTGTTTTTAACAAATTTACAATTTTATCTTGTTTTCTGCAGTTCAGCAGAGTTGTGAGAAATATGCACAGCAATACGTGGGTTGAACGTGGTTTGGACTTATCTGAGCTAGTTTTATGCTAGCTCCTATAGTTCAGTTACTGCTATAGCATGGTAGTTTTGAATTTTGAATGCCTCTAGATGTCTTAGGTCTCATACACGACAGTAAGGAAAGACTTCTGTAGTCAGGTGTTGGCATCAGCATAATATCAAGTTTTCTAAACTTGAATATATTACCAAAATCTTTTTGCTTATTGGCTCTATCTTGGTCAGCCTGCTCTGTGATGTTTCCAAAGACCATCCAATGGAAAGTAGAAGAAAATCTAGTTCTCATTCTGGTAAACTTATTTGACCTACTTGAAATCAGGGTTTTAAATAACTTTGCTAACAATAAAGGAATATTTAGATAAGATTTAAGTTTTGTTACCTAAGGGTAGTTCAGCTGTTTGTTAGGATTATCATCTACACTCCAAAATCTAAGGCAACGAGGAACATTTTTTTTTTTTTTGTCTTTGCGGTTGCTTTTAAGATGACTTTCAAAAACCTGCATAAGCCTATGGATAGTCTGAAATAAACCTCTGGGACAGTTTTCTGTCCACATTCCCCACAAATCATATTCACTCTGATGCTTAATGATAACAAATATCATTTAAGAGTCAGTATGCTTTAATGTTTCACTTCTGATACTAAGACAGTGGAAAGGATGAAGGAATGAAAACCAGTTGCTGTCAAAACACATAAAGACGCGCAAGAAGAAAAGGATATGAACATATTCTGAGGAGTTATGCAATAATCTTACATAAGTGGACTTGATCTTTCCTCTCAAGTTAATCCTCTCTAGACCCTTGAACATTTCTCCTGCTCTGACTCATCTCCAGCATGTACAGATTTTAAGGCAGTGATGCATTAGCAACAGTAGATAGACTAAAATTTAATCTAGTTGGAAGTTAGCAACAATGTATTATTTAAATAATTTAAAATTTAGACTTGACCATGGGGACTCTGGTATACGGTATCTTTCTGGAACTTGTTCCTGTACTTTCTCACAGAAAATATATAAAACATTACTACCAGGAGCCTAAGTGTATTATGTAACAGAACATCTAGACCTTAAAGCACTGGGAAAGGTGCAGTTCTATGAAAACAGAATGCAATGAGCATTCTTTCTTGCCCCTCTGTATAAAACCATGTTAAATGGAACAACAGAAAACACAAATGTCAGTTCAGCAATTATATGTTTGATAATGATGGCACTTTAAGGAGTGAAATAAAATCAATATAATAATAAAATAAATATGTCAACTAGTTAACAGGGTTTCTCTGAAGTTATCTTAAACCAAAACCAAGAGGACTGGGATGTGGAGTTTAGCTGTGTACACAGCAAAAATCATGAAGTGTTCGGAGCTAAAGGTTTCGCATCAGATACGAGCCAAACAGTGCAGAACATCACTTGCAATCAGTTCTACATACTAGTAAAGACATACCCTGAAATCATTGCTACTGAAATGTGGAGGCCTTGACACAGAGAATTAAAAAACAGTTTTGAGCAAGCACGTGCTTCACAATATATTACTCCTGCAGTCAGTTTTAGATATGCAGTTACAAATTCAGAATTTGCACAGCTTGCATAGTAGTTGCTGGTTTTGCAAAGATTCCCAGTGACAAAGTCATTCAATTATAAAGCAAGTGCCAAAGAAAAGTGAATGCACTCAGAAGAGCTGTTTAAATTCAAGCTGTTAGGAGCTCAGATGTTCACTGCATTTCAGTATCGTTTTGTAGTAAGAAGTATTTGACTGGAAGTCTGAGTTCCATACGCACTACTGCTTAATAATAGTTTAACCAGCTTGAAAACTGAGGGATGGGCCTTCAAAGTGGGGGAGTATCATCAGATCAAAAGCAACAAAATAGTTCTTCACTGACAGTACAAAATGTCTTGCAACTTCCACAATTATGCTGCACAAAGCAGCAAAACTGCTGAGAAGACTGCAGAGTTGCCAAGGTATTTCTGGATCTGATACCATTTTATTTGGTGTCAGTAATTTTTGTGTTGATTTTTGTTTTTGCAAATTTCTCATCAGCAAAGAGCAGGATTTCAATATAAATACTATGAAGCAGCATAGTAAGATGTAGACATGAAAAAAAAATATTGACAACCACTTTACTATTATAAAAAATATGCAATCCATTTATCTTTAGGGGGTCAATATTGAAACACCGTTGCATAATTTATTGAAAGAAAGAAAGCTGAGAAGAGCACCACAACACTTGAAAAATCCTTTATCTGGTAATCCAAAAGAAGCAAGTCCTGTTCCCTGTCAATTATCTTTTCTTTTTTCACAGACATTACTGGCTTCTGTTCTGTTTTTCTTCATTACCAAGCCCTGTCAGCCTTATTGTTTTCCACACTATTTTTAGTACCTTTAGCACCATGGCCAAACTCCATTTGTCTTCAGTACAAGCTCTTTACCCTAATGGTAAAAATAATTTCCAAATACAATTAAACTTTGCTTCCCTTCCAGCTTCTACATTAACTACTATACCAATGCAATCACATCTCATTTTCTACCCAGAAGAAACTGTGTCCTCTTTCAATACAAACAATACAAATTCAGTTCTCCAAATGTTTTCCAGCCATCTCTCCATTATCCAAATGGACTCCTAACTCCAGCCATCTCTCCATTATCCAAATGGACTCCTAACTCTATCTCCAACAAGTAGTTTGCTCTACCAAGCCCATCAAACCATTTGCAGAAACCTACAGTTTAGTCACCTCTTATCATTACTGCCTGAAAATACAAATATTTCCCACACAAACACACAGGTTATTTTTAACTCTTGTTAAGTTTAGCTCTGATGTTACACTCTCTTTTTTAGACTCCAAAATTCACCAAACTTTAGTCCTCCCCAAACAGGAAAATTAATCCAGTTATTCTAATAACTCAGAAAAGAGGTATTTAATCCCTGCTCCACTGAGAGATCTTGTCTGTAGAAGGGACAAATGTGCATACAAGGGTGACAGTACCCCTGACTGGGACCTGGAAGGCAGCAAAACACTCTTCATTGTAGGATCCCTGGTGCATACTCTAATCCACAACAGAAAAATCTGTCAAAAGGAGTAACCAGAGCCTGACTGAACACTCCAGACAAAAGACAGAGCCACCAGAGTTAAGGTATATTCATGAAAAGAAGGAATGAATAGATATCAAGTTGCTGTTTACAGGAGAAATTAATACATTCATCTGACTCTTGTGAAAACTGAACTTGCAATAAAACAAGCTGCAAATCTGTAACTGGGGAAAATATGGTGATTTTCCATACGATATCCATATGATAAATACTGAGGCCTGCAAAGCCAACATATCTTTATTTAAATGCTCAGTCTTTCACATGATTACCTTTACACCCTATAATAAAGCCCTCAAAAATCAGATAGAACGGAATTATGAGTGACCACTGATCACAGGATAAACATGTCAGAACAGTCATTCTAGGACTACTTTCAGTAGGAGAAGATAAAGGTCACTGAAAAATGTTTTTTTACTTGCTATTACCATCTTATTACAAAGGTGATATAAAAAATGCATTAATGAAAAATTAGTTTTATCAAAGAAAATAGACTAAATCATTTCAAAACTGATGCTGTGGAGTTCTAGAATTGTTGAGGTTTTCAGGAACCTCAGGTCCATCTTGTCCAACCCCTGCTCAGATAGGGACAGCAGAGCAAGGTGCTCAATGCAGATTTGAAGATCTCCAAGGAGATTGCATAGCTTTTCTAGGCAGTTGGTACCACTGCTGTTACCCACATGGTACAGTATTGCCTGATGTTTAGACATCAGGCTTTGTTCCAGTCTGTGCCCATTGCCTCTTATCCACTTAAATAAACCTGGTTCCATCCTTTTCTCATCCTCAATTTAGTTATTTATACACACTAATAAGATTCCCCTGAGTCTCCTCTGAGCTGAACAGTCTTACTGCAAATACTGCAAGTTATTTTGCCTGCAGGAATGGTGCTGTCATATCTTTTCCTTTTCCAGTTAGTATAATAGAAACTACCAACCTGAATCTACATTCTAAATTGATTTAGGGTAGTTTCTAAAAGCACTTCAGTGTTATTTTTACTGTAGAACTACACATTAACAATAAGAGGAACGTTCAGAATTCTCTGTAACTCATTCTCACATATGTCTCCTAAATATAATTTCTGAAATGTACACAGAACTGCCACAAAAATTGTGTACCACATAATGGAGATACCCAGTACTAAATAAATAAGAATGTGCCAAAGCATTAGCTGCAGTACAGGGCAATATAATGGCAGGAATATATAGTATTTAGCACAAAGCAAGAAATTGTTCCAATTCAACAGCAATTAGGCCAGTCAGGCAGAATACTGTCTGTGGATAATCAGAAAGATTAACAGTATGACAGTAGGTGTGCAAGGGCATCTGCATAAATTGGAAGTATGAAAAAACACATCTGACTGATTTCCTCATATGATTATATTCCATATAAATGAGACAATGGAAACATCTTCCAATAAATACTTCAGAATTCATTCAGCAAATTGCTTGCTATCAAGATATGTCCAGATTTATATTAATACAAAATTATTCCCATCAGTATAAAATACTGAAACCTCTTTCTTCACTAGCTAAATAGCTAAAATATGACTTTCAGTGATTTTGAGGCTGCCAGTTATTTTCAAAGCTGTTGTTCTCCAAAAGGAAAGGTTGCGTTTTTTTACTTTTGCTTTACAATCTCAATAAATAAAATATATTAGGCTAGACAGTTTCCACAGCATAACTGGATTACAAACATGCATGTGCATGCTTCTTTTCTCCATAATTAACTTCTTGCTTCATATCTGACTTCTTTAGCATAAAACTACCACTAAAGAAAAGATTTGAATTACTGCTAAGACATGTACTCATGCAAAAAGGAATCCTCTTTTTAGGATTGAAGATTTATTAAATAACAGAATTGATCTAAATGCCAAGTGATGATAATTAAAAAGTAATGGCACACTTTTCTTATTCAGCTTGGGGAATTATGAAACAGGAGATCTGGCAAAAGAAAGCATTCTGCTGTGGCACAGGTATGGTATTTTTTAAGAAAGATTTTCTTTAAAATTTTTCATAACCTCACATAACAGGTCTATTACTTATGACAAATTAAAGTTGCTCAGCAAGGCACCATAGCATCACTGAATGAGTAATGAATGAATTAGTAAAAGCTCTTGTATTGAAAAATTAATTATTTTTTAGTTCTACAAACAGTAGAAAGAATAATAACAAATAGTAATGTTAACATAAAATAAATAATAGTATTAGCAACCATAACCTTTTGCCCTTTATGAAGAAGAGGTACTTCAGAAGTGATGCAAGGAGACAAAAAAAATCCTATCTCAACTCAAGTTAAGTTAAATTAAAAGATGTAATGCTTAGTTCCACCAACACTGGGGGGAACATCATTACGAGGAAAGAAAAGCGATTAAAACGAAATGAGGTTATTATACATGATGTGACAGGAGTGAAGAAAATTATTCCCATATTCTTGGACTAAAGCAATTTCTTTTTGTTAAAGAACATAGGTAACATGAAGTAGGTACCAGGAAGCATCATTTTGCTAAAATGATCCCTGATTTTCAAATGCTTTCAAAAATAAACTATTATGTATGTAATCTTTGCCAAAAGAAGCTCTGCTGTCCTTGTAGAGTATTTTTGCCAAGATTAAAGGTATTAGTGGAATAATCAAATTCTGTATAATTAAGGTTAACTGCAGCTAGTTATAACCACAATGATGGTTACTGTTGTCTACTTCTGTGGGTCAGTAGATGAGACTTTTCATTATTAAAAGGAAAACAAAGTAGATTTTCCTTTGCCTCCAGCCCAATCACTATGTATACACTTCTTACAAGCACAACAGAAAAACACAGGATTATGAACTTACCTCAATTTTTTCCCATATGGTTTCATAGTTCTCTTGATGTTGTATATCTTGCATGAGTTGATGAATTAAAGCTGATTTATTTGAGGCAGAAGTTTCATTCTCAGTGGACTGAGCAGCAGCAGTCCTTTCTGACTTTTCTTCAGTATATTTTTTAATGCAAGATACAGGCATAGAAAGATCTTCATCAGAGAGAATATCACTGAGAGGCCCAGATTCAATACTGTCACCCAAGGAAGATACTATATCACTTGAAGAGCTTGGTGAAATTCTACCCATTTTTTTGTGCTTTTTTACCTGGTATGTTGGGTACATTTCTGAATCTGAGTTCATTTCTGACAACTCCCAGTCATCAATATTTTGAATAGTTTCTCTTCTGGGCCTTTGAGGCAGCAGCTTTGTCAAATTTTCTAGTTTTAAAGCTAACACTTCAGTCTGTTTGAGGTGTGAAGGTAGTGCTAAATATTCATCAGAACCATACCAGACCTCACCATCTTTACTGTTTGTATGACTATAACTTGGTGATGAGGATAAACTTTTATTTTTCTTCCTTCTCAATAAAAGAGGTGATGAGTTTATATGTTCAGAACCAGCTGAGGAAGCGCTGTTTTGGCTACAAGTTGGTGAATTAAAAGGCTCAGTTTTACCTTGTGATTGTCCATTTGTGTCTCCCTGGTTACAAGAATCTGATGATGCAGAAGTAGAATCAGTTTCTATGCCCTCTAGAGACTGAGAGTTATGAGAAATGATTCCATTTTGTTGAGAACGTCCCCTTTTTTTGACTTGTATTGGTGGAGATGTTTTACACATATGCACAGATGTTCTGTCAGCTTTCACTTTCTCTGGAGTGTCATGAGACTTCTTGTGCTTTGATTTTTCTTTACAGGTATAGAAAGCAGGTTTTCTTAGACTTACAGAACTGTCCTTAAAGTGATTATTTATTGTGTACTCAAGATTTCTGTCATCTATTTTATTTAAACAATCGTAAGACTGACTAACTGCAGATGCACTACTGTAGGTTGACTGTAAAGCCAGGCAAAGCTTGGACCTGTCTGGTGGATCTAACAGTGAAGGTGTACTTCTACTCATTTCATTCTTAACTATCTGAGAGATTTGCCTTTTAAAGTCATTGGCTTCCATATAGTCTTTAAATACATCATCTTTCAGAAACAGACCTCTTTTTGGCAAAGTAGGCTGTGTAGGGGAATCTTCATTATAGTTAAAGCAGTCTCTTATGGATCTCTTAGGATTTGAGTTTTCACAGTGAGGATGTTTCATTTTTTCACCGCTGAGTTGTGGGAGATTGTATTCTGGTTTCTTTAGTGCAGAAGTTGTTTTGCTCTCAGTTGATGAGATGCTGTCTTCAGAGCAAGGTCCTTTAGAAACAGAAGAATTAGCAGAAGGAGATTGTGAAAGTTCATGTGGTCCTTTTCTGTCCTTGCTTTCATCTCTATCTTCTGATACAAGAGGTAAATGGTTTTTTTTCTCATTTAATGCTTCATTACACTGAGGAACAATGGAATCTGTTGCTACTGCAAGTAAACCCACACTTCTGATAAGTCCTGGAAAGTCCTTATCCATCTCACTGTAGTTCCAGGATTCAAATGATTTTGCTTTACCTTGGATGGAGGTCATATCATCTAGAGCACCAAGCAAATCCTCACTTGGACTGTAGTCGGATAGTTCAAAAGCAGTAATACCACAATCCAATGACAAGTAATTTTGAGAACATTTGATAGTTAGCTGTCCAGAATCATCAACTTCAGTTAAAGAGTCAAGACGATCCTAAAATAGATGAAGAAATGGTGCTTTAAAGAAATTTAATTTCATGTTTCACACAGTGAACATAATGAACTATCAGCTTTATGTTTCACTGCTTAAGATCTAGTAAATCATTCACCACCGAACAACCAAGATACTGAAATGTTGACCTAAGGAAAATAAAAAAGCTCTAGCACAAGTGGTTACAACAACTATTTAGAAATATCATAAAAGGCAGAAATTAATGTTTTAGGGTTCTACCTCTAGGTAGCTAAATCTGTATATGCTGGTCTTTCTTCCCTGGTTTGGTCTACATAATAGATATTTTTAAGACAAAGTTTTGTCTAAATAAAGCACAGCTACCTCTATAATCTCACCGTAAGCCACTTGGACAATGATCTGAACCAGAAGAGTCTCAATAAAGAAGGCTATTGTTTGCAGTCTTCTATAAACATAACATTTGAGCTCTGTACTCTGTCCACCCCACTTATACTAGTCAAAGTAACATACAGAAAATTCCTCTTAAAATCTTATTTGTAGAAAAGACAAATTAGAAAAATATTTATCAACTGAAATCTTGAAGTTTGAAAATATTTTTATTTAGGATATTATATCCAGATGTAGAATCTGTGCCACAAACTGTTCAACATCAATAATCCAGAATTAAAAGGGGAAGTTTCCATGAAACTGTCAAATTTCTATTTTGGAGCTGCATTTATTAAGGAAAATAATGACTAAGCAATGATTAGTATTACAGCTACATTTTTCTCTAATCTCAGGAAAAGATTAGAAACTCTAAGGCCATATATAAATCAAAACCCTTCCCAAAGGCCCTGAGGGCCTTCATTTCTCCTGAGTAATGAGCTCCATTCCTTCACCTCTTAAAAAAGTGTTTATGAACGTGAATAAAATTTACAATCACATTCATTTTGCTTAGTCATTTCCCAGGCAGATATTTAAATGTGTGCTTCAGATGAGTATTGTTTAAGGCCAGTAATACCATAGTTTTAATATTGTTTTTATTTAGGGAAAATATTCTACTAATAATTTGCACAGCTACCAAGAAATCTGTTTCCACATAATAATATTTCCTTTAAAACTCTATAGGTAGGCCATAGTTCCAAAACCTTCTTGTATTTATATTTGATCCAGAACAATTCGGTTTGTTGGGTTTTTTTCACTCTTTCAAATAAGTTAAATTAATTTGCAACCTATTTCTGCTGGGAATTTCTCAACTGTTCGAGAACATTCAGATTCACTGTCTATCAACATGGACTTATACTGGCCCTTTTCATATTTCCTATTTTTTTCAGTTGTGAAATACAACTCATAGATTAGGTTCAGCTAGGAAGAACTCAGGCTGTAGTGAATTGAATTTTTCTTTCCTTCTAATCAATCCCTGGGTTACTCCTAAAGGGGAAAAAGTCCTTCCAACTATTAATTTTCTGAAGTTCTTATTTAAAAAATTGTTTTCTCAATTTGGCATCTCCATCATAACAACTTGCCTCTCTGTTTTTATTCTATTTCCTACAAGCATGAAATCTCATGTATCTCTTCTTGCTAGCACCACTGAGATAGCCGAAAGTACAATTACCGCCTTCCCAGCTAATTAGTTGTGTTCCTAAGCAAGTCAATACAGACTGTGCTGTTTGCTTTCTAAAATGGTATAAATAGAGCCCAGGAAGGACTGTTCCCTGCACAGAAAACTCTCTGTACTCTACACGAACTGCTGGAGCAGTGATGTGATTTACCAAGATGCAATCATCTCACAGAGCACAAAAGAAACCTTGGCAAATCACTTCTATGGAGTTCCTCAGTTAATGCTGGCAGCCTGAGCCACTCTCACATTTACACAGAAGATGGCTGACTTAAGGATCAAGCCAAACATTTGGTGAAATTGTAAGTTCGTGGTCTACAGAAAGGCATAACATTTGATCTACTGGCTCAGATTCAATTTCCATCTAGACTAGTATATTGTGTCTGCACTCACTTCTAAATACTTTCTGCCACCTTCTGCCAACCTAGCTATGAGACGTGAGTATAAATATATACTTCTATATATATGTACGTGACCCTTTCACACAAGCTATATCTACCTGCACCCTCAGCTTCTACCAATGAGCACCATCAGGATTTCCTCATCCAGTGGATATCATTGTTCCTATCTTTCCTTAGTTTTTCAATTTCTTTTTTAAACCTATATGTACTTTCTAAGTGTTCTGAGGTAGTCAATTCCAGAATACAAGTCTTGGTTTTGTGTAAACATTTTCCTCTATTCATTTCAAACCAGACAGTTTCTAGGTCTTCTTAGGTGAAGAAATAAACTTTAATTCCCTGTTCATTTTCCTCAAGAACTGAATTAAGGAAGTGTTTCTGTAAGAAAGGATTATCTGCTTGGATAAAGTTTTCTTGGTTTGCTCAAGCAGTTTCACCACCCGCATATGCATGAAAACCCCTACTAGAAATCCTACTTATACTGTGAGGCATTCAGTAGCCACACAACACAGACCTGTCTGGAGAAAGATCCAGGGCTGCAGGTGAGACCAGATATGATTTTCTCTATATTATCTTTTGTTTATTTTCTTCAGTCAAATAAAGCCACTACCATGATATTTGATGAGAACTTGAATAGATAGATTAAAAGAAGATTAAAATCTACAGGGCAATTTCTGGGAACCTATTCAACCATTAGAACAGAGACTTTACACTGATAGTTTCCCTGCTATTGCTAACCATTAATTTTACCAAATGCTATTTATGCTTTAGCTGAGAGAAACTAAATTTTGATAGGATATACCACATTATTTTATTACCATGCAAGACAGTCTGACACAAAAATAAATTCCCCATTGAAAAATAATCCATCCCACTCCAGTCAATCCTCCTCTTTTTTGGAAGGGCATTTTTAATAGCAGTTGTAATAAGAGCCATATGGGACATTTTCTGTTTCTTAGTATCTGAATCAGCCCTTTACTTAAGTCTTGAAATCACCATGCTCATGCAAAAAAAATAATGACTTCAACTGAAGTCACCACTTTGGATGTTCAGACAAGCTTAAATTTCTTTCAGACTTGCCAGAGAAGATTTACCTTCAAGAGCAAAGCAGAAACTGAATCTGAAGCACCAGATATACATATATCAGGAAGAGGGGGTGTGGAAGGTGGGCCTGGGCATGTCTGAATATTGATTTCAGGGCCACCCACTTCATTATAGCAAAGACATACAAAAACTCAAAAGGGAGTAGGGAGGTATGCACATTCTCTTTAAACTTCAGAGATCAGAAATTAAGGACATCCTCAGGGGCTTTTGACTTCCTCTGTAACATAGGTCACAGAATCCAGCTAGTGATGCCTCCAGAGGTCAATACTGGGCTCAGTCTCATTCATCTTAATGATCAGTTGCCTGGATAAAGGGACAGAATGCACCCTTGGTAAGTTTGCTACTCATATGACACTAGGGTTTGCTGATATTTCAGAATGCTGTGTTGACTTTCAGATAAATCTGAGTAGCTAGGTGAAGAAGATTCACATGAGGTTCAACAAAGGCAAGTTCAGGGTCTTGAAGCAGTGCAGCTTTGGGGCTGACCTACGGGTAGAAAAGAATCTGTGAGTCAAGGTGGACGCCAAGTTGACCGTGAGCCATCAGTGTGCCCTCATCAGTGTGCCCTTGTGGCCAAGAAATCCAACAACAGCCTAGTCTGCATTAGGAAGAGCATTACCAGCAGGTTGAGAGCACAGAGCACTGGATCATGTTGCTCTCATATGTTGTGGAGTCTCTTTCTCTATGGATATTCAAAACCTGTCTGAAGGTGATCTTGTGCAATTTACTCTAGGTGACCTTGTTTGAGCAGAGGGAAGTTGTGGCAAGGCGAGGGTCAGCCTCCTCTCACATGTAACTAGCAATAGGACTAGAGGGAATGGTCTCAAGTTTCACCAGGGGATTTTCAGGTTGGACATTAGGAAATACTACTCTGAAAGAGTGGTCAGGATGGAACAGGATGCCCAGGGAGGTGGTAGAAACACCAACCCTGGAAGCGTCCAAGAAATTTTTAGACGTCATACTGAGGGACATGCTTTAGTGGGAAATACTGGTGATAGGTGGACACTTAGACTGGATGATCTTAGAGGTCTTTTCCAATCTTGGTGATTCTATTATTCACTCCAAGGAGAAGGCAATTTAGCTAAACAAATCCAGATTTGCAAACCATTTACATGTGTGTTAATTCAACACTCCATTAGAGAAACAAAAGCTTGATTCATGCATAATTGTTTCTGAGTTATATGTGATTGTTTAGAGGCATTCTGCAAAATCACACTCAAATAAAAGTCCATATTCTCTGCCTTAAAGCAATAATGACATAACCTGGAAAAATAAGGAAAACATTGTGCAAACTTCCTGTTTGTGTATGCAAGAAGGGAAGTGTTCAGGCTTTTCAAATGAAGAATTTATTGCACATAAATATTGGGTTTTGAATTGCATGTGACCTTTAAATTCAAGAGTGACTAGAGACCTCTGTGTAAAGGTTTCAGTTCCTTTGCAAAAATTATTTCTACCAGGAGATAACTTTGTTTACTGCTAATATGACATTTCTGAAAGCTGGTCTTACTGGTCCTCTTAGTTTCGTTCAAACAGATACTAACTAAAGACACTCAAGATAGGTTCATACAAAACTAGCACTAAATACCTGTAATGTTGAGCTTCACTTAAAATTGTCATTCTAGCAATTTAAAACATGCAACAGGGACAAGCTTCTTCAAATACAGACAAAATTATAAAAAATGCTGAATTTAGTTACTATACCTCCTTTGTCTCTTCAGAAAATGCTTGCAGAATATCAGTCTGTCTAGTGTAGTTTCCATTGGCGTCTTGTAGCCCCTGGAGAATGCGCTCTCTCAGAACCAGAACAGAAACACGGAGCTGGTGCCAAAGTAGTTGCACTGTATGGATATCGACGATCACATTGACAGAGTATGAGAGAAGCTTCAGGGAAAACTCAGTCTCTAGTAGAGCATGAATTTGTTCAACATGATCAGATATATCTTCACAAATATCCTGTAACGGAAAAATAAAGTAGGTTTTAAGCTACAGGAATGTTCATCCATAGATCAGACCTACATGTCAGCCACTTTTTATTAAATGCAGATTTAATTTTTGAGAGGAAAGATAACGCAATGATTACGTCTAGCGTTCTCTATTTATTTATTTATTTATGGCAGTGTAACAGCAACTGAACCAGCAGCTGTCTTGTTTGGCAAGAATGCTCAGTAAGCGCAGTGTACAGTAAGGAAAGATGGCACAAGATCACATGAATCAGAAGCAGAAAACTAACACTGTAAACTGACATCCTGGAAGACAGAAATAGGAATGAAAGTGATAATATTGCCACAACGAATGTCTCTCTCTATCCCTTTATTTTTTTCCCCTCCAGTAAAATGTAGACTATCTGATCTGTTCCATCATCCACAAAATTCTTTTGGACAGTATTTCCCTTTAAACCAAGCCTCTATAGCCAAGTAGGGCAAAAGTCTGGGATGGCTAATGTGGTTAAGCTATTTCTGAGATCCATTGCTGACTGCTGAAATGAGAAGCTGCTAATTATTGCATACTCTTGTTCTGAAACCAAATTGAACAGAAGATGAGTGGAGGAGAAGCTGTGAACAGTTGTGTTGAGAAAGCAGAAAAGAAAATGCGGGCTAACAAGTTATAAAAGAAAGACTTTGATGGATGATATTCCCCAGATTTAACAATATTCCAAATTTCTGAACTGCAATGCAAAACAGTGTAATGTCTTTCTGATTGCCACCTAATATTCTCTATGAAAGGATAAATTGAGCTAGCACAAGACTTTAAGGAATACTTAGACAAAAACAACTGAGTGAATAATGCTGCTTTAAAACAATTCAGTTGAAAACTGTGTGTAAAAGGCATGTTATAAAAAGAATAAGGAAATGCAATTATAATACAGAAAACATAGCACCAGAGCCCAGTAAATGGCAGCAAAAAATACATAAGATCAATAAAAATGAGAATAAGCAACATAATTTTTATTCACTTCAAACTTGCTTTCTATCAAAACAATCCCATCAAACAATTATAATAAAAGCTTGTGTTTCTGAGGACACTCATGGATTTCCACAGCAGTTACAAGATATTCAATAAAGCTGATTCCTTCTAAACTAATAATATAATACAGTAATTTTTATCTGTTCTGATCTGACATCTTCAGTCTGAAAGCAAAGCCAAATTGTTGAATGTGTAGCTGTGTGTACATAACAAATTAAACAAAAATTAAATCTCAAGATAATACTAAGTAATACATTTAGTATAAGAGATAGAATATTAACCTTAAATAAACTGATATGGTTGTGTCCAGTGATCAGCAATTTGTTTAATAAAGACCTGTCAGCCAAATCAAATTTCTTTGCAGGAGTAGCTCCTAGAAATGCCAGAGGCGAGCACAAAAACACTGGAGTTTCAATGAGCAGTTTGGTGTCTGCCTTCAGAAGGAGGCAATCTCCCTTCCTCTCTCTCCCTTCGATCACTTGGTCATGAAAGTATAGATGCTAGTTGTCAAGTATAAAACACAGGGCCTCCCTTGGAAATACTCGGGGCTACACGTGCTCAGAGCTTCAAATGTTCACACTGCCAGATCAGTAAACTGGGTTAAGACTTAACAGATTACTGCACTAAACCCATTCTACAGGCATAAAAGCACAGCTAAAACTCTTGGCAAAGTGTTTTCCAAGCTTTTAAAAAGGCTGTTACAAATTTATTGAACCACAATAGAAACTTTACTGGGAAACACAGCTGTATTACTATGTTGTTGCAAATATTTTGAAGAATATTTTAAGCAAATTAGTTAGACTGAATGTGCATTCACTTCTCTAGTGCTGCTCATATCTCCTTCCTTCTGGCCATTAAGTAGTTTAATGTCCATTCTCAGTAATGGGACACTGTCCATTAACTATAACTTTATATATTAGGCACAATCTGTACAAAAATGTTTTGTATATTCTCAGCTGAATGGGCTTCATTATGTGCCAAACTGCACAGTAAGTTTTCACTATTTTCTAGCTTCTCAAACACATACTCACCTGCTGAATTAAGCTGCCAAAAAGATTCTCAAAAGAGAGTTTTAAAAAGGAGAAACTGTCAGTGTATGAAAACACTGAGTAATGAATCCTATAGCATTACATTATGTCTGTATATATACATATATATATTACAGTAAATCAACAGAGTTCAGAACCTCAATTTATTTTTCTCTAGAGTTACTGTTACTCTATCTCCCAAAGCATCTAAAGTTTCTGACATAGACAAACTTCCCACAGCTACACAGAAAAGTTTGTCCTAAAATGCAAATCGCAGCATCATTGGAGGTTTGAAAGTAGTCCATATTCAAGGACATATTCTGTTAATTTTTACATGTCTTATTACAAATTGCATGTTTTCCTCAACAATCAAATCCTGAAACAATTTACAGTTAAGAGCACTACAGCAGCCAAATTCTTCATGTACTAACAAGACAACTAACCACTCATGACAGGTCCAGCAGCATGGGGAGACCTTAAGGCCAACCTAGGCAATATGCAAGTAAAGGTCACATAAACATAATCGAACTTATATATGACTTTTCACTTTGCTGTTAAATATGTTGACATTATGTGCTTTCTCCAGTTGTGTTTTTGTGGGCTTTTTTTGTTTTCCTGCGTTGCTTTTTGTTGGGTTTTTGTTTGTTTTGTTTTCAATTTCTTATTGGATGAAAATCTGATTGAACGCATCAGGAAGTTTGATTTAATTTACACTAGGACCAGGCATAGATTTAATAGAACTTAGCTCCCCTGTTAATAGATTCACAAATACAACGTCCAGAAGTCCTGGACAAAAGTCTACAATGCATGCACAATATGTCCAGGTTGCACTGTCCTTTTTCATATTTACTATGTGGTCCACTTGCACACACCATTCAAGTCTGAAAAGCAGCAAAGCAGTTTGATTTACTGGGTGCTTACAGGCAGGTAGTATCAATGCAACAGTCTAACTGAACATACACAAACCCCATATGGCAGCCAGTGGTGGACTGTCAGCCCAATGTGCCAGATCCTGCACATGTAGTCCAAGGCCATACAACAGCCTATTGGGTATTTCTGGACAAGAAGCATGAGAGACACGAATTCATCACCCTTCATCACACAGCACTGGTCACTCTTCATTTTCACTTGACCATGTGGCTGTTTTCACATGACCTGGATTTCATTTCACCAGAGGCTTTGTTCCTGGATAAAATTGATCAGAACTAGGTTTAGAGAAAATTTATCTTATACTGAATTTGGAAAAAGAAATTAGGTCCCTGTTGGCATCTGTTTTCCTTGCTTTGTAACTGTCATATGATGAAAGCAAAGGCTCGGGAAAGGAAGAGAAATAACTGGCCTAAGGATTAATGCCGGCACTTCAGCAAGGTAAAATGATGGCTTTTGTCATACACATTACTGCTGCTTAGTCCTTAGGAATAGAGCGTCAATAAGGCTGCAACCTATTTACTTTTCTTTATGCTTGCCTGGTGCAAAATAAGTTCTTGAGAGAAAACAATACAATCTCAAATGTAGATGATGTTATCTAGTATAATATTTTCTAATTACTCTATGTGATTTTTAGATTTACAGATAGTTCAGCAAAATGAATTTATTACCTCTATCACAGCCATAAATTATTTTTTTTAATAATTAATGCATTTCAAATACATCATGGACGCACTACCAGAGATTAAATGGTAAGGGTAGAAATAAGTTATTCACTTTCAAAAGAATTCAAAGTCAATGTCTTTCTTGGCAAAACTGCTAGAGTTAAGATATTTCCAGAGTTTAATCAAGTCTTGTCTTCAACTGAGGCACTTCTGACCAGTGGGGATAGCAATGTTAAAAATAATAATGATAATAATAATAATTAAGATGAGCAAAGACCCACTGCAACTTCCAAAAACTGCAGAGGTGAGACAATGTTTCAAAGCCATCACAGTTGCAGAGAAGAAACAGGAAGGAAGAAGTAGATGAGAAAAGTGAAAACAAATCTGGACTTATTAAAAGTTCTTTGTCTCAAGCAGGTGGTATAGAACTATTACAGTCCATATTATTCATTACCTCAGGATGTCTTTCTAGATGCTGTTAATACACTTTTGCAGTGATGTTATGCTGTCACTGCTTTTTGCATGGCAAAACATTCTTCCGCTTTTTACACAGCTTACACCCAGTCAGCTGCACAAGTCTGCATCTGAATATGGTGGTGGTTTCATCCTACCACAAGCCCTCACAGTACACAAGTGATAGCGTTTTTGTTATAAATCCCTGATCCTTCTAAGATTCAATATCAAGACCTGGCAAAACATGTTCTCGTTTTCTTCACTCTTCCTAACTCCTCATTAGAGTAAAAAAATCAAACAAACAAAAAAGTAGAACATTGTCATATGTCCTTACAACAGTTTGCATTTATAAACAAATAAAGAGTGATATCATCAGATAGTACCTAAATGCTGCAATGAGCGCAAGTTGTTATTAACAGAAGTAGATAAAATAACACACATACTTCTAAGTAAAAAGAAAACAGATGCTTAATGCTTATCTGTTTGCATTTATCTCATTTATCTTAATGCTTAAATGCTTATCTGTTTGCATTTATCTCAGGTCAACTGCAATAATATATAGCCTACAAATAAAAGCATAAAAATTCTTCTTCATTTTATATTATATACTTCAATATCAAGAGCTATTAGAGCCTGAATTTTACAGAGTATCTTTTTCAAAGCAACTTTTTTTGTAATCATTTATCTCAAACATCTACTGCACACTTTTATTTTTATATTACTTCCTAATTGTGTTAAGGTAAAAGCTCTGTCATTCTTCATGGAATATCCTGTACATGGACTGTGGAATTCCTTAGGCCAGAGGGGTTGTATCCACTTGGCTGCCAACTGCCCACTTCACTCAGTCTCTCAGGCAGCTGATCCTGTAATCTGCAGCTGCTGAATCCATCAGCCAGCTCATAACCCTTCGTGTCAACTAAAATAGCCTGAACTGCAAACATTGCAGTAGACAAAGTGTATAAACAAAACCTCCAGAGCTGATGAAAGATTAGTTTTGACATTAACTGTAAAAATATATATATATTTTCTCTGCTCCTCAAGAAATTACTTTACAGTGTGTGAGAAATTACTGAAAGATGAAAGGTTGCAGTATGTTGCTTCAGAGTTATTATCAGAAGCAGAGAAGCTGTAAACCAGATTCCTCTTCTTTGATCTCACAGTAAAACCTCAGTATGAAAAACAGATTGCCATTCAGTCTTACAACCACCGTACATGCAAAACAAAAACTATGATTTAGGATTTTTTTAAAGTATGATTATCAAAGTCTTTCCTTTTAAGTGCATTTCAATTGCTCAGAAGACAAAGTTGTGATCAATTTCTATCCTTTAGGAAAAAAAAAAGTGAATCTGTCAACCAGTTTTAAATGAACTTGCAAACTATGAATTAAACTCACTCTGCATGCCCTTACGCAAAGAATACAAAAGAATTTTTATTGCTAAACAATTAAAGATTTCTAGCTTTCAGTACAATATTTTGCCTATAAAACGCATTTTGACTTCACAAAAAGAAGTAGTATTTCGTCTTCGCTTGCCTGTACCTTCAAGCAGTGTTCTAATAAGGATAAATTTATTTTCTTCTAATGTGGATTATTAGTGAAACCTTAACAGTAAACAATACTTGCTCTGTTTTTTAGTTGTTTTTAGTTATATTCTTAAATTACAGAAAATAGCCATGCATGAAAAACCCCGTTAGACCAAGCAAAATCAACTGCCTTGGAAAGCTCTAGACTCACAGCAAGTTCTAAGTTAGTAAAGAGTTGAATTGCTCAAGTACTGTAGCTTGTGTCACTGTGATATCCAAGAGCTAGGGGAAATGAAAGCAATTTACTGCTGCAAAGCACAGCAGCAAAACAGCTAACAGGAGGTTCCAAGATCACTGACCCTAACTTTTGCTTACAAGAGAGACTTAGGAGCATGTTGGTCCTCGAAGTAAATTTCTCCACTCATAATTTTCATACTACTGAGCATAACTTTCTGCAGCTTGCCCATCTTTTCTGAACATTGTTCTCTTTTCTGTTTGTCTTTTATTTTAGCTTTCTACCTTGTAAGGTATATGGCAAAGTTATTAATTTCGCAGCCGTGTTTTCCCTGTAGAATACCTTCATTTCTTTTTTTCCCATAAAGTACCCTGTTTTTAAACAGATTTCAACGTTAATTATCAGGTCTTACAAGAGCCTAGCTGCCTTGGCACACGATACTCAAAGCAACTTTCAAAATAACTATCCAGTCCAGTGATCAGGCCAGTAGGCGTGTCCTTACTGTAATCTGTCATACCAGGATTCAGTGCCGAACATTCTTATATCCCTGTACTTCAGAATAATGTGAAATAGATGTCAAATGACTGATTCTTTGACAGAGCTGTTGCAGTAATGGCTTGTCTGGGATTGTGAAAGATATGGAGCTGCTCTGCAATAATGTATTAGCAACTTGTATGATGTATTTTATTTGGATGTTTAGTGTGCAAGCAGTCAACTGTCAGTCTGCAAGGAATGAGGCAGGAAGAAAGGGATGAAGGGAAGAAATTATGTCACTCATTAAGCACTTCAGGCTGCTAATGTAATGACACCTGAAAAGCTAATTGCAAAGCTCCTGTCTCAGGATACCAGCAGCTTCCATTTGTGCTGCCATGTGAGCCCACTGCTGAGGTCAAAGGATCAAACATACTGTAAAGAAGGAAAAGGATTCTATTGTCCAGAGGAAGCACAGTTGCTGCTGGAAGATATTCCAGCCAACTTTCAGGACCAGCTGCAGTGCCATAGAAATCTAGGCTAGCCTCTACCTTTACTGCTGAAGAGGGTGGCTTCAGAGGAGAGAAATTGCTTTTTTCCCCTATAAAGCTTTGGTTTTAAAAGACTTTCTTGTCACAGCATTCATCTCAGTCCAGATTCTTAAATAAAATCCATTCTTCAGTCCACCCAGCAAACTTTAGATAGCTGATGTCCAGAACAGTTATGGCAGTGAGGCCTGTGATGAAACAGAACTGGAGAACCACTTGAGAAGTTTACAACTGTAAAATGAGAACTACTGAAGGAGTAACACAAATACATCTGAGCTAGCCATTTCTGGGATATTCTTGCCATTTTTAAAATGGAACAAGACAATTTCTAGAATTCTTCAAGCCTTCTGCCAGGCCATAAGCTGTTCGTTATTTAAGCTCTATTTACTGATAAGAATCTCCTTCTACTGTTTATTTAAAAGAAAAATTAGATGCCATTCTCATAAAATATTTTCGGTTTAAGGTTACAAGATACTAAACTTAACTGGGGCCTCTAGTGGCGTTGAACTCCTAAAAGAAATGCTCATTTTAGACAAATTAGAAGCATTTCTTGGTGGAAGACTGAAATTTCACTATTAAGTTACAAATAACAAAGTGTAACTACACATAAACAGCACAAAATACTTTAGGCACCAGTAAACAACTGAGATGTATGACACATCAAAACGAATAAAAGAATCTGCAAGTTCACACAGGACAAAAACCTGTTCAGATGTGCAAAGCACAATGGAAAAGTTTTAATCAAAACATTTTGACTTGCTAAAGTCAAAGAACGCTAACTTCATTTATCCTCTGACTAAGGCTTGGTGGCTATAACAGAATTTGATAAAGGATGTTGAGACTCCTTACTCTCACATCATATGCTCAATATGGTGACACTCTTTTTTGGAACAGGTCAGAAGTCAAGAATTGTAGAATCATGGGAGTTGGAAGGCACCACTGGAGATCACCTTGTGCAATCTCATCGGGGGTAAAGCTGATTGGCCTGAAATTCCCCAGCCTCTCCTTGCCCTTTGTGAAGACTGTAGTGACTGTGGCTTTTCTCCAGTCTTCAGGCACCTCTCCCATTTTCATGATCTTTCATAGTTGACAGAGTGCTTTGGCAATCACTTCTGCCAGCTTCCTCAGTACTTATGTGCACATCACCAGGGCCCATAGGTTTGTTTGTGTCAAGTTTGCCTGATCTCTGAACAGATCCTCCTTGCCAAGTGGAAGTCTTCCTTTCTCCAGACTCTCTCTTATTCCCAGGGTTTGGAAATCCAGATGGGCCAGCAAAGGTGTTCAGTGACTCCACCTTTTCATTGTTCTCTGTTCCCAAGAAATACCAGCTGTGCTAACTTTTCTATATAACGAAAACTGATATGATAACAGGAATTTTGCAAGGTGACTACTCAGGACAGCTAAACAACCAAGAGTCTCTATGGCATGTTTCTGAAGTTATTTTCCAGAAGTCATCATTGAAGTCAGCAAAAGGAACACAACTCTTATTGTTGTCTTTGCCACATCTTAGTAGTGCTATTACACAGTAGTACTATTTCTCCCTTTTGAGTTGTTCAACAAAAGCTAGCATGTAATCTATGAATCCTTATCAGGATCACAGAAGTTATTTCGGGTTTTGTTTGTTTACTTTTTTCCCCTGGTTTGGAAATATGGAATATATGTCTTATTTAAGAAGGATGGTAAAGAGTACCAGAGATAAATCTAGAGGGTTAGGATGCGATGGGGGATCATGACTAAAGGCCTTGCAGAAGTTCAGGTAGACGATGTCAGCTGCCTTCCCTTTGTCCATCAGTGCTGTAACTCTGCCACAGAAGGACATGACAATGATTGGTCAGGCACGACTTCCCCTTGGTGAAGCCATGCTGGCTATCTTGGATCACCCACTTGTCCCTCACATGCCTTGACACATCTTCTAGGAGGGTCTGCTCCATGATCTTTCCAGGTGCAGAGGTGAAACTCACCAACCTGTAGTCCTTGAGTCCTCCTTCCTCCCTTTCTTGCAAACAGGAGGAATGATTCCCTTTTTCCAGTCCCCAGGGACTTTGCCTGATATCCATAACTTCTCAAATACGATGTAGAGTAGCTCAGCAACCACGTCAGCTAGCTCCCTTACAACTCTGGGATGCATATCATCTGGCTCCATGCACTTGTACACATTCAGTCTCACGAATTGGTCTCAGACTTCCTGCTCCCTTACACTGGGCTGTAGTTTGCTCCTCCAGTTTCCATCTAGAGGTTCAGGGATGTGAGAATCCTGGCTGCCAGTGAAGACTGAGGCAAAGAACAAATGTTTTTAAAAAGGAATATAGTGGAGACTAAATTAGAAACCCAGAGTTACGGAATTGGTAAGATGTTGATAAACATATGTTTATATGCAAATCATCCAAACCTACTTTAACCAACTTTAGGTAAGTATTGAAAACATTTGAAACTTTGCATGTAGAAACAATAAAAATACATTATCCAGTAGTTTGTCCTGTGATTCAGCTGATTTCCAAATTTCATTGCCATCCCATTCTAGTAGTTTGTCCTGTGATTCAGCTGATTTTCAAATGTCATTGCCATCCCATAAGTGGATCTATCTTAGATTCCTATTTAAAGGTGTATCTTCAAACAAAATAATCCATAATGACCTTGAATCTTTTGTTAGGTGTTAAAAGTGGAATACTGTCTTAAACTCCAAATGATAAAAACTAATTTTATACCTTATTTGCAGTACCTTAACCACAAATATTTCTAACAATTAGAAAAACAAACAAAACAAAAAAATCTGTTGTATTTAATAGACACAAGGAAGCATGTGCTTCCAACTAAATCAACCTTAAGAAACCTAAAATTCAGTATCACTAAAATAGATGTTTGGGCCATTTGTAAGATTTAGAGTGCTAGAGGCTAATATATTAATACTATTAAGAACTAAGCATTTTAAAACTAGATAAAAATATTGCTAGAATTATTTAGAATACACTGTAATTGTAATTTAGAAATGTGTTGCAAGACTGTAGATTCTGTGCTAAGCTGGTATGTAGCCTGTTCTAATTCAATAATACTGAAAGTCAGCTTGTGATCTAACAGGATAATTCTCTTAAAAGCAACAATACTAGCCTTACAGGGAACTTTGCAGTGTAAAGCACCAGGCCTAATGTCTGTTAAGCTGTTGACGCTGCTTGAGAAAGAACTCTTGTGCTTAACAGAGTAGGACTGAAGTACCTTGAAAGGGGCAGTAAATGAGCAATATCATTTAAATATTTATTCATTTATACGTACGGAAGCACATATATATACAAATATTTTTATGACATATTGCTATCTAAGATAACGTTCTTGATTTATAAACCACTTCACAGTCAGTGTCATTCACATGTTTGAGCAAGCATGTCAGCATGACCAGTGGTTGTGGCTGACACAAACTGCTATGCTGACAAAGAACAGTTTTATTGACTTTTCATTTATTTATGTGTCATTTCATTTTCTACCTATACAAAGATCAGTTATAAATTGTCTTTGTCTAGACTGTAGCTTTCAATGATGAGCATAATCATCATCTATGAAGGAGCAATGGGAAAAAGAAGTGCTGTCAACAAGTCTGGGACTGTAAACTAACGCACTCAAAAGCTTAACTTGAACTTGTCTGTGTGGAAGTTAGTGAACTTAACGTGAGTTCAAGCTTCAAATGCAAATTTGTTTGATTTGCTCGTACATAGTTACATTTCCTGCAAAACTAATCATCATTAATTTAGCCTCTCTGAATCTCTGAAACCTGAATTTATACTACCTCAAATCTTCTTTCAGCCTTTCTCAGATCAGATTCACAAAGAAACAGCATAAGACCTCAAGATTAAGGCAGCCTGAGGTACATTTAGAGAAATGATTAAATGGAATTGTTTGTGATGAGGAGGAAAATGTCCCCCTCTACACTTTTGGATTGGAATTTATAAAGTGAAATATTTAAAGTTTGTTTGAAATTGAAACTGAAAAAAAAATCAGTATGCAATAACTTCAAATGAACTTATTTTATCAGTATTAGTGATTAGCTATTTTTATTCCACAAGGTTGTCTTTAATTTCAATAAATTAATTAACAGATAGGATGTGACCATTATTCAGCCAACTAGAGAGAGGAAATAAATATATTTTACCACACATGAAATCCTAGCTTATGTTCAGGTTTTATTTCTGTTAAAACTACCAAGAGATTTTCCCATGGTTATCAGTCAAATTCCCATTTTCTGTAATCAGAATGACTGAAATGGAAAAAAAGTACTGGCAAAACCCAGACATAATATTATGGTTTTTAAGGTGTGGCAAAGAAACCCCTCCTTCCCTCTTGCTAATCCCATGAAGCCATGTAAGTATTCTTGCTTCCCTATTCCTCTCTGAACAACTGGAAAAGTTCTGAAGAGACCTAGCTTTGTCCATATCCCTCTATGATAAACATAGCCATACTCTGCTGCCAGACTGGATACAACCTTGGAAATCCCATATCTCTACCCTCAGGGTGTCATACTTGAACTAGCATCCTAGCTAAGGCCTATCTCACTCCGCAAAGCACAGGTAGCTGAACTAACACTCCACCTCTTGTATGGATTATATAAAACACCCATGGATAATGAGGGACTATGTCCAGCAGGCTAAAGACACTAATAAGTATCTAAAAGTCTTGGAAAGAGAATACTTGCAACAGCCTCGAGCATAAAAGCATGAAATCTGGTCAGGAACTGGTAACAAGAAACAAACAACCCCCTTCCATTGGGAAAATCTCCATTCCAAGGGGATTCTGAGGCTTTTAAATTTTCAATACATTTCAAATTTCTAATTTATTTCTCTGTCAGTCATTTACTACCAGAACAACAATACCATTGATCTATAGGAAAAGCAAAAACCACATCAAAAAACTTCTTGATGAGTTACAGTAAGATTTCAGCTGATCCTGCAACAATAACTGCCAAGAGGAAGAAGTGTTGGTATTTCTTAAAAATCTTTTGATTACTCTCTTGACCACACAGATCTTTTCACAGAGGCTTTTCAACATTTCATCAAGAGGCTTGTGAGAAAAGTGAGTTGCAGCACGCCAATATGAAAGTTGGTCAGCTAAGAAAATCTTGAAATAGTACAATAATATAACAGCAAGTCTGTCAAACCTAATATACACTTCCTCTCCAAGCCCTCTGTTAAAGTCTAGCACTGCCTTTAATTCAATATCCTGCACTCCATAAATATATTTAACCAAACAATAATATTTGTAGAACAGAATGACCATGCTTGCCTGCTACCATAAATTAATATCCAGCAAGAAGACATCCTAAAACCTACCTGGACTCTTTTTCCTCTTAGCTAAGGTCTTAGAAAGGCCACAATTCTTAATAAACAGAGCAGTCTTTAACCCCAAGACTGAAGCATGAACTGTAAGGATGAAAAAATTGCTCACTGTAATAATTCCTTCCCAAAACATTATCAATACATTCTCTTGAAGTTCAGTACAAAGAATTTTGAATATATAACGCCGCTGTTTATTTTTGTTAGTATTATATTTTTATAATACCGCATGGGATTAGGAGGATCAAAATGACTTTAAAATCTCTCCTAAAGATCTCCTGTGCTTGAATTTATAGAAATTATCTCAGTTTTGCTCAGGTAATGTCAATTTTCTGATTTTGTGTCTTAGGAAAGAATTCTGTAAAAATAATGGAAAACCAGAAAAAGTACTGACTTCTAAGAAAGCTACTTGAATTATCAGTACAGACAACATAGGAAATGAAATGTTATACCAACTATGTCTAACTCATTCAAGGCAGTTATACATTAAATGCAAAAACTACTCACAGAGGAAAGCATTAACTCAGATGAAACGTGAAAGTATTTATACTGATATCAACTAATAAAACATGAAGATGAAGTGATTGAGGAAAGAAAGGAAGAAAAAGTCCTCAGTAAGTAAGAACTGTTAGCAGGAGCAAGCAGATTGCACACAGTGGGACGGTTCACCAGCATGAACATGAGTGAATAATAGAGAAAAACATCAGATTCAGTTTGAAATCACACTCGACCCAAACTAAAATGCTTATACAGAGTGAGTCAGAGAAGAGCACAAAACAACCTTTCTAGTTATTGCATGAAACAGAAAGAATTCCAACTCCTGAAACAATATTCAGAAAATTATAAGAAACCAGGCAATAATATTTACGTAAAAAGCAGCTACAACACTTCTAGTGCTAAACAAATATAGCTGTAGCAGAATTTTGGAGAGCACAATGACATGGATTGCCACTATAGAGCTGAATGCTGTAACATACTTTGCCAGCAAAGAGCAATTGGCAACTGATGTATGGGCAGCTGAACAGAAAACATAAGAACCTTTTGAAAAGCAGTGAGAAATTTATAACCAAATAGCAAATGTTTCAGTTTTCATAACCTGTAGGTGATATCTCAGTCCTCTGGAGCCTTACACAAACTATCAGTCAACAATTCCCCACCCAGTGCCAACTTCTGCTTGAGGGAAGTCAAAAGACATTGTCATCTTAACCCAATGCAAATCTTTGAAGAAAACTGCTAACCAAAAATACTTGAACTTTTCTTGTAGATACAATTTAAAAAGAATGAATAATTTTTCAAAAGGAGCAGATGTTTTGAGCAGTCTGATCATATTCCTCCAGACATAGCACACGTGCATCTTAAAGAGCTGAGAAAGAATAAATCAAAGGGGCTTTGAAAAATTACATTTCAGAATACTTTCAAAACTGTATCCTAAATGCAACACAGCAGTACTAGAAAACAGAGTATCCTTTTCTTCATTGTCCACTTTTCACATCACATACAACCATCCTATAAAGAGCTACAGAATTTAATGAGTTTCTAATAAGGACTATAAAATTTGGATATAGGAAATAACGGTGATCTTATTGCTATTACGATTCTATTTTTAGTCTGTTGGTTTCCTGAGCCTTTACTAAACACATCACAATATAGGTCAAAGTTTTCTCCAAGGTAATGTAACTATAAACCTACAGTGTCTATTTCTAATTATACTACAACCTATAAAATTTAGCTGAGTAACGTCTCAGGGAACACAGAAGATGGAGCATTCAGTTTCACCTACTCAAAAAAGTTAAAATATTCCCATCGAAACATGGGACACACAACACTGAACTGCTTAAACATGACAAATATATTTTTTCTTTCAGAAGTGAATGACAAATTGGTTAAACAAAAGAATGCAATTCCAGAAGCTTTATATTTATCTAGTACAAAGGGTGAAAAAACTGAACAAACTTCTCTCAATATTCATAAATCTACATCCACAGTTAGATTATGGCACACAGGAACTTAATATTTCAAACCAAAAGCATACAAGCCATGCAGGTCAGTTTTAGAAATTGGAAACTGGTGGATTAAAGAAAGAAGAAAAAAAAGCCTTTACTAAGGAAAAAAAAATTGCAAACTGATAGTTTATGGCTTTAGATATTTTTCAATGTTTTGTAAAGTTTTTAACTTCATTGCTGTCTTACCTCATTTATACTGGGTGGAGAGATTTCAGGTATCAGCTTTGCAAAGAAAATGACATTTCTTTTCCTCAGCTAAAGTAATTACATGCAACCAGTAATTCAGAAAATAAGTGTCTGTTTAAAGAACAGAAGTAAGCCATAGATGATATGTATCCATCTTCAAAGCCAAGTCAACAGCTTTTGTTTTACATGGAACATAGCAAATAATCTGCTGCCTGTACCTGAGTGACTGTGCAGGTCAAGTTTAGGCCTGTCTGCTCTTCCCCTGCACGTTAGGAGCTGCAGTCGTGATTTCTCAGCATTCAGATCTGCTGTATGGCAGCTAACTGAAAGTTCAGCCAACACTTGTAGACTTGCAATTAGCAAGGTTATTTTAAGCAGTGACCTAAGTTCCAGCAGAATGTTTATGGCATTTTGACAGGAAGGAATCCAGTATGATATTGGTCACTTGGTAACCCCCTAGAACTATCTCAGAGGAGCAAGCCTCTACAGAGTAGAAGTAAATATGTGCTCCCCAGTTAACTTTGATTTTTGCTCTGGTTGAAATGGAACTGTTTACTGGGTTAATATTAGGAAGTTAAAATTTATTTTTGGATCTGGTAGATCATCTGCTTGGAACAAATGTATTAATAGGAAGACATGACTTCCCCACTGTAGTGATTCATCATTTAAAAAATAGAGACTGTTACTTTTGTAATGCTAATACTTGTGACAATTATATAGTATATTATGAACGGGAGGAGAAAAAACACTCCAGAGCTGAACTTACTACAGCTGGTCTCTGTCTTCCAGCTTCTCTTTAGTTATCTTGAAGAGGGCTCCCTCTTCTGTACAATGCCTTGGCTCCCCCCCCCCCCACCATTTGCTCTAAATTCCTTCTAAATTCTCTGGCTGTCTAACTATTTCAATGTCATGTCAAAAGGCTCAGTCATAGCTCCACACCCTCATTCGTTGTTCATGCTCATTCCTCTCCCCCTCCTTATTTCTTTTTTGTTCATGGATCATCTTTCTTGTTCCCACCCATTCTCATTCCTCCAATAGTGGCAGCTCTAACCTCTCAGATGCAGTCACAGCACAACTCCTCCAACTGTCCCACATTACAGCTGTAACAGCCAGCTTGCACACACACACAAAGACAGGCTTTTCTAAAAGCATCACAAGCAGAAACATCATTAGAAAGAATTTCTTTTAAAGGAGATCGTAAGTGCAAACAAAAAAGTTCAATTCCTTTACAAATCATTTAGTATTTTGTACATACTGCTACTCTGAGTAAAACTCTCCTAGGCAAAAAGTACTTTTGAGAATGAAGAGTACTGAAGGAAATAGGTGGAAAAATAAGGAACTCATATTGTCTTCATCTTCAAATATCCTATGTGTTCTAAGTAACATATAAATGTAAGATGACTTTGAAAATAATTAGGAACAAAAGCTTACTGTTACCCCAGATATCAACATTTAAAATAAAATACAGACTCCAGACAATCTACGAACAGATGACAGGATTGTACATCTGAAGTTGTAAAATAAAGTGGTCATTCATACACCTTCAGTGTAATACATGACTAGAGGAATACTGTGGTCACCAGAACTGGATAGGATACAAAGAGCTTACATCTTCTTTAAAATATGCAATAGAGTTTTAAATTAAACTTGGAAAATCTATTTCATTTATGTGCAACAGCTGTACAATATCTGAAGATGCTATGAATCCACAGAAGCTCCCTCTGTTTGAGGGCGTAGCTTGTAATATGCAGGAAAAGAATAACCAAGAACTCCTGTTTTCTCTTTGAAACTTGACTCAAATCTGTTTAATAGCAGGAAATCCATTTCCTGTTGAATACCAAGCAACTCCAAGGAACACATCTCAGCACGCTGTATTACAGCAAGTACATTACTTGCTGGTTGGATGACTTGTTCTAGGAGGGTTTCTCATTTGAAATTTGCAACATCATTGCAATCTTTTCAACAGCATGCTTGGGCTTTGATTCCTGTGGTTGTTTTTTTTTAGTATTTACCAATCAGGCACGCTACAAATCCACTACAAAATTAAGGGTTTGTTTGGGTATAATATGTTTTTGGTTTTTTTGTTTATATGTTTGTTTTGCAAACTAAACTAAAATTGTAAATCTTTGTGAAATCTGCCTGATCTTTTATGTGTCTGGCAAATCAAGTGGGGAACAGAAGTTAACCTAGTTTGCAGTGTTCAATTTATAGGAATCTTCACTAAAAAATATCTAGTGCTTCAAATAAAAATTTTGAAAATAAATTTTTGAACCAATTCACAGCCAAACTTCCCAGAAGTAGAATAGGCTTTGTTCCATTATATTCAGTTTGTATGTGTGATTTAAGCATAATTTAAAAATAAAAAGTGTCACAGGCACCACATTTCTGTGTCTTCAAGCGGGATGCAAGAGACCAAAATTTGGATCTCTTTTTGACTTGGTATTTACTGAATCACACATGTGCATCTATGTGTGGAGTACATTACTGTTCTATTTTGGATAAGATCGCCAAGTCAAAATACCAGAATGGACATGTTCTAACTTAATGAAATCTAATTGATATTTTAATATTAGATTTTCCCCTAGATTTTCCCTAAGCACATCATTAAGTCACCATAAACCAAAAGCAAAAACACAACAGTTAGGAGTAAGAAATATATCAAAAGCAAAGTATATAAATTCTACCATGGCAGATTTTGCAGTCTGAGTAACATAATGTAATTCCAAAATCAATTGCATTTAACAACAAATCTGTCCCAAGTGCTGGTCCTACTGAATGTGTCTGCATTTAAAGCATTCTTTACAAAAAAAAAAAAAGTGAACAAATGTGAAGTACATAGTGTAGACATTAACATTTCATTTTGACTAAGAAACTGCCACTGTTCAGTGGCTTTGGTCTTTTCATCACTGGCTTTTAAACTCTGAATCACTGGCAAACTTAATTTTATTCACTGCATATCTATTCTGCATCCCTTTGTTACAGGGAATCTTCCCTTGGCACACTGCAGAAAGCAGGTCTAGTCTGTTCCTCCCTACACTTCCAAATTCTTTCTTACAAATGGGCTATTTCTTCATACTATTAAAGAAGTGCATAGAAAACATATGAAGCTCTTTTCAAGCTGAGGACCCTATTAAAAAATCCTCAATACATTAACATGTCAAAGTATGACTCGACATATTCAGAGATGTTCTTAAGTGGAAAACCAGAGTGATACCAGACTTCTGTTACAATATTTCATCACCCACCTGAGAAACCAAAAGCTGAGTAAGGCTACTGCAGAGGAATGTTTTTCCTACATTGCAACTGTAATATCTCACAGAGAATAAACAGCTAGACAAATGACAGTTTTAGCTTTTGCCCTCAAGGATTTAATCATGCAAAACTCTGAGTATGGTCTTTCCTGAAACGAAAGGCTGGTTAAAACTGGTTTTTCTTCCACTATTCCAAGTGACTGATTGTCACATTCCAGACATTTCTACATTTCTAGGAAATAATATTACATCATTATTTTTTAATGGAAACAGCTGTTACGTTCAATATTCATGACCTTTAAGTTTTCAGTATCAAGTTATTCAAGCACCTTCAGTCCATCTGAGTTGCAGAGAAATGAAACTGCACAAAAGCTCAGTTTTATTTTACAGTTAATGAATGCATGTATTGTTCCAAGGTAATGAAAAGAAAACACAGGTTAAGGGAAACATAACATATGAATATCTTGGCCTTACCATTGCTTCAGTAGACTGCCAGTCCCTTATTCATCCCACAGTGAAAACCAGCACAGTATTTTGTTGCATAGTTCACATTACTTCTTACTAGTGTTTGATATGCACAGCTGTATGCATTATGTGTGAATAATTCTTATGGGACTTCATCGAAGGAAAAGAAATAGAGAAAGCTCACACAGATTTTTAAGTCAGAGCTCATAAATTTCTGAGAATATGTGCCAACTCATAAAAGCAGCCTCTTTTTGAGGCCAGGTTCAGCCTAAATTCATTGTCTTTTTATTTTATTTCTTTTTTTTTATTTTTGGCTATGAAGGAAAACATGAGTAGATTTAATTTAGATTAAAGGAGGAATATAGTGTTTCTGTATTTAGAAAGATACTTAGACAGTCATTGGCTTGTCAAAGGAAGTCAAGCAAAAGCTACTAAAGCTACTTTTAAAGAGAGTAATGTTGCCTTAGGAACAAACTGGTGAGGAGGTGATGGCTACAGCAGTGGTCTGGTGGATGGTGGAACTGAAAGCACTTGTTCGAACTCCGTGTTCTGCTGTAACAGTTTTGTTTTGGATTTCAGTAAAAGCCACACTATCTCAAGTGCACAGTGAATGAGTAATGCTAAATTATGCTACACAAACAACTTATAAATAGCGTTCAAAAAATACTAAAATATTTTTTACAGTAGCTCGTTCAGAGCTGGAGAAGTGGTAATTCTGTAATGTCTAAAGAAACTTCTTGGATTATAGGCACCCTCTGTTCAGGCCAACCATATTGCACTGTCTCCCATTAATTCCATGGCCAGGCAGCTCTTTCTCTCATCTAAAACTGTAGAAATTGAATGTTTCTAGAGAATATTGTTATAAGTATTTATCAAATCAGCAAATACATAATGCAAACATGTTTTTCTAGAAATTATAAATCAGCTTTTCCACTGCAAGACCAAGCATTTTTCTTAGTCTTATTATGTATTTTTCAAATAAACGTTAAAAACTTGCACCTTACTGTGTCGTGAGCATGTGAGAGCTTTTTTGTTTGCTTGTTTGCTAGTGTTTTGTCCAAGCATCAAGAGCAGCCACTGAGAGTTCTTGCTGTGGGAGCGCTAGGTGGTGCTGCAGCACAACCACGGCTGCTTCTCCTTTTATTTACAAATGCAGATGTGAAGCATTGTTACTAAAGACTAGTACGCAGAGGCATTTTCATGTGTTTCCTCATTTCTACAGAAGTTCTCGCTTTCTAGGACACAATGTTTTCTGTGTTTTTCTCACAATACATTACGAAATTTAAAAAAGGGAAAGAAAATGAATGCACTTCATAAATGCAGTTAACTACATACAAAACAAATATTTTTTAAAACTTCTAATTTGTCCCATTAAGGGAAGCCTACCTATACAGTGAACCAGGAAGGCAAACTACACAGATTTTCCTACAATAGTACACGACATAAAGCTTGTACTATGCAAAACAATTGCTCTAATAGGGATATAGTTCAATAAAGATATTTTCAATCTCTTTAGAAATAACACAGCAAAGTACAACATTATGAATGTTCTATTTCCATTCCAAAAAAAGCAAATGCTGAAATGAATATTACTAAGTTTCATATTTAAGCAGTCTCATAGCTCTACTAAGATGCACAGTGATGCCACGTGCATGTTTGCTAAACTTTATCCTAAACACATTAATTATTAATTTCTTTGCATATAACTAAATACAGATGTTTTGATTTCATGCAACATTTTTGTTTTTAACTTTTTCAAAGGCAGGCAGACATCTATGCACTGGCTGATTTCCAGCTGCAGTTGGGCTCTGCAAGAGTGAAGTCTGCTTACATGTAACCTTAAGAAAGTGAGGCCTCCAAAGTGCACCTGAAGCATTGAGCAATTTCACTTTGATGGAGAATTCTGAAGGAAGTATCGTAGATTTCTAATGAATACTTCCTTCTTAACTACCATTCTGAACTACCAACACTAAGTTACCTCCTTTTTGTAAACATTAATAGCTTTATTTCTTAACTGAAGGACAGGGTATTCCAAGAAAAACCACATTCATTCTGTCATAACAACTGAACATTAGTCCATAATAAGGGAAGATGCAATATAAAGCATAAAAGCTCCATTAAGATCAGCAAGACTGGATTCCAGTAACAGAGACTGGTGTGCGAGCGTGCATGGTCAACTGCTGACCAGCTGATCTCCTGCAGGAGCACACCACAATCTCATAAGAAGCTCTGAAACAAAAGCAAGTCCTACACTCTAATTTATTTTTTTTTTAACTATTAGAGATTTTAGATGATTTTCTATTTAAATTTCTATGGTCACAGAAAATGCACAAAATCAGACTTGGGAAAAGTCTACTACAATGAAACATGGCTTGTGCACGGAGAATGGCATTGTTCTCTGCACTCCTTCATTTCTGATGCAGGAAGCATTCCTTAAACATGCGCTCTTGCAGGCTCATTCCCTCTGCACAGAATATGGCATTGGTCCATACAAAGAGAGAAAGAAAACTACTTTTTGAAACAGCAGTTCAGCATGGTAGCAAATGACTCAGCGATGTGTTTCAGTGGAGAACAAGTAGGAAGAAGAAAATGAAAAAGGACAGGAATCAGATGGGAACTTTGAAAGGAAAACTGAGAGAAAGAGGCCAAGCAGAAAGCAAGACAGACAAAGAGACTGGAAAATAAATCTAGTAATGCAAAGAAATGGCCTTGTAACTTCTACAAAACGTTTGAGCTGGTCCACACTAATCCATGTGCATACTTCAGAAGAGAAGATATTTTACCAGTTTCTAAAATACCTGTATAAAGTGAGTTATTCCCTGTTAACTATTCAAGCAACATTCAAAATAACTGAAAACTATGATCTGATAGCATTTTTATCTTCTTAAGATCTGTCACATGGAAAACACAGTAGCAAAATGCAACTGGCAATTAAGAACTTGTACAAAATTCCCAGATCAGTCCCAACTGTAACCACAAAACAGAACAATGGCTTAAATTGTTGTAGAAGTCAGCATTAAGTTTTTCCACCAAGACTGTTAGTTTGGTGCTATATTTATTCCTTAGCATTAAACATAAAAAATAGAAAGAAAACAGTAGTCAAGAAAGAGATGAAGTACTTGTTTCATTTTTAAGTACGATCAGGAAAATCTGGAAAAGGCTTGAGTCAGGAAAGCTACCTTGCACATCTCAGATGAAGGGCAAAAGTATTTCACTTAAATTGTAGTAAAGTAAAAAACATGCTTTCAACATTTCTTACTTATTCTACTAGAAGTTTGAAAAGTAACATAGCATTGTCAGTACTTCGGCTTTCTTTGAAGGAAAACAATGCTATACTTAACCAGAGATGCAATATTCCTATTGCGAAAAGACTCTGGCTCTCTTCCCTTCTATGCTTTCTTGTTTAACTCCACATTAATTCCTCATGCTGAACTGCTGGCTGAGATTCATAAATAGCATGGATGTTTAAGCTACTCTTTGAAGAAAAGAGAGTATTTGTCTGGTTCATGTGCAAGAATTGAAAATGAAGCCACATACTGTGTAACAATTGCTAATTTAATGCAATGTGTCAAAAGTATCCATTGCAAGATACTACCTGAAAAAACAGGTACAAAAGGGGTTCCTGATAATGACAATGGAATGAAAATAAGCGTTGAACAAACTGTTTTGTGTCTACAATTAAAACGGGCATCTGAACTTTCAGGAAGTCCCTGAAAGAATTCTTGGTGTTCTCACCAAATGTATATTTTCTTCTGAGATTTCATTACATCTCAAAGCACCACCCTATGAACGTTTTCACAAGCACAGAAAATGCAGCCATTGGCTCTTCTTGATGGGAAGGGGTGGGGTCCAGCTTCTTCGCACTCCACAAGGAATTATTTGGCTCAGGTCACTTCCTAGTGTCTGTGCACGCCCCACTGAAGGAGCGCCTTAATTCTTCAGTCCTTAGACATTAGTCATTTTAACTTTATTACTTAACTGTGAATGCAATAACTTCATGGCAAAAGGAATGCTCAAAGCACAAGATAGCACAGATGCTACTATGTCTATACAAGTCATCCGTGGAAGTAGCCCTCCTCCTTTAACCATGTTTCATGATGTGATGATTCTCGTAAATGTACAGATCATGAAATTTATATATTTGCCCAAAATCCTGGACTTAATTAACTTTTCTAGCAATGCTTGCTTTTACAAAAATAAAGCCTCAAACAACACTTGAAGAGCAAATAAGAAAATACAGTTTAGTATTTTATTTCATCTCTGTGACTTTAGATTATAAGTGGCTCAGATTTTGCATTCGATGACTTTATCTTCTAGCTGCTGAACAGTGCTGGGATATCATAACAAAATTCCAGTCATACCTTTCACAGGAGATGATGAAGTGGTGCATAAACCACTCTTCTCATTCTACGTATCTTAAGAGCTTTAAAAAAATCAATTATGTCCCTATTATTCTAGAAGTTATGCAGATACTTTTAGTGTATCCAGTTGCACAGATACTTTGCAACACTTACATTATATAACATTATTCCTTGAGCACACTTCTTGCTTCTCCAAAGGATGTTAGTGATATTTGCCAAGTCAGACATCTTTATTATGTCACTGTACTAAACAGATGCATAGGGAATAGAATAGTCCTCAACTTCTACGAAGAACAAGAGGCCAGTTATTGAATAACAGCTCACCTTGTGGCAAAATGCAAGCAAAGAGATCTTACAAACAGAGATGGATTAAATGATGTTGTAAATAAATATCTGAATGACAGTAAATTTTGTAAATTTGGGTAGTGGTGTTTTAATTCTTTGGTTGGTTTTCTGTGTTTTTGTTGTAGTTGTTTGTTTTTCATGATAAATTTTTCAAATTTGATAAAGGAATAGACTAGATAAAGGTTTATCAGTTAAGACTACTGCCAGTCCTGGCAAGTCTCAACAGCTTCATACCTAATTTCTAAACCTTATTACTAGAAAAAGACATCTACTTGAACATCATTTTCACCCTGAAGATACTGACCCACTAAGTGATTCAACACCAAGCCTAACACCTCATGGATTGTCCATGACATAAAACAGAAGGAAATTTAGCCTAAAAGTTACAAAGACAGGACAAATGTTATGATAATAGTGAAAAATATTCATCATATTACTCTTGCAAAGCATATTGAGAATGTGTTAAACAAGACACCTTTTTTCACTAAAAATATCAGTTTGATCAAGACCATGAAAATACCATACTAGTTCTGAACAGTGTGACTGTTTGATTTAACAGACTTTTAGAAACAGATTTATTTCTGGTACTCTGTGTTTTCCATTGCACCTTTTTACAAAACAGGAATAATCTTTGGGCACTGTGACTAAAAAACATATATATGAAAAAAAGCATACTTAACTACTCAGCAAATAAGAAAAGCTGATAAACTTCATGTCTGATGTTGCATATCTGTAACTGATAACCTCTACAAATCTCTCTTTAGAGACAGGTAAACTGTACTTATCAGCATTTACACTTAAATGCTCTTATCAACACCGTTACTCCATTGAGCTGTTGAGAGGCAAAGAAACTAAAAATACAGCTCTTATACATCAAACTGCTTACTTTAATATGTGGATTAAATCTCATTTGCAAAGCATAGAAAAAACACATATAGTTGAAAAATGCAAGTATAGAAAACTGTCAAGCTATCAATATAGCATTAGAGATACGTATCATATATCTGCTTCAGCAAAGTCACAAGAATCAGAAATTTTTAGGTTGTGTAATATATTGTATCTGAAATAGAACATAAACATAAGAAACAGTACATCCAAGAAGTGTTTTTAAAAAATCTGCAATGGATCCAGTTTTATCCAGATTAAGCCTATTAACCAACATCTTAAACGCTTGTTGGATGAATTCAGGCATAAGGAGATGCCTGCTGAGATTATTAGGATGAGCATGCAATAAATTAGCTTTTGACTAGAAGCTTAGGTACAGTGTGCTCTTAAGCAAGACTTAGCTCTCACACTCTGAAAAAAAAAAACAGTAAAAAAAAGCAAAATAGTATTTCTCCTGTACCAGTGGAATACAGCCATTTTAAACATTTGGATAAATATATTCCACTGCAAATATTCTAGGTAGTTGATAATTTTAAAACCAATTGTTCATAAGCAAATGGTTCTGATTTGCCAACAATTAGGTAGAATATTTCTGCTTATGCTGTGTTTATATTAAGCCATCTTGCTGAAAAAAAAATAAGCTCACATCTGCACTTACTTAGTTTATAATCCAGAAAGACTGTCAAATCTATGGAATCTCCATGCACAAAAATGCAGTGTAACAAGTGATAGACTTATAGTCAAATCACTATTTATTTGGTGTTTAAGTGCTTCAGGAACATACAATCTGCCAACAGTTGAGATTTTGGGTTGGATTTTGACAAGAAAAATTGAGGGAGAAATTTTATGCATATTAATGATTAACACAGAAATATTTATTACACTGGGAACTAAGTTCTAAGATATTACCAAGTTGTAGTGAAGAAGTCCCAGATACTCAGAACCCTGAGCCTGCTGTAAAAATACTGCTGGTAGAGAAGACTCAACTTTAGGAAGCCGGTAAAAAATTCTTCAATTAATTTGTTAATTTATACTGGTTGTCAGTATTGACAACATTTCCTTTCCCTCTAACAATTCAAACTGTTTCAAATTTTAAACTTTTTAAGTGAATTTTCTCAGAGAAGATTATTGCTTTAATAGGATTTAGAAATACTGAAATTAAGTATGTGCCATTATTTCACTGAAGTCCTTTTAAGATGCAGTCTTACATATCCAGGACTTGTTCATTGGTTCAGAATGAATAGAGTTATATTTTCCTTGCACTTTTGGTTCACTTTTTATTGTAGGAGTTTTTTATGTGGGCATCACATCCACACTAGCTATTACTACAGTAGTTGTCAAAAACTGAAAATCAGATGTAAGAAAACGTTGCCATATAGCACAGAGGAGCCTCACATGTTCACTTTTGGTATTTTACTTTCATTTCAATAATGATTAAACTAATTTTATTCTATATGTAACTTAGGGTGACCTCTTCCTGAAAACTGAAAAGAAGAAACAAGATATGATGTCACAAGCATCAGAATAACATGGACACTGAGAAGCATCAAATGAAGGTGATAAGAAGGAATAGCCCTGTTTCTAACGTCTCAGAAAGACAGGTGGTAGATGAAGTACTCCTGCAATGCTTCTAGAATAAATGCAAATGACATTTTTGCCTTTTTTTGGATCACAATAAAGACAGATCAGAGATCCGAATTACAAGAAACTGAAAAGGTCACTCTAAACAATTTGGAATTCTGACTTTTACTGTAAAAAGATATGGAAAAACCATTGAAAGTACTTATGAAAGTACTTATAAAAGTAATTTGCTCCAGCCCTCACTATTTATTCAATAAAATCAGCAGTGTTTAATATTATTTACACAATAAAAGCCTACTAAATCCCATACAGGAGTATGCAAGAGAAATACCTATATAGTACACTTATTTTACTTTTTTTTAAATGTTTGCAATGGAACAACTACAACGAAGGAATAAACTGTATCTAATTGCAGACATGATAGAAACAAGTATATTTTATTATCTTGGTATCTTTCCATTCATCTCATGTTCAGGATTAAAGTATGAAGAGAAAAGCAACTAAAAATTCTTGAGCTCCATAAGTGAAAACAGAGGTAGAAAAAGGATAATGGCTACATGCCATTTGACCTCTATCCAAAGAAAATCACGTCCTGAGGACTCTGGAGGAAATATGGAAGATACAGTAAATAGATGTTTGAAGTTGGTCATGGATCCTGGAAAGAGCATGTCTGAAATATTTTTATTTGGAAGAAGAAAAGATCGATATCCTGCAAACATCTAAGATGCTGCTTATATAATAACAGAAGATATGTCATTCAGACCACATACGCATAGTGGTGAAGTACTCTGCTCCATAGAGTTAAAAGTTAATGGACATCTGACATATACAAATTTATATCAATTAAGCAAAATGAGAATTTTTCCAAAGCAATCAGTACAAACTAATAATCAGTGAAATGAAACAATAGAACCTTCCCTGAGAGGGTTAAGGCAGAATAAACAGAAGAATGGCAAGATGGATCCAAGTCAGACCTCAGGAGGATTCCAAGAAGGAGTTTTCTGTAAAAGCAAGAACATTCAGAAAAAAATAGCTAAATGGATTGTGGAAGTATCTCAGCAGATGCTGAGGGCAGACTGCAGACTTCTAGATTTGCTTGCAGTAAAACCACAGTTTTCTTCATCTCTTTTACAAATATTTCATAACAATTGGCAACAGCTTCATTGAACGTGTCAGAGAGAATGAATTCATGAAAATGAATTTTACCACAGCTCAAGTCAAGAGTGATGATCAGACAAAAGGCTTATACAAGGTACTCTAGACCTTGGAGAGTAATGGTACATGCATCTACTGTCCTGAAACACTCATGTGAAGCTGAGCTGAGCTTTCCAGGAAATTTCCCAAGGGATGATTATAAGCTAAGTGTCCCACTCACACTGCTTGGCTCATTCTGAGAGAGGGCATCGCAAAAGTTAGAGAAACAAGTATTTTCAAAGGAACATCTAATAATGCTTTCAGACATACAGCAAATAGATTGACAAGAAAAGCTCAAATTCCCAAGGAACAAGCCACAAAAAGAAACAGAACTGCTGATGTGATCACAAAAAGAGCACAAGCACAGACATATCTGCAGCAGGAATCCAGAGCAAATCTTCACAAGAGAGAGATTATCTGAGATTTACTGAGACATTTTTTATTTTTATTTTTATTTTTTTGGTGGAATAACAAATGAATAACATAAGTCTTCTAGGAGCTAGATCATCAGACCAGTCCATCATCACAAGCCAGCTAACAGTCAGACAGAAGAGACATCTGAAGCAAACAGAAAACTGCATGAAAATGACATTTCACCTCCACTGGCTGAGGAAAACCAACAATGTCCTATGGACATATAGTGTAAAAATTATATTCAGAAGTTATAATGTTATAGGCTTTTATCCTGTGTCTGTATCATTCGTTTTTGTCTTTATCATTTGGACAAAGGAATACAAAGAAGGTGTATTAAATCTGCAGATGACAGCGGTGTTAAGGGAAGATGCTTCTGGAACACACCAGATTGTAAGTATGGAACTAAAGAAGTCACAGATGCACTAGAACTAAGGTGTGGGGAGAATTAAAGAAGAGAAAGTTCAAAGGAGAAAGACAAAATCCTAAATGTAAAACTGTATAGATAACACTGATAAGAGATTACAAAGTACCATAAAGAAACTTGGGAGTTGCAAGGAAACACAAGCTGAACTTGAATGAATTGCCTCCTGCTGTTGTGAAAAATACTAAACTGGGGCACATCATTTGAAAGACATCTGAAACACTTTTTTCAGTCTATGCAGTAGCAGTGAAGGCTCACACTGAGCCCTGAGTCCAGTCTAGTCTGGGTATATCTCTTCCAGGAGGACCCAAATCAGTTTGAAGAAATCCCTCAGAGAAGTGAGAATTAAATTATAGCATAGAAAAAAAAACCAGTAATAATTAAAAAAAAAAAGATGAGAGAGAATCTGTACGAGGTTGGATACTTTTTATATTCTTTCAATATTAGAATAAAATGGTTCAGTTGGAAGGGACCTACAAAGATGACTGAGCCCAACTGCCTGACCTTTTCAAGGCCAGCCAGAAGTTAAAGCATATTTTTAAGGGTGTTCCAAATGCCTCTTTGAAAACCATTCTTTCAACCCAAGCCACAGGTCAAGAACTCGGCATTCCAAGCTTTGGGCAAGCACAGAATAATTAAACTGTCCCTAACCATAAAAAGCAAACAGAAAAATCTATTAAAAATACTAGAGGGAATACTAGAGAAAAATGCTTATGGGTGCTCTGTAGATCTTTTAAGACACTGAAGCCTTTAAATATATTTTTAAAGCAAGGCTTTGAGGTTAAAACTGGACTAAAAAGAAACTCTTAGAGACTTATTTCAAAAACTCTAAAATGGGAGATTAAAGGAAGAACTTTTCGCCTCAGACACTAAATGTGATCGCAGAATAAGATGAGACTGACTCCTGAAATCCAACAGTGAAAAAATAAGACTAAGGTTAGATCGAATCTGCTTTGAGATAGGACCATAGTTAAGAACTACCTCTTGCCATGTTTGTAGTGGAGCAGCTTTGTACTAACTTTTGCATGCACAGTGATTGTGCATATACATATGTACCTCTGAAAATAATGCCTCCTATTCATTCCCACTGAAACAACAACAGCTAGAAAAAAACAACACTATTTGATAAAGCAAATTCTCCTCTACAAAACATTCTTCTTCAACATAGTCACCACAATTAGCTATGCATTTTTGCCAGCCATGAAAAACTTTCTTCATGCTACGTTCATGGCCATCTGGAATGTGGCGTGACTTTCACATTACTACTGCCACTGCTGAAACACACCAGCCACTGCCTCACTGTGCTCATATCCACTCTCTAGTCCCCTAAATATTTAGCAAGTGTCAATTAATGTAAATAGGTACAATTTTTTTCTGTGTGGAGGAATTCAATTCCAGACCTTTGCTTCATATGTACTTCTATGTCAGATGCCATTTTGTTAAGAGCACCTCTCTGCTGACATCTGTCACAGCAACAACATGTAACAGAATATTGTCAGGAAAGCTCAGTCTCTATTGCCATACCACCAACATCTGCCTCTGACATCATAGGCCAACATAATAAAATAAGGGAGATTACTTTAAGTGAAGTCTTTGTATATATGAATTACATACTCATGCATGTGTGACATATTAGCACTTTGAGTATACAATGGGAAGAATGGAGAAGGCACTGGGCATAATCCTAATATATAAAAAACTCCTATATTACTGTTCAACTTAGTAACATCATTTTGTAAAAGTATTGATCTCATGTGATCTCTACATTATAATCACTTTAATTCCATTTACCAAAAATATTATCGCAAATGAAACATCCTGGAGACAATAGCTTTTTTCATGATTCACTCATGGTTATTGATGTCAGTTATCCCCAGATGCAGTGAAATAAGTGTATCCATGTTGACCACTTTTTCTCTTTTCTGAACAAGTTACTTGTTTCCAATAAAGCATGAATTATTGTATTGCTGCATTTATCATAGATGCTTGAGACTCTAGACTCCTGAAATCTTTTAGCTAAAGCCCTAGAAATACTTTACAACAACAGTTGTTGCATGATATTATACAAGAGGACATGAGGATAAACAATTTGAAACGTATCTAAAGACTGAGTAAAAGCATTTCTACAGCACACAATTTTTCAGACTGTTATTTCTTCCTTGCCCATACACAGCTTTAAAGGCAAGCAGATTACAGAAATTCTTTTTTCCTAATGTGTCTGTTAAGAATTTTTGGGACTTTTTACTGCTATTATAAATCTTTAAAAAATAATAATAATTTATAATATATATATATGTATATATGTCAAATATTTCAGAAAGTCTTAAAATGCAAATCATTATATATAGAGAGCCCTTCTCTGTGAGTTCAAGGTCTGTACACAGCATTGTTTATTTATTACAGCCTCAGTGCCAGTGCACACCATTGGCTCACAGTTAAGATAACTGTGCATAATTGAGATTCTTTTGTGCTATTCTTATGTCTTTTTTTTACACTTGCATTAACCAGATCCTTTCCTAGCACCAAACAACCCCTAGGTGCTACCTCAGCTGCTTACATAGAAAAAAGCCACTAGGAAGCTACTTGCTGAACTACTGTTGAGCGTGACAATATGCCACTTAAATTCTAAAAAGAATAAATCTGTAAGGGATGCTCTTAATTCACCAACTTCCATACATTATTGATGTATGAGGGCGAATAGTATGCACAGGACAATCTGGTGTTACCAGCAGGCACGAATCAGTTCCACTTATACTCTGAGCTGGCCTGAAGCTATGTGCAGATGTGGTCCACAAGCTCTCTGACTCCTCAGTTTCAGCTCAGCTCCATGTTAATTCGGACATAAGCAAACACAAATTAGTGTGGCATAAAGTCCAGCAAGATCTTCACCATCTGCTTGTAGAAATATTTTTTAGACATATTCTCTTAGAGTCTACTGCATATTGTAGACATAGTTTGGGTATAAATTTTATTTAAATTATAAATTATATATTATTATATATAATTATATATAATATAATTATATAGTATGAATGTATAAATTATAAATTATATAATGTCTACTGCAAATTGTAGACATAGCATGGGTTCAAAACTAGAGAAGTCTACTGCAATTTCCTAGGAAAAAAATGGCATGAACAGAGATCATAAAGAACTCAAGATTGATTACAGTACAACCACTGTACAGATAACACTCATACAGAGTTGTATTTTAAGACAGCTTAAAGCCCCAGTCCAAAAATAAACATAAATAAAATACCATTGCACTGAGTATGAAAGAAAACTATGTTCACATAAACAGGCCTCAGAATGCACGACTCTGAAGACAGTTCAGTCTGAAGAGAGAACATTTGCTTGCTATTTTCAGAGACTGTTTGCTGCCTTCAAAAGCATGTTTAATGTAAAGTAAACCCAGTTATGCAAATGAGCATACACAAAACTTCCAGATAATATGTTTCAATTTTGCTCTGAATTTCCATTGAATCGCTAAAAAAATTTAAGTTTGGGATCAAGAGAACTAAAATTTTTTAAACAGACCTAATTTCAGCTGTTGAGTTGATAAGCGGAAGATTTAACAAAGAAACACAATGTTTAAAATTCCATTTTATTTTATTTCTAAGTCTAGTCTTGATAGAAAATGTATTATCTTGCTGTAAAAAAAAAAAAGGCTGTTCTATTGACTGTGACTATTCAAAATCCTACCACTTCATATTTTTTGCTATGAGTCAGAGATTAATAAAATTATATATTTACTGTTTTGCATGTGGCCCCATCCATGTTCAGCCTTGAACATAACCTCTACGTAACTGAGAGCCCAGGCATCAGACCTATGCTCTTTCTATCCTGTTGCTTCGGGTTTCAAGTGAGCAACAATGCTAATTAGGAAATAGATTTGGGAGTTTTATGGACTTAAGCCCATTAAAATCAAAGGGAATATTTCTGGGCACTTTCAAGATAACTGATTGGGTTACTTGTAGTGTTTTATTAGCTTCTCTTAGAGTGTTAACGTGTTCATTTACATAGTTTATGGCTGCTAAGTCAAGTGATGAGTGAACTATGTTGAGTAAAAAAAAGGCTGAGAATGATGTTCCTTTCTTTCGCCCTGAAAGAGATTGATCTATTCTTTTAACATAAGCTGCAATATATGATACAGCAATTATGAAATGGCCTTTTGTTTGTCAGTAGTAAAGCTGAATAAACCACTTTCATGTAAAAGTGTACAATGTTAAATTCATCCTACCTTTAGCTGTACTAGATGCACATCCACATGCCTGCTATCCGAGTCCTGCTGGACAGAGTAAGTCAGATCCCTGACTCTTTCAGATGTCATTCGAAGCCATGTCTCAATTTCTGGCAAATGAAGAACAATCTTCCAATCAGCCCCAGTGTGTAGAGGAGGTGGCTTGTCATATTGCTGGCCAGAATCAACCTCTTTCATGACATCTCCATCTCCATCTACTGTAGGAGTCATGTTTATGAGCATGGGAGATGCATCAGATGGCATGGGGTCCAGATCTTGTGTTCTCATAGGAGAGAGTGCTACATCCATGGCTAACACAGGAAAATTTAAACCATAATTCTTCAGTATATATCTGTAAAGACAAAAAGAATAGAGACTGCTGTTATGAGACCGTATTTACCAAAATAAAATAAAACCCCACAAATGACATTCAGTAAACTAGAAGTAAATGGCAAATTCAGAGTTATCATCATACTTCCTAAATAAATCCTCCAGTTTGCACATCCAACTGACAAGTTTAAGAATGAACAGATTTCTGAAATCAACTTTCATAATTAGAACAAGCTACTTCTTTAAGATAAATATTAGCACATTTCTCCTACTGTAGATGATCACCTTGGAAATAACAGCTTTCATTGACAAAAAATGTGCTGATTTTCTACAGTTACAACATAAATAAACTGAATGTCCACAAAGCTAACAGAATTTTACTGAACTCCACAAGTTAACAAAGGTCTCATATTTGTAAGATAGCATATACTAGTACATATTCTTTGGCCTGAAAGTTACAACTAAGCAAAAAGTATCTCAGATTTTATGGAATTTCTTTTTGCAAAGAAACTCAACTATTGGTCATTTACAATAAAAATTTTGACAATGACCTTAGTTTTATCAGTATTCCATATCATAACATCATTGGACAGGCTGTTGGGTGTAGAGATCACACCGTGGAGCTGTGCTTGCTGTTTATCTCTAGCAGTCTCATGTGAGTTCTAACTCTCCAAGGGGAGGATGCAATGGGACACATGGCATTTCCCAGGAGCTCCACATGATTTCCTATTCAGGCTGATGGGAAAAGAGCTCTTCTGGTCTTCTTCCAGGATGCAAGCAGTAGGGGGTATGTCAATAAAGACTCAGACAAAACCACTCCAGTGGTTTTATTTTTGTTTCATTTTAATTTTTACTCTTAATTATTCTGTATTATCTCACATTCCTTTTAATAACGTACTTTTTCCTACTTCAATTGAGCTTTTCTCTCCTCCTTTCCCCCTCCTTTTTTACATGAGGCGTGGAAGGAGTGTCAAATGAGTAACTCTTCAACAACAACAGATAGTAAATTTTTGGCAACTAATGAGTACAGTTGGTCAGTCTGTTTGTAGGCAGACTTCAATTTTGAAATTTAAATTTTTTGTAGGTTTTTTTAGATTAATAACTGTTGCAATACACAATTTTCTATCAAAATGTGTAGGTAAGAATTCCATACTTAAGTGTCAAAACTCATACCTAAAATTAAGAAGTCTTTTTATAGGAGTGACTTTATTGAAATCAAAAACCTCTGTTTCCAACGTACACTTACAATGTTCACTGGAGAAAGGAAAACATTTTGCTGTGTTTCTCTTTCTCTGTATGCTCAAGCTACATGTAGAAGGCTGCAATAGACCTAATGTCCGAGTTAAAAAAAGAATACTTAACAGCAGGGAGCCAGGCTTGCAGCTAAGTACCTAAAGAATTATGAAAACTTCAATTTGGCAGGAGATGCAATTTCTGAGAGATTCAAATTTGATACATGCCTATCTTTGATGTTCAACTTCACTAAAGTATATCCTGCTACTTAATTGTTTCTTCAATACTTTGCAACCCTAACCTGGATTCAGAAAATCACTTCAAGAGTATTAAGAATAGATCCTTTTACACGTGTTTGCTTTTTTTCTTTATTGTAACAACTACACATTAGAAAAACTTTAATTACATTTTAGCAACTTTTGATTGTATCTCCACAGTGCTAAGACCGTGAAACAAAGGTAGAAGTCATACTGCTATTTCTTTGGGCAACATTCCAAGTCTTTATGGGTGAATGGGACAAATTGTAACGACTACAGTTTAGTTTTCAGCATAACAGCAATAAGACAGCAGAAAAGACACCAGTGATTATCGCTACTAAATCAACTACAATCTACTGAGTTACATTCCTAAATATTTCAAGTGGATTCTCAGTATTCAGTGACTAATCCTGCAGGAAGTGAGGGTACCAAAGAATCACCCAGACATTAGGCTACTTCTCAAAGTTAGGGTATGTGTGTGTGTGTGGGGGGGTGTTCTATCCTGCTCCTACACGTGCTTCTGCACATCTATCACTCCCTCAAAACAGTATTTGGCACTACTCTCTAGCTGGTTAATATACATTTAGCACTTCAAGAACAGAGTTTCCTATCCATGCAATCAAAGGAAAGAATGAAAAATTTCCATCACTCCCAGTGTTTGCTGCACAATTTCCAACTCCTACAGCTCATTTTTGTAAAATGCTCAGAATAAGACTGTCAAACAACAAGCTTTGTAGAAAGGCTGCATAACATTAATGCTTCAGTATACTGAGCATCTCTCACATCTATCTCTTTTCACTGCTTGTTTTTCAACTTGACCCCTGTTGCCATACATACCCTAAACACATTTTGTTAGACAAAATTCTATCTGAAGACATTTTCCCTTAAATACTGCTGCTCATAGTCGAGTTTTATAGCATATAAAATCAACTGTTCCACTAGGTAAAAATATCCTCTTATTTTAGGCGTATCCTTTACATGATTTCCTCACTCAAAAAATAATGTTAAGAGGATACATTCTTTATTTTGGTATGTTCCCTATCAACAGGTTAAACAAATCCTCCAACAAAACAGTTGGCCTCAAATCACTAAATGATGCAGAAACACAGGAAGCACAGCACTTGCTTAGTCGCTTTCTTCACATACACACAAAACCCACTGCCATTCCGCAAGAGTTTTTCCAAAATGACTCAGCACTAGTAAGGACATTAAGGCAATTAGCAAAGAGAAACTAAAGCATGCTGTTGAAGAAACAAACAAAAGACAGCCCATGAGGCATGCAGAGCACAGCTCCAGCTCTGATACACTGAATTCACAACCAGCACCCGCCCGGAACCTGCTGACCTGGTTGTTGTTATGATCACTCTTCTCTACTCTAGCTCACCAGCGTTACAGCTATACCTCCTTAATCCTAGTCGCTTTCAGAGTCAAGTTCTTTAAATCTTTCTGCCAGATCATACAGCAGGTTGCAGCACTTCAAGTAAGAAAATGAGAAAGAATTTAAAAATAAATAACTTTGTACATTCTCTTATTAAAAAAAAAAAAAACTTACAACAACATACTGTGGCTACTAATTATCAAGGTCTGGGGCACCTTTAAAGAAGCCCACACATGCTTGAAAGGAGAAACCGTCACAGCTAGAAGCAGCTGAGCCAGAACCCCAGCATGCAGACTTATTAGTACGCAGACTCATGGTATCGCTTCCCGGCAGAATAAAAAGGCACCGTCTGGAAGCTCTGGTGCAGGCAAGGCAAACCGAAAGCTTCTCCTGCTCCCTCTGAAAACTGAGCAGGAAGGCCACGGCTGCCCTGGAAGACTCCTGAAACCAGGGGGTGAGCTGGCTCCCCCACTCAGCTGCCCTGGCCCAAAGAGATGCCAGGTGGCTCTGTGCCCACTGCAAGGCTGTAGCCCTGGGGGGCAGAGGGAAAAAGCAAACAGCCTTGATATAGAGATGGTGATAGAGGTGCAGGATTTTGCTGTTTCCACCCTCCAGATCACTGAGCACACTTAGGCTGGGTGGGTTCACACACCTCTGACCAAGTCAGCAGCCTCACAGAGGGCTGTTAAACCACCAGCTCCTCAAGATAATACTTATCTACTTGTCGTGCCATTCTTATATAGGAACTCACACCGGCTGACACCAGCTGCATATTTTTTCCTCCTCAATATCCTAATATTTAAAACATAAATTTATATCAAACATGCATGGAAGCTAAAACCAGCAAGATAAGATGCGAAGTCCTGATTTAACTCTTTCAGTAAAGTATCACCAGTTAAATTAGTAAATTTCAGCACTAAACTTTGAGACTTGAAAAAGTGTTTTTGTGAGCTATATGGATTAAAACATTTGCTGGAAAATGTATGAATGCATAAATCACATCAAGCAACACTTTGGGATCAAACGTTATAATGCTAGACATTTGGTATGACTGACTTCAATTGCTCAGTTTGTTATACTTTTAGATTACTTTTCTAAATTCTGTGTGATGCACCAATAGTGAACTGCAATCCATTATAAAAGTTAAAACACTTATTAAAACTGACTACATTTATTAGAGTTACTCTGTATAAAGGTACAGTTATACTTGCCCATTTCAGCAGAAGCACAATTACAGACAAAGTTCTTTGTAAATATGAATAGCTAAGCCTGGCTTTCTACACTGTCAAATTCTGAAAGACCTGGTAACAGTTATAGGCAGCAAGTGGTGTAAAATCAGTCTGGATTTCCTATCAACCAAATTCAATTAAAAAAAATCAACCAAATCCCTATCAACCAAAACTGTGTACCTAAAGTATCTGTATAAAGTAGGTGTCTTTAAATCTGCAGATGAACAGCTGAAAACATATTTTCAAATGTCACAATCAATAAAAGTTCATGCATCAATATTTTCAGGATGTAGCCTTTCATCATCTTTGCTACCAGTGTCGGAGTGATTTATGACACTCTGATTAAAAAAATAATCCTCAAATTACCAATTTTCTATCACTTCTGAAGCTACCATTTCAGTATACTGAAAGGACACATAAGTTCCACAATGAAGCTAAGAGCTCATACTCTTTCTGGTGGTAGAAAAAGTATTACATAGATGATGAAATTGGAATATATTTTTTCCCCAAGTCTTTTATACACAGTTCTATCTGCTTTCATGGGTACTTGTATGAAAGGTGACAAATTCTGTGTAAGTGCATACACACATATGCTTCCTATCTTCATCTTCAGTAAGTGCATTATGCCTAACAGATGGCTGATTACCTTCCACTAATCACATAGGCAATCTCACTTTCCCCTGGTTTTCCACTCAATCAGATCCTAATGCTTTTTTTTAATGCAAAACATAGAGTGTGTATGTCAACCATAATATAGTTCATCAATCATCACAAGCCTTGAAAGACTTCCTTCACTCATTCTGCACCCGTTATTCACATTTTCCTTCTTTATACAGTGCAGTTCATATTCACACTGCCAGCTATCAGATCATCCACATTTTCCTGCAACAGCAGTCAGCTTCTATCAAGCAAAGACTCATTAAGCATTTTAAGCTATACAGTAGTCCAAGAATTGATCAGTGGTGCAGACACTGGGCCGAGTGACTGTTAATGAGCTCTAATTTTTCTTACTTGTCACTTATTGTTAAAAATCAGCCATAAGCATTATATACCCACCTGCCTGTCAAGTAAACAATTCATCTCATTCTAAAAAAATGGCAAAAGAAAAAAAAAACCTATCAGAAACTCTATCATTAAATAATTACGTCTGCTTGCTGACTCTGAAATACGAAGATGTAAATTTTAGCATCAGGTTTAATGAGCTCATTGATGTTGGGTATTCTTAACCAGATACAGTCACAATGAATAACTTACACAGCCAACTTTTATTTTGATTTATTTTACATTTCAATAGTCTCAGGAATTTTTATTTTTTATTTTTATTTTTATTTTTTTTGCTAAATGTTAAGGATTGTCTTTCATGGAAAGTGTCTTCTTCACATAAGCCATTAGTAAATTAAAAATTAAATTGTCATTAACTATCTAGAGAGCAACTTGAATTTAATTTCACATTAACATTATGCTTGATAAACTGATTTCTATTGCTGATTTCATACATGATTTAAGTAAAACAATTCAAATAGCTGAATTCTGAGACAGTTTCTTTTATTTCTTAAATCCATATCACTCCATGATCATGTTTCAGAAATACTTCCTTTATCAATGTGCTACTATTACATCTAAGTATCAGAATAAATCAAACAAGAAGGACAATATTTTTCCATTTAGAATAGCTGGGCCTGCTATGTGATGAGTACAGACTCTCAGAGGGAAGGCGATGCCTGAACTTCTGCAGGGTACAGACCAAAGAGACTTGTACAGTCATACCAGCATTATGAAAAATAATGGGAAACATGACTGGACTGTTAAATTCCATTAAAACATCCACCCTGAAGGCTTTAGTGGTAGCAAAGCCAGACCACCAATTATTAGCAGCAGATACATCACCATGATTGTTTAAAGCTCCTGATTACACCTATAAATCAGGAACTACGATGACTTGGCAAGCTCTTTTTGTATCTGGCTTTTCTCTAATACATACTGAAGAAAAACGTAGAACTTGCAGATTTTGAAAAGGTATGAAATACTCCATACATTTATACTAGGAGTAAATGCAGTCTCTTAAAAGATTGAAAAATTGAGCAATGAAATAGCAGATCAAACTCACTCTAGGCTAACACGATATAATAAGCATGAGAAAAAGCAATTCTAACCACGTGTATACAGTGGACTTCAAGATGGATGTCACTTCTCAAAGCCTTAAAAAGAAAAGTTCCAGAAAAACAATCAGTTCAATAGCAATCAAAAAGAAAAGCAAACTTTAGAAGCATTTAGTAAAAAAAATAAGTAATAGAGCAGAAAAAGAATTAATTACATCACTATATAAATCCATGGCACCCAGCTGAATTGTTGTGTGAGGAATTTCTCTCAATGCAAAAGGTGGAACAGGAAAAAAGGTTCAAAAACGGCAATTTGAAGGACAAACAAGAATAGGGAATTGCCTCTGTTCAAGTGAAAACTGACCAAGTCGATGCTGTCAGCCTGGAAAAAAGTAACTTAGAGGATAAGGTAGAGGTCATCTGCCTAAAATAAAAGACTTAAGAGAATGCTTCAGCCATTCTCCTTGACACAGTTTCTGCACACAGTTCTCCAAAAGAGATCCTGAAGGATCCATTTTGAGTATCCCTTTCAAGACTAATTGACAAAAGTCCTCTTTAATATTAATTTCCCATTACAGAAAGCATAACAGGACATTCAAAACTTTCCCAAACTGGCCTCTCTTAAGCTTTCGGTTTGTTCAGTGCCTTCAGCTGATTCAAAAACTCCAACTTCCTGATTGAAATTCACTAGCGTACATATAGTATTTATAAAGCCACAATGACAACGTAGCATAAAAACTTTAAGCATTAATCCAGTATACTCTCATCAGAAGTTTTTACTTTCATTGTCAAGTCACAGAATTTCACAATCTGTAGAAATTGTACTGTATTCTACTGCTACAAATAATCAGTAGATTAATAGAGAGCTTTAACAGAAAATTTATACTAAGTGCGCATCTTTACACAAACACCAAATTTACCAAACAAGTTTTCCAATAAAACTAAACATCAACAAAACTAGAAAAAAGTTAAAAATATTTTTAAACTATTCCTCTGAAATTAAATGCTGAAATATTCACACTGAGTCTAGAAAGTCACCATGAAAATTAAGGAATACATGTCTACTCTAAAAATCTCTTCTAAAGGAAATATCCCACAAGTGTTCATGTAAAAACATTAACACTGTGATATATGATGAAGTCTTGTAAGAAGAAACACATAAAATGTATAGACTTCAGACTCGCACCATTTCACATTCTCAGGAAAAACAAGGATTTACAATGAAAATAGCCCCATTACACAGTAGTAATGAGATGCATCAGAAAAAAAAACTACTATACAGCATGTACAGAAACTGAAAAATATTGTGTAGTGCTAGATTCGTACAGATATGATGTACTCAGAGATTCAACCATATTAGGATGAACAGTAGTGTTTCCTGTCCATTACTGATTCAGCACAGGTTTGCCCTGCAGTAAGAGAGAGTGACTAGATGATGATGTGGTAGGAAAACATTAACATTAAAATGGACAAAGACAAATTGGCTGCATCGTGTTAATTCATCATTACTTCAGAAGCCTTTATCAGATAGTTGCACCCAAACACCTTGTGGCATTTGTTGTCCTAATTTTCACAACAGAATGACAGCCGTTCAAGAACAGGGGAAAGCTTCATAGGGTGATCCTTCACCATATGAGTGAGTGGGTTTATGTTTCAGTGGGTGGGATTTTTTGTCTTTTTTTTTTTTTTTGCTGTTGTTGTTGTTGGGGGTTTGTTTTAATTTTATTCTTGTTGTTGTATTATTTTAATCTCTGTGGGAATAGTCTTCTTTGTGGCTAGAAGTAAACAAAGTATTTGCAATCACAGCTTAACTTTTCCCTTCAACAGCTATGTAAGTCAGATAGCAAGGAACATAAAAGAGATACTCCTAGGTGGTCCCTGATTTCTCTAATGAAACAGTATGAACTGTCTTCTAGCTTGAAAAATAGCAAAACCAAGATGAGGCTTAGCTGAATAGTAATTTGTATTTAAAATGGCTTTTAGAATGCACAGATATTTGCTACCAAATATCTCCTTATAGAAGAATAATTTCAAAATGGAGTTCATAAATTTTATAGTAGCTTTCTCCACTTCTCATGTAAGCATTACTGTCAAAGATTTCTCCACGGATTTAGAGACACAGTCTCTTCTCTTTCATTTAGATATTTAAGATTTCTTCCTTTTCTCTCCCAAAACAAGGGGGGGCGGGGGGTGGGGGAATCTTTTCTTCCACAACTCAGAGTTAAAACACAATATTTTACTTTAAAAATAAAACACTAAAATATCTACTATTCTCATTGCCATGTAAAGTTTAACTGTAAATAATATAGTTTTCAAATATAATATTTCCCCACCATATCTAGAACTTCATAGACATTGTATTTTGTCTCAACCTGGGGATTCACAGAAACAGGCTGATCTCTCTGGTACATGAATTGCTTTTCTCTATCAAGTCACACCAGTGTGTTCTGCTATATTATTTTGTTTCTGCTATATTATTTTGTTTCCTAGTACTCTCTAATATCAACAATCAATTAGAAAATGCATACAGTCAGTTTTCTTCAGACATACAGTTAACAGCAACAGGGTACTGTAAAACACTGTCTTCATTTGGACATTAATTATTAATGCACATGAAAACAAGAAACTTCCTATAAGCAATGATAAACCATAGCTTGTGTAACTATTTTGCAAATTCTATTACAACTTAGATAAATCCTGACTTTTCATGCTGACTTACTGTTTACCTAAAATATATATATCTGCTTATGCTGTGCTATCAATTGGACAACACCATCACTAGGATGATGCCCATGGTTGCTTTGTTCCCTCTCTTTCCATCATGCAATTTTACAAGATCATTTACACCAGCATCATAAAGGCATTTCCCTTGTCTAGTGCAATGCCAGAGACAAGCTCTTTTTCTCCAGATACATCAATGCTAGTTTTGGACATAGAAAATTTCATCATCATCCACCTTCTGAATAGAATGAAAAAAAAAAACCAACAACAACAAAAAAAGCCCACTTTCTCATCTTATAGAATCTTATAAATTTTGAAATAAAAGCTATATGATAAACAGTATCACTGCAATCCCACACGGGGTTCAAGAATCTTTCCTACTTAATCTTCCACCTGAATTTTATTCAAATTTATGAATATTGGCAATTTGAGAACTTCATTCTTAAATTCAAAGTCAGTTTCAGTACTGATAGAAGATGAGACATATTTCAGTATCAAATTCTTCCAAACCTTCATCACGTACACTTTTAAAGGAACAAAAACTACACCAACTCTGGAGATGCACTCATAACAGTGATTTCATTGATTCTGATCTCTCTTTCTCTCTGATAACTGTTAATTGAAACTAGCTTTATGGAAGTCAATAACATGAAAGGAGTAAGAAAGCAGGCTTTCAAAGGGTTCTTACAGCTGAGCACTGAAAATTAAGGTGCAAATGTTTCAGCCTTTTAAGTCATCCTTGTCTAACACTTTATTTTACCATAAGAAGAGGACGACAGTCTTCAGCCATTAATACTACTCTTTACATGAGAATAAACAGGTTTGGATAGTTGTGGTTCAGATTATTGGAGCCTAACAACTCAAAGTATCATCTTTGCCATCTGCTGCACTTGAGAGTTATATTTATTTTATACAGAGTTATTTTCATTCAAGTTTTTATTTCTCTCTTGATATGAAAGGTACACATAAGATCAGGTTCCATCATTTCTTTAAATATTTCCAGACTCAGAGAACTCTCTTAGAAATGTGATCAGGGACTTGCATTTCAATTTTCAAGAGGCAGAAATAATTGTGCTGCCTCAAATAAGTATAATTTACTTTATAAAAATAGCTTGAGGATGGTGAATCATACCCCCTTTGCTGCCACCAGCAGGTGGTAAGATACTGACACCTGCCAATTATGAATGAATGAACTGCAGACTTCTTTATGCATTGCACACTGATACAGTATAGCTTTGGCAACCTGTTTAACATTCCCACAATTTTCTTAACATTTTCATTTTTAAAATACTGAAAAACTCACTAATGTGAATAAATAAATTCCATGAAATACTCCACAGGAAATGCATTCGGTTTGATAAGGAATTTAAATTGTAGAACAAGTACCTACACAGAACAGCAGGATCTTTATAAATTCTGAGGATTTGAAATACTTGGATGACCGAAGTTTTTCTTTGGCTATATTTCAAGTCAATATACATAAATTGCTCTGTCCTTGAAGACTTCCAAGTTGAGGCTGGATTAGGCCCTGGGCAACCTGATCTTGCTATGCATGTCCACATTCACTGCCCGGGAATTAGACTAGAGGACCTCTAAAGGTCCCTTCCAATTCTAAGGATTCTATGAAATTCAGGTAGCTCCAATTCAAAAACCTTTTCTACTACCAATTAAGAACGCAATACGTGAAAGGGGAAGACTACAAATGAATGAAGCAGAATGGAGAAACACTGCTTCCTGTTTTATTCTAGATCATGTTGTTCTGTATGATCTCCAATTTTTTTATTAAAACCTACGATGGAATAGTATGCACTGCAATCAATCCCCTTTCATCACTGTTTGGGACACATTGCTACAAGTCAAGTGCATCTTCAGTTTAATTTATTTTTTATTCACTACGATTTTTACACAGCAAAGGAAATTATAGAGGTAGAAAAAAAAATTCTTCAGAAAGCTAGGTAAACATACGGCTATGAACTATATCCTTGTAGCAACATGCCTAATATTTCTTTCATCCAGAGAAATATTCCAATGGAAAACTACTAAAAAGTAGAAAATATTATATAGATACTTGAGAATTGTGTGCACTGTACATACAGACAAATGATGACAATTTTTATCCCAGGTGCAATTACAAGAATAATTTTTCACACATTAACAATCCATCTGAATTTATACAGTCATGATTCTGTGTTTCTGAACATCAATTGTCAAATTCTGTATTTATATTATGCATCTATATGTTACAATCACCCTTTAGTTTAAAAATGGGGACTGAAGTTCTACAATGCTCATCCTCCTCCAGATGTCACCCCTTTCTATGTTTGTAAAGCCTATTAAAATTGAACTTTGATAGATTTTTTTTCCTCAGCTACAGACATGATTGCAGAGGAGCATAAGATGTTAAATCCTACTTCAAAAACAAACAGAACAAATACTGTACAACTATTTTTTCTCAAGGCTATATAGAACTAAACAAACATAAACCTCTAATTCATTCACTCCCAATGCATAATTTCAAAAGAACAAAGTCAGCAATTCATTTGAAATATTCAATTTTATATTATCATCTAGGGCTTCTGAGAAGTCCTAGCAGCCTTTCATTTTCTTTAAGGTCTACAGGAGTTGTTCAGGATGAGACCTTTAACTTTTTCATTAGTTAACATTACATCATTTGATTATTTTAAAGTTTTAGTCCCAAATTTATCAGAGTATTAAAACTTCATTGAGTTTCAATTTTAGTTACTGGCTGTTACCAATCTCCTACAATTCACTAGATCATGCAGCTGTGATGCATGTATTAACGCACTATTTCAGAAGAATGCAAATTTTCAGCATAACTTAGAGTACTGACTTCTTTAATATAAACTTTGGCTACTCCAGAGAGACAGAAAGCAATCCTGATTTTATAGACCTTACAGTATCCTGAACATTTAGTATAATCTCTTGGAAAGGCTCAGACCAGTAACTCTGTATTAAAAAAATATATAGAAGTTATAATTAAACGAGAGCAACTTAGCGATCTCTACCCAAAGCACATCAAGAAGTTCTGCTTAAGGCACTTTCTTTGATAGTGATTGCTATTTCCAAGAAGCAGCAGGAAGTAAACCTCTCACTTTCTTTTAGATTTCCCTAATCATTGACATCATTGACAAATGGGGGAAAAAAACACAACAGTGATTTTCTCTTACAAAGTGTAAGGAACAGTTTTGTCCTGGAAATGTGGCTTCAGATTAAGCCTGTGTTATTTACTCATGCAGAATAGCCAAGACTTCAGAAAAGTGATCATATAAGATGGAAAATATGGGAAAACAAATATTCTGCACACTTTCATACAGAACATGGGACTGGAAGAAAAAAAAGTTATGAAATCCTTAATTGTACACTGATTGCAATGAATTTAATTTAGACAAAATGTGAGATAATCTTGTCCTTCAATATCCTTCAGTGCCTTACACTCATCCTCACTGAGGCCATGAGGAATCCCTGTTTAGGTTTTCCTTGCCTCACCCACTGAAGGAATGTTCTGTTCTCAGCTCTGATGACCAGTCTGCACGTTTGTGGGCTCTGTAAACCCTTGGCATCATACAAGTATCATAAATCAGCCACAGAGATAAAAAGACACAATATCTGTCTAACTTGAATACAACTTCATTTTGAATTAACATATTTAGTTAAAAAATTTAATGACAGTTTTATTCAACCAACTATGCAAGTCCTATTTATAGCTTTTATGCTATCACCACTAAGTAACGTGACTTCACTAACCATAAATGTATATCAGAGGGTGATGGACCTATGTTGCTTTCTCTGAACCCAAAGGTCCTTCTGAAAACTCCATTTCTTCTTTTAAAGTTGTAGTGTGGAAGTGTTTTTTCAGTTCTTAAATGACGTATACTTTATGCACAATAATATCAGCACCTATTACTTCTTTCCTGACAAGTAGTCAATTCACTGACTTGGCAAATGCAGCTTAAAAAACAAAAACAAACAAACAAAAAACTATGTAGAATCCTTATAACAACAAAAAACAAAGCAGCGTGATGTTATTTAGTACTAAAAGGTTCTTAAAACTCAGTCATTCTATCATGTAACCAATCTACAGAATGGAAAGTATTTAGACCTGTGCTTTTTTTTTTCCCCTTTCTGTATGAACATTTACATGTCTCAGAAGTAGACACCAGACTTCAGAGAAATGGTGTGATTCATAGGTTGGCCTTAACTCCACTTCAACAAGTTCATGCATAATGCTATCCTGTACACAATGGAGATATTACTTAGTGGTTTATTAAATTAATGGCAGTACAGGCACATCAGGACTATTAAAACCATGAGAAAAGTGAAGTCTAAGCCATATCTAAGGATTTTTATATACCCTACCACTATTAAAGATGATAAAGAAATCATCTTACCATATATAGCACAAGAGTCATGTCAAGAAATATTCCAGTTGACAGTATCACCATTGCTATACTATGATAGCAGTCTGACAGATTGAACAAGAAAACAAATGTTTCCAAATCTTTGGGTTATCCATGTCTAAGTCTGTTTTGGTAAAAACTGCTTCAGCTCAGTAATTCCAATTTTACTACTAGGTCCTCCCTGTAGGATGGGACAACCACTCGCTTACCGCTTGAGTTGTAAGCAGACAGTATGTTCTATATGTTATAAATAGAGAGCTTCCAAGGGTAATTCATTAAAAAGTTGTGGTCTATTTAAACTATATTCTGAGCATCTTGTTTTTCATCCATATTCTCCACGTAAACTCATTTCTCTGTTTGGGAAATGTATGAGCAGCATCTGACATGGATAATCAACTTATCCAAAGAGGAGCAGAAGTTCAAACCAGCAGCTGGAGTAAATTTGAGGGCAATCACTTCACGGATCCCTGAGGTTTACCTGTTCTAGGTCAGCCACCAGGGTTCCAAAACAGGGAGAAGAAAAAATAGAAATGAAAAAAAAAAGAGATTCAGAGATTCATGGTCTAACTATTAAATGCAGAAAAGGCTGTGATGAGCTTCAAAACTTCCAGAGTCTCATAATAGAAAATAACAAACATGGATGTTCCAGCTGCCAGAACTATCAACAGAAAACAGAGGAAAATGCTGGAAATATCTGTGTTCACAGCAGCTGTGGAATGAAATACATTTATAGAGCCTGCCACAAATGATATTTTTTTCCAGAAAAATCTTAAAAATGGTGAAAAAATAAGAGGAAAAGAGAAATGAACAGTCAGTTGGGAAGGTAATTTTCTTTACAGTTGCCAAAATCTGCTAAATTCAGATGGCATGGTTGTTTTCTGCATCACACTTCTAATTTGTAACTACACCCTTTGATGATATTTTAAAAAGGAACAGATGCTTATGTCTTAAATTTATTTTGCAAAGCAAAAGGCAAACTGCATCATGGATGAGTAAATCTGTTTGTCCTTTACTTTGAGAAAATCTGATTTTACAGGGGTTATAGACACTTCTTCTGGGGGATGAAAACTATGTTATTTTGTAACAACTGAAGAACTCCTTTAAGCTTAGAGTAGTGGTTTATGGTGAACACAGTGAAAACAAGCGTAGGAGAGGCAAATGTCTTGTTACATTCACTAATCAACGTTTTCAGGAAGAACAATATCAAGCTGTGATAAGGAACATATCACATAGGGATTTCTATAATATGGGATGAAGTGCTTTCCTCTTGTCCCCAGCTCATCTACCTTCTTCATTGAGATGATGAACAAACCATGCCCAAAACCTTCATTTGACTCCCAATTCCGCAACCTGCTGATGAAGCAAATTGCCTCTCCTTGTTGCCCCTTCCATCCTTTAAGAGCAAGTTTCTGAAGCTAATAACTTCTCCAGCGTGCACTGAAGATAACGAAATGATGCCCAATTATATTCGGGAATTTTAAGCACTCCAGGTAGTAAACAACTTGCTGTAAAAAAAGAAGGTAAAAACACTTCCAGCTGTTCTGAACATACACAGTCTTCCACCACTGCTCCCCAGGCTGCATGAGTTCTCTCTCTAGAAACAGTGATACATAGCAGCACATTTTAGATAGAGAGGTAAGGACTTCTAATTTATGAAGGGCAACTCAGTTTCACTACTGTTAAATACTTGAAATGGAAGACACATATTTGCTAAGCGGCAACTGTTGCCACGGTTCTTTCTGGAAGAAAACTATCCCTTAGAATAAGGTAAAATTATGAAAGTAACTGTCAGATCCTCCAATCTGAACTTCAGGGTAATCACTGGAATTTATTATAAAAGTCATTCAGTATTTGTTGATACTAAAATGCAGATTGATAATGATATCACAAACTAGCTCAGCATCACCATACACAGGTCATGAAAATATACATAGCAAAAAAGATAGTTATAAAATCTGCTCTTCAGTTTCACATCAGTGAAAACAATTCCTTTCTTTAGAAAGGTTGCTTCTTGCATAAGGAAAAGGTCTGTAATGGCATGACACATAAGTAACTGAAAAAAGGGACAGTCATGGAAGGATGCAAAACAATGTTAAAAGTACGTGAGTCTCAGAAACAATTCTAGCAGTCACTTTACAAAGAGTTTTCACCTTTGATAGCAAAGCAGTAAATTATCACAGCAATATTCTACTTTACTTATTTAGAAAGCATGTCAGCTGTGTAAAAGTTTTAATACAAATAAAAACACAAGTTTGAACCATGAAATTATTTTGAGAATTCCTCATGTGATCTTATCCAAGCTCAGTTATTCCTGTGCTTCGGTCAGTGACATCAACAGTTTGTTTAGACTGTTGCAAGACTAATTAACCATCAATAGCTAAATAACCTTCTGTCTATTCCTTTTGTTTATATATAAATAAACAAAAAATAGAAATAGAAACAAAAAAAAAACAAAAAAAAAATAGAAATAGCTCATTTCTATTTGAGCTAATTTCTTACTCCTAAAATTAGTCTTTCTTAAATTCCCCTGGAAGCCAACCTAGTATCCGGTAATTCTTAAGTCACAGTTACTTGCCCTAGCTGCTGCAGCCCTTTTGATTTGAGGAAGCACAGCTCATCCATTAGAATGACCCATCAGCACTTAAGACCACAGACTTTTAATATCTGATGTATTTGCATGAGACTGAAAGCTATGAAACATGAGCTATGTGAAAGATGTGATCTTCTAGGCAGAAATCAAGCAGGACATCCTAGGACAGATGCAGCTCTTTGAGGCAGTCCGTCTCCACAAGATCCTGACAGACCTTGCTAAAATCATATTTCACATCTAGCGCTATGAATTGCACACACACCAACAACAAGCCTTGCACAACTTGCCAGAACCTTCAGTATATGCCAGGAGAGGATGGTCTGTCCTTGTCTGATGAGGTCCTCATCAGCTAAAAACATCAGAGCTGGTGCTGCTCTGGGGTCTCTCATACAACTGTTGGCAACTGAATCAAGCCCAAGCAGTCCATGGTAAACTGCGCCCAAATCATCTTTCTAACACCTCTCACTACAGTGTGTCTTCTATTGCTCATCTGCCTTTGGCTTCTAATTATGTTCAGTGTATATGCCCTAACTGCATCATAGTTTAGGACCCTGCAGTCCTATGCCTTGAGATGTATATCAAGTCTCTTTCTACACAGGACACATAGAAATTTCCCTTTTAAATTGTATCTTACTGGAAATAATCTTCATCAAAATTAAAAAGTATTTTTCATCAATCACTGAGAAACAAAAATTGCTTAGATAAAATGCATATTACTGCATTAACAATTAAACATGCTCTACTAATGGACAGACTCAGTTCAGAGAAATATGGTCCTATTTCAGCCATCTTAAATTTATGTCATTGCTTTCATTTCTTGTTTAGAGATTTGCTGTCTCTTCAAAAAAGATGTTCTTTTTATACTCTAGCCTGATTGCACATACAGCAATAAAAAAACCAAATGAACACAAACAGACAGCTAAATTCAGCCTGAAACATAATTCAGAAAGATGAACAATACAATAGAGTAAGCTGGAAATTTTGAGTCATATCTTTAAACAGAAACTTGAGATGATTTATTTTGTGTTAGAAAGATGTTGAACCTATTGTCAAGACCATTTTCATGATAACTCTAATACTTCTTCCTTGAATAGCTAAAGCTTCTAGATTAGTTACACTTTGATCCTGAGGAGAAAGTGAGTCATCAGTGGAATGGATGAATGTCAAAGAGAAATTAAGGAACTAATTTCACTTAGTTAAAATAAACAAATGAGCCAAGGCAGAAAGGAAAGCATGCAAGGATTTGACAATATTTTAAACAATAAATTACTGGAGTAGCTTTAAGTTACTTTAACCACAAACATTATGTAGATATCAAACTCTGAATTCATGGCATCCTGGATATTCATTAACTAAGCACTTAAATTAACTACAGGTATTGAATTGTTATCCTCCAAGTGTGCCAGCTACCAACTCACTACTTCCAGTAAGGAAAAATGTCATACAAGGCTATAAAGTCTAAACACGTAGCAGAAAGCAATCACAGTATACCTGGTTACATAAGATATGCAATCCTTTTAGAGTTTCACCTACAAAAAAAGCTCACTGTATAGTTGGGAATAATTCACTCACATAGTCCATCAGTCCATGTAACAATTCAAAAGATGTAATAATGCCAAAGAAAGAGGTAAAACTTGGTAGGAATTAAAAATGCTTTATTCGAAGCATCTCTGACTTTTTGTGACAGCATCATTATGCCTTAACATAGAATGATAGCAACTGGCACTAGCAACCCCATTTATTGTGACTCTACCATCTAACAGTTTTCATCAGTATAGAAACTAGCTTTTTGTCTACAAGAGGTAAAGGAATATTAACTGAATATTAACATTAAATGTTAATTAAAATGATAGCTCTTTAAAGTAACGTGCAGTGACAGTTTTTTCCCATCCCTTTGCTGCTCTTACATTTCTTTCTAGTTAGGCAAATCTAGTCATCTCTAAATATACATGTATGACAGTCTCAGAGATAGGAAATATATTTCTCTAGTGAGGAAAGAAAAAACAAGCTGAAGTATTTTCCCCTAACAACCTACCCACTTTCTGAACTGATTACTTCTATCCAGACATGTAGGAAGTGTTTCCTATGGGAAGACTGGGGGTCCAGCAGCCCCAAGGTCAGGCTTACTGTGAAAAGGGAAACAGTGCTGAAGTCCTGTCTCGCCAGAATGTGTATGAGAGATTAAGGAAAAGGGAAGGATGAACGTTTTACATTTTCCCTTCCAGATATAATTTATTTCACATTCCCATTCATAATTGAGACTTGGTCTTATCTCCAGTGCAAGGCACAAATGAGACTTAGGACATCTACGTGACTGTTTACAGCTCTGGGACAGGGACAGCATAACTCCTCCAGAGCAACAGAACCCTAAAGCAAAGATAAAACTCATCTGTGTGTACAGCTTCTCTTTTCCTCAGGCTAAAACATACTGAAGAGTTAATCCTGTCAGGATGATCAGTGGCTTCACTCTTTTTTTTTCCACGGCAAGACACATATTCAGATAGCTATATATAGCAATTAAATATAGCACTTGCCATGCTTGTCTTTTTGTCTTGGTTTTCAAGCAAAAAAAACAGGTCTTTCCACTACCTTGGGTTTCCCTCATGGATTGAAATGTCAGAGGATACACTAGGCACCAAAAGCAAGTATTCACCCCGGTTAACATTACTGAAAAACACATGTGGTGATATCAACTGTGGCATCAAGACAACAAAGAAAAAGCAGATTGCATAACTAACAACAACACCATTTATTACATGCATCTGTTCCAGTTAGGCTTTGTTTGCAGCCTACTAAGAGCAGGATGATAAAGCACTCATTTTTACTAAGAGTTTGGGAAAAGTTTTGGCTCAGTTTTCTGCCAATATAACCTCCTAAGTAGTGATTATAAATCAGAAGCAAAAGCATACTTTAACTGATATTTAATTAAACATTGTGCTCAACACTAATGAAACAGGCAGAATATTTTCAGTGGAAATACAGTATACACTAAAAAGTATTAAGAAGCAGGTGGATACCTGAGGGATCCTGGGACGAAGCATTTGGTAGGGAATCAAACAAGGCAGGGTTTTTTTGAATGAGATTCCACATGGGTTACTGGAATCCCCAGTACTGTTTACCATTTCATCGGTAGTTGGAAGCAAATATTAAATCACTACTGATAATGTTTTCAGATAGATGGTTGGAAACTACAGAGGGATCTCCACAGTTCAATTAAAGTAAGGATCCCACTTGGTTTTTCCACACAACACAATAGCAAACAAAAATAAGGGAGCCTTAGTGGCAAATAAGATTATACCTTTTGTAAATGAATCCCATCTAACACAATATTTTTTTGTATCACACCAAAGATCAAGGAATGAAAAGTATTATCCAGTATGGGGGAATCTTGACTCAGGAATGACAGTAAAGGTTGATTAGGTCAAATAGAAAATAAGTGCTATATGTTACACTGCAAGAACCTGGGTTAGAAGGATTTTGGAAACAAACTGGGAACAAGAAAAAAACTGGAAAAAAAAATAGCACTATCTCTGAATACAGCAACAGTGAGAACTATAATGGAATGCTGGGAGAGCTGTGGCATATACATTTCAACACCAATACTGAAAAACTGGAATGTACACAGCAAATCCAAATGAAATCAGCAGAATGAGAAAGGTGCTTCAGACTGGAAGAAAAAAAGACCCATCTGATTAATGTCCAGCAGAAAAACAGGGATATATTTTTCATGGAGAACACATGAATATCCAAAAAAATATGTTTCCTATTGGAAAGCAGAACTTGGACTCTTAAGATTGAAGTTCGACAAGTTCAAATTAAAGAAGTCTCTAACAACAAGTGTGACTAATCATAATGAACTGACTACTGAGAAAAACATGCGTTCTCTGCCTGTTGCTGATCAAGAATAGAAGATATAAGTACACCAGATGGAAGTTATTGCACTCAAACATCTGCAAAAATCTAATAACATTGAAACTTAAGAACTACTCTGAAAACAAAATTGTCAGATTGACTTTAAGAGTCTGCCTCCTGAATTGCTTTTAACTGCTACGTCAGAAGGATGAATTTCTGTACTCAGTATTCAAACCCCTAGGCTACACCATGTTTCACAGCACTATAGCAGAGAATGCTGAACTCATAGGAAAATAAGCATCGAAGCCCTTCTAATCATGCTTTCAAGAATTATCTCATTGTCATTGCTGTTCCAAGCATCTAAAGACATCTTACCTCTATAATCAATCTCTCCCATCAAGTGAAGACATTCATGAGTATACACATTCTTTGTAAATAATGGGTTTTGCCATCTAGTAGCATTTCTGAATTTTTTTAATTTTTATTTTTTGCTGCAAAGAGAAAATTCAATTTCAAAGCATTTCAACATTACATTTTAATGTATATTCAAAGGAATATACATTAAAATTAAATGTAGCTTTTTATTATTTATGTATTTTTTTTCCTCTACTTCTCTTTATCTTACTATATTTGTATAGTTGGGTAGTTCATTGTATCAATGTAGTGGGAAAATAAAAAAATGACTTGAATTAACAACTTTCCTTCGATCAAGCAAGTAAACACCTCCATGTACTACATGTGTTAGGCTTCCTAGACAAAGACTGCTTGGATTAGGAGAAACAATCTTGTTTGCTATATACCATACCAAAGCATAAGAGTCCAATAATATTCTAAGTACTACTTTTTTCAGAACTTCAGAAAACAGATAATGAAAGTGCCATCTTCAAAAAAAAAAAAAAAAAAAAAAAAAGCCTATTCTTCTTTCCTGATACCCAGTACAACATGCCAAGACAATGCCAAGAGGGTCTATTCCAAATGTCATCATTTAGACCATCACTCAGTACATCATAGTGGTTTGAATCAGCCTATCAGTACTCTAGAGTTTCTGACATGAAAGAAGTTTCAAGAAGTGTTTATTATAAGCAGTTTATAATTGCAGAGAATCTCTCTGCTTTCAGAATTGCAGAGTCAGAAGGATAGGAGCAGTTAGTATGCATATTACATCCCATGCAAATACAGCCTAACAAAAGCAGGGAACTAGATCTCTTATCCCATTTCTTCTCACTTATTTAAGAGTCACAAAACAAGTTCAGAAAATAGAGGAACACAACTTGTACTGAATTTAAGAGAACTTAACCTCAGCAACAATTCCATAAACTACAATTTTTACTACATGTACTACTTCAAAATTAAATAGATGTAACTACTTTTATTTTCATGTAAGGCATATTCATAGAATGCATCTGTTCAATTCAAAATATTTTGAAAGACTGAAAATTCTATTTATATATTTGTGATCATTCCAAATGCATTGTAAGATATTCTATAATTACAGCTATATAGTGTATGACTGCAGTCTGCATTACTTAAGGTTTTGTTCTCCAAGGCATTTGACATGGAAGCAATCAAAAATTCACTCTCACAGAACAGTTTCATCTCTGAAGAGCTACAGACTTGTTTATATAAATATGACTCTAGGAACAGCAAATCTGCCTGCAGATCCTGTAAAACTGCTGTGACACACCATGTGATTGTTGTCAAATCACAACCACTATATATATATATATATTACAGACTCAGTTTAATCCATTTCAGAATGAGGGATTTATACCTTTTCTTCTGCACAGTAGATCTTTTCCATTGAGCTTTACAGAAAAGAACAGCAAAGAATGACTCAGAGCCTTGAAAAGAACCATGACCCAAAACCCATGACAAGAAAAAGTACACGCAATCTATACAAGATCTGAGCTAACACCAAATGAGAGAACATTAGCATGGCTAAACATTAAGAGTATATATCAACTGTCTTTCCCTCAGCTTTTGTTTGCATAACAAGCGATACAGGACTGTCAATTGCTCTTCGCAGCCGGTATGAAAAGCCTTGATGCATTTTGCATTCCAGACTCAGAAGATTTGCATCCCAAATTGCTGGCAGTTGCTCCTAGAGGAGCTGCTCACCCTCACAAGGGCAGCAAGCCACAGTCACCCATCAGCTGGTGGGTACAGACCAGAGGCTCACATACACGCCCTGCTGCATGACTGAATTATTGCCAGTGGCACTGCTAGGTGCCTGCCCAGACCTCCCATCCTGTGACTTATCATGCCTGAGGGGCTCTTGAGATTCATGTTGTCAGCAATTTGAACGAGTTCCAAAAGACACGGTCCCAAGCTCCAAGTTTAGGGGGGGAGGAGGCACAGCTCTGGTGGGCTGAGGCTCCTGCATGCCTCAGGCCACTCAAGCACTAGGAGCTCTACACTTTCTCTGGGACAACGAGAGGAAATTTATTCTACTTCCAGACAGAGCTATGGAGCATCATTGCCTTGCATATCACAAAGCTCTTCTCCAGATTACATGCGGGAACGCTAATTATTTTTGAGCAATATAACCACAGTACAGCAAGCAGCTGGCACAGCAGGTGGGCTGACTGTGGTATTGTGGGTGTTTTGCAGAGTGATAATCTTATAAAGTTGAAAACCTAAGTCCACGAGGACAGCAGATTGGTAAGGGCTACACAACCCTACTGTCCCATGCACAGCTACTTCTCTTCCTCCAGAAGGCCTCACCCTTCCCAAGCTGTGCAGGCTGCTTGCAAAAAACTTGTTTATGACAAACACATATCACTTCAAAAAGTTGAAACAGATTTGCCAGACTTTTCTATAGTACTGATATTGTTTTGTTTGAAGCTCCTTCATAACCACTGCTCTTCATAACCACTATTCCACATAGTCACCAAAAACTTACCGCTGTTCTTTTTCCCCTCCCAACATTTTTGCTTTAAAAATGTCTCTATAAAAAAATTACACAATAGCTCCCCTTTGCCTAGGAGGCTTGTTAGTAGAGCAAAAAATAATAAAAAGGTATCTTCTCTAAGAAACAGATACTGCAAATAAGCCTTGAAAACGTGTTTATACTCATGAAAAATCAAAACATGTTGGAAAAGTTGTGAAATCTGGACAGGTAAGGAATTCCTCCTCATCTGTGTACATTTCAAGTATCCATGAATTATCTTCCAGAATGTAATTCCTACAAAGTTTGCCTGAAACAAATCATGAAAGTGCTTCTTCTGTCACTACGTATCTATGATAAATCTGTTTTTATGATCAATACCCCACATAAATAAATGCTTTTCTCTACTTATCTGAACAAACACTATTTTTTAATTGTACAATATGGTAAATATATTATCAGTCTTATATAGTGGGATTTGTAATGCAATTAAGGAAATTTGGGAAAAATTTTGTAAAATAAAACTCATATGCAATATGGTAAGATACAGTGACATATAGTTCTGCTTAAAGCAGTGTCTGAAGATACAACAGAAAAAGATCCCATGGACTGGGTAATCATAAGCTCCTTTGTATTATACACCATATCAGCAACATGAATTGGACTCTGGTTTGCATTGTGTTTTTTCTTGTGGATGTTCATATAGGTGTATATGTGCATAAATGTATATTTTCGTATTGAGGTCACTGCTCTCTTAGTTTCCTTTTCTTCTTTCTGCCTTTGATTTACCTTTTCCAGTTTTTCCACAGCACAGTATCTTGATCTGTAGCAAAAAAGTTGGTCTTCCATGATTTCACCCAACTGTTTACACTTCCCCAATTATTCTAAACTTCCATTTTTCTGAAGCTGTGTGTGAATGCAAACATAAGTAGTGAAAATATGTATTATAGGGTACATTTCATGTGCATAAACTAAGATACAAAAGTTTGGGATGTGACTTCCCCAAACTTGTGTATTTTTTGTTTGTTTGTTTCTATGTATTTGTGTGTTTAATGTTGAGCTTGTTCTAAGGAAGGTTCTAGTGCTATGAAGTTCTACAGAACTTAAGCAGCTCTGTTTTGTTTGTTTTACAGAATAGGCACCAGTTTGTTTGTTATTCTCTTTTGTCATACCAGTGATTCACATTTGTTCACATTCAAGAAAACATGCATTCAAAACTACCAAACTGATAAGGGCCCAACTACTATCCTAGTTTTGAACATCACATTCTTCCTTGATTTCTCATAGTGAAATATATTGTACGTCAAAAGGTGAGACTAGAAACTATTCTAAATAATTTGTTTGAATGGAATGTTTGAAAATATCCTTGGTCCCCCAACTGTCAAAACTTCACTATGTTCAAAATCCATCCACTCTCTCAGATTTTGATTTCTAAACTTTATCTGATTCAAATAAAATGAAGTGCGGGTAGAATTTGTAAGCTACTTTTTTTTCCAGAGCTCAGTGGCACTTGTGAACACAAAGTTCAAATGAGATTTTCCATAACAAGGAATTAAAATTGTAGAGAAAAGACCAGCTACAGCAGATACACAGAAAAAAGCAGACAATGCTCTAATTTTGGTCAAATTTGTGAAAACTTTTCCAAATATTGAACAGAAAACGAATAAATGTGTTTTTCCATATCACAAGATAACATGAATTAGAGAAAAAATCACTTTGCCTATACAGAACAACGTGTGAGAATGAGAATAGAGTAACAAAGAACTTAAATTTCATTCAAAATTTCACTGGCACATTGTGCCAAAGGGATCCAATAAACAAGCTGAAAATAAATACGTTTCTTTAGCACTTCATTTTATACATTACAAACTACATTAGAAAATCAGAACTCAAGTTAAAATCATAACCATAGCTGGGTTCTGTCAACTAACAATGCCAGTTAATAACAGTGTCAACTGACAGCTCACAGCTTGCTCAATCACATCCCCTCAAAGATTTAAAGCATTTTACAGTAAGAGGAGTGAACAGACAGGTTTTTTTGTTCTATTTCAGGTGTGGGCTTTTTTTTTTTGTTTGTTTTCTTTGGGGTTAGTTGGATTCAGGTTTTGTTGTTCTTTTGGTTTTGTTGTTGCTTGTTTTTCAGTTGGTTGGTTTTCTTTTCTAAACAGACAGAGTTTTGTGTCCTTACCAGCATACTGTTTAGTTCATTCTTCTGAGAATTTCTAATGCAGCAAAATCAGATATAAACACATTTTGTTTGTTTGTTCGTTTTGTATTTTCACCTTTTTGTTATCAAGACACTCGTGCTCTACAACAAAATGCTCCTTATCAGTGCCTTACTACATATTTAAATACTCCTCATGGACACCATTGGATATAGCACAAAGAAGCAAAAACAAAACAAAAACAAACAAAAAAACAGAGTTTAGATAAATCAGTCCTAAGCTGTCAGACCACGTTCCTAGTCAGAAGTGAGAAGTCAAAAAAGGATAGGCAAAAAAGGATAGGTCAGTAAGCAAACAAAATGGGATCATCATACCTGCTTCTATCTGCAAGTGCATTTTGATGACTTGCTTTTAGTTGCCCAAGATTATGAAAATATAGGAAAAATAATTCCATATACATTAATATTAACCAAAAATATTCCAAATCCCTTGGAAGTTAACGGGATTCAGAGCAAAGTACTTCTTATACCTTCATTAAAGTAATATTTACAAGACCTGGCTGTTTATTTAGATGACAAATTTTGACACCTAGCTGCTAATTTGTATCAAACTAACGCAGCTCTAGGGAAGTCTGAAATCCTAAACATCTGGTAAAGTCTCCTAGTCTGCTACATTCCTGTTTCCAAGCATGTATTTAACCACTTTAATCTGTACAACACTCAGCTGTTTAGTGGTCATCTCAAACCCTAAGAAGATGTTCAAATTCTCCAGTGTCCTCCATCTTGCACCTTCTCTAGTCGATGTGGTCAAAATCTGTTTTCAAAGGCTAAGTGAAGGCTATTTTAATCAAAGCCTGAATTTAGAAAATTCGATAGAAGTTGTTTTTTTTGGAAATGAGATTTACATGCCCAGAGTAGAGCAGACATATGCAGCTAGGTCTCCCACTTTCCAAGAAGCAGCTTATCCTCTGGTGACTGCCTTGCCATCTGAGCACCATTATTTGAGCCAGTTCACACAGCTGTGATAACCAAATATATACTAAGCTAAATGAAGCTCAAGAACATCTCTCCAAGCTGAAAGTGTAAACAACCCATAGGAGATTGAAGACATAAAACCTTTCATCCTACTTCTTAGAGCTTCATGCTTCGAATATTTTCCAAAGAAATTGATTCTAACAGCTCCTCTAGTCTGATGATCTGCATGTGATGTGAAGTCATCACCTCTTATTCCAACACAGAAGAATAGTTCTGTTTAAATACAAAGTCACAAGTCTCTGAGGAGGTAGACATCTAACTCTGAGCTGGAGGAAGGACTTTGAGGTAGTGTTTAAATTACAGCATTCTTTTTGTCACACCATTTCTATTATATTTTTTGTTGTTTCTATTAAATTTAAGCAACTCCATCTTAAATTTGCTGGAATCCATCAAACACAATTTAAGCCTCTGTGATCCCAGAATTTGAGATTATCATTTCTTGAGGATAAGAAGGTTTCTGAAGATGCTTACTGAACTTGAAGAATACTGCTCTGCTTTTTTCTATTCACCTCACAGTTGCTTTGCTGCCCTAAGAAAAGTGTAGGTCAAGATAACCATCAGAAATTAAACAACAAATTAAACAAGAAATGTGCAGTGTTTATCCACTTCTCTCCATGCATGTAATCACCAGGTCCAGCAAACTAACACCCCCCACAATCCTGATTCTGATAGTCTCTGCAAATTTACCCATAGCCATTCTGAATTTGGCATTAATAAAAGTTGAAGAAAAAAGAAAGACTAAGCAGAGGCACAGAGTATGGCACAAAGAAAATACCATGAAATATTGCACATTTTACTACTACCCTCTACAAAAACATACATACATTATAGTCTTTCAAAAACCTTCCTAATGCTAGCATCATGTATGCTCACATGCACCAAAATAGTGAGTGTCTTCCCTACAAATCTCAGCAAGCCTCTCCAGGCTGAAGCCTTTTCTAAGAGCTTGTAAGAGGAGTCTGATTTGAAATCTCTGCTCCTTTCTCTTAATCAGAGTTTTATGACCAGTTAGTCACTTTTCTGTAGAAGTACTCCAGCTATATATTTCTGATGATGAATAACTTGTTTTAAATTCATTGGCTTTTTGTTTACAAGAGTAATATCCAGTACAGACTGTCTGCTAACATTTTTCCTGGTGTTTTTGTTTTTATTATTATTATTATTATTTATGCTGCTTTTTTTTTTTTTTTTTTTTTTTTTTTTTACAGCCCTTTATAAACACCAGCAAAAATGCAACAGCCAAAAGGCTATTGAAGGCTAACAGGAGTGAGTAACATACAGTGCAGATGTTCTTAAGTGAAAGGAAGAGATATTACCTTCTGAATAGAATTATAGTGGCTACATAAACACAAACAAGGGGGAAAAAATGCTATTTTAAAATCTTAAGCCAGTTCTCAAACAGTGAAGTTTTTAGGAGGCTCAAGGCATGACACCACTGTTGCTTTACCTCTAAAAACAAGAAACTGCAACAACTGCCTGTCTTGACACCTCTCTGGGTTGTTTTGCAGTTTCAGATGGAAACAGCTCAGCAGTACAGCAGGAAACTGATGAAAACTGAACTGCTGTCCTTTGAGAGCAACTATCTGCAAGATATTCTGTACGGGTCTGAGCACAGGGGAAGCAAAGTTGACATTCATTTGTGGAAAATCTGTGCAGGAAATAGTAATAGCAGGCAACCTGGAAATGGGGCCAGACACTGTTCAAAAAACTCCCTTCAGATAAGGTTAAATTACTCAGCTGTCAGCTGTCTCAAGCTGAAGATAAGGAACCATGGGAGTTGCTGCTTGGAAGAGATCAGGATTTCACAGGGAGAAGGAAAAGAGATCACAATCACAAAGAAGAGCAGATTGAACTACTCTATCCCTCACCACTTCAGGGCCAGGCTGTCTGCATTCAGAAGTCTGCAGAGAGCAGGGAGGAAACAGCTGGAAGTTGGGATGTAGAGAGCTGTCCTGCAAATACAAGTCTCAGAAGTAATAACACATGCTGTTAGTACTCTGCCTTGTAATCCATCTGTGAAGGCCAGGTAGAAATTTTTGCATTCCTCATATTCCTGGGTTTCAGAATGCTATTTGTATATTTATGCGTTTTTTCTAAATTAAAGGTAAAAATAAAAAATAAAAAGCAGGCTAAGCATGATGTCACAGTATGGCAGAAAGGAGCATTCTCTGCATTGGATCTTGCTCTTGAATAATAACAGATCTATGCAAGTGATAAGAATGTCACGGCCATATTGGAAAGAACAGAAAAATCATACATGCAGACAGTTTGCAAGCAATAATTTCATCTTTGTACATATAAAACAGGTTAGGAGATGCCCATTTCTTTTCTCTCCAAATCTGTTTGTTTATGTTAATATAAGACTAACAGTTTTGACAACACTTTTCATTACACACATTCAACACACACAAAACCAGCACCAAACTGGTCTATGCTTGCATTAAAGCTTTGAGGAGAAAACATTCCAGCTATGCAGCTGGTGAATGTTGCTCACACAAATGCCATTTAACCTCTTAGAAGTCTTAGCGTCTTTCCTTTGAAACGAGCTCCTATCGCACAAGAGATGATCATTTGCCACTGTAGCACATGATCAACACACGAAAAAGAACAAAAAACAAACCCTCAAACTAGCAGTATTTGGCTTCACTCATGCATGAATCCTCTGATCCTCTGATAAAATTGCTCTTCATACCTTTATAATTTATATTCAAACAATTTATAGCTACCAGTCAAACACGAAGCCCAGGACAAGAACCCTGCAGACACGCAGCTTTGTTCCAAAGCAGTAATGAGGATGGCTCCTTTTAGGAATAGTTACAAAACAATCAAGATTAACTAATGAATTAATTTGGGGTTTTTGGTGAAAGACCTCTGTTAGGCACACTGGAACTAGAATATTGCATTTTCATGTTAATTGGATGAATAAGAGGTGGTAGGCAAAGAAATTCTCTGACAACTTTAACATTACAAAGAACAGAGTAGATCTTCATCATGGGTTCTCTTCAACTCGGCATAATTCTTGGAAGTGTGACAATTACTGAAAGTACCTCTAAGCAAATTTTGAATTCTTATGTCTGTAAGAATTTTTCCATTACACTTAATTAGTACTGACTAAAGTATGAATTTGTATCTCAAAGTAATTATACTCGTAGTTTATTTATACAACTAATATTTTTTAACCCGCAGGAGTCAGAGGGTCACAGCTTTAGGCCTTTACTCAATAACTAAATTGAATTTATGGTAACATTAAATGAACTACAGAAAGAGTATAATTGGAATTCATTACAATAAATACAAGTTAGATCAGTAAGTAGTCATCCTTCATAAGGATAAATAACATAAGAAGATGAATTCAAATCTAATAAGCATATGACTTTGTAGGTTTCAAGTGATTTTGTGCATACCTATTTGTCTCTTTTTAATGTCTTCAGCATATATGGTAAGATCAAGTCTGTAAAAAGCTTCTTTGTAGAACTGAGATTTAATTGAGAACTTGTAACATTATTTTAAATTAATATTTTATCTTTTGTAAGTGGGGAAAATTATGTACTTTATACAGAACTGAATGGTCAAAGTGCAAAACTCCCTTACATGCTTAAAGCCTAGTTATTTTTCCCCACTGAGGTTAATAAGAAACTCTAGCAACCTTAGAGAGTTGCAAATAAAGTCACTGCTACAGAAGTGAGAAATATAAGGGCAGATCGAAAAATGCATTCAGATTACATAAAACCCATAAAAATTACAAATATGACTTCTTAAAAAATTATTTACAAAAAAAAAGGGATTTTTCAAACTACTCATAATTACACAAGCTCTTAGCCTACTGTCTGTGCAATAACACAGTATAGTCTGCAGTCTCTTGCACAAATAGCACAGTTTAAAAGGGCACGTGCAGAAATGAGGCTGGCAGCCTCACTGACTGTATATCCTTATCCTTAATAGCTCTACACAACCAAACTTACAGAACAGCACCCCTAACGTTTAAGGTGCTAGGACATGAAATTCAGCTACTATTCAGCAATTAGAATAATAACTAAGTACTTGCATCAAGTCTTCGGTGTAAAGTCATCTTTTTCTCATCAAATCTAAAACTATAGACTTCTTTTTAAAACTGGTATTAGTGTAATTCTACAAACTGCTATTTGCAACAATCATTCTTCTCACTGATTTTTAAATTAATCACCAGTTTTTGAGTGCAAGGAAGTTCCTGGAATGTATGACTTCTGAAAAGGCAAAGGAGGCTTTTTTGCAGTACTGATGCTGGTGTTCAGTCTACAGAAGGTTCATAGCACAGCAACACATAACACACTTGTCTAACGTTCAGTGGATCTGAATGTTGGAAATTGTTTGGAGGTGAAGAATGGAAAGCACCACAGGAACTACTGTAGCTGTGTTTTCTATGGTAGATGGATTTGGGGAAGTTAAACACTCTGTAATCATTGAAGGGTTTTTGTTCCAATTACAGCAGACAAATAATTCTCAACTTCTGAAATACTTGAAAAAAGGGAGGAAAAATCATAGGGAATTGAATGCTCTGTAAAGAAGTGTACAGACTGGAATGGTGGTGTGTGATGTGGGAAATTTTGAACTTTTTGTGAACCTGTAGATCACTTTTTCCTCTTAGCTGTACACAAAACTGATAAGACATCATCAATGCACAGGAAACATGCCACAGGAAATTTCAAGGAGCAGTGCATGGCAAACTGCAGCTAACCATTAAATCTCACCCACAATACCATATTGCCTGACCAACTGTGGAAGCAAAAAGTACTCCCATGGCTTATTGATGAGCCTCCTGCCAACAGTAAGCTCTTTTTTAAAACATGCTTTTTAAATATCGTTTTCAAATATTTTTAAAGATGACAAAGCGTCTTAAAGAATTTCTCATACAATGTTGTTGGTTTGTTTTAAAACTAAAAAAAACCCCTGCTTTTTCAAAAAGGCTGTTACCCTCTCCCAGGAAAAAAACTCCAAGAGAAAAAAAAGTTGTTGAGGCATTTGTCCATCTGAAAAATGGCATGTCAAAATAGTTAATTGTCATTAGTACACAGATATCCTGCATATAAGCGCTTTTGTACCTCTATGTGACCATCCAGAACAATTAACAATTATTGTACAGGTCAACATTGTAACTTGTTTTGCAGATAGATTGTATTTTTACTTGAATGGGAACAATTTGCATATCTGCGATAGTTTCAGTATCCTAAGAATGTTGCTGTGACCCGCCTATTCCTGCTCTGCACAACCACAAAATAGTTACTGGATGAAGCTAAATAAGCAAGCTTTGTAGCAAATTTTGCAAAACTTCAAGCTGAACATGAAAGAAAAAAGACCAGAGTGGGAGTAAAAGGAACGAGCTCAGAACAGACAGCATAAGCCCCTTTGAGGTTGATCCTTAGACCCAATTAGGTTAATAGAGGCAGGCTGATCTGCTCCACTTGCAAAACTGGTTCAAGTTTGTCTTCAGAGATGCAAGAGAAACATACTGAACTTTGTTCCTAACTGAATATAGTTCTTAATCATGCCTTGTTTCTGCTAAAACATACTGTCACTGGAATGCTTTCCGGAACTTCTCCTGGCACAGTGGACAATTACACTAATCTCATTTCCCAGTCTCACTGGTGATGATCTTTTAAGTCTTCCAACCTTATCAGAATATTCATATACACTTGGTTCTCTATTCTGCCTCACAGCTGTGGTTGCAGATTCAAGCCTGTACTTAGCTCCATTTTCTGTGGTTTTTCAGCACTTGACTCTTTTGATGAGTCAGAGACCACTGCCCTGGGTGGTATCCAGCCTTCAATTTGAACATTACAGGATTTGAGCACAGCTTAAACACAGAAAAATCATTATGAGATTGCCATCACTGTTCATATAGCTATCAAACACAACTAGAAATATATATATATATTGTCAGCATGTTCACCACTATGGTTTCTAAACTAGTTTAAGTAGTACATAGATACCACCTGTTGAAATGCTAGTGGCTGATCTACACTGGTGCCCTTACAAATACTAATAGGAGCAGGGCTGCAGCAGTGAGGGAAAGAGAAGGAGCACTTCTTTCCCTCAAAAAAAAAAAAAAAAAAAAAAAAGCTACCGTGCAAGTTAATTTTGTCTTTTACATAGCTGTTACCCAAACATATCTTCTGCTCAACACAGACTTTTCTTCCTGATGTTATTACTTCACCACACTCCAAGAACAAATGAAGAACAAGAACAAGCCATGGGGCAGGCACCCACATGCACTGTGCTGACAGATTAATGGCTGAGAATTTTGGAGGAATACAATGATAGGCAGAAAAATCAGAAGGCATTAACTAATGCAGCAAGGCAATTAAGTGGCAGGTGAGCATGTTAGTAGTTAGATTATAATGTAAAGCAAAACTTGATTTTGTTATTCTCTCATTTTGCTGTTGAAATTAGAGCCTGAAGAATTATAGTTTTCCACTCTTTCCTTACAAACATTCAAGAGGAAAATTGAAGCTGAGAAAAAGTCACAAGCTTTCTGACTTTTTGTGACTGCTGCTGTTAGTCCCACGCGCAACAAACTGGCACAACAAAAGAAGAATGTACAAACAGAGACAAACAGCATATATGCACTTAGTGTGTACACTTTCTGACATCACAAACAGCACTGATGACATTTCAGAAGGACTGTAGGTATTAAGGCCACTATCATCTATTCCACTATTCAAATCAGGATTTTTTCAAATCTTCTCAGTATTACAGGTCTAAAGAACCATCAAATGCTGCAAGAACATGACAGAATTATTCAAGTGTGGTTATTTAGCACTTTTCTTAAATAAAAAAAATAAAAAATCTTAGGTATCAATCTCTGTATAAATCATCTGACAATACAGGACACTTCAAAAAAGACTCCTGAAAAGCCTCTTTCCTTTTCTGACATGGACCTTGCATAGAACAACATTTTGGCCACGCTCTGGTGCAACTGCTCCCTCAGTTGCCACCATGATCATTCCTGGCTATAGCAAGGTCTCTACCCTGCCAGGTCATTCACTCCTAATTTCTATTTGTCATTTCTTATCCTTTTCTGTGGTTAAAACTGGTTACAGCAGTTTCTGAGCAAAGAGTCAAAGCCTACAATCTCAGGTAAATAAAGAGTCAGCATTTCCTCCTTACTGAAATGCAGTAACAAAGAGGGGGGAAAATTCTCATCCACTTCCAGTCAGAATAATGAAGTACTGTTACACTGCTTTTCACAAAATCCCACTCCAGTCCAAACAAGACACAGCCACAGGAGGGAGAGTGTCGGCAGCATTAAGATCCTTTCAAGAAGAGAAAAATGGCTAGGGGCAAGCTGCTGCAGGAGTACAAAGGAAAATGACAACAAGTCAGACCAGCTTCTGGAGCAGTACAACAGCCTGGGCTGGGCCGCAGTTTGAGGACAGAGAAAACTGCATTCCCTTTAGCTCGATGAGGAGAGGGGGAGGAGAGACAATACTTGTAGCAGCTGGGGAAACAGCAATCCAGGGAAAAGCTGAAGCAGCTGCTTAGCAGTAAACAGGCACAATAGAAAGTACCCCTTATGATAGAATACAAATGTATGGACAAAATTATTTCTGTTGTAGCATCCTTCCAATTCACTTTCCACCTTAATTAGAATTAATTTTTAAGGTCCTAGGAGAAATCCATGGCCTTCCACACTGCTGCTCCTGCAGTAATAGGGATTAAATCAATTCTTTCTTCCTTCAGCTCCCCACTGGGAGTAAGCATATGGCTTTTGAGAGTTTGACCCATTTCCCATCTGCCAGAGGCCAAACTGCAGGTGCACAAATGAAGCACTGTCACCTATCTATGAGATGACAGGAAGAGGCTTTCTCAAACTATGATGACCCATCTCATCAGCTGAAGATTCTTAAATAAGGAAAACTTCTTAGTATACCAGAACTTATTATGTAGCACCTGTGTATACATGTGCGTACATTAGAATTTCATATAAATCTTCATTCAGCTTGTTATAATAACCTTGTTCTCTGCAAGTGAAAATTTCTCTTTCCAATAATACAAAAATATAGATTCTTCTACAGCAAATTCTCACCTGAATAGGCACAGTTTAAGAATCCCTACTGTCATTACTTCAACTGCTTGTAGGCACCAGGTTCAGTCTCAAACAACGTATAGACTGCAATTCTCCATGCTACACAGCACGAAGCTCACAAATTTGATTACTCCAAAAGCATCCTTACTCGCCTAGTAATAACTCCAGCTGATAAATATAATGCCTCACATGAATTATCCCACTAATGTGGCATTACTGCACTAGCTGCCTAAGCTCTACGTTTCATCTAGTGCAGTTTTATCAGGTACACATGGTGAACCTCATGGTTTCTATGTTACATTTTGTTGTAGATATGCCAGCAACAGACTTGCCCTGGGACTCTCGCAAATATACAACCAAGTTTTTAGGAACAATGGTGCATTATTCCAACTTCACTAGTTCATATCTTGATACTCACTGATATATATATTTTAAAAATGTGACAGAATACAGAGCATACTTTTATCCCAAGACAAGTTTTCCAAGCTCTTACTAGACACAGCTTGAATATAACCTTACCTGGAGTAGTCAGAATGTCAGTTTAGCAGGAAGCTGAAAATCTATACAATTTAGGAACAAACTATTAAAGGACCTTCCCTACTGACCCAACTCTCCAGCTTTCCTAAAAGATTTCACTAAGTCCACCATAAAAAGTAATGCAATGAAATCTGCATTAATGCTATTGACACTAATTGAAGTTATCAAGGGCTAGATGACTTAACAGATTTCAACTGCTAGTTCAAGTATGAGCACTTTTAATTCCAGACTGCAATTCTTCTTTGTTCCAGTCTCAATTCATTCACTAAACAGCACTCATTAATTTTCTTAATTGATAGCATGAAAGGTAATGACTGTGAATACAAAAATAAAATATTCAGCTTTAAGTTAAATTCCAATCCCAATTCCAAAATTCTATCTGCTACCTAGATTTTAATAGGATTAAATTTTGCTGAACTGTCTCTCATCTAAGAGTCAAGAGAGCATACAACTAGGAGCATTTCTTCTTATACTCAGTAGTTAGCTCAATATTTCCTATGGTAAAAAGGCTTCATTGACTTCAGAAACTTAGAATAGCAGTGAAACTCTGAGAAGGCAACAGCAGACACCAGAAGAGATACTGTGTCTTATACTATATTTAATTTCTTGGTCAGGTCAAAAATGCCAAAAGAAGGAAGTCCCATATTACTTCACAATTTCCAAATGGAGAAAGTTGTAAAAACAGACTTAAGTAGGGCAAAGCTTCCTGAAAAGTCACATCCCAGATTTGGAGGCCCAAATGAGCATTTAGGCTAATCCATATATCATTCACAGGATTATTTTTTCACTTTTGAGAAGAACAAGTATCCTAAAAAGACCAATATCTTTTTTTGTATACATTGAAGTTACAGAATTCAAAACTATTGATTTTTACCTGCACTTCAGTTAATTGTTCTGCTTTTAATTCTTTCCTTGCACTTTTATTTAGGAAACTACCAATATAAGAAACTGAAAGAGACACCAGCTTTATCATTTTTAGTTACACAAGTACTATATTTGTTTTTATGTTTGTAAATGTTTTATTATGAAAAAAATCACATTCCTAGAACTATTAATGACCTGGAATTAATGCAATGAGAGAGATCTTTTTCAAAAGCTTAGGAAACGTTTGTGGGAGATGTTGTAGATGCTATTAAGTTTTTGTTACTTTCAAGTCACTGTGAACATCTCATCTACTGACCCCAACACAACTTTTTAGTCTCATACTAATCAAATTCCTCTTATGGAGGTCAGCAATAACAAACGAACCACAAATTGTTCTCCTATATTCTTTAAAATTTCATTTATCAACTTCTAATTGCAAGTCAGTGTACTAGGAAACAAAAAAAACTCCAAGATGCGTTAGCTTTGCACCAATGCTTCTCTGAAAAAGTAGATTTTTTTGTGAAGCATGCAAGATACCATTAAGAATCAGTTTCTAAAAGGTTGCAATATTTTAAACAAAAAAAGACTCTATAAAAAAATAAACTACTCAGCTTTTTTCCCATTTTCCTACCACTTTGACCAGCTATTATTATGATGCTTTACAGTACAGTCATTACTAAGGATTTTGTACTTAAGCAAATGTATGGTAAAAAAAAAAAAGTCTTCAGAATAAACTCATTAAAGCAAGAAATTCAATGTCATTATTTCCTTTTGATGTTATAAGATACAAAGAAACATGAATCACTTCCACCATGTATTTCTGAGGGGAAAAACATTCTATTATATAAAATGCTCTGAAATGGTTTAGGTATGACACACACCTGGTAATGAACCAGTTACAATAAGCTTTGTCACAAAAAAAAATTAACAGACTTTTTCAGTCTTGTTCTGAGCAACATTTCTTACCTTTGGAGGGATAAGGATCTTCAAATTACTTCATGTCTAAACTAGAAATTTCCTAGGTCTCACTATAGTCACAAAATTGTAGGGGTTGGAAGGGTCCTCTAGAGATCATCTAGTCCAACCCCCTGCCAAAGCAGCTCCCTAGCCCAGGTTGCACAGGTAGGCATCCAGGCGGGTCTTGAACATCTCCAGAGAACAAAACTCCACCACCTCTCTGTGCAGCCTGTGCCAGTGCTCCGCCACTACACTGAAGAAGTTCCCATGCACATTTGTGTGGAACTTCCTGTGCTTCATGTTGTGACCATTTCCCCTTGTCCTATCACCACACACTGCTGAGAAGAGTCCAGCCTCATCCCTTCACCCCACACACCTTATATATTAATAGACATTGATCAGATGCCCTCTGAGTCTTTGTTTTTCTAGGCTAAACAAGATCCAGTTCTCTCAGCCTTTCCTCATAAGGGAGATGTGTTCCAAACCCTTTGTCATCTTTGTAGCCCTCCTCTTTCGAGGAGATACATGTCTTATTTTAGGACTAGAGGGCCCAGAACTGGACACAATACTCCAGGTGAGGCCTCACCAGGGCAGAGTATTGGGGGAGGATCAACTTCCCATGACCTGTTGGCCACGCTCTTTTTAATGCGCCCCAGGATCCCATTGGCCTTCTTGGCCACCAGGGGACACTGCTGGCTCATGACCATCCTGTCATCCAACAGGACAGCCAGCTCCCTCTCAGAGCTCCTCTCCAGCAGGCCATCCCTCAACCTGTACTGGTGCATGCTCTTGTTAAACCTCACCCTATTCCTATCTGCCCAACTCTCCAGCCTGTCCAGCCTCACAGTCTTGTCAGCCAATCCTCCCAGCTTCGTATCATCAGCAAACTTGCTGAGGGTGGACTCTATCCACTCATCAAGGTCATTGATGAAGACGTTGAATAGGAGCAGACCCAGCACTGACCGCTGAGGAACACCGCTAAGTACAAGCTTCCAACTGGACTCTGCACCACTGATCACAGCCCCCTGAGCTCTGCCAGTCTTTGGATAGTTCTACTAGTTAAGCTTCTACTATTTACTTAGGGTACTAAGTCAATACCTATCTTCTTTGGTATCATTTAACTTTGTACCCATTTCAAGCTACTGAAAAGAAAAAAAAGTAGTATTCTTTCCCCTAGAAAGGAAATAAAAGCACTCGTCTCTTACGCTTGTTTATGAAATTTCCTAAATGATGCATGCCTAGACTATATAATCTTCATAAAATAAAGCATACAAAACTGTGAAACTCAGTTTCAGAAACTCAAAATGTAAATTATACTTGTGACATAAACGATATCTTTAATTTCTCTTTTAAAGAACCACTTCTATTGTGTTTAGCTTTATTAAGCATATTGCTATGTTTGAGTTTATTAGATCACTATAGTGAATGACGATCTTCATAATTCAGGAAAACAAATGCCTAATAAAGGATGCAAAGTCAGCACTGCTTAAATCGGGCTCTATTGCCAGAAGGAAGTTGCTATTATTTTCAGAAAGCAACACAACAATTTTTGTTAGTAGTTCATGGTTTTGCAGATGCAAATGGCCTATTATTTACATTAGGTTTTTTCACTTCCTGCTAAGCCAGGGAAAATATTTTTTTTTTCAGTTTACTATAACATCACAGAGCATCTATTTAAGAAACATTTTAATATGTGGAGTGATGCTGGAATGAATCTGGAATTAATACAGAAAAGATTCTATTGTTTTACCATACAGATAGAATCATCAGTAAGGATGAAACTAGAATTGTGATGTACATATATGGATTTTATTTCATCTATTTCCATATTTATCCACTTAAATTTTGTTTTGTTCATCTATGGCAAAGTATTCAATCAGATAAAATTAATAGTGGAGAAAATACATGCAGTAATATATTCATTAGTTAATTGACTGTATACCCTTGTAACATTCAGCTGAGGATCTGTCATTGTCAAAGAATTTGTGCAATCCCCTGGACTACCAAACACCTGTCTAAACAAGTAAAGCAAAAAGCAGAGGACAGAGTTCCAAGTGCAACCTGATTTTCAGCACTACTTGAATTTGTGTGCCTAATCATTTTAAACACATCCCAACTTTGTCTTAAATACTGACAAGAATAAAGGTTGCTAAGTTATCTTTTGATATTACAGAGAACGGAAAGTTGGCTTTTTCTGAATCTCAGTCCTATAATGTCAGCGTTTTAGCAGTGAGTAGCTCATGTCATAAAGACTACTGGAGATAACTTTGAGAGAGATTTAGTTAACAACTGTTTACATCCAAAACTTCTTTCTTTTCACTCTGAAAAATGGGTTTATTTCATAGTTTCAGTATTGTTCAAGCTTCAGTATGACTTGCTGTTATCCTCTCTGGCACAGATTGAGATTGCAATATCTTTCTGGGTGGCAATAATACACTGATCAACTTATTCCTAACTACAGATGATGCCAACAAATTGTTTTCCTAATGAATTAATTCAAAGGTTTACAAAAATCAGTGAACTGTGGTGGAAGCTCTATGGAGTTTTTTTTTTAAATTATATCTATGTACTAAGGACTTACTATTAATTGTAAGCTTACTGTTGTGAGGGTATGTATATAGGCCTAAAAAGCTTTGTAATAGGATATGCAGCATTTCACTCCTAAACCATTCCTCCACATCTGGTCTAGCTTAGCATTGACCTAAAATCATTACCGTATGAAAGATCCTTCCTAAGTTATGCAAAACGAACTTACTTAGTCCAGTTTTTAAACTGAGGAAATATCGACATCACAAAAGAGCCATTAAAACATCCTGCAGAGCCTCCAAGGATTTAAGAAATGCTTTGCTAAAGTAAAATTTATTATTAAGCTCTTAAACCGCTGCTGATTCATTTGCTGCATGCTCTAACCATACTGGATAATGCCATTAGATATATTTTGTTGCATACTATAAACATCTTATGTTTTATTCCCAATATGACTGGAAATAGGGCACCATCCCCATTAGATGGCCTCAGAGGAATCTGTAGCGTTCACGTTATTTTGACAGGAGCCAAATAGAACTTGGAGCCCATGGAGCCTTTAAACAGCATTTAACTCATGCCCTGGCTGTATCAGCTGTTACCTCATTCTCCCTCAACTTGTTAAAGCCCACTCATAGAATTCTTGAGGTTGGCAAAGACCACTAATATTATTTAGTCCAGCTGCTCACCTACCACCACTATTTCCCAATACCCACACCCCTCAGTGCCACATCTCCAACAGTTTCCTCCTCAACTTGAGCTAGCCATTACCAAACTGCCTCTTCCCACATTTCCTCTTCTCTGTAATGCTCAACAGTCAGGCTGCTTCCAGCCATCTCCCTGCATTTCCTTAGCAGGGCAGCAGGGTACTCCTAAATCACAAGTAGACCCTGGGCACAGCATTTGCCTCTTCAAGTCTCCCCTCTCTAAGCATACAAAGGGACTGAAGGGAGGCAATGTTACACAGCTGACTTCTCTTCAGCACAGAGCCATGAAAGAACTTCTTCAAAAGGAAGGATTTTGTACCTTAACTCCTATGTAAACGGGGAATTTGAAGACACCATCCACTATCACAGCTGGAACGTATGTCAAAAGCACCTCCTTCCCATTCATTCAATAAATTAGCTTCTATACTTAGAGGAAGGGGCACACTTGAGTCACGATCCTTTGTCCGTGTTCACATGTACATGTCACTTTCTCACAAACTACTTGAAACTTGACAATACTGACAGACTCCACAAAGCTGAAATTCCCTACATCTCTGAAAGAGAGAAAGTTCCCCTGCAGTCAGAGTACGTATGCACCAAGATCTGGAAACAAGTTTCTTTATAAATAACAAATAAATAAATAAAATGAAAAAAATAAGAATTTGATCTGTTAATAACTGACGAAGTTAATTTTGCTTTTTAAGGCCATATAGGAGCTCACAGATCTGTAATATCCTCTCAAATACCTGCCAGCACAGTACATACGTTTGCAGACGTGCACTCAGATACACATAGTGCATGTCTTGGGGCAGGGAGGAGATAAGTCAGGACTTCTGAACGCATCTTTGGATGACTTCATCTGGTAAGTGTCCCTTACCAACAACATCAAGAATAACAACAACAGTAACTATAGCAATGTAATACCAATACCAAAACAGACCACATTACTCTGCTCAGTTTGCTTTCTTTAAGTATCTACAAAAGCAACTACCTTTTAGAGGACCTACTGCTGGTTTGCCTCAAGTGGAGCTGAAGAACTTCAGCAGCTGAATCTGCTTCATCAGTATTGTCTGGTTTGTTATTAAACAAGACTTCATTCACTGAGGCTATCATATATTATGCCTGTAAATTCAATGTTTAAGTTTGCCATCATGCTTAACTCATGATATGAAACTTTCATGCTACAATTTGGCATTGAAAATCTTCCCATTTCATGCACTAGAAGGTCCAAGCTTCTTGATATTTTGCTATGTAAAAGTCAATGAATTCTTGAATTTTACTTTCAAGTCACAGAAATCTTGTTTATAGAAACAAAGCCACATCACACATATATACATCACTTGATGCTTTCCTCAGAATTCTGGTACCTTCAGACTTTAAAGCTTGCTATTGTGTTTCAAAAATTGCAGCTAGAGACAACGTACCTAAAATTGAGTAAAATTTTGGGAAGTAATATGTTGCCTTCTTGAAAAGTGAATTTTAAACCCAGCTGTGTAGTATTACTGGTGCTCAGTGAAAAGGGAAAGAGGACGAAAGTAGTTTCAGTATCATCTTTGTGCTGATGTTTCTGGGCTGTTCAGAACCAATTTAGAAGCAGATATGCTCACCATGGGTAATAAGTAGACCAAGTATCACTGAGCAGCTGTGCATCTGCTGCAGCTATGCTGCAGACTCTGCTCCTTCCAGCCTCAGCACAGTATTATTCTTAAGCAAGCTTATAGCCTTTCTCATCATCACAGCAGGAAGAATCATCACATTGCAAAGCCTAGGAATCACTAGAATACTCTTGCACCTTTTTAGCTCTCTCCCTTTTATTTAAAAAGAAAACTGTTTCAATATGTTCTAGATTTGCTTCATGGATACACAAAAAGCTAATATCTCTGGCACACACATTTGGTGAGCCACTTGGGTGAATGGAAGAGCTACTGAAGTATTGCCTATTTCAATCCATTTGAATCTAATTTTGATTCTCTGTCATTTCAAAGGTGCACTTCAGGAAAGATTATTGAAATGATGACAAAAAAGTGCAGCAGAAGATTGATAAAGTATAACCAAGCTTGAAATTTCTTGATCACAGATAACACAAATATTCATAGTCATTTATATTACTGAGTATTTGGTCTCTATGTGAAGATCTTTTAGGATTACTCATTCAAATTTACTTTTGAAAATAGTTTCAATTTCCAATACATGTTCTACATTCTATTAAATTACTCATTCTCATGTGCTGATTGAACACTACTACCTCTCCTTTCAATCAAATAATATAAACTCATTTTCCAAGTTAGTTGTAAAATAACTAATTAAAACAAATGATTGCTTACAATTAGTCTGAACATACAATGACAAAGAAAAAAAAGATATTTACATTTGTTCTTTTAATTACCAGCACATTTCTATGTTAAATTTATGTTGTAGATATAAAGACGCCAAATTTTAGCTTTAAGAAAAAGTCTGACTTTTGCTCTTGGTGCAGTTATCAGCTATGAACCACCAGCATGATGAGCAAGGTTTAAATAGAGGGCGTTGTAACTTAGATGATGTTTTCCCTCATTTCAGGAAACACTTGGGAAGGTTGGGTTTGGAGAAAACTAAAACAAAAAAGCACTGCGCATCCAGGCCCAGGAGATAACCACCTTTAAGGATTCTAGACACCTATAATTTCTTCTCTTAAAGAGATTTAACCTACCAAAACAATTATTATCTGGGCTCTCCGCAGGGAGGTGTGGAACCCCAGACTTCCTTCCGCTACATTGTTAGGATATGTTATTTTGCTAATGCAACAATCCTCAAGCACCTAATACTGATCAGCCCAAGACATGCTAATTTTAACCCCTGAGGCCTTTTCCAGTCTAAAGAAATACTGTTAAAGGAAAAAAAAAAATTAAGAACCCTGCCACACTAGCATATTTTCTGGCTCCCAATGCTATCAAGTTTCACTTTCAGAATTTATAACTTGCACACTGGATGTGGAGGAGGGAAACACCCCTTCGCAGATTCTAGGTTTGCTGCACTTGTCCACAATCTCTGCCTTAAGTGTGGATCTCACATATCAATGAAAACACTAAGAATATTAAAAAAAAAAAAAAATTCTCAGAACTTTATCTTTACACATTTGATTAGAATTTCACCACCCTGAACTTGTTAGGAACTAGTTAAAACCATGAGAAATTAGTTTGTATAAACACTACTAAGAAGAAAAAAAGTCATTACCTCGCTTTATTTACAAGTTATATGAATGCCCTTAGTGTTTGAGTTTTTACTTTGTTATACAGCCCAAGAGATGAAAATGGAAATTGAAGCTACATGCAAGTATACACATCAACGAAGACCAAACAGTGAATTTTAAATAATACAGGTTAACTGCAGGACCTACTTTATGCTCTTTAGATGCCATTCTGCCCTACTGCCTGACAGACTGGCACACAGATTGAAAGCTAACATCCTTAGCTCACTTGACAGTTACAGCTATTCTAGTTTCTATAAATATGTGGGTATTAGACTGGAAAATAAACTCATCTCCAGAAGCCAGGGATCAGCCTAATTCAGAACAGATGTGAGCTCTGTGTATCTTGCAGCTCAGGTTAATGCATATCCATCAGTCATTAGCTATTCTGGGTTGTTTTCTCTCTGACCAAAAATAACCTAGGATTTCATGAAGATCAGCAATAGGTGTTTCAATGAGTCAGCAGTCACCAAGAAAACAGCTTTTTATGCAATACTTTTGTTGAGCCCTAAATGGGAATAGGAGCCCTTCAAGTTCACAGAACAGCCTCGTGGGTTTTCTTTCTTCTCCAAAAAGAAATTAGTGCATTTATGGCAAAATGATACACATTTATGTTCTTGAGCTATACAGACCATGTGCTGCTACCTCTGTCAGTGTGGACTTAGTCAGTTGAGATATCTGTCCATAATTTAATTATGGAATTAAGCTCTTATTTTCAATTAACCAAGCTTCACAGTTTGTCACATGCCAGCAACAACTACAAGTTCTTGTATGGTTAGAAACACCCAGTTTTCCAGACATTTGGCAACAGGTCTAAGTCTTCTACTGGGTAATCCTCTATCTAGGGGGAAAAAGTCCTTAGTTTTAGAATGCTTGCTTTAGATTCTCACATTTTACCTGCAGCTTCCACATCCACCTGCGCTTTGTCAATGTTCAGTTGTGCCATTCTGGCTGCTCTACCTGCCTCAGTGCACGTGTACACACACACACAGTTAAATTGATCATAGTGTCACCTAGCATGTACACAGCATAACACCACTTCCATGACCAGTTGTTGCTGTATATCAAGTTACAGCACGATTCAAATCCAGGAAGTCCTCATATCAGTTTCAGTAAATTTTCATGAGAAACATGGAATGGACAGCAACTGAGATATTACCTCACCCAAATATTAGCCTAGCATGGTGTTGTGTACCTCACCACTCATGCCTTCAACATGCTGACAAACATCTTTCTCCACACTGCCCAAGGATACAAGGGAACAACAGGGATTTATCCCATTTGACATGCGACCTTAAAAGTTTGAGAAGTTTCACAGTTGGAATCAACAAATGAAACTAGAGTTCCAATCTGATTCAAAGTAGCCCTATGAAACCAAGAAAAGTTGATTACAAGGCATTCTTCATAATTCACAGAAAGACAATGAATAAATCTTTTAGTTTATTTAGGAGGTTACTTAAGCTATTGGATTACAAACGGGTGCTATGCTCTCAGAGGATTAAAACTGTTTCCTTCTCAGTCAGCCTCGTGGCCAATGAACTGTCTGCTCCTACATCACGTGCAGGGCATACTGACTACCTTTTCTAGATGCAAGAAAAATCAAAACGCTCTAATTTATTTTCCAAGTTATCAGTACATAAGATCACCAGGAACTAAATTGGAGTGTTGTTGTTAAAGGCCTAATAAAATGCTAAAACAGAGTTTAAGAAGTAGCGAGGCTAGATGGCATATTAAGGAGCCATGAAATACACCCAGTGTTCTAATAGCTGACCCTTAAAATGGCAACTCTCTTATCTGCTGTGTCACTGCCTTAGCAGCACACCTGAGACATCTTGAAATCTGACACAGTAGCCTTTTCTACTTGAAGCTCTGTTTTTTGGTGTTTTTTTTTTTTTTTTGTGGGGGGGGGGGGGCTGCTTTTGTGTCTCTTGTACAGCAATCAAAATCCAGTGCATTATTCCAGTAAAAAATGGCATATTTTCAGAGACAAGCAGCACAGCTTTTAAAAGTGCTAGACATACGTATTTGCTGGTACAGAAGTGCCAAGGAATTGGCCTCCTCAGCAGGAACAGCTGTTTCTAAGCATGATCTAACACACTCGAAAATAGTGAGTAACCTGCTAAATGAAATAGCTTCAAAAGATGTACTTAAAAGCATTCTCAGCAGACCCCAGTTTATCAGTAGAGCTCAGCTCCGAAATGCAGTTCATCACGACAAAAAACTAAGCGTTGAGGTAAGCCTTTCACTAATTTAGTCACTGCTAGCTAGTATTTTGAGTTTCTTAAAGGCTAACCTTGCAGTATCAGCTGAAAAATCAACTTAACACAGCTCTCAGACAACACTATCTGGCTCTTTTGTTTTTAGTTTGCATTCACTGTGTAAGTTTAACCAGTCCCTATCAAACATCCATCAGAAATGTGTACATGTTTATCAAAAGAAGTGCAATACAAGTCACTTGGTTCAACCTTATTCATCAGTAGGCTGTTATAAGCAGCTAAGGTTGTACTTGGCAATGCAAACCAGGGATTTATCTTACATTAACATTAGGTAGGATGTTGGAATATTTCACTAGGCAAGTATTTTGCTCTCAGACTTTTTATTTAAGTCTATTTTGATGACATACCTTTACTTACCTCCTCAGCATTATTCCACAACAGCAGCCTGCCAAGAGCAGGACTAGCACTATTTAGCCTGTAGAAGGAAATACTATTTTACAACTTAAACAAGTGTTCTACATTGTTTGTTTTCTTTTTGAGTAAGGGATGCACATAAGCTTTTCCTTTCTGTTACAAACTAAAAAGTTTCAGCTTCCAGCAACAAAGCAGCAGATTTTTAATACTGTTTAAAACCAAACAAATAATAAGCTCAATGCTTGCCTAGGAACAACTGGAAGCAAGTTCTCTGCTTTTGTAAGACTAGAATGACCCCAAGAAAATCATGTTAAGATGCATCCTCATTTAGAGCAGATAACAAACGTTGTCTAAAACCCCTTGAGGGTTTATACGTCTACAATACAAGCTAGTCTTATCCATAAAAGTAGACAAAAAAGAAAAAAAAAAGAAAAATATCAAAAAACCCAGAAACATAGGAAACCACAAAGATTGAAAAAAAACCAAAACACTATTCTTCTGACTGAAGTACTGTACTAGAAATAAGAAAAATAGCTTCTCCCTGGCCTACTAGATGTTTTTCAAGAAACCTAGGCAAGTTACTTCATCCTTAGAGCAGAAATTCCTCTTTAAAAAAATTTCTTTTTAAACTAATAATGAAAACTATTCAAAAAAGGGATCCGATTTTCAATTATGTATATATACATACACATTCAAACATTGATGGAGATACCTGAATTGCATTGTTTTTAAAACACAGTAATCATTCAAAAGTCCCAAAAGTTATCTATTTAACTTTTCATTAATTATTTCTTAGAGACAGTCTAGTGGAAATGTTTTTGGTGTCTTTTATTTTTTCCTCTCCAGTGGGGGATAGAATGAGAAAAAGAATGATAGCTGGGTATAAGAGAGATTATGGGAGAAACATTAAGGAACAGAAGGCTGAAGAAGCCGATATGCAAAAGAATTGAGCAGGAGCTGAAAATGAGAGAAAATGCTTGAAAGTGACACAGCAAAAAAAACAAAAACAAAAAACCACACCAAAAAGTCAAAGAAATAAACAGAGCTTGCTCTCTATTCAGATACATATCTCTTATTTTATTCATACATGAAGTTGAAATACAATTTACATTATTCTTTGACAGTTGATGAAGCAGCTTTGTCTTTATCCTAATCCTGAATCTATGTAAACGTCCAATTTATAATCAGTATGGGGCACCTCTTGAAAAAGGTTACCATTAAACTGAGAAGAGAACTAGTTATTGCAGCTAGTTGCTTTCTCACATGAAAGCCCTGACTTTCTTTAGTACAACCCAACTTCACTGAAGGCGGTCCTTAAGTGTGTCAGCTCCCAAAAGACACCGTACCGTGCGTGTTGAGAAACCTATTTCATAGAGCTATTTCCTCCTAGAATTCACTCTCAGGAGGATGATCTCTGCCGAAGAGAGCACACATTTCTAAATTATAGACAAAACATATAGGTGCATATACCTGAAGTGTATGAGTAAGGCATTTGGTGCACTGCAGCCTCAAGACATGAGATTTCTGAATTCATGCTCCACCTTGCAGACACCTGGCATCCATTCAAAGGGCCCTCCAGTCATCAGCCACAGGAGTGCTGACTGCTGGCCCTGGGTGCACTCGGCAGTTGCAGAAGCCATAGACGTTGGCAAAGGTGTTTTGACAGCTCACAAGATTCATCCTCCAACACTAGCTTTCAGATCAATATTTTCCTTAGGACACAATTACCCACTCCACAGCCTGAGAACAATTCACTTAGATTTAAGAAAAGTAAGTCTTAGTTCCTAGGTGCTTTAGAGACATCCATTCACCAGAGGGACAGCCCCTGCTGACTGGCACAGTGACTGAGCACTGGACAAGAAGCAGGAGATGCACTTCAGCCAAGCTGGCCAGAGCAACCCTACATCCAATGCATGCCATGAGAAGTGAGGGCTCACGCAGAGCAGAGGATTCCTGGCTTTAAGTGCTTTGTCTGGAAGTGCCAGACACTGTAAACTGCACAGAACTGAATGTTTTGACCTTGGAGTGATGCAAAGCTGAGTCAGCCTTGCTGGGATTCAGAATACACAAGAGGTTAGACATTTGAAACTTCAACCACAAAAGAGGAAGGGAGAAGTTATCTGTGAGTAGTTTTACTTTACCACTACCCTTTCCTTTTTGTCATGAAACAATGCTTTTCTGAAGGCTTTTTGGGAATGAGAAGCCTTTTTAATCAGGAGTTAAAAGCACAGCTGTGATCTCTACTTCCCTACACTGAAGCCTCCAGAAGATGAGAAGTGCAGGGTGGTAGCTGCCTCTTCTGGGGGAATGCTGGGTCAAAATCAGGCATGGTTGTCCATCCACACATCCCACTCTCCACTGAACAGAGTGGCAGTCCAGGCTCCCCTGGAACTCCATCCAACTCAGCTTTTTCCTTTCACTCCTTCTCTTCCTGCATCAGGAAAAACCTGGCCCAAACCAAATGGCTTTTGATAGGAGCAACATACACAATTTTCCTTACTTCCTGCTACTGGAATCTTCTGCGATGTGTGGCTTCTTTCAGCAAAAGGGTACCCTGCTCCCCCTCCTCAACTGAAACATTAATATTTAAATTAGTTGCAAGATGATCCTTTAAAGTCATCTTTCAAACCGTATATCATTAGTTTTATCCTACTAATGCCAGTATAATCTCATTAATGCACAGACACTTCATCACATGCATAGGCCAAACCTGCAATGCAAAATATAAATATAATATTTCAAAATAGAATTCTATAACCTTTCATTTTTTGTTGTTGTTGTTGTTCTTTAAATACAATATAATACTTAAAAACAATAAATTCAAATATTCTGCCTAGCTGTATTTTTTCCTAAAGCTAGTAGCACTCAGGAAAATAAAACATCACAAGGGGGAAAAAAAACAAAACAAAATCAAACACACCAAGCCCAGAACGCCATCAGTATTTCTCCCATGACACAGCAGTAATTTTTACAGAGGAATACAAGTTAACTAAAACACAGCATGCGTTTTTCTTTTAAATTATTTTGAAGGAAATACTTCACTGTCATTTTGGAAGGCCACCAGATCCGATAAATGCCTGAGCACTTTTGATGAAGAGGACTCGCACAGTCTGACAGGGATGACTTTCTGGACACACACCCATTCCAGATCCACGGGATTGACACCTTCCCAGCACTATTCTACTCTGCACAACACAAGGAAAATAAGGTCTAGAGCACAGGGCACCCTCAACTTTACAGAAGAAAAACTGCTTTCTTTCATAGAGGATATGCTTTGATCCCTGTTCAGGATCCCTGTTTATGCTGTTGTATGCTGACAAAACAAATCCACAAAGCATTAAAACTGTACCAACTTCCATTACAGGAGTTGGGTCTTGCCATCAAATCCCACAACTGTTTTGGGAGGAACCAAGCTTCTGCTTCTCTGTCCATGCAGTTGCAACCTATCTAGGAAATAATTGATGTTATGCTAAAAGATTTTATCATAACAAAGAATAAATACTAACATCTTTTCAGTTCATGAATATATATCTATATTTAACCACACGTCAGTATAAAACCGCATACACAAAAGTCTATCAGATCAAGGCATCCAAATTCAGTTACTTTAAGGAGGACTACGCACATTTTCAAAGTGTTTTAGCTTTAGTAAGGATGATTCAGTAAATCCATCAGCAGAACAAAACTTAAAGCAACATAGCTTGACTATACTGAATACTGTCACACACTACTGTACAAATTATGAAAATCCCTAAACAGGAAGTTAAAGTGTATTGTATCCATAGTGTTTCTACATTCAGTCACGGCCTGACTCAGGCAATCAGATTTACATTTCATAACAAATACCCTCTTCATCGCTCCATACTCTTCCATGTTCTCATATACGGACCTCAGTGAAATGCTCGGGACTGTACAATAATGAACAGGAAGTACTCTCTAATTGAGCCAGTGTGCTGAAATGAGAACTAGCAGAGATATTCACCAAAGTACTAGTAATGTCATCACAGCTCCAGTGTCAGTGAGTGTTTCCCAAGGCAATCAATGCTGTAAGGGGATTGACAAGGCAATCAATGCTCTAAGAGAAGGGAGTGGTATACTGTAACAGGTACTTTATAATCCTTTTATATTTATGTAAAAATAGAGTTAGGAAAATAATGTGGTTTTCTTTTTCATTATTGGTAAAATAAAAAGGACAAACAGTCTACACCAGAGACTACATAGCAGACCATTTGTACACAAACACTGCCAGAAGACTTTCCTCAGTGTTCCCCCTTGCTTTTTATCTTGTGGAAACCACATCATGCAAAATCTAACAAAATACACTGATTACTAATAATGGCACAGTATTTCATCCAAGCATGTTTTATAATCACTCCTTATGAAATGGTCCCTAAAGCTGCAACTTAAATGCACTGCTTGACAACTCCCTTCTGACCCCAGTCATCCCACCCTTCCTCTTGCTAACTCATGCCTTCTGAGTTTGCCTGATGAGAGTACCATGAACTACTACTTTCATAACATAAAATGCCTTACAGATAAAGCAATATAATCCAAATATTCATTTACAAACATTTGTGTTGTGTTTTTTAATAGGGGAGAGGAAATAAACACACTCAGAACATGCTGAAAATAACCTATGAGATGCAGTCCAACTGTCTAATTAAAATATAGAGCTCCATTCCAGCTTTACCAGATAAGCCCATCATATTACCCTGTGAAGGGTAATCAGATTTCATTACATTTACCACTCCATACTTTATTAAGTGTAAGTGACCAAAAACACAAGTATAGACATCAGTAGATTAGTAGTTACTATTTTTTTCTTCTTGATGCACTTTTCAAATAAGCTACACAGGCAGAACAGAGCCAGAGACCACTCCCTAATTCCTAGTGGACATATTGATCAATTAAAATGACATGTGTCTGGTCTTTTCTTTCCTTCTAACAGCAAGCAGATGAAGGATCGAACCTTTCAAACATGCAAAGCCAAACAATTAAAGAATTTTATATGCCATCCTGCAAGATTAGGTTTGACAAAATCAGCCCAGCCTCTTTAAGCGAGATATTAATACAGAGTAAATGAATATAGGACACTGAAAAGAGTTTCTAAATATTTTAGGCATGTTTCTAATCGATTTGCTAAATAAAAGATGTACATTTTCATCCCATTATAGAAGCGTTCATGCATATTCTTATTTTATGATCAGCAAAAGCCCTCAGAATGACTGAATCTTTGGCTACACCTTTTACTGCAGTTGCAGCAGGAAAAAAAAAAGACTTGTTTTCCTTCCAGTAAAGGATGGATCTGAAGTGCACTATGCTCATATTAAAGATGTTTATAAAAACAGAGGAAAGGAAAGAAGCAGCTATAAAGCTAAAAACTACTGTACTTGCAAAACACCTGGTTATTGTCTGACAGTTTTATCAATTTTTATTATTATTATTTTTTAAGAATACTAGCTGAAATAGGGTAACACCAAACCATTATTATTATTTTTTTTTAATTAATACAGTGTCAGCTGCTTGTTCAGCACTGATTCATGAAGTATTTTCTGTGCTATTTGGGTATGGAAGGCCATTGAAAATAAATAGGTTATTCTAATGTTATTAAAATACAGTAGGTTAAAAGAAAAGATGCATATAAAAGAAATACTTAGATGCATGGAAAGGAATGAGCTACATTTACAGCACTATAACTTAAAATAGTTATTCTTTTTATTTAATCACATCAAACTGGAGCAACTTCAATTGGATTGTGAAATTTAAATACATTCTCTGTATTACCTCAAATACGAAGACAAATCTAAATATTCAGATTGAAGGCTAAGACAAAGGCCTACAGAAAATGCCTATCTGCCTGAAAAACAATACTTAGGCATGCAGAATCTTTTCTCAGAATGATTTTCACAAGACAAAAACCACACATTCTCATATTAGGAAAGCCTTATAAAACAAAAAAGATAATGGTGCAATTAAGAACAGCACAACATTTTGCACTTACCATGTCCTGTTCAAATCATCCTCTTGATGTTTATGGCACATCTGTAGGATGCAATACTAGGAGGTGCCTTGTGTGACCTGCTGCATGATGCTGTGACATCAGTTCAGATGATGCAGCTCATTATGGGAAAGGCTGCTGTTGCTATGGCAACGGAGATGTGATACGAATCCTTACTGCATTTCCAGGGGAGCCCGAGACAATACGGAAGCCCTTTAAAGAAACAGACAATATGCAAACAGGATTTTAAAGTACTGTGCCACAGATTTTCGAGTCCATGTTCAAGTAAACGCTTTTACCAAGCACTGTTTTAGACAGATTATTCTGGCAGAATCAAGATGTATGCGCTATACACTACTTTCATATTTAAAACTTAATATTATCTTTCTCATTCTAAGAACATATATTGCAAGCCAAAATTCTTTACCATTTAAGAAAACTTTATTTAAAATAAACAGTAGTTAAAAATTAAACTCAACGACTGCAAGGACAATAGCTATTCTACAGTATTTTAAGAAGCATGCATATTTACCCTGCCCCACCCTGCTCCTACAGTCAATCTGTCATTAAAAAAAAAAACCCTTGTTGCCAGGGGAAAAAAAAGCACTTAGTACTCCGAAATGATCAGATTTCACACTGTTAAGTGAATAACGATAAGCTTGTTTTTGTCTTAAAAAATAAAATAAAAATTACCAAAGGGCTTTTTATTCACAAGAGCATAAAGAAGTTTCCAGCAACCAAGTAGAAATCTCCTTATCATTTTTTCAGCTGTAGGGTGACCTGTGCTACCATCTGCATGCTGAGTAGCCAGGCTTTCATCTGCCCATCAAGCAGACAGTTGAGTGGAGACAGAGCTGTAGGCAAGCTGTGGGCCCAGTGGGTCACTGCCAGCCCCCAACTGGGCCCAGCATCCACTTGCAACAGAAAGGTCTCTGCTCAGAACCTGCTCCACGGGCCAGGAGAAGGCCTGCAGACCTCACCTCTGGGAACTCAGTGATGAGAGAAGGAAAGGTCATGAACAAACATTTAGAGGAGCTGTCTGGAAATTAAAATTCACATCCAAAGAAGAACCAGCACATTTTTGGCTTTTTGCCGGTTCCATTTGGATGAGAAATATTTCTAGCAAAAACTGATTTTCCCAAGCCATGAAAATCCCTTCCACATAGTAGGAAAAGAGAAAATAAACAAAGCACCAGAGCCTGTACGTATGCTGAGGCCCAGGGTGAAACAGAAAGCCCAACCTGAATCAAGAAGCCTCAGCCTCCTGCAGATGTCAAATAAACACAAGCACCACTGCCTGAAACACTTAATTCCATTAAATCTCTATAAGTAGAAAAAGAAGTCTTTGATTTTAAAGGAATCACTAATTATACCTCTTCAATTTACTTTTGAAAGAAAAGACAGCATTCATACCTATTGAATAATGGATTAAATACAAAATATCTTCACCAAACTTTGGAAATATCTAGCTCTAACTAGTGTTGAACCTCTTCACCCTGTACTCATGTTTGACACTTTCTCTTCTAATATTAATCCTACATCAATACAAACAACAGTACAGCTCTCAAGTTGACTCAACAAATCAGATCTACCAACTCATAATGAAGTTTTACTCGCAAAAGCAATAGTGAATTTATTTCTAGACTTTTGAACATTTAAAGCTTTCTTAGGCCCTATAGGATATCATTGGAGCCAGCAAGCTTTTGTTTATTCTTAGGGAAGTGATGAGATCCAGGATCATCCTGAGATCCAGGAGTATTCACCAGCTGATCTGACAGCTCTCACCTATTCCATTCTATTAGCTTGGCCTGAATCCAGTAGCTGGAACACCACAACAAGTGAGGAGAGCACATGAAGGAAGCATGCATTGGGTCAGCATCACTCCTAGACAGACCCACCCCAGATGGGATTCCACTCCTGCCCAGCATCTGGCTGCACAGTCTCTGCAGAGTTTTCCTTGTACAGTAAAGCAGAGCTGACATGGCAACAAGGGTGGATGGGAAGGAAATCAAACAGCAGCAAGGAAAATATTAGAATATTTTCTAAAGATTTCTGCCTATTTACTGTTAATTACGGACTGTGTGAGTCTGGATATCCACATACACGAATGATAATACAGATGTGGAGATAAAATTATAGTGATTTTCATGACTTCTGTCTGTTTGACATTTTTTAAATAGCAGCCTGTTTTGTGGTATATTTCAACCCCTTCAAAAAAAAATATTCATCATGAGCCAGAGCCTGTCAGATTCCGTGCAAGACAGCTGCAACAGGAGGATCCCAGACAGAGCACAAACTAAGGATTTTTAGCCATCATGAAAGCTTCAATTTCTATTCTGTAGAACTGGGAATCTAGAAGAAGAAAGCTCAACCGCACTGCTTCAGCTGGATTTCCCCCCACCCCACAAAGGGAAAAAAGAAAAAAAGTGAAGACAGCCATCATCTACCCAGTCCAAGACTGACATATTGAAAAACTATGCTAAAATTGCTTTTCATTCCTAGTCCTACTGGTTTCCCAAAACAGGAGATGAAAACAGAACACAACTCAGCATATCACCACATGGACATTACAATCATTCTGGTGCATTGCCACTAGGTTTCCAAGCCACAAGCATAGGACTTCAAATGCATCTTTTTATATCAAAATAGAATTAATTCATCCTAATTTCACTAATAACAACAACAAAGATTGGACATTAAAATAGGAACCTAGAGTAAGGTATTTACCACATTCTTCCTCTCCAGAGCAAGTCACAATGCATTTCACCCTTGCCCCCATTGCAAACCTCTGATCTGAAGAGTCGAAGTTCAATTGATTTTCATCTGAAAGGAAGAGCTCCATCTGATACTGCCATTGTTTTTTCCTACTATCAGTTTATTCAGATAATTATATGTAACACAATCCACTTACAGTAAGCCACACTTTGCCATATACGTGGATATTGCCTTAACTTTCTCAAGTTCTGTTTTCCCTCAGTAAGATCAGTCATAACACAGGGCCAAATCCTACTATGACTTATCTTCTATTTAGCTGCGTTCAAGAAAATGAGAGCAAACTCAGCTGAAAGTAAAATGCCATCATCTCTGCAATAATCCAGACGATTCCTTTTGTGGCTTTCACCCCTCCAAATGGAAGGTGACACTTTCTTGCTTTTTTACCAGCTATACTCTACCAAATAGCCAAGAAAGAAATGGAAAAGCACACTGAAATAAAAGCTGACCAGAACCACATGCCAGTTTGAGTATGGAGCCCCTTGTTCCCAAATCATAACCCTGAGATTTCCTTATTTACAAGATGAACATTTCACACTCGGTACTACAACCTGAAAGGGAAGGGGGTCAGTGATTTTCTACCAACACACTGGTCTCCATGGATGCCACTAGATTACAGGTTGAAAAGTCAGTCTGTTTTCCCTAAGCAAGGCTGCCTTGCTTCATCTTTTGAAGGTTAATAACTTTGTAGGTGAAAGTGTGCTTGCTTCTGTCTCAATAACATGAATGCAACTAGCATAAACATCTGATAGTTGCTCTATTGAGAAATACCTTAAGGAGTTAAGAAAAATAAAAGCAGTCAAAAGCATGCAATAAAGACAACAGTGACTTCCAAGCCAGATAATTTAATTCACCACTTTTCTATGTGCACATGTAGAAAAATAATCTAGAAAAAATCCATATAGAAAAAAAATCTTTGTGCTCCATCTTACACTATATTTAGTCATTACTCCATGTATTCTGCTAGAAAGCATCATCTCCATTCCCAGCACACTGAAAGGGTACAGCAGGGTTGTGAGTATTGGAATACTTCTGCTAGCCGCAGATTAGCTCTTGTTCTTCAGAGAGAGACAAATCTCAGGTGTTTCAGTCTCTCTCTGGACCAACTACTACAGTGCTAAAACACTGCAGGGAATACAATATACAATATTAGATATAGATTTTGGCGTACTCTGATTTTCTCTGGTCTCATGACTTCAACCACCCCAGAAGTATATTATAAAGAGAATAAAAATGCCCTATAAGATCATCAACTTATTAAATATATCGTTTGCCCTTATAGCCATATCTATTAAAGATACTTCACTGTGTGCACCTTCCTGTTTCAACTTTACATCAGACTGGTATAGGCAGAGATGAGACCTGATCACTTCATGTTTTGAATATTGTAAAATCCTCCACTCCAACAATTAATTTTGCCCCTTTCTACTCAAAGTATCACTAATACTCTGATAATAATCATCTGATTCATTCAACAGTGAGCTTTAAACACAGTAAAATTATTTTCTTATTTGCACTTCAAGCATTCTAGAAGACTATAAAATTTCACCTTGCTCCTATATTTTGTTCCACCAGTAACTTCATAGCCTGCTCCTACTAAGTTAATTTCCTTTCCCCATACTCCCCTGCCAACACAAAAGACCCTAGATGCGAAACTGGTAAAGGATCTTAATCTTCATTTACCTTATACTAACATCACTTCTCACAGCTAAGTAGGTAAGAAGGTAAGAAAGAGGAGATAAAAGAAAAACAACAACAACAAAAAAGAACCTGATCATCTCATTATCTTCACCAATTGGTTTACATACTATACTTGGCCAATATGTTCTAAAACTTCTGATCCCTCTACCCCCAGTCAGCGATGCTCCTCCTCAGTTAGCGATGCTCCTCCTCAGTTATTTCATACCTTCATAAAGTATTGCACTGCAGGAGAAATGGGCTAATGGCATAAATGTAGTAGTACACACAAGAGACACAAAAATCCAGGTGAAAAGCTGAATAAGTTTTTGGCTTCATGTAGCTGGACTTAAACTGCAATTTGCTCCTCAATGGGTACATATTAACCCAGCTCAGACATGCTTATGCCAGCTACTGTTTTTTCACTATTAAACTAAAATTTTAGTTTACACTAAAGCTAAGTCACTTCCTGTACACACATAGACAGATGCTTAAACACAGCATGTTTCTCTATACTAGAGAAAGAATTTTTAGAATCTGAAGTCATTAGTCATTTAACAACAGCAAACTCCTTTAATAGAGCAAATGCTTTCAAAACCACTATTTACAGCAATGCTGCTTTAATCTTCCATAGCCTCTTTTTTAAAACCTAGTTCAGCACTGTGTGAATTACAATTAAGTATTTAAACACGGGTGGTGAAAAAGTCTGGCTATCAGAATGATATGGAATTAGGAGGTTAAGAAGAAAACAGAACAGAGAACATGACAAGAAATATCACGTTAGAGGTTGCTGCAAGGTGCTAAAACTCATACATAACAGAAGTAATTAGCACAAATAGAAAATGCCTCATATTTTGAAGTTAATGTTATATGCAAGTTTGATAACCACAGATAAAGTGACCTTGAGAGAAAATGCAGATGAGGCCCAACAGCCCATTACAAGCACCATTTAGCACACTACAGCCTCACATTGACCAGCTTGAGTAGGATGCATCAGCAAAATAAATAAATTTCACGTTCAATCATTCACCTTTTTGTTTAAGTGACCAAATGAACATACTATTACATTACTTTGGTAGTTCTTTGCAAGGCATTGGCAATAGCATAAACTCCTTGAAAGTGACAGAATTTAACAGGTCTATTCACTCTGTACTATAAACACTAACAATTTATATTTACTATCTGAGGATATATACACTTAGCTACATTATTATTAGTTAGAATTTCCTGTTGCAGACTTACTATTTAGAATCCCTATTACATGGGGACATTTAATTAAATTATTTGTTCTGTATATTTCTAATTATTCCAATTACTTTTGAGTTAGATTTTATATTACAAATCCTGCCCACATAACTATGGACATTAACCACTCTTTGAGTCGATGTACTCTTTATATGACTGTCTCTCTACATATAAGAAGCAGCTCAGTATAAGACTAAAGGCTACATAAGATAAAAAAAGATAATAAAAGGCAGGTGCAATACTACTACCCAGGTATGCTATTGACTTAGTCTTCCATCAGGTCTAGAATAGTACTTCTCTGAAAATGACTTCATTAGGCAAAGACCACATCGTTGATACAAACGCATCATTTCACTTTCTGTGTAAACTCTAAAGGCATTCTTTAGTAAACATAGCAAAACAGAAATTTCTATAAATAATTAATCAAGATTTGCAAATTTTACCTAGCATCTGCACAATAAAGCACAGTAGACTTACGATAAACACTTCAATTTAACACTAATAACAAACCATAGACCTCTTCCCTCTAACCCATCCACAAAACAGGGCTGCTTTAAGACATACCCCAAAGACTGAGCCAACCACAAACAACTTCATTAGCTCTGTAGCACAGCAAGTGTATCAGCATAGTTATAAAGCATGTGCAACAATATGGGCAACCAGGTTTAGCAGGTTTTCTTCAAGCTTTAAAGAAATCTGATACGCTATCTTATCAGTCTGTAGGAGAGAACGGCAGATACATCATGCTTTAGCTACCTTCGTAATTAATTAATGGCAACTGAACATCAAACAAGAAGTTTTCTCTAGTCTCATGATTAGTGAAATTGGTGATTACAATAGAGAGAAAGAGAAATTAGATAAGAGGTGCCTATAGAAAAAGAAAGGCAGACTTCAGAGAGAATTCCTAAGCAGTTGCCACACAGCTCTCTGGTACCTCCTGATTATACACTGCTGCTCTAGCTGACAGAATAAGAAACAGTACTAGTTAAAAATAAAAAGCTCTTCCTGCAATCAGGATCAGTCACAGTAACAAAAGTATACTTGAAACACTTCCATAGCGCACATTAACTCTTCTTACCACCACAACCATGTCTTCTTGCTCCTCTTCCTCTCACAACCTTCCAGGAACTGAAGGGAGTTCCCTTACCATAGACAAGTACCAACAAACTATCAGCCTCTATTAAATAAGACCACATAGGAATAACTGTAACAGAACTCTCTCCTACTTTATTCTCTCTACCCCCAAGACAAACTTCAACAGGCTGATTTAGCTGCTACCATACACAGTGAAGCAGAGATGAATATCCGGCAGGACAGCACAACCACTTCAGTCAAAGGAGTGATGAGTAGAGAGCGATATAAATAAGAGAGTTACAGAAGCTCACCCATAAGACAAAAAAGCTAATTTCTCCCTCACTACCACAGATAGGACCTGCATCCCATCAAGCTAGAGAAAGCAGGACAAAAACAACCTTTCCTACACACAGAAAGACCAAAGTTATTACTATCCCCCACCAACTTTCAGCACCCCTAAAAATGAAAAAACAACCCACCTTTGCTGACTTGTTTCTACAAAGATCTTTCCTGTGCTGCAGCCTGCCAAGATGGCAGAGTTCTGGCACCAACACAGACCTATCAATACACCTGTGCAGCTCTCCCTCCTTTCCCTCAGCTTTCACTCCTCCCGGTGAGGCTCTTACCCTGGACAAACAGGTGCTTGGGGCAAGCCTGGGCAAAAATGGGGCGTGTTGGTTTTGTTTGTTTGTTTGTTTGTTTGCTTTTGAAATCTGGCAGCATTATAAAGGCACCAAAATATATTGTTTGACTATTGAGTGCAGGTGTTAGAGATTTTATGCTAGGTGATTTTGGTCAGCTGCTAGGTGATTTTGGTCATTAACAGGCACTGCTCTGGCTTTGTTCTACCTTTAGTAGAATTCTCTTTACAGTGGTGAAAATTATTTGGAGTTTAAGAAGAAAATAGTCAAAGCCACAGTAACATTCAAAGGCTAAGTGTATCCTTGACTTTTAAACCTGATTTTTTTGAAGGACTGGGGGTATATGCCTGCTTATGGAGCTACATGAAACAACTTGATCGCACTTTAGCCTCAAAGATGATTTGTCTGCCTTTCCTTATTACCATTCATCCAACATGTATGCCAAAGGTAGACAAAGTGAGGGAGATGCCATAATGAGAGTAGGTAGAAGAATTACTTTTCATCCCTGTTGTGGTGAAAAGTAAGGTGGAATACAGCTCCAAAAATGTAGGTGCTGGCTGAAATGAGGATGTGGGGCCCAGGAGTCGTGGGGCAGCCTAGAAGCTATGCACAGTTCTGCAGCCTTGCCAGGGGTTCCCCAAGGCAAAGGGACAAAATAGCAAAAGGCTGCACTGTCCCAGTGTTGTGTTAAGCTTAATGATCCCCCTGAGCCCAGAAAAGTGGCAAACACTATATCCAGGCACCAGGATGCCTTTTGAAGGAAAAAAAAAAGTAGATCTAGAATGCTTGATTTTTGTGTATGTGCTTAAATTAGTTTTCTGTTTCAATGATAAGATTTTAAAACAACTCTCCCAACCACATGTATTTATGGTACTTCAAATCACTGAGTATTCTCTGAGGTCATGAGCCGAACTCCTTTTCCACAAAGCTAAACCAGAAAATGAACTCCAGGAGAGACACCAATGCACTCCAACTGGGATACAGTGCCTGAGACAGTCCAGTCTGTAGCAGAACCTCCTAAAAAGCTGCTGGTGAAAGTGCCAGGTCCTCAGCACCAGTTGCTTTGCCTCACAGCTCTGCTTTCACTGAAATGCAGGGCTCCCTGTGATGGGCACTAGTACAAAACAGTCGTGAGAGCCTGTGGGGTCCCTTGACTTGTCACAGCTCTCGGAGCATCTGGCTCTGCACCAGCACTGTTAATTCTGTGTTGCATTAAAGAGTCTGCATAGCCTCAAAGTCTGGATTCTCCCTGAAGACAGTACAGCTGCATTCATACAGTACAGAATCTGATCTAATAAATCCTGGTAGATCTGATCTGTCTCAGCAGTGTTACTGCTTCCTCTCTCAGTCTCACAAGAAAACTAGATCTTCACACCCTCCTCCAGGCTTTCCCTGTGGTACAGCCTATCTCACCATCCCTCAACAAATTACCATTATCACTCAACCTTCACATGTTATTTGTCTTTGAAGTACTTTGAAACCACAATTCACATATTTTGATAGAACTTTCTAGATGCTACTGGCCACAGTCAGTGAAGACTGCATATTTACTTGTTGTGGCTGAGTTTCTCACCACCTTTGGTGGGTGCAACAAGGCTGACATTCCCCCTTCATAGTCCTTTTAGATACGTCTGGCTTCTGACGGACACTAGGAAGGCATCTATGCTTGGATGGCATATAGAAAGGAATCTTATTTTTCCAAGACTAGATTTTGTAGTCTCCCAGTTATATACTTTCCATCAAAAGAGGAAAATTGTAATCCTTCTTTCCTAGTCATTTCTCAACTTTCCAGCAGAGTAGTTTCACATCTTCCCTCACATTAACCAGACTTGTCAGATAATTACTTCAGCCTATTTAACTCACTAGTTCAGCAGAAAATGGTCAAATTTCAGCTTGGTTTATTTTCTCTAAATTAGTAAAATAAATAGACTGAGGGAAAAGAGTTGAGTCTGTGCCTCACCTACTTTTAGGAGAAACAAGCTGATGAGTATCACATCTCTCTTCACATATTAGTTTGGTATATTTTTTCCGGGCTTAATGGAGAAAGGTTCATACCTCAGTGACGTAGTGTTAGGTACTGGAAGCATGACCTGTGGTCACAGAAGACAGACTGATCCTGCCTTCAGGGTAGCTGTGTAACACCTGTGTGCACTGATTGACTTCTGTGCTGGTTCTGCCCTGGCATTTGTGCTGCATATACAGCTAGTAGATTAGCATCATCACAGCATATGCTTCTCTGTCCTCTGTGTCCTTGTTTTCATACTCTGTTTGAATCAGGTTTATCTTTTTAGTGGGTTTTGTGAAATACTTGTCCATCTCTCATGATTGTATACAAACATATATACTTGTTCAATGAGACTATATTTTTGGCAATGTAGAGGATGCCATCTCTTCCTGTATATAACTTATGTCAACCTTATGTTATGTGTTTTATGCTAATTCAGTAGCCCTAGGTTTTCTTCGTGATGTGAATTCAGAAGACAGAATGGTTACATTTAATTGTGAACTTTTCTATGCTACTCATCACAGGAGTACCTGAAGCTTCACAAAACCAAGTTACTTCACAATCACAAAATCCCCCTAATGGGTGAAGTTTAATCTTGATTTAAGGAAAATAAAGGCACACAAAGTTTAACAATAACAGTATGATGGATATTGCACGTCTTAAGATTTGACTATTTGAGAATACATGGCTTTCTGTATGATATATATTCAATTCAAAGCACAGCTGCTGCTGATTTTAGTTTCAGCTGCAAGCACTCAACAAGCCAGTTCCCAAAGTTTCAAGTCAGATCCAAGGAAACAAATATCGAAGTGTTACAGCTAAGTTTAAATAAATGGGACAGCATAGCAGAAACATGGTCATAGAGGCAGAACAGGCAAGAAACATGCTGATCTCAATGAACTAAGTTATGAGCTTTTTAAAAAATCATGTCCTTACTTGCTGAATGCTTTTAACCACAGAGGTTCAAAAGAATACTCCAGAAATCTCCTCCTGTCTCTTATTTCTTTCTCCCAGTTGTCAGAGACCCTTCCTGGGCACAGAAAGTGACACGTAATTTGAGAGAGGATAAAAGATAAACTTTATAATTACAGACTGTTTTAGAAAACATACAGTAGTCAGCTGAATATTTATTCTTGTGTTGTCCACCTTAGCCATGTCAGGTAGCTAAATTCTAACAGTGACCTAGAGAACACTTTTTTAATACAGTACATGTAATTTTGTGTATTTAGTCCTACACAGGGTAGATTAATATCTCTGATTTACTTTAAATCGAATGTTCTATAGAATGTACAATGTAGGTACCAAAATGGTAGTTCAACGTGTACATATGTAGGACAAACAAGCCAGGCTGAAGAGAAAACCAAGATATTGTCTATTCATGAAGTGAAACTAAATTATAATGCCATGAAAAGGGCAGATGACAGACTTATACCATAAGTGATTTTTCTTCAGTAATCTTTGGTCTTTGAATATACAGTAAGTTGAAATACATTTTCATGGGAAGAATATTGGGCCATAAATATCTGTAATTGCTGGCTGACAGAAGACTAAGAGCAATTTTTTTGCTTTTCTAATGCAAGGATAGTTAATATATAGCTGGCAATCTCAATACACTGAGAATTACAAAGCAATGCAGAGTTTTTTCTTACTTAAATTTTATCAGTTATGAATGTATTTCCCAGAGGGAAAAAAAAAAAAAAAAAAGATAATTATCAGCTTTTGATTAAAACAAAACCTGGATCTTACATTCTGAAAAATCCATCAAATAAACTGTTATTTTAGTAATTTAATATTTTATCTAAAAGTTGTTCTTCTAGTTAACAGCAACATATTTTATTATACTTATATAAGAAATAGACATTGATAGAAAATAATATATATAGGCAGATGTAAAAGAATAGAGAAGAACCACAGTCAGGTATACATGTGGTTTTCTACAAGACTTGAAAACAAACAAACAAAAAAAGAAATACTAACCCAGAAAACACCTCAGAAAACGTTATATGAGAGCATAATAGCCCAGGCGTGCTGGTACATCTACCTCTTCATCATAGTAGTCTAAAAATAACAAAAGAGGGGACGTAACTTTTGCACCTTGTAAATTGTTCCACCCTTTAAATTACTTCCTTTATTCTGGACCGTGCTGTTGCTCCAGGCCCTGTCTGCCAGCAGGTTGAGGCTGCAGTGTGGCACAGTTCCCTTGCATGGGTTATTCAGAGGTATTTGAGGGCGCACACTGTGAGCAACTGGTTCATTAGCATGCTGCAGGCATGCCAGTGGTGTCAGCAGCAAGGTATCATACAAGCAGTTTAGCTATATTCCTCCAAAGTGCTGAGCACACATTAACAAAAACAACAAAAACAACCAACATCAAATATCTTGTATCCCTCTGACAGTCAGCAAAATGGCTGCAGCCTTAAATCTCTATGGACTCTTACTTCTTCATGACCTCAGCATATAGCCTTCCTTAGCTGTCCATAGAAAGAGCTACAGATGCAGTCTCTCTATCAAACAGAAACTTAAAGATTACAGTATTTATTTTATTGGTATCCTCTTCCTTATTTAATGTAATTTAATGTACATGTTGGATTCTGGACTGTCTTCTATTTGAATCATGCCATGTAGAAATCAAGTACATCCGAAGTTATTTTTACGATCAAAAAATTCTGAGAAGCCTATATGTACAAAGACATTTATGTTTGGAGAATATATCTGTTAAAGATGAGGATATAGAAATTCTCTCTCAGACACCTACATAAGCATGAAGTCCAAATTTTTATAAGAGTAACCAAGATACCATAGCAGGAATTTGGTGTAACAGCCAGTGAAACGCCATGAAGATGGGATATAAACCCTACAAACTCAGCAGCGAGGAAAGAGTGATATGCTCAAAGCTAAAGAAAGCTTAGAATTGAGCCAGAGTCACAAGCTGAGTACATCAATGAGTAACAGGATAGTTCTGAACTAAAATCCCAGGACTAAATGAGAAAAATGTAGAAGAAATAGTTTATATTACAGTTAAGTAGTAGGAGACCACTTGCAGGTACAAAGCTCTATAAATGGTCATTTTATTTCTCAAAATGTCAAATGGTGACGCTGGAAGAGATCAGAGAATAAATGAAAGGCAAGCCAGAAAAGGCTTCAATTTATCCTCATGTAAAATGAGGTATAATATTGCAACAAAGATTTTTAGGCACAGTTAATGATGCTTCACAGAGAAACTGGCTAGTAAGCCCAAAGAGTCTCTTGACTAGATTAGCATACCAGACCAGTTTCAAAAAGTCATGATAAAAAGCTGCTCTGTAAGAGCAACTGTAATGTTATATTGTACAAAAACACAATGTCCTTGCAAGAGAAATGATAAAAATTGTGCCACGGCTGGGCTGATTTTAAAAAGATACTGCATAGCTGCTTAAAAGATAAATGAAGCTTCTAAGAATTTAGTCCTTGCAGGCAAGCTGCAGACTGCTTAAAGACACCACTTTCTGGGCACAGAAAAATTGCATAATCTTTCCAAGAAGATTGGAATAGATAGAAGGAAAGATTGGAAAAGATATGGAAGGGCAAAGAGCCACTAAATAGAAGGATAAAGAAGGTTCTAGTGGCAGGAAGTCATCATTCAAAAAGTAAAAGCTACATCCAGATGAGGAATGTAGCAAAGCCTGTACACCATGGCAATTCAAATTTGAAATCATAAGTCAGAACCAAAAATATGTGTTTGAAGATGTGCTTGAACAAGCACAAAACCAAAACAAACCATAGCTTCTTTCTTCAATGTAGCAGGAATAGAAAACTTGTCAAGTGTCTGTGAAGCTAGTGCATGTCCTGGCTATGCAAGGGGTGCTGAGAAGCTAAGACTGTAAATAAAAAACTAAATATATTTTTCACTTCTACAGTCACTTGTGGAAGAGACTTCCAATGTTCATAACCCAAAACCCTTTTTAAGTCAATCACCAGATGAAATATCGGAAAGGGAAGGTAGGAGAAAAAAGTTTTTACAGCAGGAGGTTGCAAGGAGATTTCTGCCAGTAGGTGATGTGGCATGGTGTGTAAATTCTGTTATTGTGTCTGTTAAAAACGTGCTGTCTCTAAAGAAATATAGGAAGACTCTATAGGAGTGAATAAGTATACATTAAAATGGAAGGCAAATTTCACTGTTGTTTAGTGTTGAGCAATGTATCTTAACTTAGTCTAATATTGCAGATAAAGTGATGCCATGCTCAATGCACCTCAGGAGATGGTTGGCCTTCCAGTCTGCCTGAGCACACTGTTGACTCATGTTCAATTTGCTGTCAGCCAAGACACCCAGATCCCTTCTGTAGGGCTGCTATCCAGCATCTCATGCCCTACTCTGGGGATTCAACCCTAGACAGGGTAGTCCTTTCCCAGGTGCAAAATCCTGTTAAATTTCATGCAAATGGAAATCGCCCAGCTCTCTGATTAGTCTAGGTCTCTCTGCAAAGCCTCTCCACCCTCAACAGAATTAACAAATCAACAGCTCCTCACACTTTATTGTCATCAGCAAACTTGCTTAAAACACCTTCTAACCCTACATTCAAGTCATTTATGAAAACATAGAGAGAATCTATGTATCTGTGGTACCTGCTATGAGTCAGGAATGAAATATTTTGGAGTTTGTAAATAATTCAAGGCAAACCTGAGCTCAGAGTGATAGAAATAATAATAATAATATCAAATGCTTAATTTATTTCATGATGGACAAACACAAGCAAGCATGCATTCTAACCCAATAAACCTATTTAAGCCCTGAACTAACAGCCCACCTGCCTCTACTCCGTGGTGTGGAAAATCTGGTCACATTTTTCCTTTACTCCAGAAGCAGAATGAACACATGATTAATAATTTCCTCAAAGAACTACAATGATTCTCCCTGAAAGTGCTCAAACAGTACTAGCCATCTTCACTGTAACCTGCTGAGGTACTAACCTTCCTGGAAGTTCACTGATGCTCTTATGCTAGTTCCTGGGAATTAAAAATGACCAGCCAGCCATGCCTTGTACCTAAGGTAAACTTGGAGTTTCGTAATGTCTGCTCTCCCTGTCAGATATGTTGGTTTAAACATTTCAGTCATACCAGTGCAATTGGAAACAAAAGTGTAGTTTAAACAGCTGTCATCCATGTTTCCTTAAATGCCAAATGCTTGCTGGCATTAGTAAAATGCAAGAATATTCAATTTCTTAGATATTTTATGATATTTTTTAAGTCTGCATTTCACAGGGAACTATTTCAAATCTCTAGTAGAATATACTATGCAACTTCAGGCTACCAAATATTTGCCTCTCCATCTCTCATAGGGTCTGCATCCTGAGGGTGGTTGAAGACACACAGAAGACGGCAGAGGGACAAGTATTATATGTATTACCCTATCTCCCTATCAGAAGGCAGTTATTTGTTTTTGGAGCAATAAGCTTTAAAAATTTCAATAATAATGTAAGCATCTAACTTCAGGTTCAATAAAGGAGCATAATTTAATGAATAATTCCCTAGTAAGATAGACTTGCATATGAAACTTCACAGTTGCTCTAATATGTAACTCACTGGAGGTTTATAGATGTATTGCATAGGGCATGAGAGTAAAATTTGGTAAAATTCAAGTTTCCATATTCCAGAGAAATTTTTGAAAATGCTACAGTTTCTACATTAAAAAAAAAAAAAAAAAAGTATTTTCCAGATGTATTTTTGTAAGATGTAGAAATAACTGAACATTATCCACAGGGCATTCTGGAAACTAGAAAGAGAACAGATAATTATCCCAGGATTCCTCCGATAATTTTTGTGTCAGGATTTTGAGAGAGAGATACCAGAAAAGCCTTTGGGCACATCACCAGTGTTATTTCCAGGCTAATTAGAGATGCATGCTCTCTCTCCCAGTGGGATGAGTGATGTGGCAGTTTTAACCAGGCCTTGTAAAAATGAAAATACATGCCTATTTCAGTGCATCATATCTTCCTGGCAATATGCATAGCGAATTATATTCAGTCACCACTCAAAGCAAAAGGTGTGTGTACAACCATGTAAGATTTGAACCTGAAAAATGTTCTATCCAATACAGTGTGAGTTTCCACTGTTCATATTTTCCTTAGCTCTGCGAAAATAGTATCACCAGCATTCTTCTCTCTTTTCCCCTCCTTTGCCTTGACCAAAATGTCAAAAATTCCATAAAGTCAAATATGCTTGACTAATCTTACTGCAAGGCTAGACAGACATGCATATTACACTTGAAGCTGACAGCTCCACTGTGAAAGATGAGAACTAAATCCACCCCTTATATCGGGTCATGGCTCCTTGAGGTTTCCTAGCTCACGGCTATAGAGGAGAGATGAATCAGAAATTCTGGTTGGAAGAAATCTCTGGAGGTCTTTGTTTCAACGTGTGGTTTGAATAATCTTGGACTATTGCCAGCACTAGATGAGGGCAGCAGCAGCTTTGTCAAGTCATGAAAACCTCCAAGGATGGATGTTCCACAGATTCTCTGTGTAACCTGTTCGGGTGCTACTCTACAAACTTTGTGATGAGGTTGAGGTGCTTGGGAATTTTGTGTAGGTGGAAGCAGAAAGTAAGAAAATAATAGAATACCATAAAAGCACAAACTGTATATGCCACCTATACTAATGGTAGCGTCACAATCTCTATCTGACTTGAGGGGAAATAAGAAACAACAATGGGAACTTAAAACAGGCAGAAGTGTATGAATTACCAACGCCATGCTGAGATAATGAGGCAACATGGTAGCTAATAAAAGGAGGAAAGAGTAAAATTTCCACTCTGCCCTTCTTTTAATGCTGTTCCTGCAAAAGCAGAACAAAATATTTTCTTATATTACATTAATTGTTTTGCTGAAAATGGCCTGCCTTTTTCAGATATGGTTACAAATAGCAGATAACATGGTAAACATTCCAGTTCTGGAAGCCCCCATGCTATACTGGGTCACACAGGATTTTTGCTAAAATACTCCAATCAGCTCAGGTCCGAGCTACAGTTCAGCTACAGTTTCTAAGCAATGGTACTCCAAACTGGGATGCAAAGTCTTCACAGACTGAGAACTTAGAAGAAGGCATAATTTATCATCTTGAATCTTTGGCAGGATTAGAACACAATGGAAAAGAGCCTGTACTAAATTCAATACTGTTTGCATTTATATTTTTTTATTCCTTTTCTTTTCTTCCCCTTTCCCTTCTCTAGATTTGAAAACAAAGCTGACAAGCAAGCCTCCCCAGACACAGCTCGCCAAGCCTGGGACACCAGACGCATCAGCCTGAATCACACTGCCTCCAGCCCTCTTGAGCATTTCCTGCTTCTGAGAGAGAGCAGCTATATTCTGACAGTTTCAATGGGAGGTGTCAGCCCATTTCCAGAGCTTTCAAAAGACATTCTATCATTTTGTGAATGATATCATTGTGTGGAACCTCTGAGATAATGAGACTATGAACATCATCCCACGACACCATTTGGCACAAAGATAGGGTAACATATGGGCATTCCCCTCTGCACAGATTTTGCAGGGGAATATAGGGAAAATCCTGCTGTCTGGAAAAGACATTTCTTAGCCTCATTTACAACAGCCTGGATGCTCTTAACAGTGGACAAGATGGAAATGGTTGGCAACTGACTGCGCATCAACACAGAGTTTTGTTTTTCTTTAAGCTTTTTCAAAGAAGCTTGAAGGATGTTAACAGTCACCACAGGATGTAACACTTGCTAAAGCATACTAAGGACATTACACTGAAATAGATACAATTAAATCACAGGTTAAAACACACATTTTTCATCTTATTTCTATACTGAATTAGTCTATTGAATCACTTGAGTCTGGATTTTAGCTTATGCAGATAGGATGACTCACTTACAGCTTACCACTCTGCAACAGAAACATGATGGGATTCGTTGGGATGAAATTGGTCTGCAATAAAAACTTAAGCTCCTGAGTCCTGTGGATTGTCCCAGCCATTTAGAATCCAAAATGTCATTGAAAATTCTTTATACTTGACCTTGTATTTTGCAAAAAAGCAGTGTGGATCTAGCAGAGGTTCTGCAAAAATTCTCACATTGAAGTTCAACTACTACTTTGCATCACTCTTCAAAATAGCAGTTCTGAGTTGTACTGTGAAACAGGTTTTACGTTTACACACTTATCAAAAGACTTTATTCAGTAGTTACAATTTGATTTAGTTAAGCTACTGCCCTTCAAGCTCAGTCACACCTCTTTATAAAAAGTACATAGAGAAAACAACAAAACCCAAACCCCACTATGTTCCCCCAAGGAAGGATGTCTAGCCCTCTGAAGTAAAAAGTGAAGGTAATATGAAAGACTAAAACATTTTATACCTCACCACAGGATTGCACTACATATGGTATATATTAAAATTCTCAGAGTTTATGTGCCATATGTCACATGAGAGCAGTAAATTACCTTAATTGGCTCAAGTGTGAATTTTGAAGAATGGCTTTTTCTATTTCTTTTTTTTTCTGTAGGTGCTTAAATGTAATATAGAATTTATTTGCCATGTAAAAAGGCATACGGTCTAAAGCAAATTCCTTACATGAAGAGATAATGATATAAAAACGTTTTAGCATCCAGCATTGCTAGTCTGAGCCAGGAGAGTACAGAAGGTTCTCAAATAAAATTGCTTGAATTGTGAATTGAATATGTGAGAATGTGTGGAGAGATCATTGCCCTATCAGTTGTATTGGTCATTCAACAGGGAAATATTTTTATGTATACAAAATACAGACTGTAGGCCACTAGCTGACTACACTAAAACAGTGGAGAACAGCCAACACAGCCTCTGTGATACCGCATGGCAGCACTTTCCATGACTTAATCTCCTCTCGTCAAAATATCTGCTCAGGGTTCTGGCTCTCTCAGGGATGTGGACGCATGTCAGTGTAAACTTTTTTCTTTAATAACAGCATAACAGGGAAGGAGGAGTAAATAAACAAAATAGAGAATAGCTTCCGTGCTGTGAATTTGCTATTTCTCAAGTATTAGGCCCAGTCCTGCACAGAATTAAGGCTCAGCTTTGTTGATGCATCAGATGTCTAGAGCTCTTGCTCTTCAGTGATATTCTGTGCTCTTTCTAAACAGAGAAGACATTGTTTTTCTCTTGCTGACACACACACAGAAGAAGAGACCTGCTACGTCTGTAACATCTTTCCTTTTTGGTATAAAAAGCCTGAAGCAGCAGAATTTTGAATATATTTTCTAGGAGTGAAAAATCAGATTCTTTTCTTTCTTAAGCACAGATATCTGTCCCATTATTATAATCTACGCAGAACTACTGAGTCTCAGCTTTTGTATTTATACCTCAAGGGAAAGAAAGATTTCAGAGATGATAAAAGTTGTTACAGTGTAGAAAGCTGTAACACAGAACCAGCCCCTCCAGGGAATGGGAATGGCCTTCTTCTCAGTTTTAAGATCTTCTGTGTATGTTTCTCTTGCACAGCCCTTCCAGAGCTCCTTGCAATTACATTGCCAGGGCTCTGTTAACAGAATGAAACAGCATCCAGGTACTTACCGCAGCCCTAATCCTCAACAGCACAGTAGAATAGATAAGGATGATAATTAACAGTCACAACAATTAAAGCAATTTCATGTTGCAATATTCATTCTCAGCAGAAGGGGAAAATGTCATAGATTTCTCCTGACTGACTTCCAAAATAACTAACATGACTGAAAGATTCAACCCACAAACTTTCAACACAGAAAATCTGCCTTCTCTGTTTTCTAATTACAAGAGCTGGGTGACACCTAGAAGTCTAATTTATGTTTTTTTCTGCTTCACTGCTTTGGCCTATATTGAGTTGAAAATATCATAAGATCCTGCCTGCTAACCAATTTTATTTTTACTCTTCAACATGACTACGTTCACGACTTCAATCGAACTAGATGCTAAAATACAGGCTAAAGTTTGAGACCGTGTTCTTTGCTTCATCTGGCAGTAATATGTAAGAAGAAAGCCAAGTGAACTGAAAGAAAAACTACCAAACTGAAAAATGCTTTCCTCATAAAGATTCTACAAAATTTTGGTCACTTGCTATACTTATTGGAGGAAGTCCCAGTAGATTTCTGTCACTCAGAGTTCAGGGAAGTCAGGGCGTTGCACATTGGAACTGGGAAAAGCATCTTTAAGGGGATTGAAATTACATGACAAATCAAAGACAAGATACAGATACTCCTACCATTACCAGCAACAACTACACTGTATATTTTGTCTTTATCATGCAAAAAAAAAAAAAAAAAAAAAAGCCAATAAATACACTAATATATGTTCTTTGTACAGTGCTTTAGTGGCAGTGAAAATCAAGCTAGTAAAGGAGTCATTTGTTTTCTTCTGTGAGTTGTGTAACACTGCAATTTAAAAACATAAACTCCATGTCTAAATTTGAAATAATTCAGAAACTCTAATAATGGATAATATAGATATGCAATTATCTAAAATCTATTAAAAATAAGCGTTTCACCTTTTAATCCATAGATGCATTCACACTGGAGGTTCTAAATGTTTTGTAGGATTTGGCTGAAATAAAATCTTATTTTATTTGAGGGTTTTAACACACACTGTTTGCATGATCTCATGCTTGTATATTCTCATGCAGGTAAGGAGCCTTACTCATGCCAATAACCCCTTCTTTTGACATATGTTTTGCATGGGTTAAATTACTGACAAACCTATGTATCTACAGAATCACTCATTCTCTCCCTACAACTTGGCTCATCAGCTATGCAATGGGTTAATGACACTTTTTGCCTTATGTATCCCTATTTTCCCAATTTCTGTATTTTTATATCACCATATGTCTGCATGACATCTCTTAACATATACCTAGAACAAAAGGAATCCAAATTTAGTTAGCATGTGTCATTCCAATGGTAGTGCAAACAAAAAACATTCAGTTTTGTGTAAAACCTTCAATTTGAATAATCCATCTTCATAAAACGTCTAGAACAGGGCAGCTTTTCCTTTCAAACCTTATTAAAAGCATTCACATAACCAATAATCATACAAAAAGGAGGTGGATGTGGACAACATGGAGAAGCACCAACATATGGAAGAGAAGAAGCTGGTTTCTCTGTGCTGTGAATAGGCAAAGAAGTAAAAGAAGAAGGGAAATACAGTACACTTTTTGACTGACTCTTTAATGCCAGGAATCTTTAAATAGGATTTTGCCTCCTGGTTTAGTTAAGATCTGTAATGCACTGAGGTGAACAGTCTGAATATGTACAGAATATAGCAAAATTTAGATGTTCTGTATATGTGCTACATAGAACTTGGGATGACCTGAACATCCTTGGCAGAGTCTCTTCATTTGGCAACTGTATAATTTTGGTGCCTGTGTACAAGTCTGGATACTGGGGGCTCAGCCAGGAAGAGAAAAAAAGAAATGAATACAGTCTAGCACTCACTAATGGTCATCACGGTCAATGAAGAGAGACTGGTGCATCTCTTAGGCTAATCACATATCACAGGAATGAATTGGCAAGGTAACCCTTTTAAAATAGGCTACGGAGATTCAAGTGAGGACAATGGTATGAAACCATATTGCTCAAAGTGAGTGGGTCACTGAGGCTGGGAGGAGAAGAGGATTGGTGTAGGAAACATAAGGATAGAATATTAACAAAAAAAAAAAATTTAAGAAATATATATGTGGTAATAGTATAGTACAGTTGCAAGTGATTTAGGTATTAGTGACCTAGGCTGATCTCTCCACTTTTTAAAAAACAAATATGAAACACTTTTGGAGACAATGACAATTGCTCTCTGTTACAGGCAATTCCTAGACGCATTAACAAAAGAGAGGAATTTTACCAACCATGTCTTATTTTCAGTTTCATCTCGACAGTTTAATGATCCTTCTCCACAAGGTGGCAGAAAGACCACACAATTGACCAATAATGGGTCTAACCAACTTTTGTCTTGCCACAGAATTACCACTTTAAAAGTCCTACCACCCAAGTGAAATAAATTCTGAGACAATTAATTCCACGTTAATTGGAACAGTGCAATATATCCATACAATATAATAAAAGTTTAAAGAAAAAGATCACAAACAGGAGATTAAACTTCTTAGTCATCATGACCTACTCAAACATTATTATGCAAATTAATGCTTTGCTCAAATGCTGTCCAGTAATACCTTGGTTATCTGCAAGGTAATGGATATGAAAGCAATTTGGATAAGAAAGAGGATCATATTTTAATATAAATGAAACCAGCCCAGAGGGCAGTAACCTCACACTGGATAAGTTTTCAGATAATAAAATTTCAGATAATGGAACTTACTATAAAGTGACTTTAAAAAAAAAATGTTTCAGCATGGGCAATGAGGGCACAGGGCATGTGTAGGGCAAGCTCCCAGCCCCAGGTCACCGTGGCTATGCCTCTGAGCATGCAGTGGGAAAGATTTGCGTCTGTCAGAGAGTAGCAAGGCCTTGGCCTTCAGCTCTCAAGAGCAGGAGTTTATTCTGAGTTCAGGATAAAGCACAAGGCTCAGGATCACAGTAGAAGATTCTGTGCAGCCTACAGCAACCTGAGAGCTCACCCTGACATCAGGCAGGCTGGGCTGTCCTGCTCACCATAGGATCCCTCCTCACAAACAGGTTGTGAGTCACTTCTCTAAACTAGAGGTTACACTTCTGTTCTTCTCCCACAGCTGACTAACCTGGCTGTGACCGACCACAGCAGATTCCAAACAGAGCCAGTCTTGTCCAAGACCTTATTTTTTGATAACTCTCACCAAATCTCTCTCAGTGTCAATCTAACCCAGTTTTAATTAAAGCAGACAAAAGAGACATAATACACGTACATAAGAATCCTTACTGATCCTCCCAAGTTCATCTGCACCTCCAATCAATAAACAGCAATTTCCCCTTTGAGGATCAGCAGTAGGAGTAATTCTCATACCCCACAGAAAGGCCTCCAGTCTTAGTACCTACGCTGCATGAGTAATTGGTCTTTTAAGAGGCTTAAAAAAAAGAACGACTTGGGAAATATGTTTTAGTGGAACCAATAGTTTCAGTTATTTCAGAATAAAGTAAAAATCAAAAGATAACTAAAAGTCAAAAGTCTGTTAAAACAAACAGAAATGTTAAAGCTGAGATGTCAAGTACACAGTACAGCAAAGGCAGTAAACCAGTTATGTGCTGAGAATGCCTGACATGACCTTGTCTCACTGATATATGTCCTCTTCAACTTGTGAAAATAACCATGTTTTTATTGGAAAAGGATTCCAAAGTCTGCTGAAGCCAGAAAATCAAATTAAGAAGGCATTTAAAAATCAGCTTAAAGTGATTAACATTTTTGTAAGTGTAGAAAATGTGATTTTCAAATCACTTTTTCTTGTCAGGAATAAAGTGTGTCATCTGACTGAGACTGTTGCCCACAAACATGGACAGAACAGCTTATAAGAAGCTGGGCTGTGTTGTGAAAGCTCTAATGCCCACCACAGCAGCTGCTATCCCTGACTCTTGCTCTGGCCCTAAAGAATGGGTAAGTAGGTTTGCAAGAGTTGGTCTTTTTTTGTGTGCAAGCCCATCAGGTTTGCAGAGGCGTACCAATTTCATCTCTGTTCTGTCTATGCAGTTTCAGCAATCTGATCTGAGGAGTGGGACTTCTCTGCCTTTCCCTCACTTGTATCATCAGGCAGCCAAACCTAAGCTGGAAAATAAATTCACTGAAATACACTAACAGGTTTGGGAGACAAACTTTTAAAAGTATCCTTCACTGGATTTTGGATTTTCAGTTTAAAGCAGACAGTGTCTCCAAAGTAATTTAGTGGAGTTTAAGAATAGCTTCTGTTTATACCAGTGGGACTATGTATCTATAGAGATACTGCCCTACATCTGAGAAAAGCCAGGGCATTTAACAGGATTATCTTAATGGAAGAACACCACACGTTTTAAGGGCATCTGTTCCACGTAAGAAAAAGATGAATCTTATTCATAACCTAAGCTGGTGATTTTACAGTTGAAATTCAGGAACCAGCAATTGTCATCCTGATGGTTCACAGGCTCTTTATAGGGCCTGAGGTAAGTTGTGTCTATGACAGAGCTCTCACTTGGGAATCAGGGCTGGCAGTGCATCAAATCCATTTCATTTATTCCTTCCTTAAATTGTCTTCTCTTTAGGATAAAGCCATAAGCTGAAGCTTTGATTTTTTCATAATGGAAGATGACTAATAAGGCATATATTAATAAAATGGTTGCCTATGCTCACACTAAGGTGCTCACTATGCCACAGAAGAGAGTGGAAAGAAAAGCTTATCAGGCCCTACACAGTCACTTTTGATGGGGGAGTTTATGATACTCTACCTTTGCCCCAGTCCTTGAGAAATTTGGTGTAAGAGCTAGCAGGAAAGCATATCAAGGAAAAGCCAATGTCCTGTCCCCAAAGATGCCATCTCCGGATCATGTTGGGTCTACTCAGAAGTCTAGCCAAGCAGAGTCAGCATTGATTCCCCTTGACTGTTCCGCAAACACATGGTAAGCAAACACAGTCCAGCTAGCAGATTTTACACTTTCACACTGCTGGAACATAGGGCATGTAGAAATGAAGGGAAGGAAGCAGTATACACGCTGAAGTCCTTTTGCCAACATCTTGCATAGTCTTTTAAAACTCCATGGTTTCAGTGCTAAATACCTGAATTCTTCACTGAGAAGTTTTTTTTCCTCCCCCAGAGGAACGAGCTGAAGGAAACTCTGCAAGTAATTCCCAGCTTCCAACAAGGAGGTTTTAAATATACAGGAGACAGATAATCTTCTCTGCAAAGATACCTGTAATAGTTAATGGGCATCAGGGTGGTATGGAAAAAATTAAAACTAAATGGGCTTTGGTACAGTAAAGATAAGCTACTCAAGCGCTACACAAAAAGAAGGCACTTCACTGCCAAGTTAAAACACCTCAGGATCTGACACAGCCATTACTGATGGTGCTCATGTAGCCATAACTACCTTGTCCACTCTGCAGAAGGGGAGATAGCTTTATGCACTCCATATCTCTTACCTAACAGCTATTATTTAGTGTCATACACAGATAAATAATACACAGTCCTAAAACCAATGCAGTCAGGAACCACCTTCATAGATGTTTTTTTCTGTGGCTTCTTCACAGATGATTTATCCCAAATTAACCTGTTTAACTAAGCATGATGGGGACAGCATGGCTACATCTTTCTTATTCTCATAAAGATTATCTAAAGTGCAATTAAGTTTGCAACTCTTTTAAAAAAAACTCCAACTCTATCACAAAATGTGACAAAACCAATCAATTTTCTTAGAAAATAGAAATGCATTTATAACACTGCATATTTTCTGGGAATACTGTAAGGAAAAAGAAAGAAATTTATGCAAGGAAGAATTTAGCAAATTCTATAAAATCACACAGGAAGAAAATTTGCTCAGTGTCAAATCCTTAGCCAGTTAAGCTCTAATTGCACTGTAGTTTAAGATGGAAATGCCTCACAGAGCTCATCAAATTTATGTCACTCCAAGGGCTGTCATGGAAATTGCAACAGATAGTAAGCTGAGGATACATTTGTTCTTAGCAAAAAGGCCAAGAAAATATCTATCTTCTTTCTATATCCATCAGCTGAGGCAAAAACACATAACTGGTTTAGAAGATAAGGCAATAACTAATTCAGTCATGTGGAAAGAGCTGCCATGAAATCCCTCCCACCACCCACAACATCTTTCCACCCACATTGTTTGTGCTGTAGCACAATCCCCACCTAAACTTTAAGAAACTGAAATTCATCTCTTGGCAATCCTAATGCTTTGTTATTTCAACCCACGATTCTTTGCTCCGTTGGCGGCATAATACATTCGCTACAATGAAATCACTACAAGCCTAATTCAAGACCTTCAGATGTCCACAGCAGCAGTCACTTGAAAGGGAATCTATCCTTATTAGAGGAGAGAGGATTTTCAATCAATAACTGTCAGCTGCATGTTTTCTTAAACATACTGTCAATGGGATTTGTTTCCGTCCTTATATCAATTGAATGCTTCTCATACTCACAAATATGAGAGCCATTTAATCACTCCATGAATCTGTTTAGATTTTAGCTTCTCCAGTTGCGAGTACCAACAAGGAAGCCAATTTTGACTACATTTTTCTTGCTGTCTGTGTACACATGTAGTAGAAATGGTATTGAGACCACAAACTCATTTCACATTCTGTAGGTCACCGAATTGCTGCTGGTAATGATTTTTGCTCACTAATGACCTAGGCTATATTTGAATCAGTGCCCTAGAGGTGAAAAACTGTATTCCATTACTGATTCCCTGAGTCATAAAATCCCTTGATAATTTTTTTCTAGGTGGTTTTTGCAGTATTATTATTATTATTTATTATCTTATAAAAATTACATGTTCATCAAGCTTCTGAAAAATGCATATAAACAAGCTGCGTATGTAAGAGACAATCATTCACATTAAATGACCCTCAAAATGTGGCAGTACAATAGAATTGACACTATAACAGCCAAAGGGGAAGAAAGTAAGAGACATGCTTTCTATCAAAAGGAAATATTCTGTCAGGAGTGTATAACTGCATAATCAAAAATACGAAAAAATTATTATATCTGACAGTTAAAAAAAAAAAGCCTCAGTAAATTAATTATAACCTTGACTTTTAGTCACATTCTTAGGTGATAGTCCTACATATTTCACTCATATACTTTAGTTAACATGTCCATCTCTAATAGGGAGTACTTCTATTAACATATACATGTCACGTGACCTACCATGTGCTACATATACAAATAAATATACAAATAATTCTCCTAATCCCAGAGAAGGATTAAGAGAAGTACCCAGCCTCTTAAGATAAAGAAATAATTCTGCTGTGACTCAAAAAAACAGGCTTGTGTAAGATATGTAGCAAGGGGTTAAAAAGACAGACATAAAGTGTTTCGGTGTCTAGATGTACCAGATCTTTTCAAATATTAGACTCTTCCTACCTGCTGTGCTCAGCTTCAAAATTCGGCGGTGCCACAGGGAAAAAAAAATAGCTGTTTGCTTTTTTATCCATGTACCACATGGCTTTCACTTTCATCAAAACATAGCCAAAGTACCCCAGGGGAATCGTTCCCTTGGTTGCCTTAGCGCTTGTGATCTTTGACCTCTACTGGAAATAGATTCCAGGCACACTTCTGCCTGACAGGTGAACCATGTAAAATCTTGATGAGGTGTGTGTTTTGTTTTGTTTGATTAGCAAGCCCTAAAATCAAGGCACACCTTTGTCTTAAAAAGAAAAGCTCACTTTATTTATGCAGGCTTTGCTTTTACAGACTGACTGAGCTAGAATGGCAAACGCTGTTTTCTACCCAGGTAAAAAAACATGTCAGTACAAGAAAGTGGTGTTTTAGCAAATCACAATGGGTAACAGCTCTGAGTGCAGACCTTGTGGTAGAAGGGGAAGGCTTAGAGCCATGACGTCATAAATCTCAGCAACTCCTGCAATGCACTGAGTGCATACCCGCAGCATAATGAATCTGCTCCCTGGAGGAAAAAGCTTAGGAGCAGGAGGAAAGAAAAGATTATTTTTAGCTAAGGGAACCCTTTGTCTTACAGCATTAAAAATCCTGGAGTTGGTTTCTCACAATAGCAGCCTTGTGCAGTGCTCTACTTTTAACTCACAGAGTGCTGTAAAACGTAACAATTACAGCATGAAGCACAATCTTCTGAACTTGCTTATTTGTTTTTTACTTGAAGTCCTTTTGGCTTCAGTTAAAATTTTGCTCCTGTCAAAGCTCCAAATGTTAGCTATAGACTTCTAAGCTCTTGTTTTTATCCACCACTAAGTTGCACATTTTCAAGTGTTATACAGACTTCAGCAACAGGAGCAATAAATATCGTTTATTAGCCTGACAGGTTTAAAATGCAGTACCTAAAATTAAACTGAAGGTCCATTCCCATTTGAACATTTTATCTAGTGAGACACAGATCACCCTTTTCCTCTAATGCCAAAGAAATTTGATTCCACATCCATTAATAATCCCAGATGTCAGCCACAGACAACATTTTCATCAATCATTGCATTAAAGCACTGACCAAAAGATATACCTAAAGAAGAAAATACACTTCCCACTACTTCAATGTCTTTGATGTGTTTTCAAGATTTGAAGCCATTTTGCCAAAGGCTACTTTTAGTGAAGTGAAGACTACATACACATCTCAGCTGCAAAAATGTTGATTCTGTTTAGCAAAGAAAAGGAAGTCTCACAACCTAGTTTCACTGCATCCAAGCTAGATATTCCCAAGTAACACACTATGCTTTGTAATACACCCCATTGTTTGCTAGCATTACATTTGGGCTCGTCTGGATTGAGTTAGACATGAACTCCAGTGTACATGAAGTAGCTGTTAGCAGCTGCTCTTGCTGTGTCCAGGCAGGCACAGCACTGTTAAAATGGGGTGTCAGGGGTATGTCTGCATCACACAAATCAAATCTAAGAGGAGTTACCCAAGCTGCCTCCAAAAGTATTAATTCAAGTATCAAAATTAGACGAGACACATCAGTGCAGTATTAGTCTGCCTATTAAGTGGGACTAATTAGCCTATATAGCAGCCTGTACTAATGAATTTCAATGAAAATCGGCTACATCTAATTACCTAACAGCTTTTCTGCATAAGAGCACATACACAAAGTGTTACTATGAATTTGCTAGTACACAGTAACTGTCCAAACACTTAATCTTTCACTCTTGTATGTATCAGTTTCATTCTCCAGCCATGTGCATAGAATAAGCCTTCCAATCAGCTGTCTGAGAAACTAGGAGAAGGCTGGAAGGAGAAGGATGTGGAGCAACTACAAGCGATCCTTTACACTAGGATACTGCTGGTGCATACCAAAAAGAGCATGTATTACTAACGTTTCACACTGGTGGTTCTGCACATCGCTGATTTCTGATTAGGTCAAGTCCCTCTATGGCCCATCATGCAACATGAGGAAAGCCCTCCTGGAAGTCATGCCTGATGATGGCCATTGCCATACAGGGTAATGACCTAGCTTTGAACATAAACTGCTTTAGCTCCCCCTAGATACATGTAGAAGCTGTAACTAATATGATATATATGATATATATATGATATGTATCATGTAGTCATCCATCACATTTTCCACATAATACAACAAGATTTATTTGCTTCTGATCAAGGGCGTTAAATCAGCATCTCCAGTCATGGCCAACTGACGCTGCCACAGCTGATCACTTTACAGCTGATATACTGAGTAACACTTTTTAATGTTTTGAAGCAGCCTGGCAATTGAAGTCACATTTCAGCACCTATAAGACTCCTAAATCAATAGCAGAAGTTGGACTAATAGCTAATTATATTTCATATTCAGGCTTGTAAAGACAGGAACTTTAGTAGATCTAATTAAATGCACAGGTGAATGGAATACTTAAATTCCCATTGACAAATTCAGCTAACCTTTTAAAGACATTTTTTATTAATTTCTAGTACCTATCTATCTTTTGGATGCCTGTATAAATCCATGTATAAATCTTAGGCTCCTAAATCACTTAAGCTCCTTTGAATTTCCTTCCTGTTTGTTGCCTCTGTCAAACATTCCCAGTGGTATTTTTTCACCACCTTAATTTCGTAAGAAATTCAGCCTGATATTTTTCAGAGGACATGTCTTTATTCTATTCCAAGTTGTTGCATAGAGTGGAGTTTACCTTCTGTAAGTAATTCAGCAAAAGATGAATTGAAAATGCACAAGCTTCCTAGTAATTAGCTCCAGCCACTCTGTATCCACTTAGTGTCATTTCCAAGTCCCTGTTTGAGAAAAGCCCCCAGAGTTTCCAGAGTGAACTGCTCACTGTGAGACTGCACAGTCTTAATGGGGATGTCTAGAAATCACTAGGAAAAGTGCTGGTCATTCACTGCCCCACATGAATGACAGCACCTCTGCTTGTGTGCAAGAATCGGTGTATCTCCAAATTAGCCCTGAAATTGTGCTAGAAATAAATGAGTGGTTCTTGCAGATGCTGCTTTGATTGTCTAAGATCCCCAAACCTCAGACTATGGAAATGCTACATTCACATTATACTAATTAAAATAATTAGCATTATTGATATCATCATGACATTTATGTAGCTATCTAGCAGACCAAGACTATGGTAGGGGCAGAACTAAGGGTAGGAAGAAGGCCTCTAATTGTCTTGCTAAGATTAAGTCGTTGATCAAACTATTTGGAAATGTCAAGTCCAAAGAGGTCAAAATTTTAATTTGGATGCATGCAGCTTACAGGGTTACATGTAATACTGCTAAAGGTGAGTGTAATTAAAACATAATAAGAGATAAAAGCAGGTTGGAGGTAGGAGAGAAGGAAAAAAAGACAAAGGGGAACCAAAGTACTGGGTTCCCAGTGCAGGGTAAGCCAGCTAGAAGGGAAGGTAGAACAGGAATCCAGATAGCACCATTTCGGAGAATTGATAAAGAAAAGGGAAAAGGGCTTAATTTTGTTTAGTCAAAATCTCATTCATTTTTCTGTACTTTGACCCAGAGAACTGCCCACAAGTACAGATTTCACATAGGACTTAAGTTCTGTTAGACATACGCCTACCATACCTGTAAAACAAACCTTCTGACCAGCTGCTTGAGTGGCTGTCAGAGATTGTAGTTTCCTCCTCCTCCAGCAAATGATCCCTTACAATAAGATGTACAATTAAAATCACACTGTGGCTGTAGTGTACATTACTGACTTCTGATTAGGGCAACCTTTTAAAAAGAGAAGTTTGAAATAATAGAGGTGGCAATCAGAGTAACTCCAGTGTGGAAGGAGAAGCATTTCCCACCTTTTCCATCTCGAAACTCACCTACTGTGACAGCTCCCATCATTGTGCAGCACTTAGAAATCAGATGTTCACAGTGAACCATTACAGGTTCTGTCACCGACATCATGTACCTGCCACACACAGATGATGGCAAGCCAGGACTTGCCACAGACAGTATCCTGTTTTACAGTGGCAAGTCTGTTGCACTTCAGTCTATCTTCCCCCTTCTATATGTACTACTGTGCCAGATAAACAAACCAAACTATGCACAACTGGTGATGTTTTTTTAAGACGACTATGTATATAAGGATTCCCAACCTTATTAATAATCACTAGTTATCATGGTAATTAGGAGCCTGAAGTGCTAATAAATAGCTGCCAGATGTGTTCTTATTTCCTAGCGCTCACAGTACTAACGCATATTGCTCACTGGTTCCCAAGTACCATAACTGTGATTTAACATAATTTACTGGCATCTAAGGAAACCATAATAAACTCAGCGTAAGACACAAAAATGATTCAGATCTTATGGTCTCACCTTTCACAGGAAAAGCATCTGAAATCTGTAAAGAATTTGAACTTCAGTTGCGTCTCAATGAGATAAAGTCTTGATCATTTTAGTAAATATGTTCTTAAAATACAGATACTGCAATTCATTGTGACCAAACACTTTCTTGGTACCCAGTTCAAAACAACAGTACCAGTGAAGCATAATAATCACTGATGGTACAGGATGTTTAATGATCCAATTAATATTAACAAGCAAAGAGTAATCAAGGGTTATAAAGTGCTACAAGCTTAAGAAAGATGCATCATATAACGCTTAAAAACAAATCTTACTGCGATTGGACTCTAATAGGTAGGATCTAGTGCACCTAGACAGATTTTAAAGCACAACTGAGTACAGAGAGCTAAGAAGTGACAGGTGAACTTCTCTCAGCACCAAAACTTCCTCATGGAAAAACTTCAGTTTGGTAAAAATTTTAGTTTCTGAGCAGGAAACTCTGAAATGGCAAATAACAATGCTGAGCAGAAGGCTCAAGGATTACTGCATATGGGATTATTCTTTTAATATCTATCCCCTGAGAAAAAAAATTGGATAAAAACACTCTAGAGAAACAGCCAGACTGGCAATTGACATCAGGTAGATGTTTGGTGAAAGGACTATGCTTAACTGAAAGAAAGAAAGAAGTTGTATGCAGTAAAAAACTAAATATCCTTATTAATTTAAAAGATCCTGAAAAGCAAGCTAAAATAAACTAATCTATTATTGAGGATTACAGAGGAGAATGTCCTCTGAAAAGCAGGCACACAGCAAAGCAGTAATCCTTAATTAAATGGTTACTGAAATGCTGTCCAGACCAATAGAAAAAGATAAAGGTGTTTGATAGTCCTCCTCTTTAATGACATGCTAGATGTAAAAGAAAGAAGAAAGTAAAGCCCCAGTATAGATCCAGAGGTGAATAGACACCACTGAAATTCATTGAAAAAAATAATTACCAGGGATCATCTCATCACTTATAAAGATTATAATTGTACCAACGCTTCTGAAGACCTGTTTATCACTGGATGACACAGTCACTTTATGAACTATACAACCAAATAGTCACTTCTTTCAGAAAGAGAAAGAAAAGAAACCGATCATAAAAAATGACATTAAGCTAAACAACCATGAATTTATTCTAAAGATTAAATATAATTCACGAACTACCAGTGTTTGAAATTTACTGATTCCATAGTGCACAAATAGGGCGTAGTAGGTAAAGATATTGGACTGGGAATTTTATGGGCTTAGATAAAAGTGACGCTTGGAATTTTTCTACATCAAAGAAGGGGATGGTTCTCACATGGTGTATATGAGTCAAGGGAAAGAAAAATCTTTTATGGGATTAAGCATACCAGACCCAGTTACCTAGACAGCAACTATTGCTAATCTGGGAAGGAAAGGGAGGCCTGGAAAAAATGAAGGCCAGGCTGTCAGATTCCAATATTTTGTCAATATAGCTCAGAAAGCAAAATTGACAGGAATCTTGCCAGGAAGTAATGTAGAGGCAAATTTCCATTTGCAGAGAGCTTCAAAATGAGGTTTTGTATAAAAAAACTCTTCCCAGTGAGAGTTTTCACGCAACAGAATTTCCTTTTCTGGTCTTCTCTGTTACTGCTTTTGATCCTGAATCTAATTTGTTATACAGACTCTCTGCCACATCCTCTGTATTGTTCATCAAATGCCATTAACAGTTAAATTAGATATCATTTTCCTTTATTAAAGTAATTGTTTCTTGATTTTTTTCTTCTTTGTAGAGAATAAAACAGAGATATTTGCTCATCTCCTCCTGATTTTCTAACTCTGACATCTGAGGGCAATTTACTTTTTGTGTGCTATGGTCATTCTGCTTTAAAGGACCTTGGAAAGTGAAGATCAGACCTCTTTTCATAGGTTGAGGGGAATAATACAATGTTTGAATTTTGGAGAATTCTGGCATCAATATCATGTTACACAATGGATCTAATAATTAATTGAGGACTGAGGATTTCACAGGTATAGTTCAGAACTGTTGACAAACAGGTATGAAAGTGAATAATCCATACAAAACTGAACAATAAAAATCTTTTCATATTAAAAAAAAAATCCTTTCCCTTAGGACACATGATTTCTATTAAATCTTTTCTCAGTCCTAACAGATCTCTATGCAAAAAATTGCTAACATTGTCTATCCAGAATTAATGAGCACTTCAACGGATCATGTAAAACTATTACTAATATTAAAGTACACACTGATATTTTAGTTCTTATTTTAAAAGTTCTGGCATCTCTTTGAAAAAAAAAGAAAAAAGAAAAAAGAAAAAAACCACAGCTTAGTACTTTAACATGAAGAGAAATTCAGAAAAAGAATTGAACTACTTCAGAAAATCATGCAAAGGATATAACGAAACTTTATACACAGAGAAGTTAAAACTTTTTCAAGAGGTAAGCAGTAACCTTCTCTTAACTTCTGCTCTTTATCTTAGTTGCTAAGGCTAAAAATTATCATCTGTACTCCTAGTCACAAGATAAATAAAATCAACATTTCAGATGTCTGTTTAAATCTCGTGATACAACAAGTTGTAAAGCACAGCTACAATAATGCAGGAAATATTAATACTCGTGTTTCAGGATAACCACTTCCAGGTGTCTAAAAGGTCAAAACGACATTTCCTGCATAGTACAGGATTACTCCATTGATTAATACAGATTTTCCCCTTTAAAAATCCTTTGTAGAACCAGAAAACAGAGAAAGAAGTGACAACTACCCTCTTACAGTACAGAAATTCTGGATTTTCCTTTTTAAAAATCAGAAGCCCCATATTTCTCAGAAATATAGATTAATTTTTTGCCTGCTTGAGTTCTTATTTTACTATTGCATGTTTGTTTGTTTGCTTTCCTAAAGCTCTTATACAGTTCTGTCTGATTCAGAACAAATTTATCCAAACATTCATTAATTTACTTAACTCAGATGTTTTAGAAACAAAAAGGTAAAACCAAAACAAGCAAACAAACAAAAATCAACAAAAAATGGAGGAAAACACTGTGGCCTAGGCAAGATAAAACTCACTAAGATTCCATGTGTGAAATATATTTACAGCAGAAAAAAAATGCAATTGATAGGGGTGTTGCAATAGTCCCAAAACAACCCAAGAATTTACAAAATGTTGTATGTGTTCAGCAATGGCGATGGGATATTAAACTGCCACACTCAGCAGTGGGCAAAAATAAAAACCAAGCAAAACGTGGGGACAAAAAAAGACGTAAAGCACCATAGTGTGGTTACACGAGAAGAAATTTGTGAGATTTGCATATTCAAAAGACAAGGACAGCAAGCAAGAATATTCGAGTTCTTCTATTTCTTTGATATATTGCATGTGCCCTTTTCATTTATACATCCTGGGCCCTTGTGAAAACTCACACAGAAAAAGAGTAACTAAAGGTGAACCTTGGAGTCTTCCTTGATTAGCATTTCTGACCGACTTTGGAAGTTCAGCTGCAACATCCTGCTCAGAAATGCAAAAATCTTATCTGTATGCTGATGGGATGAACAGACACTGTATGGATGATGCTTAGAATAAAAATTCAGGCAAGGGTGAGACAGCCTTCCAGTTCATGTTTTTTGGAGAACAGGGACAGGTTACAAAAGACCAGCAGATTATGCAAGGTATGTGAGTATTTGAGAGGAAAGCTTCTTTTGTGGATTGATCACAGGTTCATGTGCTTTGCTTCAGTATTTTTTGATGTTTACCTTTTTTAAAATCCTTCAATGGCAACATTATATGCAGTTGAACTTGATTACTACATACCATATTTGTGATCAAGTCAGCCGTCCACGTTAACTAGCAAGCTCAAAGAGGGTATATTTAGGTTAGATATGAGGAAAAAATCTTTTACAGCGAGGGTGGTGAGGCACTGGAATAGGTTATGTACTGTTGTGGGTCATGCCCCATCTCTGGAGACTTTCAAGGTGAGGATGGATGAGGCCTTGGGCAACCTGATCTAGCTGTGGTGTCCCTGTTCATTGCAGGGGAGTTGCACTAGATGGTCTTTAGAGGTCCCTTTTAACTCTAAGACTTCTATAGTCTTTCTGGCAAATCTTTCAGTATCATCGTGGCAGACACTGTGAGACATATTTTCCCAATGTTATTAGTATTATTATAAGCAATTTTTTCTTAAAAAAAAAAAAAAAGTCTGCTGCAGCATTTGCATTCTACAAATCTTTATCCTCCAATAATGAAACAAATCTAGAATTCACCCTCTGACAAAGAAAAGTTTAAGCCCATTTAGGAGCCTAAGCCTGACTTCAAGCAATAATCTTGTAAACAAAAACCTATCAGAATCAGGGCAAGAATCACGTGTTCAGAGGACAGTTTCCTTACCATTCTCCTGAACCCACTCCTTTACCATCTACAGTCCAAAGAGAGAGGATACACCAGGTGCCAAAGGCTTTACCCAGGGTTCCTGGGTGTCTCAGCTGCAGTGACGGAGCTGCCAGTGAAGCCCTCCTAGCATTCACTGCTTTGGGAATGCTGCACTCCTCTGTGCCCTTACAGCCACACAACTGGAGAGCGGGGCAGACAGAAAAGCAAAACCCCAAGAAAGAGCCTGAGAGAAGCTGCAATTAAATGGGCCTGGCCAAATGCCAGCCCTGAATACCTCTAGATACAATGGGTCCTAAACCTCAGTTAGGCCAACTGCCAGGCTTGGGGATGCATGCACAACCATAATCTCCCGAGAACAGACAGAGGCAGCAAAGCGCAATTAAGTGTTCTCAGTTCACCAGTCAGTCAGAGCAATCCTCAGCCACAGCAACACTTGCCAAACATTTCTGTATACAACATGCATAACAAAAACTATTTTTCCCAAAATAGCATTTTTGGGAAAAAGGGGAAAATCTGAAATACAGGAAGGGAAATACTAAAATACGTATAACAGCTAGGTAAAAAAAACACTGATTGTAAAAGGAGGATTTTAAGGCTGGACTGTTGATCTTCTTTTTTTGCCATGAACACATGACCACACATGAATTGCATTGATTTACCTTCAGTAATGAGGACAGTTGCAAAAAAACATTGGCAAACAGGCAATGTGAAACAAGTTGAGTAAGAAAACCATCCAGCAACATACTTTGGCTGCAATTTATGTTTGTTACATTCTCAGCTTATACAAGACAGACTTCCAGTAATCCCCCTTTGACACTACCACCATGCTACAACTTATTCCCCTCATTAGGCTCAGTTATTCACCATCTGTCTGTGCAAAAAAAGAAAAAGTCAGTCTGAATATTATTTCTTCATCATGATGCAGAAGCAATATTGAAAGACATTACACAAACAGCAAGTTGGAATTAGGATACTTAGCAGTCCAAACGAAAAAGAGCTGGAGCCCAAACTTAAGCCACCAGAGTCCAAGTCCTGCCACAGCCTGGTGCTGGGAGCCAAGTGCACGAGCTGCCAGTGAGAGGGAAAACACTAAGGCAGAGCCAGACCTGGCTGGGGTCTGGAATCAGAGAAAAGGGGTTTAATTATGAATAATGCCACTGCAAAGAAAACAAATCCTGCGAACATACACACAAGGAACAACGAAAGCCAGAGATGCTGCAGGGCTGAGCTCTCTCTTACATTAAGCAAAGTCAAGATGCAGCCTCAAGTTTTGAGTAGTTTGAGTATATTTTACATGAAGACCTTAATAAATAAACCTAAGGATATGGAATCTTATCACTTACTAGCTGATAAATTAATCATTATGCAAAGTTGTTCAGTTACCCCCTTAGGAAGTCATAGACACTAAAGAAAGCAAGAAATACTTTCCAAAAAGATTTCCATGTACTCTTTCTTCTCATCCTGCTTAAGAGAGAATCACAAGGTATTCATTGTCTGATTTTTTCTTCTATGATTGGCAGCAGTGAAGAAAGTCTCCCAAAGGAGCACATAAATAATTTAAATGACACACACAGTGGTTGCCAGTACCCAGCAAAATTCATCCCGGCTGTAATTCAGCTTGGCTCTTTAGCACTCCTTCTCCAGAGCAGATAAACTAAAGGCATACAAGAGAATAAAGAAAGAATAAAAAATACCAGCAAATCTCTCTAGCAGCACTTACAGTATGTATTGACATAGGGTTAAAATCGAAACCTTATTTTCAGAAAGGTTATAAGGAAATGATGCACCAAATTGCTCTGGGATCTTTGGATGGAAAGCATTGTGTACATTCAAAATCATCGTTAACACAGCTTGCATGCCACTGCTAAACACAGCCAACCCAAAATACGTGTAAAAGATGTTATCGGAGTACTTTAAATCAGGGCACCAATCCAGAGCATATTACAGTGTATAAGCTGCCTTTCTGTCTCCAGAGTTTTTAATATGATGAATGCCTGAACTCTTGGACTAGATGATCTCTAGAGGTCCCTTCCAGCCCCTTCAATTCTGAGATTCTGTGATTCCTGTCAGCCTTGTTACAAGAGTTATGATACAGCGATTGTTCAGCTGGGCACCACCAGCGCACTGTAAATCTAAGTCAAATGGATACTGCCCTTCAGTGGAAACTAAGCCTCAGTTTTTCTGCATTTTTACATTGTGAGGTTTTTTTTTTTCTTAAAAACCTTTTTGGTTCACCTGCCATTGTAGACATGTAAGGCTAAATTATTCAAGGTGGCACAGTTTTTAGACTGTTAGTAAGTTAAGGGATTCTTTTTCCTGTAAATATTTTAGACAACTCAATATCTACACAGATAACTCTGAAAGCTGAAATAAATGTATTTACTCTATGAAAAACACGGTTTGCTATAGAAGCTGAAGGAAAATCTGTTTTATTTATTTTTACCTTTGAGCATCATCATCATTATTTGAAATAAGTCTGTACTGAGGGAGGGAAGAATACAGACAGCATTGTTTGTCAAAGTCAAGGCACAGAGCACAACATCATTAAACTTTTCAAAACCTTTGTCAGAGGTAGATATGTTCTCTCTGCAGCAAAAACCAAAACCAAAATGAAAAACTACTCCTGCTTAAATTTCTTCTATGGGATTTTACCTTTTATGTCTTCTAAAGCTCCCTCCTAATTCACAAAGATACAGGCATTTCAAACAACAGAACTCAAGGACTAAATGTTTTATGACTTATTTTTCACATGGAATCAGTTATTTAACAACCAATTCACCTGTGATATTAAGGATTTTTTAATATGGTTTCTTAGCACTACCACGGGTATCAAGAAACATACTTTTCCAATGAAAAAATATTGCAGCTCATAATATAGTCCATTGCTGCAGGTCTCATGAAGTTAGATTTAAATGGTGTTCCTGAACTCGAATTGTCTGTGCATATAGAAATTAATGGGCCAGTCCGTAGTCATGTTATCTACAGAAGGAGCAAACATCTCAGAAAATTCCTAAGCATGCAGCTGTGTCTCAATCACCCGCTGCTAACCGTCCTTTTCCCCGGGGCTATTTGGGGAGAAGAGCCTTCTCACTCTGATACACCTGCATCACTCTGTTAACTCCATTAGAAATCATCTTCATTGGTTCTGCAGTTCAGCTTACCACTTTACCAGATCTCAACTGTCACATTATTATTTCTGTCAAGCATACCGCCTCAGTGTTTTATTGTTGCTCATGCTCTTCCCATAGGTGCATGTGTGTGTGCAAAAGAAAAAAAAAAGAAAAAAGAAAAAAGGGGGACCAAAAGAGTGACATTCAATTTCTTTAAATGCAGTAATGGAACCAAGCATGGGCCTGGAATGCATGTGTGGCAGAAGCTTACAGTTATGTACCCTACACTGTAACAACTCAAATCTAGCACAGATAGAAATCACCAAGCATTTCAGTGGGAATTGTAACACAGAAAACTCTACAGCATGTGCTCCATTTGAAAATCTTATAAAACAAATACTAGATGAAACAAAAGTGATTTTTAAAGAATTCATAGAACCTGCTTTACAAGTAAAAGGAACGCGTCCTCTTTATCTGCATGTGAATGCAATTAAAATTCAAAGCATTAAAATGAATACTAAGAATAACAAGAACTTTAATGGGTCCCCACGGAGCACAGGCTAAGATGGTTTGTTTGAGTAAACTCCCCTTCATAAATATAGTGGCAGTGGAACTGTGTACACAAGAACAATAAAGAAGAGTAATTACCTTAAAAAGAGAACCACATAAAGGTGAACAAAGCAAAAAAAAAGTATGAATAAAGGTAAACCCAATGCACCAAATACAAACAGAGAAATGAAGGCTACTGTATCAGCACAGTGAGGCAGACAGCTGACCAAGTACTGCTGTTTGCCCCTGCCTTTATCTCATATTTCCTGCCTGTTTCATGTCACCATGAACCAAGACAAAAACAACAAAAGTAACTTTCCAAAAAAATATAAGATACATACCACAACATTGTACAGAAATGACAGCATGTACAAATTGCTTTTTCCAGATGACAACTGAATAGACAGTAAAAAGAAGTTTCCTTGAAGCACATCTCTCCCAGGGCTGTAAACAGACCAGAGCTGGCTGCTTGTTACATGGTGGGCTGGCATCAAAGCTAAGAGGAGTACCTTTTTAACAATTTATTTAACAGATGGTTTTCCAAAAGTGTTGCTGGGACATGGAAGAAGTCAGTCACTGCAACCCTGCTTTAACACAAGGATTTGATTAACTGTCCAGAGTATATTACCTTGGGAAAAGACAAGTTCTATATCCCACATGGATTTTCAAACTGTCTGTGAAATGTATCCCAAAGAGTTGTATCACAAAATACATTTAAAGCACATCAAAATGAGTGACAGTTCTCTGTAAAACCTAAAACATAAGCCCCTGAATTGTAAACAGCTCAGATTTGTGGATGGAGTAGGGAGGGAAACATGGAGAACTTACAATGAAGGCTTTTCCACTATCTTTCCTGGTTATTTTCAGAGGTTTGAAAATGCCAATTGTTAATCAGGTTGAATACACAGCTGGCTTTTGGAGCACTTATTTTTAGTCTAGTACAACACAAAGAAATTAACTGGGATTTAAGCATTCCTAATGATACGTGGAAAACTTTATCGTTTAAGGTGCATCTATAAAAATCAAAGTCTTGGTATATGAGACAAGGACTAGACTGAGGGATTACGTCTACCAGGAATTGGGTCTTGAGCCTGCTCCCAAACTTTGGTGCCTACAAAAAACACTGCTTGTAAAACATGATCAAGAGACCATGTGGAGGTTTTACTTTTCATTCTATAGTTAAATGGTTGCAACAATCCTTTAAAACAGAGGAGATATGATCAGACCCAATCTCCTCTTAAAACATTTTGAACTTTTTGTATTACCTCCAGTGAGGATGTGGGCTAATTTAATTTCTATTTCCATAACTAGGCTTTGAATGTTTGTTTCTATGAATATTTATGTACAGAGCATTCTTTAGCACAGGAACAGAAAGGTAGAGTGAAATTGACTTGGTATTTTTAAAATACTAAATATTTTTACCTGTTGCAAATCAAAACAGTCGAACCATTTCAACATACAGTAGACGTGTATGTGTATACACAAAGCAGCAGTAACAATGTTGGCATCCCCAAAACAAAACTCAATAATACTAATATCAATTATCCCTGGTGAACTGCACTTAGACAACATCAGAAATCTTCTAAATGGAAATAATACGCTCAGCCATCAGTTTGTTTTCTTTATAAACATCTTTTTACAATATTTTCTATCACCTGCCTGTCTCCTTAAACTTCTGAATCGCAGCACGTTCCCGCAGCGTAAGAACCTTAAGAATAATAAAACAAATGGCTTTTCTATTCAAGAGATTAGCCTCTAGCACACATAATCATTTCTCTCAGTATAATACAATTCACAATTTTTTGAAAGAGCTGTAATGTGCAGAGATGGTATGTCTATCACGCAGACTTGATGCATTAAGTCTTTATATTTCTGATTCTATAAAATTTGCTGTGCTCCAACGTTCAAGGGAACTTGACCGTATTTCTCACAGCACTTTTTTTTTTTTTTTTTTAAGCATGAAGTTCTAAACATCACGTTGCATGAACTACAGAAAATAAAACCTGTTTTCTAAGAGTAACTTGTGGTGAAGACCATTATTTTTTATGCACTCTAATAAACAGGAATAGTCAGCGTTTAAAAAAGGGTCATAGCATACCAAAAGAGACAGAGATATTTTAGTGAAGCATTTGCCTCCTACATATACTGATTTTCTGACCATGAATAGACTCAAGGAAAAAGGTGGGTTTTTTTTAAGACAATAAAGAAGAGGACCTGATTTAGAGATATGAAAATACTTAACACTCTGGTTTTCCATTCAGCTTGAGTCATATATGCAGACCTAAGACAAACTTGGAAGATGGTAAATCTGGATGATGTTCTGTGCATAGTTTCAATAAAAGAGTAGAAAAAATACCACACTGAGAACTCAATGAACAGCACTGTCTACTTCGTCTGAGAAATCATGCTTTCCCTACTTATGTTAATGGAAAGAAAATTTATTTACCCATCCATCCATAAAACTGAATGAATTAAACTCTAAATTCTAGGCAGTCGCAGTCTAGAGCAGCTAAATGGAACCTCACAAAAGCAAGGATCTCATTAAAAATGAAAATGTTACCAGTGAAATATGAGACTCAAAGAAATGAACACTCTACCAAAACTATTCATACATTTCCATCTAATCAGTGTTTTTCTGGGTTTGTTGGTGGTAGAAGGGGAAAACAGCACAACAGGGCTCTGCATATTAGGCTGAACAAAAATTGGCCGCACTGGAAAATAGAGTTGATCAACAGCAAATCTGAGATGATTTCACATGTAACTTTCTTCTGAAAAAATGAGGATCACAGATGAAGAGAGTGCTATAAATACCCCCTATTCAAATTGTAATAAACTATTCAACGCAATTATTCTGCAGCCTCTAACTGAGGGCTGGTCTAGCTGTGCAAGTTACACAAATGAAAACTGAACAATCATAAACAAAGATGACAGCAAATGGCATAACATCAAGCTGAAACTTTTATCACCACATTGCATCCCAGACTCAGCCTCATTCCCTTCAACAGCTACACTGATTAATTAAAGTAGCATGCAAAGAAGAGATCAGTGTGTTGGTCAAATTCTGAGGTGATAATACATTTGCTGAACACAACCACAGCTAAGAGATGAGATTCAGAAAGGTTACAATATTGGCAGAAAAGAGATTTTTAGCCTAGCAAAATAGAAGCTAATCCATCTGCAAGAGAAAAAAAAATACAGTAATAAAACATGAGTGAAGATTCAGGGGAGTGATGCAGTAAGGGGAGATGTGGTAGAAAGTGAGGGAAGGAACAGCAGAGGCCAACTCACAAGTGTTTACTATGGAGGCTTGAGCCATGATATTGAATCTTCCAGGCAGGCAACCTGTCCTTCCTCCTGCACAACTCTGCATTTGGGGTTGTGTGACCTGGCCTCTGGCAGTCTATTGTGAACACGTCTGCTGCCTTACTGCACATTTCTCTGCTGTAGTACTGACTCAGGTGTATCCTGTCCCCCATCAAATGTTTTGTGGGTGTAGGCCAGCAGCCAATAGAAACCATCACTTCAAAAGAGTGATGTTTGAGTACCAGAGAGAAGGAACTTGCACGGCATTGCTCAACAGCTTCCCTATGCAAAAGGTTTGCAAGAGTTCTGCTTAGATTGTTGTCTGAGCTCCTCAGACTGAGGAGACAGGAAGTGTTGATAGGGAATGCTGTGGAGCTTTACATTAATGAGGAGAACATGCAAACATATCAGCCTGTTCCCGTTCCCTGTGGCACAGAACCGTCCCCTCAGGCCCTGTTGCCATCACCAGAGAGCAGAGCTCAGCACTGCCCTTCTGCTCGCCGTGAGGAGCTGCAGGCTGCCCTCTGCTCTGGGCTGAACAAACCAACAGATCTCAGCTGCTCCTCCTTTGTAGACCTCCTTTGGATGCTAACAGCTTTATATACTTATATATATGTCTTTACATCCTGTGGCTCCCAAGGCTGCACACAGTGCTTGAGGGGAGGCTGCACAGCACAGAGCAGGACAATCCCTTCCCTTGCCCAGTGGCAGTGCTGGGCCTGGTGCGTGTCAGAGTACGGTTTGGGGCCTTGAAAAGGAACATTCTTAGGGTCGATTTTTACTTGCCTAGGTATGTGCTTCCTTTTGTCTTTGTCGTTGTCACAGAGACTCACCCACGGAGCAGTGAAGCTCAGTTGTGAAGCTCAGTTGCAGTACCAGCTTACCTGTGGCCCACAGTTCTGGCTATAGGCAGGAAGCCTCAGGTTATGAGGCACCCTACCTCATCATCAGAGAGCATGTGAACACAGGACAACGTGGGACTGCTCCTGAGAATAAAATAACTGTTTGCTGACCAAATGGATAACATTCTACCGTCTAAAGCACTGAAACCATAATGACAGGGAACCATTAAGAGTTTATCTGAACTATACAGACAGCAAGGCTTTTGCTAGTCAGAAGTCACCTGTTGCTGATAAAACACGATTATTTGGGGGCCTATTCAAAGTGGAGTGATGAAAACCAGTGATATGAGTGAACCAGTGATCTTTCTCTTCCACCCTTACCTCAAAAACAGTCCCTGATTAACATGATCAGCACTCTAGCAAAACCCTTCATGTTTCAAAGGCATATCTTAATAGCGTTTCAGATGAATATTGATCACATAATTGAGGTAGAAAGAGCACAAATTCATCTTGTGTTACTACCTCAAAAATGGACATACCTGCAAGAGTATGAAAAATGAATATATATATACAGACATTTCATTGTACTATACATATACACACTATACTATATATATGTTACCAATTACAGAAGTTGTTTCATAAACAATAGGTCCTATGGTTACCCCAAACTTTTGTAAATAAAATCCTCATATTCACATATTGCATTTCTAGAATGACATACAATGCACTGTACAGCATGTATGCATAACTACATATCACCAAGAGCATTAGAGAAAAGTTAGTTCCTAACAGAATAGCTTTAAGAAAAGTATCACATTATTACCTTTCACAGATGTACTGTAAGTTAATTGCTTTGTCATTCAAGAAACTGCTGTTTCTGTATTTTGGAGTGCAGTGTCAACATTAAAGGCTGAAGGGAGAGATACTGATACTGCAGCACAAAACCAGCATAACCTGATTAATGGCCTCTATTGCTAAGAATTGCACTGAGAAGCCACACTACAATGCTACAGATTTAGCTTCTTGTGAATGTAAAGGAAGTGAGAAAATGAGAGGACAGCTGCATTCAAAAAACACAAATGACAGACTTTGTTTTACAGATTAAATGGGAGGAAGGGGAGGGGTGTGGAGGAGGGTTTGGTTATTTTTTTTGTTGCAGTTGTGCTTTTATCTAACCCAGGAACTGATAAAGGGAGCCTTAAATTTAATAGGCAACAAACCTTATAAAAATATGACATTAAATCTGCAATTAGCATGTACTAAATGAGATCTCTGGGATTCAGTGCCAAAGATATCCGCATCATTTATACAAACAGCACATATCTCTTTGCAAACAAAGCTAAAAATGTTGCAAGAAAATTCTTATTCCAAAATCAATAGAAATAAAGAGTTACAATGTGTTAATTAGACATACTGAGGAACAGGAAGCATTTTCACATTTTGAATAAAGCTAAGTAATACAGAAGTGAAGGCATCTAACTTATATAACCTCACTATATTTCTCTCAAATATCTGAAGTACTCTTTAAAGAAAATTATTAATTCTAGAAACTTCAATGAGTAATTTTAATATTTTTAAAGCAAGCCAGCCATGATAACTGAGGAATGCAGAACAGCTGAATTAAGTGTATGTGCTAAACCTCATCTTCTGTTCCAGACCACTTAATTCAGCAAACCATTTGAAAGGCTGCCTTTGCTTTTATCCAAGGATGACTCTAATGCTTTCTCTGTCATCCTTCTTGATGACAGTGCTGGATCACAGAGTTGCAGCATGATTGAACAGCTATCTCAGGAGTGACAAATAATGAGAACTCCTGTCTCTTGACTTCTTGGAAAGGCTGAACTTCAGCAGCACATTCTCCCTGACACTCAGGCACATATGAGAAGGCACCTGCAGCCAAACAGCTCCCAGTGCCCTGAGCAGACAGAAACACACTGAACAAGGCAAGAGAAGAACCCCAGGCCTCATGAGCTTCAGCTAAAGCTAATTCCCTTCTTGGCAGGATATTATTTTTAAAGCACACACTGGCAATAAAATTTGGGGTTTATTGAAAATAAGCTGTGGGGCTAAATAGCTGTACACATCATTTGCAAGATGGAAGAGGTGCTATACTACTGTTATTAGAGTGCTCAGGACAATGCCCAGTTTGGACCACCAACATAAAGTTACATAGCTGTAAGAAGCCTCAAAAAGCACCAAAAACACTACAAGGCTTATGAACATAACCTGTAGAAAAGCTTAAAGGAATGCGTTGTTAAGAAGAAAAAAAAAAGCTGTGGAAAGCAATGGATGTAGCAGTCTTTCAGCATCTAAAGGTCGCCATAACGCTGACAGTGATAAATATTCACTGCGTCCACTTGAATGAAGAAGAAATGACTTTATCCTGCAGTAAAGAAGAATTAGCTTGGCTACCAGGAAGTTTTTGAAACTACACAGTACAATTTTGGTAGTTTTAAAATGTCTTAGTATGCCTTCAAATGAAATATACTTACACAATGCCATGAAAAAAAAATAAAAAATCTGTTACTCAAAAAATTGGGAAACCAGTACAAAAACTAACAGTAACGGGGTAACCTTTCTTTGAATACTGAATTCATTGTTTTTTTTACTGATGAAGCAAGTAAAATGTTGTTTGCAATTCAACAACAAAAATGTGCACTAAGTTTCCAAAACTAGTATACTAGAAGCAGAAAAGAGGCAAAGTCAAGCTCCTAGAGGCTGTAGTCATTTTTTTTCTTTACATTTCTGAAGATCTGCCAGCCTGGGGCTCTGGGCATCCATCCCAAAGTTAATTATGAATAACTGCATGTAGACATTCCCCTCAGCCCACTCCTTCTCAGTAAATTTAGGGAGAAAAAAAAGTTTTGTAGCAAGCCCAGCAGCTTGCAAACCTACATTCTTGTAGTGCAAGGAGGAGAAAGATCTAACGCCAAGCACACCCAAATGAAAATGCCCTGCAGCAGAATCTCTTCATTCACACTGAGAAAACTCCAGATCCCCAGACCCACAGCTCCTCTGTTTCCTGGGGTTGGGGAATAAAAAAAAAAAAAGTCTCTCAGAAGGAAATCAAACTCAATCTACCTGCAGAGCAGTAGCTTCAGTACCTTAAAAATGGTTTCATGATGGACAGTGTTTTGAGTGAGACAGTGGTCAAAATTCAAATGGATTCAAATAGAGCTGCAAGACCCTGCCCTGCAGCATTTGAGAAGCACTTGGTCTCTGAGAAAAACAGAACTGGCTCCTCCCTGTACTATGAATACTAGGACAGGGCCATAGGTATCTGCATGACAAATTATTTGCTCAATTCCCCCCTGGGTCACAGCTCAGCTTTGACAATCACATCACATGCACACCAGTTCTCCTGTCTCTTAGAAAAAAACCCCAAAACATTAGCTTCCTTCAAAGAGGAAAAACAGGCATGATTGAGAGGATAATTTGTTCTACAGATCACTTAGTCTGCCTTGTACAGTCTTCCAAATGATTCCAGCAGGATTCATGTATTCATGCACTACTTTCATGTCCTCATTCAGTGAACTGGCTATTTACTGCACCGTGTCACTACCATGCTACAAAAATATACCTCTGGCAGATAACAGCACAGCCCTCTCATTTCTCTTACAAACTGCCTTCTTTGGAGGAAAAAAAAAAAAAAAAGGAAAAAAAAAAATGCTTGACAGCCTTAGCCCTTGAGATTAGTGAGAATAGTGGCAAGAGTTTTTCCATCTCTTCCTTCCTTTACAGTATCACTAAGGACTGAAGCACTTTAAACACAAACCTGTAGCACAAAAAAAGACACACAGTGAAGGAAAGCAGTTTTACCTCCCTGGTAAGCTCAGGATCTGTAACATTCATCCTTTCCACTTTAAACTGGGTCCTATCTGTTTCAGCACTTTTTCATTAAGGATCACCTTTTCTACCTCCTACCATGCAGAACCTACAGACACAGGCAAGGGTCACATTGCCCTAGGTCCTGCACAGTGTGTACAAACAAGCAGGGTACATATACTGAGACTTTTATGTGGGACCCAGGATGTTTTAGAAGAGACAAATATTATGATTGTGTTACAGATTTTAACTTTAAAACTAATTATTTTAAGACCAAACAAATATACATGACAAGAAACAACAAACAAAAGTCACCTGTGATAAAGATACTTTTCAGCTCTAGCGCTATTAAATAAAGGAGATAAGATCAGGCTAATTTCTGTGACCGCTGAGGATGACAAAATTAGACTAGCTAGAGAATTCAGAGGATAACAAAATTACAGATCAGTCCAGAAGGGGACACAGTACTCCAGATGAGGCCTCACCAGGGCAGAGTAGAGGGGAAGGATTACCTCCCTTGACCAGCTAGCCATCCTCTTCTTAATGCACCCCAGGATCCCATTGGCCTTCATGGCCACCAGGGCACACTGCTGGCTCATGGCCAGCCTGTCATCCATTGAACACTCAGGTCCTTCTCTGCAGAGCTCCTCTCCAGCAGGTCAGCACCTGTACCGATACATGCAGTTATTTCTTCCCCAGGTGAAGCTCTACAAGAGCTCTTATGGAAATCTCATCAGGTTTCTCTCTGACCAACTTGCTTCTGATTACTTTCAGTTTTGAAAACTTAATAACAGAACTGTAATCAATAACTACCAGTAGCAGACTGGCCATCTGTTAGTATTTTAGAACTGGTGATCAACATGTACATTACTAAGATAAAAAAAAAGTATGCGTACACACATACATATTTCAGTAATGAACCACAGACAAATATTTATTTCTTGATAATCTCTTCCTTATACTCTGTGTTTAATATCCTCATCTAAGTATTTTAAGAAGCAGCTGTTCAGAACAGGATTTTTTGAGGCAGTTTTCTTGATCTCTTCTTCATTCCCCACTCTCGCATAGGGTCAACAGGGCCAAGTGGACGCTGCAAGGTCAGGTCACACTGTCTGTAATTTAACAGCAACTTGTATGGTGAAATGGTGAGCTGGTGGAGCATCTGTGGAAAAATACAACTTCAACTCATAACTTGCATTCCATGTTTTCCAAACTTAAGTAAAACCAAGCAAGAATGATTTAAGAGTCCCAGACATTCACATCAGGGGCAAAGCTGAGAGAACTACAGAAGATGAAACAGCTCATTTACTTTCCCTTCAGCTCTTCATGCATGAAGCAGAAAAATCCGTATGAGGCAGATTGTGATACTGTGATGCAGAGGAAAACATAAGCTGCAGCTACAGTATTTGGACTGGCTGGTCACATGAGCAGCCAGAGGTATCTCCAGTTGAGTCTGTCTGCCCCTGAAGCCGAGACACGGCCATCCCAGCAATGCTCAATCACCTTGTTTGCCCTATGCTTGTCACAGGCCACCACTAAAGACAGGAAAAATGCAGGTAAGATAAACCAGAACAAGCATTAACATGACAAGATTTGCAGAGATTTGCATCTCAAAGATCTACGTGGAGCATCCCAGAGATCAAATACAGACTACTTTAAAATGTCACACAGTCATGGCTGGAAATACCACCAAGAAATTGGCTTCCCTCCTCTTAATTCACACAGTCTGAAACAACAGCCTTTCATTATCATACTGAGACTGAAAAAGCAAAAGTTACTACACTGTAGGCTTTCAGAGAAAGTGTTTAATTCTCTGTATTTTCTCAATCACACCAAATGAAAGTAAGGGACAAATTATTATTAACGTTATCAGGTATATTAAACACTATTCCATAATATAAAAGTACTAGAATGTTTGCTGTGCACCAGTAACATTCAATTCAACAACAGAAATACCAGGTACAAGCACACATGCATTATATCTTACAGGGAAGATGAGAAACACACAGGCAGCAGTTATACATGCACTATCTACATACTTGGGAAAAATTATCCAAGAAAAATAAGGAAGTGTTTGCTTTCATTAGCCATGATGACAGATCAAATTCACTCCTTCCAATTACATGGAATTTCTGCAGATTAGTTGAAGAGGAAAAAAAATGAAACATACTAATTTAACACGTCGGTTCTCTAGGACAGCTGCTCATCAGAGAACTGCAGTCTGTAACAGTGCTTGAACACAGCATTATGCTTCAGATTCCACAGAGATGATGATTTTTGATACAGCAATCTGAGATTTTCACACTGAGTTACAGCAAGAATCCATACAATTTCAGATAAAAACGTGACTGTATCTCAACCCCCCTCAAAAAAAATAAAAACAACCCTGAACAGTGTTCAGACACCAAAGCTATCAGGAGGTGTTTGCAGTTACTTCTCAATTAGCCATATTACTCAAGTCGCCTTAAAGAAACAAACTAAGCATATACGTTGCACACTCAAGAGCTAAAATGAGTACTAGTAACAATTAAAACAACTAAAAGTTGGATTTCTCCTATACAGCTAGAAGAATTGTGACAAATAATTTGAAATTCAGGGAATTTAAAGTTGACCTGACAATGCAGTTTCTTACTGGTTTAAAAACTACAAGGAAAAAAACAATTGTAAAAGAGTGTTTCATTTTTTAACCATTCATCTAGCATGGTAGAAATCTGAAAAACTCATTTCCATAATCACAGCCTTTCTTGCTGAGCAGATCAATCAAGTGAAAAATGTGAGAGATCATACAAGCCACAGAATTTAACATGTGCTACACAGCTAAACAGAACATCCTCCATCCTGTCTCTTTTGAGGTCTGCACGTATTCATGAAAGAGGGGTATATTACCTACAGAAAGAGGCACAGCACATTAATCGCTGGGTAAATAACTAGCAAAATTCTGCAGTTTAAAAGAGATTCAAAAAAATAGATTCCTTCCCCATCCCACCTCCCGCCCTCAAGGAATTTCTTAAACATTTGATGCATTCAGTTTAGCACAATTTAATGCTACATTTCATTTCTGTGTATGTGAAAGAGATAATTGGGTGCTTTGCCTTCAAAAATTTAGTAGGCAACTAAACTGAACATCATACACAGTAAGCATCTTAGTACTTTATTCATTGCATCTTTTATACAGAATGAGCTTCACTGATATTAAACGCACTGCAGTATTCTGTAGATGTAGCAACAAAAGATTACATTATAAACAAAGAACAGAATTTGTACTTAAAAAAATTATATATGTTATTTTTTTCAGTTGACAAACATGATCACATTACTGAGAAAAACTGAGATAAGCATGGAAGGTAAGGCCAAATTTTCGTTTTTGGTCTCCAATTGATAACTTGCATGTATTCACCATGAATAGTAGAAGCTAAACTTTAATGAAAACTTACTAAAAGTAAACAAATCTATATTTTCTAGCAACCAAGTAATGGAGAAAACATACAAGAAAAGAAGTTTCTTTTCACTTAGATTGACATCCGTGATCTATGTACACTACGTTAAAATTCCACGACATTCTGGAGGGCAAGGAATTTTAAAGTAACCTGTTAAACATTACTTAGAATGGTACTTTTTTAACTCACACGTCGTACTTCAAAACTGCTAACACATGGAAAAACAAAACACTGCAGAATGCCTATAACAAAATTACATAAAAAAGACAAACTACCCCATAAAGTGTCACTGAGACGCTCAACCAAAAATAATATATTCCATTTTTTTTTCAAGATAGATATTACTGTAAAAATGCTCACATTAAAAAATATAGTTATTATTGTTTGTATTTCCATTAAAACTAGAGGGGACTACATGGAGCCAAAATATGAGGAATTTGTATATGACATGCTTCCTCATTTTATAGCACTAACAAAAATAATAGAGAAAGCTCTATTCAGTATCTTTCATCACAATGGTATTATTTCCTAGTATCGTTTTCGAACTCTGCTATGATGGTGTATGTGCATGCAAGTCTGCACACATGTGCTTGTGTCCATAAACACAAGCACATCAAAAACACCAGTGTACACATTATCCAGATACACGCACATCCACATTCCTGCATATAACACTTGTATAATGCAAATAATATGCAGGAACTCTGCCATGTGACAATCAAGAATCACATGCCATGCTTTTTTTTTTTCTTCTAATGGTTTATTCAGTAAATGTAGTAACGCTCTCCTGTTTGGCCAAATGTACGTGTTACTTATCAGGAAATTATGAAATACGTGATTTATCCATAACACCATACACAATAAAAGTGACCAGGAATTTGGTGTGAAAGCTGATGGAAAGGAATGTAGATTACTCTAAAAAATTAGTAATCAAAAGATCAGATAAATAGTATGGCAAACACCTTGGAATTCGTAGAAAGTTTAAAATGTAATTCACATTACAAAGACTGGAGATACTTTCATAGATAGAACTTTTAAATACGGATATGACTGGCATTTATTTTTAAGCTTACTTCTATTAGAAATAGACTTGTTTCCTGTACAGGTGATGCATTGTCTATACCATATATAGTAGAAAAATAAATTCTTTAGCAACTTAGAAATAGTTTATAAAACACTTAAAGTTGCATTTTCTTTGCTAAACATGCCAATGTTAGACTGACAACTATAAATAAAAGCTATATAGACAACAGATGTAATGTAGAACAAGTTAAGAATACTACAATTTACAGGACAGACTTTATTGTACTATTAATTCCTGTGTGCTTTGCAATAGGAATAAGGTTGACTTTTCTTTTTTGTTTTCTTAAAAAAGATAATTAATTGCAAGAATATAACACAATATCAAGATAATTTATAATATACATGTACTTCAAACAGCAGCCGAGATTATGGTATCATAGTAATCTAGAATGATATTCCAAGTCATAATTAGAAGTACAATACCTAGGACATAAGTGGGAAAGGCAATTTTTATTTTATGCAAATGGAGCAAATCAAACTCTTAAGAGCCTTAATACTCAAAATCAGCTATTTACTATAATACATACAAGACGATCTTAAATCTTGTTATAAGTGAAGATTACAACAGTGACCATCATAAAGCTTCTTCTTTAAAACTACACAAAACATTCTAGCAGCTGAATAAGCCAAAACTTTTTTTTCTTTGCAGATCTAAAAAGGTGTATTTTGAGCATGAAAGAAAAAAAGCTGCTATGAGAAGTCTCACAAAGAGTAATTACTTATGGTCTCCCATTTGCTACAACTTTGTAACCTTCTAAAATTTTTACCACTAACAAAATATTTAACCAGAAGTTCTGTTTAAATTAAGCAGCATTCTTTTACAGCAAAATTGGTACCAATGAAGAAAGAAAATAAATGAGGAAAAAAAAAAGAGAACATTTTAAAAAAATGGTGCAAACCCAAAAAGATCAGTCATTCAAATTTTAAGTACAACATACCACAGGGAAAAAAAAAAGAATACAAGTTTATGTGATTTTATATAATACATACTCCAAAGAAGTTAATTGTCAGTACCCAAAGTATTTATTGCTATGTATTAGCAATGCATTTTTGTATATCTTTAAAGGGTCACATAAAAATAGATTTAAAGAATAGATTAATTGAAGTCCTAGATTAAAACATTGTTTGGTTTAGAGAATTTTACTACAACAAAGTTCATGTTTATGTATGAAAAGTTATATAACCTTGTATGAAAATGTCATGAACTATTTTCTAAACACTAAATGTATTCCCAAGTGGGAAAAATTAAAATATCTAAAATATATTAGATTAAGTTTACAAGACCATCAATGATCTTTTAAACATGCAGCTGTTTACAGAATTAACAGTTTTACAAAATGTTGAGTTAAGGAATGGAACATAAAGAAATAAGTAGGCAACATCAAAATTTTTGTACAATATTTGAAACTCACTTTTACAACAAGCATGTCCTTGGTATTGTGCTGTAAGAAATAATAAGCAAGTTCACCCACCCTTAACAAACTGTCCACAGGTTTACCTACAAGTAAAGATGGTAGGTGAGGCATTGTAAAATTCTCAACAGTGCATTTTGCATTCTTCCATAAACCATCCTAAGCTTACTATCACGTAAGTAGCCAGGAGATTATAAAATAAACTATAGCTGGGCTTTAGTTGTTTACACAGAATGCTCGAATGTGAATAAAATTGCCAAAAATAGCATGTTAAATAACAAAAACAGCCATAAAGCAGGCTGTAAGCACTGAATGTTTCATAAATGTAATTTTTTTAATCATTAAATTTCTATAGAAAAATTTTATTCACAATATATTGTGACAAACTGTCACAGGAATGATATAGTGATTGCAATAAAGTATCATGCAGCAGCAGCTTTGTACTTTATAGCTATTTTTGCTTTTAAAAATTAAACCTCTCCAGTCATGCTTACCACATAGTTTTTATCTGCAGTGTGTACAAATGAGGAACACAGTACGGGTTATAACAAAAAAAAAAGTCCAACCAGCTGGATGAGAATTATTTTCCATAAATATGAAGTACATTACTGTATCCTGAAACATGCATGTCTATAGCTTTTCTTTACTGTCCAGTGCCAGGCTGCCTGCAATCATCTTCTATTCATATAATACCAAGAGGGTCTGCTGGTAATTGCGGCTGTATCAGCTGAGGCTGCAGTGGTGGTGGCAACTGCAGAGGTACCATTGGCTCCACCATCTGCACTGCGTTGGAAGGCGGTGGCTGACACGCCACTGGGTTCGGTGCTTCTACAATCTCTCCATTGTAAAAGAAAAATTGACACTGCTGAATGAAAGTCTCTATAATCGACTGGTGGATTTTGGTGGTAGAAAGGAACTCTCTGTTTTCAAAATCAGGTCTCATCAAAGTAGGCCAGAAACAAATTGATAAGTTATCAGCAGTCATAAAGTTGGTCTTATATTGCTGACTAACCCTGAAATGAGAACAACATGCACAGAATGAATTAAAAATGGTACGTAATCAACCAGAGGACTTTAAACACATGCCAACATTTTGAAGTGATAATAATAAACAAACTTTAAATTCTTCAACCAGCCATAGGATTTCATGTGTTAGAAAACTGATTACAATGTTTAGACAAATGACAGAACTGGCTTCTTACTGCAGTACAGCCAGATACTGAACAACATTTATGGTACTTAAAGAAAAAAGGAACATATTAGATCACATGTTAAAAACAAACAAAAAATATCAAGTGTTGATTAAAAGCACATTTCTACAGGCTTTTTCATATTAGCCACCAAAAGAATTTGGCTCTGCTGTAAAGATGAGATTCTTTAATGGCCTTGGATAGTCAAATGCACAGCACATAAAAACAACTATCAAATAAGAATAACTGTATACAATTATATATCGTGTGCCACCTATACTGCAAAATTTATATTATTTTTTAATAAATCACAACCTTGGAGGGGGGAAAAAGGATTTATATTTATTTATTTATTTTATATTACTATGTTACCAATGTATTTTTTCTCTTGGTAGATTGCAGTCAGAAGTGTCCTAAAATTGTACAAAACAAGCAAAAGGAACAGGCACAAAATCAGCTTTACACTCCAACCTCTTTAAAAACTTGGACATTCTTCATTGTCCAAACTTGGACATTAGAGACTCTTCTCTTGGAAAGAAAGTGTTCCATTCTACTTCTATAATTCTCTTTCTCTTATCCTATTTCATTATGTATTTAATGCTTCTGAAACTATGAATTACCCTGTCATCCTGCTCCAAAATCTCTATTTTGCTTTGATTATCTAAGCATATAGTACTGCAATTCCAGCAATTACTGCAGTAATCCCCCAAACCAATGCCTAATCAATGAGCTAGCTTTTTATTTCTGTGTTCATTTTCTTCTTGCAGGCACTTGCTGTATTTCACAAGATGTTAAATTAGTATGAAATAGGTTATCTATCTAACAGGCAAGCAGCAACTGCTGCAACTGTGACCAAACTCTGATCAGGAAAAGTTTATGAACAAGTCACCTGTTTTGCCAATATAAGACCAGAGGAATAGGTCTGAAAAACAAAATTAACCTCACAATAGAGAATAGGGAATTATTTCCCTTTTCTCTCTCACCATCATGTACAGAGAAGTTCATGCTTCTCTCCTTATATTTGTTACATCTGGCACTTGTCACACTCCTCTGTGAGCAAAACTGTTTAGTGAAACAGCAGAATACTATCCTAGTAAAATAGGTGGAGTTTTTTTGCTTTGTTTTCCTGTTTTTACCATTTTAACAAATTAAATAAATTCAACCTCAGTTCCAGATTTCCAAAACTTCACAGGACCAACTGAATGGGAGAGGGTGGAAATCAGACAAGGAAAGTACTGACAGGTTTTTACTCTGTCTCACTGTCAATTAGTCGATGGGTTTATCCACTAGACTAGTATCATAAGCACTGGAATTAAAAGAACACAAACATTAATCAATGTCAAGACAGTCTATATATAAACTAAGACAGGGTAAAAGAAAAACCATTTTTTTAAGTTTTAATTAGGGATCTATTCAATTGAGTGCCACAGAGATCAGTTCCTGAGTGGATTATTAAATACCTCAATAAAAAGAATTCAGCAAAGAATATAAAGTTTACAAAACTAATACATTCTGAGGTCAACCTATTCTCTAGAATAAATTCAAACTGTTTGATACCACACACACACAAAACAACAAAACAACCAAACAACCAAATAAATAAATAAAAACCAAATCAAACACCCAAATCCCAAAACTTGCTTGTTATTAAACACAATTAACTTACTAAAATAATGTAATATTAACAATTAATAAGATTATCTGCCTATTAGTACACAAAACCATCCTCTCCCTAACCTTATATTTAAGTAGTATATATGCTTCTGTGCTCCTTGCATGGTATTTGTACCGTGATAGCTTGATTGCTTCATCATGGACTCTGCTCAGGCAGAAGGCATGCCACTAACAGGAGCTATGGGAAAAACAAGCTCTAATGTGTTTATTGGCTGCGCAGATATAACTGCACTCCTTTACTTATCTTACAAATACAGTATGACGTGTAAGATGACGTTCTTCTCTCAATAAAACTTTGTAAAAGCTTCAGGTAGAACTATCTGCAAATAAGATGAATCACACCTAATGAAAACTGCTGCTTCAAGACAGCCATTAAACTCAAACGAGAAGAAGAAATTCTCTTCAAAATTCTGAACGATCGCTATTAAACATGAAATCATTCCACAGGACCATGATAATGACTGAGGTGATTGTCTCCTACGACTGTATCTATGAATGTCACCAACATATCTGGCATTAAGCTTAAATAAAGGAATATGTTTTTATTTTTAAGAGTTACTGAACTCCTAATGACAAAATGAATATTGAAGTTTTCTATATACATTTTTCTACAAATTAGTTTTTTGTCAACATTCTACTTGTACTTCTGCTTTTTAATTTTCTCTATACAGTATCGCAATTAATTAAAGACAAGCACAGTTTTGCTTTAGTTTTCAATGTATAAACCAAAGGCTCCCGACCGGGTATTTCTATTAAGTTTCCTGATTTAAGCAGGGGCTGAAACACATTCTTCATTTTTACTCTAAATTTATTATTACAACAATACTGGCAAGAGGAAGAAAGACTGTTACTGAATATATCTTCTACAACTGAACGTCTCCTTGGAAAAACGCAACCTTATTCATAATAGACCAGAATCAAGATATTATGTTTCCAGAAAAAAAATATTCTGCATTCTAAAGTAACAGTACAATTTTCTGTAGTAGTTATTAGTTAGAGATGCATGAAAAATTCTGTTGAAAAATCTGACTAACAATATTTAGTTGAGAACACACAATTCCTATGATATAGCAGAAAGTACAAAGGTAACTGAGATACAGTTTTGCAGAAACAATGCAAAAAAACCTCAAGCAACTTGTCAATTACTATTCTGACGATCAGCAAAACCAGACTGCAAGAATTACTGATGACAGCTCACTGAGTGAAAAGATGTGAAAGCCATAGTAAACACTACAATTATTGGAATACGAAAATATTTTTCACGTATTTACATGAATATACAGTTTTAACTATAAAAGATTGATTTGTATTTTAGCATGTGCACTACTTATTCCAAATAGCATAAGGGAACACAAATACTGCCTCTCAACCCATTCTAAATAAATTTGGCCCAATGGATACTTGGACACTATTCCTGAATGAAGGTAATATTCACACTTTCCTTCCTAAGAAAGTAACATTTTGCTCTACATTCAAAGAAAATAAATCAAAAATTATAAGCTTTCACTTGAGTTAGTGTTTTGATTCAAGTTCTTCGATTCAAGTTCTTCTTCCTGTTTCAAATTCTTCTACATTTCTATATTTAAAAGGATGAGAACGGACTTGAGTGCTAAGGCCAGAAGACATTATTCCTGTTCTCCAGTAAGCTTTGTGATGTATTTCATTTGTTTGTATGCATTAGTCTATTTAGGATTGTCAGAAACTGTATTTAGCTCTTTTACTTGCAGTAATCCAGGTACTTCAAACTACACTTAAGATTTTTGTTACTCTCATCTGTGCTATGCAAATAGGTGATCAGCTGAAGATTTCTAACAGTTCTGAGATTGACACTCCTCCACTGAATTCAAGGAACCTGGTTCATTAAGAATTAGTGAAACATTTCAAGCAATTTACGAAAAGTTTGTGATTTTTTGTTTTACTTCAGTACACCTGTAAGTTTGCAGTATATAAATGCAAGAAATAGTTTTATCCACTCATATGATTCAGTTTTCTAGCCCTAGAATAGAATTTTACTTGTCAAGATTACACTAAAAAGAATCGGTGCATTTCCTTGCAAAGGAAACTACAAGTTATATTTGTGATTGAGAGAAGTGTAAAATAAAGTGCCCAAGTTTCAAAGCTTCCCAAACATTCAGTGAAAATAGAATCACTTACATTGGAAAACACCTTTAAGATCATGAAATACAACAATCATTCTAACATTACAAATCTACTGCTAAACCATGTCCGTAAGCGCCACATCCATATCTACAAAGGCAGATGTGAATCAATTAAATCAGACATCATAATATATCAACCTCTAATTCCTTTTCATTTTCAATATTAATACTAACAGAGCAGAAATGCAGCATGACATTTTCAATTCTAATACTTCTTTTTTTAACATTAAAATTTATACAAAATTTTAATAGAAAAATACTAAACCTGTTCAGATGTGTTATCACATATTTGAAGACATCGTAGTTCACTGGGTGGAATTTCCTCACAATTTCTTTCAACTCATGTAGCCGTTCTGTCTTATCCAAGATCTCTACAGAAATAAGTGACATTTTTTCACACATTTAGAAAGAAATGCTGAGCAAAGTCTTTTTCCAACTCTAATAAGTACAGAGAGAAACAGAAAGTGAGAAAATATTCAATAAAATTCCTATTTACGTGCATTACTGCAAAGAATTAGTTTCGACTTATTAAGAAAAGGTATCTAAATACAAAAAATGTTTTTTCTGTTTTTAGATAGAATTATTTACTGCTATTTAATGGTGTTTTTAACAGATCATCTTGATCAACTTGTTGTAGGTAACTTACAATGATACAGGGAAGCCTTTAAGATTTTCCACTGTTTGCGTTCTTAACACATACATACAGATCATAGTTTCACAAAGTTTTGGGGGATGAAAGACATTTTCATGAGCTTATAAAACCTTAAGCTTACCACTCAAATAATAAAAAATTATGAATAAGCCTGGTGCAGCCATTTTAACACAAATTTTCACAGGCTCAATGGATATTATTTATGTTTTATGAGGAAGCAAGCAATAGGAAAAGGACTATGGTAAAAAATAACAGATTATAGAAATTAACAGCAAGTAAGTGCTTCTTGTGACATCAAATTACATACAGCAAGAAGCTGACACTGGCTTAAAATTTGAAATAAACTTGCACTTTGGTTCAGATATCTCAGAATTCCAGAATAGTGTTATACTGTAGAAAAGCTGTGGAAAATGACTCTCTTGCAATAAAATCATTAACACTGGTGTGAGAATTAGATGAATCCATGCTATACCAGCAACCATTCAAGTATTAAAGAACACTAGCTTCCTTTCTCAAAATGATTTTTCATAAGCTGCTGTTACACCTATTCACATTTTTGCCATATCCTACTTTGTAAAAAGGTTTGTTTCAATAGAAAAACTTCAAATCTTATTTAAGCCTGGGATGCTACAGTAATACACAATTTCTTGGTAATAGGTAATCAGTAAAGCTTGTCCTAATCAGCTTAGAAAAATCTTAAATTGATAAGAAAAAACACCTAACTACATTATACAAGGGATTTGCCTAAAAGTTAAACTATCAAAAAACGTCATTCAAAAATACTAAATTTCTAGTGTAACACACATTAATCTAGTCTACACTGAAGCCTTAGGTTCACAGCACTATTGTCACATTTTCAACAACAACAAAAAAAAAACAACATGGGAAAAACGTGAAGCAGTACTTTCCTAAATAGTTCATTGCCAGTCTAATTGCCCAAATTGAATAACAGAATCATAGAATGGCCCGGGTTGAAAAAAACCTCTAATACCATCTAGTTTCAACCCTCCCATGGGTTGCCAATGACTAGACCGGGCTGCCCAGAGCCACATCCAGCCTTGCCTTGACTGTCTCCAGGGATGGAGCATCCATAACCTCTCTGGGCAACCTGTTCCACTGTGCCACCACCCTCTCTGTGAAAAACTTCCTCCTAACATCTAACCTAAATCTCCTGTCTTAGTTTAAAATCGTTCTCCCTTATCCTGTCACTATCAATCCATGTAAAGTCATTCCCCCTCCTGTTTATATGTTCCCTTCAAGTACTGGACGGCCACAATGACATTCCTCAGAGCCTTCTTTTCTCCAAGTTAAATAAGCCCAGTTCCCTCAACCTTTCCTCACAGGAGAGGTACTCCAGCCCTCTGATAATTTTAGTGGCGCTCTTCAAGACCCATTCCAAGAGCTCCACATCTTTTTTGTGCTGGGTGCCCCAGGCCTGAATGCAGTACTCCAGATGGAGCCTCCCAAGAGCTGAGTAAAGGGAGACAATCACCTCCCTCTCCCTGCTGGCCACCCCTTTTTTAATGCAGCCCTTCGGGATGCAAGCGCACACTGCTGGCTTGTGTTCAGCTTCTCATGCACCAGAACCCCTCAAATCCTTCTTTGCAGGGCTGCTCTCCAGGAGTTCTTCCCCCAGTCTGCATAAATAGCTGGGATTGCCTGGCCCAAGTGCAACCCCTTGCACTTGGCCTTGAACCCCATTAGGTTCACTCAGGCCCACTTCTCCAAATTGAGAAAGATATTCTTTAAAAGGAGAACAGCGCAATCACATTTTCAAGTTTGAAACATTAGTAAACACAATTAACCTTTTCATCCTACACAAAGTTCAGAAGAATTTGAAAAACATTTCAAAGAGATTCACCATAACATTCCACAGACATGTGACTTCTAAAGGCTATTTTGAATTTAAGACTTTATTAAATCAAGGTATGCTTTTTCCACCCCTGTAAACAACTACGATACTTTTTCAAGTGCTAACATTGCAGTGCCAATAGCAGGAAAAGGAGATTCCTCCAATTAAATTTCCTAGACAGTGGGGAAATAACAGACTACAATTTATTTAGAATAACTAATGTAATCATCATATAATTCTGTTCTCATCATTTAATCCTGTTAATTTTGAAGAACACTAAAACAAGGGTAAACCTAAGCAATTAAAAAAATAAGTCAGTGCAGCAAGCCTTGTAAACTTACAATGAATTAAAAACTGCAATAACAGTAAACAATGTAAAAAAATAAAATGAAGGCAATAACATTCTTTCTTACTTACTTGATGCTTCTAATAACTCTTGATGCAAAGAGTAAGGAATTAATGGATCTGGCAAATCTGCAAAAAAAGCTTTAAGAGCCCCAGCCACAGCATTTACTGTCACTTCCATAGATTCTAGACTGATACTATGATCTGGAAGACAAAATCAAAAGTAGTTTAAGCAAAATCTACAGTTATGATTTTTCATAATATTTTTACAAAAGCGAGAATTTATTTGAAATGCTGAAAATGAAAACATTGTCTAGCATTTGTCAACAACAGAGAAAACCAGCGGGTAAACTGCCATTGCTTTGACAATATTAAGAAAGCAGTAGATAAAAAATAAGATTGTCTAACTCTCAGTGTGGACTAAAATGCTTTTCTATTTGACACCAATCCATTTCTGATAATTAATCCTGCCCAAGAATATGAGTTTCAAAATCTACATCCCAAATTTTGTTGAAAACTGGCACAGACTATACCAATATGCAGCATTTTGTTTTAACTGGATACAAGATTCTATCCCATCCATGGTTTACACACAGCTTCATTAGTTACATATAATCTCGACTGTATCACTACAACCTAACAAAGAGGAAAGCACTCAGTGCTAGGGAGGATCAGCTTGAATGTAAAACTCATTTACACTGGCTGCACTGTCTTATAAATCCATGAAGAATTCAAGTTCTTTTGGCTTTAAAATAATGAAATCTGTCATTACCTTGATCAAACTGCTTCTGAATGTTGTCTTGATCTGTTTTATTCCCACTAACACGGTACAGCCCTTCAGTACATAATCCTTAGGAGGGAAAAAATATATTCAAAAATAGGTTATGTACTACAGAGCAAAACAGAGTCGGCTGTAAGCACCTACTGAGAAACAGTACATAGTGCCTAAAAAGTAACGTTAACCATTGCAGTGCTAAATATCAATCTGTGGAATACCAGTTGCATTTTGAGTTCACTGTTCCATTTAATGTGAGTCAGGAGTGGAAAGACTGCTAGGAAGCGAAGGCTCTCCAGGGTTCTCATCACTACCTTGTCTTACAACATGTTACAGAGTTGTCATAATTACAGCAGGCATCCTAGGTAAATAGCATTACAATAGAAATCCACGTCTTTATCACAAATATACAAACACAGATGCAAACACATACAGACACTTGCTCACTCCACTCCATTTTGTATGTCTTGTATCATAATGCGATCTGTTTTACCCACAGCTATTCACTAAGTGGAAGCATCTGATCTGCTAATCACAGTTACCAATAATCTTTTTCTTTGTTAATTTGGAAACCATTAAGGAAGACAACCAGTATACAGTGCCATAAATCTACCTTTCATGGCTGCAAAATTATCCATATGCTGCACACATAGCAGTACATGGTTTATGAAAAAATCAAGTTCTAGAGCTCTGTGCAACTTCCTGGGTCTCTACCATTGCAGACAAGTAGCTGAATGCTTTTTTACAGTATCAGATCAATACAGAAACTTATCCTCTGTCATGTAAAATCTAAATGTTTATGTTACTGAGAAATATGAGGAATCCTGCTAATATGGTCAAAATACAGAATGCACTTAATTGCTTAAAACCACTCATTATTACTCAATTCCACTTTTCCCTCTTAACTCCCTTCACAATTTGCATTTCTCTTTACTAGCTCCATCAAAGCTACCATAGTAAGTTTTGATTATTTTTTCTTCAATAAACCTTTATTTTAGCTCTCCAATTCCATAGCCAAGAGTTTTCTCTTCTAAATATTTACCTAAACAGAAAATGCTCAAAAAACAATAGTGTCATTCAGAGATGTCATCAAAAAGCACCAGCAGATAAAAATTGGTGGCAAAGAGCAAAAGTTGGGATTCAATAGTTCCCACAGCTGGAGGGGCTTAAAATGTGTCTTCAAAACAGTGTCCTGAATGTTATCAGACAAAAATACTCTGTGTTCCTCTTACCAAATTTGTAACTAAAGATAAACAAAAAAACCCACTGGTAGATAACAACAAGCAAGGATCATTTAATATGTGAGAATTCTCCGTTGCAGCTCCTCCAGCCTCAGGCTATTCTGTGTTTTATCCAACTACTATTCAATTTCTTTCTGTACAAAGGGAATTGAATCTGTTGCAATAGCATTTTCTGAGAAGTCCAATTCAGTTGCTGTTTAGTAGTAGTGTTTAAATCTTGAATACTTGAACTGGTCTGCTGTGGAGACAGAGATGGTCTGTTGTAATATTTAGTAGTTATTCTTCCAATTTTAGTTAATTCTTCCAATTTTATCACACAGCATACACCTCTTTGTTCAGACTAGCATAGCTCTGAGATACTGAAAAAGATAAGGTACAGAACTTCAGAAACATTTCAAGAGATGTCTTCTGAAATGAAGCATCTTTCAAGAACAGCAGCTAAATGCTGCAATTCTGGATTAAGCTAACTAAATTAGTCTTCAAAATTCCTCACATAAGTACTTCCTCTTCCTCGTATATATATATGCTTGTAGGTTCTGTAACATTAAGGTCTTCAAGAACAACACCGTAGTTCACCAGTTTTAGATTTTAACCACCACAGCTCTCAGTTCCTCTAAAGAACACATTTACTTCAGAACAAGGTCTCCTAAGGCAACATCCACTTCCCAAGCCAGTAAGTCGTATATGGCAGAGGACAGGCAGAAGCAGTGAGAGGAGGAGCAGTGGGAGAAGAAAACAGCTGTTTTTCTGTGATATATCCTCCCATCTTCCTGCAGATGGTGGCTTGCATAGTATTTTGCATGGGGAGTTGTACTCACCATTTGAGGAATTATCCTCCATTAATCCATCTAACTCCCCTGAAGCCATTCAACTGTGGACTTTATAACAACCTGTGGCAGTTCCATATCTCAGTAATAGACACTGTGAAAACACACTGTTTTTATTGCTCAGGATCTGAAGTTTTTCAAGATTTTTTTTACGTGTTAAAAAGCAGGCAGTTCTCTCTGTCAGCACCACTCATGTTCTTTGTTTTCTTTTGATTTATATAATTTTCCTTTCTCAGTAATTTTCTAAGCTAATTAGCTTAGCCCTTCTTTGTCCAAAATTTAACATTATTGTTCTATGCTGTTTCTTTTCCAAGCTCTTTTTTACTTTAAGACAGATTGTTCCAAATTGTAACTAACGAATTACATGGAATTACATAATTGTTTTTTCTCCCCATTCATTCTCTCTTTTTAGTTCCTTTAATTCCTCTTCCTTGTTTAATACCAAGTTCTGTGAGCTGATGTTTTTAGACAGCTTCTATGATGATTTTAGAGACTTTGCTTGATTGACAACAGCTACACCAATATTTAGCTTGCCTAAGAGTCACACAGTATCTGCCAACTTGGCAGCAGTAGCCAGGTTCTCAATATCATTGTACTGTCCACATCTCTGAACACATGCCATTTAATCACAATTAGTCTGTTCCTCCACAGTTTAATTCCTTCCCCTATGGTGACCAACTGAATTTTTTAGGAATCATTTGCGACTACAGCAGCCAAGATAATCATTCTTACAGTTACCTTTGTAAACTTTGTGATCTGTATCATCACGCCATAATTTTATTCCACAGATTGACCCAGCATAACTCTGCTCAATCCCTATGCTATGCAGACTATAAAGAACTAAAGGAACCTCCACCTGACTGACCCAGAACAATAATTTGAGAACAATATTTTGAACAGCAATTAATTTACTTCTGCTAACTAATTCCAAAGTCACAAAGCATAAACTGATCATCAGCACTGCAATTTCCTATCCCACGTCAATTTTGAAGTGATCACAGTATCACTCTGGTTTTAAGGGAGCTCAGGAGCTCATCTACTGCAACCTCCCACTCAAACACAGAGTAATGCTAAATTCAGCTTAAATTGGTAGGCCTTTTTCTAACCTGATCTTGAATACCTCTGAGGACAGAGTGTCATCAACATCTTTGGGCAACCTGAATCACTGTTTAAATAACCCTCAGAAGAAAAAAAAATTCTACCTACTTGAAACCTCCAGTTTTAATAATTATCATTTCTAGCCCTCTAGTTTAGGATGCACTACCAACACATGCTTAGTCTGCTTACCATGAGGGCCCTCCACATCCTTCCCAACAGCACTGCTATCCAGCAAGCCAAGCCCTCAGCACTTAGTGCTGCAAGAATTTAGTCTTTGCACGTGTCCTCACCGAATTCCACAAAGTTTCTGTTGTCCCATTCTTCCCCCTCGTCCACATCTCCCAGAATAGAAGCCCTGGCCTTGAACGCATTAACACCAACTCCTTGTTCTAGGGTGATTCGTAAACTAGAAGAGAGTTCACGTTGCATTCTAGAGCTATTTAATTCCGTTACTGTCCAGAATCAAGAACACAGAATCATGGCCTATGTTTTTTTTTTTCCTACACATATAGCTTCATGGATAGGTAAGCTAACTTATGGCTGAAAAGCTTGAGTAACTCCCTGCTTGATCAATCAATTCCTTTAATTCTTCTTTCCCTGCTCTACTGATACATAGTCCTGCTCCTTGCCTTGCATCTGAACTGACATATATTTGAACTTTAATTTGCCAGATGCAATACAAAACAGCAGGACCCAAGTCTACTTTTGCCAAGTCAGTGAACTGACAAGCACCCAGAAAAAGAAGTGGCAGAAGCATGCAGCAAGAGAGGATCTTCAGAACTTACTGGTTACTACACTTTTTTACTAAACATACCTTAAAATTTTGGGTCCCATACACAACAGTTAAGGGAAGGGCCCTCATCCAATTTTGTTTCTCTGTTCAACAGAATGGACTTCTATAAGCTCTCCCAAGCCATATGAATAAGAGATAATCCATCTTGAATTTATGGATTTTGTGGCCACTGGATTTCAATGATACATGCCAGCCTTTTTACCTCATGTGGCTCCACTGACTCATTCTCTCATACAGCTCTTTGCCTATTTATTCACTGTCCTCATTCTCTTAAGACAAATATTGCATTATCTGCTTTTAGTATAAAAATCTAGCTTAGTGGCAGATTAAGTGAAAAAACCTGGGTATACTTCATAGAAAACAATATTTCTTTACTCATTCTACCTCCAAAACTGCAACTTAACCAAAAAAATGTTAACAAGCTGTAATTACTTTCCAAACATACAATTTCTGATTTCAACTGTAGCTCTCCAAGGAGATTATTCAAGACACTAATGTGGCTCTATCAAATCGACTCACACTACTTTGTTCCAATCAATGTCTCACATATACAGAGTAACTTAATAAATTATTACAATAGATATTAGCCTAGTACATTTCTCCTTCCTTCATGGTTTCATGTATCGTTAACATCATAGTAACATTACTGATTTTTTATTAAGTACTGAATTTAAAATTAATAATCTTGTCAATTAAGGACATACCAATATTCTACAATGATTTTTTTAATATTGAAAACCCAAGGAAAAACATAGTGAATTCCTGTTGTTACTAGTGGAGTTGCATAAAGTCAAGCACTACATGTATTAAATTGAAAACTGTTATGTTTTCATAATATTTTATTTCTTCTTATTAGTAAACAGACTGAAATGTCATTTTTATCAAACTTTTCATTTATCATTTAACAACACAGACAAAAAAATCCAAAACACCGATTAAGGTCATGCACTGCTGAAGTATTACAGAATATCCTCCTTACCCTCCATATGACAACTCTAACAGGGAAATGAATAATCACAGCATTTATTCTATTGAAACAGTTACAGAACAGCTGAGATTCAAACATTATCTCAATTCTGCTGTCTACGATAAGAAAAAAATATGATGTACTAAAAACCAGAACTTTCTACATTGGACAGAATCTAAAAGAAAATTAACAAAAAAAAAAAAAAAAAAAAAAAAAAAAACCTGATAAATTATCTTTTCTCCTAAATCATACCACAGCAATACCAGCTCCACAGAAAAACAGTCCCAACAATTTACTTAAAAATCTAAACTCAACTTTACTTTTGATATTACATATGCTTCCCTGCTGTGTAAGTAAATCTAGTTTGCAGAACACTAGTATACTTACTTCAAGTGTCTATTTTAAGCCATGAAACAAAATGACCTGCTATTCTTTCAACCAGGAGAAAGAACAAAACGCACCAGAAATATTCTATCCTCAAAACCTTATTTGAGAAGCCCTCAACTGAAAATAACTACTACTGTCAAACAGTCTATTTAAATAGCTGCCTTCAAATGCAAGTTACATAGTGATTTAATAAGAATGTGACCGAGGTAAAAGAACACAAACACCAGCAGCTTGTAAGTAATGTTATGTCACCAAAAATATTAAAGTGCTTATGTAGTCAGTAAATGTTACAGGTAACCTTTTACTTTATGATAAAAAGGTTACAGGCAAAATTACCAGAAAATAACTTTTCCTAAAAGCGTTCTATCGATGTACAAAGAAATTTAATGGAAATCTTGATAAATTCACCATTATCAAATTACTTACCAAACAATTAAAAATTCTTTTCATCATCTCACTCAGTGAGTCAACATGAGCTCTGACAACCAATTGAAAGATTACTCAACCTGCTATAATTCCAATGAATTCCAAAATGAAAGGCTTGGAGAGAAAACAACTTTGCAATAACCACAATCTGTGAATAGCCACACAAAGTTTGCTTACGGTATTTAGGCAAGGTTTCCTTAATCCTTAACCAGAAGTGGCAGTTATTTAAGATAATGTTACATGATAAAACATTTGTTTTAATCAGCTGGATCTAAGAAAACAGAATTCTATGGGCTATTCCTGTCTTGTACTATTAATATCAATAACAGTGCACACTGTAGCCATGAGGGTTCTGATACATACTTAACCATTTACTAGGTTTAGGTAGGCTCAAGCATTAAGCACTTCACTCCCTTACTTTAAATGCTATAAAGACAAGTTCCAAAAAATAAAAAAATAGAAATAAAATCAAGTCCCAGATTTTTATGGTTTTTCTGTTTGTTTGTTTTAACAGAAATTATTTGTCTCCATATAGATAAATTAGTGTGGAATTAAAATTCTTGCTGGAAAATATCAATCTAAACAGGAACACAGAGAAAATATCTTCAGATGTAGGTATCTAATCATCTAGACCTTGAGTTAATATTCCCTATCTTCAGCAGATCTACCTTCATCCTGAGAAGATTTTATGGCTCCTTCATATAAAAATAATAAATCTGTTGAGTCAGAAAAGGCTAGAATTTTTCAGCTCTTGGATTTACTTTAATTTTTCCAAATCATTCCTCTTCCTTTTTAAAATTTTTTATTTTTTAATTTTTTTTTAATGTGGGGACATTTCAGAACAGCACAATAAGACAAAAAAACCTGCAAACATTTTCTATATGCTCTCAATTTTTTAACATTTACGTTGGAATCTTCAATAACACTTGCTGATCTTACCTGAGCATCCAAAGCAAAACAGTGAAAACTGTGAGAAAACTCAGTACTTTTTGCCTCAGGCACAGTTTAGAAAAGTATGTATATTATGTATACATAAGGCAGAGAGAGAGTACAGTAAAAATTGACACTGGCCCTTCAATTTGAGGTTAACTCTACCTTCGTTAGAAAAAAAAATCAATTTAGCCACAATGCTAATTAAATTTGATAATACAAAGGGAAGGAGCTGAACACAATGAAGTATCTTAAAGAGAAAAGCTAAGCTCTTAACGTCCACTGTAAAAGAAACATACTGACTAGTTTCCTTCAAGCAGATGTGGAATAAGGCTACAGCTCTTGATTAAAAACAAAGATGATGAACATCCATAGTGGTGCATCAGAAGCTCAGTGAGCACTAATAGTACTCAATAAGAGACAGCTGAACTACTGCAGGACTCCCCAGAGCCAAGCACCCAATACATTATCTTTACCAATTGAAAATGTTACCATTCAGGACTCTAGCCTGAAACAAACAGATCTGGACTTGCCTTCTGCAGACTGATCATCTCCAAAACTGTATTTGTCGAACCTTCTTCCAGATAAATGTACATCATTGACTTTGGGACTACTTCAGGAGAGGACTTGAGCAACACAAGTAAAATTTTTATTTCCCTTGTAATACACTTCTCCCTCAAAGGCAAAAATAGATAGCAGTTCTGCACAAGAACTACGGCACACGGTCTGAACTTCATCAGATACCTACTGGATATTAACCCAGTATAAAAATAACATACGCTAAAAATAAAACTCCCACAGCCAAGTATGAGAGTTGAAAAGAACAACCAAATCTACTTAAAGAGAATCCACAGAAGAAAAACTGCAATAAAGATCAAAAATAGAGGTTTTGTTCCATTTTTACAAAATGATTAACAGAAACAGCCAGATAACTACTGTCTTCAGAATTACAAACAAAGCACAGAAATGGCACAAGGTCTGTGCAAGTTGCACACATGGCCAGAATTAAAGTTCTCCAGCTTTCTGGATCTGCAGAAAGAACTAATCTATAAGTAATCAACTAGAGGAAAAGCAACATCTCCCACGTCATCACTTTTGAGGTGCCCTGCTTATTTTGAACACAACAGCCGCTTAACTAAATATCTTATCCTACAAAGACAGGTCATTAGAGAACAAAAAAGTGTTAAGGTGACTGAGTGCTTCAATCTGATGATTATGAGTAAAAAAGACAGCTAATAACATTTCCATTCTATTACAGTTCTCTCTCCTCATCCTATAAGCTAGTAAAAACAATCCTTTCAGAGAAACGCTAGGCTTTCTTTAAAATAAGTCCACCACGATGTCAAGGTATCAGACAACATCATTTTCAAGGAATTTTCATTAGGCTTGGATTTACTTTACAATTTAGCAGTTGTTGGTTGAAAGTATTCTTACAAAGCTAAAAATGCTCAAATTCAAGATATTATTTTAAAAAATCTGTAGTATTTAGAAAAAGTCTTTTGTTACTGGTGAAATATCTGTTTTTGTACAGTATATATATTATCTGCAAGAAGCCATTTATAAAGAATACAAATTCAGACCACAACTCTTTCAAAATAACGCTTTTGTTGACTATACAATGGCAAACAAAATAAGTATTAAATGACCTGCACCACTCTATTACTCTTTGCTCTTCTTTCACTTTCCCCATTTTTTCCTGGGTGAGGAGGGGAAAAGGAAAGCAAAAGGGAAGAAATTCTCTCACCTGCAGGCAAAGAATCAATCAGAGATAAAGGTTATACTTAGATCTCTGACAGATCAGTGCCTGGGGTTTCAACCTTTTTTGCTGCTTTTTTTTTTAATTGTACTAACACACTATAGAAGTCTTCAGAGGTAGCTATTAGACTTACGGCCTGTAATAGATTATCTGGAAATGCTTACTATTCTTCAAGGTGTGAGCAAAATTGAATTTTAATTTCAGAAAGAAAACTCTTTGGTTTTATTCTTGTTAAAATAGTTACTGCCACCTTAGAGCAAAAAAAATTGTATTATAGAACTAAGGAAACATTGACAAAGGTGCCATTTTACTCTCTACACTCAACAATATCAAACAACAGGCACTGCCAAAATATGCTCATGTTTCATAACCACCTGCAAATACATCAGTAGAGCATTTAATGCAACCTCAGAGCAAAGAAGAGGTGCACACAAAGGAAAAGTTATTGTTCTCCATCTTAAAAGCTGAACAACAGAAAAAAACATGAAATACACATGAAACTCAAAATAACGCCCCTGTCCCAATGAAGTCCTCTTTTGGACCAGTAAGATCACTTTATTTCCCTCATGACCATGTAAGTAAATAGGCTGAAAGCAAGACAGGGCTCAAAACACATGACTAGAAAGCCAGGTAGAAGAAATAGATGAAAACCATACCTTAGTGAAAACAGACATGTTAATACTGTACAACAAGTGGAAAATCTGGAAATTAAATAGATCATTTGGTACTTTTAACATAGAAATTCACAGTATTCAGACAAAAGATTTTCCTTCGCAACAAGTAAAATACAAATATAGGATTACCAGCAAAAAAAAAAAAAAAGAGTTGACTAATTAAACCATATGGAATATCTGAAAGTGGATTTCAGAGCTTCTTAGTATATCACTAAAAATACACTGGCAACAGTGAGCCATGCAAGACTGCAATGCTCCTGGTTTAAAAGTCATTTGAAATTAGAAAATGAAGTTGTTTTTCTCAATTACAGTAAACAAATGTTACACTTCAAATGTTGGTATAGTACAATTGAAATATTAGTTTAAACAATAAAAAAAAAATTACATGTTAAACATACAATTTCAAGAACATAACCTATTTCTAAAATGTGCTTTTCCCACAATAAAGTTGTTTATTCTGGGCATAAAATTCTAGAGTGCTTTAAAACAAAAAATGAGAGGCACTGCTTAATCTGCATGTGGGAAAGTTCTCCTGCAATAATTTTCCTAACTTACCTGTATCTTCAATGAATTGCACACACTTTTCAACAAACAGAGGTATGGGTTTCTCAGATGTAACCAGGTCTTGTAGGGGCATCCCGAAGTAATTACTTTCCCAGTTTCTACGGATTGGAGGATTGAATGTCTTAACTTTCTTTTTTTGCTACAACAAAAGAGAGTTATTTAAGTAATAATTATTTAAGTAATATTCAAGTAACATCACAACCAACTCAAGCACAGAATCACACATATCGCACATTAAAAAAAACCTCTACAGCAAACTGAATAAAAACAAAGGTACCCTGAAAGTAGCATTCACTAGATAAACAGCACTCCAATCACTTCCAAAAGATTTACTCACCTTTGCTCCATACCTAACAACTTCCAGCATGACTCACAGAGGAATCTACATAAAGTACAGTTTGATCACAGGTCTATAGAAGTTTTTCAAATAAGAGTGTAGTGTTTCCTATCACCAGACAATGCCCTCTGCATGCCATTCAAAGACAATAATCTTTATAGTACAACTATTCTACAGGTTTAATGTCACAGAATGTCTAACAATAAATCACAGAGTAAGAGTTGCAGGCACTAGTATAAACAAGACTGTTACAGGGAAGTACTACTGAAGGCGTGTGTTTTTAGTGAAAAGGAAGTTTGGTCTCAATCAAAAGATCAAGACAATCAAGATTTGTTGCCTGTTTTCTCCACAGCCCCCTCCAACCTACTGTTGGAAGAACTTTGCACACTTTTAACTAATAAATTCACTTTCAATTATCCAGAGTACCATACAATACCAGATTCCATGTTTCATTTCTGAGTGTTAAGACAATAAGAGATGGTCACATAAGTGGCTTTACCCTACGGGAATGGAATTAATATAATCAACTCTAGCATTCTATTTAAGTTTATGCACAGCAAAAACTGTAAGCTAAAAGCAGCTATGCTGTCATATAGAAGCTCACTTGCCCATTTTGTTTTCTTTCACTTAATGCAGAGTACAAAGATTTAAATTTAATAACAAAGTTTCCACACTATGTTACAACTTACAGTAAGACTGTATCTCATGTAACCAGTTATGTAAAACACACCACCACTACGTTTCTAGGTTTAACAGTTAGAAAACTCTTAATTTAACCTCTTTCGCAAAACATCTGGAATTTTGTACCATCAAATTCACTTACTGAGGTCTTACAGACTACCTAGAACTTCAAGCTAGAAAAGTGTATGTTCATCACTGACTTGCTCATTGAGAGGCAACGAGTTGAAGTGTAACTCTATGGGAGAAGATGGAAACCACATTTCTCCAGCCATCATCCTGAAGCACTGTGGAACTTCTCCAACAACCGATGACGAGATTGGTTAATCCAAACCATTCAACAGCCTAATGAACAAGTACAGCTTTTTAATGTGTAAAGTTTTGAGGTTAATTTCTGCCTGTTGGAAGTGGCATTAGCATACCTGTTACTGACCACAGTAACAGTCAACAAAAGATTGGATTTATCTTTAAAATTCTGAATTTCTATAAAAAGTTCGGCATTTATAATTTAGAAGAAAGAAACAAGCATTAGCAAATTCTTCAAACCATTAGAAAGAAACTGCTCACCAGAAATGTTTTCCTCCCTAAGTTTTATATTAATTTTATTTTTTACTTAAAAAAATAAAAATTTAAAAGTTGGATAACACTTCAAGATAAGCTTCCATGGCTAAAGGGCACAACATCTGGAAGTGTTCTTTCAACTGTCAACTCTTCAACTAACTTTTATTTCTCTTGGATAAGACACCATTGGTTCCTCCACTACGTGCCTTCAGGTTGGAAACAGCTTTAACTTCTCACTGCCGCAGTTCCCTGCTTCCAAGTCTCCAGCACTCCCCTCAGTTCATTGGCCATTTTCTCCATAGTGGCAAAATCTTATTTACTTAGGGAACAAATACATTACAGTTCAGAAGAAACTGAAAGGGCCAAGCTGAAGCTATGTATAAAGAACATGTAAAACTCGGTGAACACCGGTGTCAAATGCTGAGCGAAAGACCATTTTAGAGATGCATGCATTAACACAATGAAGAAAGCAAATAATAATTGAAATCAATTTTCTTTCAAGATGTTCAGCACACATCCACACCATCTTCGAACAAACAGTATAAAAACACTCATATATTTCAAACACAACAGACAAACAGGCTGCCACTTTGATAAAGACACGATATTAACATAACTAATAATGTTTATTACAGTGAAAAGCAATCTGGTAAATGAAATCAGAAACTAAGATTTCACCAAGAATGTAAACGAAATTATAGCAAAGAATACAAGGAAAAAGAAAGCCATAACCAGAAGTCCTTTTCAAACTGAAAAGGGAAAACAATTGTTTTAGTTCCACTGCAAAAACGTTAAATTAAGATTTTGTAAGATACAACTGAAGTTAGAATGGCAATTTTATCAGCTTATTCCCATTATGTATCAATTTCCTCTCTATACTGTGATATATATATTAAAGTATCTCTTTTCTCATTACCCTGTTTTTTGATGCAGTGAGCAGGCAAAAATCTCCAAATGAAATCATTCTGCAAACAGCACATTATACACAATCTTCACAATAATATAGCTTCAAACTAATAACACATCTTTAACATAATAAAACAAAGTTATTTCCTGATTCGAGATGTTCTCTCTTCCCTTAAGTTGCATATCTAGTCTCCTTAAGCTTGGAACTTATCAACAGAAAGACGCACTACTGTGCCAAGGACTTCATTTTTGTTCAACTGTCCAAATGAGTTCAGAAAAAACAGAGGTCTTATCTCTACAATTTTCTAGCTTTATTACTACCTTCATTAAAAGCTAACTTTAATCCCTTTTCTCAGCTGTAAGAAGAAAGAAGTCAGCTTTTCTTATCCATCAATCTTATGGAACTTTTATAGGAGCCAGTTCCTAGCATATATTTTTGAGAGTAAAATCAATTTCTAAAAGTTTTCAAATGTTAAGAACATTAGAACAAAACCAGTTAAACTACACAGTTCGTTAAACAGCACCCTAAAAGACTTGAATTATTTCTAACCTTTTCAGATTTTGGTAGTGAGATTATTTTTGCCTTTTACTTTTAAGCCACCCTTCTCCACAGCATAGCAGTTAAATAATACTGAATGCAGTAAGCACTACGGTAGGTACAGTCAGAATGTTTTGCATGGCTTCTCCTAAATCATAATAAAGAAGAACAATCAGGTACCAAGTCAGAAAAGATAAGCACCAGCAAAAAGATGTCAGCTAATCTTAGCAAAAAAAAAAACAAACTCAAACAGCTGTGTCATATGACATAGCTTAATGTCAATAATTAAAGCTGAAATCCTCTGTTTTTGTGTAAATTTGATATTTTATTTTTATAAATGAGTCTTACACCATCTCCATCGTGAGTTCTACCACTTGCTGCTTGCCAAAAGCCTACAAAGATGCCTCTCTTCACTCCCTAACAGTGGACCAAACTCCAGGAGGACCCTTTTATTTCTGCATGAAAGCATTCCAACTCCGGGAATCCCAAACTTTACAAAAACATTCAATGACAACACTGCTTTAGTTTTAGTAATTTTATCACAGAAACAAGCATGTTCAGAATGATTACTTGAAGTCCTCCCAACAGAAGACAAGATGAACATGAAAACATTTATTGTAGCACCACACAGCAACTAAATCTCAATGTCTAAGCTAGAATTATTGTTATGAAAAGCATAAAAACATGAAAACGTAAGTTTAAAATATACTCAGGATTAACCCTCTTGACAATAGGTTCCAGTGAACCAGCTCAGTAGAGCTCATGTTCTGGCATAACTAGTCTGAGGTATCAGCCAGTTGTGAATCTTGAAAGTACAACGCACTGAAACAAACTGCCTAAACCTACCAATCAAATTCCTTTTGTTGAAGGGCTCTTTACTCTAGCCAGTCCTCTCTGCCCCAGTGGGACTATTCTTTTATTGTTTTTTTCCCTTCTCACCTCCCTCCCACACGAATCCCATCATCATTTGTTAATGCACGCACTACACTACTACTTTTAATGTGAAGGAAATTTTCTGCCTGCTTTATTTGCTGTCAGCCCTAAAGTCACAGAGGGCAGTCAGTATTTTCAAAACTATTAGAGTAGTTCATGAAACCACATACCATGAGCAGCATTCATTTTACAGCCTTAATAAAGCACTAACAATTTCTAATTCACGTCAAGCTCCCCAGAAACCATACAGCACATGAATAATGCAGATGATGGTCTTCAACATGCACTTTCTCCTCCTCTTACATTTACCAGTTTTAAAGTTAAAACTTGTAATATTGAGTTTTAAGCTACAGTAGCTCTAAAAGATATATGGCTACAAGTACACATTTTAAGAGTGGTATATCTGAAGAGATGAAAACTGTAAGTAACAACTTGGATCTTCCTATACTTCTCAAGGGCAAAAAATAAAATCAGTATTTCACTAAACATTCCAGTCTGAAGTAGACAGTAGTTTGCTATATCAACCACTGAATGTACAAAAAAACAGCTGAGCAAAAATTTAAGTTGGTCTCCTATTTGTCTCAAGTTTACCATGGTCTTATTAAAACTGAGATCAACATATATGGTCCCTCTATTTTCTGACACTTTTCAAAAATAGTTTCAACAAAAAATTCCATATAGTTTTGAAATTGTAGTGAGAACTAACAAGTTTAAACCTGGTAAATAGATATCAAACCTGTACTACTTATATCACCTGAGTAAAATGTTAGAAATTATCTGGATGCTATAGGACCTTTCCTGTTGAAATACCATGACAAATTTTCATATTAATTTAAAAAGGCACCTTATAATCAGTGTAAGATGAAACAGAAGGTAACACACAATCCTTTGTTGAACAGTGCTTGAAAACAAGCTTACAATGCATTATGTTTTAAAGTGCTAGTTTTTAAATCTGATTCAATACAGTTAGAAAATCCAGGTAAAACAAAACAAAACAAAAGGAATAAAAGATTATCTGACCCTGAATAATAAAAATATTGACTAGTGGTCAAAGCAAACGTAGTTAATTTCCTATTGTTTACAAGATCTCTGTAGTTAGGATTTGTTTTCATAAGAGCTTCAAATAATTTCATCTGCAGGATAAAATGAAATCCACTCATACAAGTTTTGTTCTTATATTTACAAAATAAGTATTTTGTGAAAACTTAATATTTGTAAATATTAGTTGCAAGGTAACAAGGCAAGAAGCCTGCAGAATTTCAAGATAAGAATTTGTCATTTCATTCAAATAAATTTATTCAGGATATATGCTGCTCCTCGTACACTGTGGAGGAAAAAAATACACCCACGAAACAAACACATTTGATGAGAGGGAGGAAAGAAGAATACAGCTTAAATTAGGTACCAAACATATATCAGAGGGTTTACAAAGGTAGGAGTGCTATATAAGGTGGGTGAATTTTTAAGACTCATTAATTTCATAGTAATGATAAATAATGAGTATTAACTACAATGCACAGCTGTAGATTTCCATACCATAGAGGCTTCCTGCCTGAAGTTAGCAGTACTAAACTAAGACTAGAGTCCATCTAATTAATTTAGGCTATTTAACTGACAAATAAAGAATAACATACCAATTTATCAATATTATTATTTATATATTTAAAAACACACAGTGGTTTGGGCCTTACATATTTATGGTATCAATGTAAAAACTTCCCAACTACAGCAGTTTGGGAGTGTAGTGCATATGAAGAAGTTCCTTTTGTCTGAGAGACAGGAAGGCTTCCTGTAGCACCTAGAAATGCTCACTTCCCTTCCACGTCTTGAAACTTTCTGCTTTTTCTCTGTTTTGTTCCATACTTCTAAACTCATCAAGTTGAACTGAACACAATTACTTTATTATGTGTTCTGCAACACTGCTGCTACTGGTGTTGATCAACACACAATACCACACCTCAATATTAGAGAATTTTACCTGAGGTAAGCAGAAGTTCCTACTTGTGCTATTATAAAGAGATGAATGAGCACAGGTATACATCTCATCTGGAGAGGTCTCACTAGGCAAGGTAAAAAAGCAACCAAGGTAAAGCTGCATAAAAAACTGTACTCTGTGCTTAGTAATCCTGGGCTCGTGAACACCAGTATGTAGTGTGCACTTGAAAGCTTGCTTTCAAGCACAGCCAGCCCTCATGCATGAGGTGCACACACAGCTCCACATCAACCTGGCTAAAAGGTACTATTACTCTGAAAACCAGTCCATTTTCATTTTTATCTACTATTCTTCATTTTATCTCTCTATCAGAGAAAGGTTAACAGACTGCTTGTTAGTAATATACACAAGGCTACAGAACAATTATTTTCAGAATGTTTAGAGCTATGGTAATAACTCTAATGCGTAATAAAATAGGATGAAGGCGCCTGTATCATAAATCAGATTACAATAGACTGATCCAACCTTCTCCACCAAAAATATATTCACTTTCCTTGAGGCAAAGAAAACACAGTTACCGGGCAGTTTTGCCAATCTGTACTTTAGTAAGACATTCAATGATGATATGAAATTACTGTGACGAATAGAGGAACAGAAACAGGACAATATTCAGTAACATAAAAGTCACAGTCTAATGGAAAAATCAGACACCGGAAAACTACCACCTATACTATATACTAGGAATATAGTAATTGGAATTTACTGAGGACAAGAATGGGCCTAAGGATACTAAAGTGACAGTAACTGCTGTAAAAAGTGGGTGCAACTCAACAAATACAACAGTATTTGCAATACAATCCACAGTTTCAGTCATCCTTATTCAAAAATACAAACTCAGAGGAATTACAAAAACTTCACCTTATAAAACTCAGGTGAAGAAGTAAGAAGCGTTTTTGCTTACTTGTTCAGGGGCAGCAGACTACAGAAGGCAAAAAAAATCAGAAAGGTTACAGCAAGAAAAGGTGATAACTAGAAACTGTAAGAGGGTTCCTCACCAACAGAAAGACAATAAAAGTTCTGGAGTCCCACAGAAAAGTGACAATGAAGGGAAAGAAAGTCTTCAGATGGATTATTTCTGCAACTGCAAACAAAGCTCAGGGATGGTTCCTCCAGTTCTGACTACTGGCACACAGAAATGAGATCTGAGAACACAAACACTTAATGGCATTAACAGTAGCATCAGTGGACAATAAATTCAGACTGAAGTACACTCAATTTTACTGTTCTGTTTTAAATTATTTCATTTCCTTTGATAGTAAGCAATGTTAGAGGATATTGCAAGTAATATTATCTGCTTGCCATAGATTTGTCATTGCTATGCTTCACAAGTAAAACATTCTAATTTATGATTCCAAACTGCTGTAAGTATAGCAATACTGAATATTTACTCCTGTCCTTGATAACATCTCAAGTGTTCAGAATAGACATTTTAAGTTTGGTACAAATGTAACTAACAAGTGCCAGATTGGGGCACACCTGGGGACACAGCAATCCTGGCTGTATAAATCAGACTGGGGCTAGCTGTAGTCAGGGGATGAGAGGCAGCCCTGTGGAAAAAAGTCTGGGGACTGACTGACAGGCAGCAACTGAATATGATCCATCAGCAGCACTAAAGTCCAACCATACCCTGGGATGCACCAGGCCTAGCACTGCCACTGGGCAAGGAATTGCCCCTCTCTCTACTTTATGGCCTTACCTCAAGCAGTACGCACAGCTTTCAGTGCCACAATATAAGAAAAACATAAAGCTATTAGAGTGTCCAAAGGAGGGCTACAAAGATGGTGAAGGGTCTAAAGGGCAAAACTGATAATAAGCAGTTGAGGTCCCTTGGTTTGTTCAGTGCAGAGCAGAGGATACTGAGAGGAGGCCTCTTGGCAGCCTACAGCTCCTCTCAGGAAGTGGAGGGGCTGCACTGAGCTCTGCTCTCTTGTGACAGTGACATGGCCGGAGGGAACAGTACGGAGCTGCATCAGAAGAGTCAAGGTGGGTGTTAGGAAAAGGTTCTGCACCAGAGGGTGGACGGGCATGGAGCAGATGCCCCAGGTCAAGTGGACACAGCCCAAAGCTGCCAGAGTTCAAGGAGCGTTTGGACAACATCCTCAAACACAGTACTTGAATTTTGGATGGTCCTACACTGAACCAATAGTTGGGCTTCATAATCACTGCCTCTCTTCACTAACTCAAGCTATTCGGTGCGAGTAGATTTCAGAACAATAGAACTAGGGCTGGTAAAAGCAATAGTTGTTTCCCCTACTGTTTGCCAAAACTTCTTTCCTCCTTCCTGTCCCTGCAGATGCATTGACAACAAGGACCTCAGTCTTAACAGTTTGAGTTTTTGTTTTGAATTGAATAAATTCATATTGTTTATAAAATATTTATAGTTTAGTGTAACTACAGTTATAGCAAAAATAGCTACACTTTAACTTATGTTACCATTACATACAGCTGAACAGTTTAGAAAAAATATCAGTAACAGCCTTAAGAAATACTCAGGAAGTAGTACAAAATTTTATTTATCCTTTTCACATTCATGAGGTCAAACTTTTCAATTAAAAAAAAGAAAAAACCAAAAAACAACAAGTAAAATACTTGTTCATTAATAACTCTAGCACGGTCCACAAAGCACATGAAGGAAAGAAAAATATCATGTGAATAATTCTCCCAGCGCTGTAATTAAAGATTGCTGGCTGCCCATACAACACACTAAAATATTCTACGTTGCAAAATTAATAAAACTATGCACCTCTTTCAGAAAATGAAACTACAGTTAAAGAAAAACAAAGGACTATATTACTTATAAACTGAAGTGACTTACCACATGAAGTGGAACTACTTTTCAATGTAATATGTATCAACACAACATACACACAAAAAACCCCACTACTTATTAAAAGAACTCGGCATTCAACATTCTTAGACTTTCTGAATACTTATAAGCATTTTACCTTGAAAGAGAAATTTGTTTTCTCCATCATTCCAATAATTTCTATTTCTGCTTTTAGAAAGGGGAGCAACAGCCCTGGACCACAGAATACAAATTCAGATAAAAAGCAAGAGGTAGGCTACAGAAAACTTAAAACTACTCTTGTAGTAGACTTAGCTGTTGCAAGGAAAGTTACAACAATCAAACTTCTGACTCCATTTGCCCCTGAACAGGTTAAAGCAACAGCAGAAGCCCTGATAAACACAGCAAGGGAGTTGCTGACACAATGTCAGGAAGAGAAAATCCTATGACATCCAGTTGACAAAGTTTAAACATAAATATGCACCTCCAAGGAAATTTCTGACAACTCAACAGAGCTGAGACAGCAGTACAAATGCTGTATTTCAATTTCTACGGAGTAAGATAACTTCAGTCAAAAGTATACAATTGTTCTGGGTTTTTTGTTTGTTTTTTTTAATTTGTTTCCCCCTAAAGTATCTTCTTAGTATTTTTAATCATATGATTTTATAATCACAAGATAACAATAGCAATGCTTGTTAGGAAAATAAGAAAATTCAGTATCCTTTAAATCAGTCATTTGTAATTCAAATCACAGCTGGATTCTATGAACAATTCAGAACTTAAACGATTATGAAATTTTGGAGTTAAATTTTACTTCTCTATACGCTATTCCTGTAGTCAGATATAAGCTAATAGGAACATTTTAAAATCCTATCAAAGACAGTATTAAGTATGACAACTTATTTTGCAACAAGAAGGAATACACATAACTGACCAATGTAATGTTAAACAGAAGCTACTTACACTACTGCTCATCTATAGAGTATAAATTTTAGTACCTATAGTCACAATACTACCTGAATGTAAACTTAAAAAGAAGCATAAAAGAAAAAGTAAACAAGAAACATAAAGACTAAAATAGAACAGGCATTTTTCAAGGGCAGTATCAATTATTTAGAAATTTACACCAAGTGGGCATTTTGTTCCCTTTGTTTTGTTTTTAGCAGAAAACTGTACACGTTGATTATTTGGTTGCACGCACTAGAAAAATGCCGTTATCAGCGAAGCCACTATAAAAATTTCCCTTTTCATGCTCTTTAAAAAGAGTACCAAGTTCCCAGCAGACAACTGAGAATGAAAAAGAAACCACTCCTTTCACTCACCAGCCCTTAACTTCATTCCAACAGCCAGAACTGCAAGAACTGCAAGAACCAGTTCTACCCTGTATTCATAAAGTAGGTTTTGTTTTGTTGTTTTTTTTTTTTTTTCTTCAGGTTTTTCTTTTTTTTTTTTTTTTTAAACAGATATCACAATCAACAAGGGAGGATTTGTAGACTAAATTCTGCCTTCACTTACACATACAGAAGGAAGTGAAACTGAACAGGTATGTACAGAAATGAAAAGAACTAAAACTTGTAAAACAACTGATTAGGTGGACAACCCATCACATTCCTCAAGTCTGCTGGAGAAACCTTGGACAGAACGAAACAATGCTACTTACAAATTTTACAGAATATTTTTCAAAATAAAGAGCTGCTTATTTTGGCTTCTCCCTTCTTACAGTGCATTAGATGTGTAAAAAAGTCGATAATATACACATATAAATGCATGTGGTTCAAATCACAAATAACTGACTTACCTTCTTATCTTCTTTTACTTTTTGAGTTTTCTTTCTTGTTTTTTTATCATCCAATTCTTGATCTGATGTAATAGCAGGGTTATCTATGCCACCCTTCCAGGTTTCAACAGGTGAAAGAAGTGGGTCTTCCTCACTTCCACGATGTCTTCCTTTTCTCTTAGCTTTAGAGGTGGTAAAAGCCTCATCATCACTTGCATCAGAATGTGTTCTCCTATAGTAAGACTTAGCCTTGCTGAACAATGTCTTAGACTTGTATTTGTACTTTGAAGGTCTTCTTTCCCCGTGACTTTTTGATATTCTGTCAGAAAACCCATTTTCTTCATCACCCTGGGCATTTATAGGCATTGAGTTTCGAACTTTAATAATGCGATTCTGACTATCATCTGGAACTGCGTAGATATCATCTGCAAAACCTTTATGTTTGAAAATAGTGTCAATGGGTTCAGCATAATTGTCAGATTGCTCTACATCTTCTGGTGGTGCTACAGGCACTCGAGAAGGTTGCTTCCTTGGGTTTTTACCAATACCCGCCTCAATTGTTTTCAGGAGGTTAGGATCCAGTTTTTTCACATTTGTTCTTGGAACAAGGGGTTTCGGCTTTATGGGAGGAGGCACTTTATGGTTGCGTTCGTGGTCATGACAGTTGAGTGGTGTACTGTGAACAGGATACTCGTTTCCTTCCAAGTCCAATCGGTACTTCGAACGGTCACTAGGGGTTGGCAGTAACCTTACATCATCACCAATCGGACTGTACGGTGGTGGTCCCTCAGCATCATCCTCTGAATCTGGATAATTATAGTCAAGGGAACTTCCTCTGGGAGACCTTGAAAAAACATCCTCACTTGTATGCGTTGTTTCCCTTGTGCTGTCTGACATATAGGAACTTTCAATCATATTTTTCTTCTCTAATACATCGCTGAAGAACAAAGTGAAGACCTCTGTTTGACGATGATATTGAGATAATGAATATAAAGCTGTAAACTTTGCAGTAATCTCTGTTGCTATGTGTTCTCCTTCAGTCATGAGCTCCTTGATAGCTTCATTCTCAAAAAAGTCTGCCTGGCTATCTGTGACAGCCACTAACTGGACAGGAATTGTATCCTGAACCTCAGAAAGAAATGCCCGAAGCATTCCCATGGATGCCTTCCGCTTTGCAGAGTAAACCAGTATATATCCATGAACGAGTTCATCCTTCCTTACACCAATTGAAGAATGGTATGATAATATAGTTATTTGTATTCTACGCCTCTTTTCACCTATAATTTTATCAAGCATCACAGAATTGTTTTGGCCAGCCTGAGCAGCACTACAGGAGTGAGAGTCAAGAAAGGGTGAAAGAATGAGATCTACACTGAATGGATCACCACACATAGCACACATGACAATTCTTAAGTCAGCTTCTGACAGATCTTTAATAGTGGGAACAGGACTCACAACATCAAAGTGGTGTTTAACTGCTTCCAGTACTCCCCTTAGAGCTTGTTTTATTTGGGTCTCATTAAATTTGCGTGGATACGTACCAGCAGGCACATCTACGAAAGGACACTGTAATTTGTTGGCCAACTGCTGTCCCTGATGCCTCAGAATGGGTAGATTCTTGCTAACGCTGTCCCTCTGATTAGCCAGTATTAATGTAAATGGAAGATTAGCCATATACTTGTCTCTCCGTATCTGAGATGCTTCAGTTCTTATTTTTGCAATGCAATCCCCAATAAAATTCAGTGATTCAATAGAGTTAAACACACAAAAACAACCATGTGGTTTGAAGGTAGAGGTCCACAACTGAGTCAACAAGTATGGGGATTTTGCATCAACTGGCCTAAGATCTAGCTCATATATTTTTCCATCTAATGCATATTCATCATCAGTGGATTGTGTCCGAATTTCATTTGCAAGCTCTTGCGCAAGGCCATCTTTGCCCAAAATGAAAAGATTAACTTTATCTATGTTGGCACTATCATGGTATAAATTTGAACGGCCATGGTCTAACTGTAGAAGACTGTTGGCAAGTAACTGCTCTACTTTAATGTCCATACAGTTTTGGCCACTGAGACAAGTTTCTTTAGTTGGATGATAAACAAATCCTATGTGTTTCAGAAGAAGAGATTCTCTATCAGGTGCAAGTTTCTGTAAAGCTTTGTATCTAGGCTCTTCACTCAGAACTGCATGAATTTCACTCATCTTATCTGAGCTCGGTGTTGCGTTAAGATCCAGGTCATAAAATAGCTCTGAATGTTCAAAAAGCATTTCCTGAAACTCCTCTTTGGCTTTTTCAACAATCTCCCTCTGATGCCTACCATACACCTCCTTACTATCTGCATCAGTGATGTATTTGAATGCCTCATCCTCCATAACGAAACATATAACTTCTTCCCATGGCTGACCAGGTGAAATGAATTGGATTTTCTCAAGAGTTTTTTTGAATTTCTCCTTCATTTCAATTCTCCTTTTTTCAGATATAAGATGCTGCACATGATTTTGATAAACTTTTTCTGCCTCTAGCGTGGTGAGAAGGTCAAACGGAATCCTTCTGTCATTCACTTTATCTATATGGTCAGTTTCATCCCAGGGTGTTTTTTCAAGCACTACAAAACAAGAATGGAAGTCAGGCCTCTTCTCTATCAACTTCAATGCCTCTGCCCAGCTCAAATGCTCAACCTCATCTAGATTTGACAGAAGAGTATTAAGAGCTCGTGGCAACGCATTTATGTATTCTTCTTTTCTTTTTCTAATATGTTCCTGTTTAAGCTGTTCTATGTGTTTTGAAAAGGTATTTTTGGCCTTTTTTGTTCCTTCCAAATTTATGTATTCTTCATAATCAGGGTGGTTTTTCAGTTTATTACTCACTGTTTTCCAAGTAGCATGATAGTCTCTCACAGTTTGAACAAGTTTTTCAAACTTGTCTGTTGCTGTAACAACTAGCTGTCTTTGAGTTTTGTAGGCATCCAAGTAAGGGATTATTTTAGGTTTACCACGAGTTTTATCCATCATTTGTACCAGGGCAGTAAAACAAGTTTCAACATTGACGTTAAATCTTGCTGACGTTTCCACTACCACAAGATTCTTCTTATTAGAAGCAAACGCCTGAACCTCTCGTAAATAATGATCCACACATTCATCACATTTTGTTGCTGCTATTATTATGGGTTTCTTAGATTTTGATAGCTGAATATAGAGATTATTCACAAATTTAAGTTGATCATCAAACTTCCTATTGCATCCTTGGCTTACATCAATGCACAGTAAAAATCCGTCTATGCTTAACTTCCCTTCCGGCATTTGTTTTTGCTCAAAGTCTTGCTCCAAGCCCAGTTGATCTGTGCAAATGTACATTAATTTTTCTGCTGACTGCAGTTTGGAGGCAGCTGCACGTTTTATATATGGTTGTAAGTTTGTACTCCGGTGAGGCAAGAAAGTCTGATCATCAATGAACTCAGTCTGTTCAATGACGTGAATTCTGCAGTCAATTCCATCCTCCCCACTTTGTGTTACGTCACCCCAGTACAAAAAGTGATCATTGTTAACAACTCTTCCTCCAAAGTCAATTGTGCTAAGCACAGAGGTATGCTCAGGGTAATATTCATCTGCTTTTGAACGAACGAACCTATTGCACAAACACGACTTTCCAACTCCACAATTGCCTTTATCCTTTTCAGTTCCAGACAGTCCAACAACACTAACAGCATAAGATGGGGGACGTGGCTCTTTGTTTTTTGCCATCATAACTTTCCTCTCATCATCTGGCAATTATTAAGGTAACTGTATGTGGTTTTCATTCTGGAAATGATCCTACAAGTTTAAATTGTATATCCAGGGTTTCACCAACAGCTTTCAGTTGCCCTTGCTTCAGCTTGTCATTGAGAGCTCAGACACACAGGATGAAGAAGGATCATCTTCCTAAAGGACAAAAAAAAAAAAAAAAAAAAAAAAAGTTATAGATTGCATGTATGTCCTGACTGTAATTCACAAGAGAAAAGAGATTTTAAAAGCAATATTGCTTGTTTACCCTGAAATTATTTTCTCTGTACACGAATGCTTCACAACTACTTTAAATAAGATCCTGAGCTCACAGTTTATTCATATTAATCTTATTTATATCACAGACTTAAAAATAAACAGGTATAAGACACAGTTTAGTAATAGTTCACCTATTTGAATAGGTGATCAGAATATGGCTGGAAAAAACAAATAACTTTTATTCTACAACTTACAGGCACCAAGCAGCATTTTCTGCTTTACAAGATTTTTCTTTATTAATTGAGATAAGGGGCAAGTTAAGTTTTATGGTATCTGGCACTCACTATAGATAAATACATTACAGTAACAAATTCTGAGAAAAATTCACATAAATAGACTTTCAATTATGCTCACATTTCCACAGGATAGCAGGCTTACTTGCACAAACATCAACTTTGTATACATTTGTTTTAGATTACAGTAAAGAAACATTCTAAATACAAAGCTGTAAAACCAGGTAGTTGACAATACAACTCAGTTATCACCTACCTGCAAAAGTAAACTACTTCATTTGCCCACTAAGAGTAAACTGCTTTTAAGGAAAAATTTCTAACCTAAATTCAACTGAAAAAAAATGTGAACACCTGTATGCAGATACTAAAACAAAAAGATATAATTCTGAGGTTTTTATCTGATGGATACTATCCATCCTCCTGTCCCTTGAAAATAAAATTAAAAAAAAAAAGCAATAATTGTAAACAGAAACTAAATACACAAACTTCCACAGAATTACTGTAAGGATTCAGTGGCTTCATTGAAGCTGTCAACTCGTATAATGAGTAGCACTATCAGCTATTAATCAAAAGATGCTGCCTATGTAATTACTACAAACTGAAAGAGATTTACTGTTTTAGAAATAATTGCACTATGCAGAAAACAAAACAAACAAAAGAAGACTGAATGGCCAGCAACCCAGCAGGTTGCCCTGAACATCAAGTCTAGCTGGAGGTCACAAACTGGAGGAGTACCCAGGAGTTAATAGTACACTTCAACATCTTCTGTGATAATTTGGATGATGGGCCAGAGTTCTCTCAGCAAGTTTGAAGATGATATAAAACTAGAAGGAAAGGCTGTCAGATCACAAGTTTACACTGCTTTACAGAGGGACTTTGATAGAGAGGAGAAACAAGCTGACAGAAACCTGTGCAGTTCAACAAGAAGTGCAAACTCCTGCACATGAAGAACAATTGCACATATAAATATATGCTGGAGGACAACCATACTAAAAGTAGCTTTGCAAATGCAGACCTAGGGATCCCAGTTATCATGAGTCAGTACTGTGGCAGTACTTTGTCTTGTGGCAAAGAAAGTCAACGGTATCTCAGGCTGCCTTACGAAGAGAGTCACAAGTACGTCAAGAGAACTGGTCTTTCCCCAATATTTCAGCACTGCTGAGGCCACACCTGGAGTCCAGTGAAGGGCCACCACACTCGTTAGGGGATTAAAACATCTCTCATTCTCTCATATGAGGAAAGAATGAAATTGATTAACCTGGAGTGATCTCATCAATATATATAAATATTTGGACAGAAGGTACAAAGAAGGCAGAGACAGATTCCTCTCAGCAATGGTGAATGACTGGTACAGAGGTAACGGACACAAACAAACTCAGGAGCTTCCATATGCACATAGCAAATTTATTTTTATTTAAAAAAAGGCAAGTGACTCAGCACTGAAATAGGGTGCCCAGAGAAGACTGCAGAACTTCCCTCACCTGGATATACTCAAAAGCCACCTGTACATAGATCATCCTGGGCAACCTGCTCTAGGTGGCCCCACTCAAGCAATCGGACCAAAATGACTCAGAAGCCCTTGCTAACTTCAACCATTTTGTGAAAAATATATTCATAATATTACTTTTGATAGAAAATTATTTTAAAAACGTATCTTCTAATCAAGAGAATGAAAAAATAAAAGTAACCACACAATGCTATAAATACAATACATAGGTTACTTAACATACTTGGTTTTGTATTTCTGGAGTATGTTACTTTGAACAGTGTAAATTACCTAAATACAAATGTTAACAAACTATATATGAAAGAAAAAGGCATGAGGAGTCCTAGCACTAAAATCTTAACCTCAGTATCTCTGTTTTATTTACTATGTTGGCATTCTAAGCAAAAAATTGTTGAGAATACTACTACAGTAACTTCCTTTAGTATTAAAAGGAAGAAATATGTAAGTTTTTGATTTTTTGGGAGGGCTGTATGGAGCTACGAATTAAACTCAGACGTTCTGGGTCTTTTTCAATTCATGACACATGGTAATACTGTGACTTCAAATCTGTCACCCAATGGACTCAAAATCTGCCTCAAAAACTAATTCACAAACATTAGAACACTTGAAGCCATCTAGCAGTTCTAAAGAAGTATTTGTATCACGCTGTAATAGAAGATGGAAGTTTTGAAACCTTTAACATACTGGCTATACAGAATAAATGTCTGGGCAGAATCTTCCACCTAGAAATCTGAAAGTCTGAAAATCTGAACAGTATCTATGGAACCATCTTTATCATAAAGCTCATTGATCACATATAGAAATATATAATACATTATAAAAGACAGTTTTCAGTTATAGAAATGGTGAAGAAAAGTACCTTCTTAAGAAAGAATAAACTATGACTTACATTGAGAAAGGAAAGGGAAAGTGAAGTCAGTAATTTTTACACTTAATATTTTTATATTGCTTAATGAAACTTAGTAAACTTAATGAAAGTAAATCCTTCACAAACACTATTTATATATTAGTACAAATAAACCAAACCAGTGTTTTCTTTCTAAGCGATACTTTATCAGTGTAGCATCGTTCAGACCACTAGAATGAGAAATTTAGTCACTACTTCTACTATAAAAATGTTTTCTACTGAATACAGCATAATACACATTTGATGGGGACTAAACAGAGATCTTCCTTCACCAGATTATTTCATTTAACCAGGAAGACACTATCAATTTGCAACTAGTTTAGACTCAGTACTTTCAGATCACCTACATCTCCGCATAGCAAACATTTTTCCTCTTCCACCAATAACTTTTTCATCTAACTGCTATATTTTTAAGAGACTAAGTACTAAGAATAAGCTGAAGCATGACACTTAACAAGGAAAAGGAAAGAAACTAGTCTCTCATAACGTTTCTGACATGGAAGACTTTCAAAACAGTGGGAGTTGAATCACTTCAAATATTTTAAATGCAGTTTTTGTTTCAATTTCTATTTTACACTGATCGTACAATGGAAATCCACAGAATGATATTTACTTTAATTAAATAATAAACTTGGTAGAAATTTATTTAATGTGTAATCATCATTGAATCACACCTAAAAGGAAGATTTTTATTAAAATAACAGTGAGCTATTAAAAGTTCTCTATAGCTCTGTACAGTTTTAAAACATACATACCAAGAGTTTACAATAAGGTACTTTCATTACCTTACTTGAATCTGCCTATTCCTAGTATAGCAAACTAAAAACATCCAAAGTGCCATACTAATTTTTTTATTACAGACTGAAATGAGGGGTTTCCTGCAAGTTATTTCAGTCTTTGAATTGAAAATAATAGACAACTTCTATGTGTTATCAGGATTTTGAGGAACTGAAGTGTTATGACATCACTGCAGAAAGAATCTCTGGTTCTTCAACAATTGCATCATAAGACCATGTCTTTACAGGCTTTTAGATTTCCTGGTGCAATTATGCAGAAAATAAGGTGTATCATCTCATATTTCATTCACCCACCTACCCCCCTTAAACAAAAGATTACGCACACCTAAAGCCTAAACTTACTGTTAGAAAAACAAGGTGCAAAGCAAGATGATTATCCTGCTGTGATCCTTCTGAAGTGATGTCACCACATTTAAACAGTGACCTTCAATAAGTCCTTCCCTGAGGGATCTGAAGACAAAGGTTAGATTCATCAACAATTTCGAAGTTACAAAAGCAGAAGCACCGATCAGAAATTGTGTAACTCTTAACCTATGCATGAAAATTGTTTCCCCCATCACAAATCTGCAAGCTTAATTCACAACTCAGAGGCCAAGCTAGATCTTCCTCCTCATTTAAAATCCTCTAAATACAGCTATTAATACTTGAAAAAGACAGAAGACATAACTCTCCCTTAGTAACTTTGATTTCAGAAGTGCAAGGTGGTATTTCAACAGCGTTTAGGTTGCAAAGGCTTCTAAGTGAATCTTGCAGAAGAATTTGTAACTGAGAGACCTGGAATATGGTTTTGTAAGATGAACTTCAAGCAATCAGTTAAGTAGATAATACATAAAATAAACGCTCCTGCGTGTAATAAACCCCAGTAAACGCTGATTTTGTAGCAGCAACTAACTACATACAGCCATGAAAAACCGATCTCTTCCACGGAGCTTACATTTGCAACTACACAAAACAAGTCTTTAGATGCTAGGACAATGTTACATACACTAATACACAGAAAAGGAATGAAACTTGATGCATTTGGACTACTTCATGGTGCAAGCCACTTTTAACTAAGGAAAGGTTCTCAGTGCCATGCTGTAACTGTGCTAAGCATAACATCCAAAAAGTATGCTTTTCATCTATGTCTTTTATATTCTCAGTAATTCTATTTCGGTGTGGAAATAGTAAAGCTTAAGCTTTACTACGTCTTCTCTTTGATTAAAAAAAAACAAAACAAAAAACCAGAACGTTCAGCAAGTGATAAGCAGTGTATCAATGCCAGAGCAATACTGCAATTCTCAATTTGTGGTATCAAAGACAGCTAGAGTCACAGATGCCATTTATTTCCAAGTACATGTATCTCAAAGCCTTCTGAGCAAAATTCTAAATATTATCATGGGATACAATATTATCAGCAACTAATAAATACTAAAATAGTATTACTTGTCTTTATTTAGTAATTGCAGCTGCACAGGAAGTTGCAGGTGGGTTCACAGCCAAGAAAATCACTTACACACAAATACTTAAGAGTACTCTGGAATACCTTCTGAAGTTATTTTCTGAACCTAAAAACGTTTACCGTCTGCAGAACTAACAAGGCTGGAGTGTAAGTGTTGTATGAAAGGCTCTCCAAAACTGCTCATGACCACAACAAACAGCAGCCAAAAACAATACCAACAGGTAAGGAAAGTTCTCCCACGGTCCTCTGCTCACTCTAACGCTGGCCAGAGACAACAGTTAAGGACCACTATTTTTTCCAGGGTTGGTTTCAATTACCATAGTCTTGTGACAGTGTTCATAAAGAAGCTACCCAAGCACACATTATAAAAAAGGGCCATCCCAGTCTAGTCTGCTTTGCAAGATCTATGCAAGGTACATCAAGGTACTGCGACCTCTACAGTGGATCACAAAGTCAATTCAAACATTAAATGCCTCTGACAAGGTTTGCAGGATGACTTTTAAATAAACACCACTTTCAAATATCAAGGACCGTGATTTCAAGGTAGCCACAGGTTTGGATTCAGGTTACTGCTGACAAAGCTTTCCTATAGCTTTAGCCCTCACTTCACACTTTGAGAACCAAAAGTAAGTGTTAGAAAATACTTAGATATCTGAATTCTAACATCTATCAGCACATCACTAATTGTACCCAAAGTGTAACAGAACAATTCACACACTGTAACCTAATGAAAATAAATAAATAAATAAAAGAAACCCAGCTTATAGTAGTGTTATTGCACATTCAGTAATTAGCAAGATGTATCTTCTTTATAAGCATAAAAATATATTCTCTTGAAATCAAAGTCTTTTCAATCAACTAAACTAGATCCAGTGATTGCCAATATAATCTCACTAAGAATCTTGATTCACCAGTCATTCATGTGCCCTGTTACCCTTACCAACATGCCAATAATCACATCCTCACCAGAACTGGCAATCTGAAAATATAAAGTATAGTTAGTTATAAATAAGGGTAAACTCCATGCTCTGAGGTAAAATTCTGCAAGTACTCACCAACACTAGGAAGTAGTGGTTTAGACAGCACATCAGGAAATTACTTAATCAAGCAAGGAGACAGTAAGGGATGATGCCCTGAAACATCTCCAGCAATAACACTCAAACTCAAAAGGAATACAGTCTTAGATGCTGTGTGGCTGGTCCCAATAAACAAACAGAGAACAAGAAGGGACTGCCCAAACGCATTCATCTCAGATTTGGTTCCTACGATGTCCAGCTATCACCCTTAACGGAGCGAGACACCAAAGACTTCTTCACATGGGAAAGTAGAGCAATCCGTTCATAAAAGGACAGAAAGAATATCTGACTGCCCCATACAGTGCAAAGCTGGGTTTAACACAGAAGTTTACTAAGCCTACTCTAGTACTAAGAATAATTTGCAAATCGCTATTGCATTGCCCAGAATTAAAGCAAGGCCTAAATTTTATTTCTGAATTCAAAAGAGACCACCACCCCTCAGCTGGAATCCTGTACTACTGAGAGGGGAATCTCTCGTCATTGCTGCTGTTGGCAAAAATCACAAAACACAAACTACACAAATTAGATGAAGGAAAAACATAGGTAAACTGCAGAGGTTCCAATTATCATCACTGCACAAGTCTGAACTCAGGCCCCACAAGTGACTTCTCTACAGACTTCTGAATACTTGAGAGCATTCAATACACGTCCAAAGCTTTCATTTTAACAGCAAAGTAAATAGTGCAAGCTTACCGGAAAAAAAAATCATAATCCTTCCTCCACAGGAATAGTTCCCTCTGAAGACATGCCTACTGTTCATGCGAGTTTCTTAGTGCAAGACTACACGATCAGGCTACTGACAAAGTCATTCAAGAAAACACAAAAGCACTACGGGAAGAAATCTTACAAAAAGTACCCAAGACTGAACTGACAGACAGGAAGAAAATGAAGCACATGAGGGAGGATATCAAGGTAAGGAGATAAACAGGGCTAAAATGCATCTGCTGCAACTTAAATAAATCTTGCCAATCCATGCATCTGCATCACTTCATGCTATTTGGCTTGATGAGGAACTGCAGTACAGAGTTCTAAGTTTAGGTACTGACAGAAGTTTGGAGACTTGATTCAAAGAGTAACTTGCACAACTCACATGTGTAATTTCTAGCTGTGTAACGTGAGAACACAAATTGTTCACAAAGTGAACAAATGAAAAGCCATGCAAAAGTGACAAATAATATTTTGCAGAATTATTTGCTAATCTGAGTTAATGTTACGATGTGAACACATCCGTATTTCTAGAACTGTGCATGGAGGTATGAGTTTTACCTTGCTAAATGCAAACATCCTTCAGTTATGCTAGCATATCTAGTGATACAGTACTGCAAAACCAAGGAAACTGCTCTGATAGACCACAAAACACATAACCACAATGAAATAACTACAGATTCTTTCAGTTTCTGATGGGTGTAAGATATTAAAAAAGCACAGCTAATAACTTCGCTACAATTCCTTCAATTCCCCTGCCAAAAATTCCAAACTCATTTTTCTTTAGTTTAAATATTCCATTGAAATGCACAAACATATGGAATTGATGATAGGGCTCAAACAATCTGCGAAACAAATGCCCTTCCACTAGTACCTCCTAAACAATGAAAAAACAACGGCATTCCAACCTCAGTTACACTGACCTCTAGGCTAAGAGCTCTCAGGGAAAAAAAAAGACGATTAAGAGCACTCTGCCTCCTTTACGTTGGTAATAACGGATAGAAGAAATCCTGGCAGTGCTAACAGACAGCTCGCAGTATCACCGGGACGGCTCGTCCCCACGCTGCTCTCTGCAGGTCTGGCGGCACACCCGCAGGCCAGGAGGCGGCCAGCGGTTCGCCCGTCCCCGGCGCAGGTGCTCCCACCCGGCGGGGCGCGGGGCCGCATCGCCGTGCCGACGAAGCCCCCTGGCGGCCACCGGGCCGCAGACGCAACGGCTCCGGCAGGGCAAAACTGCCCTAACAGGGCAGTCAGAACCTCGGAAAGGAACTCTCCATCACTCCACACTAAGAACGCAACGCAGGTTTTGCTCCCATAGGAACGCCACTTACGGATGCGATGCTTCCGGCCCGCTAACCAACACAGCCATGACAGCGGCCCTGAACACCTGTCTGCACAAACTCACATTCCCCCAGGAGGTCGGCCAGCACGGCACCCAGAGCACGGCTGATGCATGGGATTTTGAGGGCACTCCACGTGTCAGCCAACTGAAAATAAATGCTTGGAGAGTTTTAGAGTCGTATGCAAAACTGTGGCAGAAGATGCCAGTATGTAGGATGCGTCTACTGTTAAGGACATACCTAGAGAAGCCTTAAGATACTGCCTCCTTTTAGTACCTTCAGTAAACACAAGTGCAGTTAGCTCTGTTCCATCCACTGGAGCAACAGCTCCCAGGGAGGGAACATACACTGAACAGCCTACCAGCCCAGTCAGTGCATCTCTGTCCTACTCAGTTTGCACATGAAAAGGCACCTTCAGCTTTAGGAAAGCATATTTTAACCTCAAAAATTGCAGCATGTGACCGTTAGCACAAAATACAGGATTTTAAAACAATTCAGTCTGAGCATAAAGTATTTAATTGGATTACATTACACAGGTAATACCTACCTAAAATACAGCCCAACACCAGAGAGCAGAGAGCATTTGGTTGCAATTATTTACCCTTTTTTTAATTATTTTTTTAAATACATAATACTGGCAGCCACTTCCCATAGGGATACTTCTAAAAAATGCACACTACTTCAGTTCAGTATGCCCCAGGCTCAAGAACAACTTGATATAAAATACACCAAGATAGTGATCAGGTAACAAATGTTTAAAACGATTTCTGCTACTTCAAGTGCTGTAGACTCTTTCAAAAAAACTACTGTAGCGGCACCACACTTTCTGAGCTCTAGTAACAAGAGTTCCAGGGGAGCACTAGAAATAGATTAGAGCATATCTTAAAAGTAATTTTTAAATAAGGCACAAAGAAGAACAGATCCTCCTAAAAACATACCTGGACTAACATCTGCAACATGCTAGTGTTAGGCACTACAAGTTTTACATACAAACGTTTTTTTTCCCCTGAGAAAACGTGCAACTATGCTCAGTGATGTCACTGCTGACAGCAGCTGTCACGCTGAAGAGCCCTCGGAAGGTACAACAGCTCAACAGGAAAATGCCACCCTGAAATTCCTCATTAATCTAGGCAGTAAGTACATGAGTACCAGTGCTGTAACTGGCCTCAGTGCACGGGTTTAAAATGGACGTACAATTGACCAGCATACACTGATCTCTCTCTTTTTTTTACACTGCAGAATAGTTTTTAAAATTTCTGTCACGGATTTTTACTAAGAAATGAAAAAATCTTCCAGTTATCCTCACGACACTAAACTAAAGAATACACACATACCCCCACAGGCCTATTTTGATCTAGATTTAAAACACTTCCCTCCTACTTATTAAGGAAATACTCCACGCTGGTACCAGAAGTAATACAGGAGAGGGCAAAAGGGGCCCACTGAGCAAAAGCTAGGCCAGATTCTGGGGGAAGGTGACCTGTATTTCTCCTGACCCCGAAGAGAGGGTCCTTATTTTTAAGTTAAAATAGTATTTTGCACTTCTTCTGTCCTACATTTTCAACAGCGTGGCTCTCTATCTGTGTGTCTGTGGTGCTTTCCTAGGGTGGAGAGAGTCTAAAGGTTATGCTGGTTTAAGGGATTCAGAATGCTTGAGAGCTGCAACACTGCAACTGGCTACCCTATTTCAAAGGCTTAAAATCCACCTGGTGGAAAAACAGAAACGCACACACATCAGGAGAGCGAAGTTTGCCTCAATTTAGTATCAACGCAACACTTGAAGGTGAAAGGAAGGAGGAGAATTGACAACTGTTAGAAATTTGGTGGAGGACTGAAAGAAGACGAGGACGAGTAGAAGGGGGCAGTGAGGAGGAAAAGAAGTACGGAGAAAGAGGGACATAAAAGAGAAGGGGGTTGGGGGTGGGGGGGGGTGAAAGACCGGCGATGGGAATGGAAGGAGGGAGGAAGCCGGAGGAGTTGGAGGGGGGAGAGAAGGGAAGGAGGAAGGAAAGCAGAGGAGCAAGGGAGCTCCCCTTCCTGCCGCCCTGCCTCCCTCCCTCCCTCTCTCCCCGGAGAGCCGTGACCAGCTGGCAGCTCGCACGCCAGCCTCAGACCCTCCCATCGCTCGGGCCTTCATCACCTGCCTGGGACCAGGCACCCTGCCCTCCCCTCCTCCCCTCCCCAGCGCGGTGCCGTGGGGCCGCCCGCCCTCTCCGCGCTCCGGCCGCGGCCGGCAGCAACCGCACCGCACCGCACCGCCCCGCCCGGCCCGCGGCCGGCTCCCCGGCTCCGTCCCGCCCGCCCCGCTCCCGGGGGAGCGGCTCCCTGCCCTCACCTCGCGCCGCCGGGATCCGGCTCCTCCGCGGCGGCGGGAGCGCCTGCATTCCCGGGACGCTCTCTCCACGCCGGCGCCCCCGGCGGTCTCTCCTCCCCGCGGGGCTCTCTACGGCCCTCGGCTCCCGAACGCTGCCGGCCGCCGCGGTCCCGTCCCGCCTCTTCGCTCCCTTCCTCGGCGCTCTCGGCTCAGTAATGGCGGCCGCCGAGCTTCCCCGGCTCTCGCTTGGCTGACGGAGTCTCTCTCTCCCCCTAACTTTACCTCAGCAGCTTCCCTCCCCTCCCCTCCCCCCTCCCGCCCGCCCGCCGCCGCGGCTCAGCGCGCGCCCGCCGGGCCAGCTGCGCGTGCGCGGGGAAGCGCCTCTTCCTGCTGCCGCTGGATTCCCTGGGAAGCCGGGGCTTCGCGAGCCAGCGCGCGCTCCCGCGCTCCGCCCCGCCTCCCCCTTCCCCCCCTCCCCAGCCCGAGCGGGCGCGCGCTCCCGAAGCCTCGCTTGTGCCCCGGTGGCCGCATGGGCAGCGCGGGGAGGCGAGGGGTTGCGGGCCGCGGGTTCTAGTCCCGCCGCGGCCAGCGGTGCAGGCCTGAGGCGCCGCGGCGGTCACGTACGTGCGAGCCGCTTCGAGGTGTGTCCGTGCACGCTGCCTGCGTGAGACCGGGCTTGTTCCTGAGTGGAGGAAGAAGGGCAGAACGCCGGTGTTTAAAACTCTTCTTAAGAGGCGGAAGTCGGTCCCCTCCCACCCAAGTGCAGTGCTTGCTGTAGCCACGCCGGGTCCTTGCGTATCCTCGTGTCCCGGGGTGCGGCCGTACCCTCAAAGCTGCTTAATACTCAGGACCATGTGCAGAAGCATGTGGACCCTCTCAAGGGCTCCTGTGCTCCTCTCGCTGCAGCTGGGGACAGCCAGACCCCAGAGAAAGGTGACGGCAGGCAATCAGAGCTGACGTGCCGCAGGGCTGGAGTGGCCAGCATTGGATTTCCCCATAGAACACACCGCTTCTGAGTTCTCCCTTTCAGCCTTAAAGGTCTGGAAACGCAAGCAGGCTCTGTGGCCTATAGCTAGCACTCCTATCCATGAGGCAGACATCATCACAGAGCCAATGCTCCGATTACACACCCAAACTTGGCGCTCATTTTTCACCGTCATCTTCATGTATCACCATTTGCTGATGGCTGACAGTCAAACCACCCTCACGTGGCTCTACTGCAGTTGGTGAAGCACTCACAGGGTGGATGAGATATGGTACATGAGATGAGAAGTGGTAAGCTGGTGCTGCTCTGTTGTATCCAATGCGTGAGGCAGGGAATTGCTAGGCATTGCTTGTGTGTGCATCATTTCTGCACATGCACAAGTGTGTATGTATGCATCACTGTCATACAAAGAAACAAATCAACATTTTGCTAGCAAATTCAACATTTTGAACATGTGCCCATAATATTTAATAAATATATGTTTTGTTCCTTGCACTTATAATGCAGCATGCCCATTTTTCACTCTTAGATCTGAAAATTGTGAAATTAAATGAACAGTTTAAAAATTCTGATATCTTCCTAAGACACATGGTCTGTGAAGTTGAATTTTTGAGAAAATTCTAACTGGCAAAATCTTTCCATGTTAAAGTTGAGCAAACAGTCTCGTGTAGACACTGCCTTACAGGAAAGTATTTCTAGAAAAAGATTATTTTTGCTCAATAAAATATAGGATTTAAGGAATGAGATCTATAATTCTACATTAATTGCCCTAAGCAGTTAATATTAATTTTCTTACAGTTCTATCATAGAAGACCTTTCATGTAGGAATTGATTGTATCACTTACCTCAAACCTCATGTCCAACTAAAGTGTGTTAAAGACAAAAAACTCAGGCAAAGCAAACAGGCTTATATAGGTGTACATTTTAAAAATAAAAGTTTAATAAAGCAGAGGGGAATAGCAGGAAGCCTTTTCCAACAAGCTCAAACCTGAAATAAAAAAAAAGGATGATGCAGAATGGTTCAGTTAGAAGCAGATGGAAATACCCTTTGTTACAGGGAGGGTGGAGGTATTCTTCTCAAGAATGCACAGTCACAGGGTGGAAGACAGCAGGCACAAGTTGCATCTTATTGTGCTGGTCCCTAGCAGAGACAGCATCAGCTCCAAAAGAAGCCTTAGGTGAAAGAAAGGAACAGTTTTTCAGGCAGAATTAGATCGGTCAATTCTTCTTCCCCTAAATGTTGCTTTAAAAGTTAGTATAATAGAGGAAAACTGTAAATACAGAGATTTTCATATAGATTTCTTTACTTCAGATTGCTGCAGTAAGAGGAAATTGATGTGGAGAAACTCCATTTGCTAGTTCCCTTCCAGGAACCATGCAAAGTTCTGGCAGGCTACAGCAGGCAGCTTGCTATGATTTTGCAGAGCTTATTAAAACCTTTGATTCTGGATAAAGCTACCAATAGTCAAGAATTATGGCTAGTGAACCAGCAAGCAGTGTTATATTTATGACACAGTATTTTCCTTAGATTCTATGAAAATTTTAAGTTTTATGTCAACCATTGGATGGAAATATAGCCCATTTCAGAGCCATATTAAGAAGGCATGTGAGGTTTATAAAAGTTCACAGGAAAACTATTGAGAAAATTGAAAATCAATACAAAAACATACAAGTAGTGTTACCCTTACAAGAGCATAATAATCAGAGCCACGGAGCTGCTTAAAGTTTCATATCACTAATGAAGCAGTAAGCTATTTGAAAATGACTTGATCAAAGTATTTTCAAATATGAAATTCTATAAAATGTATATCTGAAATATTTGTGAATATTTGTCAGAAAAAAAATACTTCCAAAAATCTTTTCCATAACTGATAATACAGGAACATTACAACTTAATAAAAATAAAGCGCAATAATGAAAATTGATTAATAATGAAATATCTTAGGTTTTTTTGATTTATACAGAAAGACATTTCATATAAATGTTTTAGTAAAGCTTGAGAAACTCAGAAGAAAGGCATTAATGATATACACCATTTGTTATTTACAACTATTATTTGTGCCTTTTACTGTAATGGACTTGCCCTTACAAACCCTAATGTTTCAAGGACCGATTATCAGCACAAATGCAGTAAACATCTAGAAGCCTGTGCAAGGTGAGCAAAGAATGCATCATTTGTTTCTGTCTTTCCTTTAGGGCAGCAAGACCTTAGGAATGAAAGAACAAGAGTAGCAGCAATAATCCATTTCCCAGACTGCTTCTGTCTCATTAAGCAGGGGCAAACAAGAAATGAGTTTGTATCTGTCTCTCCAAGCTTCTAGAATTTGGGGATTTCAAACCACAGAGAAAGTCAGCAGTGCTCGCACTTCACAAGGGTATGACATTTCCTTAATTGCCTTTGCTCTCCCATCTTCTCTTCCTTTGTTTACTTTGCACATCCAAGTTGTGTAATCTCACCAGTGTACAGAACAAAAAAAATCAATGTGCCATTGTTGGTTGTAGAAAATGAAATCTGCACAAAATATTTTACCACAAGCTGCTTTTCATCTCTCTTCCCCAATATCTTTCATTAAACAGCAGAACTGCCAGGTCTTTCTTACGTCAAGGAAAAGACACTGAAATCTTCACATGCTTTTAACTTGTTCTACTTACACTCGTATTAATTCATTGCATTGCAAGTAAATGCATTTGTACACAAGAAGAGAGGGCAAAACAGAAGTGTGAATACCCTTTCATCTCCAATAATAATTTGATGAAAAAGTGTTTCATTTCAGATATGGCTTATTTAGATAAATGCATTCACTTACTAAGAGACCCACATCACTGTGTAATTCCAGAATATTAAGGGGAGAGATTCTCACCAACATTGCCGATTTCCTGATCATCTATGCAGCTGACAAAAAAAAGAGCAGGTAGAACTTTCTGTACTTTTCTCCTCATAGCTATCCTTAGTTTTGTTTAGTTTTTGAGTGTGCTTGTGTCATTGTTTTAAAGAATCATTTATTCATTTTCAAAATTACTTCTACATTGATCACCACTTTTGATTCATTTTGATGACCTGAAATTTCAAAAGGAGTGTCGGGAGTGTGGTCAGTCATCACAGTAAACCCAGCTTGTGCAAAATCAAGCAATTTTTTCCTGAAGTACTCTACCTCTAAAGGATCCTTCACTTAAATGCAACAAAGCTACTAATAAAAAATTCAGTTCAGCATAGACCACTGTTTGGGTTTCCACTACTCAATTATTTTGAAAAGAAATTATGGAAAAGTCTCTTCCCTTTTTATTGACTTTATCTGCAGCAGAATGCCACTTATCCACTGAAAACTGAAATGTGGATAAATGTTTGAATATGGCAATGCACTAATTTATACAAGTTAACTATATGCAACACTGTTTACTAAAAACATCATTTAATTTGATGATTTCCGTGCCAAGATTATTATATATACAGTCACAAAATGATGCACGTTTTCTCACTACATGACTACACTATAGTTTGAGTAAGTGTGAGTGACAGGACCATAATTTTTTCCATATCTGTGAGAAAATCATGTAGCATTCAAGACTTTTTTTCACCACAAAATCCATAATTTTATATTACATTGCATAATAATGGGCAATTTGTAGCCATAGGAAAGGGCACTGAGGGTAGTCAGAACCTCTGCTACTACTTAACAGGGTCTTTTGTTTTCATCTCATCAATGCCCACAGATCAGATCATTTCCATCTTCCTGTGGACCAGTGCAGTGTTATATAATCATATTTGTGTGTTCTGCTTGGAAAATACTTTGTAGAGGTATAAAAAGTATACTGGGACTCCAAGAGCATATTAGACAAGAAATCTCTATCCATCTCTGCTCCTAAGCAAGACACAAAAAAATCATTCTTGTGAAAAAATAAATTGGAACCTGCCATACAAAAAAAGTTATCCCAAGATTTAAGTTGGACCAGGGCTCAAAACTTTTCTATCACACCCTAGTCCCAGAATGACAGCCACTAGATTCACATAATCTGCTCTTTGTGCCATGACCCCTTGCCTTTCTGTAAGCCAAACTACTTTCCACACTGCCGATATGGAGCCCACAAGCTCCTAAGGACTCGGAAGTCCCAGGAGAATGCAGAAAGATGCAAGAGAACATGAGAAAGAGAGAGCTTGCAAAGATATTGTATCCTGTTCTACTTCAAAACATTAACGGATAAAAAAAATTAGCCAGACTTCATATGTTTTAGTTTGGGAAAAAAGAAAAAAAACACCTTTCAGGATATGCTTAGCTCTTTGGTATTTGCAAATGAAACCTAAACACTCAGGAGAGAGCTCAACTTTGGGAGGGAAATAGCCAATTAGTTCTATTTGGTATTTTACTTAAAAGAGGGCAATTTTAATTCCAAACTGCAAGCTCTTCTTGCCTGACCTCAGGAAAATGTTGGTACCAGCAGGGGATGAGACAACCCACAGCACCCGACAGCCCATACCTGAGGCTTGTGCAGGCCTGCCTGTGGCATCTGCACTGCCCAACAGTGGTTACTGCTGTCATGCAGCATTGGACACCAGCTCCTATGGACTTGCCAGATGATAACTCATTTCAGTACAAACATCAGCCCGATGAAGGGAAAAAGAGATAGAGCTCTGTGAACAACAACTCTTCTGTTGCTTGCTTGTTGAAGAAATCAGTGAATGAAGCATTGGGAGCTGCTGAGAAGAGATTACGCTTATCACAGGTTAACAAGAAGAGGGCTGTGAGAAGAAGATACTAGAAAAGACTCCTGGGGACAAGGGCATAAAGGAGGCTTGCTTGTGCTATCATCATGTCTCCCTGCATGCTTTCTGACAAGTCAGGCTTTTCTGTTTAGAAGCACAGTGGTTGTAGAAGTAAGTGAAGAGGAGAGTTGGGAATAAGACTATTTTCTTGGTTGTTTTCTGCTAGATAATTAGACTGAAAATGTTTTTGTTTCAGGTGCCTCAGGAATAGTGGAGCTTTAGGAAATGGGTGGATTTCAGTAGCTTGTTTGCCTTAAAGCTGTGATTGAGAATTTCTTTTTGTAAAAGGAGAAAAAAAAAGAAAAAAGGTGCTAAATATGCCTTGGGAGAGGTGATGGAAAATATTATGACACTAGTCAAGATGATTGCAAACATAGCAAGGATGAAATGTGTTCAGTTGACCTAACTAAGCGTGAATAATATACCTCCTCATTTGACTACAATATCACTGGTCAAATTCCAAACATATCAAGGTGATATCAGTAACCAAGTTACTGATCAGATAATAACAGTTTAGATCGTACGAGAAAAATATGCTAAAATACTAAGTTTCTAAAGAAACGGTACTAAGCATTGTGTTTCAAAGCAACCTTTATAGGACAAGCACCTTCTCTAATAAAAAGTTGTCAGTCTACAATTTTTTACTATCACAAGAAGAGCTGTGTCCTCCAAATTACACAGCTGATGAAATTTAAATGCAGTATATACCATAAAGAAGAGGAGGAAGGTTCATTTTGCTAACAGCGGTTTCAGTTAGGAATTGATCCCACTAGTGATTATATTGACACCTACTATTGAGACTATCCATATAAAAATATTCTACTTATCTTTTATTTAGAAATTGTCTTGAGCAGCAAATCCAGTAGAAATTAGGAATGCCCACCAATTGCCAAGAAGTTGATTGTAGGCTGCAATGCTTTCAAGACAGAATACAATTATAGGGCTACATCTCCTCTTTCCCACCTCTTGAAAGAAATACACAGTAAAGGATTGCCAGATCTTGTGTTAAAGATTAGAGAGTCTGAGCAGCCTGTTGCTTTGCATACACATCAGAATCCTGGGCAAAGGCAAACAAATGCTGCTATGAAATACATTGTCTGGAAATCTATTGTTTGAGCTTTTGTAACATATTAAGTGTATGTGACTCTTTTTTCTGTGTGCACAACACAAAACAGCCGTCTGTTAGGAAACTAGTAGATGCTAATTGCCCTCAATAGATATTCATTTCTCTCCTTTTGTCCAGTAGCATGGATTCAGTATGCAGTCAGATCAGACTACATTAAGAGAATTCAGGTCATTTGAGCTCATAATAATTTAGCAGAAGAGTAAGAAGGAAACACGTGTTCCTAAAATGTGAGTTTCGAGCTGTGATTCTGAAATGAGTTCTATATTTCTAGTCAAATAATTTATAAACAAATCATACCTTAAAACACACATGCATGGAAACAGTCAGTTGAGCAAATGTCCTAAAAGGAGTTGCCAAATAAAACCCCAAGTTATTATACGTTTGCAATAAACAGAAAGAAGATCTTTTGTTGTCATTGTAAAGTGATTTACTGAGTTTTGACTGAGCACATTTAACTGCAAGACTAAATTTATTAATGTAATTAAATATTTTATATTATGTTTTGCTTTTTTATGGCAGATAATTTCTGCTGTTAAACATAACTTTTTTTTTTCTCTCTGGTAAAACAACAAAACAACAGCAACAACAACAAAAAACCTAGTCAAAATCTTTAAATCCTTGGTGTGAAGAATGTGTTTTGGAGTCCTGGACAACTGCAAACAAATACAACTCTGGAATAATTGAATATATTCTCTTTAAATATACTGCTCCTGCTTGTGTTTTGCTTTTTACACCAAATGTGTATATGGCTCCTTAGCCTGCGTGAAGAATGCAGAGCAGACGTGTTTTCATAATGGATGCTAAATGTCTTGAATAGTGTAAGGTAAATAACTCCCAATGATGGTACTCCACGAGGAGATAGTATAGAGGATGGTATATTTTAAGTAGTTCTATATAAACAGTATACAGATAATACAAAAGAGAAGATGGCTCACCTTTATGATGACAAGGCTCACAAGGGACTCCACGTGGGAGGGATCTCCAGGAAGAGATCCTTCCCTGGTGGTGGTCAGCCCTTAAATGGGGTTTGGGAGAGGTGGAACCAGGCTCCACCCCTTCCACTCACACAGGTATATCACCTTCACCTGTGGCACCATGGCTGACTCGGTACTCACCTCAGGTGACCAATCAGTGGTTCAGGCTGTGATTCAGCAGTTCCCATACAAATAGATACACAGTTCTCTCCTTTTGCCCACTGGTATGAATTTGAGCCTGTTTCTTCCCATTCTCTATATGTAGATTTTTCAGACTGCAGTTGAGAGAAATACTCTACTGAGTATGAACAACTTACACACATATACTTTTATGGAAACTGTTCCATTAAGTAACAGCACAGACATTTTTCTCATTTGGTTTCTGAAAGTTACTCTTTGCCATTTTTCTCAGGTGCATACATATTTTTGTGATTTTTTAAGTTCCCATTCTTTTTTCTTTGGTAATGTTTACACTGTCATTTCCAATTATATAGGGTAAAATTTATTTTTAGTTGGTATGATCAGCAAAATTCCCGTTGACTGTTCTGAAGCCACAGTTTACCTGATGTGGTGTTCCAGAAGCAGCAGTAGTGGCACAATACCTTATGTAGTTTCTTTGTGCTGACAAAAAGAAGTTTGAAAAAAAACATGGGAGAGGTTTCCTTCAGGTGGTTCTCTCTTTTCATAATTAAAACCTTCAGTTACTTTCCTCTTACCAAAAAAATTGCACATTTGCTTTGTTAATATGGTAATCAGTACTTCCACTCTGATTTTTTTTCTACATTCTTGTCTTTCCAGTTGTAAGCGCACACGCATGCACATGCTCCACGAGTACCACATCCACTTGGTACTGCAAGTGACTGAAAAGAGCTACTGAGGCTGTTTTGTTACCAAACAGCTGCTTCTCCTCCTTTAGCATTATTCATGAGTCTGCCAACTTCTTCCTTTCTGACAGTGAATCTGTTGTGCACATGAAAGAGGTGTGGCACTCCTCTCTATCTCTGAGCATATGAATAAGAGAAAATCTGGTGTTTAATAAACAGTAGATATCATTATTACCGTTTTGTTATCTTATAATCTAGTCCTTCTTTACAAAGTTTCATCTGCAATAAGACTGAAAGGAAAACAGAAATAATCTTGTTAAGTAATAGTAGTATTTATGGACTATTACTTCTAGCAACTAATATGGCACCAAATTAGTTTTGCAATTAGGGGAATTTTTTGTTTCAGTAAAACAGAAAATAAAATGCATTCTGGGTATTTTGAGATAAGTCAGGCATTTGAGCTGCATTACTTCGTAACTTTTATATAAATTTGCCTATATAAACCATTTAAATTAGAGAAGCTACAGTGATACTATCTGGCTGTTAAAAAAAAGAAAATTGAAACAAAAGTACTAAATCTTCAACATTCACATATGTGAAATTTTGAACATAACAGATGTAAGCAAAAATAAGCACATTCCACAGATTCCTGCTCACAGAAGTCATCTCTGCTCTTAGGAGGTTCCTTGGTTTTCTATTGTGCCTAGCATACAAGTCAGTTTTTTTAGCTAAAGGACTATAATTACACAGGAAGTGGTTTCCAAATTAAAGAAATATTATTAACTCATAGAAAGATATAGAAGGAATTTCAACACCGCTGAGTGTAATTTAATATAGTCCAAAAGTGATTAATATTTTATAGAAATGTCTGTCTTTTGAGACACATTAATCACTTAGATCGCATTCAGAAAGCTGACCAGGTTTCTGCTTTTAAAAAAAGGTTATTTATTTTCACTTTTTTAGTCATTTTAACTTCACCCGAAAGATAAAAGTAACTTCATTTCTATTTTCAGCTAAATGCATTACCTGGAATACGTAAAGAATCAATAAGGTAGCTAATTGCTGTCTTGTTTTAGGGGCCTGTCTGCTCCAGGGCAGTTCATTTTTGCTGAGAAACCACAAGAATCCATCTATATTCTTACTCTGCACTGGGTTCAACTGCGTCTCCTGTTTAGTCAGTGGGATATTTGCCAATAATTTCAGTGAGATCCAAATTTCTCTTGTCGTCTATGTATATGATTCATTAATCACAGAATTGTAGGGGTTGGAAGGGACCACTAGAAGTTCAACCCTCCTGGCTAAAGCAGGTTCTCTATAGAAGGTCACTCAGGTAGTCATCCAGGTGAGTCTTGAATATCTCCAGAGAATGAGACTCCACCACCTATCTGAGCAGTCTATGCCAGTGCTCTGTCACTCTGATGAGCAGTGAGTGGCAAATAATCTCCAGCAGAGCTGAGCTAGACCTCTGTCAAGAATACATATACAGAAGGAACTCTTGCCCGTATACTTATAAGATTACTCCACCTTAGACTGGGATATGCAACCCATTATGGGCAAACAATGAACAAAATCAAATATTCTGTTGGCTGTTGAAGAAATCCCTTTTTCCCTCAGAAGAAGTAACCAGATTCTCAAACCCTATGTCACACAAATTGCTGAAATCTGCCTCAGGCTTTCAAAATGTGCTTCAGGAGCGCTCTACAAGAGTTGCAGTTGTTGGCCATGATACAGAAACCTGTATTTGTTCCACCGTTAAATTGCTATGTGGAATCAACAAATTGCTTGGGGCTAAATTTAAAAAATAATGATGCATATATACAAAATGGGACACAAATATCCAGAAGATTACTATCAACCTACTGCTAGATCACTCTATTTCATACTGCCCAGTGCAATAGGAGTAAGGAATCTTCCAGCTCTACAGATACATAATTTGGGTTATTTCTGTTTTATCTAATGATTGCATAATGTAGGATGGTTAGGAAGACCAGAATGTCAGCATCCTCCCTTGCAGCTAGTTGCCTAACTGCTGGATATGATGTATCTCTTCTCTCTTAGAAGCCATGTGAGCCTTTCCTTCCTTTATGCCCACTAACGTGGCTGCAGTGGATAGCTCCAATGCAAACACTTCATTCTTGCCTCTTCCCTTGACATTTGGATCTTTACTTAGAAATAAAAGATTTAAGTCTGAGTACTCTCCATTTGAAAAGCAAAGAGGAAAATAACACTGAGAATATACATTTTTCTTCTGTGTTCCAAGGCAACTTTCCACTGTACTTCAGAAGATCTTTGATCTAAGAGGTAGAGTCACCTGTCTGTCTTTTAAAGTGTCTTCTCTGAGTTCTTTGGGCATCTTTACATCACTTTCCATTCACCACACGATTTTATGAATAGCAACTCCGCCTGCATTACTAAGGGGACACTGAGCATCTAGTCTGTTTTTCAATCTCATTCTTATCACCATGTGCCTTAAAGTTACTTGTTGTGGCATCAAATGTGTAGGTGCTTCTGCCTTTATTGTAATTAATTCTTCATATTTATAGTTCAGATTTATAACTCAGATCCACGAAGAAATTACAATATTACCCCTCTTAGGTTAACGATAAGTTTCATGTATTTCAGTTCTGTAAAATGCCTGGAAACCATTTGAAGTATGCAAAGTAATACTCTTGCTATCATTACTCCCCTTTAAGATGATAGTCTGAACATCCTGGTACGTGTTAACTTTAATCATTTCAATAGTTCTCCTGAGCCAAGTTCAGTGTGAAGTTTCTAAAGTTAAGATATACTTCAGGGTTGGCAAGGTCCCAGTTTTTCACAATATAATACAGAAGAGAATATGATGTTAAAGAAGTAATGCCCATCACTATTTTTCTGTGCTTTTATTTTCTGTCAGGCACTTAAAATTCAGGTATTCACTTGCTGACTAGATAGGTAGATAACAATGTACAATGCCTTATAACAGATTTTTTTTTCATTTGTATATTAGGTCTACAGTAAAAGTGCAGGTAGGCCTGTAAAATCCTCGAAGTTGTATTTTCTGCTTAAGGAAGGTGCCTACTGTATCTGGCTTAATTGCAATTTGATAGCTGTAATATCTAGACTGTTTTGCTAATTTCTCTAACAATCCTGACTAAACAGTCTGAATGAAGAAAAACTAGTAATGGTCTCCCTGTTAAAATGTAGTAGTGCATGTATCTCATTATCTGTGAGATTATTGTAAAATGATTGCTTTACATACAGGTTTACTCTATTATAGTGTTCTTTTTGTGTGTCAGGGGTTTGGATTTCTGTTTCGTTTGCTTGCTTGTTTGTTGTTTTTCTCACTGTATGGTTATGTTCCCCTTAATTTACTCTTAATAGCTGAAGTAGGATTATTCTGAAAACAAGGTGCTCTATTTCAGTTTTTGTAAATCCTAGAAAAATGTAATATTCTTCTAAGTAATGGAGCAAGAAAATCAGTATTGGTTGTTTTCATTTCCAAAATTACAAGATTCAGCTGTAACTAGAGAAGTTAAGTCAGTAACATTCTAGTTAATGGTTTTATTTAAATGTAATCTCTCAAATGATTGCTATATGTTGTCCTGTGCCAGGTAAGGTTTCTCCTTCCTTCTTGATAATTTAAAAAATACAGTCATGTTATTTCTTCTCATAAAAATAGATTTTCACTAAATCTCCCAAATCTCCCAGAAGGATTTTCTTTTTTTTTTTTTTTCAGTATGATGATATTAGCGCATTTCAGCAGCATACATACTGTTCTTATGGCCTTTTACATTCTAATGTAAATGTCACTGGTTTAATTCAGTTCAGACTATCTGTTTATTTTAATGCTGTAATCTAATTGAGTATTTTCACTCAATTTTCTCTCATTCAGACTCCTTGAGTTTTCAAACCATGAAGAAAGTACTACCTTGATATGGATATTCAGTTTTCAGTTTATTTCTTTGAAACATGAACTGTTTAACTCTCTTCCCTGTTTACTAATTGAAGTACTCCAATGCTTCCTTCTTAAGAATTCCTTCTGAATTCCTTCTGAAGAATTACATCCAGGCCTAGCAGCAGAAGATGCTGGGAAGTGAGTGCTGCAAGAACTAGCTAAGGCTTCCCCAGCACCCAAACAGAGAAATAATTCTAATACATGACAAGCAATATTGAAAATTGCCCAAAGATAGAGCAGCATTCATTTATAGGAATATTTCCTGTGGCTGAATTAGTAAGCTTAGAGGTATTAAAGTGAGGGTAGGGTGGTTCCACTGTTCAAGATTTCTTATACTCAGAATTAAAGTTTTTAAGTGAATTGATGTAACTTTCAATAAACTTGAAATCAGTGCTTTTTTGATATGTTATATTTTGAAAATAAATTGATGAACCAGATAGCAAAAATACAATCCCAAAGAACTACTCATCTCTAAACATTTCCTCAGTCCCTCCACATACAAGAAAGGTATGGTTACTATTTACTCCTTGTGTGCTCTTTTCCCTTGAGTATGTTGACAGAATCAGCAGGATGTTCAGAAGTGATAGTAAGGAAAGTCATTTTCCTGAAAACAGTGGCCTTATTATAGATTAAAATCCTCTGTCAGTCCATTCCAGAGTTCAGGACCAGGACTCTTAACAAGTTCCTTCTCAGTTTTAAACAGTCAGATAATACTATGAGAGAATAAAGCTACATCCCAAAGTTATCTAAACAACTTTTCAAATGACTTTTTTCCATAAGTGTTTCTTCTAAAATGCTAATAAAATTAGGTTTGTATCAGGATTTCTTAAGGCCTTCAAGGATCTATGCAGAACAAAGAAAAGCTGCTTTTTTAAAGAATGTATCAGGAATTTATACTGTTGTTAATCACTTTCAGAAACAACACAAGCTTGTAAAAGCACATTCGAAACCACCACCTCTGTCAGGTTTTACCCAGTATTTGACATTGACACAGTTTTCACAACTTTGTTTTCAAAAATAGAAATACTGAATTTCTGGAGAGAAAAAAAAACTGGCTCAAGAATAATGTGCTGAAGATGGAAGCACAGAAGTATGCTAACAAGAAAGAGCAAAGGACTTGACTAAAACCTTATTTGAACTCTTAAGTAGGACAACATCCTTTTAATTGTCAAAAAAATGTTTAGCCAGGAACTTAACATCACCATCTAATGATCAGCAAGATACATGGTAAGAAACATTTTTTTACTGTCTCCAGATTTCTAGAAGATTGTGCGTAGAAAGATTTTTAAGCCATGACGTAGAAATTTGTGACTCCTTTTGATCTTAAAGACTTTAGCTAAGAACTTTTAAACCCTTCAAGCAGTGTGAAATGCTCAGTAGGTGCTTTTGAAAGCATTTCTCATGAGATCTAGGCAACTTATATTAATTCCCTTTGGTTTTTTTTCTGTCCAGACAATTTTTCCTGAAGTTCCTGCGGTCTGATAGGTCTGATAGCTCCATCGTTGACCTAACATGCCAGCAAAATTTCCAGGTTGGGTGCTGCAGTTTGCTAAGTTTGTCCCACTAAGGGGGATGCAAAGGTTTTCAAGGAAACTCCCTGGCCTCCGTTCTGGGCACTCCTGGATGGCAGCAACCACTGACCTGCTCTTCTTCCAGAAGCTACCTGAGGTCAAAGCCCCAACACAGCCTAGAATTCTTCCATAAAAGTGGAAAAACTACCTATCTCCCAGCCAGACAACAATGGTAGAGTGAATGGCACTCCTGGTTTAGTCTCCTGTTCCCTAACTAATCTTGACACATCCCTGTGGCAGAAAAAGCAAGAAGAGACTCAAAACTGCCTTTGAGGCATCTCAGGATTCCTTCACGCCTAAAAAACATTCAAGAGCACATTTAGAAATGCACTCAAGTTACTTTACACCATTTTAACATGAAGTAGGGATCTGACAGGAAGATGTGGAGATCACATCTGAAAGATCAACAGCCTTATACTTTTTTTTTTTTTTTCCAGTTATCACTTGCTTACCTGGCAAGAGGTGATTCAGAAAAAGTCTCAAAGTTCACGGCAGATAGCATCTGAATATAAGTTCCACTGCAATGATTTAACGTAATCTGCCTTCAATTATCTGTTCCAGACAAGGTCTGGAGATTCCTTCCATGCTACATGATTCTCCAATTTTATGAATATCAATCAGTATAATATTTCTGCTACTTCTGGAAAATGTATGCCTTTGCAGAATTTGCATTTTAACTCTGAACACTTTGGAAAAGACTTGCAAGTTTGTGCAAAAGTTTGGAAAGCCTCTTTCTAGTGTACTTCTCTAATGTACATCAGAAACAGAGAAGAATTGACTTCTTTATGCTCTCTACTTGCAGTGGAGGAGATTTGGATAATAAAGGACTCAGTTTAGTGATCAAGAGAATAATGATTATTGATTGCTGATTTTCTATTTCGGTAATGAATTCATTTGTTGTCAAATAGTAGCTTAGACAAACCAAGAAAATTAAAAATTTCATTATAAGGTGTCAGATATATCTGAAAAGAAAGAAAGATTATCAGCAGGAATACAGAGATTTTTAAGATATAAGAATATTTAATTAAAGCATTTGCTAAGAGTCTTTCAGAACTGCTTTAATGTTCTCATTAAGGCATTTTTTGAATAAAGGTTTTAACATTTTCTTTTCAGGTAGTACTTTCAATTGGAAATTGAAAACTGTTTTAAAAGAAAAACACTTAAAGTGTTTATAATCACAGAATCACAGGACTGTAGGGGTTGGAAGGGACCTCCAGAGATCATCAAGTCCAACCCCCCTGCCAAAACAAACACTATCACCACACACTGCTAACATCAGTTGAACATTTTTTTAAAGAAATGGCATTATGAATTAATTCAAAATATCCTTACTTTTCTGAATGTTTTTGAAAATAAAAAGAAAGTATATTAAAAGAACATCTATTTTCCTTCTGATTTTTTGTGGTCTTACAGGTTCATTGGGGTTTATCCTGTATCTGTTGAAACAAACACAACCTCCTGACCAGCTTAAGTGGGCTGAAAATTATCAAAATGGATAACTGGGAAGAGAAACACGGTGCAGATATTTAAATATAACAGTATTTAATCTTCAGAATAATTTACCAAAGCATGTGGAGTTTTCTATGCAATTAAGATTTTATCATTCTTGAAAGAATACGTTTTAATTCAGTTGAGGTTATGCGTGCTAAGGAGGGCCCAAGGCCAAATGATACCATTCTCCCCTGGCCTTAAAAATCAATGAATCCAAGCAATAAAATTCAGCATCAAAGGATTCTCAATGTTATGCCATAAGTGTTGAATAACTTGTGAGAGACTAGAGCACTTACGGATCATAAGTGTTTCTCTGTTGATTTTTAGATCCAGAATTGATTTTTTCAGAATTAAATCTCAATCTTTCATTTCCATAGAAGAATGAAAATTGAAGAAAGTGGAGATAGGAATCACCTAAAAGTATAAAAGGGTTTCTTCTGTGACTTAGTACTAAATTAGTAGCAATAAATATTATTTAGTACAGAGCAGTCCTGCAAAGACTAGACACTCTGTTCAGGATGGAGACTTTAGTTCATAGCAGAGTTATTAAATTTCATACTGTACCCTCATTTATTCATACAAAAATGACTTACACTACCACTGCACTGCAGGACTTAAGTTATTTTACTGCAGGTATTTATATTCATTTAGTTTTGTTCATTATTGTGGCACCATAATGTATACTTTTGAATATATTAATTATGCAGCTATAATGGAACATAAAGGAAACAGAATATGCTCCTGTAATAATATGTTAGAAGTTTAATTTCAGTTTAATATGCTCTAAAATTAGACAAATCATAGATACAGAGTATTTAATTAAACTGACTGCTCTGGCTGTGACTATTCTGTCTCTGTTAACTGCTTCCAGGTGTGTATGTCATGTCCAGCTCCAGCCCCATTCCCAGACCTGCAAGGAGAGTATAGCCCATATTTCAAGTGTAGTCCAAAACTCTCCCTTTTATAGAGTGCCAGGCAAGTACAAGAGAAACTAAGATCAACCAGACAGCACTACCAACTTGCCATGGCAAGACAGATGCACAAGGATGATGTAAAAGCATGCACAATGCTAAGCTAATGTTAAATACATTTCTCTCTGTAGATAGCAAGTTAACCATCCACCCTGCAGATGACACAGTCCTTGGGCCATTGATCATCTGGTTCTAACTCATCTGATAGTGTCCACACAGGGAGTTACAAGCAACATTTCCTTTCCAAACTTATGAACTAATCCACATTTGTGAGTCATTTTAATGAAGTGCTTCACTAGGAGCCTGATGGGATGGAGAGCTGGGAGACAAAAGGATGGGAGATGGTCTTTATACAAAAAAACACATAACCCTGCTATCGATTCCTTGCCTACAATCACTTCCACTGGAAGAAATCAGTCACCAACTTTTCCTACTCCCCCAGTGTGTGGCCAGGAATCCCTTCTTCTTCCTAGAGTGTTATTTGCAGATCCATCTTCTGTTTCACTAGTGAGCTGTTGGTGAGGAGAAGAAATAACCACGACCAGAAATATGCACAGAAACTTCCCAGGGGAAGGGATGCTGACTTGTGCCTCAACAAGCCTATGACTCAAACAGGGGCCAGAAGAAAGAAGTGCCTGAGATGATGTCTGGCTAGGGTGGGGAGTGCCTGATCACAACCAGATCATGCTGTGTAATCATAACAGTCCTGCCAAGTAATTGTTTACCAATCTGAATGGTGTGTTTGCATTCAGCAGTTCTGTAGAACAAATTGAAAATACTGCCATGGCAGCTAATCCAAGCAAGCCTACAAAGGTTTTCTGGACAAATTACCTGTGGGCCTGGAAGGTCTGTATCCTTCAGGAACCAAACACCTGTCACCATAGACCTGACCATCGTGCAGCTTGCTGCCAGATGGAGCTGCCAGACAACCTGCTACACCTACAACAGCTTCTCCCAGAAAACAGAATCACTATTCATAAACAGTTCAGAATTCCCCTTTGTCTAGGAGCAAGGGCAAGTGGATGGATAGGGAAGGAGTGAATTGCGTCTGAAAGGTTTCATTCCTCCCCAGGAGTGCTACATCCTGTCTTTACCTTTGTCTTTGTATAGCCACAACTTACCCATCATTATAAGATGACCCTAATCTATGCAGAAAAGTGTCCCTTCACCTATACAACCCTTGTTCCATCCCCCCAAAACTGTGTAGACAAACCACAGTTCAACCCTCTTGAAGTATCTGTCGGGTGCACATGCTCTAGTTTCAGCTCCTTAGGGAGAGGGGGAGACACCAACCACAGGTGAGTTTACTGGATTTTGGAGACTTTCTGTCTGCAAAGGTTAGTATCATAGATGTGGATGTACCTTCTTTGAACTTAAAGCGTAACACTTCCTTGCTTTGTAAGTAGCCAGCCTAGGGCAGCTCTGTCATGTTCAGAGCACACTTCTGTCAGACAGCCTCCTCGACTGAGTAGTGAAGAATCCTTGCTCATCGCTGTTAATTATCCTGATGAGTGTCTGAGTCTTTTCTGAGCTCAGGTTGCTCCTCAGTGCTTTGCAGCTGCTGTGGTGTCAAAAAAGGGAACTGAGTGGCTTTTTACGATGTGTACCTGAGAAAGGTGTGTTTGTGTGAAGTGTGAGGGCACGGTCGGGTCTAACGAGCCATTAAGGCTTGGCAGCTTGCCAGCAAGCTACACCTGCTAACATGTTCTCCTGTTTGTAGGGAACGCTGGGATGCATCTGTGTGTGACGTGCAGCACTTCTATGGGCAAACTCTGGAAAAAAAGAATGTTGCCTCTAAAAAAGGTGATTTACCATCACTGAAAAAAATAACTTGTACCACAAACTTTTGGTCAGACTTCCTTGTTTATCATTGCCATGCACCTGCTGTCCCCTGTTAGTGACCACACAATGGATATTGGGTGGGAGTGTGGAGCTAGCAAACTAGCAGCCTCAAAGGGGCAGGACAGCTTGTTTTGCATTCCCCCCCCCCCCCCCCCCCCCAATTCTTCACCATGCAAATCACTTGTGTTTTCCAGAAAGAGCTGCCAAGGGGAAAGAAATGCCAGGATGAAGTGAAATAACACAGGAACTTATTGCAGAATGCTGCTCAATAATAGAAAAACTTAGAGAATAAGTGCATTGATTTTGAAGAGAGCTATGCTAATTCCATGTTTAGGTAATAGGGAGAGCTGTAGCAGAGCTTTAGGTGAAACAAACTTATACGCCATGCAAAGCTATATATAGAAGCTATCAAAAACATTACATGAAGAAAAACTGAAGAAAAACATGATGTTATGTGAAACCAGTCTGTAAATCTTTCGCAGTGGATATATGCTCCCAAGGAAGAACGCAAAGTATATGTGATATGTGTAATGTATTGTTGAACTGAATATTCTTTTATACTTATTGCTAGCTGAAGGTACAGGTTACTTTACATACTGAACTTTGATTCTGTGGATCATCAGTTCATAATATGTTTAAGATACTGAAAACAAACTTGTAACTTGTGCTACAAATTGATCTGAAATTAAGAAAAATATTAGATAAATTGTATACCTTGAAGTTAATCTACATTAGTTTTCACTAATACCGCAGTTCATCATTAAAAAAAAAAAAAAAGGGAAAGGGAAAGGGAGAGGGAAAGGGAAAGGGAAAGGGAAAGGGAAAGGGAAAGGGAAAGGGAAAAAAAGGAAAAGGAAAAGGAAAATAAGAGACGGGAAAAAGCCGATGCTAGAATCCTCCAGAAATGTAAAATGCCGGAGCATGACCTGCTCCTCTCCTTGTTCTCTACCCCTTCCTTGAAAGGTTCATGAATTTTCCTATGATTTCAATTGTGAACTGGAAAATTCTCTCAACTTCTCCTTACAGAGTCTTCGTTAGAGACATTGCTCTAATTGCATGTGCAGCCTCACACTGGAGTACTTTTTGTTGTATTAGAAGATGGCATGAAAATGAAATGCAGAAGAGACCAACCATTTTGGACAGAATATTCACTTTCTTTCTTCTAGGGCAATAATTTTATTGTCAAATATTGCATTTGATTCATTTGCTACTGAAATAAATTCTCACAAGTTTCAGCACTACACAGATTTGAACTTATAGCCACATTTTCAATACAAGATTTTTTTCCCTCCACCAAACACTTCACTGTCACCAGTATGTTTTGAACCTACTGTCAGATTAGGAAGTTTGATACATGGTGTTTTCAATATAAATAGATGATTTTGACATTATTTTTTTTTCCTCTGAATAAGTATTGACTGTAAAAGGCATAGAGTTCTAGATCATTTCCTCTGAGAATTTTTCAGTATCCTTCCAATTAGTCAGTCAATAGGATGTTCTTACAAATATATGATTGATAGTTTATTATTCTCTAGGGATTTCCTTTACTCTCTTTATCCAAGTTACTTCCAGAAGATGAAAAAAGCCTTTAAAGCATCTGCTCCCCAACACAGCATTTATTATTACTAATATGCATCCAGTGCTACGAATGGTAAAGAAGCAACTGCAGTTATTTGCTCTTTTCTTTTAAATATGTTTATATGAAATATATTTGCTGTATTTTATTTATAGTGAACTCTCCATGTGGTAATACTCAGGCAAGTGACCCTAGTAGTCAACTACCTCCACTGATTTATACCAAGTACTTTTCTACTGATGGTAAAAATTACTCATATTTCTAGCTACCTAATTTAATATGAATTCTTATCCTCTCCTCTACATAAACACAAAGCTTCTATTATACCTCTCGTTAAATTCTAATGTCCCCGTATAAAGTAGGCTGTCATTGTATGCACATTCCAAATTTGCAGCAGAGGATACATAGGATATATTTTAATGCCATGTATTTACATGGGATGAAATTCCTTAGTTTCAATAAAGATGCTTGAAAGACTGTACATACTGCTTCAGATCTGCATTATGTATTTTCTTTACAACTCTATACAAAACCAGTACACTTTGTATCCTTGTGGTATACATGTAGCAAACACCAGGAGCTTGGAATCTGCATTACAAGCCCACTCCACTTCTTGTATGATGCTACAGATTTGCAGTCCTGGCCTCACAAAATTCTCTGTAATTTCTGGTATTCAGATGAGTGTTACACTATTGTCAATCAGCTTAGCTTGAGCCCAGACTCCCTTTGTCACCCCCATGCTGGCTTGTCAAGAGAGACAAGTCCAAAAGAGGTAGGGAAGATTCAGAGTTCAAACTGAGTTGAGCTCAAAACTTGCTGCTCTGGGCAGAGGTGATACAGCTGGTTCAAGAAGCATGAAGATTTTGGCCCACATAAATATCAAGAATAAACAACAGGCACTGAACTGCTATTTCATATCATATCATACTTAAACTGATGAGACTGTAGTCCTCTGCATTTTGCTTACATGCTGCCTACTCAGTCAGTCTGAAGCAAAGAAAAAAAAAGTTTTTAGTCAGACAAGTAAACTAAATCAGGTTACTTACCAGCCTAAATTTTATGCAAGAGACGAAGTAGAAATACGTGGCACAGAGACACAAAGAAAGAGGGACTGCCATTCTTAGCACCTGATTGCAGGTAAAGCAAATTGGCTATAAGACAAACCAGCACCCTCCACTGAAGGGGCAGTTACATGAACTGCATGACAGATTTACAGCATGTTTTCAGAACACAGTTCTACAAAATCTTGTCCTTACAAAATGAAATCACGTAAGTTCAAAATGACCAGGAATTAAACGGCACAGTTTTAAGTAAAGCCATTCAATTAAAAAATAACAGAAACATTCACACAGCTGTAAAACCAGAATGAGAATTATTCAACAGAGGTTCTTATTAACAAAATGAAGTATATTTAAAGCCAAATTCTCACCCTTGGACAAAGCTCAAAAAGCTACCTTTTGTAGGCAAAGCCTAATTAATAAGCTGGTAAACAGAATTTTCCAGCTAAGCTGAAGTTTTCACAGTTCACTGCAATCTAGAGAGTGAATCAGTGAATTTGATTACTACATATACTTACACAAAGCATATTTTTACCTCATTCTAAGTCCTGTGAATCCTCTTAAAAAGCAATGCCAGCAAATAGTAAAAAATGGCATATAGGAGTCATATACAAGAAAAAAAGAAAGTCATTTACCAGAATATGGCATCACCTACGCATAGCACTCAGCAAATATTACTGCTGTCTTGAAGGCATTAATTATATAAGTGAGCACTCAATCCTTGAGGCACTTCTGAATCTAAGATACTACATTCAAATCTTGGACAAAACACCTCAATTTAGTAAAAAAAGTCTCATTTAGTCATAGTCCTAGAGAACAAAGTAAAATTCAAATTAAACAATAGACCTTGTAATAAGACTATATTTTCACTGTTATCTTTGCATAGTCTTATTCTCAATCTTATTCTCAGGGAGTCTCATTCTATAAGTAGCTTTTTTCTAAGTTCTGGTTATTCAGAACAGATCCTGTAGTAGTAAAGAGCTGATACAGAAAGGAGCTGGTAGTAAATCAGAAACTTTTTAAAAAGACAGAAAAGCTTTCCTTATAAAACTAACAATTTTGGATAATTTAGCAGCAGTTTAATATTTGATTTTCTCCTTCAGAAAAAAATCTTTGATTGGTAGGAAAATATTCAGTGAACATTGAGCATTTAAAGATACTTTTAAAACAAGAAAAATACATATCAGTAGGAAAAAAATCATTTGAATTCATGTTTGCATCCCCTCAGAGGCACAAGAAAAAGAACTCTTCTAAACATACATGGTTTGCATTTTATTTCTAAATAAAATTAATAATAATAATAAAAACTTTAGATCACTGAAACTGCACAATTACAACCCTTTAAAGATAAGTGTGTGATTTTTCATCACAGCAGCTGCACACGATGATTGTTAGAGTTTATTATTAGAAAAAGGAAAACACTCCTGACAGAAGGCCCTTGATCTCTCTCCTGCAGAAAATCAGCAGTGATCTCAGCCCATGAAGTCCCCTGGAGATGACAGTTGTTTTCAGACCATTTCATCAACTTCTGCCAGGGCCTACCAATGGACACTGCTTTACCTGCACTTCAGGCTGAGAACTAGAGTCTCAACATTGTGCTTCCCAAAGTCTTGTCATCCATTCACAATTTCTCAGTCTGTCTTTAGCATGTTGTCCAGGCAGCAAGGTCAAGATCAGTAAAGGTGTTTGTATGCTACTCAGTTTTGATATCATCATCCTGTGAAATATTTACTTAGTTCCACTAATCAAATGTAAAGGTTGAGGAAAAAAATGTTAAGTAAAATCCTTGCAGATATAAATGAACAATCCAGAGACACAGGTAAAGTTTTCTGTAGTCATCCAAGGGTGTCAAAACTGGGTTCAGTCTTGTTTAATATCAACTGGATAATGAGGTAGAATGCGCCCTCTGTAAATCTGCAGACAACACAAATACAGGAGCAGTGGCTGACCCATCAGAGGGTCACACAGGCACATCCAGAGTAACCTTGACATGCTGGAGAGGTGGGCAGACAAGAATATCATCAAGTTTAACAAGGGAGGAACAACCCCAGGTACCAGCACATGCTGAGGGAGCCCAGCTGGAAAGTATCTCTGCAGACAAGGACCTAGGTGTCCAAGAGGATGCTAAGTTGAATATAAGTCAGCAATGTGTCCTTGTCACTAAGAGGGCTCATGGTATTCTTGCCTGAGGATTAGGCAGAGTATTGCTAGCAGGTCAAGGGATGTGACCCATCTCCTCTATTCAGCTTTGGTGAGGCCAAACTTGGAATGTTGTATCAGTTTAGAGCCCTTTAGTACAAGAGAGGTATACATACTGGAAAGAGTCCAATGGAAGGACAGCAGGATGTTCATGGGTCTGGGGTGCTTCACCTATGAGGAGAGGCTGAGAGAGCTGGGATTGTTCATCCTGGAGAAGGCTCAAGGAGGAACTTATTGATGTCTATAAATACCTGAAGGGACTCTGCAGAGAGGAAGGAAACAGGTTCTTCACAGTGGTGGCCACTGCCAGGACAAGAAGGAATAGGTACTAAGTGGGTCACAGGAGGTCACATATAAACATCAGGAAGCACTTCATTATTGTGCAGGTGATGGAGCACTGGCACAGGTATCCCAGTGAGGCTGTGGAGTTGCCTCCACTGGAGATATTTGAAAGCTGCCTTGTCTTGGTCCTGAGCACCCTGCTCTGGCCATTCCTGCTTGAGCAGATGGACCCAGATGTCCCTTGCAGCCATACTGTAGTTGTCACATACAGCAAAGGTTCATGACTTTGCAAAAGACTTTGTTCCAGAATTCTATGAGATTGCTTGTATTTACAGTCCTTACTGAGTTATGGGAATTATAGCCCAAAATGACTCACTTAGCTTTATTCTGCAATGCTATGTTATGCAACGGGAATGCCACTGCTATCTTAGATACAAAGCAAGAGTCTATCTCTAGAAAAGCACTACAAACTCTGTCTATGATGGCAGTCCATTGTGCATGCTTAGTGTTGAACTGCCAAAATGTTCACTGTAGGTGCCCATACTGCTTTGTGCTGCCAGTGATGCAATGCTGGATGTCCGCTCATTGGTATTTTCAGCCCCTCATCTTGCTGCCTCCCTTTTGTTCTCTATTCTGTTTGAGCATTTCTATGTTCATTAATATACTAAACATACAGAAGACTGCAAAAAGTCTGAGATTAAAGCTCAAATATTACAAAGTAGTGAAGGTGAATCCCAAGTTTATCACTGCAGAGTAATTGCCAAGGGTGGAGTGAAGAAAACAGCACACTATTATGCATTCTTTTAATCACTGTTAAATGAACTAAATTTCTAAAAACGGTGGCCATGCATGCTCATATTTGCTGCACCCTTTTATAATTAGAAAATCTCTAATATTTATGATTAAATCTTTGATGATTAGAACAATTGAAAAATTGAATAAGGAGACTGATAAATCTCATTGGAGTTCTTGCAAATGCAAAGGCAGACTCTTCAGGAAAGGATCTGGAGACTCCTGACAAGTGTAGCATCTCCCTGTCCTGTGAGCCCCTTCAATAGGAATTCCATACGCATTGCAGTATCAAGCATGCAATAACACAAGAAGGAAATATCACTACAAATTCTCAAACTGCCTGTGTGTCTACTAATCAGTAAAGCACCAGTGCTGGCAATACTGATGCTTTTGAAAATGTAATAACAGAAACTACACTCAACTATTTAGGTCTAAATCTACCTGTAAAATCTGTCCCTTACTTTCCAGTAATTTCTACAAAATGTTTTTGTCTAGAGACATAGCTTTCATTCTAGTGAGTCTGCTGACAGAACAGAGCTCACAATCTGGCCATATTGCAGCAAATTTGCCTTTGTGTTAGTCCTTATGCTGACACTGATAAACTACAGCTCTGATGAGAAAAAGCATGATAGTAATCTCTGGCAAACATTCACAAGTTAAAAAAGAGAAGTGAGGACAGAAGTGTAATGTATTGCTTCCCAGCATTAGAAGCACTTCCTTCTGGAAACATCGGGCAATATGTTCAATACTCAGTCACTCACTTGAAGAATCTCTCTCTCTTCCTTACCTCTGTCTCTCCTTTTCAAGCACGTTTTTAATTTTGGGAATCAGAAATGTGATGAACTCCAACCCATAATTTAATGTTAATTTAGCATTAATTTAAAACAGAAGGTCTAGAACCAATGGCATACTTCCTACTTTAGCATAAATCAGGGATAGAGAGCCAGCAAATCAAACCCTATAATCATGTCAAACCAGAAATGCTGAGCATGATCAAATCAAAGCTTAGTTTAAACATGTGTAAATTAATTTTTCAGTGATCCATTCAATTTATTTTATCTCTTATAATGATACTTCTTATTTACTTTGTTAAAGTAGGATTTGGGATGATGTTAGGCCTGACCAAATACATGGAACATGGGTCTGTATCTAAAGCTATTTCTTTGGTTAGTCATAGGCATTTTAATTTATAAAGACTTGCAAATTCTTGAGCTGTCCTTTCCTTGATGCAATCAAGCTTCCCAGGTTGCTGATAGCTCACAGTGTTCTGCTAATTACTGCAATTGATGACAGACAGACACTCTCCCAAGCACCCTTCTCTCTAATGAGAAACATAGTTGACATCCTCTGCCATTGGCTGCTTCAAGTGCACCTCAAAAAAGAAAAAAATAGCAGAAAGACAGCAGAAGATAGCTTGTCCATTTATTTTGGTGACCCTGATGGTTAATTATTACTCCTAGAACAATCAATAGCCACTGGTCACAGTTAGATACTGTGTGAAGAGCTGACCTTTTTGTGTGCTTGTTCCTTCCACAGATGCACCTTGTAAAAGATGAGAATAAAAGCCCAGAGCAGATAAGAACCAGTGTTTGCTGGACAGCATCACATTGTTTCGATTCTGAGTTTAGAAGAATTTTTACATCAAAATATTCATTAATTAGTAATTGATAGATGTAATAGATCCAAAACATGAAAAAATGGCTACAGTGAAAAACTTCTGAACACAAATTACTTTGGTAGTCTAACTTCAGTTTTGAAAATTGACAATCTTAAACACTGAAAATCTCTCTTGGAAAGTTTGTATAACTGAAGATTCACACAAGTACCAAGTACCTCTAAATATCTACACTTACTGCACATTCTTAAGCATCCCACTAAGGTCCAGATGTCCAAAACCACCTCCAATTATGTTCTTTCTAACAGAGATAAAGAAATATAAATTGAGGACCATCTCTCCAGAGAAGCAGAGACCTCCTGTAGTCAGTCTGCACACTTACACATTATTAAATAAAGAACTCTGGAACAGATGGAGGTCTTTTAAAGTATGTAATGAAAGAACAGGATAGATCTATCAAATCCTGACCTACAGCTGGAAGATTCACAGTAACGAATTTCACTTAGGCTGATATTTCATCTAAGTAACTTCTAATCTTTTACCATTAGAAAAAGAAGAGGCATTAGCAAATCAAATCTCTTCTGTCATTCTGAAATTTCATTGCTCCAGACCTTACTTGACAGAAAAAAAAGTGGATGCTTCAGCCCGCATTAATGCAATTCATGCTAAACTAGGCACCAAGATCTAAGCTTTTCCTGTGTTACTTTTTGTTGAAAAATAGTCACTTCCTTCATCTGAACCTTAATATTGAAGTAAATGCAGCACTTCCAGTCCTGGTAGCGCTGGCTTTCAGGAGGAACTCTAAAGATTTGAAAGGAAACAGATGGGAAGAGAAGGGCCAGCAGTTCCAACTTTTATGCATGCTTACTCCCAGTTAGCTGTTCCACCTCCTATTAGAGTTGTCAGGTCAGATTCTGATTTCTGACAGCTCTGATAATTCGAAGTAATTTCATCGATGGACATGCCAATTCATCTTGGATTTAAATCTACAGAAAGATGAGAATCAGGCCCAGGTTGTGCCTCCTGAAGTGAAAGCGAAATAAGTGCTTGCATGTATCTAAGAGAGATAAGTGGGAACGCACATGTTGGAAGTGTCTTTTTATTACAGTTTGAAATGCCTTGACTTTCTGCCTCCCTCTCAATTCAAGGACAGATTTAGCAATAGAAATAGAATAAAAAGGAAAATCTTTAAAGTGTCTTCTATTTTATCTTTAATTGAGCTGTGAAGTCTATTTTCTACTTTTCATTATCTGTGTATTTCACTAAAACAAGATTGGTGAATAATTTGATGAATAAATGTACAAAACTATAAAATTTGATTACTCACCAGCTTTCATTAATATTTTAAACATTTTTATTACTAATATTTCTGAATTAATGCAAAGACTGCATTATTTCCTCTTAATTTCCTGTAAGTCTGTAGAAAGCTAACTGGAATACTTTTATTCCATAATAAAATAGACATGCAGCCTAAACCAAGATAGCCAAATGCATTAATTATAAACAAGTGGAACAAGTATGCTGTATTACTTGTCATTCGTACACATGTTGATATATCATTCAGTCTTTACGTTTTGAAACAATACTGAAAACACTGCAGATTATGAAAAGGGAACTGTTCCCCTCAAATGTTTACAGTTCAAACTCATGTTTCTTTAAAGCTGTTTTCCAACAAATCTTCTTTTAACACTATTCACGTCTTTAGGATGGCACTGAAGATTTTTGGATGTTCTCTGAAGCTAAGCTTCTGTGAGGGGGCAATGTGAAAATTATAAACAATTTATGTCCACGTCTGCGCTATGAGAGCATCTTCAATCATTAAAGTAGAAAGAAAACCTTCCCAGCCTCATGCAGTAGCACAAGTAAATTGTCCTTGCATTTCTAATACTACAGAGATACAGATTATTAAAAGATTATCAGCTTTGGGATTATGAGAATAAACTATAACAAAACCATTTTTATATTTTTTTTATGGTTAGCAAAGTCTTCTTAGCAGTCTCTATATTTCCCTAAGTCTAATAACTTCAGATGTATTCCTAAACTATTTCTTCATTTGTCTTTGCTTTCCACTGGGTAGAGCTGAGGATAGTGGAATAAATCTTTCATATTCTGAGTCCACTTTTACCACACAGAGCAATCCTACCTCAAAGTGCAAAGGAGCACTGCATGCTTGTACAACATCTTGCTGCAGTGTGTTGCAGCTGATCAGTCCCTCGCTGTCACTCCTGCTATTATGCTAGCCTGGGTGAGACTGAAAAAAATATCATGAGAACAGCAACTTTTCAGTAGTGTGTGTCCTAAGCTTTCTCTGAGTAATTTGTCACCTCTGACAAGAGCATGCTTTTTAACTCCCTAAAGCGAGGCATAAAGCTGCACTGTGTTGCTCAAATGGAGCCATGGATGGCTGCTGCTGAGTGCAGGTGGCTTGCCTTCAGAAGGTCCAGGGCTAGGTACTGCAGAACTACATTCACCCAACATCTGTGTGTGCTCTAAAAACAGTGGACGCAAGCAGCATCTTCCTGAGCAGGCATCAGAAAAAGACTATTTCAGGCTGGAACCTGAGCAATGTGGAGGAGAAGGGATCTATGCAGAACTGTTAGCTCAAGCAGAGACCATGCACAAGCACAGCTTTGATCACTGAGCCTTGCTCCAAAAGGATGCATCCAGTGGAGGCCCTACGTATGAATTTTCTATAAATTTTACAGAAGCCCAAATTCATAGAGATTCTTTTCTATGCTGTCACTTGACCTGCAGATTTGTCATAAGTGCATGTTGTGTGATGAGGGAATGAGCTGGATCTCCCCATAGCCAGGAACCAGCAGAAGGAAAACTACTGCATCAGTTAGTTTTACACAGATAAGCAATTATCGTTGAGGTATCACACTAATGTCCCATTAAGTGCTGTTGTATTTTAGAAATGTGGAAGAATCAGACTGGATAAAGAATAATTTCAGATCCTATTGAAAAATTGCTTAACTTGTTTAAATTAATCTTGATTAAGTTCTGTGATGTGAAAGACACAAAATGAAGCCACCAAATATATCCTTATATTGTAGGAATTATTTGGAGCAAAATTTTAATAATTCTTATTCCTTTTATCATCACACCAGTTATTCTTTATTTCCCTGCTCAAAAGGATTTTAATACTACTGTAAGAAGTGACCTTCACTTCAACTAGAGACATATTTACTAAATCCACAAATTATTTTCTCAAATTTAATTTCGTAAGTTGTATTTTTTCTCCCAGTTTCAGAGTGCTATTTCTACATGTACTGTACATTGATATAAAACAGGAAAATATCAGTTGACAGGCAATGTAGGATTGCAGTAATTATTTTAAAATAAGACTGATTTGTTCTACTGCTTTTTTCCCTGAGGCCAATAACTGGAGGCTAGTTATACTGCAATACAACAAGCCAGAGGAAAAACACCTGTTGCATATGATTACTCTCTATTAAAACATAATGAATAATTCAGCATGAATACTTTAAAAAGCAGTGTTGTTACCATGCTCCTCAATTCTTAAGAAAGTATCTGTAGCTGAAGAGAGCGAGTGTCAGGTCAACCCAAAATATTGGCTGTGTCATATCAGGTATGTTAGTCCACTCGCTTTCTAACCCCAGATGTAAGACTGTGCTTTTCCTTCTCTTTGATATGAAAGAAAAAAGAATAAAAGAGCAGTGATACTGCTTCATTAACCTGAATTCCACTGCTTTTCTACATTATATTATTCTTTGCATAGATGTGAGCTGAAAATCCACTACTGAGTAAGAAAATGAATGTGTGCAATGGTCATTCAAAATAAATAAATTCAAAGTTAAGGTAAATAAAGGTAAAATTTATAGCAATATCATTTGTGTTTCACTTAAATACTTTGCCATTTCACTGGTCTATTGGATGCAATGGAACCTAGATAGATGTTACTTCCTCAGTGATTCAGGATATTTTTCAAGAACTACTTTATTGCTTAAATTTCATGAAAGAAAGGTAAGTTTTATGCATTAGCATTTTTAAGCAAACACCCCTTAAGATTACAAAGAGCTCAAAACATATAAAGTTCTCAAATATTTCAACTGTCTGATAGAAAATTCTGAGCATCCTCCATTACTTACATCAAGAATGCTCAGCAGTTTGCAGTACTGGGCTCTCGTGAAACAAGGGAAAATTTTTTTACCAGTCCAAGCAGATACAAATTTAATATACAAATTGATTACTACCCAGATGTAATAATCAGAGAAATCAAGGTCATCTGCTGCAACAGAGATCCAGTAGACAGGATTAGCTACAGATCTAATTCTTTCCAAATCATCATCACAGGGTCTCAGACCATGAGCTTTTTGTGTTTAAGAGCAAATGTGAAAGACAGAAAATCAATTGAACTGTTTCAAGACCCAGCTGTAAACAAGAAGAAAATTTTATCTCAATTACAGCAGAAAAAATGGAATGTTGAAAATGATTGATAAGGGACAGTTTCTAAGGTCCAGGGAGTATTTTCCTATGACTCTTGCTTCTCTCAAGGTGCAGAAGTTGCATGCTTTCAGTGTCAAGGAGGATGTGCTGAAAGAGAGGCAGAGGAGCTCTAATCATTATTAGTAGTGACTGTGTTAATAGTTCTGCATTCTGCTTTCTAGCGCAGTAGCCAGGCCATCCAGATTCTGCCATGGTTAAACTTTAACAAGTGTCTTCCTGAAATTCTGAGCTGCTGTAAATGTAAATTGTCAAAACTTCCACTTTTAAAAGCTCATTCATACAGAATATGACCTGCAGTGCCAAGTTACTTTCCTTTACACAGTTACTAAAAAGACAACCGGAAGTACACAATTCACAAAATGAAATAACACTTCTGGTCAGATACTGCCTACTGGCAGATCAGGCAATTAATTCAATGGTGTTTTCAGTGATTTTTAATATCTTCTCATGAACCAATCACTGAATTCATAGACTAAGTGAGTTTCCTGATCCTGATAAGGCCTGAGGAAAAATGCTTGTGTTCATGGGAAATAGAAATATTTTGGCACTGAGAGTGCTATTTCTAATGGTTCCCATGTTTTGTGGTAGGAAATAAAAATAATTTTTTTGAAAGATTCTAAGGAATTTCTTGATTTCTCCAAATCAACATTTCTTCTCAACGCTTTACAAAAAGCTTTCTGGTTTTGAGATTAGGTAGAAACAACTTCATCAAAATTCTCAACACTGAACATTATGGAAGTTCCTCTCCCCACAACTTCCTTAAGTTCCAACTTAATCTGTCTCACAGCACTGCTAAAGCACTGTAGCAGGCCTTCCAACCACAAGTAACTTTAAACAAGCTACAGATACAGCTGAAAATATCTGGAAATAGGCAGTACTGCTATTTTGAAGTTTAGGACTTGGAATGTTTTCACAAATTTTGATTGGTCTGAGAAAAGGATAGCAGAGGGTGTTTTAATTTTCTCAAAGCAACTTTATGAAATATTTTCTGTTCATTTAAGTTAGTATGGTTCCTTCAGCAACTACCCTTTCCATGTTGCCAGTCTTCTCTCAACCTCAGAAATACATATCAGGTTAAAAAAAATAAAAATAAAATAAAAAAGCAAGTTGAAAGAACCTTCTCGAGCTCAGGAACAGAAAGACCTCCTAAGCTACATATCAGAACAACATTATAATATTAAGAAGATTGCTTATATTCCAATTATTCCAATTCTTTTTTTTTTTTTTTTTGGGGGGGGGGGGGTTAGATGACATCTTCAGTTCCATGGCTGAAGTCACACAATTGCATAATTTACTTATTTTTAAATCTAATTTCACCAGATTCCTCTTTTTACTATGAAACAAACTCATTATTTTCCATTTTCTTTATCTGCATCACTCATGATATTATGAACTTATACTCCCCTGCGAAGGTGTCTTAACTTAGCCTCATATGGAACTTATGCTGAACATTTGATTGTTTTTATTGTTCTTTTCTGTTCTTTCCTAATTCTTCTATATTCATTTACAGATGAAACCTTCAAACTGAATGCAACGTGGGGACAGTGAAGGCCTACAAATGTCATAATCATCTATTTTGTTTTGCACTCAAACCCTTTACTAAAATTTACTGAATTCCCTTTGCATGGTTGTGATGTTTTCACAAAAAGCCCTACAAAGGTTTCAAGGGTTACAAAGAGTTTTCCTATGACATTGCAATTGTATCCTACAGATCTCTCAGAAGTCCATGTTTGCATCCAGCAGTCAAATCTTCATCGTGTTCATGCTGTCTGCATTTCTTATGAAAAAAAGCTATATGAACTCTTGATACCCAGTTGTAATGCCACCACCCCCTGTAGCAATCTCCTTCATGCCTGACAACTTGGTTTCATTGCATAAGTTGATAGGTGTATCTACATAATTACATGTGGAATTCTCAGAAAACTAGCTTCTTCAATAATCTCATGCTACATGTGTATTTGATGTTCATCCAGAGCTTCTAATTCTATACCAGGCTTCTAAAGGTGAAGATGCAAATCTAGTCCATAGAATAATTGCTCTTATATAGAGGTTATGTAGAGATTACTGGCTAAAAAATGTACTATGTTTCAAACTGCAAGAAATTGTATTGATAAAAAATAAATGTCCCTAGAGTTTTAACATTGGATTTCAACAGACATCTAATTCACAAAGTATTTCCATGACATATGAATGAGAGCATCATGTTTCTGGTACTGCTACTTACCCTAGAGTTTATCTGGCAAACTACTGCTTCAGGCTACAGATACATGATAAATACACCACATTCTGTTTCTTGTATTGCTTTGTAATTATATTGCACCTTTGCCATTAAAATAGTTTATTTCAAAAAGCAAAATACAATACCACACCAATCTGCCAGCACTTCTGAAGATAATACCATAATACTAAAAATCAACTTGCACTGAACTAGTTTCTTTGGCAAAAATATTATTGGATAATATAAAATAGGGCTCTACATTAAACATTAAAACTCCATGTTTAGGCAGAATTTATGTTTCTACCATCCATGAAGTTTAACTTAGCTTCCTAGTCAGCATTCAGCTACCTCCTATGTTTTTTTCCCTTTGCTCAGTGAAAACCTAATTCATTTTTCCACTCCACTTCAGCTCTCTCTTTTTCCCCAGTGCCATGTACTGGAAACATTATTTGAAGTGAAGGGACTAAACCTGAATTTTGGTTTGCCTGGGCCACACTGAGTGAAAAGGAATTGTCTTGGGCTGCCCAAGTTACCCTGAAAGTAATGCTTCCTATTTATTTCCATGGAAACTACAACAGCTACAAAAAGTACCATACTATTTCATTGAGCAAATTTTCAGCTACAGAACATTGTTTTTCCACTCAGTCACCACTATTAGCTGTGCATTTTCACCAGCAAGAGCCTGTGTGCTACACTCATAAAAATCTGCACCAATGGAGCTGATCCAGTGTCACTGTCACCACTGCTGAAAAGCACCACCCATCACCTCAGTGTGCTCACATCCACTGTTTGGTCTCCATAAATATTCAGCAAGTACTGATGAATGTCAGTGAGTGCCATTTATTTTAGATGGAGGAATGAAATTCCACATCTTTGCTTCATAAGCACTTCCATGTCAGACACCATTTTGTCAGACTGCCATTCCCCAACACCCCTCTGCTGCCATCTCTCATATGGCATCAACTCGTAATGAAATGTTGTCGGGAAGGTTCAGCCTTATCTGCCATACCACCAACATCCACTTCTGATATCATGGGCCAGCATAATAAAATAGAAGGCATTATTTTCAGAGCAGCCCTGGTAAAATATATGATACTGTTAATATATAAGTAACAAAATAATTTGTTATTTTTTTAACTTAAAACATTTTTAAAAGAGAGAAACAAAATCTTAAAAATAGTGGGATATAGGACCTTGTTTTTGTGAAACTAACGCATCAGTCTGGTTTAATAACTGTGGCTGCCATTCTCAGTGAGTTCACAAAGTGTTCATCAGAGATTTTTGATAAAATCACAGAATCATAGAATCACCAAGGTTGGAAAAGACATAGAAGATCATCCAGTCCAATGTTACTTCATCCTTGAAAACAGATGTTTACGAATGTACATACTGCCAAAAAGTGATGACATCAATAAGGTGTGATCATGAAGTAAAGAATATTTCTCTGTGGTAAGACAAGATTTATGACATGATCAGATTTTCAAGTTGAATATCTGATTGTAACTTTGCAAATCCATACATTCCATTTGAAAATTTGCAGGTAATGAATTTATTATTTTTTATATTTATTTTATAAGTATTGTTGCCATATCTATTTTGTTACAATTTTATTATTTGAAAATGATGTTGCAAACATAAATTGATTATCTTTTTTCTTTTTTCCAATCTCAAAGCATATTCCCAAATTCATTATCAAAATGGAAAGCACAGCTGCATAGTCTTGGGTGTTCAGAGCACTGTGATTAGCCAGTGTATCAAAATGCTTACAATTATATGCCATCACTTGAGCCATCACTTGAGGTTAGACATGCCTGACCTAGGTACACTGCTGATGTACAGGAGATATTACGTGCTCCTTCCTGTGCCTTAAAGGAAGGTGGTGACTACAACTAATTTATTTTCAGAGAGGTTAGGAATATTAAAATGCATTCCAGAAATGCTTTCAGCCTAAACACCCCCCTCAGAAGGCAAAAATCTACTCTCTAGTTGGTGATTTTTATTAGATATGAGCACAGAGCTGAAACAGTTTTGTGCTCGCACACACACATACACACACACAAAAAAAAAAAAAAAGGTCTTGTAAGCCTTAAATTGAAAAATAAGAGTTCTGCTATCCTCAAGATCAGCTGGCAACTGAAGTGGAGGTTTTTCAGTGCAAGAAGGTTAGAAACAGGAATCTAAATTCCACCTAAGGTATCCAACTACTTTGCTGGGCCTGGCTTTAAATTCCATTACTTATATGAAGAAAGGAAGAATATCAATACTGTAAGTCCAAATATGTCTGGAAATAGAGTTAATCCATTACATACACATTGTGTCATACCAAAACAATATAAGAATTCTTCTTTTACTTCAGAGAATTCACAGCTGCAATATTTCAACACTACTTTCCAGGCTTTTATCACAGTTTTAATGAAGTATAGTTGGTTTTGAAGTTGGTAAAGTCTGTCAGTTTTCATGAAAAGAATTAGATTTTTGTCTTACACTGCCTGATCTGCTTTAAAATCAGATTTAGTTCTCATTATCTCCTGAACAACATATTTCAAAAAAATTAATTGTAGTGATACATTTCAACTTGATGTGAGGACAGGCTCATTATCAAGAGAAGAATGCCAGCAGGTAAAGATGGATTATCTAAAAAAAAGGCTCATGGGAAGTTTAAAAGATTAGACTGTCTCCTGGGCAAAGGGTTTTTTAACTAAAGTCAAGAACCTTTGAGAATGCTCTGCATAAGATGTGCTTTTGATAGATGTATTTTTATTTCTACATAAGAGGTTATAAATATCACAAGCATAATTTCTTAGACCACTGTTTACTGGTTGGAGGTAAGCAAAGATCAAGGTAAAAGACAATCCAATATTTAACAGCCTGCCTTCAGCAAACACCACACTCTCAGTATGAAGAGGTTATTTCCATTTAAAAATTACTGTTGTGGTGAGAAACATGCAATATGTAAGAAAAATGGAAGACAAAACAGTTAGACTTTTATTGCTACTGTTAAACTTCTAATAGCTTCAGATTTTCAACAGTCCATAATATCATCAGTCCAGTTCACATACCTAAGCACACCTGCCTTTCCTTTCCTGTAAGTTCTAGTCGTCTGCAGAAGTGGACAGAGCCAATCAAAAACTTGAAATGGTCATTCCTTACAAAGAAAGGCCAAACTACCCGGTGTCTCTAGTGTCTGTGAACAGAAATAGCCACGTATTAGAAAATTTCCTCCGCTCTCAGACAATCTTCATTCTAGCTCTCATAATCAATTTGAAGGCAGTCACATTCAAGACTGGTGAAGGCTAAGTTGACACCTCCTAATACTGTGTAGCCAGCCCTGCAATCACACTTAGCCATGCTTCTCTAGAGGGAAGTAGAAACGTAATTTAATAAGAAAACATGGTATTTGGTTTAAACAATTGTAATGCAGAAGAGTTCAAGCGGCAGGATGGTAACTTGCCAAAATGGAACAGTCTGGAGAAGAATATCTCAGGCAGTTACGGGAAAGAGTGTGTCAATATATCTGAAAGGTGAAAGGGCAAGCAAGATTAAGAAATAAACCTTAATAACTGAAAATTAAGGCCTGGGAGAAGATTTAAAAAAAAAAAAAAAAGGGGGGGGGGGGGGAGTAATTTAACCTTTTTAAAATATTATTGAAATTTGTCATTTCCACAGGGAAGAAATAAAGATGGAAAACTAGGAAGTCACAGGGGAAGAAAGACAGACCTTTTCAGAAAGAATCTAGAGAATTCAAAATATCTTACAAGAGAGAGACATTAAATGCCTCCTCTAAAGAAGATTTATACAGAGGGGGAAGCTCCCAGCAGGAGACCACCTCTATGATTAAAAACAGAAAATCTACTATCAACAAATTCCACTGGTTACCAAATGTTTTTCATTACTTCCACAGTGGAGACTTCTGCCTTGAACTATGAAAAATGCTTTGACAAATAGCTTCCAAAAACACAGCTTGAGGAAGCTACAAAGTTGTTTCATTCATAAACAGAGGCTACAAATTGCTGGCACAAAATCTCTCTTGCCAGCTGCAAGACAAAACACCCCAAAATAGTGCACTCAATTAGGTGGGGTTTTTCAAGGAGTGGTTGCTGCCTAGCAAAAATAAGGAAACTGATTACCATAATATATCAGGCAAAGCATGCTGAAGAGTCAGCTGCAGATTTTGCAATAAAAATAGTAAAAAAAAGAAAAAAAGAAAAAAAAAAAGGAAGAAAGGGGCCCTCTCTTTGAGATTATAAAACACAGAAATATTTTATTGACTTCAGAGATTAAACTACTCTACATCCTTTTTGAATACCAGTGACTTCCCTAGAAAATTCTATCAGCAAGTTCCAAAGCAGGGGATTTTCAACTTTCTTTATCTCCTTTCTCTGGCACTCCTGCTTGCATAAATGGAGAGGAAAGAGAATCAAAAACATCAATACAGAGATGATACTCAACCTGCATGTCAATAGTCTGTATTAACTAAAAAAAAAAAAACTGTTCAAAAATAAACAGTTTCATGAAAATTTTGATTTTCTGATTAGACCTCTTTTTTTCCCATCAATATCAACAGAATCTTCATTTTTAAATGAAAATGCATCAAGATGAAGGTTGTGCTGCAATTTAAGAGGATACGCTGAGACCTTACATTCCAATTGAAGTATACTGTATGTGAGAAAGACACACAAGAACTCTTCCTCTCCTCCTTATCAAAATGTACATGGGAAATTTCTAACCAGTGGAGTTTATTTTCCCTATGAAGTTTTTTTACAGACATTTCAGAGAGATACAGATATTAAAATAAAATGAATATGAACCCAAATCCTTGTGCTGTACGGTTAATGCTCTCAGTTTCCTTTTAACATGATGACATTTATTTAAACAGAGTGGTTGATGGGTCCACTGCATTTTCTAAAACTAACTCACAGACTGTCTGTGAATTCAGGCAGAAAATATCCTGAACACACAGTGACAAGATGTGGAATATTTATTCTACATGAATATGCAAGAAAAATGTCTAAATTTGTGCTTTGAATTTTCTCCAACCTTGCTTCCAGAAATCAATTTTCTCCTCTTTCAGCAAAATTTTCAAAATACAAAGTACATACATAAACAAACCGAATTCCATAAATACGCTATGACTTGTGGAAGAATCCCTTTTTTCTTCTGATTTTCATTGAAGGGTCACCAGTGGTCAAACAGCGCCCTGGAACAAGGACAGTGTTTATTCTGTGACCTTGAGAGATCTTTCCCTGGCTTTCTTTGCTACACTTCAGCTTACTGACACCTAAGAGCACATCCCTGAAGTGCCTCTCAATTACAAGTCAGTAACAACTATTTTTCAACTACTGGCAGCCACTGTAACAGCTAGCATCTCTGCCAGATATGTAGAGATGTGTTGCTAATACTTGTTAGAAGGAATACAAAAGGAAATTAGCTCATCAGGGTCAGAGTTGATGCTATACAAACAGATAATTCTAGGGTACCCCAGTGGAGCAGAAAGTTCACCAAAGTAATAGCCATCTATTGTTTCCCCTTGGATAAGAAACAAGTGATGTAACTTTTCCATCACAGAGAAATGAAGATATTTAAGAGCAAACTCAGCCAAGTATTCAGATGGTAGAAAAAGAAGCAGCCGAGACAGAGGGAGGCTATTGCCTGGAAACAAGTGACAAAATGAAGTCTAGTCAAAGCCAGTCTCCCTTTGACCAAAAACTATTTAGAGGAGATTCTGCATACAAAAAGAAAAACGTGTGGCTTTGGAAAGACAAATTGTAAGTGACATCAGTTTTCTAAGAGAAAAATGCCACTAATAATTCAGAGGCCAGCTACACCCTGATACAATAGCCGACAGATATTTTCATCAAATAGTTGTTAAAAAACCCTAGACAGAATTCTATTTTAAGCTTGGTTTTATTAATAGTGGGAACATTTATAAAAGAAAAAAACATAGGAAATAACCTTGAATTAAATGATATGAAACTGATGCCATTTAAATTGAATGGAAGAACAAACAAGAATAGTCTGTAATTCAGCAGACTGTAATAAGTTTAGATGCTAGCTGGAGATGAAGGAAAGCAGCCTGAAGCTCAGGGCAGGCTGCAAAACCTACCTAAGAAGTAGAGTAAGCGAGCCTAGGCATGCCAAACTGGTACAGTTAGAACAGTACATAAGTAACCTAACTGAAGGCTGTTGTGGATGAGTCTATTCTGCTATTATAACTGTGTAAACTGTAGTACACAAAACAGTGGAAGTTTCTGACTTGAGAAATTTTAGGGAAGTAAGTGGACTAGTTGAGTCAGTCAGGCAAAATGGCGGAAAGATGTGTGTCCTCAGGAAGGCTGCAATGTCATTAGTTCAAAGGTGTCAATCATATCTGGAATTGAAACGCTCAGTCAAAAGATGGTGGGAAAAGCCTCAAAAACATTATTAAAATAAGGCAATAAAAAGAAAAAGAAAACACAAAAAACAAGTCAACAATGTACTTCAGTCAATAAAACTAAAAAGCAAGGAAAAATAAAACTATTGTCAGTATATAGGGAGGAATTGGTAGATATTATAGAGCATATAGATACTTTCAAAAAATAGAGATTGGAAAAGGGTATGGAAATGAAGCTTCTTAAGCTTGTTTTGATGTTGAAACAAATCTCCCAGTGTGAAATGTCATCTCCTTGGCTAAATATGGAAAGGAAGAGCATGAAAAGTTCTAGATCTGGCAGCAAGTACCATCAAATGGGATGGCACCAAGCAAACAACACGAACAAAGCCTTCACTTTTTTATTAAGAAAGCCAACTCTCTAGCCAGAGAAAAGGCAGTATACCTACACTAATGGGAGTAAAGCACTCCGTTCAAAATCAAGTGAGAAATGGTTGGCAAATCTAGAGAAAATATTTCTTTTAATGAAAATAATATCACTGATAATTACATGCTGCAATATCTTATACATCATATTTGTGGCCTGTGCCTTTGCAAGCACTAAGAAAAGGCTGAGAGTGTAATTTCTCTGTCCAAGTTCAGTAAGAATTTCACTGATATTTCACGTTTTCAATATGCTTATGGATCCTGGAGCAATTGTTTGTCAGTTGAAACAGACACCAGAAAAATAGAAGAGTAGTTGACGATATTCCATGGCAAAATAGAAAATGTTTTTGAAAATAGTGCTCTGTCTGAATTTTTGCTGTCCTGATCCTGTACATCCAGAGAGCAGTTGCCTTCTGTAATGGTAATGTTCACTGTCAGTTGTATATGATCTTATAATGAGAGGAGAACCTAACTAGACTATTATATCAACTACAGCAAGCAGGTGCTGCTTATTTTTTCCTTCCTCTTCTCACTGTTACCAGCATGTTACTGAGGAAATAAGAATTTACTGACAAGTTACTCTAGCTGTTTATTTCCTACCATGCATTTCAGGGGATATATTCTTTTGCCAACAGTTTTTTGATATTATACCCAGATGTACATTCTGGCACAGCTTAGCAAAGGTGACTAACACTGGCAGAGATTTCTCTAGCACAGACAAAACTATGTGATGCTGGCTCTTTGCTTACCTGGCGCTACCAGTCAGTGACAGCAACTAAAGATAACTCTAGCTGCTACTTTATCAGAACACAGACCTACCACTCCTTGAGCTCCTCTTAGCACTGTTTATCTAGTTAGTATTTTGCAGGATAACAAAGTGAATCAGGTTAAATCCACTCTAGGGATAAACAAGATCTTTCACCCCGATGAATTTCTCCATCAATTTCTGTGTGAGAACCACACATAATGGCTACTCCACCAGTTTGGGCATTTTAACAGGTTACCATATAAAGGATAAGATACACAGTTACAGAACAGCACATTATTTTCACATGCCTTTTTCACATCATACAATTCACTAAAAGATTTTATATGGAAAATTAGTTGGTATTTTTTTATTTCTTAAGAAGGAAAAAGTCACTCTGCAATGGAGAGCATTTATAAATGTTTTGCTAGGTCTTATTCATGGTGCTTAACCAATATACTATTGACCTTCCAGATATTTACATACAGTACATACTTCCACAGCTACAACTAAGTTACAATAGCATTCACAGTGGGAACACGTATAATGATTTTAAGGTAATGCAGATATTGCTTACAAACATAAATCAACTATTAAGAAGAAACTGCAGATACTAAGCTTTTATTGTTTTCCTCCACGAACAGAAAATAGCAGTATGAAAAGTTGAAATTTCTAAGTTATCTACTAAATACAAATAAAATTATCCTGAAAGACAGCTTTCTATTTGAGCTAACCCCAAATTCAGACGTAACACCCAAAAGCAGAGGAATTGAAATAAAAACCAATGTAAGACAGGAACCCTCTAGGATATATTGTCAAAGTGACTCATGAGGTTTAAAGTCAATAGAAGTTGACGGGTGAGACTGAAGTTCTTTGTAGCGCTTTAAAAATATACCCTAAGGAACCAAGTAAAGAAACCAAGAGCTAATCCCTGCATACAAATATCATCTACTGCAAACTTTACTTTAGATTTCTTTAAAAAGGTCAGAAGGAATAGATTTTTTTTGTCTGCTCTGGAGGGCAAAAACATTTGGAAAGAAGCTTGCCCACAGAGAGCAACAGGCCAAATCTGATGGTTTAAGTGAAGTTCTGGTGGTGTCCAGCTCTCCTCTTATTCCTCTGTGCTTCAGAATATCACAATCAGTGCTGCTGGCATGGTTATCTCTAAAGCACATGCACACCTGCTGTGTATGTACTTCTGACCTCTGGATCTATGCGCAAATTCACTTGCTCTACTTGTTCCTCTCACTTCTCTCCTTCTTATCTTTTCCTCATTTTCAACAATCTCATTGAAGCAGGAGAATCAGTTTACCAAAATAATCTATGGCTGAAATTTTCAGTACTCAGAATGCTTGATTATTAAGCATATGCAAAAGATTATTGCTTCTGGAATTGAATTTTTAAGAATTTATTTTGTTGTTTGTCATACAAAGATGGAATTGAAAGAAATTTCAAGTAATAAAAAACCCAGGCAGATCTGCTGGCGTCTCACAAAACCTATTCAATTGTTTATTCTTCTGAGTCATGCTGCAGTTGGGAGGGAGGAGGGAGGGAGGGAAAGATGACCTTTCTATTTACTGAACTCACTGCTGTTGATGCTTAATGGAATTTGTACCCTTTTAATAACAATTCTACTTTAGTACCATTTTCTCCACTTGATTTCTCACACATTTTATTTAGCATGAACGCTGGCTTGAAAATTGGACACTTCTGCTTCAGTTCGAGTTTCTCACCTGAACTTCGAAGATGATGTCATCTGACATAGGAATGAGGCTTTCTGAGGCCATGTTTAACGCAGGCAGAGATCCCCCGCGTGATAAAATAGCACAGCCAAAACAATGGCTGGCCACATTTACTGGGTGGGGCAGAGAAGCGGGTTCCCTCTTCCCTGCTGAGAGATACTGCTTCGTTTCTCTCCAAGAATGTACTTCATTTTTACAGACTGATTGTTGCAGTGTATAAATAAATAACCATATGCTCTAAACTTTTGGACAACAGTATAAATGGTCACTTCCTCTGTTAACTTCCTATGGGCATTTTCATGTTATCCTAATCATACTGACTGCTGGCAATAATAAACTGTACTGCTATTTACAGCAGAAAAATATCATCCCTCTCTGTAAAATTCAGGCATAAAACTTTAAACTTTGCTTGTTTATTTTAGCTTTAAATTATTTCTTAGGCAATGGGTCCAGCATGAGGAATTTCTTGTGTGCTGCTGCACTGTTAATTTGGTTTTGAAAAGGAAACAACTGAAGATCCAAGCCAACTAAATTCCAGAAAGACAGCGCTCTCCAGATGGCAAAGTTTCCAGATGGCAGGTATCTCTACCTGCATTCTTTGAAAACAGACAAGCACTGAGAGTTTTTTCCAAAGGAATATTTCTTTACAATATTTCTAATGTTCCCACAACTCTTTTTTATTTCCAAATTCAGCTAAGCAACAAATTAAACTATTAAGAAGACAAGATCAATTATTTTGGTTGATAAAGGACCTACTGTGACATACAGTACCAGCATAAAACCTATTAGGAGTGGCAAGTCAGTGAAGCATAACGGAGTACGTGATTCTGCCCCAGCTCCCGTTGGATGCACCAGCACACAGACACCCTCCCTGTCTGCCCTGCCATATCCCAGGGGTGCCTGGCACAGGTGCTGCCTCCACTGAGAAAATAGCTACCTGCCAACCTCTTTGACCACGCTCCATCCACTTCATCCCTCTGGAGAGGCCCTAGGAGCTGAGCTGAGCAAACTTTGCAGCACTGAGCACTTTCATGGGAGACTCAAGGACCAGCCACATGCGTGAAGATGCAGCAGCCAGGGCCCAGCCACACAGCCCAGCTCCCAGAGGATGGTCTAATGAAGGACTAGCAGATGGCAAGTAACGTGAAGCAGAAGTTGCTACAGTTAATTGAGTCCAAGCAGGCATTAAGAAACAAGTACTTTTATGACTATTTTTATGCACAGGTTTACTTCAGGCATGACTTTGATTGTTTTTCTCACAAGCAATGCAAAGATTAGCAGAGGTAATTCTTAAAACTGCCCCCAAAATATCTATTAGGTAAATTGGAACAATTTGCTACTGCTAACCCAGTACACAAAATATTCTTACAAAAAAGGGTTGTCACTTGGACAGCAAAAGCTATGCCCCCAACAGACAGAGCAAAGCCATGGAGTTCAGGTCTGGATGTGAACTCTTCAAGGACCTGGGGACAGCAGGCCCCAGGGAGCCTGGGGTTCAGTCACACTGGAATCCAGCTGGAATCCAGCAACTGCTCTCAACATAAGCCAAAGCCTGGTAACCAGCATGGAGAAAATCCTTACAAGATATCACTGATTAGATGATGAGTGCCATGGACATGAACTTGTAGGAAACCTGGAACTAAGACATCATATACTGTTTGGAACTAATGGTTAGATTCATGGTAGGAAAAAAAAATAAAAATAAAAATATTTTATATATATAAATCACTAGGCAATCTGATATATTGTTCAATCTCAAGAAATTTACCTTTCTACACAACTATCTACTATTAGTTAAATGTTTTGTTTTCTGTTTTTCAAACTGAGAAGTGTTTACCTTGATTAAATTCTACCAGCAAAACATTTACGTGCAGGAAATATTTGAGGCCAGCTTCCACTTTTTACTTAATGGTGTCTTTTCTCCAGAACTCAAAAGACGCTCATCCTCATTATACTACAATTCTGAATACCCTAGTCATAAATATGCATAAGTGTATACACACACATTTGTCCTTACATATGTATCTTGCCTTTGTTTTACATATAAAGCAACTGAATGGAATTTTTTTTTTAAAAGACACATTTGGAATTAAGCTTGAAAAAGTTTAACATCTACCATGCCTGGTATGGGGGAAGGAAACGGAAATGTACCAGAACACCCTGCAACAGATATAAACCTACATTGTCTGTTCATGGACATAGCATGAATGTGGTGTGTGTAAAGAGGTTTATATATAGATAGATTTATATGCACACAAAATATATATGTATTGTATTAGAATATATAAATATATTAGCATGAAGAAATTTATGAATGCCAAATAATCTCCTGGTATTTACTTAGATATTCATGATTACGATGAGTCTCTTTAAATAACATTTATGACAATTAACTGCCACATTAAAATTACTAACAACTCTTCTTTCTCCACTATAGGTGAATTTCAAAAGCATTTTAAGATTCTTTACTCTTAAATTACACATTTCAAATGTATTTTTGTATATATCTGCATTTATTTAATGCATTTAAGAGCAGACAGTAGTTCATTTAAAAAGCAAAAAAAAATTAGTGGGAGTCAAATATTACTGTGATGTTGTAATTAAAAATTGACGTTAATTTCCACCCAGACTGTTCACATCTAGGAGAGAAGTTGATACAGTTGATTTGCTCTTTGCTGCACAATGATGCTCTTATTTTATCTGACATTCACTAAAAATAAATGTGTGTGAATGAAGGAATTAGGTCACCTAGTGACATTACAGGCAGCAAAAGAATATTCAAGAAAAAAAGTTTATATCTGCGCACACCAAGTAGTGTAGTTTCATACAATAAAGTGACAGGATGGCCGCAGTAATTGGTTCCAGTCCTGGAGCAGAGCGAGGGATGCCATGGTTACTGCAGGCAGTGGTCCATCCTGCTGGCAGGAAGCTCACTGCACGGGTGCACAGTATCCTGGTGTGTCTGCTGCCCTGAGGCTGTGATGGCTTTCAGCATAATCAAGGAAGGGCATCTCATTTGCAGCCAGCCTCTTGCTGCCAGCTGCCCAAGGTCTCTGCTAACACACGCATTGATGGCAGGGCAGGGTACACAGAGACCTCACTTCGCTCCCCATGTAAGGAATTACCACCTTACCTGAAAACCCCTTTGTGCTGCTCCAAGCACTTTACGTGGGGAAAGAACAAGACTCTCTGACTACAAGCCTGAGCTGAAGACTGCAGGAGTAATATACTTTTTCTTGCCAAGTCTCCTCGCTCCTCAGCTTCTCAGCCAGCTCCGTGTTTGCACAGTACTGTGCAAGGTCTCTGTTTCTCATGGGTTTTGTTTCAGTGCATGACAGTACACGCCAGCTCACAACCTAGTGCACCACTGGCCTTGTTTCCTGAATCAGGCCTGTCAGAGCATATGAGCCTGCTAGAGAGGTTTTATCTGATGAGTAGGAAATTCACTCTATATGCAGTTAATTGACTTCATTACTTACCCATTCGGGCCTGCCCCAGTGCAATGCCTACTTTGGAACAGGATTAGATAAAGAGGTACCTCTGCTCTAACAAGAAAGGAGCTATCTCAAAATAACAATCCTAGAAGCCAAGCTGAGGTTTCTCCTTCATCCTCAGGTATGAGAATGGCCATTACACTGTGGTCTTTCTAGGAGAAGGATTTAGTAAAAGAAAGTATGCCTACAGTTTCATAGTAGTAACAATAGAATTTCTTCCTTCAATTATGAGAACTAGCACTGTCTAATTTCATCTTATTAAGTCTTTTACTCAGCAAGTATGACATGGAAAAAAAAATTAAAAAGGCTTTAGAGCTTCCTGAGGGGTCATGATCTGTATAAATTTAAATCTGTGTGTGTTCTTTTTCAATAGAAAAAGCTAATGCAGATGGTTTTATTTATTTGGGAAAGTAAAGAATTCATCATGTAAAACAACTTCTAGCTACAGCACTGAGTTCAGGGAGAATACTGAAGAGCTTTGACCTTTATACCTACAATGACTGTGCAGTATGTAAAGTAGAAGGGGGGGTAGTGGGGCTGCTCCCCAGGTGCAATTTATTCATTTCAATTATCTTTGCCTCCTTTCTCAACTGGCCTTTTGTTGTAACAGTTCTTGGGTCTGAGAAGCATCATTATATGTGGTTTCATTGCTGTACACTTCTGCCTCTGAGACACATCATGTCTTCCTTCCAATACAATCATGTCCTTTGTATAAAACTCACACAAACTCTTTTGGCTTAGGAAACAAGCAGTAAAGTTCAGTACCCAAACTTAGTTCCCTACATATATTCCAACTACTGTATTTTGGGGAATATCCTTCCTCATCATAATGTTTGCAGTGCTTTTATAGGCATCTCAAGATTTCTGTAATCATACTCATCAAAGCTGCTGTACACTGAGTTTGTAGGTGGAGTGGTAAAGCAGTATACACTATTACATTGCCAGAGCTGCAATTTCAGCCATGATAGGCCCAGCTCATTGCCAGAAGACAATGAGAGTGACCCAGAAAATCTGTACAGTAATCTTTATGTATCTGTTTCCACCAGAACTGATTTTGGTCCTGTGTTCATTGGATAAGTAAAAAGATTTAGCAGAATTATAGTGCTTGATTCACTGAGATGAGACTGATGCACTGAAAAATTCTGTAAGTCAAGAATCTTTCAGCTTAGTCAGGAAAGACATTGCTAACGAAATAGCAAGGACAGGTCACTGCTACCAGCAATACAGGACATCATATACTGCAGTCAGCATACAACACTTTTGTTACAGTAATGGGCAAGGATTATGAGTGTATTGCTCTGTAGTACTGGCCTCTGCTTTTTTGTACTGCAAAAGAGCCTTTCTTGAGGCATGACACTAAAATATCCTGTGAGGAACAGAAAATGGCTGACATCAAGCAAGAAATTTTCTATTGTTTACCTTCTATCTGTATTGTGCCAAAATTCAATAAGGATTAATTTCACTCAGCATGGGGAAAAAAAAAAAATAATAATAATAAAAATAAAGCTTTACACCAGCAAAATTTCCACAGGACACCTGGTGGCTCTGAGTAAGCAGGGCAATCTAAATCTATGTATTTGTACGTAAGCTCTGCTTACCCAGACCTATCTTATGTGCAAAAGGCCAGAAGCCTTCTCATTCCATGGCATTCCAGGTCCTTTCCTATTGAAAACATTTTACCAAATACACAGCCAAAAGGCTTCCAACCTCTTCCTCAGGATTTTACCATGTTGCACAAAAGCAGCCCCAGAGAGTGCCTAAAGGGCAACTTAAGTCATCCTAGGACTTTCCCTTTTCTTTCTGTCTGTGTGCTCCTAGTCTTGCTCATCCAGGAAGCTGACCCAGCCAAGATGTGATGACTTTTCTTGTAAGATGAGGTTTCATCACTTCTCTGAACCAACTCGTTATGCAGTCACAGGAGCACCAGGGCCCACGCAGGGTGGGAGGACAGGACAGTCTACAGCCTGAGCAGTTCTGGATGTGTATATTCAGTATTTTAAGCTACTGAAAAGCAAAGCAAAGTCATAATTCATCCCAAAGAAGGTTTTATCTGTTGCTGCAATACACAATAACCGACCACTGCTCATATACATTAATTACTCTGAAATTTTTTTGGAGAAAAAAAAAAAGGCAGACATTTTATGGGCTAATTATCTACATAACGAAGCTTGCATGAAATCTCTACAACTACAGAACGCATGCTCAACTCAAAGGTGGCTGACTTATGAAGGACAGCCTCATTTTCTTAGGCCATAGAGAATTTAGTGAAGTTCCAGGCCAGTTTTATTTATGCCTCAGCACAGTGATCTTTTCATAGCACAACAGCTGCCATGCTGACACGTGCAACATCCTCCAAAATGACTATCAGTCCCACTAAAATGCTCTCTTGGCTCTGATTTCCTGTGCACTGTACACTGAGATTTTGCTGACACAAGCTTTCATTGTGATCCTTATAGCCTGTGTTCAGTGTTTGGGGTTTTTTTATTTGTTTTCTTTTATTTATTTATTTGTTTGTTTGTTACAGAGGTGAAATCTCAAACTGAGAAACTATTCTGAACCTCAGATAAATGACAGTAGACAAAGATCTGTATTGAGATGTTGCATATGAATACTGAAAGCTGGACAAATATGGTTTCAGAACAGCTTTGGGGAAGATGTATTCAACTCTTCCACTGACGTATCATTTAACTCAAAGAAAGACTACTAACATAATGCAATTTTAAAGTAATATAATACTGCTCTCAGAAATGCCGATTATTGTCTCCACATTTTTTATTTTTGTTTTGTTTTTTATAATTTATTTTAGTGACCCAAGTGGTTTCCAAAAATAAGGTGAAAGCTGAAAACATGGACAGCTGCTAAAACAATAGCAAATATCATCCTTGTACACCCAAAATAAAGTTTCTGGACCTAACACTGTTCAACTTTAAGTGCTTTAACCATTAATATTTGTGGTAGCAAGTGCAGAAAGGAGAACATCAGAGCAGGAGCAAAGAGAGGGCACGAGACCTGCCGAGACTAAGCTTTATGCATTTTAATGTAACCTGACTAAGGGGAAGGAAATCCTCACTAAATGACGAAAAGAATTTTTAGAGAAGTTCAACATTTTGGAAATAAATTCCTACTGTGCTTCATTTCAAACAGCTAAATAAATTTTACGAGGACATTTTAAGGTACGTTGCTGTTTATTTCCTACGATTATTGATGTCATTCCAAGAACTAGAAGGTAAAAGGAATATACGTATTGCTAATTTTGTCTAAGGAAGCACTGCTTTTTATCCAGCACTCCATTAGAGATAATTATAGTATCTTCCACTGTGTTTTAGTAACACAGAGAAAGAAGTACAGCCATGGGAATTTCTTTTACAGTTTATACAATTAAGACTAGATTTGCTAAAAATCTTCAAATGCAGGCACCTAAATGAAAGCATCTAATACCAGACAGAGATATCCCTTCAAAGTTGGAGATCCTCAACAGGTCCAGCTAAATGCATGTTGCCTTCTCACTCTACAGTAATGCTTCAGCAGAAACAGAACCTAATGAAGCATCTACCTTGTGGCTAAGGAATCATGGCACAGCCCCTCTGACTGGCACAGCTCTGCCCCTTGGTGGGAGCACCAAGCACAAACCTGTTTTTCACAGCCCAAAGGCCAAGCTGTGAAGTTCTTACTCAGTACTTTCCTGAAACCCTTTTCTCTTTCCAGGATAAGAATTGTTATTGCACGTAACCCGCTTTATCCTCTTTTTCTGCACACACATCTGAAAGCAAGGCCAGTCATGTGGAAAGAAAAAGCATGCTTACTCTAGCTAGATCAATTGACAGCACTGGAAGAAGCAGACCAAGCATTTCAGCATCTGAGATTCTTTCCAAGCCTTGAAGTAGGATTTGTATGCTGGAGGCCCTGTTTGCATTTATACAGAGAGAGTTTTAAAATGTACTTAGGCTGTCACAGCTACAACAGCAGCATTAATACAGAATCGTAGGTATATCGTGTATCTCTCCCAGCATAAACACTTCATGTTCATATAGAACAGAGTTTCATCCCAACACTTATTTGATTTTTTTAACTAGGCAGAGAACATTTTTCTGCTTTCTCTCATGCTCTGAGACTTGCATTCATGTAACATTAAAGGGGCATGGTTCAGATCTGCTAGACATGGACAGATTGTTTATTCATACAATTCTTCAAGGCCTATGTGTGGGAAAAGTATTTATAGAAATCCATCGGCCACCATCTAAACGTGGACACCCAAAGTAAGAGAACTGTTACATTTTCTTAAATATTTCTAAGATTTTTAGCAAGCATGCAGAGCCTGAAAAGACAAAGCAATGGCTCTGAAAAGGTGACTAAGCAGATTCCAAAGTTTTGCCTCAGAGCAGAGGAGGGAAGTGTCCTTCTCACGCAGACAAAACTACCCAAGAGTTGCTAGGTGCTGCCCCTGACCAGGGGAAAAACTCAGCTCCAGTGCACAAGGAAGGAACAGTTTCACAGAAGCAGAGAACGTTGGCAGCTCCTCTCCACTGATGAACTGGTGGCACCACTCAGGTGCAGAATGTCGCACCTGAGTTTCCACCTCCATCTCTCAGATACAAATGCTCAGATTTTATATCTTTTATCCGATTTGTCTTTTATCTGATGAGATGAATCTAGATTGTGTTTTGGGTTTGCTCTGAGGCTAGCATAGCTTTCAGCTTCTGAGAAGTCAAGTACAGAGAGACTTAATCTGTATCTCTGTTTTTCTACACATATATACATACAGATATAACACCATGCTGGCATGAAGCATTGACTTTCAGCTATTTCATTTATCAAAAGTAAACTTTAAAAAATGCATATCTACACTACAAGCTTTTTCACAAAAAGAGTATGATTCAATTAAAAACAATACACTGAATTTCAGTAGCGCTACTGAAAATGATCAGAAATTTTCCTTCATTACTCTCTTCCTTCTCAGTTAATGTTCTTATTATCAGAGTTTCTTCTCATCAGAACAGACATGAGGGAAGCACTGTGAATAAACAGAAGGAAATTTGGATGTGAGGACACACTACCCCTGGCTTTTAGCATGCAGTATAGTTTTCTAGAAGGCAGCTTTGATGCCACTGTTCTTTCCCCAAAGACATTCCTCATTACTGAGTGCTACATGTTGCCCTGTTGGTCTGGAAGAAACATTTCATTAACTACAATATCACTATAGATTGCATCTAGTTGCCATAGAAACTTTAGAGAAGAAGCTTGGGTTTAACCCCTGGAATGGACTGAATTTTTCATCCTGATAGCATTATAACTTTAAAAGATACCATAGCTTTTATTGTCCTTTATCTTTTAGTATAAAAACTGGCAGCTGCTGATAATTCATACAGAGCTGATGGCTGTGAAATATTTTTACTACAATATTTGCTACTTAACTGGGACACTGCAGTGAGGGACAAAATTGCTGTTGACTTCACTACAGCTGTGATTTCCACATCATCTGTTCAAAGTCAAAGGCTACCATAAAATCAGCACAGAAAACTCCTTTTAATGTTATGCTCTGCGGGAAGGGAGAAGGAATTAGCAAATGTGGGTGCAAGTCATGGATTTGCCAGAGCTCCCTTCTGCCTCAATTTGTCAAATGGGCATAGAGACACCAAATATTTCTGAGGTGCTTTGAGATCCTTGGGATCCAGGAAGTGACTGCTTATGGATCTTTGATAGTTTCCTTTGTGTGTTAGAGAATGCCTAAGATTATTTCCTTTGTAAATAAAGATAACCCTTAAGTCCTAAACTATAGACTAATCCACACATCAGGTCCCGTGTTCCCTATACAGCAGTATCATTACCAAAATGGTGTCTTCTGTTAACAAGACTCCTTCCTAGTGTGCATGGAGAGACCAAACCTACAGCGTTTTGACAATGAAATAATATACTGCTGTACTCCAGATCATGCCACTTTGATGGCTAAACAGCTCACTCAGAGAAGGAATATCAGCTTCCTTGGGAACCACATGCACAGTTCCATACCTGTCTGCACTTTGGCCTTGACTAACAGAACATTTTTTGTTTTGGTAAAACAAAAAGGCTGTGGGTTATGGCACTGCCCATTCACATAAGCGTAAGAGAAGACTGTGCAGCGTATGCTATTATCATTCAATAAAGAGTTCCTTCTACCTTGACAGGCTACATAAAAATGTGAAAAGCCTCATCTCCAAGAGGTCTCAAGTTTTCCACCTCCCTTTTTCTTGTGTTCTCATTTCCTCACTTTTTTAAAAATACTTCAACATCAACAAATGATAGTGTAAGGTTACAGTAGTGGAAGGGTCTGGCATCATCTCCTGCCAACATTCTTTGCAGGGTGGCTTCTGCACACTAGCACTTTTGTTCCTCTTGCTACAAGCTCTTTTCAGTTTGTAAAACTCAGCCTCTAGTTACAGATGGTTTTGTTCCGAAAGAAAAACTGGAGGGGGATGAGTGGGGGGGGGGAGGGGTTGGGCAGTGGTGTGCCCACTCAGTTCTGTGAGTATTCCATGGCAGGATTGAGATGGGGGTTATATATAACTTCGTAACAGAGGTTTTGTTATTAAGATCTTTTAGCTACATTGCACAGCCCTTACTCATGCTGGTGGACCAAGCAAGTGTCACTGAAGTCAATGAGGCTGTGGTACTTTATTATTTCAAAACACATAATGATCGCTGTAATAGGAATGATCATAATGAAACACTTTCATTGGAAAATCAATGGGTCTATTTGTGTAAATGTTCACAAGCATGAATGAGAATTGCACAACTTAGCCCAATAGATACTATTTTCTGAGAAGTTCAGTATCTTTTCTTGATAAAATCTCCATGAATAATACTGTCTTACATGTGCAAACTACACAATGAACCTGGTTCTGCTTGGAATCTCTAATTTGTCTCAGTGGCATTGCTCCAGAAGAACGTATTTAACTCTTTGGAGCTACCGTTGGGTTAGAAAAAAACTGAGGCTTTTAAGCTGATTGAACATGGATAATTTGAAAAGGGACTTTCTTTCCTTAAGAAGCACTGATTTTAAATGGCACTATTTCATTTGAAATGCCTCATCCCTAAACTTGTGCCCTAAAATGGTGCACCCATGGAAATTCACATTAAAGGAATAAGATTTAATATAATTCCTATTAGAGGACATCTATATGACTTTAAATAATGACGTACAGCAATGAAAATGTCCAGTGAATACAAAACTCATTAGTGAGTAGTCTCATCTTTTATTAGTATTCAGTGCTTTGAAATAGGAAGACAGTCTGCTACCCAGTTCTACATTCAAATTTAAAACCACAAACGCCAGTAAACACAGTAAGCACAGGAATTCTGCACAGAGCTATCCTGACATAGCTTATCCCAGCAGCACACAGAGGTAAAGGGTTTAATTTTGCTCTGATTGGGAAACTGTAAATACAGAGCTGCTTATCAAACATCCTGTTCTTGCACCAGAGCTATGGAGATTCTTAGGTTACAGACATCTTATTTTTCTGACAGCATTAGCCATTACACACTGGGTAATTCAACACTGTATTTCCTTTGTCCTATTCTCCTGGCAGCCGAGGTTCATTTCCATCTCTTTCATTTGCTACTAAAATGACAAAACTTGAACAGTAACTTATAATCACCAAAGGGAAAGATGACTGATTGCAACAGACTCACATCTCATGCAGACAGCCTTCTAAGGAGACAGAGGCGGCTTTGCACCTGATCAAGGTGGAACTGGATTGCAGGATGCAAGGGTCTGAGACCACTGACAAGCAAGCCCTTCTGTACCAGCTAAAAGGATCGCCTCTTTTGCTGGAACGTGAGATCCCAGAGAGGCAGTAGTCTTGTTCACTATGGGAGGACAATAACATCAGTCTTTACAGAAAAGGCTCAGCATAATTTCTCTTCTCTGACTGCAGGCAGTCCTTGTAAAGAGACTTGAAAAGCAGGAGGAAACCACATTGATCTTTCACAGACAGTGGAATTCTTCAGCTGCTCTGTGTCTGCATTACTCTGGACCCATCTGTCCAGCCCTTCTAAAAGAAAGAGGACTCTGGCTATTTTTCTCTGCTACTCTGGTTGGAGAAAATGAAATCTAAACATGCTCAGACTGACTCTAAGTGTATGCACAGCGAGTCTAACACAACCAGAAGATGGATTTATGGCATGTGAATGAAATGACATACTGCCTGCACCTAAGTGTTTTGCTCATGGATATTCTGGACATAACCATGGGAACTCTGCATTTTGGAAATATTTAACTCCAAAAGTATAAAACTTTGCATATCTGAAGAAATGCAAACAGTGCAGCGGTCGATAGATACCAAAGATAATCAGCTCAGTATTTGTTGATACCAACTGATTTGAAACAAAATTGTTCTTTGAACTGATAAATGCCTGTCCTTTTCTCCCACTGTGTCATCCTAGTGGAACAGTCAGCAAGGATGAGCTTTGCTGTGATCTCTCCCATGCTCACCTGCCCCCACAAACTGGAGAGAACAATCTCATAACCAGAGATATGCGTTCTCATTTTCTGATACTTCTCCTTCTAGTTTAGGAATCCTCCACATAGTCTGTGACCAAAGTCTCTCAGAGAAAAACTGATATGTAATCATTCAGAATCTCAAGAACTGCAGCGTTAATCAGATTTATCTATCCAACATGTAGAAGAAAAGTCTAAGAGAAAATCTTATCTTAAAAGTCCCTAAATTCTTCAACTCACTAGGAGGGACATTTAGTACAGGTCAGGATTTGTGTTTTTATAAATGCATTGTTTGCCACAAATCTAAAGTTCTGTGTACTTAAATTACCTAACAGATGCACTTCCACAGCAATTCTACCTGCAGACATCCTGCCACAGAGAGACCAGATGTCAGTTCAACTTCAGAAGGAATATCTCTGAGCCTCAAAAGAGCAAACAGTTCTTGCACAGAAAAGAACATCTGTCTAAACAATCATATAAAGACACTACACTGTTCTAGCAAAATAACATAAAAGCATGTAGCAACATTTCCTACATTTACAGAATCTCACTGAAGAATATTGCAGGCTATTATTTTCAGTTTACTACTAAGGAGTTGTTTTTAGCCTGCACCTTTTGGAACACGATCTGAGGCATGTTCCCACAGAGACAATACTCATAGCTATTAAAACTTGGTATTCTGAATAAGTATCAAATAAAATTGAGATATTTTTGATAAACAATGGCTTCTAGTATTATATCCCTTCAGGATAAGATATTTATGTACCTTTAACCAAATTCTAAAAATAACATCATAGCCCTACAATATGACAGAAGAGCATATATATGAATGACAATTTCATCTAATTTCACTGCAGTTTATATACACTACTGGTATCAAACAGTGTAGTTCTATCTATGTGTTAAATGACCAGAGTCTTCAGTTTGTATAGACGCAATGAAGGGACTGTAGGAGAGAAGGCACTCAAATCTATGCTTTAAGTCGCCATGAAAATACGTTTGAAAATAGGGTTAGGCCTTAACTAAGCATGTCCACTGAGATGTATGAATGAAAGCATACAAATGAAAAGAATCTATACAAATGGACTGCTTTGAAACCAAAATCACATTAGTGATATTAAGAAGTTTATGAGGTTTTTTTTTCTTTCAAGATATCCCCAAATACAGAACTGATGATTTTGTCTCACCCCAATCTCTCCGACTTAAACTCTGACAGCTGCCCACTGCAAATCTCTCTAGAAGGAACGCTAAGGATTTGGCAACAAATACTAAAGCATGCAAATTTATGAGAAACACAGATTTCTGATTAATTTCTTAAAAACTGAAAGAAAAAAAAAAGAGTTAAAATTGAGTACTCTTTCATGTGCCTTTTGTTAATTTCTCCCATTACTAATTTGCACATTCCCAACTGCTGTTTTGTAAACAAATGGTTAAAGGATTAGAAACACACAGCAGTCACCCTGCTAGCCTTATTGACGAGTTCTCAAACAGGCAAGTCCTTGTAGAGGGACTCAAGCAAATGAAAAGCATTATTTAACTACAGGAGTTAATTGCACTTGCAGTATTGTTAACATTACTGCATAGAAGAAATACCTAAGGGTTTAATTCCTAAAGTCAAAATGGATGCAACGTTGTAAGGCATAACACAGGCATAGACATCTGGCTGCCTAGTGAGTCCTGGTCCTGATCCCACAATTTCATCTGCTTTACAGAGAGAAATAGATTCTTAAGGATGGCATTTACAGACACTGGCTGACAGAGCATGGAACAAACTAACATCTGTAGCAAGAAACATAACCACAAAGGCTGGAGCTCACGTGTTGCTGCCTTCTACACCCTCATGAACATTCACAGTTACATACTCTTCTAAACATCAGTGGACATGTCATATCACTCCTATGTTGAAAAACTAGCTGTAATGCCAGAGTGTGGCATGCCCCTACCCTTTAGGCCTGACTGAGCTTAGGTGAGCAGTCAGTAATTTAGGGCAGCGACGGCTTTGCCTTTCTTTTCCTCATTCCTTCCACCACACGTCAAATTCTGCCAGAACAATAGACTGAGAACAGAAAGCAGATGAAGAAAAAGCAACTTTATTCTGTGAAAACAGGAGTAGCTTCTGTACATTTGTACAGTGCTACTGCCCACACTACCTTCTTCCTCAAGCCTTCCCTGGCCATTTAGTACCACAACTTCCTGCTGCTAGAGGAGACTGAATGATACAGAATATGGATAACATATTGAAATATTCATTAGACTAATGAACAGCTTAAAAGAACAGTATGATGTCTTCTGTAAGAACACATCCAGGGAAGATCTGGGCTGCAGTTTTTGCTCCCTTAGGGATATCAGTACTCATTCATAGTAAAGCAATGCTCAAAGCAGAAGAGGTCTTTCTTGGACTACACACTTACAAACACTTTACAAGCACTCTATACTTCCTCACAAGCCAGAAGAAGCAGTGCATTGCAACCTCAACAAAAACGAGCTATAGCCATGGGCAGTTTCTTCAGTTTTTCACTTCAGTGAACACAGCTCATTTCTACTGCACCTTCAGGCTGACATGTCGTGACAGAAATTCTTTACCAAATATATCCTAGCTCTTCCCTGTCCTTGCTTCAAGCAGTGCACTTCCTGGGTCAGATAACTAGCAGGTGGCAATCTTTTCAGTGGCTGGCTAGCAGCACCCTGCAGGAGAGCTCAGTAAGTCTCCACAAGTGCTCATCAGATGAGTGACCACCTGTATGGGGGATGGGGAAGAACGTCTTTTTCCCCCTCCCCCCCCCCCCCTCTGTCTTTACCCAGTAAAATATCTACAAAACTGAATCTGCATTCACCATGGGCAGACATTTATTCACAGCATTAACTTCGTTCTGTGCTTCTTCCTTCATTGCAGGGCAAACAGCAGTGACTGGCCATTACCAATCCTGTTAAATGATGGCATTTCCTGTTCTGGTTAGTACTACGCTTAAAGTTTTAAATTATCCCCCAGCTGAACACTTTCCCGGTTTAATTGCTAGGATTTGGAGAGAGGCCTAGCACCCAGGCCCTGACAGGAGTTCAGCTCTGCAACATCCAGCTGGCTGCTGTCCCAAAGCTGCTAGAAGTTTGACTAGAGGGAGATTTACACCCCTGTGGGCTCAAATACTTGCAGCTTCTTCTGAAAAGCTCTGCCTTCACTGCTACTGTAACCCACACTTCCCAAGCGACTGCACTGAACTATTTTCTGGGTTTTTTGCATTGCGTTGACCCTAGAAGTCTTGCCAAGCCTTGGGAGAGCTAGATGGGCAGCTGGCTGCTGTGTCAGTCTGTGAATGCTGCTGGAGGGCTGGATGATGCTTCAATCTGCCCAGCATGCAGCCTTGCTCCACAATGGCTGAAAAATCCTTTGCTGCTGAGCTCCTTCATGAGGATGGGTGGCAGAGAGCTACAATTTCTGGTTGCTTTGGCTTAAACAAAGTGTTTCCACTGTTACTAATGCACGGGATTTACTTGTTAGTTAATCTACACTCAGAAGAAAAGATTTCAGTTCTTATTAACATCAGTGTGAGGACTAATGTGCACTCATTCAACTTTATTATGATGATGATATAATGCCGGTTATTCTTTTCATATTGTCCCTTTAGAGGCAGAGGGCTCAATTCTATCCCCATTTCATTTGATTACTGCTATTTACTTCTAAGCTGAGCTTGAAGTAATTATTAGCTACACTCTTATTTCCAATAAATGCTCAGTAATTCAGTCTCCTCTGGATTGTTTTGTTTCTCTTGGGTTAGAAGAGGTGACAGAATCAATCATTCAGATGAAACGATAGTACATATTTCACTGTACATATAGAGCTGTTGTGCCAACATCACCAGTGTCCTGCCTAATTGTCACCTTGCTGCCCCATTTCCCACTCCCTGAGGAGTTAACAGGCAGCTATTGGCATCTCAGTGCAGCAAATCTCCTGTGCGATCTATACTGAGTACAGATTTTAAGAATAAGACTTGCATATTAAAGATGCAAATCTGCTCATGATAGTTGCATTGGTTTATGAGCAGACCTCTGTAGCACTACAACAGCCATCATTCTGATGCAGTGATGACTGCAATTATTCTAGGGTCTAGCTCCATAATTTTCTTGGTATTTGCACAGAGTGCAAATGTGCTCATTGTCCAGAGCTGGTTTTCACAAAAAAAAAAAAAAAAAAAAAAACCTCTTCAGTCTTTGTCATTGTATAGGGCAACAAGAAATAATGTCAAGTGACTTAAGCCAGAAGCAATTCTGGCCTGCACACTGGTATTTAAGACCTGGGACTGAGACCAGAGCCTAACACTACACCTGTTGTTCATCCACACAACACATCCACTTGCCTAGGCCAGGGTGCCTTTTCTGTAGTGGGCAAGGAAGTCCTTTGGCCCTCAGAGGTCTACAGACTTATTAAGAGTCTGACCTTCCTCTACAAAGACTGGATGAATGGATAAGTACAGGAGTGTAAGTGCCAAGCTCCTCAGTTTCCCTGGGAAACAGCTGTAGCAGTTTAAGAAATAAATGTCACATCTGCTCCCAGCAGCAAATTCCTGCTGCTTCAATGTGACAAGAAGGAGAATATGAAAGCACAAAACTCTTAATATATTTTACAACCAAGTTAATACATTCCTAGTATAGTTTAACCTAACCTGTTTGAGTTTGCATTGAAAAAAGCTAGGAGCACTAACCCAATAAACCTGCTCAAACCAGGACTAATAGCTGAGATTCTAAGGGTACAAGACAACTCTGATGTACCTGCAGTCTTTACAGAGTGCCCCTGAGGTTTTGAAACAGAAGCATGGCTCAGGGCTCGTCTTGCTCTTTTAACCACATGTTGCATAGACAATGTTTTTCAAAAGACAACAAGGATTGATAGAGGCTTTAAAAGGCTGTCACAGCCCTAGATACAGAGACAGAGCTGCTTAGGTTTCCCACAGCAATGTCTTTAAAAGGCCCTTGTCCAGGTGATTGATTAGCATAAAATATTACAGTATATCACAAGTGAAGATTAGGATTTTAATGGAAACGTAATGGGTTTAGGAATTCAAATTGTATTGAATATCACATCTCCGACTTTACTGAGCTAACTCTCTTAAGGTGGAGGAAAGGAATCTACACTACTGAAGTAGGCTTACAGCTACCTGCTGTTTGCTGAATAAGTTTTCCCTTATGAAAAGAGATACTCAGAGATTTTTTCAAAGAATGCAGTGTGAATAAAATAAGGGAGACCTCATCCGCCTCAAGTTGTCCTAATTGCCTAAGAGACCTCTGGTGAGTGTTACTGAAGAAGATGACAGGAAAGATTATGTGGAAACATAAGATGTGCCAGAGAAATACTAACAGTACTCATGGTTTTGGAAATGGAGCAGAAGCAAGATGGAGGAGTATGATCAGCTATTTGTGCACTACTAATTTTTCAAACCATCTTACTGGCTTTTTTGTAGGCCACTTTGTTGCAGGCAGTTACCCTTGACCTGTGGAGAGCAGGATATATCCATTAAATGCCACTGCCAATTACATTTCTGTTTACTCCCAAGGACATTGCATTCTTAGAAAAGGAGCTAGCAGATCTTGATATGCTATTACTGTGGGGAGGGTAGAAGTAGCATACAGAGGGAAAGTTCTTCAGGTACTGGGGTTCCAGGAAAGCCTGAGAGACTATAACAATAGAAAACAAAACAAAGTGCACCAGAAAAGTAAAGCTCTAGGCAATGTATGCCAAGGGATGGACCCCTAGTCCTGAAAAACAAGCTTTTTGCCTCAGTGAATGAAAATGGGCCTCAGCATGCAGTTCACTTTATCTCTGGCTGATCTCTTACATGAATATTAATAGATAAAACAACATCAGCTCACCTGAAGGAGAAACTTGGATTCTGCCTTTGAATATTCTCCTTCAGCTTTGGTGCAAAGCATTATGCTAGGTGGCAACATAACTGCAGTGTAACATATAAATTCTTTTAGAAAACATCAGAACAAAGTCTGTCTTTTCCCAGAGAACCTTATCCCATTTGCCCACCTCACCATTCCTCACCAATATACAAGCATAAGAGGAAAGAACACTATTCTACATTTTGCATACATGCAAAATGCACAGAATAAATATATCCTTCTATATGCTCACATTTTATTATTTTCAAAGCATACAGCAGTGGGTCTAATAAACTCTACCTTGAATTACTTAGGGTGGTGTATTAAGAAAATGAAGCCAAGAGAAAGAGGACAATGCCTGAGAAAGCAGGGTGACCCAATCCAAATGCATACAGAAAATACACTCAAAAATTTAAAAATATACAGCTTTGGGGAAAGGAGGGATAGAAGAAATGCGGTAGCATAACTGAAGAAGGGGAATGTGGACCCTTCTCTGTTAGAGTTTGGCTTCTGTGGAGAACACCAAGCAAAGATATATGACCAGGCAAATCACACATTTGAACCAGCTAAAAAGCATGATTAAGTATAATTAATGCACTCGTTAAAAACAAATGAGACTGACTATACTGAGAAGTTATGAAAAGCAGGTTCACACCAGGCAGCAACTAAGGACCCTCACACAAGCCAGAACACATGATAAATGAGTCTTTGTGAAAGGGAAGCAGCTGAGCAGTATGTAGTGCAGTACAGACTGCAGTGTTAATGATAAGAAAGCACAAGCATGCAGGATATACACAACTCATGGGGAATGTCTGCGATGCGATAAAAAGTTTGGCAGCTGTGCACACCACTAAAAAAAGAAATTTCTCTTGTTTCTATTACAGCTTGTGCAGTTAACGCATTCCAGTGCTGGTAGCGAGACTGAAACAATTCGTTAAGGAAATGGACATTTTTCGCATAGAAGTATTTGCTGCTTATCATATTTGTTACATATTTAATTCTGACCATTTATGAGTTGTATTGCCAAAGTTCCAGAAGAGCAGGGTTCTCAGAGATCCTATGGAGTTATATGGTGACACGTTCGTTCCTTCATTTGGAAAATGGTTTAGCATCGATTTTTGCTATCTCCGTCATATCTTATGCAGTTGAGGTAGGGAAATGTTGACTGCTAATTTAACTCATCAGTTCAGACTTATCAAGTTAACACAACTTTGCTTTGATATTCACATTAAATATTGCAATCCTAATGTAATAGAAATGCGACTTGACAGAAATGACATGCATATACTTACTAACAAAAGATTGTCATGTTTCTCATTGTTCTTTCCCTTGCCTACTGTAAATAGAAAAGGAATGGAAAAAGAAAAATGGGCAAGTAAAGCGATCTGGAATAGAGTTTTAGATTTACCTTCCTTATCTTTTCCCTTAACTGAAAGACAAGATTTTGTCTAGGAAATTAACAAAAGTCTCCATTGGATTTGTGAGTACTACCTTATTGTGTATACCATTCTTTCATTAAACATGCCTTTATTGATAATTTAAATAAAGAATGTAAACCAGAATATAAATATTTATCTAAACAGAATAATGTTTATAAAGAAAAAAAGAACTGCAAGTCTCAGTACTGAGCAGTGTCTAAGAGCACCATCTCTACGAAAAACAGTCATGTTTTCAGTTCACAAATCATGCCATATTTATACAACAAATTGTACCTTATCCAAGTCAGTAAAAACAATGAATATATATATTGGGTAAATGTGTAGACAACTTTAAAAAGTACTTATATTACATGTTTTTAATCTTTAGCCAAAATGCATTTGTGATTGTTTCTTCTGAATTACAGTATTTTAAGAAAGTCTTATTTTTTCTTATGTTATCAAAAAAACCAACTTCTACTGCTTTTTATTATTGTTTATAGCAGTAGAGAACATGACATTTCCCTATTCAGCTTTCTCAGATGTCAAATTGTTGACAATTACATTCTTGCAATGAACACAGTCTGCCAGTTTTGATGCTGACTTAACTGCGGCCAGGATAACATGTTTCATCCTGTTTCCATGAAACACAGGAGGGAAAACTCTCCTGAATTTTCATGGTACAAGATGAAGACTCTTAAGGATAAGTGTTGAGTGGGCGTTATTCAGATCATTGTCTAAAAGTGTCCTAAAGTTTGACATCAGTTGGCTTCAATCAGTTAATTAGTGTGGTTAGTAATTAGAAGCTTAGGAAATAGTTAATGTGATCTGTTGAAGTATGCCAGCCTTTTCTAATGACATACTAATAGTTAACAGTGAAAATATAGTACTTTAAAAATCACACAAGATGATAGAGAACACAGCATGTGTAGCAGCTTTCTGCTTTAGATCTAATGGCAACATATGGTGTTCTGATTGTTTGGGCTTTTCTGGGTTTGAGGGTTTTTTTGGTTGCTTTTTGAGCTTTTTCTTCTCTAAATATTGATGCAGGTACTAAGTCTTGCTGTTGGGTCAATAGTTGATCTGGTGTGTCAAAGAAGGAAAAAGCTTCAACTGAGAGTACAATAGATACAGGGTACTTAGATCCCCTTAACATTATTTGAGTGAATTCCACTATTACTACACAGGTGATAGCAGCCAATAATTGCATCTCAAAAGCAGATGGAGGGGTTAAATTAAATTACTACAGGCAACACCTGTAAAAATACAAACATTACAGTCACTGGTGGAATTTAACCAAACCTCTACTCACCTGTTATCAACACTTATTACGTTGTCATATCAACAGGAAAAGTCATATCAATATAACAAAAGCAAAATAGAAGATTGGCTTTGCCCACACACACCCATTAACATGATCTGTCCTTCAGAGGATTATTTTTTTGATTACTAGTTTAGCAAAGGAGAAATCAAACGTATTTTTTTTGTTAAGCACGAAGATGGCAAAATGGAAGTAAGCAACTATGCTACAGAACTCTCCCCACTGCTCCATAATGTTTTCTGGATTATGGAGGGATAAAAAGAAAAAGAAATGTACGTAGTATGTTCAAAAGCTCTTTGTAATGTCTGCTCATTAATCCACTAATTAAGCACAGACATCTTAAACAATTATAGAAAACAGGCTAAATAAATAAGTGACAGGAAGGAAACAGTAAAAGGCATTTACAGTAAGGCAGATGTGAGCCTAGGTAAAGCATATAAAAATCAGCTGTTTACAGAAAATCATTATAAAGTAAAGAAAGATCAGTTCAATTAAGCAAGAAAAGCTCAGTATTCCCTACTTGCTGTCATATCAGCTCTACTGGTTACCAGCTGGCAGATTGATACAGGTAGGCCAGTAGAAGCAAGCACTGAAGAAAACTGAGGGTAGCAGTTTCTTCATCTTTTCTTTAATCTATGTCCCTGGAAATGTAATCTGGTGTTCGTTTTCATAGAGTGAACTCACTTTAACTGTTCATATCTTGTCACTAGAGTGACATAACTAACACTAAGACTGTTGCCATAAATAAACAGGGAGAAACTATATTAATCCTTATCCTTATTCATTCCTAAAATCTTAGTTTATTCAAATTTTAGTGAATTTAATAGGACTTTCCTCTAGCTAAAGGCTGAAGGCACAAAGAGATCATATATCTGCTTAATATCAAGGTATTCTGTTTTTATTTTAATACCTATTCACCTGCAGAAGTTAGACAGAAAAATGTGCTTGGCAGGCCAAAGGCATGAGCTGTGAAACTCCTGCACTATTTCCTGAGGCTCAGCTGTATGCAGCCAAAATGCTGCCAACATAGACCCCACAACACCCCAGGTTGCAGCTGGGCCCAGGAACTTAGCTTGCAGCACTACTGTGAAACCTGACAACTCTCCTGCATTGCTTTACCATCTCAGCAGCTATTGCTGCAGCTACACAAATAGACGCACAGATTTTACCTTTGGGCCTGTTTTCTAGCTCCAATGAAAAGTCTTCCTCTCTTAGCCATTGCTCATCTGTCCTCTATAGAAGAGAGACTGAGGAGGATTTTTCCCACAGACCTGTCCCATTTTTGAGGTGAAATGATAGCATCTGTGGAAACATGGTATTTTAGTGTAACCATTGGCTGAGTGTTAGTAGTTCTACACCAACAGCAGTTTCTAAGGAGGAAAAAAAGAGAAGTCTGGCTCCCTCCACAAGCTGCACATAAAATAGAAATGAAATAGAAGTGATTCTCTTTGTACTTTCTTGTATCACCTCTCATTTGCTACAGAAGTGGCTTTTTTTTTTTTTTTTTGCAATTCACAGAACAGCTTTTCTTTGGAAACCATGTGTATCTTCTCACAAGTTCTGCAGTTTCTTCTGAGTTGTCTCATCTATGATTCTTACTCACAAATTTGTGTCATGGCCTCTTCTGGCAGAGCAGACCCATATGAGAGTCCCTTTAGGAGTCTCAGATCCGACCATCGGCCACTGTGGACAGTCACTGCAGAGTAAAGAAGAGCTCCACAGAAGGGAAGGAAGGGAAGTATAGCATTTTTGTAGCTCTCACAAACCTCCCAAGACTGTGGTTTTGCATAATCATGCAGAACATTTTAATTTGATGATGGCCACATGCAAGTTTGGGTGAACTGGTGAATATGCTGTCCTACTCTGGAAATTGGTGAAAAAAGTCTCTTGTTAGCCTGAAACTTTTGTTTCCGCTGGTATTTACAAGAAACATGAGGATTAGGTCTCCAGGCATGTCTGATAGAAACAGGAACTAAGGAAAACAAAGATAAAGATAACCTTACCCAGACCAAGGAGGTTTGCTCAGATTTTCTTTAATGCAGAAGCCTTAAGATGTAAGAAAGCATTGCATTGCCTCCTTTCTTTCTCAGTTTGTTCTTGGTTTGTTATTTTTCCTGACTTCTGCTGCTGCATCAAAGTACTTACACAGAAAATGGCCTGGCACAACATGCCAGAAACAAGATTGTGCTCAGTCATGAGGCTTTGATCTTGAAGAGTGTTCAGCTATGTACAGTACACAAAGGTGCAGGCTTGGTACAAGCTAAAAAAGGGGAAAAACTCAGGCGGTAATTTTTGCCTGGTGACTGAAGAGTTAGTGCAGACCAGTAACAAATGCTGTGTGTGTGGTTCTCATTGCTGATGCAGTTTTAAAACATTGAGCATATGCAGAGGAAGTCCCAGCATAGTGGTAAATTGCAGCATTTAGATTTTTTTTTTTTTAATCATTCTGTGTATTTTTAGAGATGTACAAGAAATGAAATCTTCAACCAGAAGGAAGTGTGAAAAGAACTTCCTATGCAAAATGAAGCCATCACTGTTCATAAACTCTCTATATAAAGATAAATAAATAGATAGGTAGGGCAAAGCATCCATGCTTTTTCGGGTTCCTCCATGTCTACAAATCACCCCAAGAAAATTCTCTCTTACTCATCTTTTTAATCTGATGGATTTTCAATATTTCTTTGACTTCTTGATTTACAACCACAGGGATGAAAACCAAGCAAACACCTTTTATTTGTTTTCTAGAGCTCCATGCTTTGTTCTATTATAATAACCAGCCTGACAGACTTTATATCACATAGATAAGAGAGGCGATACAGAGTGTGCTGCGATCTGTGAACTTCTCTAAGGATAAGCAACACTGCTGTGAAACAAACAAGCACACGTCCCCTAGGGAGATGCAGCATATTTAGGGATGACTGGAACATCATGGAGATTTTTTCTGTAGCATTAATGTAATCTTATCTGTGAGTTAAATTTCATAGAATCATAGAAAGGCCTGTGTTGAAAAGGACCTCAAAGATCATCTAGTTTCAACCCTCCTGCCATAGGCAGGGTCACCAACAACTAGACCATGCTGCCCAGAGCCACATCCAGCCTTGCCTTGAATGCCTCCAGGGATGGGGCATCCACCTCTGTGGGCAGCCTGTTCCAGTGGGTATATCAGCCTCTCGGTGAAAAACTTCCTCCTAAAAATTTGTTATATATATATATATATATTTTTTTTTTTTTGTCATTCTTTTTCCAATGTGATCAAAGCTGGTCAGAAGCTCAACGGGTGTTTTTTAAGCCATCATCAATTAAGTAAACCAATGTCAGTGTGAATATCAGCTGCAGGAGGACTGAGAAGCAGAGAACACAGACACTGCATGCAGTACTTGGCCCAGGACACTTGGCTCCATAAACCTCTACATACACACCTTAACTCTCTGAGTGAGGTTTTAAATGGTAAGGCATCACTGTGCCTTTGCATAGGTTAACTTCCTTCTTTACAGTTGCAGCAATATAGAGGCCTTTTCTGGATTAAAAATGATTTTTCATGTTTTAAAAATCTGAGCATAGCTGCTCAGAAGTGACAACGCGTTAATGTCAACATCTGATGAATACAAATGTAGAGGGAATTGCTTGTTGCTGAAATACATTAGATCATAGCAGCAGCAAAGTGTAGCAGCGAGACGCCACCATCATCATTTCAACGTCTGTTCCATATAATTGCAGAGTGACTGCAAGCTAGCAGGGAAAGCTATCTGTCTTTGGGATGCTTGTAAGTGACATGCTATTTAGAATAAAGCATCGAGACTATGAAAAACATTCAGAAGCTTTTCAGCATCTATTGAATTGTGTACAGTCTTCATGGAACATCATAAATGCAGTTCTCAGAGGAAGTAAATGGTTGTCTGAAGACATTCCTATCAATGCCATTAACACAACTCATCAGCTAACAAGAACATACTCATCTGTCTAGACACAGATGATATTAGAAAAGTAATCACCATAGATCATATTCACATCCCAGTCCTAAAGGAGCTTTGTGTGATTTGATTCTGTACCTGCTCTGGCCCGCAGTACTGAATGCAAGGATCCTCAGCCACCAATGGTATTAGTTATCTAAGCCCTGCATGATCACTGGAGCTCTTGTTGTCTGCACCTGATGAAGTATTGGTCTGCTGCAGATAAATACAGAGCTCATTGCGGAACCAGAGCCTTAAAACATCAAAGAAATGATTTGTTTTTGTCTCTCCTTTTCCTGTGATGCTACAGAGAATATTTAGAAGATTAGCTCAGATTAAACAGCTAGCATTTTGATGGTTAAAGAAAAGGACAGGTTTTCACCCAAACTGTAAAGACTGTTCAAAATCCTCAAAGACTGCATGTCCTGTCCTTTTCAAGCATTATAACAACAGTATACTTGAAATCCACCTGTGTGCTTAATCTCCTTGAATTTTGCTACACTCTGCATTTGGAAATTATTTGGTTGAGTCTCACACTGATATCTCATTTTCATGGGGGGGGGGCGGAACAAAACAAAACAAAAAAGTACTTCTTCCAGACTGTTATTCTTCCACTTTTCCCCCTTTTGCCTGCACTGTTATTCTCATGCAAATATCATTTCTATTTAATGATATTTAGGGTGGCATTTTCTCTTTGAGAAAATTCTACTCAACACTATTCAAAAACACTGCTGCCGTGTGACCCCATCCAGAGGAGCCAAGTTACATGGTCCTGTATGAGTGGCTTGAGATTTGGATACATTACTAATAAAAGATGAAAGTACAGATTCTGCCCTCAGTGTTTCTGTCATCATACCAACCTGTTAAGAGAGTGACACTGCCAAATGATGCAGCTTTTATTTAGGGAAGAAAAAACTGAGATCCAGGATGTTCCTCCAGCTTCATAATAATATCCCCACATTCAGCCTCAAGGAGGGACTACATCTTTTCCCAGATTTCAAATTAATGTATGCCACGGATTTACCATCTCTTGCATTTAAGAGCCTAGACAACCATGTCCCATGATGGAACAACTCTAATTGCAATAATTTCTCCAAAAACATAAAAACTGGCTTCCTGAAACCTGATTATTGTCATGCAAGACAAAAGCAGATAGCACAAAAGATCATGAATTAAATTTGACAGTTAGCACTGAGTCTACCCCCAGCAACACCAGTCTCATTAGCAAACACAGAAAGCTTCTTCACTGGGACCCACCTCAAATGTCAGCACAAGCCATACAACATATCCCAAAAGTTTTTCAGTAGATCACAGACCAGAGAAGAAAGATAGATGGATAATGCTGTATTTATCTTCTCATCAGACATCAGATTTTCAGATATCACTCAAGCAACCAAATGAAAGCAGTTTCATTGCAGACAGTATATTTCGAAGCAGAAATCAGAATGTATTATGTAATCACAGGTAAAAGATCTCTGATCCTTCTTGCAATGGTGGCAGAGTCCAAAAGTTTGTTACCTTTAGAGATTTAAAATAAGCAACAAGGTCAGGACTGAATTGCTAAAGTTCCTATCATCACTTGCTTCCTTAAGCTTGGTGTAGGCATCCCAGATTCAGGCACTACATGTAGTCTCGCTGTGCTCCTGATTTGAATAAAAATGTTTAGAGTGACACCATCAGCCCTTATCATTAAGACAGCTCTCTGCTAACAAGAAAGCTCATCCACTGATCCCAGTTCCACCACAGTAACCTTGTTCTCAGCCTGCTAGAAGGCACTGCAGCAGGGGGCACCTATGAAATCCCAGCCATTTGCTACCTTTACCTACTGCAAGCTGGGCTTTCCAGCCTGTGCATGGACCTCAAGTTTTCCAACATCACAAGACAAATGAAGAAAAAAGTTGAAATATGAGATAGGAAAAAATGGAAAAAAAAAAAAAGAAAGTAGATACAAACAATCTGAAAGATAAAAGATGCTTCAAAGTTGGTTTTGCAGCTTTCTTGTAAGCCAAGAGAATTTGCTGTTTTCCAGTGCTGCTACCTCATCTCAGTTTCTAGAGCTCCTCTGAAACCATAAATCACATAATCAATCTGAAATAACAACATACAACAAAGTCAGACATTCACTGCTGCAAAAAATAACCACTTCGCTGTAAAGATGGCACATGACTCAGAAGCACTTTCTGAAACACTAGTTCCACCAAACTTATAGCTACTTGCATAAATATAAACACAGATAGCAATTCAGACATACATTTCAAGTATTCATGAAATATTCAGAATATTTAAGTACACAGTGATATTCATCTCCACATACTTATCTCTGTATCATAACCTTTTCATTACTCTCAGCATAAGAAGCAAACACACTAAGTGTGGAAAACGACACAGAAAAGCAGATGTCAAACAAAGACATACACTAAATCAGAAAAGCACTGAGTGAGTGCTTTGTTTTGTTTGTTTAGGAAAACATCCATGGCAACAGCAATATAATTCCATAAATAGGTTATTAATATAAAGAAGTGCAAGGGAAGAATTGGTTTGGCACTCACAGAGAGTTATCAGCAGAAGATATGAAAGCATCTAATTCCTCTGGCTGCAGTCAGTTTGCTAACTTTAGTAGTACAACAACTCATGGGTTAATACTTCTGCCTAGAAGAGAGAAAAGGACATTATAGTTGTTAGGACATTTTCAGTTCATTGGCCATGCTGATTTGATCATGTGGTACTTAAAGATGTACGTGAAACAACAGGAGCGTTAACAGTTATCTCCTGGAGCTCATGATAGTAAGTGATGAGGACCCCACCCTCAAAAGAAAAAAAAAAAAAAAAGCACTATTGTGCTCTTATTTAAAAGAGATGGATAGATAAACTAAAAAATTTCAGACCAGCCTGTGTAATTTTAATCTATGGGGAAAAGCAGCAGCAGAGTTTTGTAGCTCAGAGAGCATAGAAATGTAAGTCAGAAAGGGTTAATATGGAGAGAGAATGAAGTTTATTAAGCTAACTGTTGTAACTATGAAAAAATAAAAGAGAAAGCTTCAGGAGTGAAAACCTTCTTATCAGAAAAATACTAGACCAAATAAATAAAATACATCTAAGGAAAAAAAAAAAAAAGGAGAGGAGGGGGCAGAAAAACAATAAGTAAAAGCCAATAATGGATTTGCCAAGAGCAAGTCATGTCAAACTATTGTAATTTCCTTCTCTGACACAGAGACAGACATTATAGATAGAAAAGAATAAGTACACATCATTTTTCTTGACTTATTAAGGCTTTTGACACCGTCACACAACATCACAAACAGACTGGGGAAATATAGCTGAGATGAAACTATTTTATGATGGCTACAGAAGTAGCTGGAAACAAAGTACATACTCACCATCAGAGTTGAATCAGAATTTCACCATCAAAATTAAAGATAGAGAGATTGAGTAGTAAAACCTACAGGTGTCTACCTGGGTCTACTCCTACTGAGTATTTCCATTAGCAGCCAGCAAGAGAGAACTTAAAGTACATTTGTTACACCTGCAGCTGATGGAATACTAATGAGCCATAAACAGTTTGGGGCACAGGAGGAGAATTAAACAGACCCAATCCATCACCAATTCACCTTTCTAACAAGGCTCATCCAGGACTCTAAAAACACCAATATTTTCATAGTCACCCTACCCTTGGGCTTAGCAGACTATCTATCCAAAGTCTGGGAACAGCATGTCAATTTTTTAGGCAGAATTTACATGTCTTACCTTGTGTTAGGTTCAGAGACACTTGTAAACTGTATTGGGAACGTTGCAGAGGTGAGGAAGCAGTAGCTAGGTGTTGGACAGCCACTGGCCTTTGAGAAGGCAGGCATGAACCAGATGTCAGACTGAATTTAGCTGGAAAGGGCCCAAATCGGGAAGTTATGAGGGGCAGGAGAGAAGATAGCATAATTAATCACAATGTCAAACACATTTTCCTAGAAGTAAGGTTGAAATGAGAGATAGACCATATGATCCACATAGCTCAAACTCAGGCTGGATGCTTCATACAGAGATACACAGACAGAACGTCCCTTTGGCTCTGACTGCATGGTGCCATGTGCATGATGGCAAACAGTTTCTCCTGCTCCATCTTTTAGAGCGAGCCTGTGTGATTCAGGGAATATCTTTGGAAATTCTTATGGATGTTATGGTCTTCATGAGACTGTAGCGGCCTTATGTCATGAAAGGAAAGGCCATCTATGATGGGATGCCTGGGACTAGATTAACGTTCAGCAGTACTTAAGCAAGGTTCACAGTGCCCCTGTCTGATGCTGTAATCTGCTTGTGTTGTGCCTGCTCTCTGCTGTACTTCAGCCAAAAAAAGAAAAACAAAATTGCTGCCTTGTTCCTGTGTAAGCAATACTGAAGCTTTCTTATCTTCTCTCTTCTCCTGCCTGCATTCATTGTCCTTTATTAAGCTACAGAAACAGAGGCGCCACAGGTGCCTTTCCCGCCCTTTGCTCCTGTCAGGAACACTTGGGGACTGATTCTCCCTATGGCCAGAGCACCGGCAGTGGTGGGACTCTCCATGGGGATCCATCAGGGCAGGGCCTGTCAGCCAGAGCTCATCCTGCCAGGAGCCAGGCACCTCCCTAGAAGCTTGATCAGGCCAGGGTGGGCCATGTCATGAGCCTGCAGCTGGGCTTGGCTCAGAAGGGCTCATGGCTGGGCAAGGCTAAGCTATGGGGAAATGAAGCCTGGCTTTGCTGCAGCCTCTATGGGGGAGCTGACATGGAGGCCTGGGCCTGGGTAGGTTGTGAGAAACCCAGGAGTGCCAGAGCTGGAGAATCAAAGCTGGCAGGGCCCTCATGGCCATGTCTCATTCTCTCTGGAAGAACTTGTGGGTCTCTGGTGAGAGAAATCCTAATTAAAAATAGTGTAATGTTTGAAACTGCTCCATAATTTGAGAGCATGAGAAATTTGTGTCTAAGAATGATTCAGTTGTATATCCAGTCCTCTGGAAAAGTTCTTCATCAGAGTGCATTCATACACTGGCACTGGCTCCTCAGGGCAGCAGTCATAGCACCGAGCTTGCTGGAGTTCAAGAAATGCCTGGACATGCTCTCAGTCTGATGAGCGCTCTCAGGTCTGATTTTTGGGTGACCCTGTGGGAAATCAGGACTTGGACTCAATGACCCTTGTGGGGCCCTTCCAACTCAGAATATTCAATGATTCTGTAATTCTTTGATTCGCTGCTTGTAATTAATACTTGAGGTAAAAATTGCGAGACAACCACTCTCCTCTCAGTTACTAATTTGATACTGTTCTTCCTCTCTTTACTATTCAAGTGACCCAATGGAAATGCTGCTGCTGAATGACCAAACTATCAGTCCTTACAGGTACCAGTTAGACAGACTGATGTGGTGGAGAGCTATCGGAAAAAGCCACTGACAAGGTACATACTTACATCCTAATAACTGCCATTAGCTTCTGAAATCACATACTGTGCACAGTAAAAATTATTAGTGCAGAAATTATTATTGTAGCTAAGAAGCAATGCCTGAAAAACACTATTCATTTTAATGGCAAATTACTGGGTAAGTTTCAAAGCTGGAGGAGGAACAGTTGTAGTTTACACCATTCCTGTATAAAGTGATACACATTTACAGGATATTAAATATTGTGTCCTACACAGGGCGAGTACAATTTACGTCAGTTCAACTCTTGCCCAATTAAAAATTGTTTTTAGTTCTCTTCTGCCATGGAAAACCACTGCAAAGGAAACAGGAACAGGCAAAATGAAAGCAAATGAGCAAACAAAAAATGAGCAAAAGAAAAACAACCCACCAAAAAATCAGACTGTATTTATAATTGTCATTTTTGATGTCCTATCCCAGCTGAGAGGTATGATGGAGCTTTTTATTAGAAACTGAATAGTATATATTACACTGCTGAATACAGTGCATTTGGTTTTATATATGCAGAAACATATAGCCAACACTTCTAAAATATTTTATTCATCTACTAAAAGATACAGTCTAATCTCTGTTTATAAACCAAGTTAGCTTTGTTCACCAGCATTTCAGCTGAGTTTTAGAAGAGAAACAGCATGCAGAAAGTCTTCACCTCCACTAAAACCCCTTACTTGGATGGAGACACTTGTCTTGAAAATATGCATCATTTTATTACAATTATTGAAATGCTGTGTTACCCACAGCATTTACTACCCAGAACTCATTGCTTGCAACAAATGAGCAGTAAACATCAGTGACATGGATGTGTACATTTTGCACTAGGTTTGGAGCCATAAAGCAAATGACTGAAGCTAATCAAGCTGCCTACCTCATGATTGTTTTTACAGTTCACATCCAGCTGAGTTTACAGCATAGCAGCAAATAAGGGATATAACTAAAGCATTTCACAAGGGCAATTTGAAAATGTAATTGTTTTAAGTCATTGTCAAAGCCAACAGGGGCACAAGTTTATAGGATAACTGTAAGAGGGCACAAATACTACTGGTATGAAAACTACCTTGCATTTAACTACATGGAAATTAGCATGTAGTGGCAGGATAACAACACAGTGAGTACCATATCATTACAAGATTATAGCCTTCTGAACCCAAAGGCAAGAATACAGGTTATATGCTAATTAGTTTTGGATCTACTAAAGGTAATTACATAGTAATCTTCATGTAGTTATATGGTGTTTAATAGGAAACCCTGTTAATTAATCATATAATTAAAGAATAATTGCATGATTCTCCTGCCCTGTGACATCCATGGTAGCCAGATAAATTAAAACTGTTGGATTTTCACAGTATAGACTGTTCCTATCGTAGGACTTTAGGGCAATACCACACCTCCAGTGATATTAATATAGACAAGAAAAGAAGTCAAGGTATTTGCTGCTTTCCCAGTACCCAGAGAACAGCACCTCATACCCAGAACAACAATTAGTTTCCACAACATTACTTGAGAGAAAATGTCACTTTTTCTTTCTTTTGCACTTTTCCCTATGAATTCATTCTCTGTTGCTTCTCAGTCATTGCCACCCCCTTTTGTTTTAGGCACCTGTTGATCATTCACCTTCAATTGTTCAGAATTCTTTTTTAAGTTTCTTCCTTTAAAAAAAAAATTACTTGTTTTTGTTGTGGAAACTCTACTAATCATGTTTTTTCTCTCTCCCTTTTTTATTTTTCCCCTTTCCATCTTCTGCTTTCTTTTCCTGGGGACTCTCTTTGTCTCATCTCCTTTCTGCAGAGAACACTACCATGCAAGTAATAAATAGGAACAGTACTGGAACTCTTCCATTAGACTTTCCAAAACCAGGACTGCAGGCAGAAAGACACCTCCATTTTCCTTCCATTAGCCAAACATCCTCTGCATTTCTTCAGCAAGAGGTGCTCACTGCTGCCAAATTCTTTTCTCTCTGCTGATACTTAGGTATTTCTATCAATTCCTACCGGGTTAACACTACCGACCACAACAAAAGCTGCACAGCACAGCCAACAGGAAAGACAAGCGGTGTGGATCAACATAGAGTGCTGGCCAGAATGCAGAACATACCTTGTCATGAACTGCTGATGCTAGAAAAAAATTTCACTCCAAAATTGAGTGAAAATAGGAATTTTTTTTTGAAAATTTTTTTACCAGAAAGCAACACTAAAAACAAAATTCAGTAAGCCAAAATGTTTCATTCTTGTTTACATCATTTTTATTTTAATTCTATATTTCATCTCATACCAGCTAACATTGGAGTTATACAATAGCATAACCTACAGCAAAAAATAGAAACAAAACAAAATGATTCAACCCCAAATCAGTTTCCCTCCATTAATCAATTTCAATATAGAAGCATTTTCTGAAAGAAGAAGTTCTATCTGAAAATTTCCAAATGTGCATAATACTAAGTTTGTTCCTGAGATTTCCCTGTCCTGCTGGGGATACAGAAATCTCCATTCAATTCAGAACGTGAAAGCAAGTGAAATGTCAGACTAATAAACTGCTAAGAGTACAATGGTCAATCATCCATGATACCATGAACTGTGAAAGGACTGTGTGCGCTGTCTAGTTTTAAAATACCATGTCCCATCCACTGTCCTGCTGAAGCTTGAGACTCAAACTGTTGCAGAGCCCTGCAGGAAGGAAAGAAATGACTTCTTAAAATTTTGTTTTGACAGACCTCATTCTGCCTGACCAGAGCACAGCAGTAGGAGCAGGTGCTGCCCATTCTCACTAAGTGACAAACAAAATACAGATTGGTGTGAATGATAAAGGAAAGCTCCACAAAAAGGTAGGCAAAGAGCGACACAAAAAAGTAGACAAAGCTATAGGTCTGTGCAATGCTATAGGAAAATCTGTGTATAGAGAGTTAATAATACTGTCCATAGAAATGGAGAAGACAAAACAGGGTGAACATGATGACCAGTGGTATGACTGGATACAAGCAATGACCGTGTAATGCTCTATTCTCACTTTTTACTTTATTGTTTAATATTTGTTGATCCTCTGCTTCATACAGTGACACAGCTCCATTTGCCTCACAATAACCATGCACTTGGCAACCTGCTGTCACTCTTGAACTGACCACAGCAACCTAAAGAGTGAGCTGAGGGACAACAGCTCAGATAAGTGCATAGAAAATATACACTGATTCAGTGTTTGTAGTTTGCTGAGCTTCTCTAGTACCTCAGAACATACAGCTCCCATCTGAGGGGAGTTGAAGGAGCAGGACAGACTGGATCCACTCTAATGTGCCCGGAAGCCAGTGATGCTAGGAAATACCAATCCTGTAAGTAAAGCTGGCCCTCACCTTTACATTGTACAGCTCCTAGAAGGGATACTGCAACATTTGTGAAGTTTAAACATAGCACCTTTTGTTAGACCTCTTGGTAGAGTTGGAAAGGTGGGATAAGATTTTGGTTTTCCTCATATCAACAGCAGCACTGCAACACTGAGTTGTATACTGAAGCTTCTGTTTCTAACCCAGAGGCAAATTTTTGGTGTTGAGAGCTTGATGAGCTTTTCTGGTTCTCCCTGCTTATAACCTAAAAGATAAAATGCACCTTCCCACCTCATGTTGGTCTGTCAGAACTGCTGCAAAATACTACCTCAAACATAAGCAGCCTCATAGTTCAGGGCTATTATTTATAGCTTGATATACTAGTATGTGCAGGTTATACTTAATGAGGCTGAAACTCCTCGCTTGCACCCCACTGTAAATTGGGGGCCACAGACTTAAGGTGTGTTAGGATATCACACTCAGCATCATACTGTTAGCCAAATCATACCACATGCCCCAACTAAATAATTAGCTTTTTTCTATTATTTTATTCACATAAATTTCAATCCCACAGCTCTCAATATAATCTTAGTATCAATACAAGTTCAGAGGTCATTGCAAAACTAACAGGAAGCGAGAAAAAATGACAACTAAATTCTTTCACAGCCATTTCTACCTCAGAATTGGAAGAAAAAGAAGGCTGTGTGCCAGCTATGTAATGTACTCCCAAGTCTCATGGTGGGTTTCACTTCCTGGATCCCTGAGAATCTAATGATGGTTCAGAGAGTAGAAAACAAAAGCCTGTGTGTGTCAGGAGAATTCCCTGAAAGGTAATGTGGCACTGAAAAATTATGTCTGACTGTGATGCATTTTGGCACTGAAACAAGTCTGCTGGTCCACCATATTCACACTACACAGCAGTTCCCACGTGTTCAGAATTAAATGGGCAGCTTGCTAACTAACAGTCCCCTAAGAGCAGGAGAACACATTTGCATATGGACTTGGCATCTTGGTTAGTCCTTGTTGAGACAAATGACTGGACAATTAAGTAAAGTTAAGCAGTAAGCACAAGTAGCTCACGGTATTATTTCAATTTAAAGATAACAAAGACTTATTAATTAACAGTAGCGATTACTAGAGACTAAGAGGTTGTGAACACCCCTTCTTTTTTGGTATGCTAAAAGTCTGTTTACTGTGCTGATATTGACATTTTTCAGAACTGCAAATCCATTTTATTAGCATACGGAAATAAGCTTCCAAAGCAGATTATGGGTTATTAAAGGACATTAGAGTGAAGAGACTACAACTGCCTTCATCATCTTTCCTCTGCAGAAAATACATCCAGTATTTGGAGGTGAGTAACCCGTTCCCCAAAGGCCCATGATTGTCCTTCAGATCCAAAGGGAAAAATATCAACAGAAGTCAGCAGAAGTTGGAGAAAGGAAGAAATTAACAGATATTATTCTCTCCATCTTTTCCTCTTTTCCTTTCCACCACCTTTGGGACACCATGATGCAATGTAGCAACAATGATTTTGGCTCCAAAGCCATTACAGTAGTGTCTTCTTTCTCCTCAATATGTGCAGCTCTGGGTCAATGCTTTTAGCAGCTGTGAAACTCTGAGAACACCATGGGTCTGTTCCCTCAGCTGAAGCATGCAGTGAGTTGAGGAGGGGGAGAAGCTCTGCCCCTTGCAGATACAGAGTAAGTGGTTCTCCTAGCTCTCAAAACAACTTTTAGTCACTGATCTTATCAGTGTATCAAATATCCATTACATCACAATGTAATAGATGATTTGCAAACTGAATGGCAAAATGATTTTGAAAATCTCCAGAAGCTCTGGCTGTGATTAAGAACTGTACAGGGATGTTACAAGAATGCCAAAACTATGCATGTCAACATCTAAAGAAAATGCAAACTGGCTGGTCATTTGCAAAATGCAGTCTTTCTTACTCTCTGTGAGCAGTCAGTAACCAGGATCTGGGGGTAGCAGAGACTGACTACAAACAGTACAGGAATCTGTCAGCTTTAAGAACTGTCATTTGCCACAGGAAGCTCTTTGGGTCATACCTCTGAATTTATATAGAAAACATAGTGACTCACTTGGCAGCTGTGATCAAGACATTTTATGTGGCCAGAAGCACCAAGCTTAAAGTGTTTGGCAGAGACCAGTTATTAATGCTCATGCTGTGAATATGTTTCCTCGTGTGTCCTTCTTTTCATTTCTCTCCTTCCATCCTGGATGGAAGTAGCTCACCTCTTTGCCCTTTACCACACAAAGGCTGTTGTTACTGAGGAGCTCTTTGTGCTAGCACTCTTTCATCAGACCAAGGAAGGAGAAATAGAGAGGAAGTACAAATAGGAAAGCAGTTCATGTAAAGAAATGCCCTGAACAAAAAGTCAAGAAAGTAAATTCGTATGACTCAGTCACCCTTTCACCTCTCGGGTTTCTTGCACATTTGAGACATTGCCTGAATCTGAGGATATAAGAAGCACCGTCAAGAGGAATGATTCTAAGAAAACAAAAAAGCTCAGCAAAATTTCTTAATGTGTATTTAAATTTGAATCTTTCAATTTTAAATATTTACAGACCTAGCAGAAGAAGGGCCCAAGTCTGGGGAAATAAAGGCAGAGAATCTGGGTTTATAACTATTTTAAGTCAGATAAAATGAAATTAAGTGGCTAAACTGAAGAAACAAACAAAACAAACAAAGAAACAAACAAAACAGACAAAAAGGCAAGGAGAGATAGAGATTGTGTATAAGCCATGGAAGTGACTCCTGGGTCTCTGAACACATGGAGCCCTTCTAACAGGAAGCAGAGCAGGGACTAAGAGATGCCATTGGCAAAAGAAAATTGCAGCACTGATAACTGAAGTAACAAAAGGGAAAAATCAATAAGAAGGAGAGAGAAGGACAGGAATTAGATAAATGCCATCATCCAAGTGTCGGGAAGAAGTTAGATGCAGCATACAGAACCCATCCAACACCTGCACCTGACTGAGACCAGAGCATCTGCACACACTGGGAAGGGTTAGGCCTCCTGCAAATGTAAATTCATACTTTGTGGCAAGGGATGGTGTCCCAGCAGAGTCATTTTCTATGTCTGTCTGTGATGTAAGAGAGAATGTTTGTAGCAAAGTCACCCACCTTTTCACTGTGGTCCAGTTTTCTCAGGAGATGTGAGTCTCTTCAAAGAATCATTCTGTTCGAGATCTTAATTCACTTAGTATTTATAGTTTGTTGCATTGCAGCCAGTCTGTTTGCTGCCACAAGATTTCCTCTGTTATTGATTAGACTTATTTACTGCCATATTCATCCAGTGGCTTCATTAAAGTAGAGAAATACAAAAACTAATCCTTTTTGTCAGTGTCTAAGCAATAATTTAATAGCAATGGGTTTTTGCCCTGTATCTCAACAACCTGCAGTTTTGCCAACTTTAGCAATTTCATTAAAATACTCCTATTTTTTCCTTGTACACTGCAGCACTGGGAGTTCAGTATTTATTAAAACAAAATGGCTCTATCTCCAGTTGTAGAGAGAAATTTTTGAATACAATCTCAAAAATAAAATAAAATAAAATAAAATAAAATAAAATCCATAGGCAAATAAAAGAACTTCTGATTTTTCTTTCTTTATCCTTCCTAAGCAGATGGTGGGTTGTTTGCAAGTTGATGGTCTGCAAATTCAGGTTTGGCAGTACTAAACAAGGAGACTTCGAGTCAATATTAGCTCTTGACTTTCTGTTCTCACCTTCACTTTTGTTTGCCCAGAACTGGAGGTCAAACTGAGAAATATGTAACAGGTGTTTTAAAATACCTTTTTGAAAACACATGCTAAGTTTATTTTAGCCACTGTAATGTCTTTCTCCCCTAGAAATAAAGCCAGAAAATGCCACACACCTCTCTTTATTGATCAGTTGGTGACATCTTAAGTCTATGAGGGCTATTTGAAAGCTGTCACAGGAGAGGAACCTTTTGGTTTCTGAAGTAATCTGGTTTCAATCGGATAAAACACCGTTTTGCACTTTCCTGTCATTTCTTGCTTAGCTTTAATTGTTCTTGTGCAAAGACTCCAAGCACTCACACGTCATCTCCCTTCTCCATCACTCAGATCCTAGCTTTGATAATGCCCTCTCTACAATTTGTTTAAAGCAGTACTTGAAGAAAGAGACATGGCGATTTAAAATTTCCCATTAATTTGCATAGTGCAGAAAAATCAATACTCAGCAAATGTTCAGATGCCCTGACAGGCCCTATACTCATTGTACCAGCTTGATAATTGCTGTAATTTTCTCTAGGAGGTATGCCATGCACATACGGGGGTATATCCTACATAGAAGCACACTGGAAACAGAGAGATTATGACTAGCTCATCAAAGCTCCAAGCCACAAGGAAGCATCCTCAAAACACAAACCCAAATGGTGAAAGAGTAGGCTCTAATTAACCACATCTCAGTGTGGAAACAAAATCACTAACAGCTGTAAGAGAAATCCAGATGGCTGCACTGTTGCAGGGTAAGGCCATTATTGTAATGCAAAATCATGAAGCACAACGAGTACAGTTCTTCTTTCTTTACATTATTCACAGTGTGACCTTCCAGGGTGGGTTCCCAATTCAACCTTTCACTGTCTCACTGTCATTAAAGGATGTTTTCCTTGACCTTTGCAAAGCTTCCCCTTCTGTGCACTACCTGGTATCTTGGCAGAAAATACAGGTAATCCACAGCAGACACATACAGAAAAAAAAAAGGAACAAAAATTCCATCTATTTTCTCTGCTGTCTAAAAAGACAAAAAATTATCTCTTGAACACGAATTGTGCTTTTTATGAAAAAAAAATCATTTATTAAACAGTGTGTGCTTATTAATACATTTCAAGGCAATCAGATGCAGAAGTCACATTCAGTATGTTGTTGAAGGCGCTTCTATTAATGAGCATAAGCAGAAGCATTTTTAGATGTTTGTTTGCACAGGGAGAACACTACAATATTACTGTGCCAAGAGACTTTGAAGTACTTGTGATGGATAGTTAAGTACTCTTAAAGAATGGCTGGCAGCATTTGTTTATATGTGTTCAAGAGGACCTTTCATCTTCACAAGGGATGTCCACTCACTGTTTCCTGAATCAATTGGTTGTGAGCTTCTATAAAAAAGCATTTCCATTTTTGCATGAGTCATATCTAAACAATTTAATATAAATAATATTATTTTTAATAGAGTATTTTAATTGTTCTGTAAAAATCATTTTAAATCACAACCTTTTTCCTTCTTTTGTCATCTCTGGAATAACAGAAAGAATAACAGGGAAATCAATCAGATAGGAAGCTCCTGGCAGAACAACAATGAGGAAAGAAGAACAGTGCTCCTAACTAAAGGAATGGGGAAAATCAAATTCTTCTGAAGTGTTGAGGCAGGATTTGGTTATTTTTGCATAACAGCTGAAGAAGATATCGCTTATCTCACTGCTTTTTATGAAGTACATCTTGTTCCACAGAACAAACTCAGGGTTACTAAAAGGGAGCACAAAGCACAGCAGCACCTTCCAATGCACGCAGTGCAGGCAGCAACACCAGCAGTGCTCGGTCACTGGCACTTTCCATGGATATTTACAGCCAGATATAGATACAAAGTCAATGTGAAAGCACACCGGTTTTAGGGGCAGTAATATTAGGCACAACACATACATAAACCGTGCCAAGCTTTGTGTCCTTGTATAAGTATGTTGAAATTATAGACACAGAAGAACCTCAAGTGTAAAAGCTTCTGAATAGTTTTGATAGCACAGTGTTCATCCTTTTGTAGAGAAAGGTTTTTATAGAAAAAGGTGTACATCTTGTTTGTTCCCTGGAGCAGGTATTCTTTGGTATGCCAAATGTGAACACACGGGTACTTCCTGCAGAAATATTATACCTTCCAGGTATGCAAGCATCAAGTATTGTGGATGTAAATTAAAATGGTATCTCTGTACTAACTGTAGTTTAAGATGGTTGTATTAGAGAACAAAATCATTCCACTCCTTCTGTATGTTTTTGTAACATTACAAAATTGGGCTATAGCCCAATTTTCCCCCTGGCAACAGCTACCTAATACAAGCTGTGATCTATGCCATCTCTTTGCATTTTATTTTAGTGATACAACACAAAGTGGATTTCTCAAATGACATCTACCAAGACGTAGTGAGAATTTTCCTTGCCTCTGCTGTTAACATTTGTGAGAGATCTATTTGTTTTGCAGATTTCAGGAGAAGACTCCAGGGACATCTGATCAAGCCATCTCAGATCAAGACTACCAGAATGGAGGTTACAAGGCAGATTTCTTATCCATGAGCTATTTTAGCCAGCCACAAAACTGCACTTTCAAAAGGGATGACGAGAGGGTAGGATTGCTCCTTTTTCTTTTTTTGTACCTCAGCATTAGCATAAACTAGTAATGTAAGTTACAGCATATCCTGAAATATAAATTGTATGCTTTTAGAACATGTTACAAAAACAGACACAATCAATTACAGTTTGATTTAGAAGCAGTTATATCTGGTATACATCCCATCATTAAATATTTAGCAAAAGAGATGAAGCAATTGCACTCTGATTTATTTTTGTCATAGCATTTCAAGTTCAGGCACATAATAGTGAACAGAAATAATTTTAACAATGATCAACGACAACATACTAAAACTGAGAAGAACTGTTCTTATGAAATAAACAGTTGCAATCATTCTGTTTTGAAAATCACAGCCCAAGTTACCAACTCTATTTTGATAAATGTATATGTTTAGAATAAATAAATAAATATATATATTTTAAACAGCTTCTTCTAACATACTGCATGGGCCAGCATTAAGTATGAAACTTACAAGGAACTTAACTTTCTTGGTATTTTCATTAAGACAAACAAGAAAAATGGGTATTTTCTGGTAAAGAATAATGGAGTCTACCTCAAATGAATATACTACCTGAATTAGCACATTCTGAAGTCTTCACCTAAATGTTGCTGCTGGCTCCAAAGCCTCCTGCTATTTGGAACTAATAAGACCTGCCTCTGTGCTCCCTGTTGAGTAATTGAGTCATTTAAAGAAAGAAAGAAAAAAACTGTTAGAAGCAGGGAACTTTTAGTTGCTAAATGATGAAAGACAAAAGAAATGCAATGAAAAGCAAGTCAGACTTCTGGAGGGGGCAATTTTTACAAAAGAAAGGGAGGTAAGTGTTTATTTTTCTCATATCTGCCTCTCCAGAGGTAGTTTACATGTGTGAATAACCTGAATTTTTAATCCTGTTAATTAATATCAAAGATAATTAGATAATCATGAAGTAAACAGCTATGTATTGTTCTGCTCTTATACAGCCACTCATAGAAACAAACAACTTTATTGATGGAGCACAAGGACTAGGAAACGGTAGTTATAATGCCACAGAAATGTTCCTGTAGAGCTGCTGGAAAGTTTAGAGCCATGGCTTTGTCGCTGTCAAAAAAAAAAAAAAAAAACCCAAAAAAATACTACAAAGCTACAGGGATGGGTCATACCCTTACTGTGGGCTACAGGAGATGAGGTGCCCTTGCACAGCCCATCACCAAGTTCAGCACTGGCAGCCTGCTGTGTCTCCCAAGCAGTTCTGGTATGGGAAACCTTCCCAGCTCAGTGGCCCATTAGGAAAAGCACCTTTCTGTAACATCCCTTTTATAGTCCTCACAGTGAATTAATGGGTCTGATTTTCTCCCCAGAGGGATTTAGGTTTTGAGCCCCTGTACTGCATGGAAAGGGCTTGAGCCAGGATTTATATCAAATGCACCAACGTTTACAAAAATGTTTTGCAGTCCAGAGGAGCGTCCCTTGTACTGCTGTCAGAACCACTGCAGCAGACTGCAGTAAGTCAGCAAGTTGCTGGGGGCTCAACAGCGAAGCCCTATGACACATTGGCTTTCCAAGAAACCAGGCAATTTAACAGCACTGCACAACAGAAATACCACAACAAATGGTACTGTTCTGAAATGTGGATAGCTCTGCAAGGAGGGGTGTCCCCCAGAAACAGATGACAGACTGCAGGTGACTACTAATTGCTGCAAATACACTTAAACTGCATCTAAACACTCCAAAAGCAGCGTGATTTTCTGCTGCTGTCAGATCACTTGACTGTGCTTACATCAAAACAACAGCTGAAATAAACATAATGACAAACACTGGTAGTGAGCAGTTAGAACACGTTTCAGAATGAATTAGCGATGAGGGGATTTCTGCTCTTGTGGAATCACTGCTTCACAGACTATCTACCACTAGCTCATTAAAAGTGCACCAATGCCCAAAACTCCTTCACTGGAAGCACAGCCTGAAGGGAGTCTGGCAGAGGGCTCCTGTGTGAGATGGTCAACCAGGGCAGCTTTGCAATCTGTGCCTCCTCCACACATATGCAAAACGTGCCCTTCAAATTGGAGGTCAGTCAGTCAAATTATTGTCACAAATGTCTTATGGGACAAAGTTTCTGGAGGTCAGCATTCAGGAAAAGGCTTTGAAGCAATTGCAGCTGTTGAACAAAATCATTTGTATGCAGTAATGCCAATAAATAGATCTTGGTCAAATTGTAATAATCCTCTCAAAGAGGAAGACATTAATTGCTAGGAAGCTTCAATGCTGCCTGACTTGTCAAGTGGTAACTGGCCACCTACAGTGACTGTGATCCAGTTTCCACAACACATCACAGGATTGAAATTAATTCCTATTTACAGCAGTGATTAGAAGTCATAACATTTCTAATTTGCAGTGAGATCACCACTCTTACAGCTCGGCTTCAAAATGCCAGCTTCTTACCAGGCTCTCTGCTCTAAGGCAAACAATAAATCACTCTCTTTGTATTTACGTTGACCACTTCCCTGCTTCCATGGATCCAAACTCATTTTCTTTTCCTTTATTTCAGTGGTTCTCAGCTAGGGAGTGTAGGTTACAGAAAACAGGCAGCTGATATGCCCCATCAGAAACTATAAAACTATACTGCTAATAGTTTTCTGCATTTTGTTTCTCAGTTGAACATATGAATGCCATCTTTAAAAGTTCTTTTATTACAAATAACATCTTTCAAAAGAACTTGCAGAATAGAAGCATATTAGAAACATCTTCCATTTTTTGCTTTAAGTATTGCTTGACTATCAAACATTAGAAAACTTTTTTGGAAAACGTAAACAAATCATATACCTTTTTTTTGTTTATTTATAGTAATAGAGACGCAGTGGAAAAAGCAAGAAATATATTACATAGGTGACAGCATAACAAGGCATTATATCTATCTATCTATATATATATATAGATATATATACACACACATACACACAGAGGGAATTAATATTCTATTTTATGAAGTGATGCAGTCAGCAATACCACTAGAGTTATCAGTAGTCAGTCTACTAACAGACAACCAGAGTATGATGATACTAAAATATCAGGGCATATTCAAACTAATTGAAGAACAACGTACAGCATAGGTATAGATGACATGCACAGAAATCCTACTAATCTTTTCATAATTATAGCAATACAAATGGTAAACAGTTCATTAACTGGTGTGTCTTACACTAATTCACAATAGTGAGCGCCCTTCCTTGTGAGAAGGGCAGAACAGTACTGAGGTTCCTGGTTTCCTTCTCTACTAGTTTCATGTTCTAACAGCATAGGAGACCGACTCCTCATACCACGTCATCACCCCACAGCTACTCGGGTGTCCCAAGGCCCTCCTGAGTCCTTCCTAAGTCCTTCAAGGGAAAACAGGCAGCTTTCCTGACAGCTCTGCCATCTCCATTCTCCCTCGCTGTGCCTGAGCACTTCCCAAAGCATCAAGTTACATAGTGAATGCTGCTTAAGGGTTATTCCTGGTGTCCCCTAGCAGGTGCAGTTCTCATGAACTGTGGTAACTTCAGACATGCAGGGCCAGGCATAGCCTACAAACAATGCAGCATTACTCAGCTGGAGAGCAAATCCAAGTAGCAGTCCTAGTCCACAACAGTCAGGTGTGGTCAGGTGCAATTAGAGAACATCATTCCTAAGTATCACACATAGCAACTGGGCTCCTGCAGAGTGAACACCAGGCAGTAATAAATGATGGCCAGTGCCAACCCTGGCTCCCGGATACTGTACAGTCTGATAAGATGCACTGATACATTATAAAGTAAATAGATTCCTGTTTCCCTGAGCAGTGCAGATCACAATGCGGAGAATAAATATTTCAGTGAGTCATTTCCTGTGTGAGGGAAATGAGAACATAGTCTAAAGGTTTAATCCTGCCCCAGTTCAGGGTGTGACTTTTCTCCATATCAAGTCACAGACAGCTTGGAACCTACCTAGGAGGTGAAAACTCCTGTGGCACTACTTCAGTGCTGCAGGCTCCTACAGCATTGAAAATCTGCATTCCATAGATCTTTACTATCCATTGCTGTGACAATAAACTCCAAAGCTTCTCAAATGTTTTTCACATCTTACGTGCCAGTTTGATACCGTTCTCATGACAAGGAACGTAAGGTTAATACTGCATCCATAAAGACAGAAGCCCAGAGCTTTTCAAGGGCTGTGTTCCTATTGTCAATATATGACTAGCTACTGTCCAGCAGAGTTCTATAAACTATTCAAAATGACAAGCAACTGGTATCCTTTCTTACTGTGACTGTAGTTCCCCAAAACAAAACAGAAAATACGGAACCACCACACTGTTCCTCATTTTGTTTTGTTTTTAATCTCACCTCAAAACAGCAAATTCCCCCTGGTAGCCCCTATATATAGACGCATTTATTTTTACATCACCAACCAGCAGAAGTAAAGTACAGAAAAAGGAAACATGAAACAATTTGTATATTGCTGACTGAAAGAATGGATTGGAATAGATGAGACTAGATAGATACAACAGGTTAATTTATTTCAGACCATTTTCCCAAGTAACATTCTATGGTAACTGCCATTGTTTGTTTGCCTTTGTAACAGTTCTCTTGTAAATATACATTCCCATAACTTCCCTACCATGAAGAAACGTTGCTATGGATCAGGACTCCTGACAGTCTGCAGTGATCCGATCCTTCTGTTCCTCCTCATTTCTGAAGCATCAGGATCAATAAGTCTCTGTGGTGCCAGACATCCCCCATCACACATTTCCTACGTGCACAATGCTGTCAAAGCAGAACAGGTATGTTCCAATTTTATTTCTAACGGTATAGATGTTTTTATTTCTTCTCACATGCCACTCCAGTTTACAAACTACTCAGACATCCTCCGTTCTGCCCTGACCCACCTGCCTTCACTAAAGGTGTAACTCGGATTGTAGTTTTGGTGCACCAAACTCCCCCTTATTTCCTGGCACGAGGTCATTCCAGGCAAATGCTGGCACTTCATCGCTTTCCCTCCTGTCATCTGCTACTGCAGATTCATATGCAGCATTCTGTACACAAATACTGACATTGAGCAATACTTAACCTGCATGAGTCATTCTGTGTGAGAATAGCAGAACTTTTCAGCCAGTGGAAAGCAATCCATTCCCACTGCAGAGTTTGTCCAAATGTCCTTACTGCTCTGCAGGTCCGCCTTAAAGGCTGTATTTAAAAAGCATAAAAATAGGAATAATTCAAATAAATATCTCTAGCATGCAGTTTTCAAAATTCAGGAACTACCAGTTCTTGATAATTAAAAGACGCTTTATCAGCAGTTTCATTTTACATTAGTGAAGATGCATTTCCCATCAGGGTAACAAACCCGAGAACATTCACAGAGACAGAGATGAGTTTTCTACACCAACTCAAAAGGAAGGATGGCATTCAGCATCCAAGAGTGCTATCGTTTCTGTCTCTAGAGTAATAAGTTTCTAGATGTGTTACCTACCAGTAGGCAGGGAAATCCGCTTTCAAAGTAAGAGCTTTATTATGCAGAGAAATTTAGCAGCAGTAGTAGTGAAGCAGCAGTATCTATGTTACATAAGAAATGCATCTTTTAAACACACATTTATAAGAAAGTGCAAACAAGCAACAAATTCACAGGCTTTCTAAAAGCTTAGGATATTACAGCATTACAAAAGAGATGTCAGTAGTGCTGGCACTCACAAATAAATGTAGGTTTGTTAGACTAGGTTTTCAAAGCCTAGATGCTTAGGAGGCACATTTTCCCAGCATTTCAATGCTTGTTTTAAAAAGTAACTCTCTGAAATAGCCATTGGGTCCTATTATCCAGCAACAGGGAGCAGTGCAAACCCAAATCCTCCCTGGTTCAATCTTGGATGTAATTAATTAGAGGCCTCAAGGTATCAGGGACAAAAGCCTGTTTATATGGAAATTCCTCCTCTAGAAAGTAGCAGGCAGACACTTCCTGATCCAGCAGATAACACAAACTCATCCTGGCCTGTTCCACCACACCACCGTAAGGTCTCACACCACTTCCACAATGCTCACTGCAGAGCAGGAAATGTTCAGGCTTTTCAACTTTTGTTCACTATAGCAGTTTCACTTAATTAAATGTAAAAATATTTGTGTAACATTTACACACTGGAAGAACAGCACACGAGCTTTCCTTAATAAGCTCCTCCTATTTTATTTCAGCCAAAGAGCAGCCAAACGGGTCTTTAAAACTGTTAGAGCGTTTCCTCGGTATCAATTTGAAAAAGAAACCCTCTGAAGGGAAAAGTGCTCTAGTAGCATCAGAAAGTCATTAAAAATAAATATGTTTCAGAAAAAAAAAGTAGTCAGGAGGTTGTATTCTTAAAACAGTCCTCATGTAGTAACAGGAAGCATTCATGGGGGAGGAAAGTGTGAGAAGTCTTCTGCCTTTCTCTCAGAAAGACGAAACAACCTCTGGACCACAGGAAATAACAAAAGTTTTATAAAATCCCAGTGGTATGAGTGAAAGCACTTCAAATAAACCTGAGAGTCCTCAAAACAATATTAAAGGACAACAGATGTTCTCCCTGCCAGCGTGTTTGAAGGCTCATGTACACCGTGGGAGAAAAGCCATTTATTTGCATAGATTAAAGTGGGTATTCAGATCCAAACTCATATAAACAGAGAAACAGAGCAATAGGTGCATAAGGAATCACAAGCTCTGCCTGTCCTCTTTTTGCCAAAAAGAAAGCCTCGCTGAATGTGTCAAGATAATGGAAAAAGACAGATCTTTACATATACATTATTTTCAGACTTAATATCTTTATAATGTATAACAGAACCCACATAAAAGATAAGTCTTAAATTTAGCTGAAAGCTACTTTTTGAATGATTTTTTTTTCCTTTGCTGATACGTGGGCTGACATACTGGTGCCTTGGCTGCTATGCTGCCAAAATAAAAAGTAATCATCATTTTAAGGAATAACTCCTGTCACTGTAAGTCAGTTCTGAAATTAAATCAGCAGTTCAGATCCATCTTACTGTCATGCTCCTTAAGTGGGAGCTGTTCTGCCTAAGCATCTTCACCAGGAAGCATTTCTGCTAAGTAAGGATGATAATATGGGCCCAAGTGGGGCTCTGAAATACTCATCCTGCACACAGGTACCAAATTCCAGAGCAGAGTTGCACCATCTTTCCTTCAGCTGTGAGCAGCCACAGCAACAGACTTCCCCTACCCATCAGACACGTTATTCAGGGACCGATTTGGTAAAACTCATTAAAAATGCTCCAGGCAAGGATCAAAATCCAGCTCAAGTCGTTAGGCTGAAAACACTTCCTGTAATTAGAACTATGTTCCTTATTCCTTTTATAAGTGATACAGCTTTATCTGGAGAAGCAGTAAATGCTCCTTGTTTGTCTTTAGTGAAGACTACGCTTAGGAACTAGCCTATGTTTAGGGGGTTTTATGCCTTCACTGCTGTGCTTATGAAGATGCAGGCTTGGAGATGCTGCCCACACCAACACCTGGAAAGACAGGAACAGCCTGGCTCCCCTTGTTAAAGGAGGAGCCTGGGTACTCAGGTACAGAGCTCACATGCCAATCTGAGGGCTCTGTTTGCTATTGCAGTGGCTCTGCACAACTGGAACACCTAAATCCCCTTTATCTCATTGCACAGTATCACAGAGGCCTCAGCAAATCAATTCTGCATCCCCCAGAGTCACTCACAGCTCTTTAATCTTTCACCTAAGCAACAGAAGGCTTTTCCACTGTTGTTCTCCTTCTGATTCTCTCCAGCACCAGCAAGTTGGGTGTTATTAAGGCAGAGTCTTCTGGGAACCTGGAGATATTCTGACCAGTGCTACCTCCCTATCTTCTTCCCTTGGCTGCAGCCCTTGGTGTGTACTATGGGGCCCAGTAACCAGCAGAGCACAGCTGATCAGCAGCCCACTCCAATGGCTCCAGCAAATCACAAGCAGGGATCAAAGGGAGCTACTGCAGGCCCACATGAGAACCATTCTCACAAACGGAAGGACACTGTGGAGGGATTCACCTGGCGTACTGGGTCCAAGTGAGTCTCATTTGAAGCAAATTCAGAATTACTTTTTTGTTGTTGTTGTTTATATGCTGAAATGAGCTACTTCATGCCCATGATCACCAATCAGAGTGACCAAAAAGCAGTGTAGTTTAAAGTCTAATTGAATTAGTAGACAAAAATTGATTTGAACTACTTTCCTCTCAGAACATCAAAGAACTATTAAAGTGTTGCTGCTATTCTGACGAGAAATTAAACATCTGCAGGAATGCACAACCCACAGTCTTAAGTGGATTACCAGTTTGCAGCAATCAGAATGTAGCAGTAGAAATTTTATAGCAAAGTACTTTACCAAAATAAACAATTTCATACCTTCTTTGAGCTTCAACTTCAGCAAAACTGAGATTGCTGAAAGCCAGGAAATGCAGTGTGTTAAGACACAGTGTGCTCCTCACCAAGGAGCAGCGGGAGTTATCCACAAGCACAGCTGTGCTCATGACCAGAAGAGCAGCATGCCAAGGACAGAAGGAATTGCAGCAGCTTACAGAGGTAGGGCAGCACTGCAAGGCAATCCAGCAGCCGTGCACTCAGCAAACACAGAAGGCACGGGGCAGCCTTTGTTGCTCTGTCCACACGCCTCCCTCGCCTGGTGAGATGCTGCAGCCTGTAATTGCAACTTACAGTGCTACCACTAACTGTCAGTTACTGCATGCTGGTAACCCATGATCATGGTAATTCTGCAAAAAGTCTTCCACTGCTCCTGAGCAAAGAGCATCTAACCCTGCAGATCAGGAGAGATAAGTCTTATTGTTAGGATTTACAAAAAACTATAGTGGTACAGTAGGAAATATCAGGCAGATGAAAGTAAAACATTACAGCTGGAAAGAGCAAACAACACTATGTCAAGTCTGTGACCTTATTTATAAATACAGTTAAATGCCAGCACCTCCTGCTCAGCCTCTGACTGATCCAACTGCCAACTAATAACCAATATCAGTAACTTTATGATCCAACATTTCAAATCCCGTGCATTGACTAGAAGTCATTAATATTTTGTTAACAATGTACACTAAAGTTAAATAATAATAATAATAAATATAATAACAATAATGTGTGCTTCTGTAACATTAAGTACCAATCACACGGTGTCTACTCTTTTGCAGAAAGAGGGCTGGGAAACGTGTTTCTCACTCATTAGAAAGGGAAAGCAATTACATTTCCATTTTAAATTTGGTCTTGGACATTGTATTCTTAAAATGCAAAGATGTCCCACCTACTCTGATCATCCCTTATACAATTATAAGCATATTTTAAATGACCGATAATTTTCAAATAAATAAATCAGCTTTCACCTGCTATGTTGTCCTTCCACAAAAAATATTAAATATGAACTTTCAGACTGGATTAGAAACTGATTACATGTAACCATAACTACCATCCCTAATAAAAATGCATTAAATATAGTTCTGTAGGTAACAGTTTCAGCACAGCAAAGACAGTAATTCATCAAAAGGAGGAAAAGTAAAGATTGGAAAAAAATAAGTATACAGAGGCTCATTGTTCACCCACTCTCAATACAAAGTGCATGTGAGAGGCACTCACAAACCTTTCTGCAAAGTTTATAGGATATCACAGTCTTTTTCTAAAATAGTCAGAGATCCCATATTTTTTAATGATTTTTTAATGAAATGCCAAAACCATCACAGGATTACTACAGACAGACATATCAAATACTGCAAGAGGTAAAACACAAGTAAATAATGTGCAAAGAATCACAATTAAAAGGAATGACATCAGCAATCAATACAGAGCAGAATATCGGACCAGCTTTTATTTTTGTAAAATCTAATCAGCAACTGAAAGGGTCTGAATATTTGAGTCAGTTCTGTAGTCTAAGATAACACGCTACAGAGAAAGCAAAACACTGCCACAAGACCTCATGAGAGAAGGCACAGGAGAGGCAGCTAATTACATGTGTCAAGATTGACTTGAAGTAACTAAATAAGCAAACCAAGTTTTGAAGCACATCATTTACGTGCTTACAGATTCAACTACGCTTGAAATTTAATTTATGCCCATCTTACCAGTGTAAAACCTGGACACGTATGATTCAAATGTTCCTAATGTAAGCGGATACTTTTTTCTTCTTCTTCTTTTTTAATCTTTCAGAGTTTCCACAAGGAAAATCAACTACTGAAAAATGTATGAAAGATTATTTGGATTACAGGGAGAATCTGTGTCCCACAGAAGTCAGTAACACAGAATTCCTTAGTGTGAAGAATCTCCCAGTGTAGTTAAGATTTATGTTTAGGATGCCTATACTTAATATAGTGTAGATAAAAAGGCTTAAATGCCAACTCAAACATCTAATTGTAGACAGAAACTCATTGCCCGAAGGCATATTCTTTTACTTCCACACAGCAACAAAAGAATAAATATCACAGAAAATAAAGCAGTAAGATAACAAAACCAGAAGGGCCATGCAGTTTGAAGACCAAAGTCTTCCCTCCTTCAGAATAGTATCTTTACGCTTAAATTCCACGTTGCTGCACTGTAATAGGAATATGCACTCATGAATTTAATTTATCTTGATCGTTTGCATCCCCTGGCAAATCGAGCTCCGGAGTTTTACACAAAGACCTCAGTTACCTTGTGTCCTGTCTGAGGCTATTATAATGTAAGGCAGCCAAGAAATGAGCCTAAGGGTCATGTAATCCATTATCCAATAAACTGAACTGCTTAATGATTGAACATTATCCAATAACAAATTAATTGGTTCATGATCCATTACAGTCAGAGTATACGTGTATCTTTAATTTATTGAAAAAAGAACACAAAAATACACTGCAGTTACATAACGGAATTTTCTACTTAAGGCTTTGCAAAGGTTAAGGTCGTTTGTGTAGTTAAGCAAGTAAAAAGCTGAACCAAAATTTACAGAAATTATAGCGTTGTAAATGTCATTTCTTAAGCAGGACTTACATCTTGGCATACTTCTCATCATTCTGCTTGGCTGGACAGGCTGTTTTCCATTCTTGACCTTAAAACAGGGCACATTTGAAAGATGCACTTTGTCCCTTCTTGCTTGATAATGTTACAATTCAGTAGTTAAATATCATCTATCATCTTTTGCATAATTGAATCCATTTGGACGTGGCCAAATAATGATTTGAAAACCAGTAAATATCACAATCAAACTGTGATAAATAACTCCTAGAAAAGCTCTTTAAAAAAAAAATGTCCTCAGTATTCACACCATTAAGCAGCAGGACTCCTGCACAACTCGCATCAAAAGATCACTTCATCGGTAAGTTTGTGACAAACTTCAAGCTGGAGGTGCTGGCAATCGTCGCACTATTTCCATTGCAATCTTTAGATATGCTTTAGCCTGTGAAAACAGAAACGAATATTTAGAACTTCTCAGTATGAAAGAATGCTTTATGTCTTGTTAGGTATGACTTTTCACATTCATTCAAAGAAAAACATGCTCTAGCTAGCTTTGCGTTGAAGAAAACGGTACACTAATACATAAAATAAGTACAAGCATTATTTAAAACATCAGAGTGAATAAAACTTCAATATCATTTTTAGAATAGAATTTGACTTAATCTGTCTTCAGCAGCAAATAATCAACATTTTTCAGGAGGTGAGGTGCTGAAAAGGAAAGAGGCTCTAGTAGTCCCACAGGTCCTATTAGATATAAACACCCTTCACCTCACAGACAGATACACTGTACACAGGATTGAGACAGAATCAGAAAAAATAATAGCATTCCAATAAAAAATTATGATAATTTATTCATTATGCACTTAAAAAAAATAAAAAAAACAGTTTCAAGAGACTGGAACAGGTAGCAAAAAAAAGCAGACTCTCACACCAACCTGAGACATGCTGTAGGATGCTGTAGGTAGGAGGGCAGAACTCAAAGCTGCAAGAGTATCAGAAGTGACCCAATTCAAGCTTGTCTCTCTTTTAACCACTCTGACAAAATGGCACAGCTGGGACTATAATCAATCTAACATCAAATATTCATAAACTGACTGCCAGAAGATGTATATAAAAACACAAGCTTTAATGCAGCATAAACTACAAAATGAAACCCAGTTAACTTCTTTATCAAACTCAGCAACTCACAGATGAAATTGAACATTTGTTTTAGAAAGGTCTCTGATCTCGATATAAAGATTTTAATGGGAAACAGTATGTGTGTGGGTTATTTGTGTGGGGCATGTGTGTACCATATGCATGTACATGATATATATTACATCACATATGCTCTTCAGAGATTACTTCCATTGTTCAAATGGACACCTTATCTATAATTTGAATTTGTCATGCCTCAATTTCCAGCTGGTGCATTGTGTTTTCCTAGTAAAATAGAAGATTCCCCTGCTATTCAGCCTGCTTCCACTTCGTTAGACAGTAACCAAGGTAATTCTTCACCTTCTCAAATAAGCTTGCATTTGGAGCTCCTCTTACTTGGCTCTGTGATTTAGATCCAGGAGTCCTGATGAGCCATTAATATAGCAAATCAGCTGACAAACAGATGAGGTTAGAGCTCAAGGGACAGGAAAAGAGAGTCTGTGTGCTGCTCACACCAGCTGCCCAGGCACAGTAACAGCCACTTTTTACAGGCAGCCCTGCACGCTCCCTCTCTTCCAAGCTTTGCTCCTCACCTGTCAGTTTTCTCACTCCCAGATTCTGAGACTCTTCATACTAAAATCAAATAATTCTTGAGTTTGTAAGGAATGCAGGTACCATCTACTTGCAGATAACAGAACACATCAAACGCATTATGACCATAGCAGAGTAACTGAAGGCCTTAATCCTGAAATGCTCTGGACACACAAGTTACCCATGCAAGCAGCTACATCAAAGTCCAGGGAGCAATCTATATTTGTTACTCATGTGATTTAAGCCTGTGCTCAGCTTCATGTCCTGTAGCTGTACAATGACAAAGCCAAGACTTATTTTAAATAAGAGCTATAAGAGATTCTGATATATGGCCAAAAAGGTACTATTTCCTATTCTGAAGTTCATTTTTTCTCCCCTCTTGTAAACCAACTTTGAATATTAATACTGACCATTAAATAGATTAAAAACATGGTTCTAATAACATGATGATTATGGATAGAATGTCTTCAGAAAACTGGTACCATTCACGTTTATTTTCTCCACAGACTTACACTATAATGACCTACTTATTTAGGACAAACTACATGTCAGAGGATTCTATAAAACCATTAAGCAGCATATCAACGCTTACAAAGCAGTGCTAAATCCAGGCAATACACAGACAACTGAAGATTCTTCATGAGGGAGTCTGAAGAATTAAATTTTGCTCAACCTTTTGTATCATGGATAAGACAGCTCTTGTTTCAGAGTAGCTTTTACACCCCTCAGTACATAAATTGACAAAACATCTACAAGTGAATTATTCTGTATTAAGAAGTTGATTATTCATGGTTAAATGGCACAAATTAAAAAAAATAATAATACTATTTCTTCATTTACTCTGGGAACGTTATATATTCTTAAAAACAACCTATACTTCCTCATGGCTATTTAGATAATACCAATTCATCCCAGGGAATAAAAAGAAGCATGATTATTACTAAGAGAGTTATGTTGTTAAAATCTGCAGGATATCATGAAGATGTATACACAATAGATGACTTGAGAAGCGTGGAACAGATAGTGCACAATGGGGACAATACTGCAGCTAAAACTGAAATGGGTGTTACAAATTTGGTCATTTTAAAATCTCCTGTTGTTTGATTTCACTACATTCTTTCTCCTTATTTCTCTTTCTTTCAATTTCTGTGATGTCATTCTGATCTACCTGATCACCTGTAAAGTAACAGATATGGTGTTTGCAGGGTCCTTCACTAGAAAGCACAGTGGAAATCTCAGTCACCTATGTACAAAATATAATATTGATAAAATAATGATGTTAGCTTAAAAAGACAGCACCTAGAATCTTACAATATTATTATTCTGAATCACATTATGATAGAACAAATACCCAGGGATCCAAGACCAATGATCACAACAGAACCTATCTGAAAAATTAGAAGAAAAATTTCAAGTGAGACATGAGAGTAAACACTGGGTTTTAGTTTCTGAAGAACAGAACAAAAAGCTTTCATTCTAAAGTTCAGAAAACATCAGTAAAAGGTTTGCCCTTGTGAAATGATAATTCACAACAGACAGGTTACATTTTTTAAGTAGAAAATGAACAAGGAAAGCAAAAAATATCATTAGGCTGACAGAGCTAAGGACAAATAGAATGAAATTTAAAACACTGGTCAAGAAAAAAAATAAAAATAGATCTTTTCAATTCTGTAGCTATTGGCACAGCTACAAAGCTTCAGACCAAACATTCAGCCAACTCAGCAGCCTTCCTTCAACTGTGGCTAATAGCAGGAGCCTACAGAAGACAAAGACTAGGACAACCAAAGGATACATCCTTAGGGTTCTCTGAGGTTTCTAACCATTTGTGACTCAAGAACCTCATCAGTAATATGTCTGTGTATAATTGCTCTTAAATCGATTTATCTTAAAATAATTAGCCTTATGATGCTTTGCACTCCTGACCGTGGTGCTACTGAGCATTGAGCTGACTTTTTCATAGAACTGCTGTAACTTCAAGGTTTTTATGCTGAGAGCTCATTACTGTTTATGGAAAGCTGTATTTTCTCCCACATACATAAATCTGTGGCAAGAATCTATGCTACAGTTGTGTAATTCAAAGCAGCCCTATAGGTATAACTGCAGTGCAGTTGGGTAACACTGCCGTGTCAATGTGAAACGCCCCGCACACTAAGCTCTGGGTGGTCTAGCTACTCCCCAGCTAGAAATTCACATAAACAGGATAATGGATCAGTTTGGAACAACAGATCAACTCGAAAAAAAGGTGACTGACCGAAGTTAAGCTGCCTCTGCAATTAAGTGTTTACACTAATTGGTGCTGGAGTGCCCCAGGTGGGAATTTTGGACTATCTTGAAGAGTCCCACAGGCAGCTCCCCCTCAGCACAGATCAATTCATAGGTTTTAATGAGTCAATTAACTACCTAAATGGAAAACCTGGCCCCTTTCTGAGAGTACTCTGGCAGTTTCTGCTCCAGAATTGACCGTATTGTGCATAGATAAACACACATCAGAAATTGCTCCTGCAGCTGCAGAAATGTTAATAGAGGACAGTGGGTTTATATGCAGTTACGATAGGAGATGTTTAGCACCCAGACCAAGTTAGTCAACAATGGATCATACGTATGGTGAAGTAGTCACATAGATCAACGACTAGCTCCACTGTTGAAGTCAAACAGTGGATCTGGGAGGCTCATTTGCACCAGATGAAAACACCATGCAGAACAACTTCCATAACCATCCAGGCAGCAACCAGATATCGTTCTTGGGAGATCAGATTCCTTAAGCACTATGCTATGCCAAGACCCCAATAAACTTGATGCTTCTCCCTCCGAAACAATGTTCAAGAGTGTTTGGGCAAGTACTTCATATTTATGTAAGCCAACTTCCATTTGCCATTTATCTGATCTGTCATGCAGTAACAGGAGTCTCCTGTCTCAACTCTTTGCAAACCAGCACGCCACTATTACCTACTCCTACTATCAGCATTGTTTTTTGGATTTTTTTTTTAATCTTTATTTTGTTTTGTTCTCCTCCCCTCCCCCAGTAGCTACTTCATGCATTAAACAGAACAGCCTCTCACACATTTTGCTACAAGGATTCCACCAGTAATCTATCTTTGACAAAATTAACATTTTCAAGCCTTTGAACAAATCACTGAACTATGAGTTGAGGACCTGTCTACTTGCAGTAGCATACATCAATGTACAAGAAAGGTCTAGAGGGAATCTCAGTAATCTGCTCCCGAACACATCAATACACCTTTTGTTAAATAAACAAAACTCTGTATATTGAGCCTTTCATCCTACTCACGATCTATTTAATGCAGCATCTGTACACAAATAATAGAGGCTGGTTCCACTATTTACTCCATCACTACTAAGCAAAAGAAGATAGACTGAAGCCAGAAATGGAGAAGGATCTTCATTTCCTTTTTGGTTGTCAAGACAAAAGAGAATGAGTTCTTAGTCATCACTGACAACTATTTTCATTTTTATAGGATAAAGGTGAAGTACACACACAACAGTTTTTCCATTTACAGTCTGGAAGCTCTAAAGGAATGGTTTATAAACTTTTTATTTATTATTTTTTTCCCTCCTTGACAACATGAAGTGAAGAGGCACACAGGGAACTGATGCTCTAAAAGCAGACCAGATTCCTTTGTTACAAATGCTGAAGAGGCTGAATCTGAGAGCAGCACTGGCAAGAGTAGAGGTAGAGACAGAAGGTCACGTTCAGAGTAAAAAGAGCTAATAATGGTCACATGAGACTACTTGCCTCCCAAAAACTTCTACAAAAAGTGTTAGAAAAGACTGCAGCATTCCTTAGATAACAACACTTCTTAGGACTGAGAGGGTGCAATGGATGAAGTCACTAAAGATATCTTAGATCTTGGGGTAGGAATTGGAGAACTTGTAATGAACTTCATCGTGAGAAGGACTGAAGAGTCCTACTTTGCCTACATAATCAGAATGTCCCAATTCATTACTCTGTCATGGAATAACAGACATACAGTAGAATCAAAATGCAAGTGATCTTTTTATTACGTCTATCTGATTAAGCCCTATAGTAACCCTAGAGAAATGTTAGCCTTTCAGTTATATTGAAATTCCTTTCAGGTATTTATTTCTTGAAAATCTTACCCATGAGGTATGTATGCATCACTCCTAAGGAAACTGCAAAATGATCTTACAGCTTATAGCTGACTGTTCTGTTTCCATGGATTGCCTTGGCTTGACCTGCTAATTTGCCTTGCGGTTCATTTTCACTGGAGTATAGATTTCAGGCTGCAAACACTTCAGTGTTTAGCACAAGGGCCACACAACCACAGAATACAATTTACCCATCAATAAAACCAAAATAGGAAAGAGCTAGTATCATATTCATCTTCTCCTGAACCACTGCATGCCAGCAACTCCAAAAGAGTATACTGATCCCATGACTCGTTTGTGGGCCGAGTACACCAAAGAGCATAAATCCACACAGTGACATCTTTCTAAACTCTATTAAAGGATTCCAACACTTAAAATGCTTTGTCTAACTCAGCAATCAAAAAAAAAATCTATGTGGGCACTGACTGTCTGGAACAGTGAATGCTACTACAGCGCTACAAAGGAGGATACAATATTTAAGTCTACACAGCTCAGATGTCAGGGGCGTGTACTGTAATCATTGCTAAAGAAAACTAGCAACCTTAGGCAACAAACATCTAATCAGATAGTGGCCGATACAAAGACAAATATAAGACTTGGCTACTGTCTAAATGATGACAATGCTTGGTTATATCTTACTGGAAAAAGAATGTATCTCTCTCTTTGTTCAACCACAATCCATTTTCAGTCTTATAAGATCCTTTAGCTTTAGCTTTCATGGAAATTACTTAACTCTGACACAACTCCAACCTCCAGCGTGCCTGGAGCTGCCCACTGAGATCTCTATTTTACAGCGGTCAGCTCAGGAAGCACTAAAAACATAACAATAAACACAACTTCAAACAAGCTTCCACTTCAGACAAAAACTTCACGATACTCAGAAATTTTTGGTTGCTACAAGAAACACTGAATCTTTTCCACTCTGACTTCCTCTTGGCAGTTCTCTATGATGAGATTCCTCTCTGGGTGAACTGGCAACTTCTGTCAAGCAGCAATGAAACCCAGAAAGGCGACTTATTGAAAATATAAAAGTTAATCCATAAATTACAACCACAATGTAGGAGATGAGTTAAGTGAAGTGGATGTTTCCTGATTTAAAAAAAAAAAAAAAGCCATAGTATTCATAGGCCATGGAAATTTCCTGTTAATCCTATTTATATACAAGCAATTGCGAAAGTTAAGCCTTTCTCTGATGGAGCCTCAGCTGTGAAGCACTGCTAGCCTCAAGGTACCATTATGTATATACATTACTCAGATGCCTTTATTTATAACAAAAAAGACATCCTGCCTAGAAAACATTGTTAAGTAGAATAGTGCAATTCAAATGTAATACAGTAGCATCCTTCAAACAGACTATCCTAACACTCAGCACTTTCTTCAGCAAAATGTGTAAATGAGGGTCTGATGATGTACTACCTGCACCCTGAACGAAGGATTCAAACCTACATATACCAAATGTTACTGTGAACATTCAGAGGAAGCCTGGATGATGGTAAGGCATAGTATAAATCACATCAAGCAGTCTTCAGGGCTTGCTTTTCTCAACGATATCATGGCCTGGACAGACCTCTCTTTAAATGAGATTACTGATGACAGCTAAACAAAAGCAAACAATTTGCTACCACTATTCTATTTTTTTTTCTAACTTCTTACTGAAGAGCTTTACACATTGTGCATTTTTACTCTACTCACACTTAATCCTTGCAAAGAATTCTAAAAAAGAAGTTTTTATGAATATAAATTTCAACTGGCCCTTCGAATAATATCAAACTCAGGTCTTTAACATTTCAAATATATTTGACTGCTGATGCATAGTGCCCCTGCTTTCCACCTTCTGGGCTTCTTCCCTTCTCTTACAGAACTCTGTGCCATTCACTGGCCTCAAATTCTTTCACCAGTTCATATCAATGATTTTCAAGGGGGCTGAACACATTACACATAGTTAAATGTGAACTATGAAGTAAGAAGTAAGTGGGGTTTTTTCTGTCATACATGGGTCTTTATGACAAGCTGCATAGGACCTTTCCAGCAACAAGTCTTAGATTCCTTTCTCCAGGACAAGTTTTTTTTGTTCTCATACCCAAGTCAAATTTCTCACCAAAATGCAAGCAAGCTCGCACGTATCTCCAAAAGGCTGATCAGTCTGGGGTCTGGCCATCCTAGCAGCATCACACTAATGGAATTTACTCTCTCCTATACTTTCCCAACGTGCACTACTTCACTTTATGAGGCTGAACTCAGAGTATCTTTTCCTTAATAGATTCCAGATGTTTTCTGTAACAATTTGTAGCATGAAAACACTATGGAGCTGACTGAACAAATGTATTCATTCTGTTTATATTTTCTGCCATGAGAGCCTACCATCTCTTTCATAGTGGAAGAAGGTGACATATAAATTTCATCCTGTCATGACTTCTCTGCTGCCTTGAATACGACATCCCTCTTGAATCTTAGAGGTGCATCACCTCTCTACAATTCTTTTTTGTTGTTGTTTTGTTTTTTTTATATCACCTCACTCCTAAGCCCAAACTACATACCCTACTCAGACTCGAGCACATCTCCTCCCTGAAAAGTCTACTTCACAAAGACTCCCTAGTTTTTAAAAGGCAAATGGTTACACTGGTACATGGAATTTGCTTGAGTTACTTTTTGACTTTGGGGTAGGTGGTGGTTTGGCACCTGACACAGATAGTTACCCTGTCTCTTCTGGCATGGCATGAGCCATTGAGGCTGTGAGATATCCAAGAGATTTCAGCCTGGATGTGCTCACAAGACAATCACCCCAAACCTCCTTGAGTTTTTTGCTCACAGACGGAAAACCTTTTAGGATCTACTTAAGTTTTCCCCACGGTTGATGGGGAGTTCAACAGGAATTTTTGACAATTAATTTTGTGGACAAGTAATTCCAGCAGAATTAATCATGGTTTTTTGTTTGTTTGTTTGATCTCTCACTGTGCTTCTAGTCCTCTCACCTCTTTTAAGCCTCCATTTTGCTGTTGGTTTCTTTTTGCAATCCTTAGTGGGTTCTCAGACATCTGAGCACTAAAAATGCCTACCTGGCTTCAGTGATTATTATTTTGTTTTCCCTATGCTATGTTTCCCATTTTAACTATGTTCTTGATTTTTTTTTTTTTTTTAAACTAGATATACTGTCCAGAGACTCTCCTATGTTTGGATGAGCAAACATCAAAGCCCAAGCCAGCCAATCCACCTCCTCAACTAAGAGCGGAAGGAAACGTTCCCAAGCCTCTCAATTACATCCAGAAGGGTCTGGTAAGCCCTTGCTGTTGATTTAAGTACGAAAGATTAGCTCCTTGCAGAGGATCTTAGATCACAACCAATTGCTGCTGTCTGCTATCTTTCTTTTAGATTAGCCTCTGTTATTTAGGCTAATATGCAAGTACAGCAATATTCAATTTTCACAGCGCATTTCTACAGCAGATAAAGTTTTTCCAATAAAGTTTCCAATAAAAATTTTAAATATATATAAAAAAAGCCTTAATTTAAACAACTAAGCTGACAGAAACACATTAATGTGGATAATAATAAGAGCAAAATAAATTTGCTAATATTCTTTATTTCTCCTTGAGGACATTACCCCTTGGGGACTCAAGCTTTAGCAAAATAGAATTTGGGCCATTAAGCCCTCAAATCTTTCAGTTATACATACAACCCTTTCCACAATAAGTAAGATGAATCCTAAGTACCCTGTAGATTCTGAAGGAGAAGTTTCAAAGCTGAAACATCCACAATTCTACAAGTAATTTTATTTCTTCTGGAAGAGTTATTTTGGTTGTTACTAATTTCCTTGCCAGTTTTGTATAAAGGCAGTTTTCTTCCTCCACTAACTGCATCTAAGCAAGCTAAACTTTAAAGAATCTAAACTGTTTTGCTTATACAATTTAAAAATCCTAGTGGAAATTGAGAGCTATGCTTTTGCATGTCAGCAAGACAAGGTGAACTCAGTGGTATGTAAGCAAAAAAAAAAGTGCTAGCTAACATTAAAGAAACATCCTTTATTCTTGACAGAACTTAAAAGGTGTGACAGCATGCTGGGTTTCTGAGAAGTCAGTCATTATCCTTATCCCCCCACTGTCTTACTTAACTAGATATTATTTCAGTTCCGTGAACCCTGTATTTCATTTTTAAGTGTGTTCCAACAAAGACAACAAGAGAATTCTCTATATAAAAATCTGTAAATTTTAGGGATGAGTGCAGAGATAATTTCAGCAGCTCAGAGCACATTGTTCTCTATCTGAATAACTATGATTGTTCATGCATGAATAGCCACAATTTTAGTTTATTTGAGAAACATGGTGATGGGTGTTATGCATTAAAGATTAGAATCTGACCTTATAAGACCTCTCCCACCATCAGTTATGTGCTAAGAATTTCATTATTCTTTTAAAATATAAATGAACAACAATTACTTTCTCTGTCCTCATATGAGAAGTAAATCAGCGATAAGGGGAAATTCTTTTTCACACTGTGAAGATTAGTTATGTCTAAAAGAAATTAAAAAAAAAATCAAGCTCATTCTCTGAGGGGAATGATTATCTCACAGACACAATGGCAAAGAAGAATATTAAAAGTTTTCCCCAGAGTCACACATATTTGTCAATCTTTATTCCTCTCCATATTTAACTTAATTGCCACAAATGGTGCTTATAACCCCTCCTTTCATTACCAAGAACAGTCCAAGAAGGAACAGATGGCAACCCTACAGATTCTCTTGTCTTTTTTAATTTTCAGAATGCTGTCCTGCACATATGTATGTAAGCTCAGACTCCCACAGGCTACAGACTCCTGGTTAATACAGATTTCAGATATTGTGAGTGTTCCATATTGGCATGCTTAACTGTTTTGCATCAACTTTGACCTAAGCTGTGTATCTACTGAAAACCTTAGCACTTCTGATCAAAATTCCCAGATAGAACCTACAGTACTGATTGGAATTTCTCCTTTTCGCAAGGATCTAGAATCAAGATCAGTACATTATTTCACAAACAATTAGCAGAGGTCTTGTCCAGGACTAGCAAAATTATTGCATTCAGTTAGAAATCAGCATACTGTAGTGCTGTTACTCTGTCCAATTAAAAAAAAGTGCTGCAATGTAAGTCACTATTCATCAGTACATTAACAATATTGGATTATTCCCCACCATTATTTTAAAAGAATGGGCAGAAAAAGTTATTTCAGCCTGTATCTAGTAATCATGGTATTAGAATATGTTATCTGTACTTTCTACCTTATCTTTAACCTATCCTAGCATTTATTATCATCAGTAATCACTTTTTTTTTTTTTTTACTTTTTTTCTTTTAAAAAGGTAACATTTAAGCAGCAGCCAATAGTGAGGCTGCAGCATCATTCAGTACGCTGTGCCTACACAATGTGGCAGACAGCATCCTGCCCCTAAAGAGCATTGCAGACAACCTCCAGCAGAGGGGACAGGAAAAATGTTAGCCTCTGAGTGTCAATGAAATTTTATATGCATAACTGCTTTTCCTCACAGGCTTGAATATTTGACTGCCACCATCTCAACAACTCACATTCTCCTTTGTCAATAAAACGTTTGGTAAATGCACAGAAAAATCCATTTCCTGTTGCGTGCAAATTCCTCCACTTCCTGCTGAAAACAACCCAGGTATTGACAATACACAGATTCTGCTTCAAACGTTTTCTGAAAGGAACCTTTGACAGTTTCCAGGCTCCACTACCAAAGGCTCAACCGACAGTTATAGAGGACCTCCACTAGCTGCATGGTCTCATGTGGCTTGACACTGACCTTCCTCCTCTTAGCATATCAGAACCTGAATCAAATCCTTGCTATTCTGAATCTAGCAAAAAAAAAAAAAAAAAAAAAGCACACAAGCAGATCCCATGACCAGCATTCCAAAAAACCAGGAAACATAAGGGCCAAACTCACTTAATGACACAACACTCTTTTACACAACTTCATTTCCCTCAGTTGCATTCAGGCACACATTTGGTTTCAAACAGCAAGAATGAGAAGCATTCTCCATCCACTTTTATGGAGGGTGGCAGTGAGGTGAGGTGCTTTGTGTTACGTTTAGTGCAGTGCACGACTTACGGCATCACTTTGAGGCTGTGAGATCACAACAGGTTGCCCTGAATCACAGGTCTCCCGTACATTAACATGCAGTGGAATATCTCCTGTATCAAAGAGACCAAACATATGTATGTGAAGACCTAAGATATCTTAAATGTTTCATCAAAATAGCCCTAAAGTGACTTGAAAACAAACTCCAGTTCAGACTATTTTTTGAATTACTTATCAAAAACATCAGCATTTAAAATGAAAATTAGCTGCAGAACACTTCCTATATATCCACAGTGTTTAATGAAAGTATATTCTGGCTTTTTCATTCTCTGAATATGACAGAGTACTCTCTGTACTAAACGACAACAGGTTGTTTGCTTTTTTCTCCTGATAACAGAAAAATACAAGCTCAGACACAAACTATTTCGAGTACATGAAGTTTTCTTGAGTGTTAGGCTAAACAGTAAGTTGCATGAGTATTTGCCTATCTCCTCATTATATATTCCTTTCAATGCATTCTAAAGATCTTAACAGCTGTTCAAAGACTTCCTTGAATTCTTAATTTCCAAACAATAACATATGTTATTGTCCTTATTAGGCTCTGGATCCAATTAAAAGGTAGGCAAGCATTGAATTCCTTCTTTCCAACAGAAACCTTTTTTATATTCTTTTATAACAAGCTGGGAACTATCAGAGAGGAAAGGAATGTTCTAAAGGAGAATCAATTAGCAACCCTAGTCCACTCTGAAGCACACTTTCTGAGATACAGTTTTTCAGCCATATGAGAATTTGAAGCTCCCATGTTTAGTTCATTACTACAAAAATAATTAAAGAGGTGAATTGAAAACTAACTTTTTAACGGAAGATATAACTGTATTTTCCATCACAGATTCATTTAGACAGAATAGACTATGCTAGACCATGCTTCCTTCATTTCTGACTTGTCTCAGAAGCTTCAATTTTAATTCACACATTTTAGCAACATTTAATTAGCCTAAACCAAGCCAGTAGTGATTAATGAAAGTTCAATATAGTTGTACAAAGAAACACTTGCAAGAATGGTATAAAAACTGACAGAATTTAGAAATTACAAAGCTAGTTAAGAAAAAAAAAATCAAAACCAAGTAGGTTATATTAAATAAATTAAATAAATAGCAGACAAAAACTGTGGCTCCATAATCACTGAGCAGAATGCTTCAAGAAGTTCAGTTTACTTTATTATTACCATTCATTTGCTTTAAATTTAATTGCTGCTTATTTTTTTCAGTCTTGAATGGATTTCTTTAGGTATAATAAGTAAATAAATAAAGGAGAAATCCTTTAAAATTTTCTTTAAATGTTTTTATTAACAGAGTAACTTCGTAAATCTCCTAGAACTTAGATCTTACAATTATTTTGTACAAAGAGTAATCTTCACTTATTAAATAGACAGAAAACATCACTGATAAAAAAAAAGACATCAAAATTAGAAAAATGAACCACCCTACTACAAAATGGTAGCTTTTCTCTGATCTTCCCAATACTTACAAAGACCTCATGGCACAACAGACACACAAGTCAGAGAAGACAAAGTAACAGGCAAATCCAATTAAAAAAATAAATATCAAAACTTTATACAATAAACAGAAGCATAAAGATTGTAAAAACCAATCTATGCATCTGTTTGGATGATAAGGATTTGAGGAAGACAAAGCTCTGGCACTGTTCATCACTATAGAACACAACAGGAACTTATCAATATATCAGATCTATATTTTTCTAAACTATTTCAGACTGCAAAGAAAGCCTAAGTGCTTAGAAAGTTTCATTTTATTGTAAGAAATAAATAAATCTCAGAGTCACTGCTGGCTCTATTAGCAGGAAGTTTGGAAGTGGAAAAGTCAGCACAGAAAGTATAGCAGTCATTATCTTAGCAGTATCTAAATCAATGGCACATCTTTCTGGTCATAGTTACGGTCACTCAACTGTAATATAAGAAGAAAATGAAAATAGGAGAATTTCAGAGAAGGGAAGAGAAATAATCAGCAATGCAAAGTCTTTCTCACAGCTTCAGTACTCTTTCCTATGAGGAAGAATTAAAAGGATGAGACAAAAACTATACAAAATAATGAATGTACTGTTGACTCAACTGCCTTCAGTCATAAACAAAAATAAGAGAGTTTCAACAATATTAAAGACTGCATATTCTGAGAAAATAACTGAAAATTACTTTTCTACTCTGCACCTTGTTAGCTTGCAAAACTTCTTGGATATTATCAGGGAAACTAAGATTAACCTCGTCAGGATTCACAGGAGAACTACGTCTTTAGCTGAACAAATAGAACAGCAAGACAAACAAAATAATTTTTTATAGATAAATATAGATAAAGTCTTTCAAAGCTTTTCGGTAGAATTCAATAGCAGGAGGATAAAACTACCATTTGGGACAGATTAACATATAAGCCGCAAGCAGAAATGTTTATAATACCATATGGTATCATTGTGCAGTGGTCACCCTTGAAGTACGAGGGTACTGAACAGATCAAGTACTGTGATGCTAAATTTAGCCCTTGGGGTACTTTTCTTAGTCTTAAAATTGTCATCAAAAAGATTGACTGAGGTAAACTTCACTCCTGTTTTTCTTCACACACCTCATCAATCCCCTAACAAACTTCCTACTCTATCAGACCTTTCCTTATTAAATACTGTTACAATCAGTTCTGTCCTCTTAGAAAACACCAGAAAATGGTAGGATATACTATTCATGGCTGTGTAGCTTAACGCAGATTTGATTCAACTCCTTTTTGGAACATTTGCATCCATCCACATAACCCAGGGCTGCAGAAGTCCCCTAGGGCTCTGATCACAGCTCATTATACATTCAGAAGACTAAAAGATAACCCAGATGTATGTCTTTAATTACGTGCTGCCTTGCTATCTTAAATTTGTGTCAGACCTTGATGTTTCCGTGTTGATCTTTCTAAGTGAGCTTCCTGATTCTTTTAATGAATTAGCTATGGAAAATCATTGAGATAATTACAGTAATACATGGAAACACATCATTAACACATGCAATTATCCCATTTACCAACTTAATTATGCTGTTATATTCTATCATTTTTTGTTGTTTTTTAATGATAGTACAGGTTAAAATACTCTTTTAAAACAGCAATGTGTATTTTATAGATCAATGTATATTGCAAACGCATGCCAGATTATTTAATCATGGACAATTTCTGTTTTAAAGAAAGGTAATTTTCTTTTGCAACAAAATTTTGAAAGTCAGCATATTCTTTTAATTTCAAAGCTCAAATATAATCATTACAGACTGCTTGCTTCCATCCAAGAGCCAAGATATCTTCACACGAACATAAAAATAAATGCTCCAGTGAACTGTATTTTAAACTAGTATGTTTATTTCACACATATAACAACATATTTCATTTAAATGAAATAAGAAAACTTTTATTGGCACTGACATAGTCCTTAGGTTTCTGTTTTCCAGGACCACACAGAAGTCTTGACTGTTCGTAGATACTGGTATGTGATGCATAATATATTGAACTTCAGGTAAAACAGCACATCAAAAGAAAAAAAAATCCATGTTCTGCATAGTTTTAATTCAAGAGATTTAAGGTGCAATTCAACAAATTGCATATCCAGTTAGCAAGAATGATCCTGAGCATGAATCTGAGCGTGCAACAAAAGCGACATTCGACAAATAAAACTTTATTTCTACTACATTTAAACAATGCCAAAATATACACTAATTTAGGGTTGTGTAGATCTATACTTCAGTTAAAGCCTTCCTCATCCACTCCATCAATAAGCTATTTTGGTATCCTTACCTAGAACATCCAATCCAAGGGTTTTTGCTAGATTTCTTACACCATCTGCTCCAAAAATATGCGTCTCATGTTTACAATTGGGACACTGGAAAACACTCATATTCTGAACTAGTCCTAAAACCTGTTAAATTAAAAAGGACAAAGCTGACATCTGGGATTCAAGCATCCATTCATATTCATCTTTGACAACAAAGAAGAGATTATCAACACAGAATCAACAAATCATCATCAGTTGCTCAGATTCACTTTCATTTCTAAATTACTTCGACATTATTATTTTTTTCCCCATAATTCTACATCTGAAGGATTAACTAACTTATACATCACAGAAGTACCTCTTTAATTGATTTAACTTTCCAATAGACCTCCTTCTCAGACAAGGAGACTATTACATTTCTGACCACTGAATACTGGAACATTTTCCTAAGTTGTTTTCTAGCTTTGTAATTTGCAGTTTTGGGGTACAAAATTATAACAACAACAACAAAAAAAAAAACACTTCAAGAAATAGCAATCAAACATGCTTTTAATATATTTTATAACTTTCCCTGTAGGGAAATATTTCAAAAAGAACCACATTTGCTACTCTTCTGCAAAGGAGGAACGCATTTTAAAGATCAAATAACAAAAGTAATTATATGAAAGCAAGTGACAAAAACTATTTTCCTGTTGATGTCAGATGTTCATCCTTGCAAAACGTCCTGCAAATCTGGCAAATCAGGAACACACACACACACACACACAAAAACTTCCCCAATGTACAATAATACTCATGATAAAACTGACCTCATTTTATTCACCTAATAAACAAGCCTATTTGCTGAGGAAGAGCAGAATTTCTCAAAAGTGATGACAACAGCACACAAACACAGATCAAGACTCCAACCTATTTGCTAATCTACAATCTGCTACTCGCTTCAGGTGCTTCCATGTTAGAAAATTTCACTTCAAGTTATTTATGCTACATATTAATATTCTGAAGTTCAGAAAAGCTGCTATATAACTGGTGGCATTCTTGGCTGTTTAAAATTTCCCTATGCATTCTGGTTATGTGTTTTGAAGAAACTAACAAAGCTAGAGGAATAACGTATCTGCTGTGTTAATGAAATAATAATATAAAAGGATGCTGAATCAATGCAAGCAACAGCTATTACCCTATTTATTAACAGTAATGCACAAGGCTTGGCCTTAATGTTTTAACTAAAAGAATATAGAGGTAGTACTGTGAGCAGGTAAAGGCATGTTATTTGCAATATCTTAATGAAAGTCTCCTTACATAAAAGTTAAAACTAATCAAAGGACAATCACTTTTTTGTTTCCTATACAACTTTCACAGGTTTCACATTATTTCCTAAATCTTCCTTTACTCATGTAAAATTTTCAGACAGTTTAAAGTAAGGACCATCTTAAGGAGCAGTCATTGTATGCACATATAGATAGATAAATAAATACACACACATATGCATACCATTATCTGCAGCACATGAAAAATAGAGATCTTGACATTTGTACTCTAAATGAATTAATCCACCTCCAGATAACTTGGGTCTTTAACTTCTTATTCTTATCAATACACTTGTACAATATTTATGATACAGCAAATTCAAAACCAAAGTTATCTAGCCTACTGATGTGCTACAAATAGCTTAGAAACATTACAGCAGTTCTGTTAATTCTTTGATCATCTAATACATAAAGAAGCCTTTCTGCCCCAGTTAATGCAAATACTGAGCTACAGCTGTATTCCCAATGCTAGACTGGTTTCAGAGGTCTTATTCACTGTGGTTTTTCCTTTTCATTTAAACAAATCCTACTAAAAGCATGTGTCATTTCAGCATTGCTTTCATTTTTTCAGCCTTATTCTCATCTGTCAAACACCAAATATTGCATATTTACTAATGTAAAGAATTGTTCTTCTTGTATACAAATAGATTTTTGTAATACTAGTTGCCAATTCTAAACACTAGATTTAATAGAGAATCTGTGCAAATATACAAACCTTGAGCACGGAAATGTCTTTTTAACATTTATCTCTGCAGATGATGAGAGAAATAAGAGATTTCACTATTACTTTAAGGGCCTTTAAATCTACAGAAAATGTGATAGGTTTTGCTAATAAAGTAATAACTCTCATTTCCCCATTTAAATAATAGCTCTGGACAAGCTTCAAAGTAGCTCCTACTGTCTGGACAAACTATTCTACAAGCATGCATGAATCCTGCTCTACTCCTCGGGGACCTCCTCGCCCTGCACATTTCTCTGCAAACGTGGTTCAGTGAAACAGACATGAAAATTGTAAAACTACATGCTCTGCAGCACAGGAACTAACCTACGATACTAAAACAATAGTTCTAATGCTGAACTTCTTTGGTCAAACTATTTTATTCTGAATAGTGAAAAGGGATCCATCAAGAAATAACAAGAAAGTAAGAAAGTGGCAAATTCTCGTTACGAATTATCCGTGTACATATGGTTTCAGAATGCTTACGTATTCCTTTTGCTCAATTAACCTTTTGGTTACACAACATATGGTGCCCAAATCCAAATATACACTACCTTCTCCAGACAAGAAAAAAAATTCTTGAGAAATCTACTTTAATTTCAATTCAGTAAAGGACAAACAACACTAACAATTGTTCCTCAGACTCAGTTTTGACTTAAAACTAAACACACACATCAGCAGGACCCCTTAACACTGATGTAAATGAAACACCTATGTTGATGTATGCATAAAGTGAGGGGGAAAAAAAAGGTACAACGGGTAAGAACTCCAGTGTATAGACTCCAGTGCATTGCAATTGAGCATCTGGCATAACAGTATGGGTTATCATTTGATTAAGATAGATCTAGTCATTCCATTGAGTCCAAATAGATACTTATAATCTTGTCTACCACTCATCAAATTTACAGCAGACCGCAGCCTACCACAGAACGCATGGTTTTGTTGGAAGCCATTCTCTGTGAAGAACAGTGAATGAAACCTAGAAAGAAATCTGGACAATTTCTCATTAGAAGGAAAATTCAACAAAGTACTAAGCTGAATATGATTTTATATGAAGAATTGTCATTCTGTGTGATTTCGGTAAATCCAAACGTCAAATCAAAAGAATATTTCATATGCTGTTTTTCTGTCGTTATCATATTTTTTTTCAACAAATGCTGCCATACTTTCATTTTGGTGCAAAGACATTTATAGAGCAATCAATAATAAGGAATTTGCAATGCATTTCTTTTGTTATGCTACTTTGCAAACTAAAACAAAAAAGTGCAGCCTTTTAGAAAAGCTAACAATGCTACTGAAGCTACTGAAAAAGTTTCCTTTTAATGAAAAGTAAAAGTAACCTTCACACAGATAAGCCAGACAACAGTTTAAGTATCGTAAGTAGCCTTTTTCTTTACTGTTTAAAATAATGAAGCACTTCAGTTTGTATTTTCTCATCACATGCATATTTTAAATGAAAAATGAGTCTTTGTGAACATTCACTAGACTAGAACATTCTGTTACTTAGCAACTTGTAACACTGTCAAGAGTTGCAATCATACTTAAAGAAAAAAACATTTAATAAGTAACCTAGCTAATTTATTTTTAACGACTATATTTTTATTTGTTATTATCCTCCTACTTCAAGCTCATTTATTTGGGCCTTCAGTTTGAGAGTGGTGAGGTGCTGGAACAGGCTGCCCAGAGAGACTGTGGAAGCTCTGTCCCTGGAGGTGATCAAGACCAGGTTGGCTGGGGCCCTGGGCAGCCTGGTCTAGTAGCAAATCTGGAATCTGGTGGCCCTGCCTGTGGCATAGGGGTTGGAACTTGATGATCCCTGGGATCCCTTCCAACCCAAGCCTTTCTGTGACTCAGTTTAAATGTAGAACATTAATTATAATATTTACTCCATTTCAATCCATATGAATACTGAGGATATTTCTGAACTTTGCATTTCCCAGACAAGCAAGCTACCACATAAGCTCTAAGCTCAATGAAAAACAAAGTGATAAAGATGTACTTCTTCCTCCAGTGACAGTCAGAAAGCCTTTCAAATGGCAAAGTGACAATTAGGAATGTGCATAACACCCCCAAAACTCAAGTGTCCTTCTTGAATTGAAGAGATACATGATTTTCTCTCATCTCACAAAAATTTAGGTTAGAGCATTAACAGTCCTCGAGCAGAAGAGCTCAATAATGGGGATACTGTAGGACAGTGCATTTGGAAAGCACAGGTTACTTTATAAGTTACTCTGTTGAGCTAGTTAGCAGTCTGATCCATTCCAGGTGATTAAATAAATTGACTGAAAATAAAAACTATTATTACTTGATACTGATAAAATTCTTTTCTTTCTGCTAAAGAAAGCTTCTTTAAAGATACAGATATAAGGCAGATTCAAATCCTTCTAAAACAAGAATTTGTGACATTCAAGTGATCCCTGAATGGATTGTTCAACTATTACAAATAGAGACATTTTTCAGATTTTTAACAGATATTTTTAATGAAGATGCTTACAGGTACATGAACTTTCCTAAACATTTCAGTTCCTTTGCGTGCATCCAACAAAGCCACATCTTGTGGAGTAGAGATGATCACAGCTCCTGAGAAAAGAAAACATGAAATATTACTAGTTTACAGTATTATTCATAATTTCTAAATATTTTGGCTGTTTAAAAGGTCTTTTTTAATTTAAGAAAGAAAATTATCCTGTTCCTTTATTATGCAGTGACCAAAACCAGAGAGATATGATGCAGAGTGATAAAGTTAAGATGTTTTCATCCTATATTTTTCTATGTAGAAACCACTTATGTTTTCTAAATGACAAAACTGACCTAGATGCATTATGACCACGAACAGATGACAGTATGGACACAAGCAACTTTTCAGAATGCACAACAGCACAGACACATGGGATTTTGCAGTGGGAGCCCTGACACCTTAAGATTCCTCCCAGTTCACAAAGCACTGGGATAGGATGCCCACCCTATCTCTTGGGATGGCCCTATGCAATCCATGTGCTGACTGATGGCATCTCTTCTGTGTGACACTCAGCCATTTCCAAATACTGCCTGACAGTACACGTGAATGTTTTCGACCAGTGTACTTCGCTTCTAATTTACAAAAGGAAAATACAGTCTGGTGTTTGGCTCCTGAAAAGCTGCCTATCTCTGCCTTACGTAATACTAGACTTAAATTCCACAAACTGAACAGCGTATGTAACACATTAAGCAAACAATTTCCTATTGTTCTCTAAAACTCTGGAATGCAAATCATTTGCTGTTTTTCCAAAGCTGACCTGCTCGCAATGACACAGCAAAGAATAACATGGAACACACTTCATCCACACTTAAGCTGGTGATTTCAATGAAGGGTATGGTTACACCTCACTGCCAACACTGAAATACAGAGTTAATTCCACAAAACAAATGCATCCTAACTTATATGTAGTCTACAAGTTAGTAGCTTAGACTCAATAGCCTTGATTCTTCTCAATTTTTTTTGCTTAAAAAAATAATTGTAAAATGAAGATACTTAGACAAAAAGCTTAGGATAGCTCTCTTCTCAGACAAAGCCAGGAATCTAGAATTTTCTGTCAAATGTGTACACATGCACGTTAGCTGTCCCACACAACAGGCTTTTGTCCACTTTTTTGTAGACAAAAATGTTTGGCATTCCCTGGATCTTCATGTAGAAGTTAACACGCAGTCAGCAAAATTTAATTCCCCATTTTCTGGTCCAATATTTTTTTTAACAACTCAAATAATTGGTAATGGCATGAAGTACAGAGGCTACGAGCAATGAAAACATCCACTGCAACCACAAGCAGTTTATGTGAAAGGTGTTTTTTATTAATAAATTCTCTCGTGAGAGAACTTCACCCAGAGGGGGAAACTAACAAGATGAAATGACCCACTGGCATTTCACAGACTTCAGGCTGTCATGAACACCAACTCCCTGTACAACAAGGAACCGGCTTCTGACACACACGAGTTAAAACTAGGCTTCTGGACAACCTGCATGTATTTTTTTCCATAGAATGTAAGTCCACACAGCCAAGAATCTACTTGTGCTGACACTGTATGGGTCTCCTATTTTACTTTTCACTCTGAAATGGATTACAGATAGAAAACAAAACCCATACTTTCACATTTTTTTAAGTTTCCTTTGTTATTCCAGTTTGTGAGAATAAAGAAGTATGAAATCATCTCCTTCAACTGACATTGAGGACAGAACGTTTTTGAAAAAGAAGCAAGATCACAGTGCTGCCTCTAATAACCACTCAGGTAACTGTAACAGCAGCAGTACAAAGCCTCACTGACGCTATCTGCACAGTGGCTTAAGGTAGCAGAGAAAAATATTCACTAATCAGACCAGTAATGTTACTCAAGAATCTGACACATTCAAAAGCTGTTTAAAGAAGGCTATTATAAATTACTGTAATTTCATTAGGATTTGTCCTCTGGTTCTAAAGCACTTCCCTGAGGCTCCAAGTACTTAACAGAATCATCACTAAGTGATTTACTTCACAGTGACATGGAAGATAAGGACATCTCCCAGTTTAAATTTCTTGAAATACAACACAAATTAAAGGTGGTCTCAAGGAAGTGCTACTCACCAATTTTAATCATAACAAAATTAACTTTCACAGTAATTTACTGATTTCATTTGCTTCTTTTTATTAAAGGTAATCCTGCCTCAGTTTTCTACATGCTAATTTGGGAAAGTGGAAGCAAACTTCAGTTCTTCAGAAGCTTCTAGCCTAGATTCCATTCATATATAATTTAGTGAGGATTAAATTCTTAAAATTATCTGTAAACATGATGCAAGTTTAAAAAGTATATATTACAGCTACCAGAGAGATTTACTGACTTGCAGAATTTGATGAGCCTTCTGAACTATTTATGAAATACCTGTTTGGTGAGTGATTATTTCTTCGCAACCAAATGAAACTCAGACTAAAAAAAACACAGGACTGGAAGGGACTTCAAAGGTCATTGGTTCTACTCCACTCATAATATTGTTAACCAAATCCAACCATCCAAAACTCTTAAGGAGTAATTACTGATTAGAGAGAAGATCCAGAAATTGTTCCACATACAGACTAACACAGCACAACCAGCTCATACTGACACCAACACACTTAAAGCATATTTTCCTCTGCCCTTGGTACAACTGCCAGCCCAGCAAACAACCTGAAGTTCAAGAATTCAAGAACTTTGCAGCATTATTTCCTCCAGCAGCAACAGAATATGGCAAATAAGGCTTTCCCTGGTGCTCCCCTTCACTGAATATTGCATGTTTAATTTGGAAAGCGATTCAAATGATAAGCAAGAAAGAACACAGCCCACACTTCCCTTGCTGTTTCTCTCTACATGTTTAATAGGAATATCAAACAGTAAAGAGTTATTTTGATCAATAAAGTAATGAAATATGACTGGATTCACACACAGAGCAGGTCTCTTGAAGCAATATGTGTGATGTTTACACAAGCCTGACTGAATGAGGCAAATGAAGGCTGACAAATTGAACAGAGAGGCTGCAGAAACCATAATGTTATCACACTGCACATTAAAACATACTACAAATTCTATGTTAGCAGTTGCATGCAGAATAATTTTGATGCCTTGAGCATACTAAGGATATCTACCTAAAACACATTTAGGTTTAACTGACATATCTACTTATTCATGCATTTCATTTATTTTCATAACTCCATCGTATTTCAGCTGGCAAAAAGCTGATGCACTTTGCATTAATAAACACTGTGCTAACTCTATTTTTAATAGCAGCATGCATAATAGAGAGAAAGAATAAACACTGGTCTGTAACACCAATGTTTGCCTTTTTCCTTAAACCCCAGGTGCTTAATCCCAGTAAAAGAAAGGTGTGCACATACAACACTGTTATATACATATATATACTCGTACAACAGCCTTATTGGTGGACTGGTGCTTAGGAAATTAGAAATGCTGACAAAGCTTTAAAGTTCTGCATATAGAAAACATCACCTCTATTCAGTGTGTCATGAAGGTCTGCATTGGACACGTTGGGTTACAAGGCACAAGGTGGTATCTCACTAAGCCTTTGATATAGTCTGTTTGAATCTAAGCTAACAACACGGGCTCTCTTTCAAGCAAGTGGAAGAAAACAGACAACATTAGATGATGTCTAAATGATATCCCCCTGATTCTTATTAGTTTAGTAAATTTTCTGCTGACTTTGTTATTTCATTGATAAAATATGCCTACAATGACAGGATACAGTTTGCGTTTCAAGATGCAGAACAAGGTACTGCAAGAAGACAGATTTTAGTTTTTGCTAAGATTTCAGCTGGTAATGCTTAAAGTTGAATTGATAGTGAAAATTTGTCCATCTCCTCGGGTGAACTGCATAAAGCAGTTCCTTTAGCTTTCGCATGTGACATCCTCATTGTGAGTAGTAACATGAAAGAATCATTATCATGACTTTCCTTTAAGGGGTCCTTGAGATTTGTAACACGGCTCAGAACTGTCCTGAAGTTCTGATCCTGGCTGCATCCCACCTCCATCTCGCATTTGTCAACTTGAATTTTTTGACAACAAACTATTTCACTGTGCAACCTACAGTTACATGGATACAATCATCAATCCATAAATTTCCAAGGTTGTGATTGAAGGTTTTTTTTGTTGTTCTTCTTTAATCCACCCTAAATGTATTTTTTTTTTGCTTTCCTGCCTTTATTTAAAGTATCAGAATCTAGCATGAAAGAAAGACTGTATCTCCAAGGTCACCTGAGAAAAAGTATAAAAATGCGATACTAAAAATATTTGCCATTCAAAAACAGATGAAGTAAAATTTACCATTATCAAAAACCCAGATGACTTCCACAAAGAATCTTCAAAAATTTACTGCAGAAATGAACAATGTGCTTCCTACATAAAAGAGGAAAGAAAGCTCTGAATTTGAGAAAAACATTGTGTATCATTGTTAGACTAAAAGGAAAGAAGATCAGATGCCTTGCAACTATGATTTGCATCAAAGTAAGAGATTTTCAACAAGGGGCAAATAGACACTTGCACAAAGAGCAGTGACAGAATACAGATACACCTCCCATCAAAGTCTGCGCTACATACAACTTGTATGGCTGCATTGGTTGGAGCTTTTTTGATCATCTCTCTTCAGGAAGGAGAGGAAAATGGTGTCAGACCTACTCAGATTGCATTTTCGGTTACATTAAAAACCTTCTTTTTCCTCGCATCACAATTCTTTTTCATACTAATACCAGCAATAACTTTTATTTTTTCAATCAATGTTTTCTTTTTAAAATTATTTGAAATTCTTTTTCCCTTTTTTATTTTTAATGCTTCTTTCTGAATAGGCAGTCTGTTTACTAACTGCAACTTCCTGTTCTTGTACATTAGTATATAGTGAGGCAGAACCCAGTTCTAACTGTCTGTATAGAGTTTAGATGGCCAAGTCCTGGTGTCAAGGGATTGGCAGGGGTGCCTTTGGGAGCAAAGTCCAGCAATGCCTCGTGTCAGATCACAGTCAGCTCCAGCTGCTCCCAAGGAGACCTGCCACTGCCAGAGCCGAGCAATGGACAACGCTGCGTGTGCCTCTGGGGCAGCAGATTTGAGAAAGGGAAAAACTACTGTGGGTAGCAGAATACTATCCTGTGCTCCAACAGTACTCTGCTCCTGAAGGATGCAGCCCATGGTACAGAGCCGTGCTGGAGCAGTGCTTGAAAAGCAGCAGCCTGTGGGAATCCTATGCAGGATCTGCTCAGAGACATCATCCCATAGGACACACCTCAAGCTGAAGCAGGGGCAGAAAAACCATGAAGGAGCAGCAGAGATGAGATGTTAAAGACTGATCACAGTCCCCCACTCCCCTTACCCTGCACATCTATGGGCAAGGAGGTGAGAGAGGATGGATGATAGAGGAAGGTGATTTTAGTACGCCTTTCATTTCTCACCGTTCTAGTCTGTTAGTAATGTGCAATAATCATATCTACCTCCCAGTGTTGAGTTTCTTTTGCCCATGACAGTAACTGGTGAGAGATCTCTGCGCACTCTCTACCCTTGAGCCTTTTTCCATGGTATTTTCCCCTGTATCTTTGAGGAGGGGAGTGAGTGCACTGCAGTGAGCTCAGTTGGCCATCACTGTGAAAACACCACAGCAGCACACACTGCTGTAACACACTTGTCTACAAGGCTGCACTGCTAATCTGTGGCACTGCAAGAAATACAGTTTGGTTCAGAAATTTCCCCACATAATAGTTAATATGATGTCCTCAGAATTAATGAATGCCAACTATTTTCAAGTTGGTAATACACCTCTACCCCTTCCTTCCTTCCTTCATTTACACTTTTGAATAGAAAAAAATATTGCTTTGACTCTTAAAGCTTAAACAGCAGAGTCAGAAATATGCTTTTTGTTTTTATTTAAACCTATCTGTCAAAAAATCCTATTTATCACAGTTCTTTGAGAATTCCTTTTTGACATAAAACTCCTTTGACAAATATTCAGTAAATACCCACAGAAGACATTCAGGAGATGATTAAGATCTGTACATTGGTGAGAGATGCAACCATTATGAAAACTCTACAATTTGCAGGATAAGGCAACAAAAAGATGGTGGGATCTGTGCGCTGTGTGGGTTTAAAGATGTAAGAGGTGATGAAGTCATTCTCTGTGCGGCTAGCAATGACAGCACTTCTTTTATGGAACTTGACACAAAATATAAAACAGCATTCACGCTGCTTTTCACTTTGCTTATCTTACCAGACTAATAATCTTCTCCAATTATCAGTAACAGCCTTTTTAAATCTTATAATAAGCTTATTATAATAATATATGCTTTGTGTGGAAAAAAAAAAGTTACTTTCGAAAGATAGGAAAATTAAGTGCACTGAAATAAATCACACCATCTTTTACCTTATGTCACCTGCAGAAATGCAGCCCAATCCTCACTACTGTAACAAATGAAAGGCTTCAGCAAGACGTGAAATTCTTGGTTTGTCTCAGCCCACTTCCTACTGACCAGGTGCACGTTTCTAACAGCTTTCACTGCCATGGCATCTTGAGGTCCATAGAAAAAAGTGATATGACAAAGCTTAGCAAATGAAATGACAATTCCAGTATTAACCTGGAGCCAGTTCTGTCAACTGAGACAGAGTGTCACTCTCCAGTGCTGTCAAGCTGTCACATTTGACTAACGCTAACTTCACTTTCATGTTAATAAAGAAAGGGCAACAGGCAGACTAACATAGTTAACGGCTTCCACAATTGAGCTTCTCCAGGAGGAAGAAATGCTTGTGTTAACAGGGCGCTGGCAACACTTCTCCAGCAGGCAGGTACTTTCTCCTGCCCGTGCATTCAGTAGCAACAGGCCACAAACAAAGCCTTTCTGTCTGAGCTGAACCAAGATTTCTATGTGGAAACAGCCAAGCACCTGAAGAAAGAAGCTGGAGTGGAACAAAAATATCTATCATGTTTCCAAGTAAGCAAGTAACCATTTATCAACTGCTAGTTTATTGAAAAATGACTACAAGCTAACAGATAAGCTACAGATGACTAATGAACAATATGCTAAATAAGATACCCGCTTGCAAGGTGACTAAGAATAATAAAATAATTTAAAAAAATCATAGTATTTACCTTGGTTATCCTATTTTAAAGAACAACTGCACACACAAAGCTGCCACTTCAACTGAAACTGCGTGAGGCTGATATTCTCATTAATGATGGCCAGAATTAAAAGACATTTTGTTGTGTTATGTATTCCCCTATTCTTTCTGTGAATCAAGAAAATTTCAGGAGCTGTGATGCAAGATAACAAGTCATTCTAACATTAAAACCCAGTACCCTTTCACACATCCCATCCATTCTCCTCTTTTATTGTCCAATGCTGCAACGCCGCAGTCTTAAATGTCACATCTGAACCAACAGCACCTTTGCCACTGCTCTTTCTCACACTCACAGAAAAATTCCAAAGAGTGACTGGAAAAAATAGTCATGCAGGTTCTGTAAATTTATTTAGAGGAAATAAAATTTTTCCACACTGTCTGTCCCTAGGAAGCCATAGATAAGTAATGAAAACATAATGCAAATACTGTATCTCACATATGCATGCATGCAAATCAAAGTACAACTTTCATGCAAACTAGATAATGCACTTCTTAACGTACTTAACTAGGATATGTACACTGTCTCTGAGGAAAGAAAAATTATGCTGTTAATACCATGACTGTCCAAGGCATCCTCAAAGGAATAACAAGGAACAAGAAAGCTGAGGAGGGAACAGAATGGCACAAAAACGACTTTCTGTAAAAATAAAAAATAAATAACATAGACAACACACTGTTTGGAAACATGAATTGCAAATGAAGATGGAGCTCACAGTAAAACCAGAATAATTCTGTAAGCTGCTGCAACCTGGTGTAGAGAAACTGCTTTGGCAGGGGGGTTGGACTCGATGATCTCTTGAGGTCCCTTCCAACCCCTACGATTCTATGCTCCAAAGACATCATCATCGAGATCTGTAACGCTATCATATGAACCCTTGAAAGAAACAATGCTGAAAGGAAATAAAGGTATGCTAAACAAGCCTATGGAAAAAACAGCAACCAATTAAGCAGAGTAAATAAGAAGAAAGAACAGTCAAAGTTGTATGCAAAATAAAAGCCCTTCCAAAGAGAATGAAAAATACCCACAACAGACAACTGAAGAAATTCTATATAAACTGCTAAAATTATAATCCATATAAGAACACATGGATTTATAAATCTTACTCACTCCTTATCTGCTATGTCTGTCTTATTCAAAAGCAAAATACACTTATTTTTACACTACAAGAGTTGATCTCAACTAACATGCTCTACTACACCAACTAATGGGAAAGGCAAATGTAAACTGATGGATTGTTCCTAATTTTTATGAAGCTTGGATTGGAATAGAAACAAGCTAAACTGAGCAAGTGTGGTAGCAATGTGATTTCAGAACTCAAAAAAACACAGCTGTGAAGGTAGTAAAAACTGCTGTTAAAAAAAAAAGTAAAAAAACAAAACAAAAAAAACAAACCATGGTGGATAGCTTAAAGAAACATGGGAAAGGAATTTATCCCCCTGATGGCATATAAAGAGCATCTGTACTGCTTGTTGTTGATTTTAACTTGTTTCCTTTATCTTAATTCAACATCGTCTGCTTTGAACTACTTCAAAATCAGACTGATAGGTATGAAAACTACATGCTTATGACAACTATGTTTAACTGAAATTTTATTAAAGTACGGAATAAAAATGAATAAATGTGACTTACTCTAAATTCTTCGCTTTGTTACAGTCACAGAAAAACAAGAACATTGCTATCAGCAAAAAAAACCCTTTTTTTTAACACCTATTATACTCTGAGAAGCTGTATTAGGAAAAATATCTAAATTAAGGTTTCCATTTACTAACACATTGCATCAATTAGAAACAACTTGTGATCCTCCATAAGCATACTGCAACATAACTTAGATAACTAGGGCGTACAGGACTAAAGCGCACTCTACCATCACTCCTCTGTGAGAAAGGATGGTGCAGAAGCACCACAACCAGTCAAAAAAAAGGCACAATCTCAGACAGATCTGTTAAGTGAGTGAATAGCAATTAACAATAAACCACCAGATTTTAAAGCAGCTCATAATCTATACCTCTTTGTTTACATAGTTTTACTGCCTTTACATGCAAGATTCAATGTGAAATTCACCCTTACCAAAAACTTCATACCACTGTAATACTACACATCATTGCTTAAAACCTTGGTAGTAAAAGGCCCTCTTTATCTGCTACCAGCCAGACTGCTCCAAAAGTAAAGCCTACTTTATTATGCTGGCTGATGATGTCAGAGGGAAATTCTGGTGGAATAGCAATAGAAGTTGAACCTTCTCAACAACATTTTGTTGCTGTGTGACAGATGGCAGCAGAGGGGCACTCTGACAAAACGGCATCTGACATGGAAGTGCATATGAAGCAAAGGTGTGAAACTGAATTCCTCTGTGCGCAAAAAATTGCACCCACTAACATTCATCAGTGCTTGCTGAACGTTTATGGAGACCAAACAGTGGATGTGAGCACAGTGAGGTGATCGGTGGTGCATTTCAACGCTGGCAACAATGGTCACCTCCTCTAGTGCAGATTTGCATGAGCGTGGCACGCAGGCTCTTGTTCATGGCTGCCAATAATACATAGTTAATAGTGTTGACTGTTGAAAAATAGTGTTTAGTAGCTGATCTATCAAGTAATGTTACTGTTGATGATCCTTGTAGCCATTGTAGTTTCCATGGAAATAAATAGGAGGCATTACTTTTGGACTGAACAACACGCACTAAGTACCAATAGCAGGAGTTGGTCTCAATGACACTAGTGGGTCCCTTCCCACTCACAATATCCTATGATTCTTTATTTGATAAAATAGGCTTGACTCATGGTTTTCTTATCATACATTTGAGGTCACAGATAAGCAAAGGCAACAGAAAACTCATATACTTCTTAAGGGAAAAATTCATTAAGTCCTTTGTCACAATTCTGTTGAGTTGTTACCTATGGCCACTCAACACAATTACATAGAGCAGAGTGAACTCCCTGAGGTTATTAATAATTTGGGGCCAACAGCACTGCCACTGAATTAACATTTGAGTTCCATGTATGTCAAAACACTTAGGTTTTTCTAAACTCGACGTCATGGAAGCTTTACACATGCTTTAACACTAAATTTAACTTTATCAGACATTCTGGCTCGTAGATACATGGGTAACTATCATTACCACACAAGCCTGCACCTTGCAGGATAAATATAGTATTTGCTGCCTGATTTTAGAATGACTCCCTTCATCCCACTAAGTTCCTAACATTCATTAGATAGGCTATTGGCAATTCCTTCTGTTGAAGTATGTCAGACAGGTTAGACCACTACAGTCTACTAAGATTCTGTGAGATGCTAAGCAGATCCTTTCACAAGCAGTATTTCTAACTCCTGTTTAAGCCAATGGGGTTAGAAGGCAACTGATATCTCAAGACTGATTTGTCAAAGTTTGTATCTCCTACAACAATTTAAATGCATAACAAGAGGAAAATGAGTGCATCAGTACATTACAGCACTGCACAGTTGAAATGAATATATGCTGTGCATTAACAGCACTGCCAGCTTCTAATTAAAAATCAATCATGAAGAAAAACAATTTCATTGTGTTAACATTAATATGTAGCAGCTAGAGACAAAGAAACTACTGTTCTATATTAGCCTTAACAGCTTTGGTGTACCTGCCCGTCTTTCCAGAATATTGAAATACTTCCCAATCTTTATGAAACTTAGCTCAAAAGAATGCAACATAATCTCAATGCAGACACGCTAAAAATCCCCAAAAGTATTTTTTCCATCACTAAACTACTGACACAATGGTTACTTAGCGTATTACTAAAACTATATAGTTGTTTGTTTGTTTTAACCAAAAATGACTTCTCTAATGCTACCAGACTTAATTTCAAATCTCAGAAACAGTCGAATGACACACACCTGCAATTGGAATATTCTGTGAGATTGAGAGCTGTACATCTCCAGTCCCAGGAGGCATATCAACTACTAAATAGTCCAGTTGACCCCAGTCCACCTAGAAGACAACAATAAAATATATGTCAGAGGTTTGACGGGTTTTAGTTTAAGGCATTTTAAAGGACACAGGGACTGAAATAAAACACGTTACGTTGAACAGGTGAACCAAGGACAACTCAAAGAATGATACTGAGACAACGTCATTTGTTGTGTAACAAACATTGCTTAGGAACTGTTTCCATCAATTTTTGACTAATTTTGCTTACTACTTATCCATTCTTCGAAATTATGTATAATCTCTTAAGCAATTATTTTCTGGTTTGTTGCTGTTAGTCATGCGTGGAGAACTATTGGTAGTGAATGTACTGAATTTTTACTAGGAAAAAGAGCTGTTAAATTAAAGTCACCAGGTATAATACACAGATCCTACAACATACCTAAGACATCACAGAATAAATCATGATTACTGGTTGCTAGGTATCAGATGAGAGTGACGAAAGGTCCTAGGCTCAAATCTGGAATTGCTGTGATTACTTATGTTCTTGACCAGTACAGACTTCCTGGTGAGCTAAATAACTCTCCCTGGAACACAGTGTACTGCAATGCACATTCTCCATCAGCTTCAATGCAGGGAGCTTTTGAGCAATACAACCCCACCTAACCCAGGAAAGGAAACAGCACTACTCCATATTATGTAAAGCCAAGCTGTGCTTTGCCTAAACATTTCCCAGTGGCTAAGTAAGCCCTGGGAGATGCGTGATTTGACTCTGACATGGTGTAAGTTAATACCAGTGCACTCTTTCAAGCCAGCAAGAGTAATATGAGGTCTTTTGTCTCTGCAGTACAGAAGCTTTAGAAGTCACAGCCACATTAAAAACAACGGACATACACAAATATCTCCCCTCACTCTTCTCTCCACATAGACAGCGTGATTTTATGGTACATCTCTGATTCAAACTGCAGATACGGTCTGTGACCTGAGCTAAATAAGAAAATGACAAACAAAAACAGAATTTCATCTTCTCTTTTACTTCGCACGTTTCCTTAGTGTCATCTGAACAGCAAAAATTGCCATTTTTGCCTGTCTCCAGTTATTGTTCTGGAATGTCAGACTTTGTCAAGGGAACGTTCATTTCATTGAGTCTTTGTACACATGAAGACACTGGGGAAGCACAAATGATACTAAATCCAGCCCACTAATACAGTGTAGTAGTCCAGCAAGAAACAGAGTGGTTCAGGGTTGACCAATAAAGATAGAAGATTCCAAAGCACTTAGAGGAAAAGGCAGATCTTACTTTAGACATCAACATCAGGGACTGTGAATTGATCTCAGGCCCTCCTCCCTTTCCTTGTTTCCCTCACAAACGCTGCAGGAACACTAAATTGTGCCTATGACCATTTCTAGCTAAACAGAAAATGCTACTTATATTAACCACAGCAAACATTGCACATCATTTTCTTACATTTATTATTGATCTATAATATTATACTATCAATATTTTGTCAGTGAAAATGACATATGGTGAGCAGATTTCTTAAGTAATTAGCATCCATAATCATATCAAGATTATAGTAATTCCAAGGAAGAATCTCGCTTATGTGCAAAAATGTATACCCTAAACGTAAACGTAAAGCTTCAAAGGCCAAATTATTTTTAAAAATCTTTTTTTACTTATTTTTCTTTATATATATATTTATTTTTCTTATCTTGTTTTGCAATTAAGCAACATTAATTACATACCAGTGCTTGCAGATGTCTCCTTTTCCAGAGAAAATTAACTTTGTTCACACTTGAATTTCTATGTTTCTTAATTAAGATTAACCGCTACAAAGGTAAAATTGAAAGGCTATCGATCCAGATGCTACAAAGAAGTAGCTTACAACAAGAGAAGTGTCAAATTCCTTAAAGATCTGCTAAAAACTAAACACACATCTGCCATAAAAAGCGTAGATTTAAATATACAAGAATAGAGCCTTTGTGATAATCACAACCACCTTGGAACAGCAAGGTAATGATTGTTTAGTGCATACAAAGGATTACATCAAAATGTGTTTTTTCCCCCATACTCCTTGTAATGCATGATCCTGGCATCTTCTGTTCAGCCCAAATTTACAAGTACACCCATCACGTTCTCCTTCCTTAAATCCTTCTATAGAAACTTCAAATAAACTCCACGTGATCCTTTTACCTGGCAAACATCACAGTTAGTTAGCCAAATAAAAAAGCCTGACCCTTTCTACTGCTGTTCCAAACACTGATGAAGAATATCTCAGAGGCCAGCAGTGAACTTCTTTCTTAAGACACACAGTCCTGCAGGGCAGTTTGGAGCTGTGTCAAAGAAAAGTCAGGCATTAACCGTTAGGAAAATGCTCTTCAACAGAGGGTGGCCAGACATGGAACAGGCTCCCCGGGGCAGGGGCTGCAGCACCAAGCTGACAGAATTCAAGAAGTGTTCAGACAATATTTTCTAATAAGGTTTGAATTTTGGGTGGTCCTGTGTGGAATCAGGAGTTGGACTTCAAGACCTCTCTGGGTCCCTTCCAACTCAGGTTAATCTTTGTTGCTCATCTAAGCAGAGGTATCTGCCTTGCTAAAAATGTCTCCATGTGGACATAAAAAGCCTTACCAGTGGAGAAATAATAAAACAATTGCTGTTTAATAAGTTGTTTTCAAAATTTACTTCTTAGAATGGGAAAAAGAGTCCACAAATTTGAAGACATCAGAGCTATCTGCCTCAAGCTTGCTTAGTAAGTGACCCCATAACAAGAAGTTCCAGGATTGCACTATGAGTAATGATTTTTGTTCAAGTTATAAACCTCCGAAAACAGATGTTAACAATGAAATCTTAAGCACATGGTGAACCTCATTGCTAGGCAACAGAAAAAATACTCTTAACACACAGGGCAACTACATTACAATGCTTTAGCTAATTTGTGGCACTGAAATCACCTTATTTATTTCATTCAAATTAATGGATTGAAAAAAAAATGATTCTCATCAAATTAATTGTGTTTCACTATAATTCCTATACATCTGACAAGACACCAATCTAGCAGCAGTGTAAAGGACATTTTGCTGCTCTACACATAGCAGCAAGACAGGCTCCTGTCATACTAGTTCAAAAACACAAGAAAGCTATCTAGATGTGCATGTGTTGAATATGTACAAGAATTATCCTCCAAACAACTTGCAATTGTGCCAGTACAACTATTAGAAGCTGGATGGTGAATTGGATTGGAAAACTGCTCCTTACTCCAAATAACCTTATTATTATTTTTATATTTTGAACTGTTAAAAAGATCCAAAGCTGGTGTTTTTGCCTGGGAGCAAACAATATCCTGTAGCCATTCAGGACCTGCTCAGACACAGGTTGGAGAATTCTGCACCTGACCACAGTTCGTGCTGTAGTCTTCTGCTTATCGCAGGAGTGTGACAAACACTGGAGTTCAGTTGCTCCTCCATCACCCTCCCACAGTACTATGCAATACAACAGGCTTTTATTAAACATGTTATTGAATATAATTTGGAAGGTGTAACTATTCATTATAGAAATGCACACATCATTAAATGAGAAAAAACAAACAAACAAGACTTTTACTAAATATTAGTAAAGCAGGAAAAAAGAGGAGACATTTTTAATTAACTTAAAATTGGAACATATAATCATAGGAGTGGCTTTCTGAAATCTCTTACTGCCATTCTTTCAACATTATTAAAATGGGATGTATAATCAGGCAGTGATATAAAACACTAATTTGAATGCAAATCCTGTTTATGTGCCAGAATACACCAACTCAGGATCCCCAGTCCTCATGTTCTCATACAGCTCTAAGTGTGTCTGTATGCAAATGTCCTTGCATACAAATAAATGAGCTCAGCTTAACAGCAGCTTATGCTCAAGGAGTTCCCTTTGCAAGCAAGCAGTAAGCGGACAGCAGTTATAAAAGCCTGCCTCGTAGCATCTGTAAACTGTCAGCACCTCCACCCATGTACACGAGTGCTAAACCCTCTGACGTTCTAATATATACAGTGTGTAAAACATTTCATACCATAGAAATATAATTTTGCTTTCCTTAAGTACATCATTAATCTTTTTAGAAAAAGGTTTAACTTGACATTTATTGTTAAGCAACATAATTAAGTGCCATGTGCTTCTGCGTTTTTTCCCTTCTCAGAAACACCCCGAATGCTTCCATGTAAATTGCTTGAATCAATCACTGTTTACGTGACAATTCATAATCAAAGCACCCGATATGCATTTTGAGCAAGGGTTCCAAATAGCAAGACAAACCTCAGATACAGTATAGAAAAAAATACGGCATTCTGTTGAGGAATTAAGCCTGAGCATCTTTTGTGCATGAAGTAAAAATGACAGAATATTAGCGCAGAAGGATTGCTACTTGTGGTTTTGAAGTAATTCTGGTGTTTGGTAAATAACAGAAGATATTATTTATTTGTTCTTACTAAGAGGAATACATGCAGAGTTTCAATCAAGCAGCACTGCAGGTGAAGACTTGGCAGCAGCCAGCCAACCTCTGAACACCAGTATCAGAGAAGTTTAAGAGCTACATTGCAGACAGCCTAAAGTCTATTCCTGCTTATCTCCCCTCCCTCCTAACCACTGTGTTGGGTATATATGTGACTTAGTACAGACAACAGTTGAACAGAACAAAGCTCAGAAAATCTGTTGTAACCTCAGTATGAATATGTACAGAACTTTTCATATGTCTTTTAATACATGAAACAAACATTAAAGATGAATTCTCCAAAAATTTACTTAAATATTCTGCTCAAAGATATATACATTGGGCATTAAAATGCAGTTTCATATTATATGAAAACAGATTCATAGTGTCATGAAGCTTAGAATATTGTAATTTTTAAAAATATGTATTTATTCCCACAAATATTTGATAAATGAAACAACAGGAAATGCTCGGTCCCTACAGAAATTTTCTGTCCACCACTGAAATAATTACTTACACCACAGCAGCTTCTTATACTATAGCAGGAGGTTCCATAGTGCTTAATGCAACTTGACACTTTCTGAATGAAGAACACTACTCCTCTGACTTGTCCTACGAAGCTTAACCAATCTTGAAGACTTGCAATTTAACACCATGAAAAACCAATGCACTGAAGTAATTCAAATTCCCTCTAAGGTATTTTTGAGCAGTCACTTTTTTTTCTTTTTTCTTTTTTTTTTTTTTTGCCAAAGTTCAGAGAGAAATTGAGGTGAGGCCTAAGAACAGTTTTCTCCAAAGATTTCCATAAGGAGAAGGAAATTCTCTTATTCCTCCTGAATATAAACTTATAAAGTGCCTAGAAGTCAGAGTTGTGTTCAAGACAATCACTGAAATAGGAACTGGCTACCTCCATTCCATTCCTGATGGATTTTTTACAGCATTAAGATCTGAAAGCAGATGATGAATACAATGCAGTAAGTGTGAGGTTTCTGTCCCCTTCACCAATACAACCTACAGGTTAACCTACCTGAAGTATCATATTCCAGAAAACACAATAACCAGGAGTTTGAAGACAGGCATTCAATACAGGGCTCCTACCCAAACACAGGAAGATCAGCCAAGGCTGCATTGGCCTCGGGGGCACCAAGATGTGAAGCAGCTTGACATGTTCTCAAGAATCTGTGGTTGGTCACTGAAGACAACTGAAAAAAAGGAGCAGCTTTGTGCATCCCCAAAGCAATTACTGGATCAACAATATTGTGTATAAAAATCTCCCACTACATTTGAGTTACTGCTATGGAAGACCCTTTGTGAGATGAAGCTCTTATTTCACAGTGATTCAAAGCACTTGCACTCTAAAAGAAGACTGAGAAACAAACAGTGTTAAGCAGTCAGTCTTGAGATTGATCATTTGTCCACTGCTCTCTACCCTTGACCCACAAACAGCCTGTACTATGTAACACAGAAAACTTTTCAGAAAGACTCCTTCTTCCTGTTCAGTGATATAAAATTGTCTGCAGTTCAGCTTCTCAATACTGATGTTCAGAAAAGAATTGTGGAAGAAGACAGTTTTCTCTTCTTATGCCTTTTAGCAATAAAGTTAAGCAAAATAAATAAATAACAAACACTGGAAGAAAGTGAGTTAGTATCATATCATCCAACTAAACTAATAACGAGGTTGATGCAATTGCTTTATGGATATCACATAAACAATTAAGCCTCTTAGAGCTCTGCCTAAGCACAGAGGGACATCAGCATTATTTAGCTATCAGTCCCAAAGTTAACAAACCACTTTTAAGGCAGCATTATTAGAAATCCATTCCAGCGTGTAAGATTTACGTATGCTGTCTGCATTGCTAACAGATATCAAAAGGGAGAAATTTATTAAACCAACCCTCCACTTATAATTTAGCCAGTACTCCTCTAATGATGTTAGAAACTGATGTATAATTCAAGACTGAACGCCCAAGCTATACAGTGGAAAGCTATTTGCCTAATTCCCTTTACAAGTCATTTAACTTCCTTAAACTTCAGTTTATATTCTGGTTAAAAACAGAAACTCTTAATTTATTAATAAGTTAATAATGCCGACTCAATTATTTGACTCATTGAGAAACTGATTATACATTAGTACCTAAACTGAAAAATATTAAATTTAAAAAGTAAAAAAAATCTGTTTAAGTATACAGTGCATTTTTGAACAGAATACAGAATTTCAGGAGGCAAGTCTTAAGACCTTCACACGCAAAAAGAAAATAACAAGATAGATGTTGTCCAAATCACTTAAGATGCTGCTGAAGAAAGCTCTCCAATATTAACATAAAGAGAGTAATATATAAATTGGAAAAGAATCAATTAGATGTAGACCACTGAACTGAGGCCAGAGATAGTAAATCTCAATATAGAACTAGATTTTCTGTCTAGTGAGATGTTATGTAACCTCAGAATGAGAAGCCATGAAGTGAAACATTAATTTTTCAATAATAAAGTGTTACATGCATATCTCTTAGAATAACCTTTTTTTCCCCACAAACATTGACAAAATTCTATTGTCCAAACTTTATGCGCTTAAAATTCACAAGCATATTCTCTCTAGTCACTGAATTCTGAACAGTGTACCCTTGCCTAATGAAATCAGCATTAGAATCTGCTCAGCTTACCCTGGAGTACAATAATCAATGCACCCAACAAGAAACAAGAAATCAGAGCAAGGCCACATAATAAGTATATGGAACCTTTCAATTCCACAGGAAGACTCAAGGAGATGAGAGTGAAAAGAGAGCGTAAGTGAGAACACAGGCAAGAGCAAGCAGAGTAAATCCCTGACTCAACCCCTGATTCTTAACCACGGACTGGTCCATAGACTGTAAGGCTGATACAAGTTTTCTGTGAATTGAACTGCCATTAGGTTAGAAAGGAGTTAAACCAACTATGTAAAGACTGTCCTTACAAAGAAAGGAACACAAAATGTCTATTAAAAAAAACAGATGAGTTATAACAATAAATATAAATAAATCTAAAAATTGTATACATTTTGCAATTGCAAACACAACTTTTCAATGTAAAGATGTGCTTACTGTTAGGGTAGTAAAAGCATTTACTATGGATTAGACAAACAATCTATGAAAGCATCACACATAAGATTGCCAAAATAATTGCCATGCTTGCAAATCCATGTTTTTCATCCACCTATGCCTTCAGTTCTAATTCTACAACAATAAATTAAAAGCATTATTTGTAATCTAAAGCTAATTACAATAATTTGCTGAAAGTGCTGATATCATGAATTTAAGATCATTAAGCAATTACTGCCAAGAAAGGGTCAGGTTCAACACTTTCATTTCCAGTGTCAATTTTTAGTCAGCTCTAATTCTTACTTCTTAATTAATAAGCAGAGAAAAATACTTAAAATGAGCACCAACTTAACTACACAGAGGCATACTCCAAAGGCATAATTCCATTCTAACCTATTTTTCTTTTAAAAGACATTGTTGATTGAGGGACGAAAAAAAAAAAGAAAAAAATATACTTTATTTACAATTATTTTACATTTTTATAGTTTATAATTATAACAATTATTTACAATTATTTTACATTTGTGTCAGTCATTTACTAAGTGAGAAATAATCAATTTCTGCAAAGAACATAAGTACAAAACCTTGAATACCCACATTTATTTTCTGGGAGCAAAAGATACAGAACGATGCCATGGATGAAGGATCAGTCTCTCAATTTCAGTAATATATATATTGTATATGTATATTTTTATAAAAATCTGTTAAATTCAAACTTTATTTGCTTTGTAAATTTGAGTGATGCTAAACAATCTATTATGGTGTGGGAGGAGGACAGTACTCTTACATTTTGAACAAAAATATGAAAAATGACAAAAAATTGAAAGTAAAAAAAAAAACACAGAAACACCATTAAGTGAGCTCCATCTATACATTCAGAAGCAAAACAAAGCTCTCTTGAAGATCCTGACATTTCTAGAAGCAAATGCAACTACAGGTGAAGAAGGTACAGTAATGGGCAGAACGACTTCTTCCTCACTTACACATATCTCCTCAATTATTATACTTTTTGTGTGTATGTGTTCTTAATGTTAGGTGTCACAAGGCTGTTTAGTTGACTGGGCACAACAAAGTCCAAACTGACAAATGAGCTTGAGAATAACTGAACTACAATTTGGCAGTCACCACTAAAAACATATTGCTGTCCTTAGGCAAAGCATTGCTTACTTGTAGAAAATATTTCTATCCTAAGAGTACAATTTCAACTGTAATTTCAACTGCAGCTCTAATAAAGAAAGTTTGGAAAAGTTATGTTGAATTCTGATTTTGATTCATTTCTCATAGTCAGGATAAGTCTCTGTACTTCAGAATTTCTTTACCTTTCTCATAATAGCCAATATTTACCAACAGCCCTCAGACAAAGGTCCTAAATCCATAATTAATTCAGCTTCCTTTTGCAGTAGTTTTAATGACACAAGGACAACACATTTGACCAAATACTTAGGAAGGCAGCACCCAGAACCAACACAACACCTTATAAGCAATTCATCTGATTCACAGCAACTCAAACTGTGAATTATATGAGTTGGGTGCCTGTAACCCAGAGTAACTTAAACGCTTGAAACAAAAATCACGCACATTTTCACCATAAAATACACAGATAATGGAAACTCTTCTGCAAATACCAAGATCTCTGTTGTGCACCGTGTCAACCAGACATCCTTTAGTGATCCAATAACTATACACAGCCTTGTGAGAGAGGAGCCCTACAGTCTTACAGTACACATCAGGCAGGCATGCTCAAAATGCACCTGTCACTGATAACACTGAATTCAACAAAGGCTGAGTACTCACAGCCATTTAAAAACAAACTAAAGCCAGAACACTGGTTCTGCTGCTGTAATTGTAGGGTTTTATGTCATAATTAGATATATGAAACAATTCAAAGAAAAAATGAAGGTATGAGTTTCATTTTCTCAAGCGGGTGCCATTTATCTCTGCCAACAGGCAAGGAAAACAAGAGTCACAGAATCAACTGTGACCCTATATGTTAATTCAGAGTTGTCTAATCCAGGTTACACTTAAATGCTAAAATTCAAGACACACAGGAAGTGAGACACATCTCCCAGGCTATTCCTAAGACTTCTGCTCAGAATCCACAGTACTGCTCATTTCCAGCCCGTGACCCTCCCGACTTTGACCCTAACTCCATTAATTTCTACTTATTCCATATCAAGCTTCCAACTTCAAAACTCTTTATGATACTGTACAGGTTCTGCTAATGCAATAGCTGAGTCTGAAGGTTATCTCCAGGAAGGAAAAATAACCTCTCAGCAACACTGGAAATGACAAAGGAGGCATTCTCACCATCCTAGACAGATCCTGTTCAGGCTTTACTTTTACTTTCAAACTGGCCAAGCACCCACCTTTCAGGCACTGCCACACAGTGTGGAAGAACAGCAATAATGATAACCATGCTCCTTTTTGCATCTAAGTTACAAGAGCTACAAAGAACAGATCCCTTTATCACTAAAAAAGAACAGAGAGAGGAAGAGTGGAATGTGAGGTGCCTACAAGACCTGATGTTTTGTGAAGTGTCATGCAAATAATAAATGATTAATTTAGGAAAGAAAATAAATAGTGCCTTTTCACATTTCCTCTGCCACCAATACTCCAGTTTAGCAAACACTTATGAACATGATTAAACGGCTACCTCTTTCCTGAAAGGAAAGAGCTAGATGACTTTTTAGGTGCAAAGTTCTGAACTCTGCTGCAGACAGACAATGCAATCCTTTAAACCTCAAGAAGTTTTCTTTAAAGCTCTAGGAATAAAATATAAATATATAGGCATCAGAATCATTTCTAGCCTGAAGGCAGCCATTTTGAAAAAGCACGAGTTCCCCTCCTTTTCTCCCTGCCTAGTTAAATCCAGAAGAACAGTTGCATGTTTTACATCTGTTTTATTTTATGCAAAAGAGGGCAGACATGCATACCTGCGTCATTTGCACTGGAGATGAGACTACCGGAAGCAGAGCAAGGAAAACATTCTCACAGCCTATTCCCACAGCAGTAGCTGCAGTCATAACCATGACAGCTGAGGAAACAGGCCAAGAAATGTTTGCTGTAAATATTCTCACTTACTTGTTAAGCCTTTTTAAAAAATAAAAAATAAAAATCCTCAAAAGCAGTTAAAATACATTTACTGCAAATGCTTCCAGTTCTGCACTAAGTTGCTGGCTAAGGTTTTTGTTTTCTTCTGGCTTTCCTTCCATTTCTTTTTTAGAATTGTTGATTCCTTTCAGAGACTATAATCCTTTTTCATATCAGCTGCTAACGCAAGCCAATAAAGCAACAGGCATCTGTATAAATCTTATTTGCCTCATTAGGGAAAGAAAGGCAACAAAACAGGTTTTGTAACTTCAGCTGGAAACAAAAGAATCAAGCCTACATTCAATCACACCTTTCCCAAAAGACACAGGAACGCGTTGCACAGGGGTGACTACAGGAATGGTGCAGCTCCACAAGCAACACGGAGGGCACAGGGTAGACACGAGGAGCTTTTTGCTGTCTCCTAGATTCTCCTGAATGTAATGCTTCTCAACTCCAGGAAGTGCAGTCATTTCCCTTGCAATACGTACATACTGGCTGCGACTGGTTTAGGCAGTTCTCTATGAACAGACAAGGCATTGCAAAGCTATTACTAGTGTTTTTGCAAGTTAGCATTGACTACACAAACAATTCCTGTAACAGGCTTTTCTAAACATCAACAGTACAAACTAAGGCTCAGTTTCAAGCCTACAGGCTTGAGAAGAAATTTGCTTATTTTTCCCTTTAGTCTGAGCAAAATAAAAATCAGGACAGATTTTATTAAATAGAAGAGAATAATTTCCCTTGAAAGATACCTTAAATTTAGTGATGAAATAAGGCATATCTCTTGACCTACCCTCCTTTAAAATGAAAGCTCATGAAAGATTTAAAAAGAAAAATCCACAAGCATTCAGTTGCTTCCTGTTGCCTGCTGGCTGGACAAACAAGACAATAAAGCACAGTCTTAGGAGCTCATACCTTGCTGAAAATTTGGCCACCATTATTACTAAATTTTGTCCCCCTTCTCAATAGTAAATACTGATCTTTCTGAGTAAAGCAGATATGTAGTATCAGTGGTACTCTGTTCCATGATTAAGCGTCTGGATCTTCTATGCTTTTGTGATCCAAAGTACAAAAACTAAACAGAAAAGCATCCTGACTTCCTCAAGATGCAGCTGCTTTTGCTGTTCCAAACAACACTGATATCTTAGCTTACACCCCAAAAAAGACTTTAGCCTGGACTAACAAGCTTTATACTCAACTCAGGCTAAGATAACAGAAAAATAAAACAGAAGACAGAATTCTAAGGCTGTTGAAATGCTGGCAACATTTTTATTACATTTTTTTAAATATAGTGACACCTGGTGAGACTACCATATTTTAAAATTATGCACAGCAAAGTACAAACACGTCTTAGTAGTTTATTACATAAACACAGCTTTGTTTAGCTCTCTGAAATGTAAACTGTAAATATCCTGCTAAAGACAGTTTCAGTTCTCCATTACTAGCAGACTGGGTAAGTACATGAATACTGCAAAAGAATTCAGTGTTTAAATTAGCAAAGAAATCTCTAATGAAAATGTTGCAAAAAAACATAAAAAAAGAAGTAAAGAAAATTAATATTCTGTATTTAGCATACACACTTTGGGTACATCTGTTTTGTTGATAAAGAGACACAAAAACATGGACTGTTACTATATTGAAATGCAAAAATATGATAAAATACTGATCATTATTCAACTTTCTGATCACTTTTGCTACAATTTCCCAGTATAGCATCTCTCTCTTTTCTTATCTTTACAATCTATTGGCAGCACAATGCAAGTTAAATGCCTTCAAGGGAAATCAATTGATGGAGAGTCCTTCCTAAACCAAAAAGTGTTAAAAATGAGATGCCAAAAAATTTTCAAGCTTCTTCCTTTGCTGCAGTGTTTTGCTTTTTGTTTTCCTTTTTTTCCCCTCCACTTGGTCTTTACATTAACAATAATTTTCAGCATTGATTCAATACTACTATTCTGAGATCTTTTCAATTCACTCAAAATATAGCTGCAAAAAATAAAATAAAAATAAAAAATCAGGGCCATCAACTCGTTATTGTCGCCCTTCTCCTGATCCAAGACGTGTCATTCTCTACTGAATTGTAGTTCACTGGTTCCTCTCCACCCATTCACTCCCTCAGTTATACCGATGAGATACTGCATTTTTTTCCACCCACACCACTAATAATTCTGTCTTTCAGCAAGCCCCACTGATAATCATCAGTGAGTGATCATACACAGCAAAACTGTGACTTTATGTCAAATCCCACAAGTCATACATTTGAAGGATAATGAAGAAAACTTGCTTTTGTTACCCTACTAATCCATGGCTAGTTTTTTGTTTGTTTGTTTGTTTTTAAGCACTGCCAAGGAGTCTGAAGGTATCTCCAGGAGGGGAAAATAACCTCTCAGCAACATTGGGTATGTGTTGCTGAGGTGCATTTCCACTATTCCAGGTGTGGAATGGGTCCACTTCAGTCTGCTGAAACCAGCCCCACAGCTCACAGCAAGAGGCAGGGAATGAGCAGATAGTGATCCAACTTTACTGATATGGCAAATACACAAAAACAATCCATGCTGAAATATGCAACTCATTTATACCTGCAGTCTCCCTCTTTTTTTCTTTTTTAAACAGGTAAGCTAACTTGCCAACTTATCTTGATTTTTTTTTAATTCCATGCTTATATTTTGACACGATGAACTGTTACTTCATATCTGTTCAGATGTGAAAAACAAACAGTAGATATCCTTTACACTCTAAATAAGATTCCCTTTCCCTTGTATTTCTGCTATAACTATATAAACATTAAATTGGCAGCCAACTGCAGTGCCACTTCCCTTCTGCAAGACTTTCAAGCGAAACAATTGTCACAATATACCCTATGATGTACAGCAGCCAATCTTGTAGCACTTGGATCACCTCAGAATTATGCCGGCACTCCTCTATTTGCTCCCTTGCTATTGATCTGTCAAGATGTCCTCAGATAGAAATGGAAACGGTGCTAGAAAACTTACAATACACGCTGTATGGGACAGCGGTAACGACCATTTAAAATCCTTGCAGCAACAGCAGTTCAAAACAGAGTACAAGCTTTGCTAGCTACTCCCTTTTCTCAGCCGTCTACTTGACACTTACTTCAGAGCTCCTCAGCAACATTACCGTTCAAGTACAAACTTCAGGTAACTCTCCAATGAATAAGGTACATCAGTATATTAACTGTATTTAGCCTGTGACTAACAAGAACTCACTTCTATAACAAATACACCAAGATACGGCACTGAGTCAGGACAAACCCAGTAAAGGAACAAGTGCTGAAAAGGACTTATATGAAAGAGGAGGCAACTTCTGAAGTGTATGCTAAGTGGAAAGTAAATAAAAAAAGCCTTCTGCTACAGTTAACAATGGAGAACTATTAAAACTTCTGCGCCAGGGCCTTCATGGTATCTTCACAGAAAAGTATTCAGAACTATAGTTCAAAAAAATTTCAGTAAACTTAAAAATACTCTCTAGTACATACAGGGAGGAGAAACAGGTTGTTCAGCCCTCCTCTTTCAGAAGTGAGGTTCCATTGTCAGGGAATTCACTGATGCCATGAGCATTAACGGACCCTGCTTTGGCAGTGTGCATCTGCTTCCCCAGCTCCTAGGGACATTATGAGCTCAATGCATGGCATCATCCATGCCCTCAACAGGGCTGCTGGCACATGCTCCCATCTGGGGATACAACCGATTGAAGCAGTAGCACTGCAATGCGTGCCAAAGGCCTTCAATCTCCCAGGGTTGAGATTACAAATACAGCAGGTGCTAACTTGAGCTATGTCTTTGAGGTTTTAGGCTCTGTGCTTTCTGTGAGCCTAGCCAATGCAATGTGACACATGAAGAAGGAAGAACAGCCTTCCATGGCTAGTGGCATGGATGCCCCTTAATTAAATGCTAATTTAAAAGTCTAGAGAAAAGGTTTCTTCCTTAAATTTAGGAGCATACACACTGCTGACTAGGGCAACACTTGTCACTGTTCTGAAGCCTGTATTAGAAGCAGAGGAGAATTCAGTAAAACTGGAAACAGGCTACAAAAGAAGAAAAAAAAAAGCCCACTTTTTCCAGTCAATAAGGCAGCACAAGGTTTTGAAGCATTTACAGAATATATACAGAAACTAAGTGATCTCCAAGCTGTATACATTAAATCTCCGGAAAAGATGTCAGCTGCAAACAATAATGGGTCACTTCAAAGTCCAAACACAAAAACTTAATGCATTTTTTTCAGTTGTCTGTCTCATTAGCACTTCACAGATCTACTCACAATAAGGAAAAAAATATGTCAAGAAATAAGAAAGCCACCCTGCTTCCATATGCCAGGGAATTTAATAACCAGCAATCTACCTGCATTACACAGAGATCATATCTAACGACTTTCATGTACCTGTCATATGTCAAATGCCATCCAAGAATTCTTAGTGATGCTGAATAAACAAGAGCACAAGGGAATACAGCTGTAGATGGGTACAGGTACCTATACATTGAAATCCTTAGACATCTTCAAAGTAGAAGAAAAATACAGAAAAATCCTTTAAAAACTGGGTAATTTACTCATCAAATTCAGCTTTATGTAAGGGGATTAGGTAAATGCATTAAGTATGAACTTTCCCTCATACCTGAAGACAAATTGAACTCTTTAGTTATAAGGCAACTGAAGAAAAGAGGAAGTCATCTAAGCCATAAAAAATATCTGAAATGAATAGGAAGTGAAAAAATACCCCATAAGGTTCTTCAATTTACCTTACAAACATCAGTCCAAGAAGGCCTAGAAAACCGCAAATCCAAGGAACAGCAACAATATTATATAAGCACAAGACTTATTAGCTCATGTGAGATAATTTTTTCCAAAATGGGATTATTTTTTCCAAATGCATATTTTGCTTGTAGTTTGTCTGTTACAAGACTCAGTAAGCACAACTGTAAATGGTATTTAGGTCCACAGCTCCTGTCAAGCACTCACAAGAAGATCTGCGCCCTTTGGTTCTCCAGTGAAAACCTTTCAATTAAGCAACTAACTCTGCAAAAATAAACCCTTAGTGCACAGAACACTTCTTCAGAAGCCTGTAAACAAAACAAGTTCATACAAAAGACCAAGATACCAAAATATTCACTGCTAATACAAAAAGATATACGGACACTCGCGTATATCAGATACACTTTAAAATATCTGATTAGTATGAAACACAAATAAATCCTTACCTGTCTCAACAATTTCTCAACAGCTGACATGACCATGAGCCCTCTCCACACAACTGGAGCAGTCTCTTCTATCAAGAAGCCCATAGACATGCTAAAACAATAAAGCAAAAATTTAATTTTCCAGCATGATACCAAGTATATCTGTCAAGAAACTTGATTTGAATTAAAACATGCTCACCATGCGATTCCATAGTTCTTAAGGGGCCTCATTAGATTTTCTAAAACAAAAGCAAACAGGTTTTTTTGGGAAGGTGTTTTTTTGTTTTGTTTTAAAGAACAAACAACTTCTTTTCTTTTTAAGAGCAGTTTTTCCCTTCTCTATCAACAGGAATTTGCCTACTTTTTCCATCATTCCTTCCATATATTTATATGTGTGTCCTTCTATCTATTCTACCTGAGATCTTATTTTGCTTCTTCTTAGGTTGCAACATTTAAGTGGTATCATTCATGTTTTGCCAGAGAAACAGTGTATTTGGCCGTAACATCGTGTCACCTGGTGTTTCTGAAACATAAGCTACCTTTGCTCATACAAAACCTCCATTCCACACAGAGGAAAACTTAAAACTTCTCCAATACCTGGGTAACTGCCAAGTCACTTGTAACAGAACAACAAACAAAAGTCCTACAATGCTTTTGATTACTATTTTTAATTGTGCTATTAGTTAACCTCACGAATCAGAGGATTATACCCCTTAAAACATCAGCGTTTCAGGGAATTAAGTCTGCTCTAGAACACCAGATGAGAGGTACAAACTAAAGCTACCTCTTAAGTACATGCTGACAACAGTTTTGAAGAAAATCCTCAGGACTTGAATCATTTTTGTAAATATATAATATGCTTACAAGGACACTACAAAGGTAACATCCTCGCCATACTTCATTCTCCTCCCCGTGTTTTCCAGAGTGAAGAAAGAGGTAAAATACGGTAACTGATTCGCTGACAAAAGGATGAGGCAGCAAAAAATAAACAAATCAACAAGATAACAAGTACACTCAAAAAAACACAAAGAAACAAAAAATCCCCTACAGTCAGGAATTCTTTCCAGACTTCACCATCTAACTTCATTAATTCCCTCAAAACTGCACATGCACACACAAACACACACAAACAAGTATTTGAGCTGCACCAGTTTATTTAAGAGCATAAGAGCATCTACAAGAAGGAACCAGCAGAAAATATCAAGAACACTTTAAGCCATAAAGATGTATTACATCATGTACTTTGACAGAAACCTTTGACGCTCATCTAAAGTAAAAACATATCTAATACAGTAAAGACAATGTGAATATAATCTGTGCATTCAAAGCTGAACTCCAGAATTCAGACAGAATAACATCCCGGACCACCCAAATTAAACAGCTGAAATAAAATATACAGATGCAAGCTTTCAAGCAATCAAGCAAACAGGCATCTGAGCCATGTAATTGGATAAATTGTAGAAAAATGGGTGAAAATAAATTCCATACAGTTTTTGTATTCACTGTGTTTTGGTTTACAAATCAAATAGAACAAAATAGAAAACTAAAAAATCACTTGCATGACTACTGCGTTTAAGAAACTACAGAGCTGTTAAAGAAAAAGAGATGGGCTTGGACTGATTGCCTGAACTAGCTAAATATACTTCTGTAGCTCTGTTCAGACTTAAATCAGGGCTGAGTTTTTGTGGCATTACAGTTTAAACACATTTCTAGTCATCACGTTTATTTCTTCCCCCTGCAGCAAAATAGCTTTGCTATGAAGAGGCTGATGACATTTGAACTTCAGCCTAGATTCACCTCTAGGCAGTGCTTTGGTGTCCTTGTAAAGAACACACATACTGCCACAAGCTACAATTCTGTAACACTACTGAAGAAAAAATACTACTTTCATATTTACCTACAGTAAGTTTTTTCTTAAAACAAACAAACAAAAAAAAAACTCCATGAAGCATCTGCAACAGCATGTATCATTGCAGCACCAAGTTCTGTTTTGTCTTTACTATGAAAGAGACAACTATAAAAAGAAAAGAGGCCAATTCTCGACTGCTCAGCACGTGAGGAAAAGGAACTGAAAGATAAGAATGAAAAGATGCAGAAAGCCTAAGAACATTGAGAAAGTTCACCAAATGCCATGCAGCTCCTCAGTTCAACCCAGAAACTCTAAGATACATCAGTACAATATCTGAGATTAACATCTCAACATCCACTACCACTGTACAGAACCCAGGTAAGGCATATGAAACTTGCTGCAACAGATGCATGTACAACTCATTCTGCTTAGTGGGTTACAGAAGAGTTGCTGTGGGCACGCTATGCTGACCTGCTGCCAAAGAGGGTCTCTGTTGCTACAATGGGTGCATTGTTTACTCCTCAACAGCGGAGCTTCATTTTATAAACACTGCATCTTAGCTCCTTGGTTAACAACTATGACTGTAAACTGCTCAGAGGAGCAAGGTTTAATCAAGTTCATATGCTGCACAAGAACAATTCCCAACCTGCTGTATATTCTGGCTATAACATGCTGCATAGTCTCAAAGTAGCACAAAATCCATAAAGCACCCCACTGTTAGCCTACTGCTAAAAAGCATTCTTAAGACTATCTAAAACCTAAAGTACTTCAGCGGGCTTCAGTAATCACCCTCATCTCATCAAACGCAACAGGCATTCTTCCTCTTTCACCCTGGGTCTCATAAAGATTTTTCTAATGCATAACATGTTGGGAAGATTAAGCTAAATGAGACCTCAATAACATCACTACTTCCTGTTGATCTCAGAATAATTAACACTTCCTTCTCTGTTATCAGATGCCTACCATACGGCTTCAGAAATCAAGAAAACAGACAATAAATCTGATTTCTTCAAATCATAACAGAAAGAGCCACACTATACCATCCATGTTGAATGTACAAAGTCAGACCAATATGATCAAAACAGCATCAACCAGAGAATCAGTAAAATGCCTTCTCTGTTAAAACACAAATAGGGAACTGGAAAAGGCAAACATGAAAATTGGTCAGAGCAGCAAAACAGACTGCTGATCAAAAGTGCTCTGGGACTAGCTTGAAAACTGGATTGTTACTCACTTGGGGAAGAATGATGTTGAACGATGTTCAAATCCTTGGGATGGATCTTCCACACTTCATAAAATATATGCATTTGATTTTGCAGTTTTTCAGAAAACCAAGTTTTGCAGACTAACCTAAGAAAGTAACAGAGCTACCTAATTCTTATTCTCTGGGAATCCTGACATGGGTTAGTTCAGCACAAAGTAGGCAAAGAGCTATAAATTCCATAGGAAGGGACACTGGCTCAGTTTTCAGATGTCTGAAGATGGAAGCATTTAAAGCAAGCAAAAGCTTACATTTAGCCTTATCATGTACGTAAAGGCCATTATTCCAGAAGATCGTGATGTTACTCTACATCCCATTAAGAGCCATCACATCGCTTAAGAAAAGCAAAGGTAGCTTATTACATGGATGTTATTTCTGTAACATCCATGTAGGGAGGCATTATCTCATTTTACAGATGAGAGAATCCAGACACAGACTGTGAAACTGTTCTGCCAATGATTGCACAATCCTGCAGACTTGGAGATCTGTACTGCATTCCTCCAACAGCTGACAGAAGAGAACCAGGGCTCCACTTACCTCCAATGCTAGAAAGCATGCAACAACAACTGATAAATAGTTGTTTTATTGTTGAAACAACATATTCTTCATTGAAACCGAAAGAATTAAAATAAAAACAGCAAACATAGGCATAAGCAGTATTCAACAGAAAAAAAAAATCACAATACATATTATGTATGTGTATTTAAAAGTATATTTCTAAGTATCATGTAACTTTAAGCACGCCTTCACATTTCATGGTTCTCTACTTAAAAAATAAAATCACACAATAACTCCTCTGCATGCATTTAACAGAATTTTCACAAGCTTCACAGTTTAAACAAAAGGATCTGCTGTTTTTTGTATAGCTCAGCATTAGCTATTTTCACAACAAATTGCTCTTTTCCACCTCCTCACATCTCAGCCATGTCTCTGCCTGAAACACAGACAACATATGGCACAACAAAACACCTTGCCACCATGCTAGTCGGAGAGTAAACAAGACAGTGCAGAATAGTCTGTGGATTCCACAATATTAGACAAAATCATGTAAGACAAACTCAAGTAATGCGCCATATACACAAATGAGCTGAAACAGATGTCCAGCATGGTCACCTGTAAAATCTCAAAAACTTGCACCACCTGTTTTTCAGTTGAATACAACTTCATGCTACAGTGACTATAGAACATGCCACCAATCTGAGTTAGGTCTCCAACTTAACAGAATTTTCGGTTAGCCACATCACAGAAAATAGCAATTTTCATATGGCTCTTGCTATGAGAAAGTTTATATAAGTTACATGCAGTTTCTTCTGAAAGCCAGTACTCAAGGTCAATAATCTTTAATGAGGTTCCAGTCAAGGACACAAGGCTACATTCACTAAAGGGTTGCACATAAAGATTTCTATCAATCAAAAACAAAATACAGAAGTAGATGCCTTTAGTAGGTTCACAGAAAATAACTATCTCTAAGTGATGGGAAAAGCTACATAAGACAGGAAGGGAAACAGTGTCAAAAAGGTGGGGTCTCCTTTGTACAAATATAAAAGTCTCCCACCCCTCCAGATGCCTTCAGGAGCTGAGCTGAGCGCAGCCTCTTTTGCTGGGGATGCAGGAGAGAGCTATGCATTCTGAACAGGCAGCTTGAAACCAGAAACTGTATTAGAACATGTTTTAAACAGCGCCAATCTCCTCCTTAAAGGCAACTTAGTTCCACCCAGTGTTAACGGAAAGGGAAAGTGAAGCAGAGGGAAAGGAATGGAGGCAAATAGATACAGGAACCGCAGCTGGGCCCCAGGGCAGTACACAACAAAACAGAGCCCAACCTACCTCTAATGGAATGCTAACACCAAAATATTAGTCAAAGTCAGAAATTTTTACAAACCCAATCATCACTTTAACTGCTTATGCCAAAAACCCAGAATATTCAAAGGCAAGTAACAGACTAATTGAGATTTTAAGATTGATTTCACACTGTGTTATAAATTTATTTGCAGGATTGCCCCAAAGGTATTACAATTTGTATCTTAAGCTTGAAGAAGGAGGAATGAGATTTCCCATTAAATGCTGTGCTAGCAGTGTTATCTAACCATGGAGACATCACAAAAACTTCAACCAAAGCAAACAAATAACTACAGTCAAAGAATAAGTGCTCACAGAATAATTCAAATTTTTAAGAAATAAATGTATGTAGAAATGTGGCTTTTTCCATAAGAATCATTTCTTATATTTTGTCAGTCTACCAATCCCATTACATGTGAAGGTTTCCATAGCTTTTTTCCTCCTAGTAGATTGTAGAGGCAATAAAGCTCTGTGAAAGCTTTTTCATTAACAGGGCTTCTTTGAAGGCATGGCATCAGTCCTACCTAAAAGCAAAAGACCTAATTGCCAGAAGATAATACTTCAAACGCAAGTCTGGCAAAAGTAAATGTGAGTTAGTCATGAGTTTGTTGTATTTCAAGGCATTCTTGACTTGTCAATAACAAGTTAATAACAAAGGCACAGGATTAGTTTTAAATATGTTTCCATTGCCTTCAATCACAAACGTCCTTCTTTTTTTACAATCACTAAAATAACCCACATTTTGAAGAATTATCAAATCTTCATGGAACCAAAGAAGCTGAGGTTTTTCTTGTGGCTCAGGAGCTTTTTTAGACTGAGTCAACTCCTTAAGTTCATGATATCTATAGGGAATGAAGTGGACTAACACGCTGCTCAGTAACCAGGCTCAGTAACAAGATACAATAAACTTGGTAGACTCACATTACTGGAAGCTATGCTTTGGTTCTGTGAAAGAGGGAATGCCCAAGACAGTCATACAGCACAGACAACAGTAAATCAAAACAGAGATCCAGGAACATAAGAGATAGACATTCCCTACATATTACCTTCAATTCAAGATTTAAATTCAAAAAACTTTCCCGTTAAGTAGAGACTGCCATTGTTCTCAAGGCAAAGCTATGGAATTCAATACAATTGACTCAAATCAGCTTTTTCTATAGGCTGTATGCTATTACAACAACAACAAAAAAAGTAGGTAAAAATAAGATGAATAAATATCTGCTTCAAATACTGTATGCAACTTAATGTTGAAGATCCTTAATGACAAATGAAAACTATTGTATTTTTTTTTCATGGAGAGCTGAGAAGTTTACAAAAGTGTTCTCAGCATTTTCCATTTCTCATGAAAAACCTCTATACATCCTTTTCATATTTTTTTCTTATTTCACCATTTGTGAAATGAAGCTCTATGTGCTTTACAAGACTATGACTTTCAACAAAGGAGAAAGGAATGTTAGCTGATAAACTTTTAATGTTTCAGATTTTGTCACTATAGGGAAAGGACAAAAATACTTTTTTTCTCCTCTATTTTTGATGTATACAACTTCATTCTCTCTCCTGAACATGCTCTCAGTTGTACTGTGGAGAAGGGGGAGGAAAGATGGAGAACACAATGAGAAAAATCAGAGATAAAACATGCAAGTGAAATTAGATGAATATTCTGAGCGGGTTCAGAATTAGTACCAGTTCTTTTGTTATACTTGTAGCAGCAAAGAGGAATGGAAACACTTATTCCTCTGAAATAAGAGAACATGTTCAGAGTACCAAAAGAAAATTCTTTTGTCCAGGTATATACAATTAAATGTGTATTTACCATTGTATTAAAATCAAACATTTTGCAATTTGTTTCCAGCTTGTCAAAAAGTCAGTTGAAGCAGACAAACCATTTAATCTTGAAAAGTAAATCTTATAACACAATGAATACGTGCTAGCCATAATCCATATCAAAATATTTATAATTATTGTACTGTGGGATTAAAAATATGAAGAGCAATATACACTGCTTTCAAGTACCTGAAATGTATTTCCTTTTAGTTACGGCGTGTTAGTAATTTCTATTTCAATAGCATTTAATAAAATTTGATTTGCCACTTATCTAGAAAGACTGCTCTCAGTAAAATGTTTTAACTACTGTAATGTTTCTCATGTTATAGTCTTCTTTTGTAACGTGTATGAGTTTATCTAAAATGAAAAATAAAATTTTGATAACTGTCTAGAGGGTTTTCTTGCATACTTTTTTGTTTGTTTGTTTGCTTTTTAAACAGCAGATAATATGCCAATAAATAACTCCTCTCAGAGCTGGCTACTACCTAAACAAACTAGACCAGCACTCCTGAGTGTTTCAGGACCACTAAATTTGTAGCAAGATCATATAATTACTATCTAGATACGTGATTCCAGAATACCTAGTAAAATGATTAACGAGATGAAGTTGAGCTTTCTATAACAAGCATAGAATACACTTAAAAGAAAGAATAAAAAGAGGTTTAACAATGGAAATCACATATGAAAAAGCCTCCAAAATAAAAACACAACTAATTGTAACATTCTCCATTATTACTTTCTCTTTAAGACGCTTTGAAGTAGATTTTCAAAGTACCTGTGTATCTATAACACCAGAGGTTTCAGTTGAAATTTAGAGAACTTACCAGTCCTTAGTAAGAAACAAGAACAAAAAAAATAAAAGCCCAAAACACAGCCAGGCACTTCAACAGTGAACAACCTCCGAACTGCTTACAACACTCCTAAGAAAGCCTGCTTCCTCTGAATACATCTGTGAATACAGTTGTTTTCGGTTAAAATTATTTTGTTTATTGCAGGTATGAAATAGTTGTATAGTACTGCTATATTTTCTGATGCTTTCATTTTTACTGCAACAGCTACTTAAATTTGCCTCTCACACAGCAAAAAAGGTTTTTATGCTTTTTCAGAGCTTGCAGTTTTTGCATAACCTTTGCAGTCTATTCTCAACACATGCTTGCCAGAGAATATAAGATGGGTCTTCAGGCTAATAAGAAAAGACATCAACCTCAACGCCATCTTCTCACCAGTGCAAGGATTTTCAATCAGCAATGTCACTGACTGCTGCTGACTCTTTTCTATAATGAAACACAGATAGTTTTAGCAGTGCAGACATGTCTGCTTAGTCTCTAACTAGACATCATGAATAGGGATAGCGCAAACAGCAAATGCTTCTGGAAACTAAAGGAGAGCAAGTTTAAAAGGCAGATAAGGCTTTCTAGCCTAAGGACAGCTAACAGGCATCAAAATCATTGAGGATGGGAGGTAAGACTGTTAAAGTGAAAAATGAAGTTTAAAAAACAAACAAATGTTTTCTTTGGGTACTTTCTTCAAAGAAAAAAAGATGAGTCATTTTAACAGAGTTCTCCTGATAAACTCAAGGAGGGTCAGGTCCCAGCAGAGATCTCCAAAGACAGGACTGCATGGCTTCACAGCCCAAAAAAGTGAAAGAGATACAGTACTACTTCTGTTATCTAGATAAGCTGTGGTAAGATATCACCAAAAGTAGAACCCCATGTTTCAGTTCAGAATACTTTCAGAAAAGAACGTGTAACATTGAACTAGAGGCAATTTTAAAACTACATGCTTACAAATCAAGAGGCAGTAGCAGTAACAAAATACGACTTTGAGAGAAACAAATTTAGTTTTCATTTGAAAATATCATTATGCTGTTCCACTGGTGAAGCATGACAAAGACATCTTTGTCAGTTAATACAAGCTCTATCTTTAAAATTAAACCTTCACACATGACCAAGAAACCTCATGGTTACCTGAACAACCACACTATCAATGTAGTATTTATTAGTACACTCCACATTTTCCACTCACAATACAAATTTTCTATTCATATAAAAAAATGGATGGCCAAAACCCTCAAAAAAGCTATTTCATGTAGACATCTTTATAAAAGTCACAATAAATTGTATTTTAAAATCTTTACATTTGTATATTAGAGAATCCACTGTTAAATTGAAGAGCTGCAGGCATGCAACTGTATCCTAGACTTCTTTCAGTAATTACATCTCTATAGCTCCTACAATATTAGTCTCAGTAGGGTTGGGACATACCTAATGCTGGCTTCTCTCAGAAACTACTCATTAATTCCAAAGTTTAAAAACAGACTAGTTTACAAGGAGAGTTAAAAAATAAAAAATAAATTAAAAAAAACCCTAAACTTCAGCAGTCTACTAAGCTAGAAAACAACTTTTAGGTAAATCATTTGAGCAAAAAGTTGAAGTACTGCTTTCACTATTTGTGTTAGAAATGTTGATCTGTAAATATATTGTAGTTGATGTCAGTATTTATTCAAGAGTTAAATTATCCTCCATCAGCTAATTAAAATCAGTCAAATTTATTAACTACTTTTTCCCTGATCATTTAAAGTATTTTGAATGATACCCTATTAAACATTAGATAGCTTTCCAACACACTTAAGTTTGCAAGATTCAGCTGAGAATCTTCCATTTATGCAGACTTCTTATTAAGAGCATCTAATTCATTTTGAAAACTTTATTCTGCTATCATACTATTCTTGATCCAAGGGCAATAATTACTGCACAGATTTCTTCTGTACAGTATCAAGCATTCCCAATCTCTTTCTTACTGCTACGTGTGAGGAAAGAAAAAAATCCAGGTGCAAGAATGATCAGAACCTTTTGTAGGATTACTGTACATACTCAGTAACAAAGGATGCTGCTACTCACCCTTTTTATACTCAGGCTTTATGTGGAAGACAGCAGTAGTCCTTGAACATAATTTTTTTTTGACTGCTATGCTATTAAAAGTGTTTTTGACTTACTGATCATTAAGTATACATAATTAATGCACGTCTTTAACATAGAACTGCCTGGTTTTACTCAATTACTGTATAAATCAATACCTGTTCAGAGTTTGTTTTATTCTTGAAAATGTAGTAAGAAAGTGGAAGACACAGCTAAGCTTCATTAGCAGAAAAATATGACCCTTTTAATACCTATACCCATCTGTATATATATACACACATCCCCCTACAATTGATCCCTTTTTTTTGCAAGCATATCCTATTACTGCCAATAAAACAATGAAACCCTTGAAATTCCCTATGAAAATATCCTGTGTCTTAGAAATTTCCTCTTTTCCAAACCAAATCATGTCAGCACCTTCATTCCAAAGCTTCATCTACTCAAGAGTTAAACTCCATAGAAAACTGAACATAACTTCTGAAATAGAAATTCTACCCCATCATCATTCAGTATGAATTGTTTTACCATTTTCTCAGTAGACTTATGTTAATATGTTCTGCATTTGAAAGACACAAATCCATTTCCATTTTCTTAAATCCTGATAGTATTTACTTGTACGTTCCATACTAAGGCAGAAAGAATATATCTTCACAATCAAAACATGTTTACAAGACAACAGTGGCAATTTCAGCTCAGGGAAATCCACCAATTTCTACTACACTGAATGCCTTGTTTTTCATAACACACAAAACATGCTAAGACAAAAGCCTATCGTTAACTTTCGGCAGTATTCTCAAAGCATCTATGGTCACTAATATTTACATATCACAACACTGAGCTGTTGTAGTATCTGAATGAATCCTTAATTTAAGCCCTTGCATTCCAAGCAAATTAAGTGGTATGACCATAAGAAATAGACTGGGCAACTTCTTCCTTTTTTGTGGCTCATTATATAGATTTCAAGTTGGAGTGGATTAATAAAATACATGATTAAATGTATTTTTGCCCTGGGCACAAATTACATGAGAATATAAGAATACTTCAGTTTATTTCAGGAATTAAAATTTGTAATACATGAGAAGGTTCAGCTATTTATTACACAACGGAATTAGCCTTTACCATCAAAACCTAAGACAGAAGTACAATAAATAAAAACAACTCTCCTTCTCTGTTAGGAAGTATCTAAATAAAGTCTGTATTTGTAAGCCATGTGCTTTAATGTAAAAAGCACTCAAGCTGACAGTCGCCTGTACAGGCATGTATCTTCTTGTTCACCTGCACCATATCTGTATATGGAAATACATTATTACCTCTTTCTAGAGAGTACAGGATAGAAGCATAAGAAGACAAACAGTAATACTAAATTTGCCACATCTTATATTTTCAGAGGTGAACTCCACACACTCAATAACAATCTGTTAAAGATCTGGGGAAATGGGAGCAAGTTGTGCCAGGGAAGGTTTAGGTTAGGTTTCAGGAAAACCTTTACAGAAGGGGTTGTAAAGCACAGGAACAGACTCCCCAGGGAAGTGGTTGACTCACCCTCCCTGAATGTGTTTAACATTCATTTGGATGTGCTGCTCAGTCATGATTTCACTGTGGGTTGTTAGAAATAGGGTAGAACAATTAGGTTTCAGTTGGACTTCTGAAGGTCTTTTCCATCCTGAGCAATTCTATGATTCTACAATCCTATACAACCACTGTTTCATTCTGCACATTTTCTACCAGCTGAGAACACACAGAGTAGCCACTGCAACACCCACAGATGTACACAGATTAGTTACAAATGGACATTTTAAAACAATAGCAGAGTAAATACAAATAGCAGAGTAAATACTAAAAGATCATGGCACAAATGAAAGAGGAAGGGATATTTGTCTTTGACTTGGAATGACTTTCCGCAAATATTAATGATATATGTATATATAATTATATACATTTTTTTTAATAAATAAACTAATAGTTCATTATTCTTGTGAAACCCTTTTTTGCACCATTTGATCTGGTACATGTCCCCCTCTGTTAACAAGTAGTCAGTCTGGACTTTCTTGACTATAATCCTAACTCATTTTGGTGTAGGCCAAGTGTTAATAGCATTGGACTGTGGTTAATTTATTTATTTTTTTTAATTATATGCACTTTGCCATAGGAGGAGCAAAAGAAAGCATTAAAATCCCACCTTCACAGTGACTGGAAAAGTACTGTAATTATATTTATCTTATTTCCTAGATTAGTCATTTTTCCCCTCCAAGGTGAAAGCTTTCATTTTATGTTGTTACCGTTGTCCAATTTGAATATGTTGTACAGTGGGATCCTGTGTAGCAATTTTAAACCTGCTGACAATGTCCCTTCTTTCCTGGTTACTTTCTCCAATCCATTCAGTAATAACCCATGAAAATCCCGAAGCCAATGGAACCATTTAAGAAAAAAAAAAAAGACATGAATATGCTCCTAGTGGTACAATCCAGCTTTGAAAGTCACCTCAAGCATAACAATAAAAAATAAATACACTCAATTATCATTTTCTGTTTGCATTCTTGCTGTACCACACCCAGGAAGCATAAATGAATGTCCTCTGCTTACGCTTGTACAAAGAAAGCAACAAGAAAAAAAAAATCACACTTACTTGGTGTTAACTCTGGGTTTCCTTTCAAGTTCATCATCTTTGGAATTGAAGGCCCATATATGTCTGCATCAAGCAAACCAACTTCTTTTGCCTGTTTAAGAACCAAAGTATTTATCAAGATGTCTTTCTTCCTCTACAAGCAAAAATTTAAAACTGCCCACAGAAATAAAAACACAATCTCCTCTTTAGAAGGAAGTTATTATTGTTTCCTTTCTGTCTAAACTGCAATTGAAGCATGAAAGATAACACTGTTTTTACACTTTTTAGCCAGAGGTCACAAAATCTAGGTTCTCAGAACATATAATCCTCACTTGCACATTTTGTTATTTATAGTGTGGACCACAGACCTTGTACTAACAAACACTACAAGCAACATTCTCTCTACTCCATGTACACAGAAATAAGAGCTTTTTAAAGGTACCATATTACATTGTGAAAAATTAGCAACATTCGTAAACATATATTGAGATTAGAATTACATCAGTGATTGTACAAAGAACATGCACACATTAAAATATATTTTTATCTTCTTTTAAGTGGACAGAATAAATTTTGGCAGATATCTTGAAAATATCAAAATGCAAGTCTACAAAGCCAACTAAGCAGGTATAGCATTTTAATCAGATGCAAAGGAACACTAAAAACATGGGTTTATTTAACTACACATGGTACTTTCTGCAAGAAACTTGAAATAAACAGTTATTTCAGCTATGTAGTCTAGACATGCAAGATCCATTCCTATACATTTTTTTAAGTACATACATATTTTGTAAGAATGAAAATATTTTTCTTGCAGATGGCGCAACAAACTACCAATTACCAGGTTCTGCCAACTAAGTAATAAAGAGCAAGCTCCTCTAAATGCTGAACATCAAGCTTCTCACGTTTAAAAAGTACTCAACATTTTGCAAAATTGCAGGCAAGTATGGTTAAGGGTTTGTCTGAAAGGTTAATAAGGCAATGGGAGTTTTTCCAACTATGCTGAATCACACTTTCACTGTTAATGTTTCAAAGCGTGTTTCATTTTTCTGAAAAAAAAAAAAAAAAAAAGCTTTCATAATTCAGTATCACATTAAGTCTTTTTATTAACCATGATTTTGATGGGAAAGATGCAGACAAAATATAAAGGCTTGGTAATAACTATTAACGTTTGTGGTTAGAAGATGACTGTAGGGAGGCTTTTAATGCAGGTCCACAGAATCACTGCCTTTGAACAGGATTTCTCAACATGAACTATATTCCTTTTATTCCTTTCTATCACAGTTTGTTCAGCTTGTTTTTTTAATGCAGAAATGTGCTTGGGTTAAAAAACTAGGCTCAAGTCACTACTTCAAACTAGACTGGAATTTCAATTAAGTATAATATACTAGCCTAGACATCTTATACTAGCCAGACACTTTAATCTGACCCTATTTACTAAAAAATAAATCATAATTTGGTTTTTCAGAGTTGTTTTCAGAGGGGTTACTTTTTTTGTTTATTTGTTTAAATTTAGTGAACCCTGAAAGCACCCTTAGCAGCTGAGCAATTTAATGCATCAGATTTAACTAACACAAGCCAAATGCATCTAAGTCTTACAACTGAGAAGTAAAAAATACTTTATGCTATTTCCTATGTACTTTTACAGCTGAAGTTTTTACTACAATAACCAATCTAGTTTGGGGTTATTCAATATACTTTCTTATTAAACAGAACAAGGCATACGTAATTAAATGGATTATTTCATTTAGATTTTAATACTTCTTTCTTTATAACAACCTGTGAAAGCTACTACAAAAAGCCTTAAAAATTACTCTGACAAATTATTCTGCTTCTTGCCTATGTATGAAAGCTGCAATTTAAAAAAGATTGAAAAGACCCATTTTAGGTTAGCTTTCAAAGACATCAAAAAGAATATCAGAGCTTCTTTGTTCTTGTAAAAAAAAAATGCATATTTTAACAGATTAGAAAGATTCATGACTCAGTCCCTTTATCTATGTCAGCAGCTAATTGAACCCATCAAAACATCATCTAAGGGCTGCACCACCTAATTACTTCTCAAATTAAAGTAAATATTTGCAGAAAAATCTACATACTGTTTTAAACCTGATTGACATCCCTTCCCTCAACTTTTTGAGGGTTTCCCTCCAACACTGACAAGGATCATGAGAAACCACTGACTGGCTACAACCACCTTACTACACACTTTAATTTTATCTTCAGCCTAAAGGGACTGTAGACATAGGATAATCTAAATTAATTAGATTGGCTTCATGACCTCCTGAGCATAATCAGATCTTCACCACCACACACTGCTTAGTCTTGGGAGCACTAACATCAAATCTGTCTATGAGCGTACCAAATTTCCTGAAATTACTTAATAAACAAACACAGGAGAAAAAAAAATACTCAGTTGCCTCAATCAGGAGGACTTTGCAAATGCAGCTATTATTCCAAATTACAAAGCTGACCCTGTTGCAACAATAAAATAAACTTGACAGCTCTCTAAAAATTAAAATTATCAGTGGATTTCCTCAAAACCAAGCAAGATGTTTGTCTCTGAGATGTACTGCTTTTGTTCTTGGATATAGTGCAAGACAACTGTCATCCTGAAACAAGAAAAATTCATGGATTCTCCAGTTTCTACGGCTCATGTTACTGGAAGCATGAGTGCTCCTGTGAGCATGGTGCTTTTCACAGGCTGACAGAAGAAAGATCTTCTGGAAACTTGTTTAAATCACTAGAAGATCATCACTAAAGACAACCTAATAGAGGTTTTTCTTAACTAAGAGATTCGACATATTACATCCACATTGTCTTGAAGTAGCAGCTTGTACAGAAAATAATGGTGCAATAAGCTATGGGTTTGAGTTTTGTTTCTCTCAAGCAGCACTCCATTTGCAGAGCATGAGCATCTCTATAATACTAACAATGCACTTAAAGGTTTAATTATATCAGAAAAAGCATAATGGCAACTAAGTAGGAATCTCCTAAGACAGGTCCTGATGATCTCTTTTGGCATCTACACAATGCTTGAAATCCCCCAACAGACTTTAGTACACATCAGAATGTTACCACAAGATGCTGTCTGAATCAAAGTACCAATACCAGATACTTTTCGTGCACACTTAAGTTAAAGAAAAGTCTTTATTATAATAAGACATGCATTTGAAATAAACTTCTGTTTTATTAAATACAATGGATTTACCCATGTAATGAGCACCTCATATAAATCAACACATCTTTGAAGCATTGTTGTATTAACACAAATCCTAAAAGATAAACTTAACATCAGTCAAGACAAAAATAAAAAATAAAAATAAACTGGGCAAAAGAAACAGATAATAGGCAGTTGATCAAAAGTAGGGCTATGAAAGTGAAAGAAGAAAAAAAAAAAAAGCAAGCAAACTCTAGGACTCCTCTGACATTATCTTCATATGTACACATTGTGTTGCTTCAGCAAGTAATACACAGGTACAAAGACCTCAGGAACACACTCAAGCAGGCAGGAGACCCCCTGCTTCTCAGTGTGACTTTTTCACACTGTAAGAAGATGTAACAATGCTACACTTTCCACTGTATCCTCCAGAAAAAGGATTCACATAACATGCTACTATTTTCTTCTTAAGGTTTTACTTTGTGCTTATTTCTCTCCTGCTTTATTCACAAATAACATTAACTCTCTCCAACTTGCATAGTAATAACCAGCTCCAAAACATCTACTCTCAAGCCTTTGCCCATCTCCTTCCACATTCCCAGCTATGGATGAAGGCCTGACTTGATCTGAGTTTACCACACCTTCGAAAACACCTTTTAGACAGCTACACTTTGTTACCTACCTGCAAGTTCTGACCACTCTAAACTCTGCAGATGTTACTGCAAATGTAGCTATTCCCACAAAATTTAATCATGTACTTCTAAGTCACTGGACACAACTCACGCTGAGTAGAAACAGTATATCGAACTAACACAGAACTGTAGAAAACTTTCATCGTGAGTAACTTAATTACCAACATTACATAAGCCAGAGAGAACACAAAATTAAAACAACACCCGTGCCACATGAAAACACAGAAATCATCTGGTACATTCAGCAAAAAGTATATTTAAACTGTAATTGATGATCACATATAGCTTACCAGTGTTTTTCAAGTTTCTTCCCTCTCTACTGAAACAATCTTCAATATAGGATAACTACTGCCTGGATTGGTTCTTTCTGCAGTATAACATAGTCATGTTCTCAACCAATGACTGGTGACCTCAAAACAGGAAAAAAGAAACTACAGAGCAAACACAACTCTTCTTCATCACAACTCTTCTTCATCATCTGCTTTTGCATGCTTTATACTTCACTGCCATTCATCTTCTCAATAAAACACTCGTTTCCCCCATTAGACCTCCCTACGAGGCCTAAGACTTCTGACAAATACTCAGCACAGGTTTCATCCAAGCTATCACTTCACTTTTTACCCCAATATCAATATAATTAAATTTGCATTCAAATATGAAAACTTATTTTCTCTACCCCAAGAAATGAAAACAACTTTTTCAGTCATCATCAGGTACAGATTCTGTAGCTCCAAGAAAATCAAATGATACACAAAAGATTAATAAATGATATTCTTACATATATCACGGAAAGATGAAAATAGTACAGCTTCACACTGTGCAGCATAAAATTTATAGGCATATACAATCTTATTACAAAATCCTTCCCTTCAGCTTTTTCTCCACATTACCATTATTCAACTGATATTACGTTTGTTCTCTCTGGCAGGCAACTTCAGTACAGGGACTGTGTGTAGTAGATGACATAGGCACATGCTAATGACAAATTGATTTGTGTTTCTCCTATCAACTATTTTAGCAGGCAATTAAGAGACGTTCACTCACACTTAATGTAGATTTTCTTTCTTTTTCTAATAATTTTTCAGTTAATAGGAACTATGAAATTTTTTTTTTTTTTCAAAACAAAATGCAACCAGCTTCATTCACCTATCACAGATGAGCCCTCCACACAAAATTCTGCATTCAATACAGGATGTGGTGATTTGCATTGATTTCTTCCAAGTTGCCAAGTTGCTTTATTGAAGAAACAAGTCTGATAAGACTTTACTTGAATAGAAGAGAGAAAAAAAAGAGAAATCAGTTCACAAAGAGCTGCTATAAATAGCTGTTAATCAACATAGCCTACATTACTGCTAAACACCCAGAGACTCTTAAACAGCATTAATTTCACTTTTGCTCATCTGTTCTGAGATTTTTTCCATACTTGGTAAAGCACATGCATCCCCACTGGATTTTAATGGATGATACTTCACTTTGAAGTAAACTCTGCAAACCAGCAGAAATCCCTGGTGTTCAGCCAGGAAGGGACGGAGGCACAGGTTAACAATCTGTCATTGTTCTGTACAGGAATGATTCTGTACACAGGAGCACTCCCAATATTCAGCAGCTACAGCCCCTTCCAAAGACAATCCCAGCTTTGCTAAGTGATGGTGCTAGTTATTTTTAACACTGGTGTTCTTAATCCTCATCCAGTGACTCTCAATTTACCCTTCTAATGTGGTTACAGAATTAGAGCTAATCCTAAACTGCAAGCAGCAGTATACAGGACAAAAGAGAACTTAAAAATCAGGATAGGCTCTGGATTCATCATTTGACATACTGACACAATGAATAGCCATCTTTTAATCCCTAATTCTCCAACTCTTTCAGCTAAACACTACTTATGAGCCTAGCTGTAAATTGGATTAAAGCCAATAAAGGCCAACAGCAATTTTGTCACTATCTGTCCCAGAAACGCAGGCTTGTATTAAACACTTATACTTCTGCTGATTTAAATGCCCTTTTTCCTTCATACAAACATTAAATTTCTGTCAGCTACAGAACTTCTCCAGTATATTTTTCCTATGTTAGTTTGCAGTAACTCTTGCTCAGATTTCTCAGTCATCAGACAGCAGTAATTATGCCTTCTTTGGCTTTCTTACCCGTTATGTATCTAATTAGGGGAAAGAAAGAACTCAAAAAGCATCATTTTACAAATAAACCATCAAAATCCCCAGTACTTCCATGTTCCTCACCTCATGGACAGCATACAGAATTGTTATTGTAAATACACACCACTTTCAATCAGTTTCTGACTTTTCCAGTAGACTTTTACTGCATGTAGTTAACACTATACACAATGCTAGAAAAATCACTTTTTAACCACTCAAATTAAGTACAATAATTTGATAAAACATTTTTTAAAGTGCATAATTAAGAGGAAAACTTTTATTCAATTTTTACTTGGAAACAGATTTTCAATGCTTTGTTCTTTCCTTTTCTCAGCTGATCACGAAGCAGGGCTGTCATTACAAGATAACCCAAATCAATATTCACCAGCATCTGCAGCTTTACTAACATTATTTAGCGTTAAGAAACTAGCATGAACACCTTATCTGTAGAAAATAAAGCCTTCTGCTTCCCTAAGCAACAAAGGTGGCTGGAGAGATGCCTAGGAAACAAACCCTAATAATTGGGAAGGTCGCACAAAAGGACAAAAAAAGGTCAAATGCTTCCCTTCAAAGTGTAATTCCTCAGTATTATTTAAATACTTATCTAAAGTATTATCTGATTACTTTTATGTTTGTTCCCTCCCCATCGTGCATTTTCTTTTTTCTTAACAGGATAACAATGGACTACACAAGGGAAGGTCACCTACTGATAGTCAGACATTGAAAACATTTTAACTACAGAAGCCAAATGCCTGAGGAAACAAGCTAAAACGAAAAGGAAATAGGGCGAGCGCATTTTGAGGAATTAAAAAAATTAAAGTATGCTGCTCGATAAAATAAATGTTTTGAATTAACTTTATTATCACAATAGTAATTCACACCGCCTGTGCCGGTAGCCACGCAATTCCCGCTCCAATCACGGCACGGCCGTGCGGTGCCCACGCTCACAGCCCGCGCAGCAGTCGGATATCCGCACGCCGCCGCCGTTCAGGCGCTCCCCGCACGCCCCCGGCCCGGTCCCCGCGGCCGGACTGCACGGAGCCTGCTGGCGCTCCCTCTGCCGGCCGGCTGCCATCAACACGGGTTGCCCAGCAACCTGAGACTTTACTCGGGAAAACAGAGGCCTCTCCCTAGAGATCACTGCCGATGTATCCCGAATTTCGGCCTGCTCTGCTCGCCTCAGGTCTCCCGACTCGAGTCCGCAGCATGTCAACTGCTGCCCGCCTTCCTCACGTGCCCGGAAAGCTCCAGGCAGAAGCTGCTTGCTTAATGCTTAAACGCCAATTCCTTAATTCCTCTGTACGCTGACATCAAAACCATCCCATCCTATAGTGAGGAAATGAAGTCTGCTTGGAAAGAACGAGAGAGAGTCAGAAGCAATCTGACTGGGAGCCTGCCTGCAGTGACAGCACAGGCACACGGCCTCCAACTGGATGCATGCCATCCTGAGTCATGCACAGCTGGTGTTTGCTCACTAAAATACTCTGTTCATAAACAAGCAATCTCTATCCCATTATTGCTGGCACCTATTAATTCAACTTGTTTCTACTATAATAAATCGGCCCCAGCCAGGCAGCTTTCATAAATAGTCATTCTAGTCTGAATATGAATCATCCTGGCACAAAATCCTAAATTCTTCTCAAGTAGGGGAGTCCAACTGACTGCTGGTACACCAAAGAACTCAAAAAAAAAAAAAATTCAGCTGTCTAACTAAGCAAGCAATTAAAACTTTTAACCCTGTGTTCTATTTTTAAGTTATTTAGTAACACAAAGAGAAAACTGCGTGGATTTTTAGATCTTGGTACAGGCAAAAAAGCTTAGACAATTGTTAACTAATCCATCTACAACAGGTAACCTGGGCTACCAAAGTCTAATAAACTTGAAAAGGATCCTGCCTGTTTCCCTGGCCTTGCACCAAAAACTGAGGAAACACAAAGAAAAAAAAATCCCACAACAAAACAACCAGTCTTGGGCACAGTATCTAAATAACTGAATGAAATCCTATCTTAAGTTATTCTGAAACCATGGGGGTAAAAACACCACCAGAAACTGAAGACCTGAATTCATGAACATTAATCCCAGTTCTGTCGACAACACAGGCCAGTGATGATGTCCAAGGCTCTGCTGATTCTTTAATACTGCAGCCTATCATTGTAAAAGCTGAGAAAGCTTCCCCGTGAAAAAATAAGCTTATTTATAGAAAGAGCAGTTCCTTTTCTCTCTGACTGCAGAAAGCAGACTTTTAAGAGAAGATGGAAGGAAGCTTTCTTTTATCAAGAGGACAAGAAATTCCTTTATGCTTTGATTGTTAATCTGTTTCCAGCTTATGACACTATCAAACAACAATACAGTGTCAAAGCCATTACAGAAAGCAGCAAGAACCTACTCTAATCCAATCTCCTCTGAAAGCATCTTCCACAGATCTCTCTCACCAGAAAACAGCTGTTCTCAATACCCTGTGACCTGTATAATCTTAGAAAAAGAACACTTGAAAGATCAGGAGACAACAGGTCTTATTGTCATTTAGCTCCAATACACTACTTGCTTTGAAAACTTAGTTATAAACACAAAATTTGTAACAGACTGTATATAATGAAGAAGGAAAGCACAAACCTTTATGGTCATGGTGACCTTTCTTTATAAGTCCTTTCTTTTCTGCTTTAAACAGTACATCAAGATCAACCATCAGTTTCTACAAATTTGCCTTTTGCTTATAAAAAACTTACGCACTGTAATGAATTTGCAGGAGGCTGCTGATGCTCTGATTTACTAACTGAATCACAAGTGAAAACACCAGCATATTGATGTCCAAGGGTTAAACGTAAACATGATGTATACCGTCATTTTATTGTAAAGATACCAATGCGTAAACAAAACACGGCTGAGTTTATTCAGATCAACTTAGCTTCTCATTTTGTAACCACACCAGTGCACAATTTCACCATGTTGGCAGCTTGTTAGCTTGTGACTGACAGTTCACACCAGACACAGAATCTCACCTGCTCCTTCATCAACATCTGCCAGCCTCCAGCCTTCAATTTTCTATTACCACATAACATCAGAAATGACTAGTACCATTTCACATTTACCAAACTTTCTTGCCTCAGTTTCATTTAGAATTATTTCTCCATCCCTAATTTGCCAAATAAGCCCAGTAACAACCTCTTGTATCATCTGATGACAGTCTTTTTATTTATGTGTTTTACAAGCATTTAGAGAGCTACTGAAGTGGTGCATCACGTCAGTACGTTTAAAGCCAGATGTTCAAGCCCTAACAAAAGGGTTCAATCCCATAACTTATGCATGCCAGAATTACTAAGAGATGTTCTATCTAAATTCACATAATGCACAAAGCTGCATGCATGAGCAATATCAGACACAATCCTAAAAACACTTAAGCTGGTTTGGAAAGTTTCCGTGCAATTAGTTGACATGGTTTCCATGGAGCTACTCAAGGACCATGCTACAGCTCAGAACTACTTGCAGGATCACATTCATTTTGGAAAAGTATTACAGCAAATGTCATGTTTTAAAGTTAATTAGAAAGAACCATTCAAGCAGTTTTGCTTTTCAAGATAGTAGACTTTCCTCCAAAATCAAATTACTCCAGCAGCTTATTTAAAACACAATTAAAAACTGTGAAATATCAAGATCACATGCCGTTACAAACAGTATGTATCTCATATAACAGCTTTAGCACTCACTTCTTATCAAGTATGATTGGTGTTACAGAAATAAATATATATTTTATAAATTGCTATAAGTGTACAGAGAGCATGCAAGCTTCACTCCTATCTTATTTTACTCATCCTTCACAAGACAAGAAGATACTACATTTACCAGGTCAAAGTACATAAGACCACTTTGTTTTATACTGCTCTGTAAGCACTGTTTTCAATGATAGCTGACATAATGAAATACTTTCCAGAAGTCTTTTGAGAATTCAACCAAATAACCAATTAAAGTTGACTGTGATGGAATTCCCAGGCAATTCTGAATACACATTCCTAGATAATTTTAATAGTAGTGCATCACCTGAAAGAGATGCTTCCTCACACATCTTTCTTGGCCTTTGCATAACAATTATCAGTAAATCTGAAGTTCCAGCTTCACTGAAAACCTCTGCAAGATCCTATTCTTATGGGTACACTTATTCTGAACTTATTAGCTATTTTGGAATCGATGTTTCACGAATTCTATACTTGCATTACACACCCTTTCATACAAACTTGCTTCTCAGCTTATGTATGTAGTATGCAGCAATAAACATATACAGTGGAACTATTCCCATTTTATAGCAGAAGGGGAACATAATGAAGACCCATTATGTTTAACAAATAAATGGTTTCCACTGTCTAACAGTTAACCATTTGAGTTCTCCAATACCAAATTGGGCAATTATAGATTTTTTTGAGTGAAAATATATTTCTAAGCTTTAGGGAAGATGCATAGCTTCTTTTTTTCCCCTCAGCCCTTTAATTTCTCCTGGAAAAGTGAATCTTCACAGCTACAAATGCTTTGGATACCAACGAGTAGTCATTCATATTTTTTCCAAGTCAGTGCTCTGAAGTGATAGAAATCAATTATTTATTATGCATCTCCAGCCTACACAAACAACCTTCTGTATGTCTACACATTCTTGCAGAACTGCAGTTGCAAGCAGAGACACACAACAGAAAGGCTACAACCAAACACAGATGAAGGATGAGCTGAGTCACCCACAGTGCTGATACAAACTAATTTACATAAGCTTAAATGTCCACATAAAAAAAATAAAGAAATTAAGAAATTAACTGCCAGACAATTTATGTGACCACCCCCAGCCGTAACCATTTCATTTATGACTAATGCACTTGTTTAACATTAAGGCTGACAATTAGATGTACACCTACCGAATCATTTGCTGCTAGGGCGAGGGCTATATTTACTGCAAAGAAGAGAAGAAAAAGATTAACTGTAAGAGGATTCACTTCCTAAATATTAAGAACATTATCATTTCTAACAAGTGAAAACATTAGATAAAACACCACACTTGCTTAATAAATGCACTCATCATCTCAGTTCTCAGCTTCTAACATCACTAAAGTATTAGTAGTTTTAAGAGTCAGCAGTGCCTACTTTTCAATCAGAAGCTAATATTCACATTACTGTGCAAAAAAAAAAGCTCTAAATTTCTACAGGACAATGAGAAATAAAGTTACAATCCCAGCATTTAGCTGAAGGATAACATTAAGAAAAGTATCTGTTGACTTTCAGAACCAGACATAACTATAAATATAAAATACCACAGCATTCCACAGTCTCCAACAAACTTTTAACACTAGAGCTCAGATAAGCATTGCATTAACTATTAAATTGCAGTGGCCAGAAATACGTTCATAAACCTTCTTTGATTTCTCATGATATATTAAAATAGACATTTTTGGGAAGAAGTTGCAATTCTGCTTTTTGCTCAACTTGTTTGCAACAAAACAATGTCTCACCTACTCTGAAAGCATCTGTAGCAACTAAACAAACAAAAAAAAAACAGGAAGAAGAAATTAATTTATCCCTTAGTTTGTTTAGAGCTGTTTGCAGCATTTCCATCAATACTTGTGTAAAAAGCATGGTAGAAATGGCATCCTTCAATGGTTTACCAGCTTCAGCTATACTAGAAGATCTAGAAACTTCAGCATAAAGTGTATGTGTCATATTCCAAACAGTAACATTACAACAAACAAAAACCCTCACACCTTCCTTAGACAAAATCTTTTGCCTTCTTTACACATTACTGTATTTCAGCCTACAAACTATCTTAAGAAAGATCAACTGCCATCAGCCTTGTTCTACTGAAAGAGTATAAACAAGTTGGGAAGACATTATCAGCTTAAAGCATTTAGCATGGAGAGTGGCAAGTTCTGTTAAAATAGTGAGAAGGTTAACAAGGAAAATTATACAGCTCTCCCTCAGACGCATATAGGCACTGTTTACTCCTAAGCTGATATACAGATTCTGTTCTTCATTTTGCTAGTTAAATTGATGCATGATCAACTATTCCCTTAACCAAGCAGAGAGAATTAATCCTGTGCAACTTGGAGCCTGACCTACAAATCAAAGATAAGGAGAAAAACATGCAAACAGTGATTAAACAAATAAATAAACTGCAGATCACGTTTTAAAAAGCACAAGGGAAGAAGTAAGTTGCTCAGCATACTTCTTTAATATTCCTGTCACTTCAGTCTATCTTCTTCCCATGCAATCATAATGTGAAAATTAAAGCATGACTCACAATGCATCTTCAATAACAGATATTTGACTACTGAAGGGAAAGAAGAATGACAGTGTGTATGGGAACTGCTGAATCACGGCCTGAACCATTGATTCATCACCTGAGGTGAGCACTGAGTCAGCTGCATAAGCACAGGTGAAGACAATTCACCTGTGTGACCAGGAGTGGAGTCCAGCTCCACCTCTCCTAAACCCTGTTTTAGTTCTGACCACCACTGGAGAAGGATCTCTTTTTTAGAGAATACTCCATTGGAGTTTCCTATCACGAGCCTAGGATATGGGTGAGCATTTTTCCCCTTTATTTCAATTGTCTTGTTTCCATCACAATAATCTGTCTTACTGTACCATCTATAAAATATCGTGGCTGTAATACAATTTGGTATTACTCATTCTTCTAACGTTGCACCTTACAAAGTGGAAATAATGTACTGGGAAAGCTTGAGTTTATTAGCTGCATTTCTAACTAGATGCAATATACTGTCTTGAATCCCAGCTGATTGTTGTACACAGTTGTCTCTGTATAACTATCAGTTCCAAGAAGGTTTACAAACACAGTGCAAGACCCTAATTCTAACCTGACCCTAAATATTAACATGGCCCCTCACAATAAGCTTCCAACATGATCAGTACTGTAAAACATTAAGGCATATACATATTCAACAAGTCCAATACTTGTCACCACCACCTCTAGCCTTCATAGGATGCTACAAATAAATTCGCCATGCTACCTCTAACCCAGGCTAAACCAGCCAGTATCATGGAGGAAGCACAAAGAGGTCAGAATTAGTCATCTCGATATCAGTATGAGTCTGGGATGGCTTACTAGCTTGCACTTTTAAATTTCAAATCCAAATCTCTTATTATCATCTCTTGACTGAAGACGAAACTTATGTCCAGGTGGGACATGTGAATAGATGGATTTTGGCTACAACCCTGAAAAGATTAATACATCCTACCTGCAGAATAAAAATATACAAAAGAAAAAAAAAAAGACTGGAAGCCATTTCACTATGTCTTGACTTCATCAGTTCTCCTGAACAACAATGAAAAATCTTAGCTTAATACCTTTTGCTGGAAATGACTGAAGAAAACCAAGGTAAATTATCTATAGTTTTATTTTCTACAAACTGCAGGAATAGCAAAATGGGAGTCAGAACACCATCCCATGTTTACACAGTTGAAAATACTAAGAATTTCAGAAATAAGAAACTTCTTTCAAGCCCACACTCTTAATTCTTCTCATACCAGAATCAGTTCTGGGAAGCTGCACTGAGAGTGAGGAAATATAATTAAATTAAAAAAAAAAAAAAAGAACTCAACAGGAAACAAATACAGGAAACTGGAATCAAACAACAACAACAAAATCTCATACTGGACAAAAAAAGATAAAGCAATAACAACAAAATCTCATACTGGACAAAAAAAGATAAAGCAATCTAAGTATTTAAACACATATTGAAAAATATTTTTCCTATAAAACAATTTTTTCTTTTAATCAGAGACTACACTGATTTCAGAAGTGCTAGAAGCAACTAAGAATATAATACAAAAGCTATATGCTGTTGTGTATAGCAACAGACAGAAAGAATTGCACAACAGAAACACAAATAGAAATTAAAGAATGGCCATGACAAACTCAACCCCAATACGTATCCACTCAATCTGGAAGGGAGATCTGGAACAACTGGAATAAAAACCCACAGGGAGAAAGAACACTAGCAGCCTTGACACTCCTTCAGAGGAATGCAGATAATAAGACTGATGATATTTTCTGTGGTGCTTTAAGAGCTATATATACAACTTCTAATTACCAATTACCATCCTCCTTTCCTTCTCAGTCAGGGAAACGGTAACCAAATGTATTTCCTACAAGCCTCTACTACTTTCTTCCATACAAATTATTTTAATTAATTGTTCATCTGAAAAATTCAATGTGTTCTTATTTTAATCATCAAGAAACTAATTTTCTCAACAAATTTTCATCCTCTTTCTTCTCAACATTATAAATAAAATAAATGCATTCATCAACAAAAGACTGTCCAATGCAGTAACAATTAAATGACTTGTTTACATTTCAGCTCTCTTATTTAATGTCTGGTGAATCCTGATTTATTCTTTTTTGTTTAATGAAGGGGAAAGAAATCCCAGCTGCTTGTTTATACACGTGTTGTGCTTCACGTGCAAATTACATAGACTACATACAGATATGTACAAACTACATACAGACTCCAGTTAGAATTTAAATTAGCACATTTGTTGGTAGATCAGGAGGATATCTTGTTCAGATTATATTTGTGTTTGTAAATCTATGGATTTACAAATAGCTATTCCATTCTTTCATTAAGCAGGAACAATTCACCGACAAATTATAACCATCAAGCTCACATAATTAAGAAATAAAGGAGCTGATTGTTTTGAATGTTTATGTACAGGAGGATATACGTTAAGTATGTACAGACACATGCATTCTATGCATAGGATATTACATATGCATATCCTATGTACAGAAAAAGATACATTCATTACTTCTTTTTCCCTGAAGTGCTATTACAATGGATAAGGTTTGTACGTTCTAGTATTCATATTTATATACGCACACATACATAATTTTGTTTAACTTCAAGCGGATGTTTATGAAACTGCAAATGTATGCAGTACTAGGAATCCACATCACCTTGTTCTACTACCCAGAATTAAAGCTTTTCTGACTTTTGATTCCAAAGCCTAACTGTGCGGGTAAGAAAAGTTGGGAGTTCACAGTGATTAAATAGACTCTCGCTGCTTTGTGCAGCTTATTACTGCTTTTTCACCTTTCATTATGAAAGGTCTTTATGAGTAGTTGAGAAAATTGTCCAGAGACTTGATGTTTAACCTTCTGAACACTAAAATAATGATAAATCCTACTGAGTATGATTTACAGGACACTGCAGTTACACTGGAGATGCTAGCAAAGGAGGAAAAGCATCACCTACACCAGCACATAATCCCCTCCACGTTAGCTTACCCCCAACTCAAAGCAAGCTGCCAAGGACAGGTCTGCACTATTACAAACACATTATTTCTAAGTTGTCTGCTCTACTAGCACCCACTTCAAAACTGGTTCCTCTGCAATAATATGGATTTTCAGTGGCTGCAACATGTCTTCACAGAGGCTGAGGGCTCTGTTAGTGGGACTTGATTACAAGGTAAGGGCACAACAACAATCCAAATATTCCTTGCAAAGTATCGTACAGAATACAAATATCAGATAAAACCTATATATTTTGCACAAAAAGCTTAGTTGCTATGTATATAATACTAGACTGAGGGGGAAGCATGAAAACACTTCCCTGTTGCCTTGAAGTAAAACTTTGTAATCTGCTCGGCATCATGGCCTCCAGCTGAATGCAATTCAAAAACCACACTAACATACAAATATTTACATATCTACTACAAAACAATAAAAATTCAACAAACAGCACAACCGCTTTTTTTTTTTTTGTAAGAAAAAACTTACCTGCTGTCGTTGATTTTCCAACTCCCCCTTTGCCAGAAGCTACGACCAACACTTGTTTAACTCCTTCTATGGGCTTTTGTTTGGGCAGCCCACGTGACAGGATCCGAGAGCGTCTTTCTTGTAGATCCTCATCCCTGGAGCCTGAGAACTAATTAAAAAAGAATGGAACAGAGCAGTTGTGGCATCAACCTGCAGTGTTTCCAGAAAAAGTGAACAAGCACAGACCAACCTGTGCTCTGAGACAACTTTATTACTGCTCCTAAACATCTTTTTGCTCTCCCACTGCAACCTGCCTCTTGCTCAGCATCACTTGAAGGAATGGGGCCTACTCCGCACTGACCTCAGGGGCATTCTGTTTAGACACGCTTAAACATAATCAATCTCAGACCTCAAAAAGGAACCAGGGCTTCCAGTAAAATAAATCATCTGCTAATTTGGAGGCTTTTAAAAATCACATTCAGGTTATTTGCTTTGCAAGATTCTCAGTGGAATCATCAGGGTTAAAAATGAAACCCCCTGACTCCTCTTTTCCCAAACACCTCTGAAGCCGAAGTCAAGGCTGCGTATCAGCTGTTGCGACCTTTAACTTCACCACAATTAATACACACAGCGGCCAGCGGCTGTTCGTATTTTCAGCACTACATCGTCAAAAAGAGAGCAGCAGCATCCCAAGCCACCAGTCACGGAGGCAGGGCGACCCAGGGGCGGCAGACCAGCACAAGAAAAGCAGCACCGAGCGCTGAGCAGCCCGCCAAGCCCCTGCTGCTTTCCTGCAGCGCCCACTCGAGCCACATGGCCACAGCACGCCCCAGGCAGCTCAGGGCAGGCTCGCAGCTCTTCTGTACTCTGCGGACTGCGAGCTCTCTTCCTTCCCTCAGTCCTGCGCCGTTAAAGCCCCACGGTTAACACAGCCACAAACCCAGTTACTGTGGAGGCTACTTCGGAGCAGCCAGGTCTTCGAAGCATATCCGAGAACAGGTCTGATTCCCCCGCCCCGCGGCTCTCCAGGAGCTGTTCCCCTCCCGCACCGCTCCGGAGCCGGTCCGGCAGGCGGCTCCGCCTCACTCACATCAGATCCGGATGACGAAGCAGCGCGTGTCCCGCTGCCCGGAGCGCCCCGCAGCACCGCCATCGCGCCGCGGCCAGAGACGCGTGCGGAGCGCAGCACCCAACGCCAGGCGCCAGCCCCCATCGCCGCCTCCCGCCGGGCGCGCTGTGATGGCGCCGCCGCGGCTCGGCCCGCCCCCTGCGCCGCGCCGCACCGCGCTGCTGCCCCGCTCGCTCGCTCGCTCAGCCTCAGAGCAGCGGCGGCCCACGGAGCTGCTTGGCGCCTTCTCACCGCGAGCGAGCAGGCCGGGGCAGTGCGGGCCCCATGGCTCGTCAGGCGTGGCTGCAAACGGGAAACGAGGAGGCCGCGGCTCTCGCGTCTTTTGACGTGATTTATTCATAACGATCCCATGAACGGCCCCGTTTATCCAGGAGGTAATGCTGAAGTGCCTCAGACCTGGGCACTTTGTGGCCGTTAGTTCTCAATGGTCAAATACAGCATAGATAGTGCCCTTTGTTGGCACCTGCTGTAGTGCGTAATGGATCAGGGGGGTTTAGATCTATTTAAAGTGTTATTGTAATAAACATTGCCCCTTTTTCACATCGAGAATTTTCACCATTCATTAAATGTTATTTTTGCCTTGTATTATTAAAAGCCTTAATCAGGCATTTTGCTCAAAGCCATCATTTTGAAAGGCTTATTCCAGTGCTCAGCTGCCAAATTACTGTGACAAAAACGCAATTTTTTACTCTCCTTTACTTGATGCTCAATCTCTCGTTCTTGTTCTAACAATTTGAGCATATTTTGCACAGCAAGCACAGACACGTGAAGAGGTCAAATAGTTTCCCAGTAACTCACCCTCCGTGAAACCAAAATGCAGAAGAACGCTGACAACCAGTGAGCCATTTAATTCTGAAACTGTATTGTAGATCTCCCTCAAGGGCTTTTTCTTCACTGCCCCAGGAAACTGTGCTACCATTTTCCTTGCAAAAAATTTGCATAATGCATTTTCCTACCTTAAGCAGTTTGAGGCAGTGTTAAAGTGCAGAGCACACACCACGGCCGTGCAGGATCACTGGTAGGCATGCAGAACTGGTTTTCAATATTTTTAATGTATTTTTAATCATTTCTTTTAGCGCTGGTTTGGCAGTAGGAAAGCTACTATGGCGCTAGGCTGTACTGAATATGAAAAGTGGAACTTGGCCGTTAAATTTGCTCTGAAATAAGGAAGACATTTCCAAATACTGCAATTGCTTTTGATTTCTTATTTAAATTTTAACATTGAATGTAGTAGTGTAACTTGTATATGTGATGTCCTTAGAGTCCATACATACCACTAAAACATGAGTCCAGGAAAATGCATCCAGAAATTAACAAAGATCTCACTGCCTGAAGGAAACCACTGATCATCTGTATTTTTTCTGCAAATACTGGATTTTTCAATTGTTCAACAAAATGAAAACCACAATATTTAATGTTTATGCAAATTATAACCTTTTCTGAGGTGTAAGAAAGCATTTTAAAGACTCCAAATTGGTAGTCAACCTGAACACTCAAATGATAAAAATGTAATTGATTTTTGTTTGAAATTAGATTGTCTTGCATTTACATGTATTTTTCCTCCACCCAAAATCAATGAAGGGCATGCAGGTCTATCTAGGAGAGCTTTGCTGACAAATGACTCCAAATTTTAGAAGTAAATTAACATGTGAAAAATGACTTATTAGATAATCAGGTTGATTTGTGTGCAGTAGGGAAACAAGGTATTACCAGGACTGCAATCCTTTCAGTGCTGAAGGAGCCCTGAGTCTCCATTACCATTTCTGGATGCTTGCCTAGTATTAATAATACAGGAGGCTAAGGGCATGCTGCAAACTCCAAGCTCACATGGACTGTTCGTTTTGGTCACAAATTAGGCAAACAATCATGTTAAAGACAGGCTAATAGCACTTCAGTTGTAAATACACGGTGTAAAATGTTCCTCACAGCTTTGGGGTCGTTTCAGCTCTGGAGCCTTTGTAGTAGAGGTTTGCTGTAGCACATTTAAGATAAAGACTAAAATGTGTTTTCTTTTCTATGATGTCCACATAGTGCTAATTACTTGGCTCATAAAGAAAGGAAGTCTAAGGTAAGTAATTTTGAGGCAAGTTATCAAAGCTCACACAATGTTGTATAATTAAGAAATATAGCTGAATATATTAAATGATTAGATAATTCTCTATATAAGCTACGAGGTCCTAAAAAGAAGTTATGGAAGTTGTTGAACTTCTGGAGAAGCAGGAAAAGCAATTCTTGCAATTCTCTTTTAAATCTGCTTCCATCCAAGCCCAAGAATATGGTAAAGCAAGCAGAGCACCTGGGGTTATTTCATTCCCTTTTTGTCATGCTACCTTAACCCAGAGCAGTTGTTGCCAAGCATTTTTATAAAGCAAAGCCTAGTTTGAAATAAATGGGAATCTTCTTCATCTGCTTGTGCTGTCATCCAACAGCTGCTGGTGCAGAATCCCTTGCTGTTCTGTGTATGTTTCCGAGCCTTGGGCTCATTACTGGAGGCTCATGGCTCAGCCCTCAGAATAGCTGTCACCTCCTCCCTTCAGAAGCTCTAAAACCAAGCTGCAGCTCAGCTGCCCTTTCATCACTTCCAGGCTCTCTAGCATCCTCCCTTGGAGTTGATGAGGCAAAGTGGATCAAGCTGCTTAAAAAAAGAAAAAAATACCAAAACAAAAACAAAACCCAAAACAAACCCAAAAACTGAAAACAAAAAAGAGGTGCAGGTTCGTTGTGTGCTCATTGCTGTGCTCCTCATAGAAGTTACATCAACTTCCTGCTTCAATTTATTTAATAGCAAGTCATGGGATCTTGTCCAGTCTTGGCAGGTTTGAGGATCCTCCTTTGTTGTGGTTTTATAACATGTTACCAGTATTCCACATCATCACATCACATAGTTCACTGGCAGTCTCAGAAGAGATGTACTACAGCACCTAGAAAACTTCGCTGTTCTGTTCCCATTTTCCAGTCGGTGCAAAAGATAAAACTGACTGAAAGTCACAAGACTTTCTCTCTTTGCCCCCTGGGGGATCAGAGTAAGAACCTCAGTTTTCAGAAACTCTCCTTTTATTGATTTATTAGCTTCAATACCAAATAACTTGCATTTCTGCTACTATAATTAGTAAATTCATTTCCCTCTAAGATCATTGCTGCTGTTTGTTGTTTTGTTTTTTTTCTTTCCCCTTTCTGTTCCTTTCCCCTTCAATCTTTTTTTTTTGGGGGGGGGCTGGTGGGCCTGTGGGCCTACTGTCCCCCTGACACAGATAGAAAGATTAGAGATAACCATGACATCCTTGTGTCTCACACTATTGCCCTTGTTTCATTCATTAGAATTTCACTTCTTGCTTCATCTTCCTTACTTCAGGTTAATATTGTGTACTATATTAAGTCACATCACAGTAAAGAACACAGCTGATACTACAGCAATGTTTCCAGCCTTAAGCAAGTAATGCAGAAAAAAGATCTGTGTTGTTCAATATGCCCTTCAGTAACAAAGGTACACAAGATAGATACGTTCATGTGAGGAATATATAACTAACTCAATTTAATAGTCTTTTTGTACTTAAAAACAAAAGCTTTAATTTTTCTTTCAAAAAAAAAAAAAAAAACCCTTTCCTATTCTTTGCCATATGTGTTACAATCACTGAAGGAAGAGTGGAATTACCACCCCTTGCATTGGCACAGATAAATTGTAATTCCAGTGGCAGAAGGATCTTTTTTGTATTTGACATCATACAGATGCAGAATTAAGATCTTCACTGCCCTAAAATCTCCAGTAAGCCATTTCACAGCACAGGTTTGAGTAATAATGGCATTCAGGCACAATTTCAATTTGTGAAATCATTTTAATCCTGTTCTTCATTCATTTGCTCAGTAATGAACTTACATTTTACAGGAAGCGTTTCTGTTAGCATCAGAACCTGGAGCATAAATGAGTTTTGTATAGCAAATTAATCTAATTTGAACAATGCGGCTAATTGAGAAATTACACCAACTTTTAGTGGGTATCATATTTACTAATTATTTTTAAAATCTGTCTCACACTCCAAACCAATTCAGTTTTGCTCTGTGGCCATTAAATACTTTTCTTGTAAATCCTAGCACATTAGCAGTGCAAGACATAACCAAAGGGAACTGATGTTCTTTGAGTGTACACTATATTACGTATACTCACACAATTGTGCCAGCAACAACCTCATCCAGATTGGCCCTTGCATGCCAAAACAATCTTGCTGAAAATGTGATCCAAAAGTACTTATGAGCACTACATATAGAATTGACAGTCCAAAATTGTGAAGACAAAAGGGCAGATTCTCAAAATGCTTATTTATTTCTCCAGTCAATCCACTGCTATGAAGAAAAGAACTCTTCTTCATGGTTTTAGATTGAGCCAGAGCCATGAGTTTAATCTAAAGTTCCTGATCTCTAATCTTCTATGCTAAAGAAAAAAAGTGCCAATTTTTTTAGTGCCAGATTATGCTAACATCTAAAGCCAAACAGTGGGTTTCTTTAGGCAGAACAGAGGACAATGGACATGTTTATAACCACTTTTATATAAAGCATAAGCCAAGGAAAATACAGGCTAGAATAGAGTACCTTTGAAGTCTAACAAAGACAAGAAGCTGAGCAAGTTCGTCCCGGTTCAGAAAATAAACTTTTGTTTTCTTTTCCATCCCAGCTCTCTGAGCATGAAGAAAAGGGGGACTCAGTTAACAGCTTCCAACAACAAAGTAGCTGTGTAATCCCTCAGGTATACAGTTTTCTAGTGAATCATGCATTAATGCTCTTGGCCAATTGGTATCAAAACTAAGATCTAAAAAGCAACTCTCAAAGAAATGTAATTTATATTCTTCTGATTACTGCTACTAGAGGACTGCACTCTACCCTTTAAAATACCAATTTAATCAAACATTGAAGCGAGAAAATATTATAGGAAAATACAAAATTGTTTTTTGACAGAGTGATTGTTTAATTCACTGCTTGGCTTATTAACTCACACTTAAGACTTCAGAAAGCCATTTCAGGAAAGGAACTTTCATTGGCTCTGTCTTGCTCTGTCACCGACTGAGTCATGGTCATATCTGCAGTCATGGATAATGGGTATTTACAGGATAGCAATGTCAATTATTTAATTCCATTTTCTTTTCTTAGGCACTTAACATTAGGTGCATATTAACATCACTCTGCATGATAGTTTTCTAACACTAATCATCAGAATTTTTACTATATTTTAAACTAAGCATTTTGCATTTTTGTCCCATATGTGGGTAACTACACATGGATCCAATGGCAGAGCAGGCAGACCACTAAAATGTCTATTATTACAGATGTTATCACTGTCCCTAACACATTTAACATTCTGTCCATTACAGTACTTAGACTTCATTTATCTGAGTTGCTTTCAAAATGTAGCAAGCAATATCCTCTGATAGTATATTTTAAATTACATTATGCAATCTGACCTTTTGGAATGGAACATCTTTCCTTTTTTCTCTCTTGTATCTAAGAATATTGCAAAAATAGTGTTTGTCCTAGAGACAGGGTTTCACCATGTCTGGTTCCACTGAATCAACAGCATCCTATCTCGTATCCTAGTGATCTCCCATATACAAGATTAATTTAGACCAATAGTAGTAGACTAGGGAAGAAACAGGCTGCTGTGGTAATCGGGAGTTAAAATCCTATCATAAGTAGCCTATCATATAAATAAAAAAAACTTTTTTTTTCTTTAGTAGAGCAAATGCTGAAAGATTATTTAATTACTAATGATATGCATACACGTGTGTATAGTACATTAAAGCTTGTCTATGGGGGCTCAGTACAGTAGAGAGAGAGGATGAAAGAATCCTACCTGCTGAATCAGGATAGAATTTTTTTTTTTTATCTGCAAGTTAACACTAGCCAAAAGTGTAAGAACCACTAAAAGCAGAGATGAATTAGTGTCCAAGGGTATTTCTTGCAGTTGATGAACTTCCTAGAACATTTACCTGAGGCTGAGCTGAGTTGTTCTCTAAGCTTTAGAATAGATGTTTTAGCTACAGTTGGAGAAAACGCACATTTTATCCATGGGCATCCAAACAAAGTTGTTTTAATCTGGACATGAATCTCACTCAGACTGTCACTTCAAAGACTATTATTTTTTCCCCTAAAGAGAACAGAGTACCCAGGGAAAAATTAAATACCTTTAACTGATAGTAAAATATCCCAAGTTATAGACTAATTGTTTTACCCACTTATTCATATAACCCTCCATCACTTTCAAAAATTCTGTGAAATATTTTTTCCAAAAAGAGTTTTTTAACTAATACAATTTTTTCCATCCTGTCAGAACATCAAATATTGAAGATAAAGTGCTTTCTTTCCACCCTGTAGCAGCTATTTAACATTTACTGTAAAGAAAATGTGAGTCTTTAGCAGCTTAATAAAAATAAAATCAAAGATTATCTGAAAAATATTTTTTATCATGGCAGTGCTTTTGAGGTATCAAATTGTAAAGAAAACATCTCACTCTCAATGAGTACAGAAAAACACACTGAAAAAATCTTTGCTTAAAAAAAGTGTTAAAATTAAATATTAAAAAAAACAACTCATGACACTGGAAGTTCTTTGAAATACCTTAAGCTGTACTGGAAGTAATAGCAGGAAGTCACATTATTTCTTGACACATGGTCTATTATCTTACTTAATGAATACCCATTAGAATTTACAGTCCTGTATTATTTATCTCACTGCATTAAACATCTGCTTTTTTTTTTCCCATGAGACCTGAGAGAAAACAAGATCATGTGCTTCTTCTGGTGGCTAAAATCACGGACAGATTATATATAGTACTGCATTAACAGAAACAAAAATTAAAGGACTGACTGTACGTAAGAGTCCTACAGTTGCTCCAGCTGTCTTTTGTTTGCTTTTAGTGGGATGAGTTCCCAAAATATAAATTTTAAAACAAGCTTATAGATCAACATTACTGCAATGCAGTGTTATGGCAAAAAGAAATACCCATTTTGTGTTGTAACACAATGATCTTACACTGAAGAGAATTCATTGCCAAAATTTACCAAAGCTCAGTAAGCTGAGCAGGGTTGACAATCTTGAACAACATTGCAAAAGAGGTTGAGTTTGGGGAAACAACAGCTTCAGAAACTGATGAATTACAAACCAAGCTTATCATTTTTACCTTCTTTGAATTTCCAGTTTTATCATGACATATAGCACATACAACTTAGGATGACTTCAGAAGTTTGCTATTCAGAGAACTTCCTAATGACCTATCATTTGTACTAAGGTCAGCATGCCTGAGGAAAAGAAAAATGACAGGAGCTGTGGCTAAAGGAGAAAACTTTTGGCCCAAAGCTGCAATAAGAGATTTGCTTGAAAGCAGTCTATTTCATTAAAAAAAAATGCAGCCTGATTATTTCTGCATGCTTGACAGTGACTAGAGGCAAGGAGGCCGTCAGGTATATAGAGAATAATAAATGACCTTTCATGGTGTGTGTCAAAGGAATGGAAAGAACAGAATGGAAAGAACAGTGTCTCAATTCATGTACATTTTTTAGTAAAAACATGAGACTTTATGCCATCACTGAGATCTTTGCATATGGCATCTACTGAAAATAGAGAAAATTCTAGTTCCAGCACCTAGAAAATGCTTTTTTTTTCTATAGAAGTATCCTTGCACTATTATCAAACATTCTCACTGAAAACGAAAGCAATTGGATTAATTTCTAGGAAGCACACCCCTGTAGTCTGTTGTTTTGTTTTATTTATTTTGTAAGAAAAAGTACTGCATTGCTCCTAACCAGTGTGAAGTGTTACAATTAGACCCTATGGTACACATCCTAAGTAGGTTACTGTTACTGCTCTGTATTCTGCTCCAGTGGAATCAACAGAATTTATTAAAATTAACATGTGTTGGTCACGCAGAGGCAAATGGTTGGTGCAGCAGACACTCAAGCAGGGAATAGTACAGCAGTTAGATGTCACAAGCACATGAACCTGCTTGGAACTTGTAGAGAAAGAAACTGTAACTAATAGTCTTCCTGCTTGTAGAGAAAGAAACTAATAGTCTTCCTGCTTCCTTAAGGCAGTCATGGTAAGCAATCAGATCACATGCCATATTTTCATTAAAATTTTTATTATAGCACATTTCAATACCTGTTGCATAACCGTAGAAAAAAACACTATTGAATATCAATAGCTGACTGTTTCATTTTTCTACATAAACACAAAGTCAACTGGAAATAATTTTGACATATTTGGGGACATTGTATAGTACTGTTGAAAGTAGTGCTAAAGAAACCATGACCTTCCTCAAAGCTGTGAAGCAAACCAAAATGATAAGAATAAAGCCAGTCTTCCTCTCAACCATCTTCCCTCAGAACTTGGCCAAGTTTCTTTTAGAGACTAAAGAGATCCTGCAACTCTTCTGAGGAAGAGTTGATGACACTCTTCACCTTACATCTTCTCTCAGAGAGCCACTTCCAGTAGCTTTTTACACCAGCATTGCACAACACTTAGGGTCTTCAAGTGAAAACAGTTATTCTACATGGCTTCTGCTGCTTGACAAGCAGTGGGGTAAGTCTTCATGCTGCCTCCCCATTCTACACTTTTAAATACCTCTGGTTTGGAAGGGAGACATTCTTGACCTTAATGTCTTGACAGTGACTTGAATATGAGACAAAATAGTGTTAAATACAGTAATCACAATATGACTGTTACTTAGACAGCAGAACGATTTGAACTTCAGTACCTAATCCTCTATGCACATGCTCCTTTTCTGCTGTCTTTTATCTGTCAGACAAATGCATTAACTCAGTATTAGCCTACCATTTCTGAAGCTGTTAAAAAAAATCTTAATCCAAATAGACTGAGAAACAGGTTACCAAAAAAACAAACACTTCCGTAAACAAACAGATATCACCTCATGGATAGCATAAGCAGGCTAGACAACTCGAAACAATGAACAAAATAAACTGAATGCAAAGGACAAAGAACAGAAAGCAACTTGACTCAGCTCAGAAGATTGTAAACAACACTTTAAAAACAACAAAATAATCCCTTCTTATTCCGTGCTATCACATCATTTTAACCCTCTCAAGCTAAAGATTCACACCACTATTTTTTGCCTGTTCTCAGCAGGATTGATTTGCTGTTTCAGCATGGTCACTTAAAAATGTGATTTACAAATTAAACAATTTTACAGAAAATAACCCAAAATACTTTGCATCTTATGTGATGAAGATTTGCCACGTAATTGCAGCAAATTGCATTTTCCTGATCACCTTTGGTGATGGAAGAGCCTCCTAGCAACTTGCAATAGTAACCAGAGTCCATTAGCTCTGTCACAGTGCTCCAGGCAGTCGTGGTGTTTACTAAATGTTTTAATTCTGTGATTGTTAATTAAATGTTTTCAAGTGATTTAAGCAAATAGTCTTTCCCTACACAGGACCTGCTAGGTTCCTTTTATTTTTTCCCCTCCGTACACATGGGAAGAGAGTTCCACACTGGACAATATAGAAAATGTCCTATTCAAATATAATTCCCTTGACACTCTACACCCTTTCAGTTGCATCTGTCACACAAGAAGTAATTTTATCAATATACAAGCTAATGTATCAATCTATTTTGTATCTTTGTTATGTAAGTGCTAGGCTGCAACTTTGTACTGTTTCTCTTCAAGACAGATGATGCTACCTAGGGGCACTTTGTTGATGTGACAGCTGCTTGAAAAACCTTAGATCAATGCTTCAGACACCACAGACAGGGGAATAACTTCCAAGATGCATCTTGTCCCTTCAGTATTACAGTCAAATACATCTCCTGCCAAGTGACGTACAACACCAAAGTTATTGCTGCTAACAAAAAAAAAAACACCTCATCCCTAGGGAAGACTTCAAAACAATCTGATATCACTTAGGTTCTGAAAGACCATTTCATTCTTTGATAAAGAAGAGAAGCCTGAGTACCAGCAGAGACAGAGCCCCAGCATCCACCCCTCTCCACAAAAGGGGACACTCCATTAAATGCACATGAAATATACATGACCATTCAAACTAAGGAAAAATGCATGTACACTATGTTTGTGAGAAGTGGTTCATGCTGCCATCTGTCCCTCTTTAAAAGAACTGATGTGAAAATAACAAAAAGCATCTTCTGGATACAGTCAGTTTCCAAATACTGACTCTTTACTGCAGGGTCAGGAAGTGGAGAATATGCAATAAATATTTTGGAACTGCTATACAATCTAAAGCATATAGGAAAACACCTTTATTAACTGTTAAAAATATCTATGTATTTTATACATGAATATATTCCTTAGTTATCTCCTTAAAAAAAAAACACAAATTCAAATGGCTAAAACTGAGCTAAACATTCTGTGGCTTACAAAATGTATCTTTGACCTAACTATGGCCCAGCAAAATTCAAGAAGTGGAACATGTGCTACAACAACATACACGTTCTTCCAAGGAAAATACAATATAACTATACCAAGAATCTTAATAAAAAATGATCCTGTAATAATTGTTTTACATACTGGTTCACAACCATATGCCAGATGTATTTAAACTTGTACATGAATAAATGCTCTGCATCAAATTCCAGTGTAAATAATTGGTATCACAAGAAAAACTAACAGCCATATATATTGGTATCCATTTGTATTCTTCTTAGCTAATTTGCTCAGAGGCTGTAATAATATAAATTTTCCTTAACAATAAATTTATATCACAAATATATATACGAAGAAACTCACTTTAAATGAATTTCTACCTCATTAAGCTCTTCTTAATGAGTCTGGGGATAGAGCTTTAGAATAAATGAACAGAAGGTATTTTAAATAACATTAGCTGAGTTTAAATAAAAATAGCTCATACTGAACAACACCCGACAGCTAATAGAAATTAGCTAGTTTATGCACTAACCACCTAGTGTGATCTCATCATTTTTATAAAGTTCTGCTTCAGAAAAAGCAACCTTGCAGAACACTAATGCAAAGGAATATATTTTAATAGAACCTATGTGTAACAATGGCCATTAATGAGCATATTGCCCCATGCTGTGCAACAGTTAACTGCACTGAGTTCGTTCAGTGACCGAGGCCAGGCAATGAAATTTAGTTTCTTACCACACCGATCTGCATTACTTATTTTTGCTTTTTAATGTGGTTATAAAAACGCAATTTTGGGTCTTCGTATGAGCTCCAAGGAGCTGAGTTCTGCACCAGCCTTTGCTGGAGCCGATCCCAATGCATCTGTCAGAACTCACAGGAGGGAGGAGAGCAAAAATCACCTACTCAGTGAGACAGGACACAGTCAGAAACCTGAGAGATCTCAGGAGCAGCAGCTGTAACACTTATCTTTCCTGGTTAGCTATGCATGCTCATTTCAGAGTGACGCACTTTTCTTCAGATCTTAAACCTGATATCTGGCTATACAAATTCCCTTTGTGTTGTTTTTCCCTCTGCTTCCAAACAGCATCACTGAGGAAAAAAACCCTTCAAATGCTGATTTTCGGCCTTTAATTTTCACACAGAAACCACACAGCACTCCACTCCACAGCACATAACACCACACCACTTAGCTGAAATAAGCCAAGCAGCATCTTACTCGTCCAAACAACCCACCAGCTTCCAGATAGCAGTAGGGCTTCTGAAGTACGACCGGTTAAACGCTTTCTGTTCTAAAGCTACATCCTTCGCACGTGGCTGCGCGTCCCTCCTCAGAGACCGCTCACGGACCATAGGTCCTCTCGCACAGCAACGGGCGTGTCCCCAGGCGCCGGGCTTCGGAACGCCCGAGCACGCTCCTGCAGGCACGGGCCGCGCTGACCCGGAAAAGCAACGCGCCCAGAGCCGCGACCCCGCCGCCCCGCCCGGGCTCTGCGCCCGCCCTCTGCCGCCTCCCGCGTGCTCTCTGCCCCATGGCGGCGGCGCGGCCGGTGCTGGCTCGGGCCTTGCTGCAGCAGTGCCTGTTCGCTCGGCTGCAGGTGAAGCCACCCGAGCGCGACGCCGAGGCAGAGTGGGAGGAGGTAACACCCAGCGCGGCCGCCCCCTCCCTGCCGGCGGGGTGGGGCTGGGGGCGCGGGGCAGAGCCCGGGGCTGCGGTCCGTCCGGCTTTGCGGAGGGTGTGGCAGAGGGAAGGCTCCTCCCCAGCACACTCCTGCTCCTCCCATATTCACCTACCTTTCTCAGGTCCAGATTCCCTCTGGGGGGCTTTCTGCCCTTTCCTAAAAAGGACTTTCGCAGGGGTGCCACACGTGCTGGCTGTCTTCTAAATGATCCAAACAGAAGCACGTGTTTTGGTTTTTACGTATCCTGAGTCAATCCGTTATTATGCTGTTTAAAACTCTTACTTGAAAATTTAAATATCATAACCAAACTCATTGGAAAGGTAGTAGGGAATCTGCATGAGCTTTGTCCAATGCAAGCAGCAGGTATTTTTCAGGCATGAAGCTTCATTGGTCCTTATGAATCTTTCCTGGATATCTGGGCTTGTGTAGAGAGCTAGTCACCCTGCAGAACAAAACAAAAACAAATAAACTGCAGAGATTTCATGGTTTCTTTAGTCCTTAATGGCTCCCATTAAAGGCCATTAAAAGGCATCATTGCTTTTTCTAGGATAATACTACTCCATATAAGTGTACCAATGAAAAATAGAAATATAAATAATTATAAACTATTATTTACGTAAACCAGTGTGTGCATAGTGATGTGTAACAGCTGAAAAGTAGGCCCTTGCCTTGAGAAACTACTAGTGAGCCATAAATAGTACATTATGTGGGTGGCTTTGAATAGCTTCTGAGCTTTAAGAGACCCCTGCAGGTACTCTGGGAACTCTGGAGTGGATGTTCTTTATCAGGACAAAGGCTAGAAGTGTACTTTATAGATGAGTCACCATTCTTCATTATGTTTCCAAACTATAGCTTTATGACTTGAGGATTACTAGGTCTTGTTTATAAAAAAACATTGGTGAGATAGGATCTATTAAGAGTTCATATATATGCAAAATTTAGAGGAAAAAAAGGAACTCTGTTTATACCTAGGGATAAATACAATGAGATTGAGCATTCCAAACTATAGGAGAAAAGAAATATAAAATCAACATTCATCCAAAAAGTGCAAGTACTTGCATTTAATGCAATTAAAACTGTCTCCCGTGCTTTATTTCTCTTGATTTATCTTCTGGTTAAGATATCAAATGAGGTAAGTGTAGGGCAAATAGTTCTAAAAAAAAGGAATTCAGATAGAGACATCACAGAGAATGGTATATTTCTGTGAGGCTTTATATAGATAGTACACAAACTACTAGTAAGTGAAGGGCAGCTCACCTTTTACAGTGGTTGAGGCTTGCTGTTGACTCCACACAGGAGGGATCTCCAAGAAGAGAACCTTCCCTAGTTCTGGTCAGCCCTTAAATGGGGTCTGGGAGAGGTGGAGCCAGTCTCCACCCCTTCCAGTCACACGGATATATCACCTTCACCTGTGGCCCTGTGACTGCCTCAGAGCTTGCTTCAGGTGATCAATCAGTGGTTCAGGCCGTGATTCAACAGTTCCCATACAGTAAGAATAGCCGGTACAGGTTGTTCTGTGATCCATGGTATTTTATGGAATCTCTCTATGATGTAGCAGAATGGGTGAGACACGAATAATGTTTCTCACTGCTCAGTTCACATCAGAAGATGTCAAAGAATAATTCATGTAAGTTAGTTCCACAAACTTGCTTCCTACAGGTTACAAAGCGTCTCTGTTTTCATTATCAGTTGTATTACATTTTTTGTGAAAAAAAACATGCTGAGATAACATTTTGTGGAATATATTTAGGTTTTGCAAACGAAATCCTGAATACTTCAGATGAATGCAATTTGTAAAGAGGGTGGGGGAGGACTTTGTTGTTTATCCTGCAGAGGAGCTAAGAAGCAGCGTTCTGAGGCAGCAGAGCTGAGGCTTGCTGTGTGGCCTGAGGGACTGGGTATTTCAGCCTTTTGTGATGCAGGTTGCTTGCTCTAATGATTACTTAGGAGAGTTGTACAATAAAAGCCGGGGTTGCAGAGTAACTTGCTTTGCTCCTTTATTTATGTAGGCATTTTACTGGTAACAGCAAATTCACACTGCACAGCTGCCTGCAGGTCACTATGTAAGTTCTTTCCAGTGGCTGTTTGCTTGTCAACATGTTGCATTTGTAACTTATTTGTGTTAATTTGCTTGATGCTTGTTTCCTGGGTTAAATATAGTTCTGATGAGCTAGGATGGCTGGCACAGCGATGTAAAACACGAGGAGTGACACACATTACTATTAGGTTAGCTTCTTAAATTCAGTTAAGAAAACTAAAAATAAAAAAAAATGTAATAAGTAGTAGGTTGAGGTTGAAATATGATTGAATGTGTTGTAAATAAGTGTTCAAATATTGCTTTCAATCACAGTTGGAACTGTGAATGCAGGATAGTTTTCATCCTAAGTGTTTCTAAGTGTTCTAGAAGATAAAAAATATAATAGAAATAGAAGCATCCTTTCACACATCCTGCTGTACTAATTTGCCTCTGAATTTAGATTTTTTTCATTTAATTTCATATTTAATTGCTGTGATACATTGAAGCCAATATATATTATCTAATTTTGTGGTGAAAAAGTGTATTCAAAATTAAACATTGAATCATGAGAGTGGATGAAAAATAACATTAGTTAATACAATAGTTAGTAATGAACATTTTTAGCTATCTGGCCTTAGAGTCCTAAATATTCCTTTATTTACCTTTTTGTCCTTCTAAATGAGCTTCCTGCATAACATTGTAACTTCCGTATGTGAAAATGTTCAAAAACTTTCAGAAGTCTCAGGATTGGAGTAATCATCTTTGAGGTCTACAATATAGCATAATCACTTTTTAAATTCAGTTTTCACATATATACAACATAAATGAATTTGACCTACTTCATTGATAATTTTCTATTAATACGTGTGTGCTTTGGTATTCTTTGTTAACACCCTGATGCTAGTCTGGTTCTGGAACTAATATTTAGCTAAACATGTAAGACTGTCTATCTTCAGCAGCCTTTATTTCTCTCTTGTATTTGAACAGAGAAATTGAAATGCCATTTAAGGTTCAGGATAGCAATTTTATTATACTGTTTATGAGATGTGGCAATAATTTGGGAATGGAAACCTGCATAGTATTTTGCAGTGGTCAAAATAAGAAGCTCCTTTCAAAACTCATAGCTTTTGAAAGCATGTGACATTTTAGCTTCAAAGAGCATTCTTTTTTCCCTGAAATTAGTAACTAGAAAAATAGTTAAGAAGGCATGGCTCTCCTCAGTCATTGCCTTGAGCATTTTGTTTAATCTCCAGAATAACAAAAGAATGAAATCTCAGTCGTTTTCTTTACCAAAATCTTCTATTTTTTAAAGAAAAGGGTGAGTAAAAAAAGAAAGAAAAAGATTAAGGGTTGTGGTGGTGGTGGGTTTTTTTGTTGTTGTTGCTGTTTATTTTAAGAAACGCTTCATATTTCTTATCCTTTTGTTTTGATAACATTGAAAGTAACGAATCCTTCCTGCCCCACTCTAGTTAGCACCTCTTAGGTAATATTGTATGGTTTCTCCAAGCTGACGTTAATTTTCCTTTTAATGGGAATGTGAGGATAATGATCCTTGACAAAACAGTGGTGAGAGGGTAGGATTTTTTGTTACTGTCAAGCTGTGCATGCCTTCTGTTTTTTCCCAAAAAGGTTAAACTCATTCATGTATACTTGAACATGAAACAGCATTCCTGTAGCTTGCCTAGCCAAATAGCTTTGCTTAATAAAGCATTGGTTGTTGCACATGGATTCTCTGTGAACTTAACCAGAGAGAAAAAACGTTACAGAGGAATTGTTTTATGCTTTCTCATTACTACAGACAAAATCCTTTCCTCAAATAGACAGATCTTTCCAAGTAGTCTCTTAGATCGCTGAAGAAGTGGCATATTCTTTACCCTAAACAAATCAAGGGAGAAGCCCCATTTTGTCGAAAAGATTTCACCTGAACTGATGGATAATATTTTTGATAACTTGGTAGTTCTGAACAAGGTCATAATTGTTGGTAATCAGCTTTAAATCGGTATTCATATTTAAATGTTTAATTAACAGACTGGTTTGTTAGAATTATCCTTTACTAGTTTATTTTTAATGTCAAAGCATAATTCAATTTACAGACTAGTCCCTTGGAATTTGACATATTTCATAATTGTAAATAAAGCCATAATTCATATTGTAAATTATTTTATTTTTAATAACAGTAATACTGTACATGGTGTATCACAACTAAATGTGGCTTCACGTGCAGATAACAAGTTGGTTTAATTGCATGTAGCAGTGCTGTGCAGATAATCTGTTTATATCTCATTAACTTCTATAAGCCTGTAAATTTGAAATCTGAAGCTATAGGAAATAAAACTAATTTGGAGAATTTCATTGTTGTAGTTCTGTCATTTGCTGTACCAGTTTTACTGACAAACCTGCATGGCAGACAGTTAGACTGACACCATTTTCTGTAATCTTTTGTAGATCCAGAGAGGACTTGTTATCTACATCTGCTTCTTCAAAGGGGCTGATGAGGAGCTTGTTCCAAAAATTGGTATATATATAATCTTCATGAATTCTTGTATTGTTTCAAAAAGAGTTAAGTGGTAGCAGCAGAGGAGGCAGCAACTACTTAGACTAGAAGTCAAAAAGCCTTCAAAGAGCATCATTTCCAATAATCAGCTGGCTGACAGATCAGCTTGGTTGGTTATTTTCATGTGACAGCTGTCCATATCTCTTCTTTCTGTCTGTTCATGATTAACCTATTAGAAAATCACACTGAATGTTCATGATGAAAAAACTCTACCAAAATGTTGCACCTACTAATGGATGTATTACAAGTATCAAGCAACATCTTCAGTCTACGACAGAAATGAACTTGGAAAAGATGGTTTGCAGATAATTCATGGCTTCATTGAAAAGGTATTTTAATTTTTAGCTCCCTGAATGTGCTGGCTATTTAAAATTATAGCCAGTAGAGGGAGTTGGGTGGATAACTAACCAGTGTCCTTCCCATCTCATACTACATTTTGTTAGTCTTTCTGGATCAGAAGTGGTAACAGCAACATGTGTAGTTCATTTGCTCTTCTCTGCATGCACTCTTAACATTTACATTCAAGTGGAACTGATGCTATGAATAAGGTCAAACTGCAGTTATTTGTCTACTTTCTTCCTATGTAGTTTTAGCTTGTTTTGCTTTTGTTGTTGTTGCTGGTGTTTGTCTGCTTGCTTTGTTTTGTATTTTATTTGTATTTTATTTTTATTTTTTTTATTTTATTTTTTTTTTATTATTTTTTTTATTTTTTTATTTTTTATTTTTATTTTTTATTTTTTTTTTATTTTTTTATTTTTTTTATTTTATTTTTATTTTATTTTTATTTTATTTTTATTTTATTTTTATTTTTTTATTTTATTTATTTTTTTTTTATTTTTTTATTTTATTTTATTTTTTTATTTTTTATTTTTTATTTTTATTTTATTTTTTATTTTTTTATTTTATTTTTTTATTTTTTTATTTTTTATTTTTATTTTTTATTTTATTTCTTCTGCTTCTTTTCTTCCATTAATAGCACCGGATCACTTGGTAATTCTGTGATGATGCGTGTGCCACATAAAAGTGCCCCATTTCTGTGGATTGCTGATATTAGTAGCATCACAAAAGGTCATGTAACAGTAGTCTATTTCAAGCTGCATGCTGGGACCAGCAGAAAGACCTAGCAGTGTGCAAGTGCAGGTGTTATTGAAAATGCTGAGAACAGCTCTTGGTCTTCAAGGGCACGGTCTTTCCGTGATGCTAAACTCAGGTGTAATCTTTGGGTGTATTTAAAACAGCATGATGTGAAAATTGATTTTGTGTTTTTGAGTTTTATGAGAATTGATAATAATCACATTTTCAGCTTTGTGGCAGCTGAAACGGGCCAGAAGAAGAAAGGTCAGTTTGCTTTTAGGAGATTTATTCTCTGCTGTCTTCCTAAGTGTCTGTTTTATGGAATATTCTTGTTCTTAATATGCTTTGAAACTGTTTAAGTCAATGTGTTGTTTTGTGATTTTTTTATGAGTTTAGAGTGATGAATAGTATTCTCACAGCTTTTTAAAGAGTTGGAGAGGAAATTTTGGGGGAAGGATTTGATTGTTATAGAGACATTAGAAAATGTAATGTTATCAAACACAACAAGTCTATTTGCAAGTTTAAATATGGTATTTAATGTGCCAAATTGTGTCTCTGACCTACCTGCTTGCCTTCTCTCTCAAAAAGCAGGCTGACACCTGCCTGTCTTTGAGTAGAAGACTGAAGGGTGCTTACTCTGCATGAGATGAAACTGCTGAGCCTAGGGCTCAGTGTTGGATACTGCTGCCAACTACTCCAACCAAAATGGAAGGAAAGTCAGGACAGAAATGTCTCCAAGTGTATCAAAGGTGGTCTTATCTCATACAATGTATACTCTTGTGTAAAAGTTGCCTGAGGATCAGGTAATTGCTTCAGGGTCACTAGTTAGATCCTGGATTCCTTTGGGGAGCTCCAACTGGAATAAAGGATTTCAAAGAGCCAACCATTGTCCCATTCACAACTCTTTATTTAGACATACTACATTGATATAAATATCCACCACAATGTCAACAGTTTATGGGCTGGTTCAGTCTAGTTCTGTGGTTCTGTGGGGCAGGAGACCCACGGACCCATGCCCCAGGAAAGGGAAAAGGGAAAAAGGGGAAAGAGTAGGGAGATGGACCTAAAAACAAAGCAGCAGCAATGATCTGAGGAGGAAAACTAATTTTCTAAATAAGATATTGGAATGCAGAAAGGGAAAAGAGAGAGTATCTTGTTACTTACCAACAGTTTTATCTTTCCCTCTGAATGGAAAACAAAAGGAAAGTAATACACAGTCCTCTGGGGTACATAGTTCTCTTCTGAGACAGGTATACCTGGAGCTATCAACAATCCACAGAACTGGAGCATTAACTCTTTAACTCCCAGTGCACTACATGATGTTATGATGTGAAATACCTATAACAAAAATAATAAAACCATGACACACATTCTTCACAATACTCTGACATCTTAATTGGTTGATAGTATTACTGGCTGTCTATGTTTTGTTTTAGTAATAGTCAGCTTCTTTTACTTGAGTAGCTTGTCTTGTGTGGGGTATATCTTGTAGAATCCTGAATCTTGTTTTATGATGTTATATTAGGTCCTGTTTGACTTACTTTAGTTACACTAATTTTTATTTTATTTGCAGTCAATGTGCTGTTGAATGTTAAATTAAGTGAAGATGAAAATGGAGAGTATGTATCCGTCCTTGATTTACCAGGCAACGTGCTCATCATACCACAAGCTACGCTGGGTGGTAAACTGAAGGGAAGAAAAATGCAGTACCATGCAAACATTGAAAAAGAAAAAGGAATGGAACTTTACTCTCAGTTTGTGACTTTGTGTGAAAAGGAACTGGCTTCCAATGCCAAATGCATGGAAGCAGGTGTTCTTGTTAAGCATGGCACATATGGAAACAGACAGGTGTTAAAACTGGATACAAATGGACCTTACACTCATCTGGTTGAATTCTAAAAAAAAATAAATGCTACCATGGATACAATACTGGCTGTAACTACTGTCTTTTTTTTTCCTTTTCTAAGTATTAATTTAAATGGTTTGGGAAGAACAGTATAAGAAGGACGTGCACTCATCTGTGCTGGTGTTATTAATCTCATTAAATAGAAGAATGCCTTAGACTGATTTGCAATAATGAGCATGCTTTTCACTTACTTATTTTCTAAAGTATTCTTAAAATAATTGAGATTGATCCAATTATAATGTCTCATTTGGATGTTTGGGTTCTTTTTGCCAGAATTTTACTAGTAGGGTAATGTGTATGTTTGTTATTTCCAAAATAAAAGTACTGCATGCATTAGTTGTTGTAAAGTAAACTTGAGAAAGCAAAGATTATGGATTAAAAAGAAAGGATCACAGAATCATACGGGTTGGAAGAGATCTCTGAAGATGATCTAGTCTTATTGTCCTGCTAAAAGCAGGTTCCATAGAGTAGGTTGCACAGGAAAGCATCCAGGTGGGTTTTGAATATCTCCAGAGAAGATGGCTCAACAAGCTCTCTGGGCAGCCTGTGCCAGTGCTCTGTCACCCTCAAAGTTAAGAAGGCTTTTTTCTCCTGTTCATATGGAACCTCCTGTGTTCCAGTTTGTGCCCTTTACCCTTTGTCCTGTCTCTGGATACCACTCAGAGAGCATGGAGGAATGATGCAGATATAATTATTTTTTTACCTGATTTTTTGGATCAGACAATTATTGTCTTTCTATTTTCCATCTATTAAATGCTATCTAACTGACAAAGATACAGAAAGCAAAAATTCACTGAACTTTTAGTCTCTCAGGTGGTGGCTACTAAATAACAAAGGCCTCTCCTCATCCAGCATGTGTAGAGGTAGGACTTTTAGGCAGTACTAGGACTGAACATAGCCTGTGCAGGCATTGTGAGAAGAAATAGTGAGACATCCAGAAACTGAAGTCAAGGCTGTACCACTGCATTGCCTTGTGGAAGTTTGCACTCAGAATGTCCTCAGATGCGTTTTGATGGGCTGCTTGCTATAATTTGTTCTATGTCCTTGTTACCTTTGTCTTGTTGTCTATTCAATTCTTTCCTAACAGGGCCTCAGGTAAAGGACTGGAATACTAAAATGCAGACAAAACAAGAATTGTATGATGTATGCCATTGTTCTCTCTGCCTCTATTATTTCCTTTCATTTTTTTATCTACTGGATCTGAAGCAGAGACTAGCTTTTATTTCTTATATTCACGGTGTTAGCATCTTTGGGGTCTCAGTTCCAGCTGACCCCCTATGCAGTACTATGATAAATGTTACTAACTGACAGCATTAGGAAGACACAGTAGGAAAATCTGTGTTGTAACGTTCTGTTCTCACTGCCTTACAGTGTGGTAAATGGAAAACTGATTAAATTGCATTCAACCTGAGTCAAGTCTCTCCTTTGCTGCTGCATCATAGTTTTGGAAGGCAGTAATTTCAAAGGTTTCAAAGTGAAATTAGACAATTATGTGGTTTGCAGTAATTATCCAGAATTCAAATTTTAAAAGATAAATTATTCTGGAAAAGATGTAAAACCTCATGATTAGCGTGCATGCCAGCTTGTGCAATCTTAAATTGTGATTATTTACAAATATTTTATCCTTTATTTTTAATAAAACAGCAATGTATAATTTGCAAGCTCAAACAGTACTATGAAAATCACATTCCATAGGAACAAAGCTCATAGTTTTGATAAGAGTAATAGTATTTTTCACATTAACGTAATATACAGGTAGTAATCGTTAAATACTTGAGGATGTCGAATTCCTGACAATTGGGATTCTTACAGTTGAAAATATCTACTCACATAAATGGCCTACAAATATTAGCTAGGAACCAAACTAGATATTTATTAATAATTAACAGACAAAATGTGTCATGAGTTGTTTTCTTTTTAGAGACATTTAAATAAGATTGTCCAGATATGAATAACTAATGCAATTTTTTTTATCATTTGTCTCCTTGAGAAAATTGTTTTTATTTCTCCTCATGCTGTGGGCCAAATCCTAAAAAGTGCTGAGTAACACCACTTGTCACTGACCGTACAGGAATTGCAGTTATACAGTTTCTCTCAAGAATTGATACTTTGAGGTAAAATATAAAGTCTGCAGAACATTTTTTTCCAGCTCCAGAAAGATCATCAGCAGCCTGACAATTCATTCTCTGCATTTCAAGAATTCTACAAAAAAGCTTGAAAATATTTAGTGAAAAACAGATCAGACCAAACTCTATCTTGAACTGATGTCTCATATAAAGTATATAAATGTTCCTGTATTTCAGTAGTTCTTAGAAGATGACAGAAATCTTGAGTTTCTGTAAAAAGGTGGTGTCTTTGTGTATTATCTGCAAGGTTATGATTTATTGTATCTGTCCTGGGTTACTGATTTCTGCCATCTCCTGCCACAGCAATTGGCAGCTTGTTGAATGATGTGCCCTCTGTACTGCTTTATTTATGTCTATTATTGATTCACGATCCATTTACTAAAAGAAGCTATTTCTGAACAGTGTGATGGACCATACTGATGAAGAAATTGATGAAAATTATTTTTTATGCCAAATGCTTACTACTTACTGACATGAATATATGCTTTAAACAAATGACAGTTTTTATTCTATGACTAGGCAAAAGCTCAAATAACTATCCTGTTCTATACTTAGGGATATCAATTCTCTATGGACTTTAATGTTCCACACTTCCTTGAAATGAACTATGAAATGAGTAATCATTATGCTATTCTAGTGTAGCCTCCAATTCAGCCATCACAAAGGAACTGTTCTGACAGGTTTTTATGACCTTGTTTGCAACATGCACACTCAGTATGGATGAATGTGCATGGACTATGGACTGTGCTCTCTAATAGCTGCTAACTAATGAGTAGAGGTGCAGTAGTTTCTTCTCGAGTCAGCAGTATTCCTGCTTCTTTTCCATGTCTTTTGTGTAAATTTTCACCTCTATTGTTACATGCAGTATGCAACATAAAAGTATTAGTCCAGAATTGCAAGGTAATAATTCCACAATAAGCCTGTCTTTGCAGAAGTACAATAAACAGAACTTTCTTTTTCTTTCAGTGCTCTTCAGCATCTTACCTGAACGCCTTAAATGTGTGTCCCTGAACTGACCAACTCTGCTCTGGAGAACAAAATCACTGTGGAGATGTCCATACACATTTGAAAATATGGTTTTCAAAAATCTGTCAGTTTGCTTCAATTGGTATCTTAAATTCATGGGTTTTTTTTTTCAATCTGTTTGTTACTGGGCCCTCTATGATGCCATGTAGCCTGGTAATACAGAATTGCTATTGCTATTATCAGTCCATAAGCTTTGTCCTGAGTTTACAGGACCTGTGGTGGGACTCTTAGCAGACTTTCTTTGCCTGAACTTTCCCTGATCTTGGAGCAATAGTTCTATTTTATTTATCTGTAACAACAATTTTTCTAGTGACAGGATACTATGGCTAATTTGTTTTACTTTTGCTTTGTACATTGTAACAACAGTTTTATGTAGCTATTATTAGTAAGTAGTTATTCTATACAGAATTATGTATTTATAACTCTAGCATAATGTTAAATTGTGGACAGATAAAGGCCTGTTAGGACAGCAGTGACCTTAATAAAGACAGCAGCTGCAGTGTAGGTGTATACATGATGTGGTAAGAGATGGAGCACAGACTGGCACTGGAGACCCCGAGACTATAAGCAATGTGCCAATTAAAGAAATGCAGACCAGGAACTGAACAAAAGTGGTTTAGGTGTAAAAACAACAATAAAGATTAAGCATCTAATATAAATAAAATGTACCATGTGTAGTTGCAGACCAGTAAGGAAAATCACAGTGTAAAACTGTCACTGGTAGACCCTGCTCCAGAGAAATGGCAAAATGGTTAACATAACCAACACCGTTTCATAAGGCAGATGGCCATTATATGTTAGCAGGCTGGTCACCGACTCCCCATGCTTCCTTCCTGTTTTTTTTGGAATTGTGATAATAATCTTTGCCCGCCAGTGTTGTTGCCAGGATGTGGTGACCCTCACTACAGAACAGGAAAGCCTCCTGTCAGCACTGTGATAAGAGTGTTTGTCCTTCAGTGTTGTCAAAGCCCAGGTGAGGGACTCCTTGCATAAGAGCCCATGAGATACTGCCTGTAAAACCAAGGAGCTGCAAGCAGGACTACTCCCAAATGGGACTTACACTGGAACTGTTGCTGGATTATATAACCTTTGCTCATTTGGTGTTCTATTAAAAAAGAAGGTCAAAATCACTGGCCAAGAACCAAAATCAGAGCTGTTCCCTTAATGTTTTTATTTGGAAGTAAGCACTTATAATTTGAGAATGTCTCAATGTTGTGTATTTGTTGTCTCCTATTCCTTCTTAATCTCTTGAAGCTCCTTGAAAGCAACCCAGAATTTGGGGATCCATACAGCATGATATAATGCCAAGAATTCTGCTTCTAGAAGTGCTTCGCAACTGGAGTTGAAAAGTAAATGGTATATGTGGACAAGAGAACAAAACAACAGTCAGATTAGCCTGAATAATATGACTGTGCTGCACATTTTCTATTTAAATCAGCACTGTCCACTGCTAGCGTGTAGCTTTGGGCAAAGCAATTTTCTGCTCCACTTTTTCCATGTATAAGACAGCATGAAAATGGAGAAAAAAAAGATGTTTAAAAACACTGCTTTTATCCTCTTTTACCAAAGGCAAAAAACCCACTGCCATTCCTGATTTTATTTTGGAATTCAGGATGTGAATCTTTCCATATCATTGAAACTACATGTTTGTCTTTCATTACCATGAACCTCAGCATCTGCCTTATAAACGTGCTTTGAGCTAATGTCCACAGTGCTCACTGAGTACCTCAGCAAACTCCTTGCTATTGCACAAATAACTCTACAATATTTCAAAAGTAGGAATTGCCTACACAGAATGGAAATGCAGGTAAATGATCTTCCCATCACATTGTTCTAACACACGTGTCTTGTTACAGTCAATTTAAGATTGCTTTCTATTTGCTTTAATTATATTCTTTGTTAAAGTGATGCAATATATGTCCTATTACATTAGTATGCATTAAAATATGAGTGAAGAGAGGTTAGACTATTTAGATGTACTTCGTTAGAAATGAAATTGTAACATAGTTTTTGGATTAACAATAAAAGCAAAAGTGTTCCAGGAGCCCTTAATCTTCAGTTAGCAAGCCATATTTAGAATAAATTAATGTGCTGCTAATTCTCGTCACAGTACTTTATCCAGGATTCTTTAGGTGTACTTAAAAATACACATTATTCATGTTTACATGTGAAGACTGATCTTTTCTTCCCATATTTAACTGCTCAGGATCTATGTGTCATGGCTTTGACAGGACATATTTTTCTTCCTTATCTCACACTTCCATTTTGGTAACTCCATCTCATGTTTTCTATGTTTCCTAGACCTGTATGTTTCTTTTATTTACATTTTAGGATTAAAAATAATACCAGAACTCTGTAATGGCTTGACAGGAATTCAGATTTTGTGTATTTGATGCTAGTACAAAAAGCAACTATGTTGTGAATATAAGCATTAAATTAACCTCTATATCACTTCAAATATACAATTTGTTAAAAAACAAACAAACAAACCAAACAGACCAACCACCACGAACACAAAATGCAAAGAAACAACCAAAGATTCCTAAGACTTTGCAAAACCTGGGACACTTGAACTGTATTGTATTCTACCTGCCTCCAGAAAGCCCTTACTTGAGGGACGTAAGTGTTTCACTTTTGGGATTAAAAGAAAGCACTTGCACAGTTACTACCTCAGCTGTGGGTGCAATACAAAACAACCATGGATTCTAAAACGTACAGCAGTTCTAGAAATGAGCATGTTATAATGCTTATAAGCAGATTACTTTCATTCAGATTAAAGCCATTTGTAAATTGTCTGCTGCTGATGGTGTAACTGTTTGAAGAATCAAACCTTAATAGTCTGACACTGTACTTAAAGATGTCACTAGATTGTATAATTTAATCAGAAAAAAAAATTTAAACTTAATTTAAGACATTATAAAGATTTTAAAATATAATGTAATTTGGTTCTGTTTGCTATATAATTGCTTGGTGATATTTCATCTGCTTTAAATTATGCTCCTAGTCCTGTGATTCTTACTCACATTTACATGGTCCCACTGAAATCAGAGGAATGCATTCTTTTCTGTTGCTGTAGAGTCATTAAGCTGTAAGAAAGAAAAAAAAGTTTTGCTTAGAGGCATATGTGACTGAAGAGATATTCTACTGTGACTGAAATTTGTTTGGCAGGACTAATTCATGCTCTAAATCGTTCAACTCACTGTATCAAAATAGACTTAACTAATGTGAAGACTAATCAGCAGCTTTGTGCATTGCAATTATTTACCAATTGCTTATTTTATTAAATAATTTTTGTTGAAGCTCAGTCAGGACTAATGGAGAGATGGGGGATTGAATTAATACGTGGTGAATACATCTCATTATCCTATTTTTGTCTGTTTTAGAACAGAAAACTATAAATGCATAACAGTATTTTTATTTCAGATTGAAAAGGGTAAAGATGAAAATGGCATGCGTTACTGCTCAAATAGATGCTAATTTGAATCAGTGCACGGTTAACACTCTTATTGACCAATTTAGGAGGGGAAAATTGTATTAAAGAATCAAGGTTAGTTATAAAACCAATAAACAAAATATTTTTATCCTCACAAAGCACTGGTGGCACAAAGCAGTCTGAAAGCTCACATACCCGGAGATGAAAGTAGCACCTCACACTGCTGTTGCTCATTATTCCCACTGACTTGTGTCAGTTTGACATTAAAAGGCCATTACTTAGAGCTGATACCACGTATATTGAGGTCTGAGAAGAAGAAATCATAGAAATAAATGTGCAACACTGTATTTCTTTTTGAGATATGCTTTTTCTTTCCCTATGCTTACATAACATTTAGCATTATGAGGTACTGAATTGTGAGTGGGTCCTATGTTTGTCACCAAAACAGAGCGAATAACAGCAGTGTATTTCTAAAAACTATTCAGAATGTTTTTATAGCTAAACACAATCGACCCTTCACATATATTTCCAGGTCCTTCTGGTCAGAAAGTACCTTTTGTTTTTTTCAGGAGTTTATTACTGAATACATCATAACACCAACAACCTTTGAATACAAATAGTTTGCTTGACCTTTCTCACAAGTTGAGTGGCAGACTGCTCTCTGTTGAGCAGCAGCAACTCATCTGCTCATCAAAATGATGTTTACTGAACAAAAGCCTCTTTTTGGGTGGGGGTGGGAGAGTGTAGATCATTTAGCATACAAGGAGTATTGAAAATAACACCTTTACACCAGCAGGAGTTTGTAGAGTTGATTTTTGTGAAATATACTATGGAAATGGTTTCAGATGAGAGACATTTATATATTATTCTTTATTACCACATATATTGGCAGAACTTTCTGGTAAAAGGTCACTGCTTCAGTGCTCATGTTTCTGTACAATAGGCAATTCTGTAAAAATGAAACCAATGTCCATACGTGGCAATGTGGCCTGATGCTTTTTAATCTGTAGAACACAGTCAGGCAGTTCACTGAGAAGACTTTATTAAATATTCCTTAGTGATATCTATACATAGGTCGCTCTGAAAGTAATGCCTTCTAATTATTTCCATTGAGACTACAACAGCTGCAAAGAGAACAATGTGATAGAGCAAATTCTCAGCACAAAACACTGTTTATCAACATAGTCACCATTAGCTATGCATTTTTGCCAGCCATGAACAAGAGTCTGCATGTCACGTTCCTAAAAATCTGTGCCAGCGAAGCTGACCCATTGTTACCACTGCTGAAATGCACCACTTGCACTGTGCTCACACCCACTGTTTTGTCTTCATAAACATTCAGCAAGTGTCAGTGAGTGCCACTTTTTCTGCAAAAGAGAATTCAGTTCCACACCTTTTCCTCATACACACTTCCCTGTCTGACACCATTTTGTCAGAGTGCCCCTCTGCTGCCTTCTGTCACATGACAATAAAATCTAACAGTATATTGGCAGGGAGGCTTCAGCCTTTACTGCCATACCACCAACACCTGCCTCTGGTGTCACTGGCCAACAAAAATAGGAGGCATTTCTTTTGGAGCAGCCTTCATACTTGAGAATGAGTTTACAAGCTTATGTAAAGACTGGGGACAAATCTGACTCCTCTGCTTACATATTTTGGGTTTTATTTCCTCCCCACAATAGTTTGCACCACTACATAGAACCCAGCCTGTGGAAAGGAGCCTTTGCTCCCCATGGAATAACCTAACCAGTGTGGGAACACTAAGACAAAAAATTGTCTTTAAGATCTGTTATACAGTCGAAGTCAGCCTTTAATTCCAGAAGGCATTATTTTCTTCATCAGCTTTGTATAACAGCAGCTGAAGTAGCAGGATTAAAATCAGAACATCTCAGAAACCAGACCTCATGCCTACTGCTAGTTTCCTTGTTGTCTGGCAGAATGCACATATTCCTGGCATGGTCGAGCATCAGCTATAACGCCAGAATAAGACTCCTTTAAAACTAAAAAACAGCTGAGATGCACGTTTTCCCTTTACCGTGACAGACCTCCAGCCCTGACGACAGGATTCAGAACGCTCCCTCAGCAGGAATCCTCACATCAGCAGTGAACTGTTACGACAATTGTCAAGGATGGAGGCCGCCACGGCCAAGCACCCTGGCAGCAGGCCGCCCCAGGGAAAGCCCCGCTCCCGCCAGCGCCCCGCGGGTACGGCTCCCATCTCGGAGCGCCGAGGCCCGGGCCGGCCGCAGCGACTGCTCGATGGCTCCGAGCCCGATTGCACAGCCCTGAGCAGCGGCAACTCCCTCCCGTGCCGGCGGGCGGCAGCGGCTCGGGCGCAGGCCCCCACCGCACCCCCCTCCCCTCCCCGCGCAGGAGGAGGGCGGGCGGAGCCGAGCCCCGCAGAGCGGCGCGGAGGGCCGTGCCGCCAGGTACCGCGGGCAGGGGGCGGCGGTACTACCCGGCCGGGGGGGGGGGCCTCTAGTAGTGCGGGTGGGGGCTTAGCCGAGCGGTGAGGAAGGAGCGCGGGGAGGTTCGGCAGCCGCCTGCAGGGCGGGCGCTCAGGCCCCGTGACGGCGCGGAGCTGCCGGGTGAGCCTAAAAGAGCGGCGGGGAGGGGACGCCCAGAGAGGTGCGGAGACACCGAGGGGAGCCGAGAGCCGCGTGAGTGGTTGCCGCTGCTCTGCGCGTGGAAATCGTTCCATCACCGCGCGGCCGTCTGTATTTACCAGCGAGGCAGCCGAGCGGGTTCGAAAACCGATCCCCGAGGCGAGCGTGCGGCTCTGGGCGGCCGTCAGGCGGCGCTGGCAGCACTACGGGCGCGGGGCCTCCTCGGGGAGAAGGCGGGCACGCGGGGAAGGGACGGGACGGGACGGGACGGGACGCTCCTCCCTGGAAGCTTCGGGGGACGAAGGCAGTGCCCTCCTCGCTGCCCGGAGTGTCCCGGGCCGAAGTTGCAGGGTAAGGCTGCTGATGTGCCCGGTGTGGGTTTGGTGGAGATCTGGAGACCGCAGGGTCCGATTTGACGTTCCCGTGCAGTGAGTATGCGTAGTCCGACCAGCTGGTTTTATTTTTAACAGATCTTTTTAACTCCCATTATTTTGGGGAGAGAGCAGTGGTTGTTGGACACTCCAGCATATGCAAACGTGGTGGCCGGCGTTTTCATTTTGAACCTCTGGCTGCCCCGATGAGACAACGGCAAATGCTCAGCGTAATGGGTAAGGCTCTGCCCAGGGAAATAAAACGTGAGGAGGTGCATGAGTGCTGGCATTTTGAAACGAAGGGAGGGGAGGCTGCTGGTATCTTTGGTTAACGCTAGGGTAAACCTTATTGAGATTCAGGGGGAGAGTGATGGGAGATAAGAAAGGCGCATAAAGATGAGTTCAGCTCTGGGCTCCTATGCTTGGATGTTTTTTGAAAGTTTTAATTCACTATTTGTAATGTCTGTTTAAGTTTGGGCCAATTTTTACAGAGTTAAATGTTTGTAGCTGTCGCTGTGGCTTCTATTCAACTTTTATTTTATTCTTATTTCCCAGAAATATTCAGTCAGTCTGCATTGTATGTCTTAGTGTTTTGCTGTATGGTATGTTCTCTACTCATATATGAAATAACTGTGGCACAGAGGATAGATTACTTCTGGCTGTGTGCTGAGGGATGTTTGGTGCTTTTTTTTTTTCCTTCCTCTTTTCCTAATGGTTTGTCACAATGAAAAGGGGGAGGGGGAAGCCAGCTTAATGTTACATTGAGTCTGGTGATAAATAGAAAACTTGCTATTGTGTACAGGATTGGTTTCATTGCTGGTAGAAGTTACTGACTAGTTCATTGCATTGCACTGAACATGCCAGAAACTTTGTTAGCCAGTGAAGGTTGATCATCTTTTAAAATGCAGAACATGCTAACGTGCTATTCCATCAGCAACACCTCACAAGATTGTTTTCAGAGTGTGGGATATTTGTTCTATTTGGTTTGTAAGAGAGCAGGACTCTACGAAGGTGTGAAGGATATCTTTACTGCAATCCAAAATGTATGAAATCTCTGTGCAGTTACTCTTTTATTTATTTATTTATCGAGCTGCTCTTTGAGGAAGAGACCTTTAAAATACCAGGAGAATGAACCATTGCAGGCATTTCTGTCTGATTTATGCCCTGAGAGTGGGCTCTATCTGTCAAACAAGACTCCAGCACAGTCTGCACCTGTGAGGGCTTCTGCTGCTAAATTTCTGTGCTGGTGCACTTTAGTGCAGTTGAAGGCTGGTTGTAGCAATAAATAACCCATTCTATCATAGCCATCATGATTTTTGGGGAAAACAAATATAATTTATCTAGGATTTAAGGACATGTTCAGCAAAACTAAACTGGATTTATCTAAAGGGAAAACAGGTAGCTAAAATCAACCTGCACCTATTATAAGTCAATTTGAAGTTCTAACAAAGAATTCAATTTCACCCTACTTCCTTTGTTGTGACAGAAAAACACGTTGGCACATTCAGTTTGATGTATTTTGGCTGTGATAAACAATATAATCTACAGCATTGTCAAGAGTAAAGCAATTCGCAGACATTGAATTTTTTTTTAGGATGTAGGTCTGTGTTTATGCTTTTTGGGTGTTTATGCACTTGTCTTGCTGTCCCACCTGTTTTCAGACCTTCAGATAAGTCCTTGCAATTTGAAAGGTTGCATGTTAATAATGTTCTCAGGTCCTTGTAGTGTAGAGCTAAGTTTCTCTTTTGATGTAAGCTTTCAGAAGTGAAACTGCACTAGTTGTGGGAGCTGAGGATGAGTGGGCTGGTAGCGCTGGCAGTGGGGCTCAGGAAATGGCTGGTTTACATTTCTCAATAACTGAATGTAGCTCTTTGTTTCCTGAAACAGTTCTTGTCAAGTGGAGATAGAGATTAAAGTGATTATAATAAACACAGAAGTAAATTTTAAGTACTTTTTAACATGGCAAACAAATGTTTTCCAATACCTGTACTTTTGAAAATGTCTCAAATACTTTACATTGCTGAAGCAGTGATTGTATTTCCAGGCACATTTTTCAGGGCATGATTTTTCTCTAGTTATATCAAGTGTTGTGCTCAGAACATCATGGAAATTATTCAGCATTCCCAGAAGACATTGTCTTTTCATTTCTTTCAGTCCTTCGCAAGTGTATACTGTGTTACAATTCTTATCAATGCCACTGTTGTGTATGGAGGTTCTGGGTGGTCACGTTCTTTGTGTGAATATTTTTTAGAACAGCATGCCTCAAACAAAGTTTATGCTATATTTTGTTTAGTTTTTTTTATTGCATTTAAGCTTAATTGCTTTCTCAGATAGTGAGTGACTTTTCTGAAATTTGGAAATCAGGAACATTAGATAAGCCCTACGCTAAGCCTGGCTATCAAACCAGTAGTTCGGAATGGTTCCTATGGCAGAAAACAAGTATGTTGTATGAGCATTTTTGTTCACAAGACATCAAAGCATGGTCTTTTTGTTTTGCAGCATGAATGGGAGTGATATTTGTTCACTAGCACAGTCTCAAATGTAATGTGCAAATGATAAAACTCGTGTGGAATCTGCAATATAATAAGATGCACTTGAATGACAACTTTAGTAAGTGCTTGTGTAAATGCTGCCAAATATTCACTGATAAAAGAGAGACATCATTTTCCTGGGGCAAAATGCTTCTTCCAGAACACGGTTAACCAGTGAGCCTGAAAGAGACATCTTGTTTCAGCATCTTTGATTTCAGAATCGTATTTCTGAGTTGAATAATTACATACAAAAGTACAACGTGACTGGAGTTTTTCCCAGACTGGAATTTTCATCAGTAATTAGAGCAAATGGAGGGTTGTGTAATGATCAGTTATTTTTCATTGTTGTTAGTCCAACTCATCGTTAAGATTCATTGCTTTTTGTTGTGTTGGATAGGCACGTGATGCAAATGTGTACATATCCTTATTTAAGAAGGAAGATAAGTTCATTTGTGACTGGAATTGAATTCCTTCATAACACAGAATAGGTGTGACAGCATTCAAGTAGTCAGCTGTGAGATTTAATTTCTGGTGCATGTTCTCCATATGGTAATATATTTAAAAACAGATATTAATATATACAGTTCTGCAAGATATAAAACTCAGAATCTCGGGTCTCCTCCTCTATGACATGATTTTCTGTGTGCTCTGGAGTGTGCTAATTTTATGTCTTGTAGCCTTTTGTTGTAAACTCCTTTTTGACATCACATTTAGTTGTATCTTCTTTAAGCTTGGCTTCAGATTTTCTGCTGCTGACCAATATAACCTAACATCACAAAACATCTTGCAAAGAATGCAGGGTTGCTGTATTCTTACAGCAGGTCACACGCTTTGGATGGAAAGCTATCAAATCTATTTGATGCCAGGGAGTAATTTTGTCTACATTGGTTAATTGCTGGTTAATTCAAGCACGTGTGCTTGAATTTGTGTAGAGAAAAGGATCAAGCTGGCCTAACACGGGAGATGATGCCACACAAAGCATGTTGGGGTACTAAGGTATTTGTGTTGAAGCCGATTTAGCTTTTCTTTCTCTGTGAGGCAGACTTTGTTTCTGTGTGTTTGTTAGTAACAATTTGTAGAAGTAACTAAGTAAACAAAGGCTGCTCTGTCCTGTGAGTAATAAGAAGTATCTTTATGTAGGATTTGAATAGTTCCACTTCTGTAGTAAGTTCAGTGCTTGAAATCCAAGCTCATAGGAGTTGGGATTTTAGTATCTGGCCCTGAAATAATCAGACTTTATTTCTTATCAAGCTATTACAATTCTATCACTGTTGTTTATTTAGATTAGATTATTTTTGTATGTACTGTAACTCCTAGCAAGTTATAGTTGAAGATAACTCCACCTTTAATTCCCTGGGCAATCGGTTCCCCTATTTGAAGTTACTGTGGGGTTTTTCCTGCACTTTTTGCTTTCTTGAGATCTCCATTCCTGCTTATGTTTGCCTCCTAGCATAAAAAATATATATATACTGTAACTACTGGACTTTGATGGGCTGTTTTTCACTAAAAATAGCTGAGTTGGCAAATGTTTTAAGGTGGGTTTTGGCCCAGGCAGCCAAAGTAAGCATCCTCCTAAGTTTCTCTTATCAGAAGTAAGCCTGAGGGTGCAGGGTAAAATTCTGTTTGTTTTGAAGACAACCTAAGCAGGTATGTGAAAGTAGTTGAAATAAGCCTAGGCATCGATTGTCTTGTCATGTGCTTGGCTCAAATGCATGAGTAATGATCATCCCATTAAACTTTTAAAACAGTGCTGCAGGAATAAAATTGATCTGAACTGGTAATGACTGTAACTACACATGTCAGGCGGGAAGGCTCTCTCTTCATATCAGTTTACGTGTGAGATAGGTGACGATAAAGCCTGGTATATAAGGTGGGGAAAAAAAAATACATGAAATCAGTTAAAATACAACTAGCATCCCAACAAAGGACAACTTGAAACTAATGACTGTGCTTTAGTTCTGTTTTTCAGCAGTATGATGAAAATGACATTGATTGTATAGTCATCCCAGTAGCAGCTGTTACAAAAATAGTGGCAGTTATTACTGTTTATTTTTTACTATTACACATTTTTTATTATTATACATTACTGATAATAATAAACAGTGATCATTCATTAAAAGACCTGTGTCTTACTTCTCTGCTGGACTAATATTTGGAAGAAGAGTAGATCCACTGCCTTTATGATCTTTGTTTTATATCAGATTTAAGGCCCAATTACTGTAATACTTTTGAAATGGCAAAAATAAAATAATCAAAAATACAATTTATACAGCACTTTATTTTCTTCTGTGTTGTAAATGTAAAGAACTGTATATCCTTTCTCAAATGTTGTTTGGAGATTGCTCAGGATAGTCTGATTCTGTTGGTATGTGTTTCATTCAATGAAATTTTATTTTTCCACACTTCTGTTTCAGATCAAATGGAATCAAAAGCAGTAGGGAAAAAGAAGAGCGTCAGGGGATTATCAAGTAGCTCAACATTTTAAAACATGTTTCATCTAAATGTCAGTGCTGCTTTACATTCTTAGATTGTACTTGTTTTGATTCACTAGTGTTAGAGGATGTTCCAGGCAATAATGCGAGCACTGTCTGGTGTAACTCTGTTATGCTGGATTGGCCCATCACATGGCAATGCAGTGCCTCTGACTGAAGCAGAGTTGTGGATATGTCAGGGCTGTGAATGTTTAGACTTGATATTTCTTTCTCTGCATAGAAATTGCCTAATAATATTTTGTATGCATAACAAGAGTATATTTAATATTAATTAATCCCAGCTCTTCACCATTTTCTGTGTTTGTATTCTGGTTTGCATAGTCTTATATGCACCGTGACTTCTGTGTTGTTCTCCAGTGTGACAACAAAACCAATATGCAGTAGTAAATTTTTACTCCTTGCATTGTCATCTTTCTTCTCAGAATGTTGTATGCCTGTGTTCTTCTCTTGTTTTTACTTCTGGATCTGGTGTGTGGGTTTATGATGCTATAAGCATGAGCTTGGGGACGTGTATTTTTAAGAGGATAGGGAATATAGTGTTTTATGCATAGATTTGTGGATCCAAACTTTGCATGTTGGTCAGGACTGGGAGGATCAGGACTGTGATTGTTTGCTGCACTGTTATGAATTTCTGAAAAACTAAATCTTCCCTAATTAACAATCAACCTCTGTAGTTCAGATGTGATACAGTCTTTCCTTTCAGAAATGCTAGCATTCCCAGCTATGTTAGCAGGTATTCAATTACAAAGATCAGCAACTAGACTACAGTATTTTTCTTTTTTAATTATTTACACAAATACTTACAAAAAATCCAGAATGACTTCAGTGGAGCAATAAAAGCTTTGCCTAATATTAAAGGAAGTGTCCTGTAAGTTGTGGTGGAGTTGTGAGCAGGGTAGTTGACAGAGTGTAGACTTCTCCAGGTTGAAAAGCACCTTGGGAGCTCTTTCTGTGTGACCTTTTGATCAAAGAAGGGTGAATTCAGGCTGGGTTGCTTAGGGCTTTGTTTAGTCTAGAGGTCTGAGAGCAAAGGTTCTACAACATCTCAGCACCTGTTCCAGTGGCTGATAATCCTTAGAAAGAAAACCTTTTTTCCTACCTGCTTGGAACCTTCGTTGTTTTAATTTGTGCTGTTTGTTTCTTGTAGTATTCCCTCCCACAGACCTCAGTAGGGTATCTTCTTGGTAACATTCTCTTGTAAAGGCTGCTTTTAGTTCCCCTTGTGGCTTCTCTTTACCAAGCTAAACATGTCGGGCTGGTGGATACCATGGCTCCAGCCCATTGACTTTCTTCTGGGGAGCCCCAGCCTGCAGGTACTAGCCCAGGTGTGATGTAACAAGTCCCATTGCGGGGGACATTGTGGCTTTTTCAGAACAGATGAATCACCTTACCTTCTCTTCTGGTTATTGATATAGATATGAGTGCTGTAATGATTAACATAATTCCAGTTTAAAATAACAAATATTTTGCACCTGTGCTTTTTTTAGACATTGAAATTGTTATTCTGTGTAGAACAGACACTTTTTAATCATCTTCTGAAATTTATCTTTGTGTTAACTCTTTTTCTAGGAAATAGAGTTCTTGACATCTTTTATCCAAGAACCTAGAGTGGAAAGAGTTTTTACAATGAGAAGAAATCATCTGCAAGGTAAGTGAAAGTCTGACAGTGATCTGTTATCTATGCAATTGAAGGGAAAAAGTTATCAAATTTCCTCTGTATGTTCACTGAAACGATTACTGTAGCAATAGGTGTTTTAGGTGTACGAGACATCTGGTAATTTCAGTGCTGAGCAGTGATGAAACTTTGCTCAAGTATTCAATGAAATATGTAATCCTACAGATATTGTATGTCACAAAAAAAAAATGTTAGAGTTAAGTTCTCAGAGTGTTCATACTTGTGAACATCTGTTTACCTGGGCAGTTTAAGTATGTATGTATATTTATCTCTACTTATTTTATATTGTGGCCTTGTCAAGCTGCCTGGTATTTCAGGTAAGTTTAAAATGTCAGTTCATTACTATAAGTTCCTTTGTGAGGAAGTTTTATTTTAAGATGCTTAGAATGTAGTGAAGGTAACCTTTTACTGTGCATTTGTTGACAGCCTGAGCACTGAATTATTTAGAATTGCTTTGTATTGCCCACTAGACTGTTAGATCATTTTACGCTATAATATTGTTACTGCATAGGAAAAAACGCATGTTCAGCAGTCTCAGTGAACTCTGGAAAGGATAATTTGTTTGGGAGCTAACAGTATGGCTGACATTTTACCAGAATCTTCTTGACTATTTTTATTTGCAAAGCCCACAGAATATTAAATTATGTTCTTTAACACTGTGGCATTTAAAGAGGAGGCAAAATGTGTAGTTACATGCATTTTTCATCTTAATTTGCTTCTAGCTATAGCTGTCTACAATGAAGGAATTCATAGAGTAGTCTGAAATAAGTAAAATCAAACAACTTCGACTGAATTTGTTCTTGAAACTTTTTTTTTTTACTTAAGAAACTGAAAAAGGAAGACATTATTAGAGGTTGATTTTTTACACCTTTCTTGGAGTTGAAACTAGGCCAAGTGTTTGAAAAAGATGTTCACATTTAAGTTTGTGGGTTTAATCAATGTGAATTCTTAGGTTTAGGTTACTTCCATTCTTGCACTTAATTCTAGATCACAAAATCCATCTTACTTGGAGTTGGTTGATCGTTGTTTTCAGGCATATGCTTATTCAGATGCAAGAAAAGCTCATTTCATATGAAATATGATGAATTAAAGTAGGTTAGTGAGAACTTTGATGTATTCTGATCTGTATTTACTTGGCACATTACATCAATATCATATTTACCTAATTTCCAAAAACATTAAATATTACTAACACCATTTAAAGAGAATGACTGTAGTGTTTTTGAAAATTTTAAGTTTTCTTTTTAAAAGTATTTTGGAATATTGAATGTAATGTGATTGCTGATTCCTTTGCAACTTTTTTGTTTTTCTGTTTAGGTGTTCAAACTTCTGAGTCATCAAATATTAATGAAAAGAAACCAACTGATTAATTAACACATTTCTGGCAGTTAGTTGATTGTCTTTTATTTTAATTCTTTGGTGTTTGATGAGGAGAAATTTGAGGAAAAATTCAAGGAATGGAGTTAGCTCACAGTTTACTACTCAATGAAGAAGAGTATAAGCAGCTTGGTGAATATCAAAAAGCAGAGTTCATTTTTGAATGGCTACAATTTTTGGAAAGGCTTTTACCAGTTACTAGCAGAGTAAGTATAATGTGACTTGAAGAAAAAGCATGTTGTTTTGTTTTATTTCATTTCCTTTGTATCTTATCTTTTATGTACTGTCGCGAATGGAAACTACTACACTACATTCATAAGAAAGAGGCAGTGTATATTTATTGATGGAAAACCATGATTATTGTAAATAAGATGGTGAACTGACAAGATTTGAGGTGGTACGATGTACTTAATTATTTACTGCATAGAGGGCACGGTAAACACATATAGGATACCTCCCATTACATCATGAGGTTCAAAGTGAACCCATTTGCACCATGGAGTTACTAAGGAGCATTGGTATGGCTATGTCTTCTCCTTGCTTCCAGACTTGGTCAGTTATTTATGTCTGAGGTGTTATATGTACACAGTCAAAGATTGAATCTTAGTGAAGCAAAGAAAGCTTAAAACTAAATATTAGTCACTTTCTGAGAATCTGTATTGGCAAGGTGCTTTGATGTCAAGGTGTAAAGGATCCCTGTACAGGTGTAACCTCAAGAAATATGCACATTCAAGGGGAGATTCTGTTGTGCAGATAGATGCCATGCTGGAGAGCTAAAGGGGCTCTTGGGCTGCTCACTATTTATGGGGTAAGATAACTGAGTCATAGTCACGCTTAACTATAACCTTTCATTTATTTATTTTTAAGTGGCCCTCAGCTGTTGAACCTACTGTCTGCTATCATTTCTTTCAGCTCCTTGTTTTAAGACAAATCTGTGGTAGTTAGTCTGTCTTAGCAGTAGTGTTATCAGTGCTGTTACTCATTGTCTTCCTGTGCAAGGTCTTGTATACAAGTCCAGGTCAAAGGAGGAAGTGTGGGAAGAAGCTGGGGAGAGGTTATGTGGAGCTGCATGATCACAGGTAGTGCATGGTGTAAGAAGGCAACAGCTGTGCCTTCTAATAGGATACAGACACTAAGGAACAAGACTAGATAATACAGAAGGAAAGTTGGCTTGCCCCTTCCAAAAACTGGTGATTTCTCAAGAGCAGTACAGTTTATCCAGAGACCAGATGCTAACCCTTAAATAATGGTGAGGAGGGGGAATATCCAGGCTCTTCCCCTTCCCATCACTCAGATTCATTGCTTGCACCTGAGCTCCTGGAGTTAGCCACGCCTTCTCACCTGCTGCTCAACCATTAGTTCAGGCTGTGACTTGGCAATTCTTCTGCAGGGTAGACATACTGAAAGTATGATCAATTAATAGTAATTCTGTAAATTTTCTAATATTTTTGTTGCAGTCTTTCAAGTGAGAGCTACTGGTCCAATGAAAAGAATTGGAGGAAAAAAATATTTGTATTTATTTATTTATTTTTAATTCTTTAAGTTGATTTACTGCTGCAAGACCTTGCAACCCTGTTATGAGTAATCAGATTTCCACTGAAAATGACATATTTATTTGATAATTCTCTAGTAAGCAAGGATGTAACATTTCTATTATTATTATCTTCCTGATCAAATGATAGGAGATGGATGTACCTCCAATTCTCCATTTGTTTCTTTTCCTGCTTTGTGTATATTAAATGGCATATGTGGATAGTTAAGAGTAAACCAATCTAGATGATGTTATTTAAGTTATTTGTGCTGAAATTTCTACAAAAAAAATCCATTCTCAATAGAAAAAAAAATGAGATAAGATTAAAGCACTCAATTCCTTCTTGAAGAACTTCTGCAGTGTTTCTTTAGTACTTAAATTATTATTAATCTTTAACGATGATTAACAATCTATTTTTTCCTTTTAAAGAAAACAAAAGAAAAATGAAAAAGCAATTTTGTTTCTAGCAACTTTTAGTAAATGTTCCAATGATGTATGGAAAATGCTCTTGAAAGTTCTGAAAAGTACAGACTTTTTTGAGATGGCTTCTCTCTAGGTAGGAAAGTGCAGTGAAATTAACACTAAGAATGTCAATATATCAGAATGGTAGCAGAATAATGAAAAGTATTAGCATTAATTATCTGTTAATATTTAACTGCTACTGATTTTATTTCCAGGCTGATATAAAAGAAAACCAGAAGAAACTTGTTGAACAATTGACTTCTTTATTAAACAATTCACCAGGACCTCCTACCAGACGGCTTGTTGCCAAGAATTTAGCTGTACTTTATAGCACTGGAGACACTTTTTCTGTTTACCAAACAATTGAAAAATGCAATGAACTCATTCGGAGTAAAGATGATTCACCAAGTTATCTTCCTACGAAGCTGTAAGTATTTTTTCATGGAACTCTACACTTCAAATCCAGTAACAGCAGAGACACATGTGGTGACACATGATAAGGTATGAATGTAGGGGAAGGCATGCTCCCTCATTTCTGCCTGTTCTCCAAACAAGCTTTGTGCCATAAGACACAGAATTTGAGAGGCTCCTTGATTAGATTTGGGCACACTTACAATAATTATTCTAAAAAGTAACTTTTCAGACTGAGCACACAAAGAAGAACTGAATTCCTTTGGAAAATGAAAGCAAATTCAAATTGCTTCCTTCCCTCTAGACACTAGAATTTTATCTCAGTAATTTAATATATGCTGCCTTCAAGGCAGAATTATGAATGATTAAAGATTTGTGTGGCTTTTTAATGTATGTCTTTGTGTCTTCCCTGGAAAGTTTGGATAAGTTCAGCTGCAGGTTGTGAATAAAATCAGGTCAGTACTTTACAACATAAATTATCCTTCAGAGTTTAATAGCTTAGAATATATTTTACATTGTTATTTAAAATTTTCTCATTGCAGTTCAGCATAAAAAAATCACATTAAACATATTTAAATCACGTTACTTTTGAAGCATTCAACACAGTGGTAATTTGATGTCCAATAGGAATCAGCATGGATTGCAAACGTTAGAATGAAATTTGGCTTACCAAGATGTTTTGTGTCTACTGGATCCACTGGAAAGAAATGCAGAGAGTGATTTGAAAGCTAAGCTGAATTAATTTATTTAGAAATGTAGACATGCTAAATCTGTATGCACATGCTGTCATTTAAAGTATAAATGACCACAGTATGCTTTAAGGTACTGCATAAATTAAAGACAGTTTTTGTTTTATGGTTATCGTGTATGAGGAGACAAAACCAGTTTACAATGCATATTGTTATATGTAAGCAAGTCAAACACAATTTGTTAGATAAGAGCTTAAGAAAGCTTTTAATACATAGCTTATTTTAACATCAGTAAAAGAACAAGCATTTACCTGACATGATAAATCTGAGTTCACTTCTATGGGACAGATAATGAAAGAAAGAATATATTGGTATTGAATATTGTATATGGGCAGCAGGAATGTAAAGGTACAAGACAGTTGTTGATTTTGAACCAGGCAATTGAAGAAAGAATAGCAGCAATGAATGACAGAGTTTGAGCAGACAAGTGTCTTAAAAAAAAAAAATTACTGTACAAAATACAGTGACTGAGCAAATTTCTTAGACTTGAACTGGATATAGTTACTTAGAAACATCTGAAATATTTGTAATTAAATGCCTGAAGTTTAGCCAAAAGAACAAAGGAAATATTTTTGCAGAATGCAAACCAAAATATGGGAATAACTTTTGTCTGGCTCACTGTATATCCTCTGCTGTGTTAAAATAAATAAATAAAGGTAGAGATAGGGAAACATCATTGTGCATTATTAATTATACAGTTTAAAAAGCAGATCAGAATCACTCATTCCCTCTTTGCTTCAGATGCTAATTGTGTTTCTGATAATCCTTTTCTAATGAAGTTTCCTGAAAACAGATTTTTTACAAGGAATCATTTGTCTTTTCCAATACTATATTGTTTTCTGTTTCCTTCTCATTTCAATTGACCTCTTGTACTGCCTTAATAGTTGAGAATAAGCTCAGCTTAAAGAGTCTTAGTTCTGCAAAGTAAATTACTGCTATTAGTACTGTTGCTGAACAGTGAAATGTATTAAACTTATAAATGAGTTTAGTATGGCACAGAACCCTACTAGTCTTATTTGCTTCAGCTGTAAGATATTGCTTTGGAGGAAGTAGAATGGTGTCAGATTAGCAAGGAGAGATGCTGGAGTCCATTGACAGCAAGGTGAAAATGACAAAGACACATTTGGTGGAGATCCAGAGTCGGAAGGCAGAAAAGTAGCTGGAGGAGAAAGAGAAAAGATGCAACATTAAGAATCCTGATGGGCCTGAAAATGGTGTGGTGAGTGAGTGAGAGGTGATGTGGAAAAAAAAAAAGCATGAATAAATCATGGCTTCAAATACATTTCTTGCAGTATCAATACTGAGACACTAGGCTATGGAAAAGCAATTAGAATAAAAGTTTTATTTTGTGCACCTTATTTTGGACTACTTGGTGTCCTGTCAGGAAAGGCTGCTTTTTTTTGTTTGTTTGTTTGTTTGTTTTCTTTGTTTTGTTTTTAATCTTGAATAAAGTCTTGTCTGTGTTTGCCATCTGTCTTTGTCAGTTTAGCATATGTGCCCGCATTGTCTGGTAGCTCACTTTTCAGTCATTGTTAGCAAATGCTGATTCACCTGGAGATTCCTCTAATAACAGTTTCCAATTAATTGTTGTTTTATCTCATAGTTTTCCACTTTTCTTCTTTCTTTTGGGTAAAGGATGTTTTAGACAAGCAGTTTTAAAAGAGAGTAGCCACCACATTCTACTAAAGTAGAGGATGATGTGACTTATTTTATCAAATCAGACAAACAGGTTATGTAGCTTGACTTTACATTCCCAAGTTTTGAAAATATCCACTAGTATTGTTTTTAATCTGTAAGCATTTTAAAATTATTTGGCTGATCAGGAAACATTCCTTGCTGATCTCATTGCTATTTTACTACTTTTAAATCTTACTTTTGCATTTCTGCCAAGTACAGTTGTTAAGGCAAAATTTCACAGAGAAAAACTGAAGCGTATCTCATATTTAAAGTCATTTAATAGCTCAGTGTGGTGTGCTGCTAAGGATGAAAAGTCACAGGCAGACATTTTTCCCCAGGGAACTTGGACTTCCTTTGAAACCTTGTTCCCCATCCAAAGAGGCTTCCTTGGAAACTTCTGCAAGATGACAGAATCAGTATTTTACATGGTTTGGGCTTAGTGAAGAAATATCTGTGGGAAAACTTTTAGACAACCAGAGTTTTGATACAATCCCAAAAGACAGTCAGAAGAGCTACCATCTGTCATATAAAGCAGAAATAGCTGTATTCTTATCTTTAGGTAACTAGATGTTACACGTCAACAAATATTGCCAATTACTGTGCAACACCGATGGATTTTTATATCATGCTTAAGCAAATAATTGGTATTACTAAACCTGTAAACACTCTTACATGTTATTTCATGATGTAAAAAGGCAGCCCTGGAGATATTTTTCTTGTGTATGTTTACTAAACTTTCTTTACATCAATTACAGCTTGAAATATATATTATATAGTCTTAAAACTAGCTACAGGAGTTATCTAGGATCATCAAATGATCAGAGTAGTGATAAGGTACTGCAACTATAGTTTTATGCCCATCCACACCACAGACAAATCTAAAATCCAAACTGTTGGTATGTTCCAGTACAAATAAAAGCAGTAATGAAAAATATTGCTTTAACAAAATCAGAATTTTTAGATTGATTAAAATAATAAAAACTATAACTTTTATTTTCTTAACTCGGGTTGTTTAGGAAATTACACTTACTATTCAGTGCATTTTTCCAATTAGAAATATGTTGAGTATTAGATTTTAAAACTTCATTGTAGTACTTGATCTCATCTGGGGAGTAAATAAAAAAATGTTTTCTTGTAGGTGATGCTGAGCTGTATCTGTGCATTAGGTAGGTCTGGTCAAAGAGCAGAAAGGTGATTACAGATATCAGATATTTTTTCCAGCAAAGAAATTTTATTCATAGATGGAGCGATATAAAACCAAAGCATTTTCCTTAATTAATCATTGAAAGTAGGGTACTCTTCAATTGAGCAACTTTTTTTTTTTTTTTCCCATCACTATATAGCAATTTTTGCTTTTGCTCAAGGAAATTCCTATGAGCATGCAGAACACACAGAATCCAGTTGTCATTATTTCTCCTGGAAAAAAAATTCAGGATCTGTGTATAATGACAAGAACATGGATTTAGACTTCCTTATTTCCTCCATGATGTTTCTACAGTAGGTATGATTGTACAAATCAAATTGTCAAATACTTAAAATTGTATCTCCTGACCATCATGTTGTAGATAAACTCCTTGTCTGTTTCTAGCAGCATATACAGAAGCGTGATGACATAGACTGTGTGATGCAGGCCATTCTTAGAAATTCATTCATAAGACTTAAGGGTGGCTAATGAAAAACATTTTTCAATTGTAAAATGTATTAGAAGTTTATTTTCCCAGCCCCTGCATCTCAGTTCTCTTATAGTGCTGAGTGTGTGCCCTGCACTCATCTTTTCTTTATTTTTTTTGATAATCCACTTACACTTTTGAAACATTCTGTTTAGTTGTTTTGTGATTTGCCAAGTGATTACATTAGTCTTCTTTATCCCTTTCATCTGTTGTTGCATCCATTTTCATGCATTTTTGGATTTGCTTTTGTTTTAGTGCTGCGGTGGTATGCTTGGGCTATTTATACAAAAAATTGGGAAGAATTTTGGGAAACAGTTTTACTGACACCGTTGGGAATGTGCTTAAAGCAATGAAGAATGCAGAGGTATTGGAATGGCATGTTTAAAAAATGATTAGAAAAATGATAGGATGCTTACTGTTGTTATTCCAGTGAAAAGGAGAAATTGCATGATACCAGTGTATGAAAAAACTATGGCAAGTCATAGAATAAAATTCACCATCTATATTGCAAAGGATTACCATCGCAAAAGGATGGAATGTAGTCATTCTCATGCTACCTTCATGAAATAGCTTGTTAATCTAGAGAATTTAATTGCCTTTACTAATGAGAACATTTTTGCTTCAGCTTGTGTTTCATATTTTGAATATTAAATTGCCCATGAGTACCTTTCCATAGAATGCAGTATCTTTCATCTTTACTTGGTTATAGTGTTACAAAACAAGTTATTTAACTCATTTCAGCATAAACAGATTTCTAACGGTGAAAAAGTCTCATACATTTGTTTACTTGTTTTGGTAGGCATCATTTTGTATTTCCAAGGAGTTTAGGACTATGGAAATGTAACATCTCCTCTTTTTCATTTTTCAGTCTCAAGGACGTTATGAAATCATGCTTAGTTTACAAAATATATTGAAGGGTTTAGGAGCTGCTGCTATCCCTTGTCATAGAGATATTTACAAAGCTGCCCGATCGTGTTTGACAGATCGATCTATGGCAGTCCGCTGTGCTGCTGCAAAGGTAAAGTGGTCTTATAATTTTCTATGTAGTACACTTTGGAAAAAATTTGAATTTAATTGATGATGAGCATATCAGTAAATATATTGCTTGCTTGTCTGTATTTCCTTGACATTGCCCTGGCAGCAAAAAATCAAGTAATCTTAGTATGAAGCAGCATGCTTATTTTATTAGGGAGAACTCTGTGTTATGCTGCAAGCTAAAATCTGTACTGAGTGCTTTTCCATAACAAACCATTGACCTTAGGCATTTTTACTTTTTTGTTTTTTGTTTTTTTTTTTGTGTGTGTCTAGTGTCTTCTTGAACTTCAGAATGAAGCAGTATTTATGTGGAGTACAGATCTGGATAGTGTTGTGACCTTGTGTTTTAAATCCTTTGAAGGTTCTAATTATGATGTACATTTAGCAGTTTCAAAACTTTTAGGCACAGTACTGGCTAGAGCTTTAACATCTAAGCAGACAACAGGTAAGTATGAACTTTGGTGATTCATCATCTGTTTAAAAAAAAAAAGTTATCTATCAGATGTTCAGAAACACTCAAGTTCTGAAACCTGAAGTAGAATGACAATGTAAACTTCATCTAGCTGTTAGTATCAGTGGTTTGATCTTTTTTGTATCTTTTTTTTTCTTGTAACTTTTTTCTCATATAGTACTGCAGTGCTTTTACTTGTGTTGCACAGCTCTACATACATTAATTAGCAGTAATAATAAAATATTTGTTAAAACTAGTTTCCTCTGTTACAAGAATATTACTATATTTTTGCAATGTAGGAAACACTAAAATGTGAAGGAGTATCTGCCTGTCAGACTGAAGAGCTAAGAATGACTTTTCAAACTGTTTTTCCAAAATTGTCAATATTGTATCTGTATTGTATAGTGGTATAGACATGATCTGAAGCAGGAATGAATGCATAGATCTGTTGTGACAGCATATATAACGCTTTTTGCTGATGGTCTGAGGCATCTTGGCACAAAGCTATCTCAAACCTTTGGTATAATTTAGAGTGGGAGTTTTCAGTCCAGTCTTAGGAGCCCAAAGCTAAACTTCCAACTGTAATCTACATGAAATATAACATGATACTGGGTGAATGTGACTCTGCTTTTAATGGCATAAAGTCTTTCAGTGCAATGAGGAAATGACAAAATGAAGTCGTTAAGCCCAGCTTACTCTTTTTTTCAAAATTCTTGAGACTATTGCTCTGAAGACTCTTAAAATCTTGAAATCCAAAGAGATATGTTAGAAAAGAAAAAAAACCTTTAGAGAGAAGAAAACAACTTAAACTGGTCTTTTTATATTAAAATAGAAAAAAAAAACAACTCAAAAGCCTCTCTGTCCTCTTTATAAACTCTTTCCTCTTTGCAAGCAGTGTTAGTTACACAATCTTAACACTTCAGTAATACAAGAAGCTCATCCAGTTGGTTTGTTGGTTATTTTTAGTAGGGAATCCTTAGGTTAAAAACAAGTTAAACCTAAGAGACAGAAGCTGGGTTAATGCAAAAAGGGGCTGGGGTACAAGTGGAGGGAGCAAAACATGAGGAAATATGTAACTACATAATTTCTGCTTTGTATATGGTAACCTGTTATTGTGGGGATTATTTTTTTTTTTTACTTTATTGTCTTAAGTCTTGTCTATCAAATCAAAATATTTGAAATAGAGTGAAAAACACAGTAAAAAATTTCGGCTACTTAATTACTGCACAGTGTGTAAACCATGTGAAGCTTGCACACACAGATCCCAGCATTTATTTTAAACGAACTTTCTGTCAGAGGGCGAAACTGAATAGAAATTAGAGATAAATAGTTTCTTTCCTGTAGATTGTAAGCACGTTCTATTATTCTCATTATTTTGAAAAGTTAGTACTAAGTTGAGAAGCTTTTTGTTTCTAAAAGAACCTTTTGCTGCATCCATTTCTGGCTAAGTGTAACAGGAAGGTAATCTGTTCTGTCTTGAATCTGGAATAGAAAGGCATCTTTGGTAATGGGTTGATCAGGACTTTCACAAAGCTTAAAATAATATGAGTAGACTATACAGACTGTTTATAGAGAGGGCTTGGATTTGGTAGTAAATAAATACTGAGGAAGGGTGTGTGTGTATATATATATACATATATATGTTTCAATGGTATTTGGATTTGGTTGTGTTACTGAATTATGTAAATTATTTTTTCTAAAATGATTGGAGTTAAAGCTTTCTCTCTGAAATAAAAATTCTACAGAGCTATTACTCTAAACAATTACATCTATTCTTAGTACCAACCAAGCATAACTCCCGAAGAATCTCTTTGGAAGAAGTGATGGAGCTCTTAGGAACTGGATTTCTGCGCGGAAGTTCCGGATTCCTACGAGCCAGTGGTGATATGCTGAAAGGGACCAGCTCAGTCAGCAGAGATATTAGGGTTGGAGTCACACAGGTTTGTGTTTCATTAGTTATGTTGTTCTAAGGTCGCTGAATATTCCTACAACAACTTTTATATATCCCTTATTTTGTCTTAGCATAGTATAGTACAGTCTTAGTATAGTCTTTATATACAATTAAAAATAAAAAAATTACATCTTGAATTGTGTCGGAAAGATTTCTGATGGTGCTTATTGTTTATATGGTAGCTTGAAATTTTCAGAATGAAATGTGTTACTTGTGAAATCTTCAAGTGATAAAAAAACTGAGATACAAGTAATTGCTTTCATCAAAACGTTTCTTATTAATCATGTACTACTTTATGTCTAAAACTTAGAGGAGAAAGTTATGAGAATTCTCTAAACATGCAGTGGTTTTTTCTGTACCATTCTCAGGACCATTCTTAGTCCCATTTTGAAAGAATGGTTTCTGCTTTGAGTAATAGAAACAATTTAGTGACACGAAACAAATATTTGCTTACTGGTTTTGTTGTTCTGGGGTGCTTAGTTAAAGGATAGAACTTCGTTAACTGAGAAGGGCTGAAGTAGAATGTACAGTGCACACTGGTAAAAAGTAAATGTTTCAGATAAGCTAAGTGCTTCTTGCTGTAAATGTTACCTTAATCAGCACGTGCTTGAAAAGACCTAGACATTCAAATGTTAATGGTAATGGTGAACATTTACATATCCTACAGTGGTGATTGTTTTAATATTACAGTTGGCACAGGTATTTAATGTCCTTTTCCCCAGTAAGGGGATTTTTAGGCATTTCAACTACTCTAGTGCAAAAAAAAAATCTCTGAAACAGATTTAATTAGTGATGGAAACTACCTGACTTTGCACTGACGCATCTAGAAGGTACTCACAGATTGTCTTCATGCTCAGCTCATATGAGGTGGGGATATGAACTTCTGGCAGGATGACAGAAAAGAGAGGGGAAAAAATATGTGCTCAGGAAATGGATGCTAGACTCCTAGGGTTTTCTATATACACGGTGATTTTATTGATTTTCCTTGGAATAGGTATTTCACTTTAGTATTTTGACTTTGTGTACTTTTTTTTTTTTTTTAGAGATTGTTTCTCTTTTTCATGGATTTCTATGCTAATGCAAACCAGTTCTAGATGGTGTGCTCTGTGCTATCGCACTAAAATCAGAGTGATGTTTCTGTAAGAAACACAGTTTCATCTTTGCCAATGCCTGTAGGAAGAAAATGCTTACATTTATAAAATATATTAGTTAATATTTGAATTAGTTTGTTATAATATTTAAAAAACTAAGAAATTCTGAAGATGGCTTCTTATATGTGGAAGAATAATTTTTATTTATTCAAGATACAGCCAGGTTCAAGATGTAGCCGTGGCAGTATGAGTCTTTGCAGCTCTATTCTCTTAAATCCCTCTGTTTTTGAATCAGTAAAACAGTGGTAACATACTGGTATATTATTAATCCTAAGTAGTATTTAAGAACTGTTAATTGCTAACAGGATTTTCTTGTACAGTTTCTCCATTTATGTTACCTCACTTTCTTTTGTGGAAATAGTTTAGACGTTTATGTTAGACACAAGCTGAAGTATATAAGAAGTAAACACAGAAGTTCGTTGATATGGATAGTATTTGTGCACTTTCTTTGGAGGACTATTGCATATTCATTTGCATATTCTCATTTTATGGGTTCACTTTTCTTGGTGGTAACACATCTATTCATTAAAAAACCCAACGCATGCACATAAAAGGCGTTTATAAGGGAGTGTATTATGTGGCAAAATAAATGTCCTTTTGGTAATTAGATTTGTAAAGTGACTCTGTGTTCTTTCTCTTTGTTGTGACGTCTGTAGTATTTTTATGGTACCTCCATTGCAAAGCAAACAATTAAAATTCACTGAGATGAAGAGCAGTGCTTGGGGGCTGCAAATATTCCCTAATTCCAAGCTTATAATAACTAAGTTCTCTCAGGGTTATGGGTTACAGTATTGTAACATAGTAGTTCTTAAAATGCATTCATACATTAAATTAGTGTTCCATGTGCAGAATGTTAAATAGCTAGGAGCTGTTGTTCGCTGAGACCAAACACAGTGTTTTACATAACAAGTGCCTGTGCAGGGTAAACTGGCATTTCTCACACTCTGGAATTAAATAAAATGGGCAAGCAACTTGCATTAACTTACAGTCAAACTAAGCTGTGATACTGCTAGGATATTTTTGAGTGTAATTTTCATGATTTAAATAGATTAAAAAGATTGCAGCTACCTGCAGGTGGGAGTGTACCTGATTTATGGACTCAGTTCAGTGACATTGTATTTCTGGCATTGTACAGAAACAAAAATAATTATATATGTGGGATAGCTGATAGTAGTTTTCCAGATGATTTTTCTCTAAAATATGACTTCTTTTCAAATCTTTTCCAGGCGTATGTGGTATTTGCCTCTACATTAGGAGGACACTGGCTTGAAAGGAACTTCTCTGCCTTCCTTTCCCACATTCTAGATCTTGTTTCTCAGTCTCACCCTAAGGCTATTCAGAATCAGATGGATGCTATCGGCTGTCGCTGCTGTGTTTCATTTATCCTTCGAGCTACAGTAGGAGGCCTTCTTGGGGAAAAAGCTCAAATTACAGCTGCCAAGGAGATTTGTCAGGCCATCTGGAAACTGAAGAAAGTTGTGGGTATGAATCTAACAAGATTATCTGTTTGGGCCTCTGTTTTTTCTTTAAGTGGTTGTCCAACTTCCTAATCCAGAAGCTGAAGAAATAATAACATGTAGTGCTAGTTTATTATTGTGAGGTAATAAATAGAAGGCTTTTGATAGGGTGTTTTGTTTTTAACTTGGGCTGGTAAAAAGGTGTATTTTTCCTGAAGAAAACAGATAGTCATGTACATAGCTTCCAAGCAAACTGATCTCCCAGCGTCTTTCTTGCTGGGGGGAGCAAAGAGAATACTACTATACTGCTGCATGTTGTGTTCTTTTTAAGTATCCAAATGTTAAATGTCTAAACTGACATGATTAATAAAATGAGAAAACAAACCAACTAAACTTTTTTTTTTTCTCCTCCCGTCTTTATTTCCTCCCTATTATTCTGTCTATTTTCATTCTCTCCATTCTCGTGCCTCATTCACTCTTGTGGTCTTTCTTCCTGTGATTTTTTTTTTTCCTACTATACTTATAGTCTGATAGGTTATATTCATTCCTTGTCAAAACATGTTCTCTTAAATTTATCTTTGGGAAGGCTGGTAATAGTGTGCTTCTTACTAGCCACTGTTCTCATGAAGTTGAGGTCAGCAGTTTGATTTTTTTCCATTTTGTCTAACCAGCTGGCCACAGATGTTTGAGTCATAGAAATGTACTTGCCTTAATGAAAATAAGCCTTTCAGAAAACATTCTGATCAGTGTTTAAAAATGGTAATGATAAAAGTTCATTTAGCAATACAAACTACCATAGCAAAACCCTTTATCTGATCACTTTGTTTCAGTTATGGTAGCAGTTTCACGGGGTTCTTCCTCTGTTGTGTTATCAGATGCTTCAATGAGTGACAGTAACTTGGAAACACGAATTAGTACAACAGAGGTAACAGCAAGTCAGCATGTGCTTGTGTGTGCACTTCAAGAACTTGGAAGTCTCATCCATGGCTTAGGAACTACAGCAGCACCATTACTACAGGACTCCAGTACAGGTACCTGCCTTGAATTCATGTACAAGAGTACAAAATGTATTCCTGTGTTTACTATGATCTTCTACAACTGCTTGTGGCTGGACTGTTAACTCTTTATTTCACATGCCAACAAATTTTAGTCTGTGTGTGCAGTTTGTAGCATGCAGTCTCTTCACCTGGACCTCCTTAATTCTGGACTTACTGTTTCTCCTACAAAAAGGAAGAAGAGAAGTTGGCTGTTTGCATGCTCTATGAAATATTCTGGCCTTACTCTGTGAAGTCTATATTATATCTTGTCTATCCTATTATGTTCATTTAAAAATAAAAAATAAGAGGGGAAAATGATTAGTGTCATATTGAACTTCATTAAGGATTGTATTCAAACTGAGTCTGATCAAGATGAGTGTCTTCATCTACTTCTACTTCAAGCGCTGGGAATGTTTTCTTCTGGATAGATTCATGTGAATGTTTTTGCTTTTTCCCTTGAATGCATTTCTGATTCTTTGAGAATGATTAAAGAGCTTTTAATTTATGTTGGTGAATAACCACATAATATTTTAGGGTTTTTTTTCACCCTATTACTTTTCAGAGTAATATTTTCTTTAAAAAATTGTAGTTTTTAAATTTGATGACAAATATTTTGTGATAAAATCACTAGTGCTTTGAAAAGAGAAATACAGAAATTAGATACTTTATAGTTTTATATACGTTTTGCTTGCTGACATCATCTTAGAGATTGCCTGTTTGCCAGCTTCTTAAATGTGTTTGTGGATTTTATTTTTCAGGAGTTCTGGATGCAGTCGTTTCTGTCATCCTTCATCCCAGCACTGCAGTCAGACTAACAGCAGCTTGGTGTTTACGCTGTATTGCAATAGCATTGCCCTCCTATGTGTCTCTACTGTTGAATCGTTGCATTGAACGTCTGAGTGCATTGAAATCTTCCCCAGAAGCAGTAACTGGCTTCAGTTTTGCTATTGCTGCTTTACTAGGTGCAGTAAAGCACTGTCCTCTGGGAATTCCACATGGAAAAGGGAAGGTATGGTCTGAACTGTAGGCAATTATTTAATTTTTAATTTTTTTTTTTATTTTTTGCAGCAATATTTGCTTGTGTTCTTCATCACATGATTACAAAACCTGGGATACTGATGTGGTATTTTCTTTCTACAAGAAGGAGATTTCAAAGCATAATCACAAATAAGCAAGTGTTTTTCTCAAATGTGACAGGATTTTGAATTTTGTGGGAGCCTTCATTAGTGATTTATTAACCACTCACACTGATATCTTTTTTTGTAGTGGAGAAGATTGTTAGGCATTTCTACCCTACTTTTTGATAGAAGTCAATTATCTGGCACTGTGAGAACATAAATTTAACAGCTCCAAAAAATTAAGTTTACCTGAAGGAAATATTTCTTAAGCAGTTAAATTAGTCAAGAGTCCAAGCATTTTTGATCAAGTACGACTCATATACGCTTTCTTATTACATCGTAGAACTTAACAAAAATCAGCTTCTTGCATAGTCTAAGGTAGTTTTGCCAATCTCTCTGTTAGCATAGATAAGTTATACTGTGCTCTGAAGTTGGTGGGATATCCAAATAAATAAACAAAGGCTGAGAGAAAAAGCTGTTTCCATCTCGATGATTACTGTATCCAGTGTTACTCACAGTTGGAAAAACATGGTGCAAAACAACTGTCAGTAGTACGTTTTCTACAAAATGCATAACCTTACCTTCTTGCTTCTTCCTTAACGTCCGCTGTCTGTGATAGGGATGTTTTTGGGAGTGGCACACTTTGGTGAAAGGTCTGTGTTTTTTATATTATTACACCTCTGAAATAAAAGGAATGCTTTAATATATTAGCATGAAATCACTCTTGCAATGATTCCCGGCCGCCTGTCCAGTGTTACTGACCCCTGGCAATTCTACTCCACTCCTTAACAGGCATTGCTAGCTGTAGTTCTCAACATTCAACGCATTAACTGCTGATAAAGCAACTTATATGAAAAAAAAATTAAAAGTTTTCTTTAGCTTTTAAAAACTTTTCCTTTTGATGGACTCTAGTGAAAGGGTGTTCTCTTTTAAGGAAAGAGAACAAAATGAGTGTTGTTCACCTACTTGTACAGGAAAGTATTGTTCAATACTATACACCTAAACAGAGCTACAGTATCTATTTGACAGGGAAATGTACTAATTTACGAAGGTTTCTTTTAAAGAAGTAGAATAGAATCCAATAGTGCCAATAGGAGGTATGGGAAAGCAAAGAGAAGTGTGGGAGAAACAGTGTATTTTGTACTAAGCTGACTGTGAGGGAGAACAGAAGAGTTGACAGAAGCCCATCTCCATTCTCTTCTAGGAGCACTGCCAGATTCCAGACTAACTCTTCTGAGGAACTGAAAGTGAGCAATGTTAAACAGAACAGTTTTAAAAAGAAAATGCCAAATGTAGACAGTAGCGACCTGGATGGAAGCTATTTTATATTAATACATTTTCCTTCGATAGAGTGGCTAGAATTACAGGTAGAAACCTATTCAAAGCAAGGGAATAATTAGTGGAGTTATGCATAACATTCTATACAAGTGCTGGTACTTTGAAAAATTTTTCAGAAATAAGGCATTAGTTTTAGTACATGAGAGAAAAATGAGAGTATTCCTTTCTAGGATGCTTGTTTATCAAGTATTTTGAATCTAGTAAATAAGTCATTTTTTATTGGTATGATTTAGCAAGGGTGCTTTTTAAACTAGAATCAAATGCTATAAACCTATAAAAGTCTATTAAAATAAATCTATTCATTTGCAGTATTTTACGGTATGTTAATATTTAATGAAATTCTGTACATGTACCAAGCCAACTTTCATGTGTAAACTTTCATGGCATTGTATGTATACAAATGAATTATAGGGGGCTATTGTCTGTATTGAAGCTTTTAATGATAATATTATCAACACTTTTTATTAGTAATACTAATTTGTAAACAATTTGTTTTGGTAATCAATTATGCAGTAGGAAAGGAATAATTTTAACACATAAGAAATATGAATATAAAACATAACGTGAAGCCAACCACTTACAAAACACTTCTACAAGCTTTAGCCATACTATGGGCAGTTGTCTGTAGACACTATATATGATCTTCCATGTAAATTCTAGGTGGCTTGTGCTTTGTTAACAGGTGCAGATTATCACCTTGTGTTTTGCATGTTAGAGGTCACATGTAGTTATGGTGGAGAAGCTGAGACAGCATTGCTTTATGTCTTAATGTGCACTGCTGTCCTGCTTGTTTATTCATACTATTTGTTGAATAGAGTACTGTCAGCAAAAATGGTAGAACATATTTAAAGAAAAAAAAAAGTAATTTTATCCCTTTTGCTATTTCCCAGCTCTAGTTGGTGTGTATCAGTCTGCTTTTTTTTCTACATAGTGGCTTAAGTAGAATATCAGAACACTGTTGTCCTTCCCATGCATATTTGTATCAGAATTGTCAGCTCTTTTTTTATTACTGGTAGAAGGGACAAAAAGAAGCTGGGTGACATACCTGTCTTTCCACAGCAGCTGTTGAAGCTGTCCTAGACTAGTACTGAAGTCAGTCATTGCAGCTTCATAAGCCTAGGTGTAAGGGGAAGATAATGTTCTGTCTGGGGATAGTGAAATATGGTTAAATATTGCAGCAAATACAATTGAAAAAAAAACATCAGATAGTTGCTAAGACGCTGATACACATTTTTTTTTTCTCTTTAACATTGAAGGTAATCATGACTGTAGCAGAAGATTTGTTGTGTTCTGCTTCTCAGAACAGTCGGCTTTCATTGCAGCGAACACAGGCTGGATGGCTCTTAATAGCAGCTCTCATGACATTAGGTAATACCCTTGTACAATTTTACTTAAACTTAATTAAGCTGTTCTATGTAAAAAGGCTGTTAGTTTCAAACTTATTATTAGATTGTTGGAAACTATGTCTGAAAGGCAGTGACTGGGTGGGACCACAAGTAATTAAATTTAGAAAATAAGCTTAAAAGTTAATATAACTAAATGTCATTGTGGTTACAAATATTTATAGTCTATTTATTTATTTATTTATTAAGATCTAACTCAGCACAAAATGAATAAGAAAAGTTTAGTTTCCTCTAAGTGTTGTGTTACCTTATGTTAGTGAACAGGTTATTGTCTCTGTACATTTTCAGATTTGTTCATATTTTAAGTCACCTGTTTTCAGCTATTATTTCTTCCCAATTGCTCCCAGTTTTCTCTTGGATTAAAGAAAACACACCTTGTACGTTAACCTGTAACAAATGTTAGCTTTTCTGAACATTGCTGAATGTTCAAAGAGAACATTTTGATTTTATTGAGTCTTCACGTTGGTATGAGAGCTGTCAATACCTACAGGTCCTGCAGTTGTCCAATACCATCTTCCACGAATACTTATGCTGTGGAAATGTGTCTTTCCATCATCTCCTAAAGACCTGGAGACAGAAAAGACGCGAGGAGATTCATTTACGTGGCAAGTAACTCTGGAAGGCCGTGCCGGTGCTCTCTGTGGTAAGTTGAATGTACCATTCTTCGTAGTTGAACTGGTAATTTCCTTTTCCTTCATAAAGGTCAGAAGTACTCCATATTGGATTTTTTTTTCTCTACTGCATGTTGGACGATAAATACATTAATGTATATATGTATTTACCTATGCATATCTATGTATACTCTCTACAACTATCTGAAAGGAGGTTGTGGTGATATTGGGGTCAGCCTCTTCTCCCATGTAATAGGACCAGATGGAATGGCCTCAAGTTGTGCCAGGGAGATTCAGTTTGAACGTTAGGGAAAACTTCTCCAGAAGAGTTCTCAGGTGCTGGAATAGGCTGCCTAAGGAAATGATGGAGTCACCTCCACTGGAAATGGTCAAGAAATGTGGAGATGTTGAACAGAGGGACATGGTTTGATGGAAAATATTGCTGATAGGTGGATGGTTGGGCTGGATGATTTTGGAGTTCTTTTCCAACCTCTGTGATTTTGTGATTCTATGACTTTTATGTGTATTTCATATTTGTCAAAACAAACAGAAAAACATTACTGGTGGAGGGTTTTTGTTCATGTTCTTCAATTCAGTTGACTATGCTGTGAATGCCTCTTCTCTTTAGCATGCATATCATAGTAACATCTGAGGACCCAAAACATAATATGTTCTGTTGTCTATACGTTATCATATTTAGCGAACAACCAGTTCTGCTTGTAATAGCAGACTGAATGTAAAATAAATTTAGTGTATCAGTCCAACAAATTTGCAAGACTGGGAATTCTCAGGTGAAAATTACAATTTGTCTATTGTCTGGTAGGTTGCGTTTTTTCATTGTGAAATTTTGGGAATTTGCATTTTTAAGATGCTGTTTCACTGCTCTTGAACTTAATGTGTTGCAGTCATAAATTCTGGAGTACTAAAGAGTCCTTTGCAAAGCAGAAGCATGTTCCATGATGTAGCAATCCCCTTTCTTTTACTGTTAAAAGCATCAGAAAGCATGGAATTCAACATTAATTACTTAAGTTACTTCTAAAATAAAATTAACATTTTACTATTTGTTTCTTGTGGAAATAGGTCTTTTATGCTGTGTATTTTCTCTTGTGTGTGTATACCTTTTGAAAATAGTAATTCATATTTTATTTCCTGTAAATAATAAAAAAAAAACTTAAGTACATGTAAGCTGGTTCTTAAAGCACAGTCATTATGTGAAATTTAAAGAGAAAAGAAGCAATGTAAGAAGTAGGTAATCATCATCCTTTTTTTTTTCTTTTTTGTTACTATTGTCATGGAATTATCATGAAGTTGAGTTTTATTCCATAATTCAATTCATAGCGAAAAGCAAAAAATGCTTTGATATGAGTGTCTGAGCTGAGACACAATAACAGTGTATTTCTGAATGTTTTTTTCATTTGTGATTTTATCAGTGTCTAAAGTTATTATTCAAAATGCCTTTGCATTTTTAAAAATATATTTAAACATGGAAATTTTAAAATTTTCAGTGAATTAATTATGCATTTTTTCCCCTATGCATCTCACTTTAGTTAAATTCCATTTCCTTTTTTAGCAATCAAAAGCTTCGTTTCCCACTGTGCTGGTCTTCTTACAGATGAAGTTGTTCAGAGACTTCTTCCTCCTCTCCCAAGTGCTGTAGGTTTACTGACACAGTAAGTGAATCAAACCATTAAATGTGATTCTGATTTTGAAAAGCTACAGAGGAATTCTCTTGCATTTCATTTAGTGCACTTTCTAAAGAACTTTATTTTTTGTGCTTTGAAAAGGGAGTGTAGGATTTAGCAGTATCGCGGCTTTAGCTGACATAATAATGAGTATTGCAAACTCCAGTATTGTACAAAGAAATTAAGGGAAGAAGTTATAATATCCTTTTATTACATTAATGCCTTTTTTCTGTTTTTTTTTAATCCAACTTGCACATTTGTTTGTGTGCATTTTCATTTTTTTTAATACAAATTTTTAATACACTGGGACAGAAGGATTTATAGATAGCTGTTTTATATTTAGATTGGCAGCTAAGCTGGAAAGGATTTAATAAGTTTTTTAACTTTTGCCTTACGTGAGAATAAGTAGTGATTTAACGTACTAAACTCCACATTGCAGACATATCTGCAAAAAAGTTAGCTGTAATAAATATAGGTACAATCAAGGAGTATTGAAAGCTTTATTTCTATAGCGTTACATTTAAAAGAAAAGCCTGAAAATATAACTAAGAGGTTCTGTCAGAGGATGTGGAATTGTTTGGCATTTCTAATATATATAGAAATTATTTATTAGATCCTGGTACAAATAGAACCAGACTCAATAATCCTTATACTCCTTAACATCTCTAATGCACTTTTTATGTTTTAAGGCTTTCTTCGATCTCTAAGTCATATGGAAATTCTTTAAAAACATCATCAACTGTTTACAGACATAAACTTTATGAATTACTAGCAGTATTGCCTCCAAAAATCTATGAAGGTATGTATTCTTACAAAGAACACCCTTAGAAACACTACAGGCTCATGTTTAAATTTTTGTGCAACATACATGTAAGTAGCATGATTTAGTTTCACCTTTTCTAACACATTTTATTCCCTATGTTTATATTCAGTGAAATTGTAGAGAAGTCACAATGATCTTGAAAAGCTAGTGTTGACTCCCTTTTTTCCCTCTTTTAGAAATACAGACTTTTGTGCTGGTTTTAGCTGAAACTTGAAGACAGACAACATTGTGATTTTTAATTATCTGAGGAACGAGCTTCCTTTTATACCAGTTTTACTTACTCAATTTTTAATCCAAAGAAGTGTAATATCAGCATAAGCCTATTGAATACGGTCTGTTTAAATAATTTAATCAAACAGGCTCACAGGATGCCTAAGATTGTAAGGGACATCTGGAGCTCATCTGATCTTACTGCTGCTTAAGCAGGGTCACCTGGAGCAGTAGGTTGCCCAGGACCATGTCCAGACAGATACATTAATCTTACCCATTTTAAATTCACTTTTCTTTATCAGAATGTAGTTTGCCATATTTAAAATCTAATCCTCCAATACAGTGACTACTAATAGATCAAGTAAAACTTTTTTTTTTGTCATTTTAAAATTCTCATATGAATAGTTCACCACTGAATAAGGAGCCACAGTGTTTGGTAGTTGTAACGTTCAGGGTATTTCATCAGGACAGAGAGATGTGCCAGCCAGCCATTTGATTGATTGCATCCTCTACGTCATGGAGGGAATCCTTCCTCAGATAGTCTGCTCCATCTAGTGGCAAATGCTCAATGAATTTTCATAAGAACAAATCCCTGATTTCTCTGCCTTAAAGCTGTTGTCACCTTTTTGGTCTGAACGTAGCAGTTATAGTGTATGCATAAACATATTGTGTATATGTGTGTAACATTTGTTACTGAGTGTAAGCTTAAAATACTAGAAGTGACAACTCTATCAGAGCATGTTCTTCCTTTTGTCTTTTTATTAGAAGGGAACAACATTTTATAGAATACAAATATTTGAAGTTGAGCAGATTTGACAGTTCTTTGGTTTCAGATTTCTGCATTTGGTCTACCTATTGAATTTTCTGTTTTGCAGCATTACTTGTAAGGTCTGAATCTTGTGAGAGAGCAATATCCTGGCTGAGAGTGTTGTAATCTAGAACTGAAAAATGAAGTTTAAAGGTTTTCTTTGGGGGGGGTAGGGTTGTTGTGTTTTGTTTGTTTGTTTGTTTTTAAATAAATGAGGGGTTGCACTGTTGAAAACATTGTAAATAACCTTAGAATGGCAGCACTCATTTCACAGATTATAAGAGTTGTTCACCCATTTGTAATACCAATTTGTCTGTGGACTGGGAAAATAAGGGAAAAATGCATATTCCAAGAGCCTATTTATGGATGGTCTGTTATGCATTCTAGCCAGGCAAGTATGCATTATTTTGAAATGCTAACAAAGTATTTACAGGAAAGGTTAAAAGAAATACTTTTCTTTACATAGTATTTCTAGTATGATAGTCTCATGGGGAAACTGTATGTCTTCACAAATACTAAATTTTTTAAAAAGAAATTATTGCACGAAAATATGATTATGGAACCTAGGATGTTTTGTTCCATGTCTAGTTTTAGTTTTCCTAGTTAACTAGGAAAAATAGTGGGGTATACTGTGTTTTCTTACCTGCACGCCTCTTTCTTAAGTCAAATCTTGAAATTTCTGAGGTCTGTAATACTAGGACTTCTGTAGGTTCTGCTTCTCTATCTAAACCAGTGGTGCCTTTGTTTTGCTGCTTCCGATTACCAGTAAGATCAAACAAAAGGCTTACTGTGAGCGTTCCCTTTTCCCCATCTTTTGGTTTAAAACCAGTCTTCCTCATCCTATCTCCGTCTCCTATCTCTATCAGACTGTATAAAAAGTCAGTCTCCCTCCAGTTTATAATCTTTTTAAATACTGGAAGGCCATAATGAGATTTCCCTGGAGCCTTCTCCAAGCTGAACAAGCCCAGCTTTCTCAAACTTCTTCATAGGAGAGGCACTCATAGTCTCTGATCATTATTTTCACGTGTCATTAATTTTGGATTATATTGTGCCCGTGTTTCTAAGATTAAAACATTTATTTGAAATAAATATTATTCTATTACTATAATACTAAATATACTAAATATAATACTGAATATACTAAATAATATTATTATATATAAACACATTATTTAATTATCACAATGTGCGTTCCACACCATTCAGTATCTTAATATTTGTTTATCAGGTTTGCTGCTGTTTTCTATTATCTGAAATTAATTGTTTTTGTCAGACAATTCATTAGGATTCCTTTCATTTTTCAACTTTTTGTGTTTGTCATGTTCTACTGTCTAAACCACAAAATAAAGTACAGGCATTTCCTTCTCTTTCCTAATAAAATGAGGTGAATAGTTAGAATGCTGGAATAGCATTCTTGCTCAAAATTCTGAAGCATTTTACACTGAAATAGTATGAATTTGCATGTTGAGGGTGGCCACGTGGATGGAACTAAAATAAATGTTTACTTGGTTAGGATAACTTGGATAAAAATGGCTGAATATCTCAATGAAATTGGATTCTGATACTGTTTTCATAGGAGAGGGATTTTTCAGTTTTGCTTTGATTGTCTATAACAACTCAGGAAAGAGCAGTTTCTAGATGTTTTTAATTTGTTTTTATTTAAAGGCTGAATTTCTGTTGCTTCAACACTGTGCATCTTGGAAATATATTAGATATTGCTAACATTTGAAAATATAGATTTGAATTATGCATTTTGGAAAAAAAAAAGTACATATCTGCTAATTGGTCACAGGTAAAGCAGAAGCAGCAGGTAGTATGGTGGCAACTGTGCTTTTCCACTTCTGGAACTGTGTAGAAAAAAGTATAAGCAACTTCAATGTTTATAGGTTATTATGTGGTCATCTAACAAGGAAACTGAATGCAAATTACTGGATGTGTGGAGTTAAACCTCCTTTAATGCTGACATTTCCTAATTGATGACAATTTAATTTGTCAGTCATGGTGGTCTGGAGGTATAATTGTATGTAACATTCCTATAAAAAGCATACACTCTTTAAGATTAATTCTGCTGTGTTTTTCAACACCAGTTACCTAACAAATTCAACAGACTTTTCTCAGCACTAGAACATGTTATCTCACTGCAGGGTCTACTTTAATGATCTGAAATTTTGTACATAAATGTATATGTGAGTTTTATCTACTAGAATAAACTTTCATAACGTAACATAGAATAATTTCCTCATGGTTTGCTTTGTGAATGTGAACTCCTGGAATACTGGAGTACAGCCAACAACTTGGTTGTTTACTTAACTGTATTTATAAATGTTTTTAAATGGTGCCTGCCTGACAAGTCCAAGTATTCCTGCCTGGATATGTCTCACATTCCACAGCATTAATTTTCAGGAAATGTGTGTAGAAATATCTCTGTGGTTCTAATTGTCTTTCTTTCTAGGCTTTAATAGTCAGTGTAAGTACCTAGTGGCATTTTGCCTTCTGCAAAGAACTCGGTTTTACATTTTCTAGATCTCTATAAGCACTGAGTTTGCTTATCTTAATCAGCGTTCTTTGTTTCATCTGTAGCAAGATGACAGTGCTCTCCAGTTAACTATTTGGGAACTCCATACGAATGTTACGTAGATATTGCTATTTCAGTATAAATATCTTTATGCTCACAAAGTCGCACATTGCAAATAATGACAAATTTTTTTAAATACTGTTCATTTAAAGGAAGCTTCCATGCTGTTCTGAAAGAGTTAGTGGTGGACTTAACCATACCAGATAGCCAGATTGATGCCTCTACGTTCTTGCTTCCGCCCCTTTGTCATGAGGATGATCTCCTTTTACTTGGTCCCTTACTGCAGGAGTCTGACCACCAATTTATTGAAGAGCAGGTACTTCTAATATACTGGTATATTGTATACTGGTGGCACTGTATTGTCATTCCATTCTAGTTATTTAGGTCAGTGCTGATTTGTTGGTTATGTTTTGGTCACTTGTATCCTTCTTACAGCTCCTTTTAGGTAACAGTGTAGCTGGAGGCAGCCTGGAATATGACCCTTACTCAATATATGAGAAACCTGCAAAACGTGATTCAGTACCTAAACCACTACCTCCCACATTGTCTGTAATCAGTGCAGCAACTGCTCTTTTTGGAGTTATATTTTGTCATATCACAGAAACCCAAAGGTAAAGTAGTAATTTTGACTGCTGGGAGAATTTTGGGGATGCTGAAAAAGATGGTCAGTGTGCCTGAGATCAAACAGAAGAAAACAGTTCTGAAAGAATCAGTTATGAAAGTAGTGTGCATGAAACATGAATAAAACAATTCAGATGAGAAAATTATTGGAAGTTCTGTTTGAAGTTGCTTGTGATGAAAAGACACATCTAGGCATAGGCTGCTGCATTCATGTTTGTGTAGACAAGTATGACAGTCAAAGGAAAATGCTCTGGACTTGATACTTGATTGGATCCAACTCACTTTCTCAATAAAATAAGATTAAAAGCTGTTAAAATTAGTTTTCTTTTTTTTTTTTTTTTAATTCTGAGAGGTTTTTTTCTGTTTTTGTTCAAGGCTGCAAGTGTTAGAACAGTTGTTGAATTCTATAAAGCAAACAAAAGGATCACGGCAGCAAATAGTGCAATTAAATGTTGTGTCAGCCTTTTCTACGTCTTTAAAGGTAAACCTCCTTTGTTTCTCTCTCTTTCTCTTCCTTTCCATTTCTAAAACATTGAAAACTTTCATTCAGATATCTGTGTAGGCATTCCTTTTCTGATTCACCATCAAGATAAAGACAGTCCTGCTGTTTTCTGCGGCAGCATTTCTATTTGTAATGTATTCTGTAAATGCTAGAGTCATAGTTTAATTTCTTTCGCTTTTTTTAATTAAAGGATAAAGAAAAACATTTGTAGTATACTACAGTCTATGCTACTATAATTCAAATAAGAAAGATGGGAAAATTCTGTTGCCATCATTCTTGTCTGTATCACTATTTCTCTCAGATTTCTTACTATAGGGAAAAAAAAAAGTTGGTAAAAACATTTCTCCTGTTGGTCATTTTTTCCCTTTGTCTCATACTTTGTATGTGTTCAGACAAGTGCTCTATTTTTTGCTCATACATACTCATACATACATATATATATTTTTTTTTTTAACTGAAATTCTTCTTTATGGTATCACAGTTTTTCTATTCATTGTTTCCTAATTTTTATGCTAGTGTGCTGGTTTGTGTTCTACTGCAAACCATCCATTAATTTTTTTAAATCAGAATGTTAATGCTATAATGTCATGGTATGATATATGCTTATCTGAAGTTAGAATTCTAACTTTTGATGAGCAAATAAAAATTGAAGAAGTCCACAGATAAGATGTAAAGGAAATAAAGCTCCTTCTGCAGGTCTTGTTTTTCTGTCAGTTATGCAAAAATTACACTCTGATTACTGTTCTGCCTAGAAGTTTTATATGTCTACTGTCTATTTTTAGCACTTGGCTAACTGCAAGGGAAGTTTAAGTCCAGAAGAAGTTAGAAGATCTGCCCTGACATTGATACTGGGTGCCTTGGAAAGCAATAATCCACTTCTAAGGTGTGCTGCTGCGGAGTGTTGGGCCAGGTTGGCGCAGGTGGTTTCTGACAGTGCCTTTACTGCTGGATTAGCGCAAGTTAGTTTTGACAAGTAAGTTCAAGGAAGTTTAGTAAATTATTGTTTGAATTTATAAAAACACTTAAGGAATACTCCTGTTTCCCAGTATGATAATAATATAGAGAAAAGTTGTAAAAGCTGGTTTCCTTGATGTTATTTCAAAACTTACAGAAATTAAGCAGTGCTTTTTCTTGTTATGCAGCTCTTAGTTATTTTTATCTTTAAGATATCATCTAAGTAAGCACATAGAATATCAGATAAGTTAAATGGCCTATTAGCAATGTCAGTTATGTGTGTCTAAAATGTTATTGGTACTTCTTTCAGATGACAGATGATTAACTTAGAGTTTTGGCAATATAACAATGTCTAATAAAGTGTTTTACTTACTGTGTACTGGAATTTTCATTTGTAGTTTTGCTTGTGTAATATCAGTCTTGGCGTTGACAAGCTTTGCATTGACAGCTTTCTTTCTGTATAATTAATAGGCTAAAATCTGCCAGAGATGTGGTATCAAGAACAGGCCATTCTTTGGCACTGGGATGTCTGTATAGATACCTAGGAGGAATAAGTTCTACTCAGCACCTGAATGCATGTGTGGGAATCCTTTATACCTTATCTCAGGACAGTACTTCTCCTGATGTACAGGTACTTGTCACTTATCTAAAAACATTATATTACAAATTAACTGATTTATATTCTGCCATAAAAGTTCTTTCTTTTAAGAATAACGTTTCACAACATGTTAGATGTATCTCACAGGTGATGAGTAGAGTAGCAAAGGTAATGAAAATAGCCCATGCTCAAGATCTGCCTTCCAAGCAAGATGTATGATGAGATTAGAGAGGTTCATATTTAATGATCAGTGGGAGTGATAAGACTGAGCTAAAGCTAAATTGTCTTTATGAACAAGTTCTGATTTTTTTTTTAGGAATTGATTAATTTCATATTCACCATACCTTGACCTTGACTAGATGGCACCTGTTTTTTTCTGTTCTAGTCAGTTTTTGTCTTTGCTACAATACATGCCTCACAATTTTTTCCATGAAGGCTAATATGGTAAATAACAGGGATTTGAAGCCTTAATGCTGTAGAACTTGGTCATTATAGTTCTTGGAGTAAGGCACGTTGTTCTGAAGATTAATTCAAATGTTGTCTTTGTGGCTAAAACTGCTTTCTATCAGACAGAATACTTTAAAGAGACATAGCACGTGTTCTATGTGATTGTATAGATCTTAAGGAATTTTTTAACCTTATCTACAATGTATTTACTATGAGTCATGATATTTACTATAAACAGATTTAGCTATTGGTGCAAAGTAATAGTGACTACTAAAATGTTGTTTCACTCACTCACATTAACTTTGGTAACTTGTGCATGGGAGTATGAGGACTATGAAACATTCTACAAACAATGTATCTGAAGAAGATTTCTCACTAATAAAATTAATTCACTATTGATCTCTTTTTTTAATTAACAAGGGCAATTTTAAAGGAATTATTTCATTGCGTAACGGAATTTCTAAAAAAAAAAAAACATTTAAAAATGTGATTCTTAAAAGTTCTTTCTAAAACCTCTCCACTTGTCCCTTTGGAACGTAGAAGTACAGCTTTTAATCCTGTTACAAATTGAGTTTCTTTGAACTATCCAATTTTTTAAAGATTTTGTTTGTCATATGTATGTAACACGATTGCCTCTTCTATTTTACAGGCATGGGCACTACACTCTCTGTCACTGATAGTAGATTTAGCTGGCCCTTTGTACCACGTGCATGTGGAACCTACCTTATCTCTTGTTCTCATGTTGTTGTTGACTGTGCCTCCTACGTACACTGAAGTTCACCAAAGCCTTGGTCGCTGTTTAAATGCACTTATTACCACACTGGGCCCTGAGTTGCAAGGTGAGCAATGTGCAGTATTGTGGCTAAATCAAAAGAAGTCTGACAAAATTATTAAATGTTATTTGAATGTATAATTAAAATGTAATATGTAAATAAGCACATATTAAGTTTTCTCTTTCTTGTGAGACAGTATTCCACAGGCCATGAGTTTATGCAATCAAGATGACTGTGGGTCTTCCAAAAACTATTTCCTTTTGATAACTTTTCCTTGTTTTGGAATGGCTCTCCAAGCTATGTCTTGTCTGATAATTCTTACATTTAGCATCAAAATAGAAGGTATTCTAAGCTTAAATAGAAGATATTCAAAGTGTTTGAAGCCAGTCTGTGTCATAGCTGTGATGCAGATATATAAAATATGGCTTGCTACAGTGGTGCATGTAAATCAAAATTTGCCTACCTGAATACTGAAGTTTCCACAGAGCATCGATGTCAGAGTATAATACATATAGACAGTATTCTTCAAAAGAGTGACTTATGGGTGGCTTGAGAAAAAAGATGAGTTATCCTCTTTTGGAGGAGAAGTTGCTGTTTTTAAAGAGCACATGAATGAAAACAAATATTTTTTCTTCTGAGTATAGGTAGCAGTGCAACAGTTTCAGCATTAAGAACTTCCTGTCTCCTGGGCTGTGCAGTGATGCAAGATAATCCTGACTGCCTTGTTCAGGCTCAAGCCATCTCTTGCCTTCAGCAGCTTCACATGTTTGCTCCTCGACATGTCAACTTGTCTAGCCTTGTAAGCTGCCTATGTGTGAGTACATGTTTACTGGTCTATATTGATACAGTACTAGCTTTATTTTCAAATGTTGTGTTCAGAAATGCTTAAAAAATGCAATTTTCCCAGCTGATGCAACTGAATGTTATGTGGTGGTGGGATATTTCATATTCCCTTATAGACATATATTCTCTATGATATTAATTATAAACTCAGTTTCTGCTTCATCTTTGAGAGCACATACTGTAGAAATCTTGCTCTTCTGAACTACTTGAAAGTGTGTTCTGCTGTTCTTATTGAGGCCAGTTGTCTGTCAGAACATACCATCCAATTCTGCACTGGATTTTTACCAGCTATTTTATGCTGGCCATTATTTTTCCTCTGTTGCATTTATTTTTTTGGTTGGGGGGGAAGCTCCCTGTATGTGTACTAATTACTGAGAACTGTTTTGGTTGATTACTGTTTTTCAACATCATGAAAAATAGATTTCTCTATTTTGTAATTTCTGTAGCACTAAGAATTTAGAGTACTGTCTTCTTGGTAGTCAGTGTAAAACTTTTAGACATGTAAATAATAGTCTGAAACTAGGTATTTGGGATAAATAGGTATTTGGGATAAATAAAATTAAACGCTGTTTGACAGAGGAGGTTTTTTTTTATTTCCAGCTTTTTATTTATTTATCCAAAAGTAATTTTTAAATAGCTGCTGTTCCCAAACACTTAGTTCTATCGAGAAAATAACAATATTTTACTAGAAGTTATTAGTTATATTTAGGGTCTAGGAGTTTTTGCTTTTGTTTGTAAATAAAACTGTCTAATCTCCCTGTATGTCAAAGGTGAACAAAAAAAACCAACAAACAAAAACGAAAAAGACAAAGTATGTTTCTTGTTTTCTTGTTTGTTTATTGTTTGTTTTTTAAATTTCTTTTGTCTAACACCATTTTTATTTGCATCTTCTCCTGTGCACTATTTGTGTATCCATAGTGGCCATATAAAACATATATTGGATTGTATAAAGTTCAGATACCTTCTATTTATCTTGATCTTGTTTCACTACAAACATGATTGTGGGCTTGCTGGAAAAACCTGGAAGGACAAATTCTTCAAGCCTCACTTTGTCTTAAATTTTCTGTTTATAGAAGTACACATCTGAAACATTCTTTCTTCTAACGTAAAACAGCTATAGTTTTCTCTTTCCCAGGTGAATTGCAGGGTTTTTTGTTTTTTTTTACATTGGTGGAGCCATAACAAATTGTGAGATTTACTCTCTTGCACAGAGGATATATTAGCATTTGGGATCATTTGAAAGTCCATAGAGTTTGCAGTCCATGTACAGTGCAGTTTCTCTAAAAACAAGTAGCTACAAGTAAACAGGATGTCATGATGAAGTCTTTCTGTCTATATATTATTTTTATTATTTTTACAAATTGCCTCAAAGTACTAAACAAAGTACTTTATTAATTTAAAAATGATATATTCATAAGTAAATTAAGAAGTGCATTTCATGGCTTCTCTTTGTGTTTGTGCACCTGTAGAAGCATCCATGTTCACCTCTATCCAAGAAGTTATGAGTTCTACAGGAGGGGATTTCACCACAGTCAGTGGTTTTAAATGGATGAACTTTTCTCATTGTAAGGAACTTTTTGCAGAAAACCTGTGTTGCTGATTCTAGCAGTTCAGGAAATGTCACTCAAGATTGTCAGAAACAGGAAAGGTTTGAGTATGTGCTTTGCAGATCTGTGAGAAGATAGTTGCACAAGCCATCTTATGCATTTGCCTAAGTTGCTGTCTTACCATGCAGTTTCCACCTGCTACATCACCATCTAGGTAGGCAAGCAGAGTAAACCATTGGATTGGAGCTGAGACCTGCCTTTGACTGTACTTGGCATGCAAAGTGACTTTCCAGCAAGTCATTATCCATGAGTGCAAATTTTTACATGTCGCAAGAATGTGACGCCCATCTTATGCAAAGTATTTTGCATTCTTTGAAGTCAAGAATTAAAGCTGGGAATGAGATACTGTGGATATTCACCATTTATTTAAGGCAGAAAAATAGGAAAGGTAAAGAATCAATGGTCAGATAAATGATCTTTGAACTTGCCTCTTTATCCTCTTCCCCTGTGGTTTCCATACCATTTCTATTTTCAAACTTGCTTGCATTAGGTGCATCAGCACAATTGATGTGGCAGCTGCAAGCTACCTCTTCTGCCTCTGTTCCCATCCCCTAGACTACGACATCTCTCTGGACTCCAGGGTATTTAGGCCACTGAGTTTGTAACTATTTTAGCACTGACATAACATGAGTCAGGCAAAGACTTCACCAGTTCTTTTTATTGTTGTCGTTGTGTATTTCTTTGTTTTATTTGTACACACATCTGTCATTAGTAGCAACCCTTCTACAGCTTCTTCAGATATTTCTTGGTTGTCAATTCAGTCTTTTTCCCTGAGACTTTACGTATGACATGCTTATCCTATCTGTTGAATTCTTTGCTGCAACAGAATATAAATTATATGCTTTTTGTCATGCCCACCATTAGCTCTGACATAATTATTTTTTTTAAAGTACAAACTTCCAGAGACCTTGTCTGTGGAAGCTTATGATGTACTGAACACTAATTTTCAGCAGTAAGACGGTAAAGGTATTTTAAAACCATAGATAAGTGATTACGTTGCCTTAGTTCTAGTCCCTTTAAACACTAATTTTAAAGGCAACTGGCTTGTTATTTATATTTTTCAACATAAAATATGAGATTACGAAGCAAAATAGATTTTTTGGTACATTTGAGATAACATTCTGAATATTAATAGATATTGAATTTACATGTAATGGTCTCCTTGTGTGGTTGGTATCACTGATATCGATATTTTTGGTTTTGTCATGACTTGTTTGTCATTTGTTTTTGTGCAGGAGATCTTGTTGGATAATTCTGTGTTGGTAGGTTTCTGTGCCTTGTTAATCCTGAATTGGAACAGTTTGCAGTGTTGTTTTTTTATTTCATCTTTTTTCTCTTCCTTTTAACCATTTTAATGTAATTTCTTTTAGCATGTCAGTTGACATATGATTGTCATCCTAACCTTCCTAACTTTCTGCAAATGACACACTTATATTTCGTTTATGTGCTTAGTTAGGCATCATTTTGATCTTAATGTGTTTGGTGTAGAAAGGGAACAATTTGTTCATTGGAGTTTGTATGTGGTGCTTGCATTGTTGTGTCTTGGTTAGTCGTGTCTGCTACTTGCAAAGTGGGAGAATGAGTGATAAAAAATGTGCATCCTGCTTTGTCCTGTAGCTTGAATCAAATCCTCTCTTTTTTTCCCTTTTGAAAATGAGCATGCAAACTATGCATGTCCAAGTTGCAGTAGAATGTGTGGCCTGCTTGTATAAATGTTGCATTAAAAGCCTCATTTTTTGTTTTTAAAGTTTTGATTAAAGTATTTTGTAGAAATACAGAGTCAGGTTACTTTTCTTTTAGAAGAATTATGCAGGTCTATCTACATGTGCGTTGAGTATGTTATTTGGAGTGTTGTGGAATTGAGTGCACGCATGAAAATTCATAAGATGATGCTTAGTTTTGTTAACATAACAAAGCTGAAATTCTGTATTACTTATTTTTGTTCTTAAGTTGTTATTTTTAACTGTGTTAACCAACTAATCTATATTAGTTACTTTGACTAACATACATAGACCTGCTGTTGACAAGTGAGTAGCATGACCTTACCACGAGGTTTTTCTGCAGCAGATATTCAGCTCTGTCTGTTTTGAAGGATGGCAACAACTTTACACAGTTGCAGCTTTGCATAGTTTACACAAGGGGTGCACAATTGAATTGAATGGCTGGAATGGATTACTTTATTTTATTTTAATTATGATAACCTAAGGTTAAATTAGAACAAGTTTCTTAAATGTTGGTGTAGCCATACTGCATGACATCACAGATAGTTGGTTCATTAACCTTTGGCATCCCCTTCAGAATGGTCAGAAAATTGCATGCAAGCAAATGAAAAAATCAAAATGCTCCACTCTAACAAAAGAACTTGGGGCTGTGGATTGTTTGCTTGTTTTCCAGTGGTAGTTTTTGTTTTGCTTTGATTGTTTAAGAAGTTTTGTTTTAATCATAGTTTTGTTTTTCATAGGGAATCTATTATTATGTATCTTTTTAGTATTAAAAACAGCAAACAAACACACACTAGGCTGGTGATGTTAAAAAAAAAAATGATGTAAATTGCTTTTCCTAGAAATGCTCAGGAAAGCTGGTTGTCTCAGTATGATGCATTCACTACTAACTCCTACCCTTCCTCTCACCTTTTCTAGAATAGTTTAATGTAATTTGACAATATAATATTTTTTGCAATGGAATTGCAGCCATGTACTTTGTTCTTCCTTATAAACTTCCTTATATGCATGGAGTCCAGATTTATTAAAACAATTGGTCAATTGGTTCCCAGTTCTTTACGCAGGAATATCCCTGTTCCTTACGAATATGATTTTATTTTGTTTCTCTTGTGCTGAGATTTCAAGCCCATTATGAATACTGTGTGGTCAAGGAATGCATCTGTGCACTGAGACCATAGTTCAGCTGCCATTGAAGTTAATGGAGTCTTTCTACTGTTACCAATGGAAATAGTTTTGTGGCCAGATTCAGCCTTGTATGTTACATTTAGAGAAAAAATATTAAAAGTACATTAGAATTTATTGTAGAAGTTTTCAAAGTCTTTCATCTGGGATAAAAAAAAAAAAAAAAAAGTCAGCTGTGCAAAATTAGCATCAGTTCCCTGCTTACTGATTTCACGTTTTCACAACTACAATTGTTAACAAATCACTATACTTACAGAGGTACAGCTGTAAAGGCTTGTTAGCCATCTCACTGTTTCTTTTTGCATGTTTCAGGTGAATCTCTGTAGCTCATACTTGTTATTGAGACGTGCAGTGGTAGCTTGCTTGCGTCAGCTTGTGCAAAGAGAAGCTGCTGAGGTATCAGAATATGCTGTTGCATTAGTTAAAGAGAGCAGAGAAGACTTTGCTTCAGGTACTGTATTGAAGTATTGAGATCCAAGAGCTTGATTCACTCCATAATGAATTCTAAATGTGCTCTACGATGATTATGAAAACTTAGCTATGTTCTTGTTGAAGTCTTGCACCCCAGAAGATTGCTTCTGTTTTCTTTATTTTTTGGAAGTATCCAAACCATTCTGAGTGATAAAATGAATATTCTATTGCTTTCCATATACTGTAGAGTAAGGATCACTAATCTAGAAGAGGCAGATGCAGTTCCAGAGGAATTTAAGCCTAACTACCCTGTAGCTTCATATTCCTGCACCTCAGATGCCTAGCTTCCTAGTCCTCATACATCTTGCACGCTTTTCATAATTAGACATTTGAATCTTCTCCCAAACTGAAAATCTGTCACTTTGAGTAGGTATGGAAGAATTTCTGATGAAAGTTTGGATAATTAGTTAAGTAATGACTAATTCTAGGGATCCATAGAATTTTAAACTTGAAAGTGAACATCTTTGTGCCCTTCTGTGAGAATGTGGTGGTGATAAATGGCTTCACTTTGGATTTCAAATCACGCTTGTTTGCAAATTTTCAGAAGATGCATTATAACCAACATGCAGATTTTTTTACTTGGTACTCGTGGATAAATAAAATCAGTCATACACATTTAACAAATTATTTCCGTGTGTTTGTTTTTGAGCTGTGTTGGAGAATAGTTATTAACTTTATCTTTAATTTAAAATATTGTTTTAGAACTACCTTATGATTCATTGTGTGGAATCAGGTAGCCAAAGATATTCTTTTTCAGGAGCTCAGATGCTACCGGTGACAATAGTGCAGCAAAATTTAGAATAGGATTCTTCTTGTTTTTCTCTTGGATAACTCTTTCCCCATTGGTAGCACGATCTGTAAAAGTTGAAAGTTTGTTTTGTACCCAGATGACTTAGACATTATAGCAATATCAACTATTATTTCAAAAATAAGTCATAACTAGATGTTTGTTGTCAAACTACTCTGTGCTCAACCTTGAGAGAGGTCGTTACTTAGTTTTGGGATGAACAACACTAATCTCACACTTGTTCTTTACAGATATTAACATCAGAGAAATAGGCCTAGAGGGGGCATTGTTAGGCTTGCTGGACAAAGAATTGGATCAAAGATTGTGCCAGGATATCAAAGATACTCTGAGTCATATGCTTACTTCAATGGCAGTTGAAAAGCTCTCTTTTTGGCTGAAGCTTTGTAAAGATGTTCTTGCTGCCTCAGCTGGTAAGTACTAATAGACTCTAGTTGAGAATACAATGAGAATAAGGCCAGCAACAGTACATTATGTTACTGAAGAAAAGCATGCTTCTTGAATGTTCATGAAGGATAATCATCTTCCATAATGAAACCCTTTAACTTGGTTCTGTCAGAAGGAATATGACTTCTACCCTTTAGATTGCCTTTTCACTATTGAAGAGGTTTCTGTAAGCATTTTAGTATGGCTTAGGTGATGGTATTCTCTCTGCATTATTGTCCTAGTGTTAACTTATTTCTGTAGCACAAAGGGAAGTGCAGAGTACACCTGCGCTTGTGATTCCTGTGCGAGTACCTACAAGAAAAATATTCAGACCCTCTATTCTGTGGATGATAGAAATGACAGAGACCATATCATTAATGAACATTCCAAGCAGATAGAATGAATTACTGTGCTGAATATTGTGAGAAGCTTTTTTTTTCTCCTCGCTCTCTCTCCATCTATGATAAAGAAAAACTTTGGATTTGAAAGGGCGGTAGCTTCATAGGTGTCACTTATTTTAAAGTAATTTTTCCTTCACTTCTTTCCAGAAGTTCTTTGTTTAATTACACCATATTGATGTTACTTTTCAGCAGGTAGCATTAGATAAGTACAGGCAACTTTGGTGCACCTTATTTTTAATTCTAACATTGACTTTCAGACAGTAAGATTGAAGAGATTCATAGTGAGTTGGAGAAGGTTAGAGACAGACCTTAAAGAGATTCTCTTATAAATCCTTCTGTAATTTTTAGCTACAGTTAAAAGTAAAATTACCTATTTATTCATTTATTTTTACTTTTTTCTCCTGTGTCCTTACAACAGACTTCAATACAGTAGCCTCAATAGATACCACTCAGGAAGAAGAAACTACTAAAGTGGATGATGCGTCCATATTAACATCTGAAAGTGACGAGAGATTCCATCCTTTCAGTAATCCACGGTGGTCCACCAGAGTTTTTGCTGCAGAATGTGTTTGTAAAATTATAAGCCAGTGTGAAAAGGCAGGCAGTGCACACTTTGACATAACTTTGGCTCATGAAAGAAAACAACGTGATTTGAGAGGTACATCTTAAGCATTGAAAGAATTTCAGAAAAAGGCAAAATATGTTTAAACTGTTTGTTTTTTGCATCTCACTCAAATTCATCATAAATGTGTTGTTTGTATTACGATTAAAAGTCTATTTATGTTAATTAAGGTGCAGAACAACTTCAAGTAGTAAAAATATTGGCCTATCAGTGGAGCATCTATACTCATTTTTCTGGTTATATCACTATAGTGAATGTATATGGAGCCATTGTTTCTGCATAAGCATTGGCAATCAGAAATGATAACTGGCACCAGTCTGCAACAGCACCATTTGCCTAGCTGGGAGCATGACAAAAACAGCACCAATTTCAGTACCTCTCTGTGTATATTTAAAAGCATTTCCCAACCCTCTCCCCCCCCCCCAAAAAAAAAAAAAATCAACACATTACTGGAAACTCTACCTCATATGTAGAGCTATTTACAGGTACAGTTTTAAACTGAAAAGGAAAGTAGCCTAGATCAGCTAGCATAAGGTGTCTATATAAAGTTGTTATATGTGAAAAATCCCTTGAATTAAACCTTGATGTGTTGTAACATGTAAAGTAAAGATTTTGAAAATGTTGGGATCAATATTATAAAATATATTATATCTATATTTAAGTGTAGTGAAACTGTTTTTATTTCTGTTTTCAGATGATTTTTTAGTATTGCATTTAGCTGACTTGATCCGAATGGCTTTTATGGCTGCCACAGATCACAGTGATCAGCTGCGTCTTTCTGGGCTTCAAACACTGCAAATTGTTGTTCGGAAGTTTGCAGCTGTTCCAGAACCAGAGTTTCCAGGTCATCTAATTCTGGAGCAATATCAAGCCAATGTAAGCACCATTGCTAATGTCTAATGTTTGCTATAATAACAACTAGGAATAGACAGCGGAGAATGCATTTATCCAAATTGAATTAATGATTTCCTGAAGTCTCATTCAGAATTTCTGTACATGAATTCTCCTCTTCTTTCACCTGGCAAAGTTGACCAACTTCAGCTGTTGATTTCCTTAGAGCTGTATTTTTTCTGAGTAAGGAATTGTCACTAGGTGTCTTGCAAGTCTGTAATGGTTTGGAACACTGTTTATCTTTTGAGAACTACTCATCAAGTTAAGAACTAAAGGAGGAAGAGGTTTCTGTTTCAATTTTAGACTGTGCAAAGAATAGAAACTACTTTGAAGTCCCCTTCCAAAGAGAACTTTGCTTTCTCTCTAAGCAAAACAAACAAACAAAAAATTATGCAGTTGTGTCCTTGCTCTTGAACCACACAAAGAAAAATCTGAAAAGTGAAAAAGGAAACTACAGCTAAGCGTGGCTATGGAAAATAATTCTTTACTTAATAGTTCTGTATATATTAAATACTGTGTAATTTTTCTTTAGGTTGGAGCAGCACTTAGGCCTGCCTTTGCCCCAGAAACTCCTCCTGATGTCACAGCAAAAGCATGTCAGGCAAGTGTTGAAAGTCAGAAGTCTTAGGTAATAGACCCTCTGAAATTTTCTTTTTGATACATCACACAAGAAAAGGGATAGATTAAATCATCTAGTCTCAAATGCTCAATGCACACAAAATAATGTCACCCAGGTTACCTGTATATCATAACATCCCAGATTTTTTATGCATTTTAGAATATTTCGGAATACTTCTGTAGCAGCTGATACTTCAGTTATTTAATTCATCCATCCTAGTATTTTTTTGGATTTTGTTACTTATATATGCTGAACTGTAATTCAATTTAACACTGGTTATTATCTGAGAGATAATTGTATCTCAATAGAAATGAAAAAAGATTTACATCATTTTACAAATGGGGGAAAAAGGAGTATCCAGTGGTATTTGGCTCATTTCTAACTAACTTCTACAACACTAGGTGTGCAGTGCCTGGATAGCAAGTGGTGTAGTAAGTGATCTCAATGACCTTCGAAGGGTTCACCAGTTGCTTGTGTCCTCTTTGGTCAAAGTGCAAGCTGGGAAAGAAGCACAAAGTCAACAATATAACGAAAGCACCTCAACTATGGAGATACTGGCTGTGCTTAAGGCCTGGGCAGAGGTTAGTGTAATAGCTCTGTAACAGTAGTCTTGGTTTCTGGAGGGGGGAATTAGAATTTTTCAGGCGGAATGGTTTCTGAGATTTCTTCCATGCTTCATTAAATAGAATTAAGAAGAAAGCAGGTAAAAGAAAGCATTTGTTTGACAATAATCTTTCTGTGGAGAATTCAAAACCCACCTCAAGGGTTTTCTGTGCAACCTACTGTAGGGAACATGCTTTAGCAGGGGGGTTGGAATTGATGATCTCTAGAGGTCCCTTTCAGCCCCTGTGATTCCGTGATTCTGTCAAGTATTGCTTTTCAAAGTGATATCAGTCGTTTCTTCTATCTATATGTAACAACCACTAGAAATCTCTGAAGTAAACCCTTCAGCTTTCTACTGGATTTTGGATATGAGAAACTACTGCGGAAGAAACTGAGGATAAGTTTTTAGTGACCCGTAATTATGTAATCCACACCTACTGGACTTGAAGCAGGAATAGATTCTTGGAAATCTCATGCTTGCTCAACAGGCAGTCACGATTTTGGTAGTTTTCCCAGCGTTAATGTTTGTAAATGTTTTTCCAACTATATGAACAGGTTTACATAGTTGCAGTTGAAAAGCAAAAAAATCAAAGTGCTACACTTAATCACTCCTTGAAAACTGCAAACTCTACAGAAGAAAGCTGCAGAGATGTAACATCTTCGGCCAGTGGACTTGCAGACTTAGTACAGGCAGATCTTGGAACACTGAGCAAACTCTGGCTGGCTGCACTTCAGGATTTTGCTCTCTTAATTTTGCCTTCAGAATATGCATCACAGCTACCTGCTGAGGGTAAGGATGTGATGAAATTTTATTTTCATGGCTCAGTTGCAATCAATAATGTCCTAGCTGACTTGTTCTATTTCAATAGGATAACACTTTATAGGGAGTATGCATACTTGTGACTTATAGAAAAAAAGATTGCTTATGAGAACGGAACTATCAGTGATATGAAAAGTAGTTTGTTTCATATTCATGTTGGTTGGATATTTTTATGATTGAAAGAAGGAAAAGGTAATTGTGTCTCATTCTATGCAAATAAATCAAAATAGATTTCCATTGTTAGCCTAAATTTAAGTATTCCACACTTAATATAAAAAAGTGTTATAATGTAATGTAAATATTTCATTAAGAAGAATCCCAATTTTTAATGAATGAGGAATTATTATAATTTGAAAGAAAATATAACCCTGCAGCATAACTTTTCTTTTTGTAGGTGGTGCATTTTATACGGCAGAGACGATAGATAATGCCAGGCCTCATTACTACAACTCTTGGGCACTAATACTTTATGCTACAGCATTATGGCTTACTAGCACAGGTTTCATTGTTGCGGATCCAGATGAAGGAGTTAATAATCTCTCTAGACCCGTTACCCCAACAACAATGTGTCAAGATTCTTCTTCCAGGCCTTCAGTAAAATCTCCCGAGGATGTGAACACTGACAGGTTTCATCTTATCTTGGGTTAGTATGTAATCTGTTTCGATTCTGTAATGCCAAGAATGTTTATCATTTTTAATTGATAAAGCCGTTTGCAAAAAGTACTTTATTCTTCACACTTCACTGCACTGTTGAGTATCATCTCTTAGAAAAATACAGTCAAGTGAATTTTAAGTCCTAGTGACGTAATGATAATGTGTTTTCCCAAATATTTAGCTCACAGTTCACTGTCTCAAGCCCCAGAGCAAGTGCTTCCTGCTGTGCTCATAAACATGCAACTTCAAATTGCATGAACAGACTTGAACACAGACACTTTCTATAGCACAGCAGTCCTCAAATGTGCATTGATCAGTAGTCAGTGGTTTACGGGCTGGTTCAGCCCAGTTCTGTGACTAATGGGGTGGGGTTGACCCACAGACCCATACCCTGGGAGAGAGGGAAGGGGAAGAAGAGAGAAAAGGTAGGGAGATTGGCCTAACAGCAAAACAGCAAGAAGCCAAGGGAGGAAAATAACTTATTAATATGATATCGGAATGCAAGATAGCACAATATAATTGGATTGAAGCTAATAAACAGAATGAGAGTATATCCAAAACTGAGGATCTTACTCTGATGCTGAAAGTGAAATGGCTAGGGAGTACATACTGCAGTGATAAGCAGTAAAAGAAGGGGCTGTCTCGTGACTAGCAAGCACTTTTATCTTATCCTCTAAACAGAAAGCAGAAATGGAACAGTGGAAGTCTTCTAGGATTTGTAGTTCTTCCCCTCTGAGAATCAGGTACTCAGAAAAATCTCCAGTCCATGAAACGGGAGCATTAACTCTTTAACTCCCAGTGCTCTACATGGTGTTATGATGTGGAATACTGGTAACAAAAATCATAAAACCATGATATCAGTTTCCCAAGTCATCACAGTTTTTGGAATTACAGCTGTAAAACTGGAATGAGAACATGGATCATAATTTATATGAAGTTTATCTCCAGTGTGACAAAACATTATCTGAAGAGTCCTGAAACTTCAGAAAGAAGTGATCTATTTTATGTGGTGTGGAATTTGTGAGCTTAGGCCTGTGTAATTTACTTGTAGCTGGTGATCCAGCTGTGGCAGCTGCAATCGTTAGTGTTTCTGTAAGATGAGGAGGAAAAGCCTCAGCCTTAGTTTATGAACTATTGTTAACTTACCTGTTATTCTTTTCAGTTACATAAATGAATTCAGTTTGGCAAATGTTATATGTGCTCGTTATGTGTTGTCTGCCTTCTATCCAGGATATAGACATAGCCAGGATACTGCCTATTCATCAGATTTAGAACTCAGTACTTTACTTGGAAATTGTTCTAACTTATTTAATATTTTGGGAAAATAATTATTACTATTTATATGTCTTCTCACTGTACTATTGGATTAGTTAGTGGTTGACAAAATTGTAAGATTCTTTTTTTCTTCTGATCCTTATAGGTATTAGTGTAGAATTTCTCTGCTCTCCTCGATCAGATGTAGCAATGGAGAACATTATTGCCTGCTTACGTGCCCTGCAGACTCTCTTTGATGTTCCATGGCCAAGATCTAAAATAGGTGGTGATCAGGTAATGTATTAATGATCAGAATCTCAAGCTAACTTTGAAGGAAGTAGAAAGAAGCTCCTTATTGCTTAGATCACTCAAGTCCACAGAGACTTCTATTTGCTGTTCTGTGGTACTGGACAAGGCGGCACCAGTCTTCCTAAAGTCATCTTTTCCTTTCAAAGAATATGTGGTATGATACTGTAAATGTTTAGAGAAATGCGATTTATTCTTTAGAAACAAATGTCATATCGGCTCATGTCTGCAAAACTGTCTTCCCCTTACTTTTATTAGTTCTAATCATTGAGCCTTTTTTATATAAAGTAATTTATTTTTGCATCTAAATAACGTTCATCAGAATAAACAGGGAAAATGGCAGGATCGTTTTAAGAAGAGAGTGGTATAATTCAAGCTTCGTACTTGGAAACGACTATGGAATTGTTTTTTAAGCTAGACACGACTGAAAAAGACAAAGGAAAAAAGCTTGAGCAGTAGTGATGAACAATGTTAGATACATAGATTGCAGCTTTAGTTTTGAAGGTGGAAAAAGTAACATCTTGTATGCAAATTCTTCATACAATCTATTAAAGCAAAACATCAGGTGTAAGGTTCTAAGCATAAGTTGGAGTCAAAGATTATATCCAGATAAGATCCATAAGAGTATGGAAACACAATTTTCTGAACACTCCTGATTTATTTTATTTAATTTCATTTGTGTGAGGAAGGGCAGGAATAATAAAAAAGGCTATGCTTCAGGATTTCTCAACAGTGCGGAAGAAAAAGCATGTTCTATATATATATATATATATTTTTTTTTTCTTCTGTCCTTTGAAGAAGATCCCACTTCTGTGTTTGTTAGGATTCTCTATCAAGTTCTTCCTTCATTTTTTGCTCTCAGAATGAATATTTGCATAAGTTCTCTTATTCTCTCTGTCAAAAGACAGTGCAACTAATGCTGTTTAAACAGTGAAGAGGATAAAAGAAAGCTGTACGAAAGATGCACTGCTAAGATCTTTTTTTCTTTAAATTTAGCTTTATACTGTCTTTTTCACCACACAATTGTCTAACATGGCACAATTGATGTCTGTGAGTGTGTCTAAGTTCTGCTAACTATTGTTGCTCTCTCCAAGGAAAGGAGGGATTGTAGGCCCAATGCAGTATAGTATTCCTATTATCATGAGTTTAAAAAGAACTGAACTCTGCTGCTAGCAGCTATAAGGCTTTAATAGGTGCCAACGCCTATGATTGTGTCAAGAGTACTGTTCTGTTCCTTAGAGAGATCAAATCAGTAAGAATAATAATGTTGACTTTGCTATTAACCATTTGGTCAAGAGTGCCTGTTCCTAAAACTTATGCTTAATGTGTACCCACTTTAATGCAGTTCTCTTACTGCAGGAGTTGGCTGTAGAGCTGCTGAATGTTTTGCATCGACTGATACTGACCAGAGAATCACCTGATATTCAGCTCGCTGCCCTTGAAGTTGTTCGTCTGATTCTTTTTGCAGCTCAGGAACACGTGAAGGAAAAGAGAAGAAGTGCAGAAGGTACAGTGAGGCCCAAGATGCTGAATATGTATTCTTAAGGATATGGCAGTTCTTTCTTGTAAAGTAGGATTCTTGAAGGTGGCATTCCAACATGTATCTTAATTGAAGTTTTTCACAGTCAGTGACGAATCCTGGTTCCCTTAAGTCAGCTGTGCCTGACTTCATAAATCAGGGACCCATGATAGTGGGTGCTTCTGGACTAGAGGCATCAATTGTGGAGAAAATTTGGAGAAACTGCAGTTGGCATAACCTTATATGGTGACAGGGAGGGAGAAGTTATGAAGAAAAGGAGATCGGTTGCAGTAGAGCAAGAGACTCTGCACACCCACCCCCGCTGTTACAAGCTGGACTCCACATTTCTCTGATGATAACTTTCTAAAATTAATGAGAAAAATGACAAAATAATATCGTGCTGGCATGGTACCTCAGCATGTTTGAAGTCTAAATCTATTGCACCCACTTTTGCCTTTCCACAATCAAAGCACAGATTGCTTGTTTGGAAAGATGAATGTTTGCCAGTGGAAGCTGGAATACATGTGCATGCACATATATACAAATCAAGATTGTCATTTGATGATGAAATAGTTTTAAAATGTAGCAGTCTGCAGATTTCTGACATTTCTTCTTTCTGCTGTAGTTGATGATGGTGCTGCAGAAAAGGAAACACTGCCTGAATTTGGAGAAGGGAAAGATACAGGAGGACTGGTGCCTGGAAAGTCTTTGGTCTTTGCAACACTGGAGTTGTGTGTTTGTATTCTTGTCAGACAGCTTCCCCAGCTCAACCCTAAATTAACTTGTAGCCCTGCAGTACAATCAGGAAAACATCTGTTACTATCAGAAGATGGAAGTAGGCTGGTATCAGCAGCATTACTTATTCTCTCTGATGTTCCTGCAGTCTGCTCTCCTGAAGGTATGCTATTTCATCACAAGGAAAGATTAAATGAAAGAATGTTGGGCTCTTCTGAGCAGCATGGTTACTACCTACTTTTCTAGCTGGATAAATCTGGCTGCAAGCTTAATGGTATGCTTGTGACAATTTCCTGTTCTAATTGTTTTTCTGACTGTCAGATAGAAGTTACCGAAGCAATTGAAAGAGCCTTTTTTCTTTTTCTCCCATGTTGTTGCAGTGAAATTAATACATTTATTTTGTACAGAAGACTGTACAGTAGCTGCATGCTTCTATCCTACTTGAATCTTTGGTTCCAGAACTTATAGTACAGACACAAATTAAATTTTAAAAGCAAACATATCATGTTAAATTTCCCTTCAAGCTGCCATTTGAGTATTAGCAACTTGCTATTAAGTAGTTATGGTTGGTTCTTCAAATTAGTTGACTTTTATCCCATGATTCATATTGCATGCACACTAACCTTTAAGATGTGGTGTGCTTTTTTCCCCAACAATATTGTATTCATACAAATCTTTCAATACTGTTACAGAGTACTGGTAAACCATTTTTGTCCTTCTCCTCCTTTCATGCCTTAGGTACCCATGTTATTCCATATGCAAAATACAGCCTCTACCAGCTCTGTGAATTTCTTCTTTTTCTTACAGTTGTGCTCTATTAAGTAATTCTTTATAGGGGCAAGTGTACTCCAAATTGAATAGTTAACAGTTCTTGCTATTGTAGTAGGATACAATATGACTTTTTTCCATCTGTAGCTCATTATGTGGTTTGTTTTTAATAGCAAATCTCCCTGGATTTTTCATTTCACTACAATTAATTTGCATTGTTTTACAGGAAGTGTTTCAGTTCTTCCTACTATTTTGTACCTAATTACTGGAGTACTTAAAGAAACTGCAGTCAAAGAGCAAGATGGCCAGCTACCTTTGCCAGTTGCTGCATCTCTACAAGCTCTTAAAGGACTTCTGTCTTCTCCAATGGCTCGAGCAGAGAAGAGTCGGACTGCCTGGACTGACCTTCTGCGCAGTGCTTTGGTCACTGTGCTTGACTGCTGGGATCAAGGTAAAGACAAGTTGATTTTATTTAGATTAAATTCATGCGTGTCTTACATAAATAGTCTAATAACTTGCTAGTCAACTAATTCTCCTGCGGGTAAGTACTGCTGAAGCTGTAGTGCCATCCAGTCTCTACAGTTGATGTAAGAAGTCACAATCTGTAAAGGATAGACGTGGAACTGCAGCATACTCCTGTATTACACAGTGCCACAATGTAGTTACACTGTGCAGTGGAGTAAGCAGGAATTGTAACTTCAGTGTAAAGATGAGCATAGAAGGCAGTTGTACTACACATGATTTCTTTACAAAAACTAGTGTCTGCTTTGGCAGCAAAGTGAATTAAAACATGAGTTCAAGAAAAATACCTTTTTATCCTTCTGTTAGTGTTCTGTGTACTGGTTTTTTTGTTTGTTTGTTTTAGATTATCCATTTTGAGCTTTGGGATTTTGTCATTCCTTCTGTTTCATCTCAAAGCTGTAGCTGTGATTGCAACTTCTGTTGATAGCGCTGTTTTTAATCTATTTGAGCAACAGCCTCAGTTATACCAAAAGGATTTATGTTTTAACACCAATTTTATGTAATTGTCAAAATAGGTTGTTGTATTCCAAGATATCATATCAGCTTTTCAAAGGTATTTACTGCACTTCCTACAAAGAAAAAAATGGAATGGGAGCATTCTGGTATTTCTGAATATGCATTTCCTCCCCTTTGTAACGTTTGAATTCACAGAATTACTTCCTAATGCAAATCTAACAGACCATTTGCTTTATTGATAGCAGATGGTCTTCTCCAAGAACTCGATGAAGTGAGCCTGCTTACTGCTATCACAGTATTTATTATGTCCACCAGTCCAGAAGTTACTACCATAGAGTGCCTTCAGAAGCGTTGTATTGAGAAGTTTAAAGTAACACTTGAATCAAAAGATCCTCTTGTAAGTACTAGTGAAGTTGCAAGAATATCAGTAGCATATTAAAGACATTTTAGTTTTTTCCTGTTCAGTTGCTTCATGTTTTGACTCCAGTTAATTCTGTCCTCCCTATATCTCCTGTGGTTTGGAGTGGATGAACAAGTTAACAAAATCATGTCCAGAAGAGCATTTTGCCATTTTTTTTATTCTGCATACAGAATATTCTGTATTCTTAGCATTTTTTTAATTGCATTTTTTCTAAATCAGACCCACGGCTTCACACATTTGACAGCAACACAGTGCTAACACAAACTTAAATAAAAGAATGCTTTTTATTTAACTCAAAACTCTGGGGAGATGTGTAGAATTCAGAGGAAAGAAACAGTATGTGTGATCTAGTTGCTGTTAATTTGATTAGGTTGATTACAAGTTCAAATGCTTTTATGAATTACTATGCGTTAGTACCCTGCAAACTGATTTATTTTCAAATTGTGTGGCAGATTTTTCTCCCTCCCTGAAGTTTTATCCAACAAACTGAGTTTTAAAACACTGGCTTGTATTTCAAAGTGTGACACTTTGTAACTGCAAATTTGATTTTTTTCCCTTTAGGTACAGTATAAATGCTACCAGCTTCTGCACTCCATCTTTCAGCATCCAAACAAAGCTGTGTCATATCCTTATATTCACTCTTTAGCATCATCCATCGTGGGGAAATTGCAGGAAACGGAAAAATCAAAACCTGGAAATGCTGCAGAACTTCAGGTGGTTCAGGAGGGAATCAAGGTGGTGACAGCTCTTACAGCTGCTGCTGAGGAGGAGCACCGTAAGTTGCTTCCATTATTTGTATCCCAAACTTTTCACACACTTAGAAGTTGTCATGGGGGATAAATTGGAACAAAAGGATCTCTGGGAATCGACTCTTCAACAATAACTACTAACAGAATTGTTAGAATGCTGGTTCTTTCTAATATACAGTTTGAATAACATTAGCTGTTTTAGTTTGTGTTAAATGTTAAATTGGTTCATGAGAGAAAAATGCTTCTATTTGCAGTGTGAAGCTGTTTTTAACAAGTGTATGTTTTAAGTCCTGCTTTCAATGCTTACAGGCGCTCATCTGGTGACCTGCCTTCTTCCCATCCTTATTTCCTTTCTTTTGGATGAAAATGCCCTGGGTTCTGCTACAAACACAGCAAAAAACCTGCATGAGTTTGCTTTGCAAAATCTGATGCAAATTGGTCCACAGTACTCCTCAGTTTTTAAAAAATTAATGGCTTCTTCTCCGACCATGAAAGCCAGGCTCGAGTCAGCTGTAAAAGGCAATCAAGAAAGCATCAAAGTGAAGACTGCTAAACTTGCAAAGAATCCTGGGAAAAGTTCGAGCATTCAGCTGAAGACCAACTTTCTTTGAAGTCTCCTATTTGCACTTTGATATCAACAGCAAAAAAAAGTACTCCTTTTAATTTCTAATCAGAGGATTTCTGTGAGTTGCCCTCATATGTCATCGTTTGCATTGAAAAACCATAGAAAGCTTTTAAGAGAAAACTTATATCTAGATGACTGCCTGGGAGTTTAGCAGACTTCTCTAAACAATATGAATAGAACTATCAGAAATAATCTAATCTGTGTTTTTTGGATTGCAGTGCCAGAAATGCACATGCCTATATTAAAAAACTTCAGTGAACATTAGGATAGATATATTTAGGAGTGGCCCACCTTCAGCCAAAAAGTAAAATTAATTTTGTTTTAAATCAATATATGCTGAAAGTAAAGTACCTGCATCATTTTTTGAATGCAACTGGGATATAAATTTACTTGCAGATGGTAATGTATCCTAATTACTAATTTAATGCACTGAATTATTAAGTAAGCAGATTAAATATCCTTGTGAGCCTTACAATAAATTATTGTTGATCTAAAAAAAAAATCAGTAAAGTTAATATTCATAGCTGTAATCTTAATAGCTTTTTGGGCCAATGTTTAACAAATGCTGTTAAATACAGCTGTACAGTGCTTCTTCACTGAGGACTCAGTAGTGCTTTACACTGTGGGGCTCTTGTGCATCTGTAAGCATTTGCAGGCTTGGTGCCTTGCTGCTTGGCATAGTCTCACTTTTCAGGATGTAGACTCGTGTAATGCATTAGTCAGGCAATTGAAGCTCAAATATCTTGTCCATGATAGGACAGCAATTTTAATATACTGTGCCTCAATTCAGACATCTGTTCTACCTGGATGTGTGTTTCCTGATCTTTAAATGATCAAATATATACACGTCACTTAAATCTATGCATCTCTGCAGTGAGAGCTGGATGTACCTGAAGTCAGCTTGTCTTGTGTCAAATGAAGTACAACAAACTCATAATAAGAAGTATATAATTAACATTTTTATTAAGGAACATATTTTAATATAGAAAATAACTATTAAAAATTGCAATGCCTATAAAGTATTTTCTACATATAGTATTGATTTCTTTCGTAATACCAGTATTGTCTGAACCAAACACTATTAAACTGAGGTTAGTACTTCCTTCTTGATTCTAATTACTTTAAAAAAATACAATAAAAAAGAGAGGGAACTGAGAAACACACTGTGACTCAGGAAAAGTGTGATGTACTGTATTTTATAAAAAGTTTTGTATATAAATATAATTGTAAATTGTACAGAATTAACCATTTGACCAAAGTTCTAACAATCCATTTTTCTAATTTGCATAAATAAAGCTAATTTTCTTCACTTAAGATTTGTCTTAGTCATTTTCCCCAATAGCAGAGGAGCTCTAAGGACTTCCATAACAGAAAGAAACTTTTGTATGCTGCTGCAAGGAAACTAGGAAGACAGGCCACGGCCAGGTGCTCCGAAGTCTGTGACAACATGCATGCCTTCCTCTGCTCTGCACAGCACCATGGTACGTAAGAGGGATCAGGGAGATATGCATTATGTATGTACATACCTGTTCTGTGCCAAATGTTGGCATAGGTGATCTATGAGAAGAGGGCTGAGATGCCTTCCATTGTCCCTGAAGAACCAGATGTTTTGTTCCACATCTTAAATGCAGTCAAATCTGCAGTTACATTGGCTGTGACAAAAGAGAATTATGTGAAATTTATCAGTTACTGATCTTGATCACTTCAGTCACTTCTTTCCTTTTGGAGCTGATCGGTACAGGGGTTTTACTGTTTGCTTTTTTTTTTTCCCCCTGGCCACTTCTGGAAAAATCATAGACTCAAGACTTAACTCAAATGAACTGACTATGAAAGTGGCAAAGTGTATTGCTGAGAATGTTACCTGCTACAATAGCTGTATGTGCTTACTTTTTCCAGTTGTGCCATGTGTAATAACAGCAGCCTTTTTCTCTAACACTTTTTTTTTTTAACATTGACAATAAAATCTGATGATGAGATCTTACTTTGCTTTTAAGAAGCACTCTCAAGTTGCAGCAGCCCCAAGCTACACTGTTAAAAGCCAGCAATAAAAGGTCAAATGAGCTCAGTCCTGGGTTTCTTAGGGAATCTCACTGCAGGAGCTGGTATCACAGAATGCAATATATGTGTAACTTTGTTGTCTACAACAGAATGGAGTTAGTCAAAGCCATGTAAAAGCATTGCACAGCTGGGATGTGGTTGTGTTCAGTTTGATATGTCTGTGGCAATCCAATGAAATAGGCAGCATTTCTAAGGGGCTTGCTTAGCCCAACACTGCTCAGGCTCTTATTTGCAGTGTTCAACCTGCAGGGTTGCTGTGATACAGCATCCTGTAAAGTTTCATCCCTAATCTCTGCTAGGTGCAACTGCATTTTTGCTTTGGCTTCTTGCAGTACAATTCCATTTTATTAGTGGGTCACAAGGCAGAAGCTTTCTTCTGCAATTGCATACTGTTTCTTAACCAATAGTGATTTCTATCAGTCCGTACCTCTTTCAAACTACTAATAAACTTGTGTATTCTTTCACTGGAAAACTTGGCCAATCCAATTGCAAGCAGACAACACAGTAAAGGGGGAAAATTCTTAGAATATGAACACCCTTTTTTCAGTCTTTAAATAAAAGAACATATATAGCAAGGTAGATAATTCTCTGCATTGTGGTATCAAAGAACCCAGAAGTGTTGCATGCTTATACACTGAATGTGGTGTTGCTCAGCTCACCTCAAAAGCTGTGATCCTGTGGGCAATGCTAGACACTGCTTTCTGCATAGGTCTGACCACATACTTTTTGCCAAGTAAATTATTACTCTGTACTGAGAAAAAATGAAATTGCTGTTGAGTTGCAACCTCTGATACTTAAAAATAGCCAATAAAATGAAGCTAAACTGAATTTCCATTCAGCCAGGTGTCCAAAGATGTACTAAGATTTGTCCATACTTCTCTCTGCTTAGCAGCATTCTAAGCTGTTGCTGATGATGTCACCCAGGACTCTTGTTAACTAAGTATTTAACAAGCAGTTTTCACATATGCTGCTCCAGCTATTATTGACAGCAGTGTATAGTTTCAAAGAAATAAAAAGCACATCAGATGAACTATTACGTGCTTCATCTGTCCTTTAGGTATTTTTAGATGTATAATATTGATAGTTGATTATGTAGAATAGAATAAGAGATCTTACAACATCTCTGCAAGGAAACCTTAAATGCCAGTGCTATACCACCAAAGTTTTGTGGTGGTTCTCTCGGTTTTGGTGTACAGTCATAGATTTAATTTTTTCCTTGAAATGTTCTCAGGACATTCTGTAGAATAAATGATTTATTGCATTTAACAGTGGAAGGGGAAGTGAATATCAAAATATAGCAAAAGTAGGGCTGAGGAGTTTCTGAGAAACAAGGCTAAACAAAAGCAGGCTTCCAAAATCTCTGTAAGAGATCTATGGTAGATTAACCCAAACTTACCCTGTAGGTGAATATAAATTTTGCTTTGTGGTCTTTTTCTCATTTCTGTAGTGCCAGTCATCTGAAGTGCAGAATCAGACTCCAGAAGGAGGCATGTGGCATCAAATCTCCATCCTCTGCACCTGCATTCTAGCTGCTTAGTGAATGGCAGCACTCACAGGAGGAAATAAATCACGATGATGAGTGCCAGACATAGTAGAGATGCAGCATGCTCTCCATATGCATATTACTATTTGTGCCAAATTGTTCATTTGCTGCGAGGAAAGCCCTCTGTTTACATAAGTCAAGTCTGCAGGTGAGGAGAGTTGTTTTGAAACTTGGTTGTAAGAAGCTAAATGTAGCAATAGAAAATGCAAATAAAAAAAATCCTACTGTAAGTTGCCACATTTTAAGAATCACAATTGTCTAGCCTAACATTGGACTTTTTTAAAACCAATGTTAATATTCGTGCATAAAAATTAATGTGAACTATGCCACTGCCAATGAAATGGCACATGCTATTGCTGAGATGCCTAGTTGCTACTTTTGGAAAATACTACTTTTATAACATTCTCTAGAGAATACTTTGTTTATGGTATTTTTGTAAGCTTTTTATTTGTTTATTGCCAGGTGCCTCATTTCTCAGCATCTTTTTCTGGAAAAAAGAAAAACAGAAAACTTTGTACTGCCACAGGAAACATCTCATACAGGAATCCTTAGGGATTCTGGAAACCATTTTGATTAATACCTAAAATAGAAGTTTTATACATTTAAAATACAACCTATTATTACAAAGGCAAATGCTCTTAACCTCATCTCCTTTTATGCGAAGTCCATGGCAAACACCAAAGAAAAATAATTGTCAGAGCTGTATGCGTTCGACAAGAAGCAGGTACAGTGATAATGGGATCAGACTTCTGTCACTGAACTTACTTGAAATCTAGTCAGATAATTAAAAAAGTATGTCTGTAGGAAAACTCAGTTTTTCTTTGATGATAGCTCATCAAATACATTAAGCAAGAGAGCAAGGATGGCAATGGGAGATGAGCAGAAATAAGAGGAGATGGTTTTTCATATTGGATCTCAGGCAAAGCACAGCACAGTGGCAGCTCACTGCTTGCAGCAACAAACAGGTTTTTTTTATATTTTTGTTTTTTACCACTACAGCCATCACTCTAAAACAGTGACACTGCCAAAACGCTGTTCTGATTTCATTCGTAATGTGTCTAGTTCTGCCTGAGGCACAACGGCCTACACAATACTGCTGTCTCTTGTGGGTGGTGTGGAGCTATGCTGACTTTTTTTAATTCCATATTCCTTCTTACTCCACTGTGAGGCCAGCAAACCTGGGAGTAACATACCTTTGAAAAACAAGAGTTTTCAAGCCAGTTGGAGATAGATACTCACAAATACAAATGTGGGATCTTTAGCCACAAGTGGTCTTTTGTTCTTGGTCCCCTCTAAAAGAATAAGAATAGATACATACAGACCTCAGAATGTCAGAGACTTCTATCCTAATTTTTCCACATCAATTGGGAAGAGAGGTGGCAGAAAGGCCATGCATGTGCACTTTGTAGGTGTAACGAAGAAAGATAACCAGTAGGCATGCCAGGAGCTACCAAAGCAGTCTTTAACAGCTGAAGGAAGCTGAACATGGGGAAGGTATTAGTGAAAACTTTTTCCAACTGGGCAATTGAAACTAACCTTTCCAGAAAGCAAGTTTCTTTAAGGACTTGCTCACAATAGTTGCCTAGTCTGCAATCACACTGCAAAGCTCCCAAGGCTCATGAACACAAGTTGCATGAATGGTGCTCAGTAAACATCAGCAGCCTGCATCCATGCTAAGATTTGGTAGTCAAATGCAACATTGTGGGTTAAGCTCAGCAGATTCATAGACCTGAGCTTGCCTTCAAAGTGGTCTTCACCATGGTACAAACACGTCTCTCCTTTATGTCCTCCAGCACAGTGATTGTTGAAGTCCTGTCAGTCCACATGTATTTATTTATTTGCACGGTGTCCTGCTCAGACTTGTGTACTTCTAACAACATTCAGAACCATGAACTGAAATGAGTCAGGACACAAAGTGGTGATTCAGAAACATTCCTGAAGCTTTTCTGATCAAGACAGGAGCAGAAAGGATGCTGGACTTACCAGCTGCAGAGCAGAGAGACTACTGGAGCAGATACAGAAGATGGGACTGTTACTGCAAAGCTGTGAGCAAGAAAGTGAACGGGGAACAGGAACTTACCTTGCTTGCAGAACATGAAATGAAGAGCATGGCTGCAACACTTCTGTGTATCACAGACTGCCTTTGTGTAGTTATGAGAGAATTTTTCCATTATATAAACTTGCAAAAAACTTAGTGACTTTGACACATGAGAGACCCATGAGCCCAATGTGTCTGCTGCTGCCTTTGAAACTGGTTGTTCTACACTGCAGTACATCTTGGCTGAATCAGCTTCACAGCTGGTGGTCAGGATCCAAACTGGGATTCTTCAGTGCCATGACTTTCTCCTTCAGGATGTAATGAGTATATTAACAGCAAGAGATTCTCCCCTGATTGTGTATGTTTATATAACTGTACCTAGACTACAAACAACACTCCCCAAACAGGTGAATCTTTTTAAGGTCTTTCATATCTATGTACCCCTAATAAGAGCAAGAACTGCAGAAGACAAGCAAGCATTAAAAACCCAGTTTCTGTTCAGGCTCATATCTCAGAATTACATAGAACTCACTGTTCATGATCGTTACTGGTTACGTTCCTTACCTTCAGCCAGCCAACACCCAGCTGTGACTCAGTGAGTGACTTCTGCTCAGTAGAAGTGCTGGAGGGCAACAAGCTCCAGACAAGTGAAACAAGAGAGATGCCTGTGAAGATGAGGCAGGCCACTGGGAAAAGCAGCAGCAAAAGCACCATTCCAAAGGGAAGCAACAATATTCTTAAGGGATTCTTTTTCAAATCAAATGAATGCTGAAGGTTAAGAATGGGACAGAAAAGAAGGAAGGACAAAGCAGAACAAAAGAACAACAAACACTACTAAGACATATGCAGTAAGAGAAAGAAAATAGTAATTAAATCAGTTACTTGGTAAAGTCATTGCTTCAAAATGGCCTTTGTGAGATACACTCACATACCACCCCCCTTCTGATGTAATAGCAGCTCTCATACTCGTTCTCATGAAAGGACACAAATTCTCAGAGGACTGTCAAGCACACAATTACCTGGATTCTGACAATCGGTCCAATGTATTCTAGTTCAGGATCAGGAAATAAAGAGACAGTCAATCAGCCCTGTAAATCAGAGCAAAACACTTTGTACTATGCAGCACAGGATGAGGCAACTTGATGACATGTTTATAAGAAGTAATGGAAACTTACATACATGTAATACTGAGAATCTATACCTGTTGACAACGTATGCAAGCAGCTGTAAATCCATCAAAGTACAAAGCAAAGTAAGCAACGTACAAAAACAGCCATAACACTGGAGGAAGCTTAACGAGAAAGCTGTGGAGTTTCCACAAAACTGAGAAAGTTATTAAAAACGCAAAGCAGGAAGAGAAGTTTGAAAAGTACGTAACTAGTAAACTGGAACAGCAGACACTCAATCTTGTTTTCATTGTCTTCTGAGTATTGGTTACAACATCCATGCACACATACTTTATGTTTTCACTAAAAGATTTTGAAATTGCTTATGAGGAGATACATGAGTTACACAATTCTGATACTGTTCCTAGATTAGGATTTTAACCTCCAACAGTGGTTATTCTTTGAAAATGAAGGCTGTTTTGGATGTTTTTAAGAGATCAGAAAGAATTCAAAGAGAATTGTGAAGTGCTTGCTATTGTTCAGTGGCAAGTGAGCTTTTCTAGGGCAGGTAGATGAGAACAGAGTGCACTTACTGGTTCCTGCTTATTATAATACCCAGGGAACTGCCAACCGTCTCTAATTGCTGGCAGCACCTCAGTTCCTTGAGGGCAGGGAAGAGAGGGTATCTTTAGTCTTTAATTATGGCTTGTTCCTACTCCCCTCTTCTGAAGAAATTTAAACTGTTAATCTGCACAAAGTGGAGCCTAAGAGAGGAACTGATTTTCAAAAGCACAAATAAGTGTGCAAGTCTCCCTTTTTGGGAGAGAGCATCCCCATCTGAAAAGGTCTAACTTATCGGCAAAGTGACAGCTTTGTGGCCCTTCATAGAAATATATCGAGGTCACAGGGACTGCTGTCCTGCAAATAACCCTCTGCAAATAATCCTCTAGTATGGATTACTACTAGGGGACGGTAAAGAGTCAGACGTTCCATTTATAGAATAGAAAAGGTTGTGTATCGCTTCACAGTTATGAATGTTTTGATACTTGCATCTTCTAACCACTTCAGGAGACATTGAGATATCAGTCCCAGGATCCTATTTCTTACTATCACTGTTAATCAAGGTAGAGAGGAAAAGCAGATGGGGCTTCAATCTTGAAGTCTGTTATTATCATCGCTATTATTTAAAACAGGATATCCTGTTGCTATAGCATAATTCTTGCTGAAGTATACACAAATTGCCTAATTCTTAATACAGATGTCCCATCTTCCTTGCCTGACACCATGTGAAGTCACTGGCTTTCAAGTATGCTTATAGGCTAACTTCTGCACTCAGTTACATGTAAAAATATCTACTGATTTCATCTTGAATTTTATATATTGGTAGTGTACAGTATTGAGAAGGAGGACATGATCTAAATATCTGTCTTAAGACTGTTTCCTGAGACTACCTGCCTGAGGTATCCAGCAAGCATATGACCTCTGTGGCATGTAATCAGCTTTTGAAAAGACTGCTTATTACTTTCCCATAGAATTACTACTAATGCTACAAGTTGGGCAGTATACTGAAGTATACTATACAAGTATACTTACTTGGTAAGAAGCATGAGCCCTGGCTGTGAGACTGAGCTGGATTCTGGCTTTAATTTGTTATCTTGGTTTCCCAATATGAAAGAAGCTGTGACTTGGTGTAAACTGGAAAGGCTAGTTCCTTTCTAGCTGTGCTCCCATTCTTTCCAGCACAGGTAAAGTGAATCTTTCCCTCTGGGTATATCCTCTGCGTCTTGGTGAATCATCCCTGGGCTGTGAGGTGCAGGCTGGCTTATATCTACCCTGTATTTGACTGTAGATGCAGATTAGCTTCTTCTTGGCCTGCTCTGCACACAGAAAAGTTAGCTCCATATAGCTGCAAGACTAACACGTAGAAGTGGGGATTTGGGACTTCAGAGTTAAACTACTAAGCAGCTTATAAGAATGGACTATGTTACCCTCAGATCTGTTTTTAACCACTTCTCTGAATTTTCTGCTTACAGAACTCTGGGTGGATACATCTTTTATCATACACATGCAGGAAAGCTTAAACTTCCGTAGAGGACTTTCTATTATTTTGATAATAAAAATTCCTACCAATGACATAGATTCTCCACTAGTGAATACCTGGGAATTGGTAGCATAAGATTCAGCAGCCCCAGGCTACTCCTTCTCCCATCAGGGTCAGAGCAGTGACTGGGACATAGACTAATCGTTGTAGTTAAGTAGCTATAATTATTTACATGAGAAAGTACTGCAAAAATTAGGCAGACCAATATTTCTAACAATTGAGTTAGCCCAAACTGGTGAGACCTTACTGATATCAGTAGAACTACATTTCCTTAAAATAATTTGGTCTTGCCTTGTTGCAGGCTCAGACACACAGTACTTAGTGATTTTAATAAGTTGCCTGTGTTCACTGTGACATGTGTTTACGCAGAAATTTATATGAACAGCAAAACCTTAGCAAGCTAATATTTTACAGGAAAAAAAAACCACTCAACAACAAAACCTTAACTCTATAACAGAAAAAAATAGTAAAAGCATGTACAAATTGCTTGCCTCATAAAACAGTGCTGGTGTCTTACCATAAGTAACTAAGAGTCAATGAAACAGGTCACCAAGAAAAACCTTGGCCACAAGAACTTAGAGTGGGCATGAGATCACAACCACTCATATCTAGTCTCAATTTTTGGGGTATTGATATTGAATACACAAGAACTGAACTACAAAATCCTTGCAGTAGTTGGAGTAATTTTGAGACCTATTTGCAATCCTGTCATACTGGTGTAAGTTAATTGGTTGCCAAATGGCATAACATACAGTACAGCAAGAAAAATGGGTATGAATAATTTATCCTGCGCTACTCTCACTCCCCATGTGGATCTTAGAATTCCTAATGAGTTAAAACATAGCAGTGAAACTTCTCAAAAATAGGTCAATAACCATGTGTTACATACCTTAAAAAGCAGATATGCTTGTCATCTCTATTCTGCTTTAGTGGTGTTAGATAGATAAGTGAAAGCTCTGAGGAAAATAATTTTGTATTGCTATCTGTTTTCTCTTAACAGCTCATCTATGAATTTTCTTACAAATCTGCAGCTCTGCCACAAAACTCTCTACTACCAGATCAAAAACATCTTCTTTAATTGGCACAGATTACAGTTTGAAAGGCAGTGAGCATAGGTAATGTTTTTGAGCCTTCTCTGCAGTTAGGTTTACTTTTTCTTTCTGCCAGAGGTGCTGTTTAATCCAACACAGGCCTGGTGTAAGTACAGCTGAGATGTAAAGCTTCTCAAAAATCTGCTTCTTTCAGATTTCCATCTAAACAGAAACATATTAATTTACTTCAAGTTCGCTGGGGATGGCTATGTTTCTCATCCTTTTTCTTACACAAGGGCTACTCCAAAAGTAATGTATCCTGGTTTATGATGCTGGCCTAGAACATCAGAGGTGGCCATTGGTGGTATGGCTGTAGAGGTTGAATGTTCCCGCCAATATTCTGTTACACTCTGTTGCTGTGTGACAGATAGCAGCAGTGGAGCAGATTGACAAAATGGCGTCTGATGTGGAAGTTCATATGAAACAACATAGTGAACAAAAAATAAAACTGGATCATGTTGAAGTTCATAGAATAGGTTGGAAGGGACCTTAAAGATTTTCTGGTTCCAAATCTGCTGCTATGAGCAGGGGCACCTCCCACTAGACCAGAATGAATCAGACCACGAGCCCCAAACAACCTGACCCCCAGTTTCTCACAGGAGTGGTGCCCTAGCCCTCTGAATCACCTCCTTCAACCTGCTGGTCATCCTAAGTTGAGATTCTTTTGTCTCTCTTTGCAAAACCATGCTCCCAATTTTAGTCAGTTCTATTTAACACACTGGTCACTTGTGAGTAGGTCCAAAGCTTACTCTGAGGCCAAATTCCAATACATATACAACTTGATCTTTATGTATTAAAAAAATGAGTTAAAAGAAAATCAGATACGCAGTTTACTATGTGCAATACATTCCTTGGGGAAGGTAAGTGCAGGAATAAGGACTTGAAGGCCTGCAGAGACCTGTTTTCACCTTTCTACTACAATTCTAAATAAGGTAATTTAATCACATGACAAAGATTTAAGCTGTATGGAATAGCAGCTTTCCTATAAACCAATCAATCTGAGGTTTAATTGTGAAGTACACATAACATTTGCAAAAGAATAAACCATCAAGAAACTACAGTATTTTCTACTTTTTCCCCAAGACTCTAAGGGAAAGCAATTTTTCCTGATTAGTAAATTACACAGTTTTTACGTTGTTTGTCCCAAGTGCCATAGCACAGTGCTAGTATTGAACTTTGCCATGTTCCAACATAATAATGAGTTATCTTTTCCTGGTTTGAATAAAGAACGTAGCTCTTACAGTTTAGTAACTAATCCAGTAATTCAGGTTTTAAGAATTCAAGACTCTTTCTCATGTTTCTTTAGCATGTCAAAACATTTTACAGTGGTGAATGAGGCATAATCCAATTACAAGAAAACTAGAAGCCATTATAAATGTTTTAAGTATGTAAAAATTACATTTTTTTCAATGAAACTCTACGTCGCTGTGGGCTTTTAATCCACAAATATAAAATAATAACTCAGTGATCGACACCCTTCATTCACAGCTTCTCCTCAGCACAGATCATTGAAACTAATTTGTAGTACTTTATTCATACTTAGGGTGCCACATCAAAGCTTGGTAGGATTGTATGCATGTTTTAGTCACATAACAAGGGAGTAAATCTAGAAGGGACAAATCTCAAATCTTAATTTTCTGATTGGAATGTTATAACCTAACCAGTGCCATTAAGAATTTTTAGAAATACTATGATCTGAGGTGCTGATCTTTCCTTGCATTTGTCTTGGATTTAGATTTACTGGCACTGCATATGTTACTGTTAGATGGGGTACAGCTACAGCCTGAGACACAAAACTGCTGTCTAATTTCTGCCTCCCTTTCCTTTTGGTTATCACGAGTGCAAGGGACATGAGTGATGGCAGGCTGTGACAAGGGGTTACTTCCTACTGTATGTAAGTGATTATAGGTAAACTAATATAAAAGGAGTTAAGTGATATGAAGTTCACCCACTTCTCACTGCCTAGGCTTGAACAATAAAACAGTGAATTTCTACTTAATAAATAAATAAATCCATGAAGGAGAGTTAACTTAGGAAAATAGCACTATACTTAGTATGTTTTTGAATAGTTTCACAAAAAAAAAAAAAAAGGTAATACTGGAGTATCTGCAGTTTTCAAAAATCTACCTTCTCTTGTATGTTCATTCATTCAGTACTGAGAATAAGAACCTCCCAGGAAGTTGAAACTTTACCGAGGAAGAGCCTCACCAAAAGAGCAGTGACTCAGCTGTATGGTTTCATAAACACCAGCATGTCATGCATGCATTTATCACGTCAACATTAGTAACATGCTCACCACATCAACATGTGTAATTGCAACACTTGAGCTCCCAAACAGGCAAACCTCTCACACAGTGCTTGTTACAGCAGATTGCATAAGACTGCACAAAGTAAACACACCACGCTTTACACCTGGCATACAATTGTTCTGTGATTGCCATGGTTGCAAAAGTCAGTACTTGCTTTTGCAAAGCCAAGACACTGACACTGTGTTTGTGCTCACTGGACTTATATATCAGTGAAGTAGCCAAAATGGGAAGATGGTAATACAGGAAGATTGAAATAAAAAGCTTTCACCAATTGCATTTTACTTATGAAAAACAAACAGAAAAAAACCCTCCCTCCCCCCCAAAAAATACCTAAGTTTTCTAGAAGAAAATCTTTCTGACAATATGCTCAAGAAGTAAATTAGTTTCAGTAACCAAATTCTATAAAATTAAATCTTGCTTGTTACAGCAAAGAGGTTTCTGTCCTTGGTAGTTTCTGGTCTCCTTGCTTTGAAAATTGTAGTCAATATTTATTAACTTTTTCTTTAAAAGTATAACATTCATCAAGACAAAAAAAAAAAAAGTATGGAATTATTCACATTTTGTCTCAGGAGTAGCAGGACCTTTCAGGGTTTCTGTCTACAATGCTGAAAACATGGCAGAGAGAAATTGTTAAAGCAAAAGGAAAAATAATCTGCAAATATCCTGTTTTATTTGGCTGGGCACAACGCTGCCCTTTAGCATACACTACTCAGTTACATTTGTGGAGGTGTTCAGGGTCTGTTTATGTCACAGTGATCTATTTACTCTGGAAGAGTGATATTTTTGGAAACGTCAACTTGGCACGTGCACAAAGTTGGGCAGAAAGGCTAACAAAAACATAAATTATACTATGCTCTAGCTTCCATATCAATTAAAAATAAACAGAGGAATCTGAGATGTCTTGTTTTGTCTTAATTGTAGATGTACTTCACTTTGATTTTGGCAAGAGTTTTGTATTTTCTATAACAAAACACTAATCATTCCCAGACCAAGTTTACAGTCCTTACTACCACACTGTGACATCAACATTACTTAAAGAGACTTCCTTCTGCCACCAGTTAACTCTTTTTAGAAGCCTGAATAAAAATAAAAATAAAGCAGCAATAAATATATTTTTGAGCTTTAAGCAAAAGAAAGACAATATTTTTCCATCCTGATATTTTACAAAATTCTATCCACATGACTTCTTTACAAACAGAACCGAAACATCCTGAGAATACCCAAGATGCCTTCTTACAAGTAACTCTCAAATCAGCTGTTCTTTATAACACATGTCAGAAGCTTTCTGCATCAGAAATTCTTCCATCCCTGATCCCTGCTACCCTTCCATGACATCCTTCTGCAGTCTGTGAGTCCACAGTATAATATTATGCTACCAACTGCATTGGCAACTTCTTTTTAAGAGAAGTTTTAATTTTCAGAATTTTCAGGTAAGTTCACAACAAAACTGATGGTCACTGTCATGCTCTACAAAGGTGGACTTCCTGTGACCTTGTTACCATTACACAAAAGCATCCTCACCCATTTATACATGTGATCTGCTCAAACATAGTCATAATGAGGAATTTTCTTCTACAGTATTATTGGAAGACAATATAGTAGCACGTCTAAGCAACTCAGCATTCCATAATTGTGAAGATACTTCTGATTCCAGAATTACAGTCTTGGTAGTTTTTTTAGGTTGGCTGGTTCTTTTGTTGTTGTTGTTGTTTTGTTTGTTTGTTTTAAACAAATGAGAAAACAGAGACATGCAGTGACTCAGGGGCTTGGGCAAGGTCACACGTGTGTCAGCTTGTATTAGAATTGAGGTTATTTTTTAACAGAATGAGTAATATGTACATTGTACACGTATGTGAACGGTGGTTGTTTTTGCAGGTTTCACACATATTTCATTGTAATATTCAAAGCAGTTATGACACATAAGCTCCATTACTTCTCACTGAGTATATGGCCTTTTTTCTATTCTGTGTCTATGTAAAAATCCTTCTCATCCAAAATGTTTAGGTCTAGCATTAACCAAACAAGCTGGAAATCTGTTTTTGAACTTTGCTTGTAAGAAAATTAATATGAAAACAAGTAATTCCACAAAAAGGACTTAGACAATTATTATTTCCTTCTTACCAGCTAACTGTAGTCTTATTTGCTAGTGATTTTTCTTCATATTAAATACCAGAGAGCAGTTATTTCTGAAGTGGTAGTTCTAGTCTATACAGGTGCTGTATGCAGAAGGACTTTGAAACAGCAGGCCATGGGCAGCACTCTATGTGGTAAATCCAAACAGAGGATCCTCTGATAACTGCTGAAAATATTTGCAATGTCCATTCAGTACGTGATACTGAAGGTGTAAATCAGATCTTGAAAATACAGATCATAAAAAGCATATAATCAATGGAGCTGAAATAATGTACTGAGCAGATTACTTTTTCAGATTTACTTCACAGGGAGGAGAAATCCCCTCATTATAAGAAAGATAAATCACTAATACATGCTTATATATTACTAATGAATCACAATGAAAAGAATTAATCCTAATCCATACCTAAAGCTGCAATACACCTTTAATAGTAAATATATATCACATGGGGTAATTAATGCAACAGGACATGCAATTATTTTAGATATTCAGGAATGAAGATGTATAACACTAAAAGCTACTGCCAGTATTTTCAAGCACTGTACACCTATGAAAAAGAATTTTAAACACATAATTTCTGTTCTCTGCATGTATAGTATTTTATCTTTTGACTTTGCTCCAAGGTTGGTCTCTAATTTGATAACCTCATCTTCTGCACGGAAAATCACATACCTACCACAATGCAGAAAGTGCAGCCTGCAACGTGAGCAAAGCATCTGTTTGATTTTAGTTCTCAGTAATTACAACTGAAAAATACCATTTGTCTTTGTTCTTCAGGCAAAATTCATAACACTGCTTTAATTGAAGCCTATATTCTTCACAATAAAAAGCAACAGCAGTAGTAAGGTCATGTAACAGATGTGCATCTCTGAAGTTTGGCCTAATTCTGCTGCTACTTCTGTACCAGTGAAAGTGAAAGAAGATCAAGCTTCTAAATTTAAAGACTGCAGACTCAGTTGTCCCAGTGTCTTATGTCCTGAGCTTGAAGCCTTTAAGAAGTCTTGTTCACCTCTGAAGGACAAGCATACATGAAGGATATACTTCTAAACCTCGTCAGGACTGGAAGAAGTGGCAATTCAGAGGCACAGCACAGGAAGACACCGAGTTGTCTTTGCAAGCACAAACAGGGACAAAGGAACTATTGTTTCTTGTACTGAGAAAAAAAAATGAAAAGTATTAAAGATAAAACTTTCTGAGGGTGTTGTTACAACAGCAAACAATAAAAATGTCTGCATTTGGCAAGTTTTAACAGAGCACGCCTGTTACTGCCTTTTTGTTCAGTGTGTAGTTGGTCTAATTACAGGAAATGTCTATGATGTAGGTAGGAATGACATACAGTAATCTTGTTTACTGTACTTATATTGATAGGCTTAAATTCCTTAGAAAAACACACGTGAGCCTACAGAGATGGAAATCATTTTAAATTTCCTTCACACTTTTAGCCTTTCACTTTTAGGCATGCTGCATCTCGCTCCGTTTTCTGACAGTCCACACAGTAACTGCATACCCCAATCTCTGGGGATTTTCTGCCTCGAGAACTGCCACCATCCAAACGCTACAGCTGCATACCTCAAACTCACAACTTCTGCTCCGAAGGACCGTTCTGCTACGCTTGCACCCATTCATCCCTGCCTCTCGTTATCGGATGTACAGCACGCCGAAATTTAAGTTCACATTAAGGAATAAACCGGAAAAAAAAACCGGCGCGAGCTGAATCGTTCCGTAAGCGTGAAACTACAATCCGTACACAGCAGTGCAGGTTGCCACAGAAGAGGGGAGGCCCCGCAGGCCGGCCCCCGCGCCCCGAGAGCCGTCGGCCTCAAAGCGGCGCCGCAGCGCGTCCCGGAGGCGGCCGTGCAAAGGCCATTCCGGCGCGAAACCGCCCCCCCTCTTCGGCGCTGGAAGGGGGCGGTGTTTTGCGCGGGCCGCTGTCACGGCGCCCCCTAGCGGCAGCGCGGCCGGCGCCGGCTCCTCCCCGCGGCCTCGGCGCGGCTCCCTTCCCCCTCCTGCCGCCAATCCCGTGCCGGGCGGAGCGCCATGGATGCCGCTGGCCGCCGTCTGCTCCGGGGTTCGGGCCGCCGCCGCCGCCTCGCCTGTTCCCCCGCCTCCCCGCGGCTCTGAGTTGGGCTGGGCTCTGGCGAAGGGGCTCCGGGAAGCCGAGGTGAGTGGCGCGGGCGGGGGAGGCGCGGGGCCCCTTTTATCGCCGCCTTTCTGGAGCCACCGGGCCGGCTCAGCCCGCGAGGCCCGCGGCTCCACGACAACTCGAGCGTCGCCTCCCGGCCCGGCTGCTCGCTGTCCGCAGGCCCGGGGGAGCGGAACGAGGCCGCGGCCGGGTCCCATCCGGGCTTCCCGCGGGGGACCGCGAGGCGGTGCCGCCCGGAGCTCCTCGGGCCGCGCGCGGTGCCGCGAGGAGGCGGTGTGAGGGCCGCTGCGCTGCGGGTGGGAGGCCGCGAAAATCCCCTCGTGCTGCGCCGGGGCCGCCGCCGCCGCCGCCAGAGGTGGGTGAGGGCCGCCCTCCCGGGAGCCCCGGCGCTGCCCCGCGTGCTACTGCCCGGCTCTTCGCCGCCGGCTGCTCTTGGCCCGGCTGAAGGTACGGGCGGCAGGTGCTGCGCTACGCTTAGCCCGCTCTCGCTGCCTCCTAAATGTCTCGATCCTGCTGCCTTCAGCCTTTCTTCCTTCCCTCCTCCCGTGCCTTAACACCCCCAGCCCCCATTTGAAGTTAATTATTTAATCGCATTAAGGAGACTGCTATAACTACAACGCACTCTCATTTCTTATTTTATTTAGTCAAGGACGAGAAATGTAGTCTGTAAGCAACTCGGTATTGTAGGCAACCTTTGAAGCATAGAAAACGAGTGTAGTAACGTGAATTACTTTTTACACTTTGCAATCTAGCAAGACTGGAGCAAACAAAATATTTGTAGTGGCAAGTAGTTTTTGAATTATCTGGACGCTTTAAATTGTGTTAAACAAATAAACAATCATATTTATCCATATTATTTTTGTCGATCTTAGGGTTCTCAGCTGTTGTGAGGCAGCGCTGCTAGTTCCGTGCCCTCTTCTCCATGTAACATGAATATCTGGCTGTTTTTTGTAAATTCTCATCTGCCCTTGGCGGAGTTACGTTTTAACTATTAACTTATTAGCAGCAAGTAAACAAGTCAGCAGACTTTGTCCAGATCGGGCCTCTTCCTCCCAGCACTCCCCTGCCTCCCACATGTGTGAGGGCCTTGTCCAGTCTTCTGTGCTTTCCCATGAGTTTGGTGAACTTATCCTTCTAATTTCTTTCTTTTTTTCTCCTTTTTTAGTATGCTATACCAAAAACCTTCCTTTTGTGTTTAGTTTGAAGTTGTTTCGTAACATTTGTTCTAGTTTTTATTTAAAAATATGGTTGTGCCTGCTTACAGGTCAGAAATACTTCCTAGTGCTTTTAAGGGCCTTTTTTCTGTCTTCAGTTTGCATGTGCAACTGTGGCACTGGGCCAATAAATAATGTTGTTTTCCTTATATGTACATGAATTATTTTAATTATTCATTTCATTTAAAAATATATTGGCTTGCATGGTGTTTTTTTTTTTAGTTAAAAAAACACCCTTAAAAACAGAAGTTATCTTGAAATTGCCTTTTTTCTCCTTTGACTTAAAGAAGCTTCTCTTTATTATGTTTCAGTTCTATTTTAAAGGACAAAAGATTCATAAAACTTTTTCAAAGATTCTTCATCTTTAGTTGTGCATCTCAATTTTTTTGTGCTGTGTATTTTCCTTTGAGATATGGCTTTTGGTGTCTTTTCTGCCATGTAACACTTGTGTGGAGAGAAACCATCTTCCAGAAAGTTGAGTGGCTTATGAAAAAGGGATATTGAAGGGAATGGGATAGGCATGACAGCACTGTTTGTCTTTATATTAGCCCTGAGAACATACAAAGTAGTTAAAATATAAATAGAAAAATAATGCTTAAATGTTGAGTTATTTATAAGAGAAGGTTTTAAGTCTTACATGTCAACTAGATCCAAAGATTTATTTCCAACAAAGTGGAACAAATATATTACAGTTGACTCATAAAGCTTGAAAAAGAAAAAAAAAAAGATTGCTGGTCAAATATTTGGAAGTTGTGTTCGTGTCAGCCTGAAAATATGCTATATGTTTTAGAGGACAGCAAATACAAAGTAGTGTGAAGATAATTGTTTTTCTTTCCAGGTGAAGGCTGCAGGAGCCCGGGGCTGCTGGAGAGAGGCATTAATTGTACTCAGCTTGATCTGGCTTGAAGAATTAAAGGATATTTTTGGTACTTTTTAATCTAAGCAGAGGCGGCTTTTTTTTTTGTTGGTTGGTTGTTTTTTGGTTTGGGTTTTTTTTTTTTTTTTTGTAAGCCATGGCAGATGTGGACCCAGACACATTGCTGGAATGGCTGCAGATGGGGCAGGGAGATGAAAGGGATATGCAGCTAATAGCACTGGAACAGCTATGCATGCTACTTCTGATGTCAGACAACGTGGATCGCTGTTTTGAAACGTAAGTAGTTCTGCCTTTCATTTATGGTATGCTGTTTTCCTCTTTTGATAGCTGTATATAACCTTAAGCATTTGTAGCATTCAGCGTTGTTGAAATTTAACATTCTTAACTGGAGAAACTTTCAGCTTTGAAAATGGTCTTAGTGTCCAAACCTGAGTATCTGTTATGAAATGAAGTCTCTGCTAATGTGTAAAGTACTGTTTTCTAACTACAAATGTAGTGCCACGTAAATGATTCACAGTGCCTGTTCTGACTCATGATTTGATTGTTTAATTTAAATACACGTATTTAGAGTTGCCATGTGGAAGAATTTTATCTAGTGCTGTTAGAAGAGGAATACTTTTTATGAGCTCCGATGATAACGATCAACTTTATATATATATATGTGTGTGTGTGTGTGTATGTAGTAAAATAAGTATCCATACTCTTGGCAACATTTTTAAGAGCTTTTTCGAGCTCTGCAGACCAAAAAGGATCACAGATGCTATCTGCTCTTCACAGAAGTATTTTTCCCTTTCTTTGAAGAGTGTTGGTCTTTGCTGGCTCTGTTTGGTCTCATCTGTGCACCTGGTATCAAGTCCTTGTTCTCTTAGTATTTGTCACAAAGTGCTGATGTAACCACTTCTGTTACTCAAGTGTTGCTGTGGCTTTGTTACACTACTTCCTGTGAGTAGTATGGAAAGGAGATAGTAAAAATAATTCGAGTTTTTAGCATTTATTAGCAGTTAATTAGCTGTGTTGTTTCTTTGTTTGGATTAGTTTTGTTGTTGTTGTTTTTGTTTGTTTTGGAATTCTTTTCATCATCTTCCACTATCCGCTTCATAATCTGATGTGCCTTTCTGATGTGCATTGGCTAGTTTTTGTTTTTTTTCTTCCCTACTTCATATTTTGAATATCTTTCTTCTCCACTCCTTTCTGCCTTTTTGTCCTTGGTCTCACTTTGCTTCTACTTGCTTCGTAGGTGTGTAGGTCTAGAGCAATTAGGAGTGTTAACTATTGTAGAGATGAAGAAGAGAACAGCTTTCAGACTGCTAGGAAAAGCCATTCATCTTCTATAACTGCTTTTATTTCAAGAAGTGTAAAATTCATGCATAGTACATAAAACTACCATTTCTAATAGTTGTGGAACACTGAACCAAGTCTCCTGTGCTGCTTTAGAACTTGAAACTGGCTGAGCTTGGCCTCAGAGGCCTCATGAGTGAAATTTTGGAATTGAAAGGGGCAGTGGGATGATGCACTGGACTTTGTACCTGTCCCTGTGGACAGTGCCATGTTTTCAGGTAATTTAGTGACTTATTAATTTACCTCTATAGAAAGAATTTGATAATTCAGAATGAAATTTTGTCAGTTTCAAGTAAACTTTCTACTTCAGTGTATTTAGTCTTGAACAGAAATAGAAGTATGGGAATAAGCATTTGAACAGTTATCTTCTGTGTATTTGAAAATCAGGAACAAAGTGTCAGCTTTTAAAATGTAAAGCAGTTGTGGATTTTGTATCTCTGTTCTGGAGCAGACTTTAATCTCAAAATAAATGAATTCAGTAGTTCTGAGTGCTGTGGTTTTAAATTTCAGATGTATGAAAGAAAAAAATGCTAAAAGATATTTTAAATGTTGAATTTTAATATAATTTAATTTTACTGGTCTTCTGTTTGGTTGATTTTTTTTTTTTTTTGTAATTTTTTTTTTTTTTTTTTTACTGTTGTAAGCTTCTCTCAAACAGAAAACTGAAGAGAATAAGATGTGAGTTGGGAAGATGTTATCAAGGTTTCCTGCCAGTTTGTGTGATTTTTACAGCAAAGTTTCAACTGCTAGTTCTAATTGGCACTGTTGGTATACTGAGCGTGTGGTGGTTCCGTGGTGTTTGGTGGGCCAGTAGTTCATCACCTTTCAAAGGCAGAGCTGCTGCTCCCATTTATCATCACTCGCTGGTGCTTGTTATGTGTGCCAAGGAAGCTGGATTGTTCTCTGCTCTTACAGAGCATAAAAGCATAGTATAGGGTTGGCTGATAACCACTAAAGGTGGAACTTGTAACTGCAAGTATGGGAGAAGTAGAGAGAAATATACACTTTTCATTAGACTGTATCACAGCTTACATTTCAAGGTGAGTTCATTTTGAGGCTCCTTGTAAGAAATTGAGAAGTAGTTTTAAAATCTTTTCCAAGTGAGTTCAAGAAGCCAACGTTGTCCTATCCTAGGAAAGTGTAATTAAAATAATCCTTGATAATATTTTCAAGTTGTTCCTCAGTGATGCTTTTAAAGAAGTAAACGGCGCTGACAACACTGTTATCAAACACATTTTTCAGTAACTAGCCTTCAAAATGGCTTCAGTGTATCCATGAGTTAGAATGTTGATACATTTTTCTGGTAATAAGAACAACAATCTCTGTAGGCATTAGTGTTTTCTGTTCTGTTAAGCCAGGAGAGCATTCCCAAACTTTTGTAGGCTGTGCAGTTTATTTTAAGATTTTAAAATATTTTATTGCTATTAATGACGTTGACTAACAAACTTTTAAAGAAATCTTTCTTCTGTTGAATTCAACAATCAAAAGGTGGAATTTAGAAATGGTTAATTTAATGGAGAATAAAGTCAAAGTCATTTCAGGCATCAGTGAGAGTGACTAAAGTTCTTTAGTACCAGTCCACTTTACACAAAAAATGATTTGCTTTTATACACTTACAGAATAAAAAGTTCATACTTCTGCTGAAGTACATCTGATGATTAAAAACTGCGTACGGTGAGGACTGACATAGTGAAGCAGACACATGAAAATATTGACATGAGTGCTGTGCCTTTTCCTTGAAAGCACAGCATTGTTTCCAGACAAATTTCAGCAGTCTTTTATGTGCCATTAGATACAGTCTGACTTAGCAAGAATGATCATAAACTAAAATAAATAAAATAAAATTTAAAGAAAAAAAGAGAGGTGTTCAGAACATTATCCTGCAATTTTGCAGAGACGTATTTGTTTTGGAAACGTTCTCAATGAAATTTTGTATTCTAAAATTATTAATTTGTGTACAGAAATGATAGATATTGAATCTAATCATAATGCCCAAATCACAAAAATGGAAGTAGTCATAATGGTGCTGTGCTATATTTTGTGTGATATTCTAGCACTATCATAACATGTGGAGTGTGCATCTGTGTCGGATAATAGTACCAAATAATTGATGTTTCTTTACTTTTCCCTGGATTTACAAATTACGTCAAATTAAATTGCTTTTAGCATTTCTCATGTGTTAGCATTAAAATCAATCAGTGGCATATTCATCTTCTGGTGATTGTGACTCACAGCCCCTATTAGTCACTTAGCATGGAGTGTGGCTAACATGTCCACAGCAGCAGCAGCTGGTAGTGTGAGCTGTGGAAACTGCAGTGAGCGAATAGAAGAGGTTTTGCAGAGTCATCAAATGTGAGGAAAAACAGGAAAGCTCAGTGCGATTAAGTCTTAGTTCCAGATGGTACTTAAACAGCATTCTGTTAAATCAATTTTAACGGGAGTCACAAATACATGTTTTCTATGAATATTACTGAAAATAGTATTTTGGTGTTTGATTTGATAATTTGTATGACCTGTAGAGACTGTTAGTTCCAATCCCTCGTTATAAATGTAGTCCTTCTCCAAATACATGTGGCATATTTTCTACTTTTGTTTCACTCTGTTTTGTGAAGTAAAATGGGAACTCCTCGGATGCGGGTTTTGTTTTATTTATCTGCAAGAGTAAGTAAGATGAAGGAAGAGCAAGGAAGATGTTATTTAATTATTTTCTTAAATTCTAAAAAAACTTGTAGAACAGAGCAGTAGTATAACTATCAGTAAAACCTGTGTAAAACTTTTCCTCCTCTGTGAACAGATGAAATAGTCCAATTATTGCAGTTGTGCAGCTGTGCCAAGGAGCGTTGGGCTTGGAAGGAGAAGATACATCTTCCATTTTGGTGCTCCCCTGAGCCACCTCTGAGTTGGTCAACAATGAGGTGTCAGGAGTTAATAACTTATTTTACAAATACAAACAAAAATGACAGAAAGGATTAAAATTCAGTGTTCTAATATGTAAAGCAAAAAGCCTTTCAGGTTTTTGGTTTGCTTTTTCTTAAGGTGAAATATGTTAGATTTAATTTGTTACATTACACTTTGTTCTTTCGTGATGTATGTATTCACTAGAGAGAAGATGTTATTACACATTAACATGTGGTGGAAATGGTAGTTTAAGATAAAATTCTAGTGAAAAAAATCCTCTTTTGGTATGACCTAGTGAGACTGTGGAAAAGTTTGGCTTTGCATCAGCCTTCTGGCTTTCAAGTACAGGCTTCTTTGTCGTGGGTTTGCTTTAGTTTGCTTAACTTGTAACAACAAAAAAATTAGATCGGCGTTGCATAGTCAAGAGAATATTCCAAAATGGGAGAGCAGCTCAGTATTCTTTGTGTGCTGTTTTTGTTTACTCAACAACTGTAAAACCCCAGTAAGCCAAAATTATATACAGACAAAAAAGCAGTTTTTCTTGTAGAGATAGGGATAGGAATTTGAAGTGCTATTTTTTAGACCCGTTCTTAAAGTTTATTTTGGCTTTAAAAGCATCTTTGTAATGTAGAACCATGGTAAAGTGCCCTCTCCCAATCTAGCTAACGGGCTGAGAGGGTAGCTCTACCCATATGAAGCACAAAAAGTAATTCATTATGCATCTTCCTTACAGGTTTGCCAAGTGTTTTTGGTTGGTTGTTTTAAATTATGTCACTCCTATATGTTGTGTATGGGTTCTTTCTTTTTTTTTTTTGGGAGTCCAACTGTAAGTAAATGGGGTTAAGTATTGCTGTCAACCATAGGCTACCATCTTTTGTTGTAAAACAGAGTCTTGGTTAATTATTGGCTTGGGCTGGTGCAGCTATCTCGCTCAATAAAGAAAATTTTGTAAGCTTTACAGTGGCAACGATCATGTGATTCCCATTAACTTGTTGCCTTCTAACGAAGACAGAGGATGTGGCAGCAGTGGAATGCCACTTCTGCAATTACTCACTCTGCGGGTGGACTTGAATGTAGCAGGATCTTCAGCACTCCACAGATTTCCTTTCTGGTAGGGGTATGTGCTGCATTTTTCAGGGAGCCGTCACGTTACAGAATGAAGTTTTGAGCTATTTCTGACTATTAAGGCTATTTTTTTTGTTGTTGTTGCTGCTTGGTTTGAATTTTTCCTGTCTATTTTTGCAGTGGTAAAGAGTTTTAACACACTAACCTCTTTCTAGTTGCTCTTTGTAAAGTGGGAATTATGGTCTTGTTGTCACGGGTGCTATGAAGATTAACTAGCCTTGTCTCATCATTTTGAGAGCCTTCATGCTAACAAATGCCAGACAGGAATGTCAGGTCGGCTAAATAGACATCCTTTGTAATGTCATACATCCCTGTATTTCTCTCAGATCCTCCTGAATTGAACATCTTGTTTGTCAGAATCACATCATGGAGTTGGCGCTTTCAGAAGGGCTGGCCTTTGTGCTCCCTTCAATCTTGAAAATATTTTTCAACCTTGGCTTCATCCATGCTGTTTACAGTAGTACACTTCTTTTACTGTTACCAGTTATCCAGAATTTTGTCAGATGTTTACAAAACATTGTAGGTAAAGCACCATCTTAGTTATTTCTCTTCAGAGTTGCTTTCTGGGATATGTGTATTACCTAGACTAAGATCAGGGAAAAAGGCATTTCTGTGTATTATAGATGTACTTTGTTTAAATGATCGTGTGCCTCTGAGTAGCCCTGAAGACATGCAGATTGGACTGAGCAGAAGTGCTGGCAGGCAGCTGAGCTTGATTTTCTGCCACAAGTCACATGTCTGGGACCAGGAGTCTGAAGCCAAAGGCTTGGTCAGGTGGCAAGGACCCTGTGTCAGCTGAATACAACAATTCTCTCGAAGTGGGAAACACACAGTAATGCTGGAAGCAGCAGTGTTAACTGTTGGGTTGGGGGGGTGAAGTGGCTTGGCTTTTTGTTTAAGCTACCAGTGTTGTTGCTGTTTTAGGCAAAGCTCTTGGGTATGCTTAAAATATGAAAAGGAGTTACAGAAATGAGTTTCCAGTGACTGCTTTTACTTCCTGTGTATCTTTATAACTGGCAAGCTGCAGAAGAGCTGAGTCACTTCATTTGTGCATAAGGGCTTAGCACCAGCAGGAGCGTCCTGCTGTGGCTGTGTGGGAATTGTGCATTCTTATGGATTCTTGTCTTCATGGACAAGGGAGAGACGGAGGTGTAAGCGTTGGCATATGGAGTTGTGCTGATACAGTGCCATACATTTCTGTAGCCTTTCTTGACATGTTGCCAATATGATTGTGATATTTTGAAAATATTTAGTTCTGAACCTAAGTTACCTATTAACTTATGTTAGGTGTTATTTTCTAGTTTGAAAGAATAAAAACTGTTAGAAAAGGTATTTTTTTTCTATTTTCCTGTGCAGATAGGCGTTCTGAACAGTTACTTTTTTCAACTTGGAAGATGCAGCAGCAGTTTATTTATTTGCTGTAGTGATCTCTTTTTTTCTGCTGTATGTTAATTCTTTTAGTTAATATACAACCTATATAAAAGCAGCATGGTGAAATCGGTTTTGATACTGGGATATTTTAAGATTAGAAATGACGTGCTTGCTTTTTTCTCCCTCTCTAGAAGTTGAGGCCTGAAAGGTTGGTGTTCTTTTCTCTTAGGTATGCAAAGCATCATCAGTTGAAACCTGTAGTTACAGTTGTGACAATTGCTGTCCTGTCCTGTCGGTCCATTTAGTGCAATAATTATGCCCTCAACTTCTCTGCTGCTGAGCATTCAACAGTCTTATTACTTTTCCAGTGCTTTCTAGAGATGAATCCAACATCTGGCCACTGTGATACAGATACTCCTGAGTGCCTTGTTTTGCTGCCTGTCAAAGGACACTTCTGTTCTGAGCATAATCTTAGGTGGAACAGCACCAGTGTCTATGTATATAGACCTAATCTTCTGTAGCAAATATTTAAGACCATATTAGGTCTCTTTCTTCTATACTAGCCTGCCTAAGGAAGCCAGGATCATTAAGGAAGTAAGGGTTTATCTTGGACTTAAAGCTTAACATACATGGCTTGTCTGATGCCTTGTTTGGTTCCTGCTGGCGTTAAGTGTATTTACTTACCTGATTCTGCATCAAACAAACAAAAACCCTATAATGCTGATCCTTAGAACATTCTCTTCTCAGAACCTGGTTGCTAGAATTGCTTCCAAATGGGCAGTGGCTTTCTCTTTGTTGTGCTGCCTCTGCTGACACTTCAGTCGTAATCTGATTGAGGGAAGACTCAGAGTCTGCTCTTGGAACTCATTAGGACATTTTGATTTGTGGAGGCCATCCACTTGGTAGGGCAATACTTTCCCTTTGTTTTTGGGGTCAAGTGCCAGTAACCAGAAATTCAAAGAACTGCAGACTGAACGGGCACTCCTTGTTTGTCTGTGGTATGGATGTGACAAGGCTGCATCCCATTTATTTCCCAGCTTGCTGGTGCTCTCTTTTCTTCCTTCCAGTCTCACTTCCACCACTCATACAGGCACATTATCACCCCTTAGGCATGTAGGGCAGATTCTCATAGTTGCAACCATTAGAAACCCACGTAATAGCTTAATGCAGATTTTGGGATTAGAGGGTGATCAGTATAAAGCTCACCAGAGTACTTCAGTTTGTAACACTTATCCACACCATGCTGACAGCATAATGACTGAAGTTGTTCAGAATGTGACAACTGTATAATGTTATGCTGTAATTATTTTATTAATTTAGTTGAGGTTATTTTAGCTTAAGCAACTGGGGATGTGTTCCCTGTTTTGCTGTTTTGGACTAACGACACTTAGCTTTTGTGTCGATGGTAGCTCAAACTTCCCTGGATAAGTGGAACTTAAAGGACTGCTAAGGCCTGAGTGGACCTCAGCAGGCAAAAAAGAATCTGAACTCTCAGTATGGGAAGTGTGTGAGCCCAGTGTGAGTCACCATTCTTGGTCCAGCAAAATACCTGTATGTTTGCCCCACTATTTTTACTACAGAACATTGAAGTTTGCATTTTTTTTATTCGTCCCCCCACCCCCTTCATATATGAAAATGTTTTAGAAGATAGTAAGTCTGTTTAAAGCTCTGTAGTAGTGACCTGGTTCGTCTAGCCAAGTAACAAATTTATTCTCACTGTATTGAGCTGCTTGCTTCTCTTGATTCTCCATAATCTTCCAAGCTTAGGCAAAATACCTTGGTGGTAAATGTGTATTTATTACAGAACCAAGTTCAAAGCAGGCTGAGTTCTTTTGCAGCCTTCAGTAAGACTAGTAGTACTTGGCAAGTAAGTTGTATATCCTCCTCTTGTTCTGCATATTATTGCTCTGAGTAAAGGAAAGCAGGACATCTTCCTTACCTCGTCATTTGGCATGCTAGTGCTGAGTGGCAATTTAGGTAGCAATTGTGGGCCTAATGAGAGCCATGCAGTTCATTCTTCTGATTTCTCTTAGAGAAACTGAAATACAAAAAACCTTCCACAGAGCCTTCCCCTTAAAAGTGGAGGATGCTGATGATGATGTTACGTGGGTAGTATTGTGCTTTAAAAATGTTTGAGTAAAAAAAAAAAGATTGAGTAATGTGGGATGATGAGTGCATTTTCATCTGTACCTGTCGTGTTGTTCATTTAGATTTTAGGTTTTCAAGGACTGATGGAGTCTGTTTACTTTGTTCTGTGCTTAATGCAGTTAAATACTGATCTGTGATGAGAGCCTTCATGTGCTATAATATGGCAAACATTAATGACTTGCATATCACAGGCAATAAATTAGGAGAAGGTGCTGAGCAGATTGTTAGGAACTTTTATGGATGGATGCAGTAAGGAAAAGAGCTCTGAGACAGCTGTGAGCAAGGCTCAGTCTTAATATAATGTGTCTAATGGTCACAAGGCTGTAGTAAGTTCAGGAGGAAGAAGGAAACACTTAAAATGTACAGAGCATGCGGTTGCATTCCTGCTGGCTTGCTTATATGATGTCAGTGAAAGTCTGTCAATGACATTTGTCCTTGGAACAAACTAGTCTGAGCTTCTTGTTTAGTTTAGCACAGAAACACATTATTAGTCATAATCTACAATCAAACTATTGTTTAAATTAAAGGAAATAGTTTACATTCTAATATGCTTTTTGTCTTAAAGAGTGAAAGACTGCTTCAAGTGGTTCAGATAAAGCTTTTTGAAGATGTATTTCAGAAATGCATCCAAATATAACCTGATAATATAACCTGATAAATTATAATTATTATCAGTAGGTGACTAGAGAAGCTGTTTGTCATGGTTGTATGATTTTTATCACTATTTGACATCATAATATCACATAGAGCACTGGGAGTGAAAGTGTTAATGCTCCAGTTCTGAGGGCTGCTGAATTTTTGGTTACCTGGTTCTCAGAAGAGTAGAACTACATAACCTAGAGGACTTTGTGTTCCTGTTTTCAGTTCAGAGGGAAAGATAAAACTGCTAGCAAGTCTTGAGACTGTCTATCTATCTATCTTTGCTGCTAATCTTGGCAGTATGTGCTCCCTAGCTATCTTGCCTTTAGCTTTAGAGTGAGGCCTTCAGTTTTGGACGTTCTCTCTCTCATTTGATTTATTAACCTCAATTCCAATTATACTGTATTGGTTATTTTGCATTCTGATATCTTATTTAGTAAATTAACTTTCCTCCTCAGATTGTCGTGGCTGTTTTCTTTTTAGGCTCATCTCCTACCTCCCTACCCTTTCCCTTTTTTTCCCCCCTTTCCTGGGGTGTGGGTTCCCCTCCCCCATTAATCACAGAACCAGGCCATACTGGCCTGTAAACTGCTGACAACCCTCCCTCCCTCCCTCCCTCCCCCCAGCCCTGTTCCCCCTTCTTTTTTTTTTTCAGGCCTCTGGGCCTGCTGTCCCCCTGTCACAGACAGATCTAGAGATTACTCACATATAACTGTCATGGAGAGTTATGAAGAACCTTGTACACTTAGCTTCTTTTTTCCCACCTGTAGCATTCCACGTTATAAATCTTGAAGACCTGAGCTGTGCAGAACAAAGTGTATCAGTGTATTAGTATGGAATGATGTTAAAGAGCAGTGAACAGATATTGTAGAGATCCTATATAGGAAAACTATCTCAGGTATTGTGGACTGCATTGGTCAAATCTTTGTCTCTTGTATCTGAGAATGCAGATGGCGACTTCACTTTATTTTGATAGTCATTGCCAGTATTGCTGTCACCTTTTGGGCTTGAAAAACTGTTTGATATGTTGCCAGGTATGACTGCCTTAAAAAAAAAAAAAAAAAAAGAAAGAAAGAAAGAAAAGAAAAAAGAAAAATAGTAGTTCCCAGATTCTCAAGGCAGTATTTATAAAACAGTAATGAAATTACAAAGTTTTATCAAGCACAAGGTATCAGTCCCATGGCTGAGGAAGCCTGGCATTCTGTCTGTTTGGCCCATTTCATAAATACTTCAGACTTCTGTATGCATTGTATTTCCTGGTGTGATTTCAGGGTTAATATCTTTACATTAGAGTTACTTTACTGTGTAGAACTTGAACCAGATTGAGTTGAGGGAAATGTGGGGGGGGAGATGATGATACCACTCTACATTTCCTATGCTAAAGAAGTGAGAAGAAATGTGCATTTGTTGTCTTTGGGTCTTAAAACATCTGGTTTCATTTTTGCTGTTCCCAGTAACAACATCTGAATAAAATGAAATTTGTACTTCTACTTAAAGTTCATACGAGCTGTAATAAAGCTTTTTCTCTCTTAATACACATCTCTTATGACTGATACTTCGTGAACAGTCCTGGTTTTCAGCTTTTTTAGAACAGTTTTCTCTGCACATAAATTAGATGATTTGATTAGTTTACATTTGGTCCAGAGGATTGCATGAGAATGGAACTGTGAAAAGAAACACCAAGTACACAGAATTGAGAGGCTGAAGTAGTTTGCAGGAATTTTCCGTGAAAGCTCTTGTTAAAATTAGATCAGTTGCTATTTTCAGAAGGGATAAATTTTTTGGAGCATGAAGTTCTTCGCGTGATTGCTGCTCTTACAGGAATTTAATATGCATTACTGTAGTCCTCAGTTTTTATCTTAAGTCAGTAAATTTTTTTTCTTTCCAGAATCAAGTAATTTCCACAGGTATGACCATTTCCTCCTGAAACCCTATGATGCAATGTAGTACCTTTATTGGAAGGCTGGAAAGCATTCCTGTAGATCAGAAGACAGATGCTTTAACAGCAGGAAGAGAGTGTTAGTTGCTTGTCACTACCTACGTAGATGTTTTGGCAAAAAGTAATTAAACCAACAACAGCAACAAAAATGAGAAGCAGAGTTGTTTTTTGCTGTCAGTAAGCTGTGATTTTACAACAAAAACATTGCTGCTGTTCATGTACTGGCAAAAACTTCAGCATAAACAAGGCACTTAAAAACTTGATGTTTATGCTGTATCATCTGAGTTCTCTTGAACAACTGTTTTAAGGACAGAAGTGGAAGTTCTTTCAAACTTCTCAATTTCTGCTTTCAGAAAATCCAAGTTAGTGTTTGTGTGGTGTCTTTATATAAACTGTTGTATCATGAATCTTTAGACGTTACATGGGCAGAGTGTGATAGGACAAGCAGGAATGGTTTTAAAGTAAAAGAGGGGAGATTTAGGTTAGTTATTGGGTGGTGAGGCACTGGAACAAGCTACCTGGAGAAGGTGTGGATGCCCCATTCCTGGGAGCACACAAGGCCAGGTTAGAGGGGAGCCCTGAGCAGCCTCATCTGGTGGGGTTGCAAGCCTGCCCACAGCAGGGGATTGAAAATGAATTGAGATCCTTTCCAACCCAAACCATTCTGTGATACCTTGTGTTAACCTATCCTACACATAAACCCTGTTGTTCTAAGTATTAAATGTGAAGTTTATATTTATCAAGGCTTCACTTATTCACGTAACTGAGGATCTCTGGGCTTTGGATTGTCACACAGTGTTATTTAATCACTTCATATAGTATAGTTAGATCTTCAAGGAAATTATTAGCATATTGCTGTCCCAGGGTTTGGTGCTCTTGTGTGTGAATCACTCCCTGTACGTACCAGGTGGAGTACTGAGTGACCTCTGGATTGATGTACAGAGTGATTAGTCAGTGAGTACTTTACCTGTTTTCCTGAGCAAATATATGCTGTCATTTTTGCTCCCTCTGGATTTTGACAAGTTTTAGGGCTCCTTTTCCAGATCAGTATATTAGTTTAACAAAAAGTTGAAGTATTTGTTCTTGTCTTACGTCTTGGAATGAGGTATCCATATATTTTGGCTAGTATCACAGCGTCTGGTCCCTTTGGCTGATTCCCTGTCACCACCGTAGAAGTATTTTATTACTGTAGTTGAACAGTCATTATATTAGGTCATTTATTGCTGAGTGGTTATATGATGTTGGAGAATAGTTTTGTCAACGGTTTACGGGCAGGTTCGGCCCGGTTCCGTGACGATTGGTGCGGGGGACCCACGCCCCAGGGAAGGGGGAAAGGGAAAAGGGAGATGGGCCTAGAAACAAAACAGCGGCAACGATCTGAGGAGGAAAGCTAATTTACTAAACGAGATATCGGAAAGCAAAATAACACAATATAATACAATATAATTGGAATTGAAGCTAATAAATAGAATGAGCAAGAGAGAGTGTCCGATAAACCGAAGGCCTTACGCTAACGCTGAAGGCGGACGGCAGCGAGCACCCACTGCTGAGTTGATCCCAAAGGAAAGAGAGTGTCCCGCGACCGCGGACAGTTTTTATCTTTCCCTCTGAGCGTAAACACGTAAGAACGCAAAGCATCGCAAAGTCCTCTGGGGAATGGAGTTCTTCTTCTCTTCTGAGACAGGTATACCTGGAACTATCGATGATCCATGGAGCTGGAGCATTAACTCTTTAACTCTAAATGCACTACATGATGTTATGGTGTGGAATACCAGTACCAAAAATCATAAAACCATGACAAGTTTGTCTTAAAGTATACCTCTAGTGAGGGTTTTGGGAGAAGAGAGAGAAGATGAGAAAGGATAAGAAAGGAAGTGGGAATGTTTAGAACATGAAAAAGGGCTGGGCCACTCAGGGTATTGAATTAAATAGCATACCTGGGAACTTTAGTCCTTATTATTGAATGTAATATTTCATGATTAAGCAGCTGTCTGTCATTATGAACCCTGAAGCTCTGTTGAGAAAATAAGTTCTGATTGGTGAAGGGTGATTAAATTCCTAAAATGACATTCTAAGATGATATGTTTTTCCTAACGAATACAAAAATTCAACAGTGTTTTTATTCTTCTGGGTTTTCCCCTCTATTGCGGCATCTTTTTAGGTTGCTGATTGGAATTTTGGGATGTCTGTGAGATACCTGCATTTTAATTAAATTCTTTGGACCAGCTATAAACTAATCTAGCTTATCACAATAGCGTGAAAAGGGTCAATAAATTAATATGAAGATGTATGAAATTTCTTAATGTAGAGGAACTTGCATAGTGTACTAATTACTCTTTTTTTTTCCTTCAGATGTCCTCCTCGAACTTTTTTACCAGCACTGTGCAAAATTTTTCTTGATGAAAGTGCACCAGACAATGTATTAGAAGTAACAGCTCGAGCTATAACATATTATCTGGATGTATCAGCAGAATGCACCCGTAGGATTGTTGGAGTTGATGGAGCTATCAAGGCACTTTGTAATCGTCTAGTAGTTGTTGAGCTTAACAACAGAACCAGCAGAGATTTGGCTGAGCAGTGTGTGAAGGTATGTTTGCTGTAGAATCACGTTGTTTTTGTTTTTTTTTTTAAGAATGATCTGGAAAATTTGCTATTTCAGGAGAGTTTGCTTGTATTCAAATCCCATATGTGATCAAAAAGAAAAAAAACGAAGACATGCACAGAGCATTAAAGTTTACATGCCAGCTGTGCTTCCTAGCTTTATTGTCAGTCTGGTGCTTTTCAGTGTTTTAAAAAAAGTGTGTATATCTGTCTGTCTGTCTACGTATCTATCTATCTACCTACCTATCTGTCTGTATCTACACAAAAAGAACCCAGAAATACTAGAATAAAGTTTTCCTGTTTGTCTAAAATGATTAGCGTGCTGAGGGTTAATTTTGCACAAGAAATGGAAAAATGCAGAAAATTTACCTACTGTTTTAAAAAAAAAACAAACAACCACACAGCAAAAGCTTGCTGTGTCCTCCATAGCATGAGACTCCAGTGTATGAGCATGACTCCAGAGCATGAGCAGCTCCAGTGTAACCTTGTGAAGTTTTCAGAAGAATTTACAAGACCCTCAAAATCTTTTTGATTTAGCATGACTTGTGTGTATATGCACATAGTTTTAGTCCTTGATTACTACTGCCTGAGACTTTACACATACATTTCTTATTTATGCTATTCCAGGCTTCTTGAAAGAGTGTCACTGAGGTAAAAGAATTTGTGGAAGTTTCAGAGCTCTCAGTTGTGTGTTATGCAAAGCTTAATTCTCTGTCCTTTCTTATGAAATATCTGTTAAAAACAAACATACTGTTAGGGAGATTTTCTTTCATGTGATCCTGTATCTTAAAAGAAAACTGCTAGTGTACCAGAGGTTTTGAAGAAAAGGTTTTTTGTGGTTTTGCCTACTTAAGTTCTGTAGATGTATTTACACAGATAACTGCATTTTTATGTACTGTGATTAAATTTTGTTTCATTGTAGGTGTTAGAATTAATCTGTACCCGTGAGTCAGGAGCTGTTTTTGAAGCTGGAGGGTTGAATTGTGTCCTGACATTTATTCGTGACAGCGGACACCTTGTTCATAAAGATACTTTACATTCTGCTATGGCTGTAGTATCCAGACTGTGTGGCAAAATGGAACCTCAGGATTCTTCATTAGAGATCTGTGTGGAATCACTGTCTAGTTTATTAAAACACGAAGACCACCAGGTAATGTCATAGTTGGCTCAGTGAATTGTGAATTTAACATTCATTATGTTTAATAAATGAATGGCTTTGTATTTTTATACAGTCTTCATAACTAAGTGTTTACATAGTAGTGGTTATATTTAGATATTGTGGTAGTTTTCTTTTACAGTTGTGATGACAAGAGAATATAAATACTGCTTAGTGTTTAACAGCAAGTGCTATTGTGTGAATATGAGCTTATCCTGCCTCTGACAATTTATTTAGAAATGTCCTGGTGACTTTTTTCTTGAAAATAGCATCTGAAGTAGTTGTTGTTCTATATCTATGCTTCAGTCACTATTATATTGGGTATAAATAAAAGGTGAAAGCTTAGTTTGTTTTTGTGTTGCCAGACTAAGGAAAACAACAAGAACATCCCCAATACGCATTTAACTGGCTTCCAGTACAGTATTTTAATGGTACTGCTATAGACCCAACACCACTTATTTACTACACTTTTATGAACTTGAGGTGATGTAAAATCTAGGAAATAATTCCTTTAATTTTCCTACTAGTAGAATCCTTTTGTGTATGTCATACTAGTGCTTTGCAATAGCTATTCAGTCAAATCCTTGCTGCGTCCTGGCCAGGTTTCTTGTCAGTGCCTTTCTCAGGCCCATTTCTCCCCCACCTTTGTCCCTATTCATATCTCCACTCCACCCCAACTCCCTATTTTTGTTTGTTTAGACTCCCAGATATGACATGCTGAGTCTTTTTGACTGAAGATTAGACCAAAAGACTGTTGTCTTTATTTGTTACTCAGTTTAAAGTGCTTGAAAAAAGAACTAGTTTCTGGGATTGTTGGAGATCTGCACAAAGTTTTCAACTTTGATAAACTTCACCTTTTAGTTGTTAATGATTAAACATAAGTTTGCGTAAGCTCAGAGTAGTCCAGATGATAGTACGTGAATTTGAGAACTGTATGTATTTTGTGAAAGAAGCTTCAGGATTTATAACATATATTAATCTTTGTTTTGGATTTGCCCAGTAACTTTCTATGTCATTTTTTTTTCTTCTCGGTCACTTTATGACCAAGTGTGGGTAGCCAGTGGGTAATTTCACTTGATTAGAAGAATTCAGACCAGATGAATGAAGCCCTAAGAACAGCTTAGCTGTGCTTTTTTTAACCTTTCTCCTTCACTCATGATGTGTGAGGAAGAATTATAAATGTCTTCCACTGTACAATTGCTTTGTTAGCTGATGCCCATTGTGCGGGACTAAGTAAGTTGAACTTTGCTTTTGTATTTCTTACAGAGTGGTTCTAGTGACGTTGCTAAATCAAGTTTGCATTATGATTTACATAAAGATTGATGGAATTGTTTATACCTCCTGCTGTCAAAGAATGGCAGCCAAATGTCAGAGAACACGAGTAGTCACCATTGTAAGATAAAGAAAAAATCTCTTATAAGAGAGTACTGATAAATCAGAATGTTTAGCCTGCAGGGACCATGCCAGCAAGTGCTGAATTTAGTCATGAGAATCTTTGTTTTTCAGGTTATTGCAAACTTAATGAAGTCTGGCTAAATGGCTAGTAATACCATAATCTTAACTCTGTATTGATGAGCAACTATCTTTAAGGCCTCTATGCATGATAATCTTTTTGAAAATGGTCTGTGCCAGAAATTAATGTCACTTCTGGGACTAAGAATTGTATTAACTTAGAGTTGGATGACGAATAGATACTGTTGTTATTTTTTTTTTAATTAAACTTGAGAGGATCTGGTTTGCCACCTTATGTTTAGAAAGGCAAACATTCCAGAAGCAGCTCACGTTGATGTGCCTGTGTAAAGTCCCTGATGTGATGAGTAGAGATGATTCTAGTGTAATGTGCTGTGTAGATGAAAGATATTCAAGGCAACACCCTTGCTCTGTTTTCAACACAAGCATGTAAAGAAGTTGGATCCTTTTCCTGGGCTGTTAGCCAGAAGTATTTTTTGCTGGGTTGTTAAGAGGATCATCAGTAAGCCTTATTTCCACAATGTCACTGCAGATTGCTTTTTTATTTTTATTTTTTAAACTTTAGTGAGAAACCTGAATTTGAGGTTTTACATATATTTGTGTGTATATATATATATATGTATGTATTTTTCTTTTCCACAAAAAAACCCTCTATGTATCGCTGTGTCAGATGGACAGGGGGCTGTCTAAATGTTGAAAACTGCATCTGTCAATTAGTCCTTTTTGTAGGCTTGGGACAGTTATGAGATTTATTTTACGGAGAGAAACATGCACACCTGTAAATAACAACTTCAGCTATCAAATACTTAGTAAATTTAATACTTTGGCAGTTTTGAATTGGTATCTCAGCTAATGCCTTGTTGCATAGTATTTCTATTAAAAGAAAGCAGCAGTTTAATATAACTTAGTATTATGAAATTTTAATATAGTAGAATATCTTATAAATATATAAAATCCAGATATTTTAAAAATTATCATTGTATCTTGAAAGAAAAATTTGAAATTCAATAAGTGTCACAAAGTTTAAGTAATGTCAGTGCACTCTTTTTTTATTTTTTCCCTTTTGCAGCTTTATTAGAGAACTGCTGTAACTTTCTAACATCAAAACAAGCAAAATGTTTTGCATTCTGTCTAAATATCAAACTACAGATTGTGATTTGTTTTTGAACTATTTTATTAGAATAGACAAGTACTCATGGGGATTATAAGTAGTTTATATCTTTTCTAAGAACAATGTGTGTAACTACACGGGGGACTTAAAAACTTTTAAATATATTTCCTACATGTTTAATAATCAAATTTCCCTATTAAATATTACTGCATATTTGTTCTGTCTTGCTATCTCCTTAACTGTGTACACAGTACTGAATTTTACACAATTTCCCTATATTATTTTAAGACGGTAAGGGGTAAGAAAACAACAGTACAGTCCTTCAGTGTTTCAGAACATTGTTGTGTTCCAGCTTTGAATTGTCTGCAGTCATTAAACTTGGAGGGACTTTGGGGAAATTAGCTTTTTTTCTATGTTTTTGGGAATATCGTTTTAGCACCTTAAGTTGACAGATTTTTCACCTTTTCACTTGCACTTTTGCCTTAGGTTTCGGATGGAGCTCTGAGATGTTTTGCTTCATTAGCTGACAGATTCACACGTCGTGGAGTTGACCCAGCTCCATTAGCGAAGCATGGATTAACTGAGGAGTTGTTATCTCGCATGGCAGCTGCTGGTGGAACAGCGTCAGGACCATCTTCAGCTTGCAAACCTGGCCGAACTAGCACTGGGGCACCATCTACAGCTGCAGACTCTAAATTAAGTAATCAGGTGTCAACTATTGTAAGCCTGTTGTCAACCCTGTGTAGAGGCTCTCCAGTAGTGACACATGTAAGAAATCTTTTTACACTACAGCTTCCTATTCTCTAAGGCCTTTTTCCTGTACATACTTTAGTATGTGCAAGAATTGTATTGCTGTTTTATGTATACATTTATAGGTTATGAAATATATATACGTACGTAGGTTATTTATCAAGTAGAAGAAAAAAAACCTGAAACATTTCATATGGAAATGAAACCCAATTTTGATAGTATTTTCTAAAGCCCTGTATATTTTTTATTGTTCAGACTTTTAATTATTTCCAGGATCTCCTAAGATCTGAACTTCCAGATTCTATAGAAAGTGCGTTGCAGGGTGATGAGAGATGTGTACTGGATACCATGCGGTTAGTAGATCTTCTTTTGGTGCTACTGTTCGAAGGGAGAAAAGCCCTGCCAAAATCCAGTGCTGGGTCTACAGGCAGAATTCCAGGATTGCGAAGACTGGATAGTTCTGGTGAACGTTCTCATCGGCAGCTGATAGACTGCATCCGCAGTAAGGATACCGATGCGTTAATAGATGCTATTGACACAGGAGGTAAGCAATAGTCTGAAAGGGAAATTAGATAAAATATCTTTCTGTTTTTATGATGTATGGTGGTGCAGCAAATACTTAGGTGGTACCTTGAACCTGTATATACAAGTTGATTTTGTTAAACGTGCAACATTTCTTGTTAATTCCTGTGCTATTTTTTTTCCTTTTTTCTGGGTTACAGTTAACTGTGTAAATGTTTTTTATTTATTGAAGATATTTTTTTTTCAGATCTGCCTTTTATTTAAGCTTCAGCAGTATTCCTTAATCTTTTAATACTTCAGAGTCAATTATTTTTCATTCTGTCTTTCAGCTTTTGAAGTAAATTTTATGGATGACGTAGGACAAACTCTTCTAAACTGGGCCTCAGCTTTTGGAACTCAGGAAATGGTAAATAGATTTCAGAGAATCTTAAAAGTTTAGGTAATTCTTGTACACGAGAGATGAAAAAACTTATTTTTTTTTGTTTTATAGGTAGAATTTCTCTGTGAAAGGGGTGCTGATGTTAACAGAGGGCAGAGGTCATCCTCATTACATTATGCAGCATGTTTTGGAAGGCCTCAGGTAGCAAAGGTATGATTTAAACTGGCACTGTTAGAAAGCCTTATGTACTGAATTTCTGCTTTGTTCTATACATTAATTCTTAGATGCAGTATGTTTAATTTGTGCACTGTCAAATATTTTCTTGCTCTTTACAGTGTTGCAATACAAAGTTTTGGTTACAATAAGTCAGTAATATGAATAGAAGATTTTTGTCAGTTTTACAGATATAAAAAGCACATTTTGTTCTAACTTTGCAAGCATGAGAAAATTGTTGGAAGAATGTATGGAAAAAACATATCTTTGGAAGAAGGAATCTTAATATTATTTAATATTTAAATATATATGTTCTCAGACTCTCTTACGACATGGTGCAAACCCTGATTTGAGAGACGAAGATGGGAAAACTCCTTTAGACAAAGCTCGTGAAAGGGGTCACAGTGAAGTAGTAGCTATTCTGCAGTCTCCAGGTGAGTGCAGATTTTAATTCCTTACCCTTACTTTTAATTCAGTTATTATAATTTTTACTCAATATTGAAAAAAAAATGATGGGAAAATACAGCATTCTGTGACCAGCCTTGCAAATTGCATAGAGAAGTTTCAACATTTCATGTATTCTTGAGGGATGGGGGACTACAGAGTAAGTTCAGTGGACATGAGCAATGGCAGTGATAACTGGTCTTCAGCTGTGGAATGGGCATAGACTGGTATTTTACTGTGTTTAGGGTGAGTCAGTCTTGGTAGCTTCTCTGGCATCCTCTCTACATGTAAACTGCACTTTACCTGTTTGTGAGGCTCTTGTAGCACTTGAGCCTTAGATAGTTGTTTGTGTGTGTTTATTTTAAGTAGTCTGAGCTACTCTAATGAGTGGTCTTTAGTAGTATTTTATCTTGTAACTTTCTTTATGAAGTCGTGATTTATAAATTTTACTTTCTAGGAATATGTTTTACTGTTCAAGCATCCGGATGTTAATAAAGAAAACTTTTTACTTTTGTGTGAAGAATGTTTTGTTTGTTTATTTTCCAGGGGATTGGATGTGTCCTGTTAACAAAGGAGATGAGAAGAAAAAGAAAGATGCAAACAAGGATGAGGAAGAATGTAATGAACCCAAAGGAGATCCAGAAATGGCACCTATATACTTGAAAAGATTATTGCCTGTATTTGCACAAACATTTCAACAAACTATGTTGCCTTCAATAAGGTAGTAGGCGTGATTGTCCATTTCCCTGCAAATTTTTTGTTTTTTAATAGTCTATAAAGATGCAAAGGTGGATTTTAATTTTTTTTCTAGTAAAAATTATAAAAAGTTATCTTATATCTGAAAGGTGGAGCAATACGAGTCACGTTTTAACATGTTTCTGTTCAAATAGAAGTGGTGGTTTGAAAAATTATTTTTACTCAGTATTTTAAATAGTTTTCTTCCTTGCTGGGGGAAGTGGTGTCTTGAAAGAAAGGTGTCTTGTTAGAGTGGGAGAGAGGAAGGCTTACTCTTGACTATAGTGAGCATTATTACAGTATTCTGTGTCCTTATAGGAACCTGCACTATGGATACTCTTATTTCATCACAGCTGCTGTAATGGAAGGGCACTTTTAGGAGAGGAAAAGCAGTGAAATGCTTTTTTTTTACGTGGGGAAGCTCAGTCTGGAAAAAGTTATTCTAGAAGGCTTCTTCCTAGCTTAAATGTTTATCGGCTGGGAAAGATGCTTGCAACTGAGAGAACTGACTCAATCTAATTTGATATTTAAAAAGCAGTACTATGGGTGGCATAACGGATGTGATAAATTGTCTGACCTCAGCCTCTCAGCCTTTTACACTGTAAACACAGTGTTTGCTTAATCTCTTACTTGTGATCCCAGTGTATAGGTACTTTTAGGGACAAAATGCTGTGGGGCAGGTTAACTTAGGCTATTTAAAGTAAAGGGAATAAGAAATGTTGTTAACCATCTCTGTGTGATTAACTGCTGTTGGAAGGCTGTAGCTTTCCATATTCTAAAATTTTATTTTAGAATCTGGTTAATCATAACCATATACAAGTAGTTAGCCTCTGAATTTATTTTGCTTTGTAACATGCAAAGTGGAATGATCTGATAGTAATTTTAGACTGCAAAGCTGTAGGGATCTAACCAAAATGCTGAAAGGATGTGGTGGGCTGAAGGATGAAATAGATACCCAAGTTTCAGATGGTGTATGCAGAAATGAATTGCCATCACTAAGAATCTTAAAGGCAGAACATGGAATTGATTTGACTAGAGAAGAGTGGGAAATGCTGAAGTATGTTAGAGTGTCATAGTGTTGTAGAATCAAAAGATCAGTAGGTGGATTATCCTTTGAATTAATCTGGGACTTCGTGACCTGTCAGCCAGAACTGGAACTCATTTCAGAAAAAAACAATTTCTGTAAACTTTCATAAATGTAGTGCAAAAGTGATTTTATCTTGAATTTTTTTGTTGCCTTTAGTACTCCTTCCTTTGTCTTTGTAAGAAATCTTTTTCCTGTGGTCTGTTTTAAAGGAAAGCAAGTCTTGCTCTCATTAGAAAAATGATACATTTTTGTTCTGAGGCACTGCTGAAGGAGGTTTGTGATTCTGATGCTGGCCACAATCTGCCCACAGTACTGGTTGAGATAACAGCTACAGTTCTTGATCAAGAGGTAGGAAGAAGTAACATTTCCTGAAACCACTTTAAAAGAAATAAAACAAAAAACAAATAGAGGGATTATGCTCATCAATTCCACGTGCTTATTACTACTGAATGTTAAACTGTTTGTAGCGTTCATCTATAATTGGGTATGAAGTTCATCATGTCAAGATATTAAGAAAATAGGTTTCATTTGTTTCCTTCCATTTCGCTTTATTACAGGATGATGATGATGGCCATTTGTTAGCCTTGCAAATCATAAGAGATTTGGTGGATAAAGGTGGTGATCTTTTTCTAGACCAACTGGCTAGACTTGGTGTAATTAGTAAAGTGTCAACTTTGGCAGGACCTTCATCTGATGATGAGAATGAAGAGGAATCTAAACCTGAGAAAGTAAGTACGGAAATGCTGCATTTATTTGTTCCTATAAAACCACTTCTAATACTGTTTTCAGTTCTGTGAAAATGTGCAGCAGAAGGTAGCTAGATAGGCTACTAAATTGGTGCTTATTGAATGCCACTGAATGCTTATTGCATTGTTTCATTGTTGTTGCTATTGTTTTGTAATTTAGTTTCCTCTTAGCACATTGTTTCCTACTGAGAATTCGTATTTTTACATATTAGTGTCCATGTAATCATAACTGTTTGCTGTGCATCTCTTTCAGTGTGCATATATCAAATAACTGTAGGTGGTTTTAAAGCATTGTATGGAATATATTAAAAACATAAAAATGAAAATAATTTTCTACATGACGAATAGCTTAAGTGCATGTTGAAGTTGTTTGCTGATTTACAGTAGTCATTTATAGATAGCTCAGATAATTGTGTTATTTGTTTAATTAAGATTTGTATTTATGCATTAAGTTTTATTGCTATCTGCACATATTTCTGTACAGTTGGTTCTAGGTGGTCCTGCATATAAGTGAGGAGGTTGGGCAAGATGACTGTCAGGGGTCTCTTTCTGCCTTAAGAATTCTGTTCTCACAAAGTGAGTTTTGAAGAGGGGTAGATGCCTCAGTCAGTAAACTGCTGTTATTGAGTTGATCCCCTTCTGCAAGGGGACTTTTTCAAAGTAGTTCTGTTAACAAATGCTTTCAAAGATGTATTTTACAGGCAGAAGGGTTTAGTTTGTTTTACAGTTTAATCTTTTTAAAATGCTGTATTTTGTGTTTTGTTTTTCTGTGGTGTTTTTTGTGTGTTTGTGCTTAAATACACTATTCTTTGCAGGAGGATGAACCACAGGAGGATGCTAAAGAGCTGCAGCAGGGTAAACCATATCACTGGAGAGACTGGTCAATCATTAGGGGAAGGGATTGCCTGTACATCTGGAGTGATGCTGCAGCCCTGGAACTGTCTAATGGTAGTAATGGATGGTTCAGATTTATTTTGGATGGAAAACTGGCCACAATGTATTCCAGCGGAAGCCCGGAGGGAGGATCTGATAGTTCAGGTAGTTTTTTCTCAGTTCAAATATAAGTTTTGAGGTGATTTTTTTTATTTCTATAATTTGATTGGAGTTATTTTGTTTTGCAGGAATTGGCTTACTAAATAGTAAAGGATGTAAACAGGTGGAAGGTGGTCAGTTAATTGTGATGCTTTTCATGAGATAGCATGTGACCATAACTTGACTTCATTGTTGAATTGTGTAAAGTGAACATCTTGCCAGTGAAAGTGTATTAACTTTGTTTCGTTCCTTCTCCATGCGTACTTAATTACCCCAGTCATTAAAAGCATTTTGTAGTGGCTGTCCCAGGATTGAAAGCAGGTTGAAATGGCAATCTGTTATTTGCTTCTAGCTAGCAGAATGAAATTGCATGTGTTTGAAGACAAAGTAATAGAAAGTTTCTCATCGAGGCTGGGAAACAAATTACAGTGTCTTAATTGTTTGTTGAGGAGATGATAGGGAGTCAGACCTTAAACGCTGGCAGTGTGCAGAGGCTTTTTAGTTTTCTGTGCAGAATGTGCAGCTTGTTATGGATGTGAAAACAGCCCTTCTATTTTTATTCTTTTTTTTTTTTTTGCAACAGTTCACGCATTTATGAACCAGAAATGCTTCGTGATATTAAGTTTTGATCAAGACGTGTGAAAAAACAGCATGTTATATTACAGACTGGATAGAATCGAAGTGCCAGTGTCATTATCCCTCTATTTTGAGGCGTGAACACAAGTTGAGATACAGTGCACTTCTAGATTATTACTTAGCTGGAAACCACTTCTACAGGTTTTTTTTTGGTCTTACCGAAGTATATTCTCAAATTCTTGAAACAAGGCAAGCCATTTCTGTATTGATTTACTGGTTTATCATGCAGTGATAATTCTAAGAAAAACCATGAGGTTCATTTCTTAAATCATCATATCCCCTATATGCCAGTTGTGCTTGCTTCTTCCCAGGTAGTGGAATGGGATGGAATTCTGCTGTTTTTGTGGAAGAGTAATTGAGAGAGAGTGAAGAGAACTTAGATTGTCAATTTAAGATTACATGCCTGTTCCTATCAATCTTCTTTAAATTTTTGCTTTTTTAAAATGATTGAGTAGATCCTAAGTTTATGAACAAGATGTCTAGTGTGATTATTATGGAAGAAAGGAAGCTGAACTGTAGAGTTAAATTAGGCTTATTTTTCTGTCGAGTAGATACCCACTAAGGAGTGCTGACATTGCAGTGTTATTGCCTGATGTGTAACCATTAGCTAGCTGTTAAGCATGTGCAGCAGCCTTGTTCACTTCAGATACAAAACTGGCATTTAAGATTTAATGAAATATCCTACAACACGGAATTGATTCAGAATAGTATCTTTGTTTTAAGTCTTGAACTGTACCATATGTTCTGTCCTAAATCATTGCTGATTAATCCCATGGTATACTTTTTAGTAATTTAATTACTGGCAAGAGTATAGGGGGCTGACTAATGAAATTTGTTCGTGTGTTTTGCATGATGGGGGAAGTGTGGAGAAATGTATATATTACAGATGTTCGTGGAAAGCCTGTCCTCACTCCTCTTTACCTTAGCTTAATAATTGTTTGTTTGATTTCTTAGGAAAAAAAATTCAATGCAAAAACTAAAATTTTATGGTAATTCTTTAAGTGATTTTCGAAATCCTGTCTAAAGGAACTCAGAATTATTTCTAACTATGTATAATCATTGCACTTTCAGTGTTCATGTGCAATATAATAAATAGGTGAAAGTGTGCTTACAGAAATTTGTTAATGACACTCTTAACTTTACTGGATACTATGAAATCTAAGTGCTGAAGAGTGGTATGCCTTGAGTGCCTATTTTTTTTTGCATACAGAAGACTTAATTTTTTTAAAATATATTATGAAGCAGAAACGATAGCAAATTTAAAGCTAGAGTGTATGTCATCACAGCAAACAGAAAACAGCAGTTTCACATATTTATGAGCTACAAATGTAATTATGACCTCATCACATATTCTGGAATTATGTTTAATAAAATTTCTGTTGTAGTCTTTTAATTAATGAAAAATCAAAATATAATTTAAAAATTGAGCTGTTTAGAATTGTTTCAAGCTAGATGACATGCATATCCAAAAAGTAGGGTATGAGCCTGTTCGTTATCTGTTATCTCTATAAAAATATCTGCTTCTTATCAGTTCTCATTTCATGACATTAGATTTAGTTCATATATCTCTCAGAGGTGGTGAATGTAGAAATTCTGCAGAGGAGATAATTTAAAGTTTTAATATAGCTTATAAAAATATTTTTTTTGTTGACTGACAGTTAATCTGAACAAGTAGCTGTTTTAACACATGTACCTCATCATGTTCTCTAAAGTTTTTGTGATTAATTTTCATTTTTTATACAGCATCAATGTTTTTTCTCCACTTGCAATAAATGTAGTTGATTGCTGTTTTCCAGTTGGAAGATTCATTTACTTTTCTGTTTCTAAAGCATGAATAGTTCATGCTAGCAGTAATGAGATTTAAATTATTCTTACAAAACAAGCCTTATCATGGATTTCTTTGAGATTAGTATAAAGAGTTGTAGTCCATTTTGATGTGATGGTGGAATACATCACTGTTGGAGTAGATAGTGGAAAGAATTTTAAAATGCAACTTTTAATTTCAAACAATTTTGCATTGAATGTACTCAGTTATTTTGCTCTTGGATTAAAAAAAATTACTTGAGATACACAGTGGTGAAACAAAAAATGAAGAAACAAAAAATTTGTTTATTTTTAACTAGAAAGTAGGAGTGAATTCCTTGAGAAACTGCAAAGAGCTCGAAGCCAAGTAAAACCATCTACTGCAAGCCAGCCAATTTTATCAGCACCAGGGCCAACTAAACTTACTGTGGGAAATTGGTCACTCACCTGTTTAAAAGAAGGAGAGATTGCTATCCACAATTCAGATGGTCAGCAAGCTACAATACTGAAAGAAGATCTGCCAGGCTTTGTGTTTGAATCTAACAGAGGAACAAAGCATTCGTTTACAGCTGAAACCTCTCTGGGTAAGTATGTAGGTATGTATAATGCACAGGTAGGAGCACGTGTATACCAGCTAGTTTTTTTCTTTGTTTTATACACCTGTGGAAAATGATGACACTTCTTAAAATGCATTGCAGGATCAGAATTTGTGACTGGTTGGACTGGCAAAAGAGGAAGAAAGCTAAAGTCTAAACTGGAGAAGACAAAGCAAAAGGTTGGCAAACCATCTATGAGTTTTACACTTAAAATCTAATTGTTTTATTTTTAATTATGCATATGAAGATGTTGTTTTCTCTTAGAGGTTTAAGATATTCTTTAATTTCATTACACAATTTAAGTTTGAAGGGGAAAGCTGAACATACAGTGAAGCAGTTCTGCAGCTGCTTTTGTCCAGAGCATTTGTTGTACACTTTTAAAGGAAAACACAATGTTTATTTAAATCATAAGGAAATCCAGCTCTTCTGGTATTGTAATAAACATAACTATCTTTTGTAGTTACTGGTGTATATAATGCATGAGTCATCTGTTACTTGTTCCAGTTGTTTTGAATTGATGAAAGTTGTGTAGTTGATTTGAATGTTTTGGTGATTGTTACTGTAAAGCTTAATTTCTATAAGTTTCAATAAGATTCTGTTCACTTCCTTGTCTTTTCCTATGTATTTATCCTTTCTCAGCCTTTTCATCCTATGTTGTATGTTGTATGATAGGTTTCTGTTTCTGGAATCTTGGATAATAAAGCGGTCTTGCTCACATTGTGAAAATTCTCTTGTAGGTACGCACTATGGCAAGAGATTTATATGATGATCATTTTAAAGCTGTTGAAAGCATGCCTCGAGGAGTAGTTGTAACACTGAGGAACATAGCAACACAGTTAGAGTCTGCATGGGAGCTTCATACAAACAGACAAGTAAGCGTATGTCCTTTATTCTTTAATGTGTGATGTTAGTGGATTTCACAGAGAACATTTAGACTTGTCAGTGTAACTATATACAGGAAAGACGATATGTCTATCTAAACTGTTTTTCTAGTGATTTCTTGTGTGTGGGGTGGGATTTTTGGGGAGGTTTTTTCTTAAGTACATTTAATTATGTGCTTTACTGGGATATTATTTTTCAAATGACCCATGTGAAAAAACTATTGATTTGTTACACCGTAATTGTCTTTTTGTCTTTCAGTGTATTGAGGGGGAAAACACTTGGAGAGATTTAATGAAGACTGCTTTGGAAAACTTAATTGTACTATTGAAGGATGAGAATACAATTTCTCCATATGAGATGTGCAGTAGTGGATTAGTTCAATCATTGCTTACAGTTTTAAATAATGTGAGTTTATGGAAGTCTCTGAAGAAAAGCTTTTGAAAGAATTTAAACATTTATTATAATTGTGTTTTTTTGCTGACTTAATGAAAACCAAGCAATCACCAGTCAGTGATCTGACCCATTAACTATGTACTATCACTATGGAATTGCTTTAGTTCAGACATGCTGCTAATGACAGCGATCATTTATAATGGCTGTTATTGTTTAGCTTTAGGTATATAGGTTTTTAACAAGAGAATTCAGTAAGCCTGAACAGTTATTTCACCAATATAAAGAACTGAATATGTTGCAATGTATTAGAAATAATGTATACCTTTTTTTTCCTCTTAGAATGTTGATTTAGATATGAAACAAGACTGTAGTCAACTAGTAGAAAGAATAAATGTTTTCAAAACAGCATTCAGTGAAAACGAAGATGATGACAGGTAGGTTAAAAAATACAGACCAGCAAGGGTTTGTGAATAAGTAACATATGTTTAAGATTGTTTGAAGGCAAATTCAATTTCATTACAATTTGTCATTCTGTAATGAAATAGAGAATTGGTCTTAAAAGACTGCATTTAACACTAAGTATTGGAGTAGTAATTAGAAGTAATTTGATTTTTCTTTTGTCTCCAAGAGTCAACTGTGCTGAATATGCATCTGTTGACAAATATGAAGGTGACGTTTTTGTTCATTACTATATGCAAGTTAATATTTTTTTTCTTATGTGCTATACCCAGACTGGACTCCAAAGTTGAACAGCTCATGTTATACCAGTAGAAGTAGCATACTGAAATATTTGCTACATCTGGATACTGTTCTCTGAGATATGGTGGATTTCCTTTTCTTGTTTGTGTGATAACCTAGTAACTGTTCACTTTCACAGTCGACCAGCAGTTGCATTAATTCGGAAATTAATAGCAGTGTTAGAATCTATTGAACGTCTACCTCTTCACTTGTATGATACACCAGGATCTACTTATAATCTTCAGGTAAATGTACAGTGATATCACACAGTATTGTATATTGTTATGCAACTTAATATTTTATATGAATTTCAGGAAGATTCATACACATGAAATTTGTATGAAATGCACTCTTGTGAATTGGATATAGTTAACTAAATAACAACAAGCTTCTTGGCATTTAATTGCTTTAATACCTTCCCTAACTGTTTGGATCTTCCTCTACTTTCACTTACTTTAATACTTTGAAGTAAAAGTGGTAGTGATTTCTTTTTTTGTTCTTGAATGTTCTTTTACTGGGGAGCACATTCTTACATTAAGTATCTTCATAATTAGATAGTAATTGTATCCAAAAAGAAGGATTTGCTGAAGACAACTGTAAGACAAGATCATTTATGATGACTGAGGATGGGCTGTAATGGTTTAAAGGGCTCCTGTATACTCAGTATGGTATCATCTCAGCTGTATGATTAGTAGCTTCTTGTAAAGGAAGGCTTTGAATTTGAAGAAAAAAAAATACTGCTTGGTTTTCGCAGATTCAGTAGAGTGGGTTGAGTTGGAAGGGATTTTCAAGGGACTTGTTTTAGTTCCAACCTCCCTGCTGTGGACAGGGTCACCTTCCACTAGATAGGGGGTTGCTCCTGGCTCCAAACACTTCCAGGGATGGTGCATCTAAAGGTTCTTTGGGCAACCTCTTCCAGTGCCTTCCCACTTTCCTTGTGGAGAATTCCTTCCTAATATCTAATTTAAGTGTACCCTGTTTTAGCTGAGAGCTATTACCCCTTGTCCCATCCTAGCACTTCTTGCTGGTCCCTCTTTGAGCTTTCTTGTAGGATATCTTTAGGTTGGTGGAAGCTGCTACAAGATCTCCCTGGAGTCTTCTCCAGACTGAACAAACTCAGCTCTCTCAGTCTGTCTTCACAGGAGGGGTGCTCCAGCCCCTTGATAATCCTCATGGCCCTCCTGTAGACTCACTCCAACAGATCCATGTCCTTCTTAAGCTTGGGGATGCCAGAGCTGAGCTCAGTATTCCAGGTGGGGTCTCACAAGAGTGGAGCAGGGAGGCATACGATCATTTCCATTGACCTCCTGGCTACCCTTCTTTTTTTTTTTTTTATACAGCCCAGAATGCAGCTGGCTTTCTAGACTTTTGGCATGCATGGCTGACTCTTGAGCTTCTCATCAACCGATGTGCCCAAGTCCTTTTCCTTGGGATTGCTTTCAGTTCTCCACCTAGTCTGTATCTGTACTTGGGATTGCCCTGACCCAGAGTTCAGGGCCTTGCCTTGTTGAACTTCCTAAGGTTTAAGCAAGCCCACCACACTTGTTTTGCTGTCATTTTACACTGTCATCACCTGTGTTTCTATCTTGGTGTTAAAAGTGTCAGAAGATAGTTGAAAAAGTGCTACTGCTATCGAATATATCAAAGTTTTCTATTATTACTATAGGTCTTAGTCAACGTAATTTGGAAATTAAATATATTAACACATGAAATATGAAAGTATCCACGTGAATGTGTAGTAAGATGGCTTATATGTTGACTGTTATTGAAGAATTGTTGGGGCAATAAAAATGAAGTTCTAAGGGATTACCTTTTAAAGCATGATATTAGAATATAGCATTTCTTAAATTGCACTAAAATATATTCATAAGCCACTGGAACTGTTGTAATAAAATGTACTGTTTTTTATAAAGCTACGAAATTTGAATAGTGAAGCCTGGATTAATGTTCAGGTACTCTTTCAGATATTGACAAGACGTTTGAGGTTTCGTTTGGAACGTGCTTCAGGGGAGACATCCTTAATAGATCGAACTGGCAGAATGCTAAAGATGGAGCCGTTGGCAACTGTTGAATCTCTAGAACAGTATCTTCTGAAAATGGTGAGCAACATATTATGCACACAGCTCAAAGGAATGGTTGAATTTTTCATCCCTAATCTTTTCTTTTTTGCATTCATATGTAGGTTGCAAAGCAATGGTACGACTTTGATAGGGCTTCATTTGTTTTTGTACGAAAACTACGTGAAGGCCAAACGTTTGTATTCAGGCATCAGCATGATTTTGATGAAAATGGAATTATTTACTGGATTGGGACAAATGCAAAGTGAGTTTGTTTGTTTGTTTAAGTTAAATATTTTGAATTGCAATGTGATAAACTACATTCAGTGGGGGAAAATGAAAATTTGTAATGAATTGAAGTATGTTACTTTTTTTGTTGTTTGTTTTTTAAAAATAAGAGTTATCTTTTGCTTTTACTGTTGATCAGTAGAATTACTTTTGTCTCTTCTTGAATAATGGAAAAATATGCATCTCTGTAGGTGGCTTGAGAATTAGTTTGAAGGGGTAAAGTAAAACGAAGGGGTGGGGGTGGTTGATTTTTGTTAACTACTGTAGCAAAGTAAAATGTTTTGACTATTCTAAAGAAGTTTTCTAATTATCTAAAATGATAGTAACTCTTTTGGTTTGTAATAAACTGCTGTAATCAGTAATTAACAGTAAACTGTCAAATGTTAGTGATACCCATGTTTTAATGTAAGTAATAATTGAACAGTACATTTCTCTTTTCAATATAGAACTGCATATGAGTGGGTAAATCCAGCAGCCTATGGGTTAGTAGTGGTTACATCCTCAGAAGGAAGAAATCTGCCTTATGGCCGTTTAGAAGACATCCTAAGCCGTGACAGTTCAGCTCTCAATTGTCATACTAATGATGATAAGAATGCTTGGTTTGCCATAGATCTTGGCCTTTGGGTTATACCATCAGCTTACACATTACGCCATGCTCGAGGTTATGGACGATCTGCTCTCAGAAATTGGGTTTTCCAGGTATCTAAGGATGGACAGAACTGGACTACTTTGTATACTCATGTTGATGACTGTAGTCTCAACGAACCAGGGTACGTCAGTACATTTTACTAGCTCAGTTGAAAACATACTTGACTGTATTCTAATTTAATGCATGTCACAGTTGCAATGTGTAGTTACGTAAAGGAGTGACCTAGATTACCAAGGAGGGATTGGAAAAGGAGTGATTCATAAGTTTTGTATGGTTCATGTAACGTTGTTTATGTTTTTCTGTTATTGTAAATTACTTTTAGTACTTTTTCTTAAAAGACTAGGGACAGTAACACCAGCACTTAGCCAGAATTTGGTCCTAATGTTACTAGGTTTTGTATTATGTTCTTGGCAGCTTTCTGATTTTATCCATAAATGATCACTGTTTGATAATAATCCTTAGGTGCTCTTTTGTTTTTTTTGTTAAATTTCTCTCTTGTCTCATACCTTTCTCTAACAAATGTGAAGGTCTACAGCAACATGGCCTTTAGATCCTCCAAAGGATGAGAAACAAGGCTGGAGGCATGTTAGAATAAAACAGATGGGAAAGAATGCCAGTGGGCAAACACACTACCTCTCCCTATCTGGATTTGAACTTTATGGCACTGTGAATGGAGTATGTGAAGACCAGTTGGGTAAGAAAAGTAATGTGTATATCCTCTTTGTTCTCTTACTACTTAACATAAAGTATATAAATAAGTGTAAAAAAAGCCATGTTGGCCTTTCCATTGAATCATGCTTAAAAACAAGCTCAAAGTTATTCCCCATTCAGTATCGCTGTACTTTTCCAGTTATGTAATTCCAGTTTATGTTTCTTGAAGGAAAAGCTGCTAAAGAAGCTGAAGCAAATTTGCGAAGGCAGAGGCGTCTGGTCCGTTCTCAAGTTTTGAAATACATGGTTCCAGGAGCTCGGGTAATCAGAGGAATTGATTGGAAGTGGAGAGATCAGGATGGAAGCCCACAGGGTGAAGGCACTGTTACAGGAGAATTGCACAATGGTGAGTACAAATTGCCTGAATTTGTAAATCTCTATAGAATGATTATTTGATATTTTATTTGCTGTCTGTATGCGGAATTGGTAACATCATAGTATTTCTTCCGTAGTGTCTTGAGGATGTTGATACTTATGGGGAGGAGGAAGCTGAGTACTGTAACTGTAGTGGTCCATATGTGAAATTCCATTTTAATGCATGGAAGAGAAATCATTGTATATGAAATATTTTTAGACCTTAAATTTTTCCTTTGTTATGTTGACATTCATTATGAAGAAATAAAAATATGCCAGATTGGTGATGCTTACTGATTAATTAAGCTTTGGGCCTGCAAAACCTGTATTTACATTCTTCTTTTCTTCTAGCTTAGCATTTGCAGTGTTTTTCTTGACTTTTATTGTATCCTGTACTTTTCCTACCTTGCTAGCTTCATTGGGATTGAGTTGTTATTTTGTTCATTAAAAAAATAAAGGAATCAAAATAGAGCCCTGCAACAGTCAGGAGGGTCACTGCTCAAGAGGATGAGATACTGAAAGGTCACCAGAAGGGCCTGAATGTACCTTCTCAGTTTCCCCCACCTCCACCCCTATAAGACCGACCTTATTTCTGAACCATTTAAAGTAATTCTTAGCCAGATTTGTAGTTGTCCTTTCTTAAAAAATTAAGCCATGTCCAAGGTACAGTGTTCTAAAATGTCTTGAAAATTTGAGTCTTTTTAAAGCCCTTCAGCGTAGCCTGTAGGGAGCCGTCCTATGATCCAGACATATAGCTGCACTCTCACTTTTAAGATGTTAAATATTTGTGAGTAGTATATTACTAAATCAGTGTTTTTTCTTCTGACATTCCAGTAAACTTTTCCTATGTATGTATAGGTGAATTGGTGGTTCATGTCAACTGATGCTGAAGTGTGAAAAATTTGTCAGTGTACTGTTAGTCCTGCCACAGTTGTCTTGCAGTTATTAACGTGTTCAGACAAATCTGGAGTTGTTTGGGGGGCCATAATAATGCAGCAACAGGACAAAAAGGATCAAGTACATATTATGTATTTTAATAAATTGTGCAGGTTTTGAACTGTTTGTGATTACTATTATAGAAGGAACTACGCAAAACAAGTGCAGTAATTTAATTGTGCTTTTTCAGAATACCCAATCCAGATACACATAAAGAGGAAAAATCATACTGTTTAACTGTGTGGAACTTTTATTGTGTGTTTGGTAAGAAAGACCACTAAAATGTAGAAAGATATTTAGTATTTTCTTTGTCAAGTTCACCTCTCAAAGGTTCAGTGGCATGAAACTGCTCAGATGTAGGTTGTGTAGATGAAGTAAAAAAGAAAAGCATGATATAAGCCTGTTCAAATGGGGATGAGATGCCTACTTCTGGAAGCCTTATCCATTTTTAAATGTTATTCCTCCTGAGCGATATTGCTAAACAGAATCTGTGAAGATCTGTGATCTTCTATTTTAGTCTAAAGTGATGATGGAATAGATTGGAGTAGTGGCACAAGATTTGGTACAGTTGAAACATACAATAAGAAAAACTTGAAGTGTTTCAGGTGAGAGATTATAGTAGATATCAGACAAGCAAAAAGACTTGTTCCCCTATTTCTATTCTAGTTAGCTAAATTGTACGTTATCATTACTGCTTTAGTGTGTTTAACTTACAATATTTAACGGAGGAATTAAAGAGGGATGGCGTTTCTTTTGATCCCAGTATAATCTTTTAACTTTCTGCGAGTATTCCTCTTACAATCCTGAAATGCTCTGAGACTTTTCCTATGTGTAAGAAATGCCTGAGTTTCTAAGTTGAGGCAAAAAGCTGTGTGTCATTCAATTCCTCCATTCACAATATAAAAGTATCAAATCCAAAAGTAACCAATTTAATAAAATGCTCATCTACAAGTATTGAACAAAGAACAAAAACACAAAATGTGTATACAGGAATTATAGATTCTTGCTAGATATTAATCAAATTATATTGATACAGTTTCTGATGGTAGAGAAACTAATAAGAAAGATTTGAGAGATCCTAGTAGGTCAAGTTCTTTCCTGAAGCAAACTTTGCTTTTGGCTGGATTCTGGGATCCTGAAGATAGAAGCTGATCATGCTTGCTGCCTTAATTTTCATAATATATTACCAAATTACATAACCATTCTTCCTTTTTAATTGGCTTTAAGGGTTATTCAGTAATTTTATCAATTCAGACGTGCAGCCCTTATGAGAAGCCGATCCCACATTGTGGAGCTACTGTCTGACGCTCCTGTCTGCTTTCTGCTGGATCTCACAAACTCCTGTCCCTTTCCAGGCTGGATTGATGTCACCTGGGATGCTGGTGGCTCTAACTCTTACCGTATGGGCGCAGAAGGAAAGTTTGACCTCAAGCTTGCACCAGGGTACGACCCTGATTCAGCGGCATCACCCAAACCTGTTTCATCCACTGTTTCAGGCACAACGCAGTCATGGAGCAGCTTGGTGAAAAACAACTGTCCAGACAAGACGACTGCTGCTGCAGGCTCCTCAAGTAGAAAAGGAAGCAGCAGTTCTGTGTGTAGCGTGGCCAGTAGCAGCGACATCAGCTTGGGTTCGACCAAAATGGAGCGGAGATCAGAAAGTGTAATGGAACAAAATATAGTTTCAGGCACTGACGTCCACGAACCAATTGTTGTTCTGTCTTCCGCTGATAATGTGCCTCAGGCTGAAGTAGGGTCATCTTCCAGTGCAAGCACCAGCACCTTAACAGCGGACATGGGAAATGAAAATTCAGAAAGGAAGTTAGGCCCTGATAATTCTATACGTACTCCTGGGGAGTCCAGTGCTATCTCCATGGGAATTGTTAGTGTAAGCTCTCCTGATGTTAGTTCAGTTTCCGAACTGACTAATAAAGAAGCAGCTTCCCAACGACCTCTAAGCTCTTCAGCAAGTAACAGACTTTCAGTTAGTTCTTTGTTGGCTGCTGGGGCACCAATGAGCTCCAGTGCAAGTGTCCCTAACTTATCATCTCGAGAAACTTCGAGCTTGGAGTCTTTTGTTCGAAGAGTGGCAAACATAGCACGTACCAATGCCACGAACAACATGAATTTAAGCCGAAGTAGCAGCGATAACAATACTAATACTCTGGGAAGAAACGTCATGAGTACTGCAAGTAAGTAGTCCGTATTTACTTTTATAGTTTAAGCTTTTGTTGTCTCCTTGGATTTCAATAAAGAAGTTTGGTTTGAGTTGGCCTAACAAATACACAGAGAGCAGTCTTGTTCTTGTGCAAGTTTCCAAAATTAAGGAAGAACTCATAGGGAAATAGGTAATAGGAAAGTGTTCTATGGCCCTTTGATGCCAGATTGCACTGTGGTGCCCATCAGATGGAAAATAATTTGATGTTTATTACACGATGAAGAACAAAGAGTTGCAGTGAGAGATAACGTGGGATATTCTTTCTGTCCTGTCTGTTCTGTGTAGAATTTGCTCATTCACCTTCTATCTACCTGTTTCTGTTTCGTTTTTTATCATTTAGGAAACGCAGGTTTTCCATATTTCATTTGAAATTCTTTCATCTCAAATTCATTTCCAGTTAATTGTCTAGACTTAGGAATGAAGAGCAGAGTAGAAAGAAAAAGTGATGAAATTGTAGTAATTCCCTGTATTCTATCAAGCAGGCTGAGTCATCCACTGTACGCTAACAGTACTGTGCGTGTCTTCTAAAAATGCCATCGTCATTAAACTTTAGATTTAGCAAATCTTTCAGGCATGATAATTTTAGTTATACATAGTAAATGTACATGGTTCAACTTTTTTGTGTTCTGACTCAGATTATATGTGGGATTAAGGTATTAGCAGATAAACTATAAACTTTATGACGAGTTCACTTGTGAATTTTAAGAATACTCCTATCTGAGATGTTACTTAACCAGTTTTATATTAGGCATGATGCTCAGTGTTTTGTGAGGTAGATCAGTTAGGAAAATACCTTAATAAAAAGGAAGCACTCTGATTTTTTTGGTAAGATTTTATGCTTTCCTGAAATTTCTGTGCTTTCTTATTTTAAGATGTGTTGTTTGCTTTTAGTGATCTTCTAAATGTTGATAAATGTGGTATCTTTTTTCACTTGGGTGGATTTTAATTTGTATGCATACATTCGTATTATTCTGAAACTAGGAGAGAAAAAGGCTTGTTGCCTGCATTAAAAATGTAAATAAAATAGCAAATAGAAAATTTCAGATAATCAGTTATTTTAGGCACATACTCAGTGCCTCTAATTCTGATTAGTAATTATGTGATTAACAGCATATTGATCAGATTTCAAGCATGTTTGGTATAATAACTGTGTTAAAGTTGGAAATAAGTACTTTTTTTTTCCATATTCTTAACATTAAAGAATAAATCAGTGCTTTAGATAATTCCCACATTTTACGCATAGAAACCGTAAATGAGAACTTGTGTCCCAAAGAGAGATTAGATACTAAATTTGAGCAGACACACTAAAGTTATATTGCTGCATTGTAAAAAGCTTTCGTTAAAAAATATAAGCAAGTTCAAACGTGTTATAAATCATGATTTGTAATTGAAGACCCTTTGGACTTGCTGCAGTAATTGCATTTGGAAATATTGGCATTTGTCAAGAGTTAAGTGGTAGCCATCTTCTTTTTGTTCTCGAGATCTAAGCAAATAAAATGCTGGCACTTAGTGGCTTTTTATGTTTCTCTTGCTTATAAGAGCAAAGAGTTTACTGTTAATTAAAGTGGAAGATACGTACACAGAGCAGCTGACTGTCAAGTTCTTAACAACAACAAAAAATTTCAAGCTTTCTTATTTACAGAGATGAGTATATGGTTTGATAAATTATTAAATCTAAATTTTGCTCTCTTCCTCTCCACATACAACAAAAACTCAAGTGCAAAACCTGCCTTTGCTGATTTTAGTTTGCATTTTTTAATTTTATTTAGATGTTTATGTTCTTACAGCTGTATTTGACAGACAACAAAAATATATGATGTTTGTTGTTTTTTTTTTTATCGAAAAGCTATCAGATGCCCTTGCATTTGATAAATTTTAGAAAAAGTAGACAGGAAAAAAGTACAGATTAAATTTAAGAGTAGATGACACCTCAAATTTTCTTATGCAAATGTGATTCACCATTTGCATTTGCAAATAAGAATGCAAGAAAATGTTCTCAACATTGGGGTGTAAATGTGTAATTATGTATAGGTTTAATTTCTGCTATTTCATATATGTGCAGTAACTAAAATTCTTTCTATTGAATTTATGGTGGAGTTTCATTTCAGTCATTAACCTAAATTGTATTTACCATGTTATATTTGAATATGCGGTAAGGTAACTTGTTAGATGTTGCTGGCTTGATATAAATCATCCAACATTGAATTACTAAATTTTGTTTTTCACAGTACTGCCAGTACGTCGTGAATATATGCATTAATAATTATGTTAAAATTAACAAGCCAGAGTTGTTTTAGGAACGTTAAAGAAAATGCTAAAAAGGTTTCAAGTTTGTCTTATGTTCTGTAATTAATTTATATATAGTTACATTCTTTTCCTTGTATAATTTTATTGATGTTAGAGTAAAATTGTAAGGTCTTAAACAATATTGGAGTAATGGATTTCAGGAATACTGTTCAAAACTGTGTTGATGTAATTTCAGATTTACAGTGGGGATTTGGGGATTTATTTAATAATTTTATTTGTTTTAACTGTACACAAGGGAATATGCTCAGGTATGGGCATCTGCATTGCAGTGTGCACTTCTGCACTGGGAATCCCTTCCCATTAGATCTGTTATTCTTTATTGTAAAATACCACATGAGATAATTCCTCAATCCAAAATTTATTTTTCAACTCAGGACTCATGCATGTAAATTGTACTCTTCAAGTCATCAAATCATTTATTTTATCTTACCATATCTTTATCTATAGCGTCTCCTCTTATGGGTGCCCAAAGTTTTCCTAATCTGACTACAACTGGTACCACATCAACAGTGACCATGTCTACATCCAGTGTTACTAGCAGCAGCAATGTAGCTACAGCAACTACAGTTTTATCTGTTGGTCAGTCGCTTAGTAATACTCTAACTACTAGCCTAACATCAACATCTAGTGAGAGCGATACAGGGCAGGAGGCAGAATATTCTTTATATGGTAAGTTTCATTTTTAAATGAATGTAAACAGACTTCCCATTAATGATTTCTCCATTCTTCCCATTGTTATAATTTTTTTTTTTTGTGTAGTGGTGTATTTACTGATAAGTATTTGAAAGCTGAGATGTTCATATGTTATTAGTTCTGTAAAGCAGTACTCAAGGAAATATTACTTGGTTGGCATTATATTACTTATAATTTCAGGTCTTTTTAATTCAGTAATTTCTGTCCCACATGATGATTATTAATGTTATGGTTTATTTTGGGCACTTAATCTTTACCTTAGTCAAATTATTTTAGTTTTTAATGTAGTAAGCATATAAGCCTCCACTTAAAATCATTTCTTTCTCATTTAACATGCTATGTGCTCGTTGTGAGACATTCTAGTACTAGCTGAAAAATATCCAGCCATTAGGCATGCTGTAGACTAAAAATTCTATCTCAGGTTCCCGGTGTGTTCAAACCATAGTAATTGCAAGAAATTGGAAAGAACACAGAAATTAAATTGTCATAAAGGATAGAAGCATGTGATCTGAGGAACAAAATTCAAAGTTGTATGGAATTAATATGCTAAATACAGGTGTTAGGATGAAAGTTATTTGTAGGATGTGAATGCTGTGAAAGAGGATTGTAGTTAACTTGGCTGAATAATAAAATATAGGAATGAAGTTGATGAAGTCAAGACAAACTTGGAACTAGAAGCAGGGAAGTATTTCTAATGTGAAGCTCATTGGACGGAGAGGGATTATTGAAAGGCATACTTGAATTGTGTAAAAACTTGATTGAATGAGCTGTTGGCAAGTATGTTCTGTTTTGCTGCCTATTGTGAAGACTATTCTGACTTTGCAGATTATCAGGGCGTTGGAACTGAGCCACTTGGAGTTAGTTAAGATATCTACATACGCCATCTCCATTTATTCTTTTAAACGTCACTTGATATTTATAAGGTTACAAACCTTAAAATATAAACAATTTAACAGATATGTTTAGAAGTTACCTTAGAGTGTCTGTTGGGAACTTAACAGCGATTCAGAAGGTATTTGAATAGTTTATATGCATATAGAAAAATGCCATATTTCCCTATCATAGTTTGCCTTGGATCATTGTGAATGTCTTTTCTGCTTTTGTTTGTTTGTTCTGGGAGGATGCTGGTTTTTAAGTCTTAGTTCTAGGTGGGTGTAACTGTATCTAGCTTCAGCTTTTAGTTACAGAAATTTAGTAGCAACTGAATCTCCAAAAATGTTGCTCTTAACTATTTATTTTAAATGTCCCTTACAGTATAATTTGAGGTGTAAGCCACATGTTCATTGTGGGAATTATGTCACTAACCTGCTTTTAAAACTAAATACAGAATCACACAAAATAAGTGTAGTAATTTTTACAGTCTTTCATAATTTAAGACGAATGACATTGTAACATCTTTGATAAAAGCAAATGAAAAACTGATCACTTTCTGGTTATTCTTAATCACACTATCGTATGTGCTTCATTTGTTAGATATACTGTATCAGTAGTGGTTTAATTCTTGTTTGTGAGAATTGTTTTTTCAGTCTTCTCAGTGCTAGAATTCTTGCATTTTCATATTTTGTCTTTTAAAGAGATGTTTTTTTTTTATTTTGCAAATAAATAAACATATACTTATATTATAGATTTTCTGGATAGCTGTCGAGCTAGTACTCTGTTGGCAGAGTTAGATGATGATGAGGATCTACCTGAACCAGATGAAGAAGATGATGAAAATGAAGATGATAACCAAGAAGATCAAGAATATGAGGAAGTTATGGTATTGTATAGTTAATTACTTTAATTAGTTATGCTAACAGATGCATTAAAAATCCAGATATTTTTGAGAATATGGAGTCTTAGTTAGATGTTCTTTAAGGTACCTTTCAACTCAAATCGTTCTGATTCTAATTAAAGCATATGTATTCACATTTAGGACTACTAAATTGGAGAAATGCTTAGGGATCTATTTCTTTACTGTATAGCTGACGGAACTATAACACAGGTTTGTCCAGGGAAGTAGTGAAGTCTACCGCCTTAGGTTTCTTCAAAGACCTTAGATACACATAGTACAGATGGCCCAAAGTCCAGGTGACCGTACTGATCCAGCAGGAGCCAGAGGTCCCTTCCAGCCACAGCCATTCTTTGACTTTTCAATTGAGTACCAATCCATTAAGACTTAAAACAAAACACCGAAAATAAAATCAGCTTATACTTCTCTGGCAGTGCAATCAGAATACTTCTTCTAGAAGGCAGTTCGTTATGCTTGCTTCCTCTTCTTGCTTGTATCATAAATATTAACAAAAACTGTTTTCTTAAACGTTCACATGGATGCAGTAAAATTGCGAGACCTTGTTGGATAGGATAGCTAACTGGGCAGTCTCCTTCCTGTGCAAATTTGACTAATTGTACCATCTTCAACATTCTTCAAGATAAAAATGTTTTTGAATATCAGCACATTCTGAGACATTATAGGCCAGAACTGACATCTTAAAAAGCAACTTGGAAACAAGTTGACAGGTAGCAGAAGTGATGGATCACCGTTTCACTGGCTGACGAAATGGTGCAACTTTGTGGATAGGCTCCTTATTTATTTAATTATTATTATTATGTTTTCAAATGATGCAGTTTGAGTATGTGTTTTCCTGAAGGCCTACATGAAGCAAATTATAAAAATAAAATATGCTTGATGGAATATCTGGAAAGAATAAGAAAAAGCAGGAAATTAGTCTAATGGATCTTGCCTATATTGTTGCGAGTCCTGGTGCTTTATTTGGTTCTGCTGTGCAATGGTGAATGCTTGATCTCCTGTTACCATTAAAGTGATCCAAATGAGTATTGAAAGAGGAAAAATGCAGGACTTCACTAATGTTTAATATTTTTACATAAATGTAAATATTTATGAAACTATAGAAACTTCAACTTATTAATATGCTGAAATTTCAAGCATTTTAACCAGAACATTAAACAATTCTGATGGGAATTCAAGTACATTACCAAATATTTAATTTACCTTCTGCACAAGATGCTGATTTAAGAATGGAAACTTTTTAAATGGAAGTACAGTGCAAACAATAAGCACAATTTATTAATTGTCAAGTTCTTCACAGAATTGTTTAAAGTAAGTTGTTATAATTTTTCATGCAGAGCAGTAGAAATGAACCAGTAGAACCAGATAATGCAAAAGAAAATGTTCTTTTCTTGGAATCCCTTTCATTCTTCTTAATGAGAAGCTGAACGCATTAAAGGCTTGTTTTAAAAAGTCGTAAGTAGTTAATATTTGCAAAGGCTTGTTGAAAATCGGATTTCTTCCCACCATGATAGTTACAGTACTTTGGTATTTGATTTAATCTATGGATAAAATGCACACACATTATATAGCAATGTATTTATATATTGAAAAAAACAAAAACCCCAACCCTACTGTATTCGGAAAAGTCAGTGCATTTATTTTGACAGTATTTATTTGGCTCTTTTGATACTCCATAGCTTGTACAATACACAATACATCTACATCAAATTTGCTGACCAGAATAGTGGTGAATTTCCCTATGTTATTTTGGTGCTTGACAAAAATTTTTGGTTTTTTTTCCAGAAATTGTGAAAATACCTATTCTAAGTTTAGCCTACCAGTGCAGGTTTCTGTATGTTGCTGGTTTTGCTTAGTTCCTCTGATTCCTGCTTGACCAATTAAATAGCTGGTGCTTAACAGTGTTAGTTCTTTTCTCATCTTTTGTCATTTTTACTTCATGTTAATGCTGTATTCCATAACTTTGACATTTTTTATGAAATGTTTCTCTGTTACAGAATTTTTATTATGGATTCCTTATTATTTCCTTTATTGTAGGAAGAAGAGGAGTATGAGACCAAAGGAGGTCGTAGAAGAACATGGGATGATGATTATGTATTGAAACGGCAGTTTTCTGCTCTGGTTCCTGCTTTTGACCCAAGACCTGGTCGAACAAATGTTCAGCAAACAACTGATTTAGAAATCCCTCCACCAGGTTGGTTGATGAGATGTATTTGTGATATGTGATCAGGCTTCAGAATGAAGACTCACTGTTGAGGGTCCATTGAGCTCTAGGGATCCTATCATGGTTTGCCAGTTCAACATGCTTTTGTGGCTTTGTGGCTTTTCATTGTTTGAATGGGAGCTTCACTTGCTTCTGCATGTGCAAGCATTGAGGACGAAGTAATTTAAACACCCTGTAAAACAGACACAGTCATAAGTCTAAATTACATCAGCAATAGGTCTCTTGCTATGTCCTGTTCAGCCTACAGGGAATAGTCTCTGTACTGAGCTGCCTAGAGTAACTTTAATTGGAGAGGGCTTGTTGAAGCATTCCAAAGCCTAGGTGATGGAAAACATCAATACAGTCACTGAGCAGTCTTTATGACAAGCAGCACAGCATAGGTTCTCGTTCCTTTAGTTCATTCTTGTTCAGCTCTGGAGGCACAGTCAGTGTTTATTACAGAAATGAGTACATGGTTTTAGGCTTACGTGGAAATGAACCATTGTTGATTTTGGCAAACTAAAAGGGGTAAATACAAAAAGAAGTTACCGTATAAGTAAGGAATTCAGGTGCTATAATTACATTAAAGAGAATGTTCCCAATGTGTAAGAATCAATATGGATTTTGAAAACTGATGCTAGCTTTACTCACATAGAGCTAACTCGCATAGAAGTGGTATAATTATAGCACTTAGTAATAGCTAATAGTTTTAATTCAGTACTTGCTAAACTTGCTGGCCTGCATGCAGGAAGTCTTTATAGTTCCTTATTGAACCACTTTATTAATCTTTAAGCCAACTTGTCATGCTTCATGTATTTTTTGTTAACATCATGTCAAACGATTTTTTGTATGCAGGTACACCACATTCAGAACTATTGGAAGAGGTTGAGTGCATGCCTTCACCACGCTTAGCACTTACATTGAAAGTTTCAGGTCTTGGAACAACTCGAGAAGTAGAACTGACCCTAACGAACTTTCGATCCACAATATTTTACTACGTACAGAAATTGTTACAGCTTTCCTGTAATGGCAACGTGAAATCTGACAAACTTAGACGTATTTGGGAGCCAACATATACGTAAGCTCACAAGTTTGTTATTCTTTAAAGAGTGTGTGACTGATTAGGAAACAGATGTAAAACAGTGCTGAAGTCTCTACCTCCTCTGTAGGAAGCAATGCTAGATTTAGGTTTTTTTCCTTGCATTTTAGTTCAGATGTGCATATTAGTTTTGAAGATAGTGCTGTGACTACTTTTTAAAAATAAAAAAGATCTCTAACATTCAACTGTGACTGATTTCAAAAGTGAGTCACTAGAGTAAGACAGCATAATATAGCTTGCTCAAGGATCTGCTTGGAAGAATGCCATTAGCATATGGTATTAAAGAAGAGGGATCTGAGAGAGCTGTTTGTTTGTTTGTTTTGTGGGTTTTTTTTTTTTTTTTTGAGAAATTGCTTATTCCACATTCAAAATGGCCTATTCCGATGTGTGGGAAGTCAAGCAGAGGCAGTAGGAGACCTGAATGGGTGGAGAAACTCCCCAGAGAACTCAGAACATTAAAAGGGAGCATTCAAATGATGGAAGAAGTGTCAAGTGACCCAGGAGGAATATGGAGATGTTTGAGCATGCAAATAGAGGGAAATGAAAGTCAGTGCCAGCCCAGAGTTGAATCTAGTGAGAGTGTGAAGCGTAATAGCTTAGGATGCAGCACTGGTGATGTCTGGGAGCCAACTGGCTTGAAAGTAGCCTGGAAAAAAAGACCTGAGTGTTCTGGTGGAGATAAAGTTGTACATGAGCCAGCTACTCACTCTTACAAAGAAAGACATCAGCATCCTCAGGTTTGGTCAGAATAGCACTGCCACCAGTCTGAAGAAAGAAGGATTTCCCCTCGTTGATAGAGAGAGACTTATTCTAAGCTCCTGAGAGCCTATGAGAGCTGTGGATCCAAAGCAAGTCTAGCAAAGGGCATCTGGGATGCTTAAACAGCTTAAATGGCTTAAGAGCATTTGTTATGCAAATGGAGTCCCTTCCAACTTCATCTATTCTCTCTATGCTAATTTGACTTTACTTGATTTATGGTAAAAGAAATTGTGTATGTCTCATTTACCATACCAACATAATTCTATCATATTGGAAAACTAATGTATATGAAAACAACTGTGATGTGGCTGTTGCAATTTTTTAAATGTGAAGATTTTTTTAGTGCTTCTGTTGCAACTATTGTCTGTGTTTTGTCTGTGAATTTGAAACTTCATTGAGCTCATATAATGAAGATCATAAAGCTGTGTTGGGAAGTTTGCACGATAAAGGTGGTTGAAGTACTCAGACTTGACTTAAAGAAATGTAGTTATCTTGCAAAGCGTTTAATTTATCCACATTGTGAAAATTACATACTTGTACAAGTACAAATTTGAAGAGCTTTGCTGGGTGTTCTATGAATTGAAAATCAACTGCTTGCTATTCTTTGGATTATGCACTTAAGTATCATTGATGTCTTAACAACTCATTGTGCAACTTCAGAATTTAGAGAACATGCTATGAGTATGGTGTACTAATTCATTGTTTTAATATCTAGAATCATGTACAGAGAAATGAAGGATTCTGATAAAGAAAAAGAAAGTGGAAAAATGGTAAGACTTTCATGCTTTTGTTTATGTTGTGGCTGTTTAAACAACAGCAAAATAACTCGTATTGCAGTTTATGAAATGCTACATTAAAAAAACTAACAGTTTTCAATTAGCTGAAAGATAGTGAGTATATCTGTTAATGCATGATCTTTTCGAGTACATAATGCATGGTGAAATCTTAAGACTTTACAATCAGGAAAAACCAACATTTGGTGGTTCCTGTTGTAGGGTTGCTGGTCAGTAGAGCATGTGGAGCAGTACCTTGGCACTGATGAATTACCAAAGAATGACTTGATAACCTACCTGCAGAAGAATGCAGATTCAGCTTTCCTGCGCCACTGGAAATTAACCGGCACTAATAAAAGTATTAGGAAAAACAGAAATTGTTCCCAGCTCATAGCTGCATACAAGGTATATGTCTGCATCCAGTCTTCTTTTTTATGTATGGCTGTGTGCTTTGTTTTGAATGATCACAGGCCATTAGCAAGTTTCTGTTTTGCATTTTTTTTGTCTTCCGTTAAATATATTTGTGTTAAAGAGTATTTGAATTGTGGTTTGATCTATCAACAGCTGAATTAAGTGTTCAAGATAAAAACAGTATCCATTCTGATTTTTCAAATCATTAAGTTGGAGCACAGGAGCATACGGATGGTAATATGCAGTTTTCATTCATAACATATTTTTTTTAAATTATTTGTTCTTCACCTCAGGATTTTTGTGAACATGGATCAAAATCTGGATTAAGCCAGGGGGCCATTTCTACTCTTCAGAATTCTGATATCCTTAGTTTGGCAAAAGAGCAACCTCAAGCTAAAGCTGGCAGTGGGCAGAACTCCTGTGGAGTAGAAGATGTTTTGCAGTTGCTTCGCATTTTGTATATAGTTGCTAGTGACCCTTACACAGCGCGAACTTCTCAAGAAGGTATGTGAGTTATAAAGCAAAGTTCCTCAAATATTTTACTGAACACAAAATAAAGGATTTTTTTCTCTTAATTTCAGAAGGAGATGAGCATCCTCAGTTTAACTTTCCACCAGATGAATTCACAAGCAAAAAAATCACTACAAAAATTCTGCAGCAGATTGAGGTAAAACTTCCTTACTTAAACTGTTTGAATGTATTAGCTTTTTTGCTATCTTGACTTTTGAATTGTTTCACACAAAATTTATTTTCTTAGATTTTGGATGAGTAAGTTCTGTGGTAGCAGACTAGTCTGAATAGACAGATAGAAGGTGAATGGTATTGTTTGTTATCATTAGAAAGCATAAATTTTTTCATCCCAGTTATGACAATTGTTTTGAAGTGATCGCAGTTACGATCCCCAACATAGTCCTCAATACATATAAAATGGTGGTTTAGTTCTAAGTAACTGTGAAATCCTCTGGAAGGTGGAAGAAAGTGCTTACCAGCTTACTGTAAACATTTTGTTTACATTAGATGCTATCTGGACTGTCTTGGTTGACATTTAGTGAACTTAGTATGACTTAGTCAAACTTCAGTCTTTGTTCTAATGAGCTGGTGGATGCAAAATAACAAAGAGACCTGATGACATACTTCCAAGTAGTTGCTTTGATCTAAACAAGTTTTGTGAATTAAACCTATAGATGTCAAACTTCTTCCTGAAAATCAGAGTGGCATGTTTTTTGGTTTTGCTAGAGTAATTCCTCATCCACTAATAAAAACTTGAAGTAAATTAAATTAAAAGTCAAAATTAGGAACAAGAGTATTATGATACATGGTAACAGAGCATATGTCATCCTGGCATTATTGCTACGATCCTGGAACTTCCAGGGGAGTGTTTGATGTCATATCTTCCACCCTCACCCTCCCAGGTAATATTTGGGGATATGGAATTATGCTTCAGTAGAACTAAATTTTCTTAAATAAAGATTTTAAAAAGATGAAGATTCTTGATTCACTTAGTTCTTTTCCATTTTTGCTTTTTGAGGTTCTTTAGTTACAGTTAAGTCACCCTTATTATTGAAGAAAGTTTGCTTTTCATGTTCTTATAAAGGATGTTTTGGCACCCAAATGTCTTTGTAGTAATAATTTTGTCAGTCTTTGTTGTTACATTTGTATTTTAGAAGTGACTATAGTAGTGTGGAATTGTGTAGAATTCAATTATGACCACTGAATTGTTGTGATGCCTTCCAATATTGAAGAGATATTTCACCACTTTTGAGCAAAATTCAGAAGTAATTATCTTAAGATAATATATACTGACATTTCCCCACAGTGCTTTGACTAGCAGATATGCCAAAGATTTAGTACAGCTTGTAGTGTATGTGCCAAAGCATCCGGTGACCTCTCAAGCCCTGGAAACTCAGGGAACATCCTGTTAATGACATTAAAAAAAAATAAAAGCTTGCTAAGAAGCAAGGAACTTGCTCAAGTATAGTTGAAAACTTGGATATATCGGATGTTTATTCATTAGAACAAATGTGCTGGGACAACCTGAATCTAATAACAGAAATACTTTTTGTTGTTGTTTCTTCCATTAAACTATAGGAACCGTTGGCACTAGCAAGTGGAGCTTTGCCAGACTGGTGTGAGCAGCTAACGAGCAAGTGTCCTTTCTTAATTCCATTTGAAACTAGACAGTTATACTTCACTTGTACAGCATTTGGAGCATCAAGGTAAAGAAACAAGTGAAAAAAAAAGTACCCTCCACCTCTCAGATTGCTTTTATTTTATTTTTTAAATAACTTTTGGAATTAGGAACTCACAGAAAAACCTCATCCTAACAAGTTAAACTTGACTTTCCAGATATTAAGCATCTTAGGCAAGTAGCAAGAAAAATAGGAAGATGCTGGGAAGCTTCAGAACTTTGGGACTCTTGTAACATTTTTCATTTGTTCTGTTAGAAGTTTATGATGAGTAGTTTGTCTTTTGTCTGATATTCTCCTGGACATTTACTTTTGAAGAAATTTCATTCTTCAGCATGTTATCTGAAGACATGGCTGGGTTCCTTAAGATAGGTATATCTGGTAGTAATTCAGCTAGGTTGCAGTTCACTGCATAATGAACTAAGAAACAAAAATAAAAGAGCTTTCTTAAAGTAACGGTGTATTAAATGATTTTTGAAAGTATAAAACAAAGCACGTAACTTTTGTTTGTTCTTGTTCTGGGTTACTAGAGAAACTGTAGAAACATTTGAGTCGGAAAGGACATTTAAAGGTCCTGTACCTTTAGGAGCACTGTCCAGTCTGACTTTGAGTGTCATCTGGGACAGGGTGTCCACCACCTCTGGGCAGAAGTCAAATAAAACAACTGACAGATGGTAGATTTGTAGATGGTTGATTGCTGCATAGATGAAAATCCATGAGATTTTGAACTTTGCCTTCATATAAGTACTGTTATTAGAGGCAGTTAATTCCTGTAACACTAGTAATTTGTTGAACTTTTTTTAAAGCAGATCTTTTTTTTAGACTTTCTTTTGTACTCTTACCTATATAATTATAGGTTTATTTATTATGTTATTACTCCAGTTGTTATAACTTAATGTCATTTTGTATGTGAATGACTGCACTTCAGCTTTGGATCAGTGCTTCTCTAATTAGTATGTAAGCAAGTAAATTGTGCTGTAAAATTTGGTCAGTATTAATGGGGTCATGCGCAATTGTCATGCAATATTGTGTAAGCTGTAACAACCATTGATCTTGAGAAAGAAACTAGGTTTTTCTGCACTTGTGATCCAAAGCATGATGTCCTCTGTTCATTCCACTGTAATGTGAAAGTTATAGTAATTTCAAATCACGTATTAAATGTTTTCAGTTTTGCTATTTATTATATTAGACATTGTCTGACCCTGCGTAGTAAAGAAAAATCATTTAGGATGCATTATATTTGATGAATTTAGCAAACTATACTTGTGCATTTTGGGTAAAAAAAAAATGTGATTAGTATTTAACGAAGTAACTTTTAAATTGTGGTTACTCTCAAGTTTTAAACAAGTGCTCTGTGGGTTTGTTTTTCTAGAGCGATCGTGTGGCTACAAAACAGACGTGAAGCCACTGTTGAAAGAACCAGAACCACAAGCACAGTGCGACGTGATGATCCAGGAGAATTCAGAGTGGGACGCCTAAAGCATGAAAGGGTGAAAGTTCCGCGAGGTGAATCCCTGATGGAATGGGCAGAAAATGTCATGCAGATTCATGCAGACAGAAAATCTGTTCTAGAGGTAAACATACCTGCCTAGCAGAGTGAGTTTGGATAGCCATTTCTGAAGTGTTGGTCAGGATATGGAACGTCCTGCTGCATAACCAACACTGAACATTTCACTAGAAATGTTTTTCATTATTTATGTTCCTCTGTTTTTAATAGGTTGAGTTTTTAGGGGAGGAAGGAACAGGCCTGGGTCCTACCTTGGAATTTTATGCATTGGTAGCAGCAGAATTTCAGAGGACAGATTTGGGAGCTTGGCTTTGTGATGACGATTTTCCAGATGATGAGTCTCGTCAGGTCAGTTTCTGTTTGCATTTTAAATTGTAAGTGTTCCAAACTTAACATAGGAGAAAAATGAGCTAGATAGCCAGGAAGGAACGAGCATGTGCTCAATGAGCAGCCACACATCATAGACAAGAATGACCACCATGTTTCACAGCTCTTTCTCACCTGTTTCCTTTTTAACACAGAAGTACAGTATAGTAAGTTAAATAGCACAGTAATATGATTAAATTCACTTTTATCAGTGTTAATTTTTATTTGTGAATTTTTAATGATAATGTTTATTTTCTGTCTCTTAAATCAGGTTGATATTGGTGGTGGATTAAAACCCCCTGGGTACTATGTACAAAGATCATGTGGACTCTTCACAGCACCATTCCCACAGGATAGCGATGAACTTGAAAGAATAACAAAGCTATTTCATTTCCTTGGAATTTTCTTGGCTAAATGCATTCAAGACAATAGACTTGTGGATTTACCCATTTCTAAGCCTTTTTTTAAACTCATGTGTATGGGAGACATTAAAAGCAATATGAGTAAGTTGATATATGAATCACGGAGTGACAGGGACTTGCACTGTACTGAAAGTCAGTCAGAGGCTTCGACGGAAGAAGGGCATGATTCATTGTCAGTAGGAAGTCTGGAAGAAGACTCCAAATCAGAATTTATTCTTGATCCACCAAAACCTAAACCTCCTGCCTGGTTTAATGGAATTCTAACGTGGGAAGACTTTGAATTAATAAATCCACATAGAGCTAGGTTTCTAAAAGAAATTAAGGACCTTGCTATTAAAAGACGTCAAATTTTAAGCAACAAAAGTCTGTCAGAAGATGAAAAAAATACAAAACTGCAGGAATTAATGCTGAAGAATCCATCAGGTTCTGGGCCACCACTTAGCATAGAGGATTTGGGGTAAGAATTTTCATATTTATAAGTAAGCAAACGGTATTAGAGACAAACATTTACACATCTAATAAGAATTGAGATGTCTTTGTTTTAAATATCAATGTGAGGGAGAAGGTGCAATCATTAGAGATGCAGCAAAATCCATTTTGCTGTCTGTAGCTATATTCTGGTTCCTTCTTGTTTGAGGGTTTTTCCTTCTTACCTGTTCAGGCTACTTCTGGTGTTTCAGCTTAAATGTGGCTGCACCATGATGCCATTCTGACTCTGTAGGAACACCTAAATACCTGCTAAGACCTTTACCAAAATGTGACTCAATCCATTTGCTATGACAACTGTTGTAATTTAGTAAACTTTTTGAAGAGCTTTTAAAGAGAACTCTTTGAGCTTTTTTGAAATTTGAATATGTATTAATAGAAATCATCGCAGTGCTTGAAACTGCTAAAGGTCAGTGTATGCTAAAGATACAAAAATACTCATACCTGTGTGAACTTGAGTCAGGATGTCATCTTTCGTAATTCTAAAATTATTTCTTTTCAAACAACACTGGGAGTATGAGTTATCCCTGTGGCACAAGATGATTTTTATTAATTATATAGTTAGGGTTTGGTAATTCCTCATGGTCTTGTTGACTTAAGTGTAATACAAGAGAGTGAGAGCAAGCGCAGATGGCACTGTTGACAGGCCTCAGTGTGTTAAGTGTCTCTGCAATTGATAGTATTGGAAATTAATCATTCTTGGAGATCGTGAACTGAACTAAACTGCTCAAATTGTTTTGAGGCTGCTAGTTTTAAGATACAAAACTGCAAGAAATTTTTGATAGCAAAACCAACTAAGTAGTGAGCAAACACACGTGTGTACTGTAGACAGGAATTATCTATTACTTGCATAGTCCATTACTAATTGTAGTTTTCTACTGTGATAACAATGTTGAGGCATATATAGAAAGATCCGCAGTGTTTTGAAATGGAGAAGGGAGGGTTCATTAATTTGTGTATTTGCAAAAGTGATAGCAAACTTATTTCCACTTAGCAGCTAACTATTTTTCTGTCTTGAAGTTTAAATTTTCAGTTTTGCCCTTCATCCAAAGTGTATGGATTTACAGCTGTAGATCTCAAACCAGGAGGTGAAGATGAGGTAAGATCAGGCAACTTTCAGAAATCTCAGCAGTAGCTGTAATGCACTATGAAGTCTTTGAGTATTTGTATATTGGTTTTGCAGACTGTGACAATGGATAATGCAGAGGAGTATGTGGATCTCATGTTTGACTTCTGCATGCATACCGGTATACAGAAACAGATGGAGGCATTCAGAGGTAATGTAATTGTGGCAGAATTTATATTTAAGTGGACTTACTGATGTTCAGGGTGTCCTGGTTTGAATTAGTTATGTAAAATGGCATTCAGAAACAAATGTTTGAGGAAGTAGCAGGTACATAAGGGATCTGTTTCATAACACTTTTGCATTAGGTATACCATTACAAACCTTGGAGAGATTCAGTTTTTGTTAATGTAGAAAATGTCGATAGATGTTTTCTTGGTAGAAGTACAATTAAAGTGCTGATGTTATTTTGTTAAACATTCTTTTGGTATGCATTTGTAATGGTATCTTTTGTATATCTTAAAGATGGCTTCAATAGAGTCTTCCCAATGGAAAAGCTGAGTTCCTTCAGCCATGAAGAAGTTCAGATGATTCTTTGTGGAAATCAGTCGCCTTCTTGGGCAGCAGAGGATATCATCAATTATACAGAACCTAAACTGGGATATACACGGGACAGGTACTTTAGTTCTGGGTGATTTTTAAATTACTTGGATGCCTGAAGAAAAACTGGGGAGGAGGCAGAACATCTGTCATAGAATATTATTGTAACTGATGGCTTTGATTTATTTTAAGCCCTGGATTCCTTCGATTTGTGAGAGTTCTGTGTGGGATGTCTTCAGATGAAAGAAAGGCTTTCCTCCAGTTCACCACTGGTTGCTCAACGCTCCCACCAGGAGGACTGGCAAACCTACATCCCCGGCTGACTGTTGTACGCAAGGTATGGCTTCTTCAGGTTACCTTTTCAAAGCAGCTATTTTGGCATTTGAACGTAGTCCTTGCTGTATTATGAAAAATCATTGGTGGTTTTGTTTGTTTTATTTTTAATTCTCTTTCCTTTCCTAATTCATGCCACTATGCCAAGCTTTCAGTATTACCCTGGGCCATTTTTGGGTCCATTCTGACATTTGCTTAGAAAGGATTTAATGTACATATGAAGTAGATAAAATTTTTAGGTCTGCAGCTTTCCTGATGCCATTGTTGTTTGGGATCCTGGTCTTACATATGCACATGAAGTGAACAACTGCAGGAGCAAACGTTCTTCCTTTTCCTCAGGTTGATGCTACAGATGCCAGTTACCCATCTGTGAATACGTGCGTGCATTACCTGAAGTTGCCTGAGTATTCTTCTGAGGAGATAATGAGAGAGCGTCTGCTAGCTGCTACAATGGAGAAAGGCTTCCATCTCAACTGAGCTGTTGACTGCAATATTGGACATGAGAAAGTGTTTCTGATACTAGCAAAGCCTCTTGTGTTTGTGTGCAGAAAACTATGATCTCCACGCTGTGCTCTGATGAGACTTGCCTTTTTTCACTCGTGAGGAACATGTGGAATAAGTTTGTTAGCTGCTAATGACAGAATAAATCCTTGTAACTACACAGCCAGCAAGAAATTGGCACAGAACACTGTGTGATGCTTCAAGGGCTTGCACAACTGGAAATTAAGGTGGTTCTGTTTGACTGTTCCGAAGAACAGATCATCAGATTTTCAGTGTTCACTGATACAAATTTCTAACAGTGTATTTGTGTAAAGTTTGTCATTTAATACCTTGTACACTACAGTTGCCATCACCGATCCCTGTTTTGCTGGCTTTAAGCTAACTGGTCAGAAACTTGCTTCCTTAAAACTTAGAGTTAATGGGCATCTCCAGCTTTTTCTTTTTTAATGGTGCCTGCACTATTGGAGTATTTTAGTGGGTTTTTGCATATAATCATGCACAACCTTTTGTTTCCTTTGAAGTGGGAATATATTTTGATTTCTCAAATGCCCTGCTATGAAGATCAAATCCTTAAGTGTATTTGTGCAGTTCAACAATAAAGCTATTAAAAAACACTGGTTCCTAGTGCAAGGCACACTTAAAGCAAGTTTTACTTTTGGTTGTATTTTCTTTGTATATTATAAACATTTATTTAACTTGTTGCAGTTTGAAGTTTAAAAACAACAGAACACCCAACAGTGTAAGCTCAGCAGTAATCATTAAAATGTTTGCAACATATGCAGCAGTCTCCTCTGAATACCTCCTTAATATTTCTTACGTTACTTACATCTATGTATGTGTTTTGAATGAGGGGCCATACTTTTTTCAAGGTTTAAAAGAACTGTATGGTAGTGGTTGATGTCACTAACTTGTCTGTGTGTTCACAGTGCAACTGGCAGTGGTAACTTTGCATATGACAGGTTTTGGTGCTTTTCAGTGGGTCCGTGGCCTGAGATTTTAATTCCTTATTACACTGGAGTGAAAACTGAGTCCCATGGTGTGTGGGAGGTTGTGCTTTAATTGAGGTGGAGCGCCTATCTTAGTTTTTCACGTGGTGAGATGTTACTGGTGGAAAGCAGCTCATGGAAGGCAAAGCAAATAAGATGTCATTTAAAATAATTTGTCTTTTAAATTTATGTTAATGCTCGCTTTTCAAAAAAAAAAAAATTTTAGTTGTATCTGTCTGCGGGGTACGCTTTGTTCTGTGCCAGCTCTCTTTGGTAACTGTTCCTGCTTGGACTCCTGCTAAGGAGAGGCTTGCTGAAAGGTTCTGCCTCAAATAATAGCCTAAGGATCAAGTGTTAGAATTTGGATTTCATGCTGAACCTGACAAGTTTTCCCCATATAGTTCTTTACCTGTGGATACTGGTGGGTTTTCTGCTTTCATCATTGTTAAATATTTTCATTGTCAATTAAAGGAAATAGTTCTGTAAGTTCCTCTCACAACACTCTTGCAGTGTCCTGTTACACCTAGCACTGGCTTTGGGGTCACAAAGAAGGAACCTGACAACTTTGTTCTAGAAAGGTAAATTAAAGTAATTGCAAATTGCTGACTTCAGTGACTTAAAGGATGTAGCATTTGGATGCAAATGGATATTTTATGCCTTGTGGATAGAAATTACTGTAAGCTAAGTCTTCCTACTGTGGACTTGATTTGTTACATAAAGGGCTTGAGAGATGTGTGTATTTCTTCTTCCATCTTCTGCAGACTTCCATCACAATGGATGGATAGAATAATAGCAAGGGGGAAAAATGCCCAAAAGCACTAGTGTTCCAAAACAAAAAAGTGTGTGATTTATGAAGCAAATGTGTGTTATAAAATATCAAACCTTTTGGTTTTAATCAGTTTATTAATGCTGTAACTAGAAGTTACACTTAATTATTATAACGTAACACAGTATGCAGGTATCTTAAATACATCTACATTTGTGTTATTTATGTGTATTCTGTTACCAAAATCAGAGGACCTCTGTGGTCAAAAAAAGGCAGCTTTTTGATTTAGGCTGAGTCTAGTTTCAAGGCGATCATAAAAGTTACTGAACTTAAACTTTCAGTACATTGGTATGAAAATAAAAAAATCACACTGTTGCTTAAAGAAGTGCCATCGAAATTTGGTTTGAAATTATTTTTCCATATTTTCTGTCTTTCTAGGTCTAGCAGAATGCTACATGATTTGGAGCGATGCCTACACTGTCACAAGTAAGTTTCCATTGCTTTATTCTGATTCCTTGAAAGAAAAGGAACATTTCTACTGTGTTAGAAAAGCTTCTGCTGTGTCCTTAGAAAGTTGCACCTCAAAGTAAAGGTTCCACTTTGTGACTCTCTGTCTTCTTCAGGGTACAGGAGAAGCAGGAAATATTTTTCAACTGATTTAAATATTGCGTGAGTTGGTCTTACAAAATCAGAAGATTGCTTGTTGGTGTGCTGTTGAAGATTTCACCATCTTTTGCTAATTGCTTTAGTCCTGCATCATCCTAGCTCTCTGCCACTTTGTCGAGCACAAACAGAGGTGCAAGAATTCTGTTGGGGTTGGTTTCCACAATGCAGCCATTCAGCACCATTTCATCCAGTATGAGGTGCACCCTATCCAAATTGAACATGATCTAGAAACATTTCAAGTTAAGTATATTTTGAACCATGTGAAGATAAATTCAGAAAAACATCTAAAACAAAAGAACCCACAACTTTAAATAGAGTAGGTATTTATGTATGCTAGTTATGTGCCTATTTGTAAGGAGACAGGTCAGCTGATGCTTTTCATGGGCCAATGTTGGAGATACCAGAAGTTGGTAGTAGGGAAGTTACACCTTGCGATATTATAACACAGAAGTAAAGCAAAGGTAAACTTGAAGGTAGATGTAGGTGATTAATTTTATTGTATCCCTGAGCACTGTTTATTGCACAAATATGAAATTTTATCAAGGGATAATGATGTTGAACGTGAAGATGCCAACTTTCTGTATTTCTTCTAGTCTAAGCAGTTTTTGAATTCTTAAAATCTGATTCTCAATTTTTCTTGCCCTGAATTACTGACACTATTTCATTTTCTTGAAAATAGCCTCTTAAGAGGAATATGATACAAAAGTTAATGCATTAATCTAGCAATAAATCTTGAAAGAGACTAAAAGTAAATAAATGGTTTGCATTTAAATTACACGCTTTCAGAAAGATACCGTCTAATGTTCACCTAAAGGAAGATAAACTGAATGCATACCTTCACAGTATCTGAAATCTATTCATAACCAGATCTCTTCTTCCTTAACCTTAACTTCTGGCTCAAAAAGTGCTTGTGCCTTAACTATGTCTATGGTTCATCAAATAGTTTCCAATTTAGCAGTCTTACTGACCTAATTTAATTTTGGGTTGTATTTAAATTCCAGATCTCTTTCTGAGTTTGATTGTAGGCAGAAGTTGCTTCTAAATATCAGACCCAGACCTTTCAGTACTGAGGAACAGCACAGTCCTTGAAACATGAACAATTTCAGTTTCAGAGACAGTGGTTGTTTTTTTTTGTTTGTTTGTTTTTTGTGGGTTTTTTTTTTTTTTTTTTGCTTTCCTTGTCAGACTGAAAACTTAAAATTCTTCCTGTATTCTACTTTTCAGGCAAATTGATCTTCACACAAATGTTTTATTCTGGGAAGTTATGGTTTCCTTTTTACAGTGATGTGAGCATTTTTAGGGAGAGTTGTTCTATTCCTGTTTAGATCAACTGTGACACTGACCTACATAGGGCAGGAGGTTCTGTTCACAAAGTTAGATAACATTACATTCAAGTTTAAACAAGCAGTAAAGCCAACTCCTGCTGGCTTTTAATTTTTGCAGTCTACTAACTTCAGTGATTAAGCACTACGATTCCCACAGCACTCACCTCCTCCTTTCAATCAGACATAGGCTCCCTTTTTCAGTTACGCTCACACCCCACTTCACCATGCAGTTCTTGGCAAACAGTCAGACCTGCACGGTGAATAATCTTGGTGTTGTTTTCCGTCCTCTAAGTCTCATGACTCTTCTCTGCTGTTACATCTCAACATAAAATACTGCTTAGCCATTCAAGTCTGCCTGCCCTGCCCAGTGAGGGCTGTCTCTGCTAGAAATTTCAGCAACACTCATCCTCTCCACCTGTCACTTGTTTGGCAATTCACCCCAAATTTCAAGAGTTTAAAGCCCTGAAGTCATAGATCCACACCCAGATGAAAAACACCAGAGCAAGCCAGTTTGAGCAACTGGCAACAGGAAAAGCTATATACGGTGTGTACTGACGTGTACACCACCCTGAGCTTTATAGTCCTGCTTCCAGTAAGAATAGTACATACAGTTCTGGCCATTAGATAAAATGGCATTAGAGGTAATGGCACCTACCAGAACTGGTATCTAAATGTTCTGCTGGCTATTGGTAACTCCAAGAGCTGCCCTTATGGAAGACCCTAACAATACTTAATAATCTCACTAGGAGTTCTTACGTGCCATACATACTAAAACAAAGGTAAATGTGACACATCGTGTGTCTCCTTCCCTGAAACAGCTCACAGGCAGACACTTAACTGGGGAAGAAGGGAGAGAAAAGTGCACGTTCAAGTCATATAGAGACATTTTAAGATATCTCAGTATATCCCAGGCAAGTAATTCAGGGTGTGTACAGGCTTGAGAGATTATAAAGTAGAGCCAACGCCTTGTGATCAGGTAACACACCCAGAAGCGCAAACAAAATCTTTGTAGCGTGAGCGCTTATGTGGTTTGAGACTGAATATACAGTATTAAAGAACTTTGATTTCTGTCTGGAAGCATTCATCTTCAACTAAAAGTTAAGGTTGCTGCTTTTTTTTCTTTTGATCTACATTCAAGAAGTACCATGCATTGTCATTTTATCTTTTTGAATGTTTGCTTTAGGTAACTTCTAGCCTATCTAACAGCAGTTGAATTTAAGTCGAGGATGCCTGTTTAATGCTTTCTGTTTCTTACTCAAATATCTGTGCTGATGCTACGAGTGGTGCCTTCAGGTTCTGTGATATTCTCTGTTATTTGCTCCTACTCCAGGAGAAATTCTCTGGAAGTTTGAAAGGTGGCTGATCTCCTGCTGTGAATGCATTGCCTTACATCATGACCCTAGAGAGAAACTTTGCCTTAATGAGCAATTATAAGCTAATCCATGTGAGTTTCCATTTTGTCCATTTATTTTATAGCTTACTAACTTAAGTGTATCCTTAAAAGTTGTCACGATTCAACTTTTTATTATACAAATGTGCTGTATTCCAGAAGCGGACAGAAGAATAGTTGACTCAAAGAAAGCATTCCCTTTGTCAAAGCTTTTTTTCTATCCTAGAAGCAGCAGCTAGTTGTAATAGGCTGTAATGTTCTTTTTTGGATCTGGGCAACATTCTTCAAACACTTGATTCTAGAGAACACTAGCTTCTTCCTTCCCGTAAGTAGAATGTAAATACGTTTCTTCTATGTGTTACTTATGTCTTCAAGTAAGGACTGCTCCCCCAGTTCAAGCAACAGAAAAGTCAACTTTTTGTAATTTTATGAAACTTTCATGCTTACCAGCATGTTGTTCCCCACAAAGCTGCTGAGATAATACTTCCATTTTTAGAGTCTGTGATCATCACACCGAGAAAATAGCTCCTATGCTACCCAAGCTGTGGCTTTAAAGCTACATGAAATTCCACCTACTTATTTCATACATAAAAGTGAGGCTTCTGTAGTGATATTAACACATTAGGAAGAAGCATCACTAGGACAACTTCATTACTTGTTTATTCAACTGTCCTAACAATGCTACTTAATTAAAAGCAAAACTTAGAAACAAACACACACACACAAAAGAAGAAAAAAAAACATTTTAGAAATGTTACCCATTTCCATCAAAGGTACGCTCAATTATATGATTGACTTAATCTCAGTGTGAAAATAAATAATATATTATGGCAAAACGCTTTACAACCAACACATAAAAGTCCCTGTAAAAATCATGGCTACTGAAGAGGTAGTTACTTTCTATTAGTCAGCTTTCATTTTAGTAGTATGCCTCAGATACCCTTGTTTTCCTTGACAAAACTTAGGAGAGAGAAACTTGTGAGGGACAAGGTATGGGTGAGAAGAGACTTTCTGCTGCATTCTCCTGGTTCATTTTTAGTTTTATTCAGTATTGTACCCTCTTTGCTTGCAATTTGTGTTTAGTGGTTCATGACCATATTTTACTATGTAGCATATGTTTGTATTTGGTTTTAGTTCAGTAGTATTGTAGCTGATACCCTGCAAATCATAGACAAGAGCATTTTTCTTAAAGCTGTAAGAAAAAAGTGAGTATGTAATATCTTTGTCATTGTCTGGTTTCCTGAATTTCTCCTTCTAAGGCTTTTTTCTTTCCACTGATACAGATAGTAAATGTCCCTTTAAAAAGTGTGATCGAGTACAAATCTAATCTTAAAATGCTGCTGCTGCTTTATTTGGCTCAAGACACTTTTATAACATTAATTTATTATTGTTGTAGTTCACGTCAATATCTTTTTTTAACTTTAAACTGAAAGTAAAACCCTGAAATAATTGGTAAATCAGCCTGAAAATTCTCCCATGAATGTCAGCTTTGGTGTCTAGTTGGGTGGTATTATTTAGTTCTCTGAAAGCAAACTCTCATTGCCTTTATATGGTACAAGGCATCTATGGATGTCTGATGGTTTAAACAGGACACACTCATGAACATCAGCCATGCTTTCATATAGATGACAAAAGGTTGCTATTTTAAAGGCAGAATTTGTGAAGCCTCCGCATTGTCTCGACTGAGCCAATGCTATGAGTTCCAGTATGAGCTGAAATATACACAAAAAGAGATAAACAGATGGCTTTTCTGATACAAAAAAGGATACATCTAATTCACTCTGAAAGAAAAAGAGATAAATGTTAATTATGGTTTGATTTTGATCTCATAGTCATTTAATATTACATATCCCTTCAGATGACACAGAAAGTCTTCAAAGTAGGGATTGAGAAAAAATTAGGCTGATGAATATTCTTCTGTGGACTGTACAGTTCTACATTCTTTACTGCACTGCTCCTTTGATTTGATGCATTATGTGCCTCGAACAAAAGTAAATTTCTGAAAATTTTACTTCTATTAAAAAAAAAAGCAACCATAAAAGTTACTTGCAATAATTAGAATATATGCAGTGCTGTCCCAAAGAATAGGCAGAAAATCAGCACTGGTTATGGCATGTTCAGCCCTATATTCTTTCTTCCTCTGCAAAATCAAGATGTTAATGCAAAGTTTATGGTTTCTTTAATAAAATATGTTTTCTTTAATAAAAACATGAGTGTATACCCGTGGTGGTGGTAGCTTTGGTGGGATATGTTAGGACAGGGATGGCAGCATTGTGCCCTGAACCCCTACCACTTACAGCTACTGCTTCAGCCCAACTGACTTCATGTAAGCGAAGTGCCTAAGCTGGCAGCCCTTGTGGTCTCTGTGCAGTCAGTAGATGGGTATCTTGAGCAGCTGCCTCAGCAAAGTTGAGACATGACTCACTTTCTAGAGATACTTGTTTGTCTCCACACTCTGTAATGGGAGCATAGAATGACCAAACATAACTTGGGTGCCTCAGTTAAATGTTTAAATTTAGAAACAATTAGTCAGCCTCAGATCACTTAGGGTTGAACTTCTCCAGTCTCAGCTGAAAGAAAAATGTCTGTTCCCACAAAACATGTTTATCTGCTACTAAGGGAATTTACTGTATTTGTTGATGTGAATTCTACCATTCGCAGACCAGCCCTGGAATTTTAGTCAGCTTTCACTGACAGAAGTAAAACTTCTTCTGTGGTCCAAAGATGCTCAAAATCAGACTGGTCTGCAGGTCTACACTGAGTGCCCTTCCCAGCCTTCAGTTTGAGATTTTTATTCATCACAAAACTGTAATTGAAATAGTCTGATCAGTTTGAACTTCCCTAGCATTGAAAAGCAGTTTAAAACATTGGAGTGTTTTCTAAACAGTATGCATAGTTCTTCCTGAGCAGCTATTATAAAAGTGATTCAGAATTATGTACCATAGCACTCACAGCTTTGATAGCTTTCCTGTTAATTCTGTTAATATTCGTTCCTATATTTTAATTCAAGCTCTGTAAACTCCATCAAACAAAAACTATGTGAAAATGTTTAAAGCTCACAAACCTAAAAAATAATAGATGATAAAGCGTCATTCTACAGGACAGATATTCTTTCTTTTCCCAGAGTTTTGTTTCCATTGTTGTCATCATAATTTGGTCTTCTAAAATTGTGCAGGTCCTAAACATTAATCCAGAACAGCACAAACTTATTTTTTTCCTCTGTGGTTAGTGACAGAAACCCTAACTAGAATTATAGCTGCCTTCTTCAGCGTTCTACCATTTATTATGTTATATGCAATTGAAAATAGAACCATGTGATGGCACAGAATTTCTTTAAATGGTGAAGAGTTTAGAAGACTTTTTTAGTCATACCCTTGAATTCATACAGAAAGTTCTTCCATATCAGTTTTGGATTAGTACATAAGCACCATCAACACTTTGTGATGATCTCTATGTCATTACCAATGTAATACTATCAAACTGATGGACTTTGGAGGAAATTGTATCCAACGCACTTCAATACAACTAAGCTAAACTTATGCTTAAGTATTATTCAAGCCAAGTTTGTTTAAAACAAGATTATTAATAATTTGTACTAAGTAGCACTGGAACTGTAATTAATAGCAGACATTCTAACCAGCATTATTATGCTGCCTTTTCCAGCTTTGGGAAAACAAAACACTAAAAAAGAAAGCTCCAGTTAAAATGACACTATCTCTCTATTTGACTGTTCAAAAAAAATAAATGTCTTTACAAGAGTTGTTGTATCAGGTAGCCATGCTGAATGATGACAGTGCACAAGAACATTCTGGCTCTTGAGCTTTCATTTGCTCTATCCCCCTAATCTTGTTCAGTGAGAGTAATGGCAGCTCCGTGCTTAGTGCTTATACTGTCTTCATCATGAATGTAGTATTTAAGGAACCTAGTACTAAGAACTGCTTTAAAAAAAAAAACTTTTAAAATATAAAATGCCAGTGTCTGTTCTGAGAGCAGTGACCTAAAGTAATCCCTGAGTAGAAGCATGTAAAGAACATGCTTTTCGACCAGAAACATTTCTGGTATTCCTTGTCTTATGATTTATAGACCGTGCATGCTTTTACTTCTCTGAAAAATCAACTAATCCTCTTTTTTTTTTAATTATTTTTTTTAAGCAGTGGTAATATCATGCTGCTGTTTTCAAAGTGGTACATGAATGTTAAAAAAAAAAAAAAAAAAAAAAAGCCTTTTTTTTCTTCCCAGAAATGACATTCATTAAAGCTTTGAAAAAATACATCACAAAGTCTCACTCACCACTCTGCTGAAGTATTTGTCCAGAACCTCCACAAAATTATGAATTAGTTCATATACTGCCATCTCATTCTGAAAGTAAATTAAAAACAAATGTATATAAAATGAAGGGATAGAACCTACAATAGCAATCTTTCTGTTATTTCAGTATGTGATTTGGAAAAGCAGATAGAAAACTATAGTAAGTACTATAATATACTACTGCAGCAAGAGAAGGTATGGTTGCCCAGCTGGCTTACCAGGAGCAGGGGAGTTGAAAAAAATTTGCCCTGAATTGATGACTTCTAAGCTTGACTTGAAGCCATAGGGGTTGTCAGCAGCTATTTTTCACACCACCCCATTAAGGTCTCCACGAGTAAGCTTAAAATTAATTTCCAAGAAGTGTAAATCACTGTAAACACTTCAGCTCAATTTCGGCCTTCAAGGCTTATTAAGTAACAGTACTTAGTAATTGTCAGTCAGAAGCTCTCAAATATATATTGCAAATTCCACACTGGAAAAAGACTCGAGTTCTTGCCTATGGTTATTACAAGCTTACTTTTAAGGAGTGCATATAATTTCTTACCTCTGACTCATTGATTCCAACGACTACAAAAAGGGCTGCATACTGTCGGTACACCAACTTAAAGTCCTTATACTCAATGAAAGAGCACTAGGCAAAAGGAGAACATGTCAAAGGCAGTAGTTGTCAGTAAAGTTTGAAACATTTAAATCTTTCCTTTATATTAGGCACATAAAAACCAATGGATTTCCCAATATCCAACAGGAAATTTTGATTTGGAAGAAGTTTAGGTGGATAACTTTTACATTAAGCCTTTCATCTATTGACAGGAAACAAAGTATACTACTTTTTATACGTATAGACTGGAACACGCAGATCTGAAACAATTTGTTCAGGGTTGTAATTTATGGGCAGTCAGTATTTCTTCTAAATTTTCAATTAGAAGCACTTAGAAAATAAGCAAACTGAAGATCAGTTTCATATTTAGGAATGGTATATATTTATATAAATAACTGTATTAGATATTCGAACACAAGGGAAAAATCCACTTGTAGTTCACCAACAGATGGTGCTGTTACACACAGCATTACAAGTCACCTTAAGTAAAATTTTGCTCAGTCCTTGAAATGGCAGTTTATAACAACTGGTAATTTTTTACAAAGTTTTTTTCTAGAATTAAATGTGTAAAGACTGCTGTTCCAGGACACACACAATGAAAAATAAGCTGAATTCAGAACACAAAAAAATGCACTCACATTCAGAGTCACATATTTCTCACCAAATGGAAGTTGGTGATCTTCAATTTTTTGCAGTTTGGTACTTTTCTTAAAGAACCAATGACTCAGTTATGTGAGCCAAGAAAATCTCAAGAATAATCTAACAGAAGTTCCAAAAGTTGAGCTTTCTGACTTTCATGCACAATGTGTAAAAAAGAGAAAACAAAAACTAAAAAAAGCCTAAAAATGTGTTTTTGCCCCTTGATGGCAGAAAAACGTGTTTAAAAAAGAAAATCTTATGTTTTAGGTAGTTTGTGATTTGGAGTCTTCTGTAACACATTTTTTTGTTTAAAATTAGAGCTGTCCATGCTGTGTACTTCCACCCTTCTTGGCAAAGAAGACTGAGGTCTATCTATAGATCACTACTACAGAAGTAATAACAGGAAAAAATAAATTATTCCTGGACTTCTGAACTCTTTCATGCAAAGGAAGTCTCTTTTATGACAGTGATACAGAAAACTCCAAAGTCATTGCAAGCCTCAGAAGAACATATTTATTCAATACAGAATAACAGTTCATCTGAATGAACATTATGTAGAAATGTTTTTGTTCTTCGTGGTACTAATCAATAACGACCTGCAAAGAAAACTGGGATGTTTCTAGAATTATTTATGTGCAATTAAATAACTAGGGAAGAATTTACAAAAACTTACTTGATCCTTTGAACGAGAGAGACAGTTTTTGATTACTTCAGCTTCCAACATTGTCCGTTTATGAATTTCTATATGCTCATAATACCTGGAGAGCCTAGTCTGACCTTGTTTGTTCACCATAAGAAAAAATTTTATCATTTCGTTTTTTGTTGATCTCAGTAGTCTGTTTTGAATTATTGATGCAGGAATTTATAAGAGTATTTCTGTGAGGAGAGAGAAGAAAACCAAACAAAATAAATAGTATGCACAGGAGTTATAAAAGACTTCCCAGACAGTGTCCAGCCCAGACTGACACGTAATTAAGTTGATTACCAAAACATAGAACCTAGGGGGAAAAAAAATATTCTGCATGTATCCTGTGAGTAAAACTCTTCTTTTCATGCAAACAATCAGAAACCCTTCTGACATCAGAGTGAAGAGAAAGGTGACAAATAGACATGTGTAGGCCACAGTATGTGGCTGTTCCTCTAAAGCAGAAAGCCTGCAACCCTAAATATCAGCAGTACCAGCACACATCTTGATCTGGACCAGAAGCTGCTGAAATCTATTTCCCACACTGAAAGGAAAGGCAGGTTCTGTACTCGACAAAAACTAAGCATGGAGCTTAGGAGAAATTTCTAAGCAGAAATCTGTTGATGTTAATCTTCCAAAATAGCTTAATCTCAATCTAAATAACTACTAATCCATACAGTGCCACTGAAGTACAGACATGGAGTATAAACATGCCAAACACAAAGTGCAATGAAAAAGACTATCAAAAAGGGCACAGAATACGCTTACCATACCAAAACATTTTTTTTCATGTTAACAAAAGCATGCAAGTAAAGCTCCATAATGTGTTGTTTTTTTTTCTTTTAATGAAGAAGCTTTTTCTTCTTATTTTCTTCAATGCCAGAAGACAGTCACTGCAGTGTTTTCCATCTGACTCTACTGGGATCACGGACTTATTGGCCCTTGTGTTCTTGGAATATATATCATTGGAAAAACAACAGCTACTGCAAAAAGTTATTTCTTCATTCCAGTTTTAAATTTGCTCCTTGCCTGGTGCTTTAGAAATTATAATGCAAATACCCTCTCCTAGGATCTCAGAAATCCTGAGAGCACAGAAGAATGCAACATAACTCTCTGTGTAAAAACCACGTATCTTAGAGAAAAGGGAAAAAATAGAAAAATCTAAATCTTATATGACAGAGATTGAGTCCCAATATATTGTGTTGACATCAATTATGCTTCCTTCTGATTAATACTGGCCACCTAGTTATATTCTGAAAGGAAAGCCATCTGCGTTAACATGGCTGGTATTTGAGGAAAATGGTTACATTTTTCACAGCATCCTGTGGTTTGCTCCCTAAATAAAGAAGTTTAGACTTCTATATTAAATGCATCTATGCTAATTAGATCTGATAATGAAAATTTGTTTCTTAATGAAGAGTGCTAACGTATGTACAGAGTTAATGACAGTCCCAAAAAGCATTGCTGGTGAGGAAAATGAAACCATAGGAAACACTAGAATTGTAACTGTAAGAGCTCAATAAATAAATAAAACTTATTCTCGAATATGTATCACTCAGCATAAGTGATTAGAAGATGTTGTACAGGCATTTCTTATCTTTTGCTTTAAAGAAACCTTACCAAAAAATAGTATTCTTTGGATTCTTTTCTATCAGACGTACTGCCCTTAGGGGAAAAAAGAATAGCTTTAATTGTGAGATAGAATCACGGATGATAACTTTAATTCCACTCTTCCCTTTACTGTCCCCTACACACAACTGTTAAACAGGTAATATATTTGAAATGGAAGAGTAGATAAAAGAAAATACCAGAGGATGCATCAGCTATCAGGGATTGCTCTTCTTTTGCACTACTGTACATCTGCAAGAAAGCTTTTATCCCTGTTATTCTGAAAATTCCTTTTTGATCTGCTGTTGTGTAGGACACCTACAGGGAGCAGGAGTCCAGAGTCAATACAACTGACAATAGAGCCTGCTTGCAACCCTTGCAGTGTGCTTGCTCACCTCCTAGACAGAGTGAAGTCTCTTTATGTCAAGAAGAGAAGTGCCCTCTTGTCGATTCGCTCAGACGGATGAGTCAGGAATGTCAGTAAGTGGTGCTGCAGCGCACGCTGCTTGTCCAGGCTTTGCACTCTTCAGGGAGAGGAAATGGTTCTCTGAGGAAAGAACAAATGAGGCAACTGAGACAAAAAAGGCCCAGATGGAAGTGTATTAAGGAATCTTCACTGTCAGGTGGCATCTCAGGCTGACATGATGAAATTCAAATGCAACTCCTATATAATGTTTTCTGCATTTCATGTGTGGTCCTGTTTTTTTTCCTAATTTGTATTGCCGCCGTTATTTACAGAGGGGCAGTAAGAAGAGATGCCTTAATAGTCAGAGGAATAAAAAAAGAAAGGTATGTCAGTGAGATGAATCAGTCCTATCCTTGAAGAGAGCTGGTGTTTACCACTAAGGAATATATATAACAGGAAAAAAAACTGAATTGATGATCCTATGCATGGATCCTATTGCAGGATTGCCCCTAATCCTGATTATTCCTTTGTTAACCTAATCTTCCTACGTAGTTAATCCCTTTCTGGTGTTACGACTAATGTGTCTGTGTATTCTTTCATAAGGCCTGTACTGTTTCACCTGAAAAAACACTGTAGGCTCAAATTACTTTTTAAAAAATGCTTACAGTAGCTCTTAACCAGAATCGTTACAGAAATATGAATTATGCTGTAACAGAGGCAGAGCCACAGTAGTTCTCAAATGTGTTACCTGTCATTCACAGTATTACAGTAGGTGATTACCATCTGCAGAGCAGGGGCCTGCAGTATCACCTGTCATTTCTCTTAAGTATTTTGTTGCCAGTCTCAAGCACAGCTTCCAACATTTTTTCTCGCCCAAATAGCAGTAAAATCTTCTACAGAAATACTGGAACACATTTTCTTTCTGATTTACATGGGAAATAATGTATGTATAGAAAAGAATGCATGCAAATATAACTGTGTAATCTGGCTTTGAGAATAAGTCCAGAGTTAAAAATATCTTAAATTAGTTTTACTTCTTTTAAGAATAGTTGTGAAAGAAAATCACCTGTGTAGTAAAAATAAGCACCATATACTTGAATAATCTAGGCAAAAAGAACAAAAGATCACTAAGCTTTACCTTTATCAGACTGCTAATTTCTTATCTTTCAGATACAGAAAACGTGTATTGCGTATTTAAGATGTAATGACATCTGTGAAGTATAATAAACAGAAAGCAACACCTGTTCATGTTGGTGGATGGAGAATCTCACACTGCTCCGTCAAGTTCCTTGTATTTCAGGAACTGCATTTTATGTTCAGCAAGTACTCTACTTATAAAGACAGTTCTGTTTCTTCCAGTGCAACTCCACATGCTTTTCTGTGCATTCTCAAACACGTGCCTGCATGCGTGCGTGCATATATGCTCAAATCCAGCATGAATTACTATGCCTTTCTGCATACAGAATCGAATGCTTCAAGAGAATTGGCGACAAGATGTGAGCCTTTCATATCACTGCCATTATTTTGCTCATTTTAGTAATGAAAAGATGTTGCTATCTGAAGGCTGTTTGTCAGAAATGAATAGGCAGCCTCGTTCCAGGTCAGTGGACAAGGATCTGCATCAAAAATGGGCTTAGGAACAGAAGACTGGAGGGGACTACCCAGATCCTGATGGCTTGTCAAACCCAGCCCTCCCTGTCACGGTCAGCCATGCATTTGAAATCGTGTCCAGAATAGCCTACAGTATCTGCTTCTGCATCTACAAAGTACCTGTGGTGCAATGTAACATCATGAAGACTCTGAGAAACAAACAAAACCCAACACCTCAAAAATACTGTACAGAGAAGACACAAAACATCTTGAAATTGTGGCATTTCCTTCCAAAGTACAGAAGTGTGAGCTGCTGAGTGGCTATTTCTTCCACAAGAGGTTTCTTCTGTATGGCTAATTTGGCATGTACACAAGCCACACTCAGTGTAACTCCTGTGATACACATGTATTGTTACACTGTATTAGATCTCCTGCAGATAGATAATTGTGAGAGAAGACTGGCATCGTGATTGGCTTGTGTGACTCACTGCGGCAGGCTGATGCAGGATGTAGTTGTTGATGACCTACAACACCATAATTTAACTCATTCCATGCCAATAGACAAGCTGAAGTCTAACAACCCTGGCTCACAGAGAGAGTTGCTTGTGGATTTTTCTGCCCCTAAGCAGGCTCATTCTCCTCACCTGTTTGTATAGGTAACTCCTGCCTTGTACCCAAATCCACCCAGTTTACTTCAAACACTGAAATGGAAGCTGTGAAGGAAGTGCTTCCAGGACGTGTCAGCTCTGTAGGCAGCGTAACCACATGAGGCACTATAGTGCAGTGTCCCTGTTGGTGAGTCACAGCCCTGTACACGTCTCTTCAGATACTCCTTGAGCCCTCTTAGAGAGGCCAAGCCTGCAATACTTGTTCTGTGGATAAAAGGACATCTTACATCTTCAGGTTGGCCAGCCCATCAATTCTTGTATGCAGTAACAGGAAACACATTTTAAACAATTTTAATTACATCTCCAGTAGCTACAAGCACTTAAAAGTAATTTATGTTATCCAAGATTTCACCAATATTCATCCATACGTACTCTGACACGTAGATTTTAAAAAAGAAGTACAACCCCAGCTTGAGACCTCAGGCAACAGAGTTCTTGTTCAAATTAGATTCCTGTCTGTCAAAACCACTCCAGTCAACATTCACAGATCTAGAAGTTATTGTGCTGTATCAAAGTTCTCCATCATTTTAGGACTCTGAGTTAAAACATAATTAAGAGATCAAAACTAACAAACAAGAAACACATGGCTATATTTTTTATGTATTTGTTTGACAAGAATTAAAGTAAACAGTAGTTAGAACTGTAAGCCAGTAATTCACTGTGTTGTCTAACACTATAAATGAGTTGATTTATTGGATACGGAGGGTTTAATTGTATTTTATTTGTACTAATGTAGAACAAAATAGGTTAATCTGGAATTAAAGCATGGGTGAGTGTATATAAAATGGACAAGTGTAGAGCTGCAAGTCAGGGACAGCAGGTGGGCAAACACTTTTGAGGTATACATTGGTCTACTCAACTTCCCAGCTATGAATTTATCATGAAAAAGCATGTAGCAAATGAAGACAGTTCATACAACTGATACTCGTGTTCTGTTTTTGTTCTGACCGTGGACAAGGCTTTAGTAAAAGTCATACTGACGAGTAATCGTTTTTGTATTCTGGATCTTACTGTTCAAATTATTATCCAGCTAGAAATGAAACAACTTTGTTGGCGTGGCTTTGAAATCACCATATTTAACTTCAGAATCAGGAATTTTAAGAAAAGCAGCCTTACTAATCTAGGGAAGTCAAGGAGGAAGGAAGCAGTAAAAAAGCTTTCCTTTGCAGTGTGGTTGTCAGAATGCTTTCTGAATATAGTAACGGAGCTAAACTGCAGCAGCTCCAAGGTATTCAGCAATGAGGAATGTCTCAAGGGCCAGAATAAAACAAAGGGTGAAGCCGACTGTAAGGTAAGGTGCAACTTTGGGTAATGATTTCATACGGTCAGCAGACAATGAAAAAATCTGCTGAGGTGGAAGAGCTGGATTTAGACAGGCTGATCAGTGTGGAAAAGGGAAGACCGAGGAAATGATGGCAGGAAATGACTTAATGGAGAAAAGTCGGATAGGAACTGGAAAAACAACTGCAACAGCAACGTGCACCTGAGGAGAGGTCAGCAGAGAGGAAACGCCAGCACTGGGACAGGAGACGTGACTTTTCAGCAGTTAATACAATCACGGCACTGTCAAGAAGGAGCCCGTTAAGGACACTGTCCCCGTTCCTGCCCAGCGGTACAGCATATCTGTACTTTTAGAGAAGCACAACCAAATCCCGCGGTGCTCGAGGGGAGGCCTACAGACGCCTTCCAGCAGAACACGGCGGTAACCTGGAAGCGCTGTGCAGCCGAGGGGCTTTCACCGCACCCAAAGCTGCGGCAGCAGCCCGAGCTCCGCAGCCGCGGCGCGCAGCCAACCTAATCCAGCACCCCCCTGCTCGTGGGCCAAAGCGAGCGCGGCCGAGCTGCTGTGAGCACAGCCCCGCGAGGCGCGGTCGGAGAGGCCTCGCAGCACCGCCCGACAGCGCCCGCCCGGGAAGGGACGCGCTCCCGCCTCCCCTCAGCACGGCCCCGTTCCCCCGGGCACGGCGCTCACCTCCCGCGGGCGCATGCGCGCTGCGCCGCCTCGACAGGCCAGGAAGAAGCGACGGAGGGGAGAGGGGAGCGATTTCCCGTCAGGCCCCGCGCGCCGCGCCGCTCCCCCTTTCCCTCCCCGCCTGGCCGCGGGTGGGTGGGCCGACGGCCGGGAGGCTGTAATGGCGGCTGGCGGCGGCTCGGCGCTGCTCTGACACACGGATACCGCTCGGCGCGGCCCCTCCGCCTCCCCGCAGCCGGCCCGCCCCCTCCCGCCCGCCCTAGCCGGCGCCGCTCGACCCCCTCCCCGGCCTCCGCTCCAGGCCCCCGCCGCGGGACGAGAAGGAGGGCTGCCCGCAGACAATGGACGAGCACCCCGGAGCCGGAGGAGGCGGCGGGATGGCGGCCGCGCCGAGGCCGCAACAGCCCCCGCCGCAGAGCGGGGGGAACGTGAACCTGCAGCCGGGCGGGGGCTGCGCGGGGGCCGGCGGCGGAGGGCAGCAGCAGCAGCAGCAGCAGGCGCAGGGCCCCGCGGCCCCGGGAGGGCAGGAGGCGGCGGGCCCCGCCGAGCTGTCCCGGCCGCAACACTACACCATCCCGGGGATCCTGCACTACATCCAGCACGAGTGGGCTCGTTTCGAGATGGAGCGGGCGCACTGGGAGGTGGAGCGGGCTGAGCTGCAGGTACGGGACGGGCTCGGGGCTGCTCTCTGCGCGGGCGGCGGGAACTGGGGACGGGGACCGTACCTGCGCGAGGTCCGGCGGGCGGAGAGGCGTCGGCGGGCTGCGGGGCCGGCGGAGACGCGGCCTCTCACGGCCTGAGCTGGGCTCCCTTCCCTGGGGCAGCCATTTTGGTTTGTAGCATGGCGCCCGCCTGGGCCGCTGGCTCCGGAGCCGGCCCGGCTCCTCTGGCCTCGGGGCCGCGTTCGCGTCGCGGGCGCCGCGGAGCGCCGGGGAGGGGCGAGCGGCCGCTGACCGCGCTGTGCGGCCGCGCGGGGTCGGGCCCGGAGTGCCCTGACAGCTGCGGTCCCTTCCCCGAGCACAATGACTCGGGGGCTCTACGAGCCGGGCCTCATCTGCTCGGCCCTGGCTGCTGCTTCGGGAAAGCCGCGGCCCGCGGGCATGGGGAAGGCTGCGACTTCCTCGGAGCTGAGCGAGCGGCCCCTTCGGGGTAACGGGAAGGCGGCGGTGACTGCCGAGGTGGGAGAAAGATAGAGACGGGGTCTGCTAAACCCTCGAGCGACGGACTTGGCCGGCTGTTCCCGTTGGAGAGCGCTCAGACATGTACTCTTTCTTTTCGTTTCTTGTGAGACCGCACGTGGGAGAAGCTGCTGCTGAAGAATAGTGAGGAGCTAGTGGGTCTGCAGCATGATCCTTGTCCTGCAAGTGCAAACTTTGTGTCAGGAGCAAAAATTGAACAACTCTAGAGGGCAGAGAGCAAGCGTTTGAGTTCCAGTGTAGATTTCTCACCATGAACGTTTGCTTTTCATAGATGCCTCTCCTGATTACTTGTGTGTGTAAAAATGAAACCATGCATCACAAACTTATGTTCAGATTGTGAAATCTACTGAATCTAAAGCATTTGTGGGTGAGCTGTATGCATCTTTTCTATGAAATCATGGCAGTTAAAATTAAGCGTTTAAAAAGAATGATTCTTTATATGATTGATGCATTGGACAAATGTTTGCAGTCTCGAAACAGCATTCCATCGAATTGCACTGGAACTAGAGTTAACAGCAGCCTATGTTTGTGAAATATATGTATATATATACACCTTCAGATTGAAGGATAGAGAACTCTGCCTGAGCCTGAACAATTCTTTCAGGATTTCTCAATTCTTACAGTAAACATATAATTTGCAGGGTTTTGTTGTTGTTATTGTTACAGCTGTGATTAAGATAGAATAAAAGAAAGCAAAACTAAACATCACACCCTCCCCACTTCCCCCAAAAAAGACGACAGAGATTTCACTATTTATTTCACTTACTGCTTGTTTTACTATTTTAAACCTTTCAAAACAGCTGTTCCTGAAATAAGTTTGGTGGATGTGGGTGGGCATTTTCAGTAGAGAGCAATGGACGGTTTCTTGTATTTTTCTGTAGTGTTGTAATAGTGTATAACTTTATTGATAGATAAATGAATTGCTTAGTGGTGTTTGCTAGGAAATAAGACCATCTTGACATACTTGTTTTATGTGTAGACTTGTGACTTCACAATGAAGTATCTCATTCTGTAAATGTAAAGCTCGGTTCTGAGATACTGAGAACTGTCTGCCTGGGAAGTGCTGGTGTGAACTCATGTGGCCTCTAGATACTGAGATGTGTTTCTGCCAAGTCTGTTGCTTTTTTTTTTCTTTGTAACTGTCTTTTGTCATCCACAGCCACAATGTTTCATTTGCTTATTTCTTAATCTACTAATCTACCATCCTAGTGGTGACCCTGGCTTTGGATCTGTTGCTCCATTCTATCTGTGTGTGTCAGGTCATGGGAAGCAGGAGGCTTGCTCACTGTCACGTGTGTATGCATAAGGAGAATTCTTTGTTGTGTTTTTTTTTCTAACTTCAGAGGCCCAGGATAGACGTGAGGTTAGGAGTGAGACAGGGAGAGTGTGTTTCCTTTGCATTTTAGTTGTCAACCTTTATAGTGATTAAGTTCAATACAGAACTGTGTTGAAGATTTTTTGGAAGATGTGTATGTAAACCAGGCCTATGGTTTTCATGTATGTGCATAGCGTATAATTACTTTTTGGTCCTGCAACTCAAGTAATAAAGTCCCAGTTTATTCTGTGACTAATAAAGCCCTGATATTTTGGACCCCGAACAACTGTTTTTCCCTTTGAAGCCACTATGACTGTTGTTTATCTGTGGATGGGGCCTTGTGAGTTGAACAGAAAAAAAAAAAATTGGTAGCATGACTGTAGTAATTAATATGGAAGCAAGAAGCATAAGAATTACGTTTTGTTGATGCAACTCTCACCCGTTCAGGTAGTTTCTTCCTTCTTTAGTAATTAAAGGTTCCTTCCTAAGTTAACTTGATAACTTTGCAAATGATGCTTTATGAAAAGTATGTGGAAAACCAAATGACTTAGCAATATGTTGTGGTTTTATTTCCCTGCTCCGAACTTGCATTTTTTCCGAAGAATGAGATTTTTATCCACAGTATGAAACCAATGTTAGTTATTGAGTGATTTCCCTACCTCTCCTTTTTTTTTCACGTGACTATTAAGAGCCCTCTTTACAAATAGGGTCAAGGCAGGTGGGCGTATGATCTGCACTAAGTTTTTGTTTTTCTTTCTTGGATCTTGTAATGAACTTCTTGATCTCTTGTTCTACTTTCGTATGGTACACATCTTTCTAATTAATTTCAACTGCAAGTTGCTTTGTTGTTTTCATGTTCATACCACAGCTATAATAACTGAGCCTCAGTCCTTTGGATCTGTAGAAGCTCTGTACCAGCCTATTTTAGTCTTTGTGCATGTCAGACTCTGAATCTTACATGCTAATAGTTTTTCACTGTCTTTTCAAACTGTTTAGGTATGTGTCTATTCTGCCCGTGTGAATTATTTGCCAAACCTATGCAGATCAGCATCAAGAATAGAAAAGTCAAATACTTGGATTTCGGTGTTTAAACCGTAATGGACTTTCCCTTTCACTTGCAATACCGACTGCCACAGTAACAATGTTTCCTCGCTGTTGCATAGGAAGGAAATATCTGACATAGCTTGGTGTTCTAAGCTCTTGAGTAGGCTGAATCTGTTCTGCAAACTAAAAAGAGGATGATTCTCTGTGTAACAATATTGTGCAATCACAGCTGAAATTTCGATCTGTCAGTGTAATGACCTTCATGGTGGTTAGTGTTATACTGATAAACATTCAGTTCATGTTGTCTGTTTATGTCCAGTATGCTTAGAGGAGTTAAAGCGAGCCTCTCTGGTAGGATGTTACCTCCTAAAGGAAACAGATTTCATATCAAATATATAGGTGGCTCCGTAGTTGCATTAAAAAAAGAAAAAGAAAAAAAAAGTTGGTGGGAAAGCACTTTGGAGTTCACTACAGAAACTTAATGGGGTATGACATAATATTGTGTCAAGGAATTTCACAGGATCATCCCGCAGTTTTTCAGGTACCCAGGAAAAACAGTCAATTCCATTTTCTTTGTAAGCTTGAAGGCTGATATACTTAAATGGAATCCAGATCTGAGTTGTTAATTAAGTAAAGCAGTTTCTTCCAATCTTCTGAACTAGATAAAACTGGTGCTGTCTGTACTTTAAAATCGTACTAAAATGTGTTGAGAGAGACTTAACAGCAGATACTGCTTCCAGATGTTTTTTAATAGTGAAAATAAGAAACATCGATTCTCAGGATGTCCAATTTCAGTATGTATCCTTCTATTCTTCTTACTGAAATGCACTAAAGATTAATGTTTGTTAATACATGTTCCATAATATAAAATGACAGCATCAGTGATGTTTGGTTCCTAGTTTATCTAATTTTACAAATGCTTTTTAGACCTGTAAATGTGATGAACTAGATGAGAAAGTTTTCAGAGTATGTGCAGTGTTTCTTCATTTTTCAAAGCTTTTACAAAGTGTAGCAATGATCAGTTGCTGAAACACTTGTCTGCACGAACCTGGTTTTGCTTTTGTTACTTATTTGAGCAATAGAACAGAAATATTTAGAGTATTTTGCTATTGGAGGAGCAGTTATTCAGATAGCATAGACATTTCCTTGCTTTTGCCAAGCACTTTTTGTTAATGGTAAATTGGAAGTGAAGGAAGTTATAAGGGTTGCAGGGTGGTCATTATTTTCAGAATCATGAAGAATCACTGCATTTCAGTTGACATTAAGGAAGTAAGGTACAAAATCAAAAGTATTAAAAAAAAAAAAGTTGCCAAACTGTGTAATTTAATTGCATGCGTTGTTTATGTGTCGCATCCTATAAAAAGTTCTGTTGGAAAAGATGTGTAATTGACAAACTATTTCATTGCATCTTACTGTATGTATTCTGAAGTTAAACTTCTCTATTAAAACACTCCTTAAAAATATTTGATCAACACTAGTGGAAAATGGAATGAAGTAATTTGAGAGAAGATGATGCATGATCTTACCTGGGAACGCTTGCAAATGCCATGAGATATGCAAGTAACGTGTGCTTTGGAGATGTCTGACTTGTATTTGTGCCAGTCGTTGGGGTATTTGCTGAAGTACCTCTATGTAAATAAATGTTGTTTGCTTATATACTTCACTGTACAAATAGTTAAACTTTGTTTTATAATGCAACTTTTCGTCAGTATACTGTATGTAAGTTCAAAACCAGATACTTTGTGTCATTAATCATTTCTCCAAGCTGATAGTGAGAACAGCCACATATGTTGTGGAGTTCAGGTCCCTTTTACATTTTAATGCAGTAGTTTGAGAATTCTGTATATTTTGGGTAGGGAGAAGTGTGGTTTTTTAAAAGCTGTTCAGTCAGAGTTAGAGGCCCCTGGAAGAACTTCAGGTGCCTCTGTATGGAGCTGAAAGCTTGCTTTTCTGTGTGTCTGAGGGTGCATCCTGCCTTCTTAGGCTCCTTGGCAAGGCTTCCAAAGGAAGACTATTTGGAGCTGCTTCCTTTTGTGTATGAATAATCTATACAGAGGTGGGGTGATTTTTAATTATAGCAGCTGTATAGCAGCTACCTTTTACCATGAAAGATACCTTGACAGGTTCAAAATAAGTAGAATTAAAGTTTTGTCTTGCCAGTATAGGTATGTTATTAATCTTCTGTTTCACTCATTATAAAATTGAAATATTGTGGCTCTAAAGTAGTTTTGTGTTTGTTTTTTTTTAGGATTAATTCTTAAATCTTTTACTTTTTGTCCAATCCTTCCAATAATTTTTTTTTTTTTTAAGAAATTGATCTAGATCTTTAACTTTTTTCATGATTATTCTTCCAAGATTTTACCTCCTACAGGCAGGTGAGCATAACGAAAGAATTAGGGCACTAAGCTACCTATGAGACCATACCTGGATGGCTGTGGGGTTTATGTTTGTGAAAGTATTGATCTGTGTGGCATTTGGTAGGTTTTTTTTTTTTTTTTTTTTTCTGGAATTCTGTTCCGAAGTAGTTCTGGCAGCACTGGGTATTAAAGAGATTTTACTCTGTGATCATTACTCTTTTATAGTTATTTGGGATTAAATCCCTCTTCTTTAGCAGCAGAGTGCATGGCTGTTATTTCATTAAGTTTCTCCAATGAGTTTTACATGCAGCATTGTTTTAGACAGGGCATGTAAGACTGCTAAGGGATTTGATTTAGTAGTTGGGTAGGGATAGTGATAGGAGGATGGTTGGACTAGATGATCTTGTAGGTCCTTTCCAACCTTATGAACCTATGAACTTCTCGGTGGAGAATTACTTAAAGTTTCAGTGCATATTTAATGACTTTGTGAGAAATCTTAGCTTGGGGAGTTCTTTTTTGTGAAGTACCTGGTACCTAGTAATTTCTTACATGCTGACATCATGTGTTAAGATAGAGTCGTGTTCTTCATCATTTTGTCATTTTAAGGAGATGGTGGAAGTGATAACAAGCTCTTTTCTAATTGATAAGACTGGATTTAACACGTCTTCAGGACATTTGTATGCCCTAAAACTTTATTTGCATATGAGTGTTAGATTCTGGCACTCAGGCTGTTCTTGAATTATTCTAAGCAATGGCTCAGCAGGATATACTGTTTAATTATACCTTCTGCTTCATCTGAGCAACTCCAGCACATATTAAGAACTAATTATGAAGTTGGATGTTTTTAGGGACCATTCCTGAATCTCCAGTGTGAGTTCAAGCAGTCTGGAGGGCCTTTGTTTACCATTATAGTGTTTTGATGGAGTAGCTGATTAGCATGAATCTGTTGTGAGAAATTAAGGGCAAAATATATTTTTTCAGGGTTAAATACCACTTAATGTTACTGAGGGATACGTGCATTCTTGTCCTTCTTGGCACATGTATGTTTGTGTCTGTTTGTGCTGTGTGTGCATTCTGAAATAGTGCACTTCTCCAAATGCTAGCTCAGGTGATCCTGAAGTAGAGAATGAACTTAAGGAACTCTAGATGTATAAAATGCTTCCTGATTATCTCTTTTTTTCAGTGTGTCACTTGCAGTCGAGTTTCTTTTGTTCTCCTAAGTTGGTTTGTATTCTCCCAAACTGTGCTCTCTCCTTAACTGCTAACAAATTTGGGGTTGATGATCATACAGCACTACTTAATTAAAAAAAAAAAAAAGCTTTTTACTAGTGGTCAGCGTAATGTGGTAGAGAATGCTAAATTTTAGTACTTAAATCTGTGGGTTGTGTGTGTAAAATAATTAATTTCAGAATTAAATCTTCTCAGATAAATACTATCTTCTGCTTGATGTACAGTTACCACCACACAGCTTGTGTGCTTTTGCTTGTATTTCATATAGTACACTATGAGAAAGTAGTGAATAAGTTCCTGTAAGTCAGACTAGACCATTTCATTCCCTTGACACATGAAGAGTTGCTAAATTGCTTTTTTGCAAGATAAGAGTGATTTATTTGTTCGGGTTTTTGGTATACAGGTGTTTTGTTCTGTGATCTCGAATAAATGAAATTGTAGTGACCAAATGCGTGAGTCATACTCAACATTTGGAAGCATTCAAGGAGAAAATGTAAACATGTCTGCAAGTTTTACAAGCCCCGTTCTGTTTCATAGCTTTAGCAAGCTTTATACAGTTGAGTTGGCAGAAGGCAGGGCTGCTGGCTGCTCCCTCTCTGATAAGTGGTGTAAATTAGTGAGCATTGGCATCGTTCTGTGCCATGAGGCAAGATTAATGTTTATGAGGTGCAAAATACCTATTCCTACTCAACCTTCTATGGTGCCTCATAAAATGTGTTATGCTATACTTCATATGTATTGTATGGAAGTATTTCAACTTTTCATTTCTTTTTTTTTCCCATTAATATGATTATATTTAAATTTACCGCTGTCAACATTGCTGTTGACTTTACGATTCAAAGCTCTTCAGTTTTGTTGTATCCTTCTGTGTATATGTAGATGGCTTCTCATATGCTAAAACCTGAATTTGTGTGTTTTTTTTTGTTGTTTTGTCCCCTCGGAATGTGTTACTGAGTTGATGAGCAGTGGTGTTAAGTGCTGATCACTAGAACGAGTTAGTTTAGTTCATTGTGTTTGATCTACTGTCGACGGTGATTTCCCACTCTGTATTAGTAAATGTAGAAAGTGGATATTCCTGGTTTTGGAAAAGGAAATGTGTGCCCTCGAGGATGCTTGCCACATTGACTTTTTCCCTTCCTTTTTCACTCTCTGGTGATTATAAGTGCCTGTCACTGTCACGCTACAAGATGTACACCTTCATTTTGATCTGTGTGCTCTTGTACTACAGCTAAGAGTTATAGAGGGCATAGTCTTAGTTCTATTTAGTCTTAGGTGTTTAATGAATCTCTTAATGTGGCTGTTAATTACTAACAGCATAACTTAACAGTGTAACTCCATTTTAATAATCTACCAGTATAATGATGTTGACAGCATAGATGCCTTTAATTTTTAGCAAATATTTTCTTTTGATGTTACCATCAGTATATAATTAGTCTTAGTGCTTGTGGTAGCTTCTATGGAAGGAAAACATTATTTGTATCTTGGATATACTAAAAAAAAAATTGCCCTGCAGTTTAAATGAAATGTAGAAAATACAAATGACACTGATAGTATGAGAAACTGCGTCCTAGGATGAAGTTTTGCTAAAATAATCAGTACTTTTGTTAAAAAAAACAAAAAACAAAACAAACCCTTAATGATCTATTAGTTTACAAATGGAAGCTGTAAATATAGAAACTGGGAAATGATTCCTGTCTTGTGGTGCGTGCAGAATGGACAAGGGCAATGCTGCAATATAATGTCCCACTTCTTTGTATTAATTTTGAGAATGCTGAAAATTTGAGAAAAAAGCTGATTAAATAACATTTCAAAATGATCCATTTAGAATTCAGTCTTGGTGGTTAGTCTTGAGAGGTAGCCTAATTTGATCTCTCCCTGGGGGTTGGAAGTATTCATAAAGTTTTTAATTTTGAGGTAGAAAATGGTTTAGTTTAAGGGGTGTGACACAGACTGGCACTGAACTTAAAAAACAAAAGCAAAACCTAACACCTTTCTCATTGAGGAATCTTTTCTGTATGTTATCAGTTCAAAAATGTGTTAATCTGTAATCTAATGTGTTATTAATTTTGATGGGAAGAGCACACAAACTTAATTATCACTCTTAAATGAAGAACTGGACCCTTAGACTAAGCTACCTGTAGAACTATGAGGTTTCTTTCTGTTTAAAAATAAAAATGCTTTTGTCAGACATGATCCAGTACAAATGCAACTGAATGAAATACAGACTGTCAAAACGCTGAACTGCTTTAAATGATCTAATTTTTAAACTGATTTTACTTGCGTCACTGTTGGTTTGAAAATAATCTTTTCTGGGTACTCCAATTTTCCTATCAGAGAAGCCTGAAGGTTAACTTTTCTTTTGGAAGACAGAATTTATAGATGTATTTTTGGTTGATGTCAGTTTTTCTGTAAAATGTTGTGTGTTCATGGTATTAAATGTCTGTCTTAGAAGTAAAGTAAGTGCAGTGTGTGCTCTAATAGATGAAATGTACTCAACGTGACTAGTTTCTGCTTGAAAAGGCAGTATCCTTTCTATTTATTAACTAAAATAGAAACACAAAGTACTCATAGCCTGTATCAAAGCACAGCAGCTTAGTTGTCTGGGGGGGTGGGGGGGGTGTTAAATGCACCTCCTGATGGCTGGTTTTGAAAAAAGACTTTCTTCAGGTTCTCTTGCAGTTGCTCTGTGCTTCTGTCTGAGCTTGGACATCTGTTTGTAATTGTTGGAATCTGCAGCGTATTGCATTCTAAGTTGTGGACTTGTGATTAGCACCTTTATCAGTGTTTATGTAGAAGTTTATATAGAAGGCTGCGAGCATGTTGAATAATTTGTTTTGTATCTCTGATTATCGTGGAATGGGTGTATGTGTATATAAATACAAATGCGTATATAAATGAACTTTGAGATCTGAGCAGAAAAATTCTTGGGAGACTGATGTGTAAAAAAGGTAGGGATTATTTTAGCATTACTTTGCACAGGACACGTTGTGAATAAATTGATGTCTGTTGGTATGTGTCTTCAAAATACGTGCTGTACTGTGATGTCATAGTTTTTGCTAGATTATGCTGGTTTTGGTAACTTCGAGTTTTTTATTGTGAATATTGTGGAGTTACCTTGTTAGTTTGACAAGTAAACACTGACTAGAGATAAATGTAGTAAACGTTTTGTGTTAGAATGTTGGCATTAATAACCTTCGTCTTGATGGATTAAAATGTATAACTGAGGTTTTCAGAGTTCTCAGTAGTCCCACTGGGAGAGGCCATGTGTTGATATGTCAAACTACTTAATATCTTACTGTTAACTTTTGTCTGTAAAAGTCACATCAGCATTACAATTTTTTGTTTAGAAGGTGGTGCAAAGTGAATGTAAGATGTGAAAATAGACATAGGATTTATTTCGCATGACTTGATCTTCAGGAAATGCATACCATAGGAAGGATGCATATGTATTCAAACAGCCCTAATTGAAAGGAGAGCTTAGTTTGTGGATATATATCTACATGGTTTGCATTTGTTTGCTGAGCTTACTCAAACGCTTTTTAGAAACATGTCTGCTTCAGAGACTTGGGAGCTTCTGTTCAAACACGTTTGATAGATCTTTGCCCTTGTGACTGCATTCTTTTAGCAAGCGTGATATTCAGACTCTTCATGGAGAAGAAAGAGTTCAAGAGTAGTAAGAAATATTATTCCTGCTTATGTTTTTGTTAGCTATTGGATTATCTGAGTGATGGCGTTTGAATTGATGCTTGTACAAAGGTGGTTATTTCTTGGTAAAATTAGATGGATGTTGTTGAAGATAGACTAACTATGAGGTTAAAAATGAAAGGTTTTTTTTTTTTTAAGGTGAATATGAGTTTGTTGCTTGGTTAGATAATCCAGTGCCTGAAGGCATTCCTATTAGCTGTCCATTGATTAAAGGTAGAATTACTTCTATTAACACCTGGCAACTGAAAATTACTGGATCTTGGGTCTGCGTGCATTGTTGATGTTCTTGTTGATTTACATTTTAGGTAAAAAGCAAAGTGCAGATTTGTTAGTGCAGGAGTTCTGATGCTAAAATAAAGTGCCTGCCAAAATTATCAGGTGTGGGAAGGAGTGCTGGCATGCATGGACATGTGTGCTGTCACTGTGGCTTGGAGTGGTGAATTGTTCTGTTACCATAGGTAGATGGTAACAGTGAGCTTGACATTGAGATTTTTCCTGAAATTGATTTAATTATTCAGTAGGATTGTGTTAGTTTACTCTTCTTCGTGGTGCAGCTCATATGTAGAGTTTGTGTGATTTATTTTTGATTTGTTCTCTTTCTAACCCTGTACCTCTCACTGTTTCTGTGTATCTGGGTGCACATAATGCCTGCTTTCCTATTGCAGCTTTCTCTGGGCTGCCACTCCTTGAAGTGGAATGGATAACTTTTGCTGAGAAGTATGTAATGCCAGTAGGGTGAAGTGAGATGCAATATTTTTTCAGGAAGATGACAGGTGTTTTAAAACTTTCTGGGTGCAAACTTACTTTGAAGTGCTATGCTATTGGAACATGTACAGTCCTGATATGAACAGCAGCACCTGTCTTACTGCTCAGCTTCTTAGAGTGAGAATCTTACTTGAGACTTTAGCTTGCAATTTAAAGCTTGATTTAAATAAATGCTATACAGCTATTAGTAGTCTAGCTCTTCTTTGCCCAAGTCTAGTTAACAGTTTAAGGATTCATTGTAATTAAAATACAAAGATAGCATTATCAGATTTCTGGATATACTGAAATTCATTGCTTTTGTATGTATGATTGTTTATATGCTTTGAAAGCAATGGTATTTCAGACTACATTAGCTGAAAGTAGAGCATGAGTGCTGACCTGTCATGTTCACTTTGTTTTTTGTGGATGGGAACTAGATCATCCATAGCTATTTAAGCATGTCCACCTCTGAATTATTGTTATGAGTCAAATCTTCCACCTCCCCAGTATGTTTTAGTTTTCCAAAACTGTTCTGCTTCATCTTCAGCATAACAAACGTTGAAAGTGAAGATTGGGTCAAGTTTTTTTTGTCTAATGTGACTTAAATGTGATGTCTTCTTTTTTTTTTTTTTACCATTGTTCTGAACCACATTACATGCCCTAGTAGGATGAGCACGCGCTGAAGTGTGCTGTGGTATGTCCATTCAAGCTGCTTCGGTGTCTTACTCTTTCAAAAATCCTGCAGGTCTTGGTCCTTCCTCTGAATGAGCTTTAGGAGGAAGAAAGGAAAAGTAAAAAGCAATTAGTGCATTGCTTTACATACAGTTGATTTATTTTTATTTTTATTTTTTTTTTACTAAGTACTCTTTGGGAGTTACCAGTGCTTGAAACTGAAATAGGGACATGACCCTATGTTGTAGTGACCCTGCAAATTCATTAGAATCTGATTGCCTGAATTATACGAAAAAGTGTCAGTGTTGCAAAAACATATAATTTTTTTCATCAATGTTGCATGCTTTACCTTTTAATTCATATTCCATGCCTCTTCCTCCTTGATAGATCAAACTAGGTTTGAGTTCTTGGTTGATAATTGTGTATCAGAACTCATGAAATTTATTGAAATCCTATGTAACATTTATTAAGTGACCATTCATTTGCGTATGTAATTTTTACCTGCCCAGAATGCTATAGTAACTTCCCTCTTAGTAAGTTTAATCAGGGTGAAGATTTTCTTGAAGTCAGGCTTTTCTGTGCGATTGGAGTGATAAAATGCAGGTTTATAGCTAGTATATGAAATGCAGAGCATTAATTCTTAAAAGTCTTGGGAGCATTCCAATTTATTTAAAAATGAAACAAAACAAAATTATTTTTCATGGGTTCTGTACTATTCAGGTGTCTGCTTAGTAATTGTTTTTATCCTTGTGTTCTGCCTTGCCGTGTTTTGGCTTCATGTCATGCATCCTTGCACAAACACAAAATATTCTGTTTCTCATTGCTCTTTGAATTTTGCTTTCATAAGAAAACTCAGCAAATTCATGTGATAGTACTCTTATTTACTGATGAAGGCCAAGGTGTGGAGGGATCTTGGAGTTACCAAGTGTCACTGATTTCTGTAGAAAAATAGTGGATATCAGGGAGATGGGGAAAATACTATAAATATGAAAATAGTCTATTAGAAGTACAAGAATCTGCCCTGGAAAAGAGGCTTCTTGTTTATAACTAAAGAATTTGAAGCATACTGCTGTCTGAATGGGGGGGTATGAGTGGTGGGGGGAAGGACAGGAAATCTAGCAATGATACATAACTAAATTCAGCTGTTTTTTTTTTTTTTTAAGCCAAGGGAAACTATATTTTTGCATACAGAAACATTGTTTTATATGCGTTCTGATGTTGTTATAGATTTTTATTTGAGGCTATAAGTTGTGGGGGGGAAGTTCATCTTCTGAGTTTCCTGGTGTCTCTACTCATGTTTGGGACTTATTTGTGCTGGATGAGTTATGATTTGGTGGTCAGCTACTTTGGTATCCTGTTTGTACCCTTTGTGCCAGCCTTAAGTACTCCCATGGCCCTACAGAATAGGGTCAGGAAACTGATGTAATTCAGAACTGAGTAAAAAAATAAATAAACATTTCCTCATTAGACTTAATGTATGTCTGCAAAAGCAACAGCGTCAGGCCAGCTTAGGGAGCAAAAATTGGAGGAGGTGGATTTGTGAACCTAGAGGCTTACAATTCACTTAAAAACAATGTAAAGAATTTTCTTGTAAGGGGGAAGGAGGGAAGGTGAGTAGTAAACTCTTCTGTGTCATTTTGTTTCCTAATTAGGAATTAGTCAGTCATTAACAGTCATAAATCTAATAAAACCTAACTTTCTGAAGAATCCTTTCAAAATAAAGTAATACTTAAGGTTTGAAACCTGTATTACGTAGGGAATATTTCCTCAGTGTTTGTTTTTGTGCATGGAACTTAAATCAGTACAACTGTGGGAGACATCTGTGTACTTTTTTTATTTAACTTGAGATTTACTGATTTTCCAAGAAGTCACTGTTGGGAAATCAAATGTTAGTTCTTGGGGCTTAATGTTACTCAAAATGTCAACTGATAGTTTTGGCAACCCTCACTCACTGCTTAATTCTGGGCTCAAGGAAAGAAGTTAATTAGCTGAACTTAATTGCAAATCTGTTTAAGTTAATCTGTTTTACTAAATTTTGTATGGAGGGCCTTGATGTCTAGCAGTATCCCTGAAGTCTAAATTAATCTATTGTATTTCTTGATGTTTAACGCTTAACTTTTGAAGCTATCCACACAATTAGTTTTTAACCATGTGACAGTGGAGATGGGGGGAAAAAAGTAAGTTCCCTACTGCTAAATGTGTGCCTGCCAGAAGATGTCTGCTACTACTGGCATAAATGACAAACTTTAAAAAGTGTATTCTTTCCTGTCAACCTTTCTTTTAAACCTTTTGAACCTTATGAAGAGTGATATAAATGTGATTGTTTATAAAGGATTTCTTTTTAGTGGCCTTTTTTTAAAGGCGAATTTTATCTAATAAGTATGAAGGCTTAATTATCTGTGACCATGTATCCAAAATTATTTCCAGAAAAAGGAGATAGTTTGGCTGTGAGCATATCAGAGGCAGATAATAGTATTTTCTTCTCAGTTATCTGCAGACAGAGGGCAAAATAAGGCTGAGCAGTTGCACCTGGTGTCTAAGGTCTGGCAAGTAGCTGTAAAAGGATGCTATCCAAAGGAAGAAGACTGGTAGAAGGTGTGAAAACTGTCACAGAATGTCTGAATTTGGGAAAGAATCGTGTACTATTGAGTTAGGGAGCATAAGAGCTTTAGTGACCATACTCAGGTGATGATTTTTGAAGTATTTATTTCTGTTGTTATTTTTATTAGTAGAGTCTGTGTGGATATGGTAGTTTTGAAACTTCAAAGTGTGATGCTGAGCATATGTACGTGTAACATACTAATTACTACATTTTATTTTCTAATTGATTTTGTTACTACTTTGTATATTATTGTATAAGGGTATTATTTACTTAATCTTTTTCATTTCTCATTTTCTTTAGTCAAGGCTAACAAGTTGGGTTTGTGGAGCCGTCCGGTCATTGGCTGCTTTAGATACTAGGGGAATGCAAATTATGTTTAGTTAGAATTTTCTTCAGAAGACTGTTTGCTTTCTGTTGGGTTGGAGTAACTTTTACACTGTTTTTAAAATTTGGATAATAGGTGCTGTTTTGTACAGTTGCTGGGTTTGCTCAGCTCCCTCCATCCCCTTTCACTGGCAAGATCTTTTGCTTCCTGTGGGATGACATAAAAAAGCAATCCTGATATTCTAACTTTTGTCTGTCTTCAATAATCAGTAAAAGATGAATCTGTAAAATAAATCTGCTTCTGGTATAGTTATTTTGAAGTCTGTATGTGACTTTTTTGGCTGATTCTTTTTTCTTATTTTGTTCAAGGTAATAATATTTAAAACAAAATGACTTAAAAGTACGTATGTGGCTTCACATTCAGAAGAAAACATAAAAGAATATGTGCTAGCAATGTCATAAGATGAAGATGTGCATTTATAACAATGATTCCTGTTTGTACTTTCTCTGACTATATTATAGCTGTATTTCAGTGCAAAAAAAGTCCAACTAAACAAAAATTACTCTTATGATCCAAAACCAACATACGATCTCTTGGGCAGAAATACTTTTGTTATTAATGATTGACTAAAGTGATTCTTACAAAACAGTTGCTCTTTTGTTTTACTTTCCTTTTTCTTCTGTGCCAGATTTTAATGCTTTGTTTTGGGAACAGAATGAAATAAAATGATTTTTTTTTTTGTCTGTGTTTTCAGGCTCGGATAGCATTTTTACAAGGGGAAAGAAAGGGTCAAGAAAACTTGAAGAAAGATTTAGTGAGAAGAATAAAAATGTTAGAATATGCATTAAAACAAGAAAGGTATGTATATGTATTTCTGAAACTTTTATCTGACCTTCAAGACTTTACAGACTAGAAAGAAGGGTTCCTTCACTTTGTGTAAAGCACAGTGGCTTTGCATGCACTGTTTTTTGTGGTTGATCATCACCACATTGTGGTAACTGCCTGAGTTTTTGGTAACAGTTACTGAAAAGTATTATTTGAACTAAACGGTGATATTCTCAGTAGAGGTGTATTTTCTGCAGTATTAACGTGATGTTATAAAAATGATCATAGAATGAGTTGGGTTGGAAAGGATCTTAAAGACGATCCAGCTCTAGCCCCATGCCTTGGTCAGGGTTGCTACTCTCTAACAGGCACTAGGCCAGGTTGCTCAAAGTCCAGTCTAACCTGACTTTAAGGGTCAAGGCATCCACCACTTCTCTGCGTAGCCTGTTCCAGTGCCTCACCACCCCCTGAGTAAAGAATTTCTGCCTAATGTCTAATTTACTTAAATTTCCCCCCTTCTGGTTTAAAGTCATTCCAGCTTGTCACATTTGTGCTATCATTAGATAGTGTAAAAAGTTGATCCCCCTCCTGCTTATATTAAATATTCGTTTCACTCCATGCAGGCTAATGTCCTTCAAAATTTCATAGTGCCTTGTTGGCTGTCTATGTCAGTTGACCAAAAGCAGGGAGACAGTCTTGTCACATGCCTTTAGTTTCAGTAATGTACTAAATTCTTTGATTTAATTTTATCTTGTTCTAAAAATGTAGCCAAATCCAACTATGTGAGCTTGTTAAGCATCTGGCAAAAAATATAGTCAGCCTTTGTTTATTTTTGTTTGTGGGGATTGTTCCTTTCAGTGTAAACGAAAAAGTGCCAAGATGAGGCCTAACTATGTATTACTATGACATTTTTGGTTAGTTGCCCAAGTCTAAACGTAGTTAACATTATAAATCAGTACTTTAAGTAGCTAAGCAGTACAAAAACAACTGATGAGGCAGTTTCTTATCAAAAACTACTGTTTTGGCAGAGATGTCTGCATATTTGTGTATGAAACATCCTGTGTAAAGGTGTACTTCAGAACATAGTGTATGTTTATATGGCAGATCATAACAGCACCTTGTGTATTTTCTGGTGAGGTAATAGGCTGCAAGGAGCTGCTTTGTTCACTTCTGTTCTCAGGGTGGAAAGTAACTAGAGTTTCCTACTGGTATAAGACTTAAGTGCCTGTAAGGTGCAAGTGACTGTGGATTCCAGTCAGATGAGAACTGTGATGAGTAGGTGATGTACTCCTCATTTAAAAGAACATTGAACAGTTGAAGTAGAATGGGGTTTGATTTAGGTTTTTTTTGTTTGTTTGTGTTATGCAGTGATAAACTCTTTGTTTGCTGCACATGGAGATGCTGCAAATATACACTGTAAGGATGTGGGGATTGCCTATTTACTAAGATAAATCAGAGACAGGACAGATAATTAGAGCTGCAGTGTGAAAATACACAATAACAGAATGTAGAATATGAAGCCACTGGCTTTGGTGAAGCCTCATTGATGCATTCCCTTGAAGTGGAACTATCTTCATAGTTTGACTTCCCATGAAATCCCAGAATTCATCTAATGAAGAGGAAATTCATAATCACATGTACAGCAGGAGCAGAAGAAACATACTGTTTATTTTAGTTCTTGTGGCTGCTCGATACAACCCAATGCTGCATAGTTTTCAAAAGATAAATTTTTGCTCAAGTCTCAGCCAAAACTGTCATGAAGATTGCTAAAAACAGGAACTGAAACTCTGGCTTTGATTGGTGAATGAGTGGGAGGCAACGAGGAAGCTATTCGTACTTTTTGCTACCGACTCCCAGTAGTTTGAGGGTATCTAATTGTGCAAGTATGGTGATTTGATTAAGGAGAGCAAGCAGCTACTGATTTCTTAGTATGTCATTTAAGAATGATATACTAGCTTTTGTTGCCACACTGAATTAAGAGTTTGGGGTGATAGGAGTTAGCTTTTTCTTGCCATTGGTGTTCTGCATGCAAAACTGTCACAGCAAATGAAAAGAAACCAGTCCCAAGATTAAAAAATAAATATAAAAAAATTTCTGATCTCAGCAACGTTGAGAACAGTTTTCAGTACTGCACCTGACTTCCTCTCTCACTTTTTTCCTTCTATTGCTAAATTCCTTATGCTGTCAAATAGTTTCATGTAGAAATGTTAAATTATAGGGAGTAAAAAACCAGCTCAATTCAAGCTATGATGAATATCATGGTTTCTCCAAGTACATAAGATAGGACATTAGTTTGTAAATAAAATCCGATAGTAGCTTTGGAGTAGTTTAATATTTCTAGTATTTCCCTCCGAGTATATAACAAATGTAATATTTTACAGAAGATTCTTATTTTTACTTTTATGTCCTGGAGTGTTTTGGGTCAGCTTATGAATTTTTGTAACAATATGATGCCTGAAATTAGGTATATGAGTTGGGATTTTTTTGTTCGTTGCTAGTGGGTATGTCTTTGCGGCACTCTGCATGCATAACCAGACTTATTCTGATGCATACTTTGAGCCACTCTGTTCTAAGCTTAATTAACATAGTGATTAAATTTAAATACTTTTTGAGTAGACAAAACTATGCCTGTTTTTTGACTGTGTTTTTTGGGTTGGAGCTACTTCCAGTCTTCGCAGTTGGACGGTAGAATTCAATGGCTAAATAGCAGCAGACAATTAAATTCATTTAGAGGCATTCTGTATTCTCTTAATTTCTTCATTCATGGAAACTTAGCTTGAGAAAGAGTAGCAAGTGAGTATTCAAAACAGTCCTCTTGCAGAATTTAGTTGCTGTGTGGTGTGTGAACTAATGTTGCCGATTCATAAACAACAATTAAGCTTTTTTAGTGATTTTTTTTAAGGTATGAAATAATTTAGCTTTGGTTGTGTGGAAAATAAGGAGGAGTATTTCTTCCTGTAAAAAAGAAGTTGAGTATCAAATGTGATGTGAAAGATGAAACTGGTCTAATTACACGAAGCAATGTTTTATTTGTAGTGGCTTATTATTAGTATACTTTTAGATCAAGTACTTCATTGTATTCCGTAAGTAACGGTGACAACAGTATTTTGGATATGCTTTGGAACTGTAGCTACAAAATGGAACTCAAAAACATTACTTGCAATGGCTCTTAATTGAAAAAAGTTAAGTTGGCTCTGTAATTACAGTGCTTTAACTTCACTTATGAATTGTGTAAACATTTAGTCTATTTCATTCTACTTAGTTTCTTACTTATTTTCTAATTTCTTTTTTTAACTCAAATGTACTACAGTACTTCATAAATGGTAGCCTATGCACTTTTATTGGGAACACCCCTGCCCTTTTACAGGGTGGGACAAAGCTTTGTCTCAGTTTGGAGAGAGCACCTAGTATATACTAGTCTTATTAGTAGATGGATGAAATTTGGTCGAATTCAAGTAACTTAAAAGCCTGTTTGTATTTAATAGTCAGCCTGATTATTCAGCTACGGAAGTGTAATTGCTACAAAATGCAGAATTTTCTTGCTACAAAGGATCAATAGTGCCATCTACTGATAGCTTGTTAGTAAGACTGCACCTAATTGCCTGCAATTTTGGCAGAAATTCCTGTAATTTTCTTAGAAGTCTTCTATACCATCACTTACATCAATCAGCAATTGAGATGAAATTTTATCTTGGATTTTGGAGAAAAAAAAAAAAAAACCAACAAAAAACCCCAAAAAACTTCCAGCAGTGGATCAGCTATTTGAAAAGTAGTTTTTTTTATATCCTTGGTTTTGTCCAGCATGTTTCGTTATGTACTCTTTCCCAGGAAGTTCTAATGTCTTCATGCTTGGGGACAGTCTTTAAAATTGGTGGAAACTGGATGTGATTCACTCAAATATTTGTTTTAGAAGTGTAAAGCTAGCTATATTTTAGAAACGTCTTTAAAATGCTAAGTGCTTTTGCTAACTTTCTTTTGGCGTTCTTTCTCTACTGTGGAACATCTAGAGTTCCTTTTCCTGAATTCTGAGAATTTATTTTCAAGGAATTTATGCACCAAAAAAGTAAGCTGTGAATGGTCTAGGATGAAGTTAGAGAATTCAAGGGTATTAGTGTAGATAGTGCAGATGTTATTCCTGGATATAAAGGGAGCTTGAAGATACTTGGTGGGCATTCTTTGCTGAGAAGATGATTGGGATGGTTCACGGGTACCTTTGTGGGAAAAGTTTCACCAAGACCAGTTTTTAAAAACTGATGTGAAAGGAGAGGATAGGCATTAAGAACTTAGGAGACAAGAAGCAGAGGGCACGCTCGCATACGTGGATTGAGCAGGGATTGGAAGTTAGGCCTTAAGTCATTGGGGAAGAGAAAACCAGTAAAGCTACACGTGGTGGGGGAAGCTAGCATTCTGTGCTAGGCAGAGCAGAAGAGGAATTGCACGTGGCAAATGGGTAGGGATCCCTACCTGTGATATCCGTTCATCATAGTGTGATTGTTCAGTAAAGCTGATGACATCATCCATGATAAATAAATGAACCTACCTGACGTGTTTAAAAAAAACAAAACAACAAATTATTGGAGAACATACTGATTTCTCACCTATATGTTGTTTGATAATTGTGAGTAATTGTAAGAAGGCTTTCTCAAAATTGTGTTCTTGAAAAAATAGAAATAATTTTATGATACTGTAATTATTATAAGTTTTATTTGGATAAGGGGTGTTGTGCTAATATGGTTGTTTTAAATGAGAGTAGGAAAATATTTGAGCTGATAAAAGCATCTTGTGCTAATTTGTTAAATCTTTGCATGCTTTTTTCAGGGCAAAATATCATAAATTGAAGTATGGCACAGAATTGAACCAAGGTGACTTGAAAATGCCAACTTTTGAATCAGGTAACTTTTATGATAGGACCTGTTCTAGAACAGATTTTTTATACTATTCTAGATTTGCTATGCTCATTGTAGCTTTCTCCTTTTCTTCCCCCTTGACTACATTATAGAGAAAAAAACATCTAAGATTTTTTTTATAGTTCAATATTGAGTAAATATTTTTGATCTCTAAATCATAATGAATTGACCTTTTGTCTTCTGAAACAACTCTGAATATCAACGGAAGCTTGAAATGGTTGCTGAATTTCTTATTAAGCTACTACTTCTCGTGCTACTTTTAAAATCACTGATATAAAAGATTTAATGTGTCAGTTCGGCATCCATTTAGAGGGGAAGTATAAGTGTACAACAATCATCATCAATACCATTGTTTGGTACTGCTACAAGATGCTAGCTTTTTATTAAGAATGAATAGGGAGAAGAAAAAGTTGCTGAATTGGCTTGGAAAACAATATTGGGTTTCATTTTATCTTAAATTAAGGAAAAACGTCCAGAGAGTTTCTCCAAAGAGAGTATCTTTATTGCCTTCGGAGTGCATTAGATTTTACTGTGTAGTTATGAACTTTATAATGATAATTCACTCTTCACAGTGTTGCAGGTAAAGGAAGGAATTTTTGGTAACAGGTCTGTTTAATAAGGATAATTTAATATGGCTTCTATTGTAATGTGAGTCTTTGGAAAGTTTTACTGTTGGCTTATAGTTTAATAACTAATTTGGTCCACAGTTCCCTGCATTGGTTTGTTTCTACTTCAGAAGTGCCACATCTCAGGTACTTCTACCCTGAGATGAAACTAGAGATCACAATTGATGTTTTGGATGGGAATTCTAGTATATGTTTAAATAGCAGTGGGAGTTAGATGGTTTAATCCTTAAGCTCTAAATTTGTCATATTTTATAGCCTCTGCCTTAGTAAAAATGCAGTGGACTCAAGATTTTAGTTGTTGACAGTAAACACATGGGATTTGTGTGAAGCTTGACATGTTTTTTTTCTCCAAATAAATATTTCTTCCAGCTGCTTTTATATAGGTGGAGAACTAACTTTGTTCTGTTAAATTATTTGCTTTGTGCTTCAACAGAAAATTGAAGCACAGGGAAAATAACCCTCTTTGATTAAAAGAAAACTTTGCATAAGGCTGCAAATAATTTAAGGATTGCTTTTTATAAATATTCATTGTCAAACAAAAAAACCAAAACACCTTCCAAAAGCCAGTAACAGCTGATGATGCTATCTTTCAGAAGAAACCAAAGATACGGAGGTTCCTGCAGTACCTCAAAATAGCCAACTGACCTGGAAGCAAGGCAGGCAGTTACTAAGACAGTAAGTAATGTCGTTGGACTGTTGATGTATTCACACTTTTTTCCTGAGATCTCAGGAGCTGTACGTACTTTTTGATATGGAATAGTTGAGGTGGGCAGATGGTGGACCATGATGTAGGAGTTTGTAGTCTTGTGCTTTAAACAGTGTACGTGGAGCTTTTTCCTCTGAGATGGGTAGAGATGAAGCTTATTTTTCATAAAATGCATTATAGCAGCATTAATTTCTAAGAGTCAATACAGATTTCTTTCCTTTTTCCATCAAATGTGCTTTCTTCTTTTCCTCTTAATGCATACTAGGTATCTTCAGGAAGTAGGTTATACAGATACGATATTGGATGTACGCTCCCAGCGGGTAAGGTCTTTGCTTGGGCTCTCCAATTCAGAACCAAATGGTTCAGTAGAGACAAAGAACTTAGAACAAATCCTCAATGGGGGCGAATCTCCTTCATCAAAACAAAAGGGACAGGAAATCAAAAGGTAAGTGAAGAGGTGAGAAGTGCATGAAGTTTAAGTTTATGTAGATATTTTAATGTACGTGTCAGATCACATAGAACTTCACACTCTTGAGTCTGTGAACACTGCAAGGGTAGCTGACTACAAATGATTATGAACTTCAGTGGAATTGATAGTCTTGCATAGAAAGCAGAGTTCTGTGGTTTAAATACAGCTTCAGCACCACTTTGGAATTAACTGTTTTAAGGAAAGTTACTGCTGACTGGTGTAGCATGTACAATTAGACTGCTGTAGAAATTTCATGCTGTCATTTCTTGTTGTTTGCTAGTTATAAAATTCTTGAGTCAGACAGCCATTGTGTTTAATGTTAGTTAATCTTCCAAAAATCTCATGAGCAAGTAAAACTTTCTCCTTGTTAATGTTTTTCTTTTTGTAGGAATTCTGGTGATGTTCTTGAAACATTTAACTTCTTAGAAAATGCAGATGATAGTGATGAAGAAGAGGAGAGTGACATGATAGAAGATATTGCAGAAGGAAAAGAGAAGCACCGGATAAATAAGAAACACAAAGTAATAAACAATTTTAAGATATTGTTTTGCACACAAAAAATCCTTCTTAAAGGGAAATATCTTTTCCTCTAGATGCTTGAAATTGTCATTTATTTTATTCCATGCTAGAAAATTCAGTCGCTGTGATTTCTTCATGAGGAGAGGTTGATTTAGGACTGTCATACTGACAGTTTTCTGTAGTATTCTGTAGCATGGAAATGCCTATGGCATTTTATGCTACAGAATACATTTATGAATTTTCATAAATAGCTTAGCTGTCATTCAGCATTAGCTCAGCCTAATGCAAGTTTGAATCTTCTAGATTCACTTGTTAGGGAGGGTTTTACACCATACCTTTAGTTATTAACTTGTATGTCTAGTAAATAGGTGATGAAGATGTTCTTTTAATCTTTGTTCTATGGCAGTAGAAAGTCTTCTATCATCTAGTAAGTAAGTCTTTAAGCACTTAAGACATTACACTTCTGTTTTGACACTAAAAGAAAAAGAGAAATAATTGGAGCATTATTTACCTTGTTTAAAAAGAAGTCTTTCTGCAAAAATATAAGAATATCGAGCAACTCATGTAGAAAAATAGACCCACATGGAGATTTTATTCACCTGTGGAATGGAATAAAACTTAGCAATTCCTTGGTAGGGAGTTGTTTCTCTAGCCTTAAGGTGGAGATACGGTAGAACTACTAGAAAGATTAGTTTCAGAAACGCTTCTGAATGTTTTCCAAAGTTATGTTTAGCTCAGAAATATATGTGGAAAGGAAAAAAAGGAAAAAAAAGAATTATAGACCGGCAGAAAACAATTTGTTTCTAAAGCTTCTTTGTAAAAAATCTTCATGTTGCAAAAAAAAAAAAATCAATAAAATTTTCAGTTAATACCTTCTAAATCAAAAGTGAATGTTAGGCTATATGGCTTTGTTTTTGTTGCTAGACCTCGTGTCAGTATTCTTTTTCTTTCTAATGATTACTTAACTTTGCTGCTCTCCTTTTTTATTCGGTTGTAAGCAGGTATAATTCTATCTGGATTTGAATATATTTCACGTTGAAAATACATCAGAGTCTTCTATGAGCGTAGTTGCTATAGTTTGTTATTTAAACAGTTGAATGGGTAAAGGTTCGTGGTTAAAGTGCAGAAATGTTTTTCATTTGGTTGCAGATTGGTAATGAAGGTTTAGCTGCTGACCTTACAGATGACCCTGATACTGAAGAAGCCTTGAAAGAATTTGATTTTTTAGTGACAGCTGAAGATGGTGAGGGAGCTGGAGAAGCCCGAAGTTCTGGAGATGGAACAGAGTGGGGTAAGATGCAACTAACCAATTCAGAAATAGAGGAGTATAGTAGAGTTACAGTATCTTCATAGGTTGTGTGGATGTGTGGATGGCTGTGATGCTGGTGATTAACTATTAATGTGTTGAACTCTGAAACTTTCATATTTGTTATTTTAGTTGTCAGAAATATATTTAGACTTCCATTTGTTTCATGTTTTAGTTCTGATTCCAGAAAAAATGCAACAAAAGGTGTATATTGCTTAAATAAGGCCAGGATTCTGATGCTTTTATATTTGAATTAAATTGACTTCTGAATTTTAGTTTGTATTCCGTTTCCCTGATAGGGAGCTTTAAACTTCTGCTTAAGTGAAATTAATTTCTTTGGCGCTCTTGTAAAAATTGATTTTGAAGGTATCAAGGATTAGGAAGTGTTGTTTGTTTGGAATTAGTATCAAAGAGTTAATAATCTTTTTTTTATTTTTTTTCCAAGCTCAGTTTTATGTCTATTTGGGAGATGAAAGTAGACAAATTTTAACCTTTAGTTTTGGTAGTGCCTACTTGGCTTTAGAAGCATTTTAGTTGCCTGGTGTTCCCCTTTAAAGATGGTATTATTTGACTGGTTCATTGGTTGTCTTTTTATTTAGCCAAGCAGGCAGATTTCTGAGAGTTCTTAGGCCCGAAGCCAAGGTTCTGATTTTGAATTTGCACCTTTCTTTCACATATCGAGTGCAGAAAATTCTGAATCCTGAATTAGTGTTATCAGTATGATTAAAAAGACAGCTTGATGCCCTGATTTGTGCAAAAAAAATATTTTTTTTTGTTACAACACATTGAATGTGGAAGTCTTCCTTTTTCCTTTTTACGAACACACTCCTATTTATTAAAACCTCATTTAATGTACTTTGAGTCTTAAATTATTTTCAGATATTGTGATATCTGTCACATGGTATTTTACTAGGATCTGTTTATCTTCAAAGTAGTGAAAGATGACCAAATTCAAGCAATTTTAAATAAATATGCCATTTTTCATTGAAAAATGAATGCTCATTTTCAGAATAGAATTTTATGATTTGTAATGAAACAGTATCAAGAAAAGGATGCTCAGGCAAAAGGGAATAAAGCAGATGTTACCTGTTACATAGTATGTTACCTATTACAAATGTTGCACATTATGGAGTCTTTTTATTTTGCTTATGATTTTCATGTCTAACATGATAATCACTGATATTTTTTTTCTTGTGTGAAACACAACAATTCTTTCTGCAAAACAGTGTGGGTCAAGCTGCACGGAATTCTAAATGGGCGAGGGACTGGAATTTAAGTTCTCTTTGATTTTTTTTTAAATGAAATTTAAGAGGAGGAAAAGAGGCGTCTGCTAAGTGGTATTGGCTTTTGGATGCTCTAGATCCTTTGCAGAGTCCTCGTGCCAATTTATTGTGGATTAAAACCACTATGGGTGACTTGATACTACTAGAAAAGACTTCCGTTAAGTCTTCCAGTTATGTGATTTAGTTCTGAAAAGAACACGTGTAGACATAGTATTTTCCTCAAGAGGAAGGGTGTTAGGTTTTCCTGAAATCTTTGAAATTCATTTCAGACCTCCCTTAATCTGAGGTGTAATTTTAATTAGTTTTCTATTTCTGACCTTCGTTTCAGTAACCAATGCCATTGTTTCTGAATGTTCATTTGTAGGCTTTTTTATTCCTGTTTTCTGACTGAATTAGCCCAGTTCCTTCCAATTGTTTCCTCCTGAACTTTCAGTGTATCCAACAGACTGGATATGTTACTCCTACTTTGTTGTCACTGAATTATGTGCTTCTTGTTTTGTACATTGCACCTCTTAAAACATCCCAGAATTACCTGCAAGAATGTTTTGGGTTCGGTTTTTTTTGGTTGTTTTTGTTTGTCGTTGTTCTTTTGCAGAAGCATTACATTTTTTATTACCAGTGTTCTGCTTTTTAGTTTTCTGTCAAATCCTTCTCTGTATTTCTGGAACCTACCTCATTATTTTCATTTTGTTAACGTTTTTTTTGGACTGTTGTTTGTAGTTGTTCACTGAATTTCATTTTTTACGTGTGTCTGGGAGGAGAGGTTGTATGCTTGCATATCAGTTTCCTTCCTAATTTGTTTGGCCATATTCTGACATCTTTTTGTGCCTCTTGTGTTTCCTTAATAAGTGGCAATTTTCTGTCACTATTTTATTCATACAGGTTGAGACCTTTCTGTTTGCACTTTGGTAGCTGTAGCAGTAGTTTGGTTGAAGATGTAATTCTTCAGTTTACTTTCTCACAGATCCTTATGAGAACAGTTCTTGAAATTTCCCCATCACGTTCTGTTTCCTGCCTTCCCCACCATTACCTTTTCTATATCTCACCTCTTTTATCAAGTTTCTCTTTATCATTTTCTGCCTATCTGAATGATGTTGTTTTTATAGATTTTTCTATGTCCTAGATTTTCATTGTCATGTTTCACCATGAAGCATTTGTACTTGGGCTAACTCCTACTGGTTTTTACTGTTTTGCTTCCTAAATGCTTTTGTTTCTTTGTCTCTGCTGTATATGGCTCCTCTTGTGTGCTTCTATGAATCAAATGGCTATAATATCAAAAATTGCTGTTTAATGGGGACACTGATATTGTAGGTATAGTTGGAAGTTGGGAACTGAATAACTTAGTTTTGTTATTTTATGTCTAAAACCCTTGTGAGCCTAAGCCAAGTTTGACTGACGTTTCTCAGGCAAGGTTCTTCTGCAAATGTTACCTTTACCTTGTCTTAGAAACTAGTTTATCCATTTCATGCTGTAGCCATTCCAGAAAGGTTTGAAACAGTTGAGAAATTTTGGGACTCCTCATGAACATTAAATAACTTTTCAGTAGTTGTCAAATGGAAAAAGTTATCTGACATGGCAGAATTGCTTTTTCCAGTGTAGCTGCTGAAGTACAGTGGGATGTCAGCTTAATTCACTTGTGTGAATTACTTTTATCAATCTTCATTTAAAATGCTGTATTCATTAGGCTTGTTTTTCTGGTTATGTATAGGACCAAGATTTCTTTCCTGTGCATGTAGAATGAGTGTGAGAGGATGCATGGTGGTCTTCATGAATAAACTGGCACTGACTTAGCTTGCGTTTTCATGAGTAATACAGCATGAATATTTTTATTTGCTTGTTTAACACTGGCTGAATAATTTCTTAACACTGTCTTTCTAAAGATGCAGTAATCATATCTGAACAGCAATGAATTTTTCTATATTTTGATATGTCATAAAAATATACTTACGAAACCTTGCTTTCTCCTTAGTAACAAATTAACATACAATTTTCAAATGTATAACTGATATTAAACAGTGTCTTGGAAAACTGTGCAACAAGATTTTTGTATTTTGTGAACTTTAAACTGAGACTGCACCTTTTAAAGATTTATTAAGAACTTGTATTGATGCTCTTATACAGCTATTATAGAAAATAGCCAACAGCTTGCATTGCCAATTGCTGATTTTTTTTCTTTTAATAATATGCTGCATGTAGACAAAGATGACCTGTCCCCAACTGCTGAGGTTTGGGATGTAGACCAGGGACTAATAAGTAAACTGAAGGAACAGTACAAGAAGGAACGAAAGGGGAAGAAAGGGGTAAAGAGTAAGTGCAGCTTCTGAATCTTGTAATACAACGCTTTTTTTGCCTATCGATTTAGAAGACTTTTTTTTTACTCATGAGTTCTTTGTTTTTGTTTTTCATTAAACATTTCTGTAATGGGGGCAACCAACTTTAACTTTCTCCCTGCTGAATGTGAACGTATTGAAGCCTTTATCTGCAACCTGTCTCGTCTTGGTGAGATGTGTTGAAAGCAAAAAGTTTAAAGTCACATAGGTGAAGAGAAGTAACTGCTTTTTCATGGGAGTACAAAAATAACAAACAATTGGCATTTTGGGGTTATTTTTACTTCAGAAGGTTTTCTGAAAGAAGATTTAAGCTTTCTCCACTTCTTAAATTAAAATACTACAGTACTGTTTAGACTGTTGGTTGATTTAGTGTTTGTTTTGTTGTTCAGGTGTTTCGGTGTTGGGGTTTTTTTTGTTCTTTTTGGGTGTTTGGTTTGTTCTTTTTTCCCCATCATGAGCTTGAATCAAACTCTAATTGCTATTTATGGGCTTGCAGTTTATTTGTTGTTGGGTTTTTTGGTTGTTTTTTTTTTTTCAATTTAAGGCGATGTGAGAATGGAAGAAAAGAATGCCTGTCTTGTGATTATGAGCTTTTTTTGTGGCTTTATTTATTTTATGGTGCCTTTCCCTTTTCTATGCAGTTCCTGCATTCTGGCTAATGCCTTACTCGTCTAGAGTTTTCAGACCTGTTGGCCTTTTTTGAACTATGCAAGTTAAACCAAATTTTCAACATCATGTACCTGTTAAAAATGCTTTTGTAATTTATATCATCAGCTACACCAGGTTTTGTAGTGGGCACAGTTATTAATTAGTCTCTAGAGAAGAAGCTCTTTTACAGGTGTTTATATAATTTTTTTTAGTAGTCTATTAAAGTTTCTAGCTATATTTAGTAAAAATATATAGGATTGTGTGAATGTTCACTACCTAAATCAAATGATAATTAAGGTAGAACACTTCATAAAGGATTTAATAATCATTATGAATTGAAATTATTTTGCAAATTCTAACAAACTAATAATATTCAGTTGATGCATGTTGTTTTTCAGCAGTTTTGCACGATTCTCATGCACATATGCATTCACCTGCATAGATATTTTCAGCCAGAGTACAAAGATTGTTGCCCCGATTTGGTACTGATTTTTAGAACATTTGGTAGTAATTTGGGTGATTATAAGCGTCATTTAATACATAAATAAGCATTTGGCACTTAACAAATTCACAGTTTCTACTTAAAAATTGACCTCTAAATTGCAGAGCTGATTGAATGGCTTATGTGTGCACAGTAAAAGTATGCACTTATGGTGGGACAGGTTTGTTTGAATTTATTTGCATTCTGTCTGTAGACTTCTTTTCTCAGCTTTATCAATACTAAGACTGAAAGTAGATGATTCTCTTTATTTCTTCTTCTAATGCCTGATCTTTCACTATCTTCACACTGCATATTCATCTTATTTTACTCTTCAGGATTTTTAAGCCCATTATCAGATTTGTGTCGGAATTCTCTGATGTCTGTGTGGCACTATATACATGATCACTATGATCAAAAAAATCTATTTTGCTTATCATCTCTTGCTGTGCTTTTGGGGACACAGTAATAGGGCTGACACTGTGATGGGTTGTTTTATTGGACGTGCATCCACTACCTGTACCGTAATCTGCAGTTTAACTCATGACAGGATCTTCATGGTCCTGACATAAATGTGAAACAGAAGTTCATTTTATTCATTTGGATACTTCTGTGGTTTGTTTGTTCATGTTATTTTTTGAATGGAACTAAGTTAATCTGCTCTTCACAGCTACGTCTTGATAAGGTTATTTTTTTGCCTTTATTGCTTTTTAATCTGTCAGGATAGTCAAAATACAATGCTGAAATGTTATGTTAAATTCTTTTTTTATTAAAGGAATTAAAAATGAAATATAACCAAACAAAAAATACCCAAAGCTTTAATTGCCTTTGTAGTATCAACAGTACAATAACCCAAAGTCTGGCTGTTGAGGTTGTGTGCAGTGGAGTTGGGTTTGCTTGTTTACTTTCCTTCTGTTTGTAACATTAAAAACTACCTTCATTATATTCTAGACTTAATTGTGGCAGATGAGGAGTAGTGTAATTTCCACAAAACTGTTTTCTTGAAAGCATACCTTTTTCACTGTCTTGTGTTTAAGACACGAAACTTCTTCCCCAAGTTTGATAAAATCAGTAAGCTTGAGCAAATCAGAGGCTGACTGTTTTTCAGATATAATTTGTTAAATTTTCACAGCATAATTGTGGAGATGCTGACTGTCTCATTTAATAGAATCCACTCAGACTAATCATTCTCAGCAATCAGAAATATAGTTTTCACATCTTAAGTTGTATATTTAAGTGATTTAAAATTGAGATGCTTTTACTGATTTTTTTTTTTTTCCCAGACACTTTTCTCAATTTTGCTTTTCCTTTTCTTGTGCCTCAAACTAATTGTTCTGTATTTATGGAATTATTTGGATTTTACTATCTTAATTGCATCGCGTGTTGATGCATAAGGTTCAGACTACAACTTCTCAGTGCTAGTAGAAATCTGTTTTACTTCTTAGGCTGCAGCTTCTTTGTGCTGAATATTTGTTGTCCTTTTTCACTTTTGACGTCTGGAGAGAAGGAAATAAGATTCTAGGTGTTCTGTTCTTCATAACAGATCCATGTTTACTGATTGTAGGCTTTCATTCTGAAGACTACAACACAGCCAGTTCATGCCTTGAAACGTAGCTGCTTCTGCAGAGTCAGCACATTCTAATACTTAAAACCTTTGTAATATTCAGAGTACTTCAGCAATGATATGAAGGCATAATAATGAGAAAACAGAAATCTGTACAGTGCTTATGACTAAGGAGAGCATCACAGAATATTGACGTTTTAGCACAAATTACAGGGAAGTTGTTCCAAATAGCAGCTGCTTCTTCATAAATGTCGGTGTTTCTCCCTCTTCTATGATGGATTGAGGGCTGTTCTGAGGTGATGCCTGAAGGACAAGTAAATAAACTTGCTGAAAAGCACTGCAAGACAGAACTGATAATCCTGTTATTAATGACATACTGAATGACTGGCTGGTTCAAAGTAGCAATGGGTAGCAGAGTGAGCTGGATTATTGTTAGTTCCCTTTGAGTATGCTCTGAGACAGACTTATTATTTTCATATGTTTGATGTGAAGACATTTACATAATGTGCTTTCAGTTCAGATGATAAATAAAATTTGTAACAGCGGCAAGAAGACAAATGAATCTTCAGAAGAATGAGGAATGTTTTCAAGTAGACATTTCAGGGTACCACTCATGACTTCTATCATGTAATCTAGTGATTGCTCCTTAGTATCTTCAAGAATATATCTTCTGCTTATCGCTTTAGATAGGTGGCTGGATGACAGCCAGCTGGAATAGAAAAGACACAAAAACAGGTTTGTGATCTGTTTGGTTGAGACCTGGCCATTTAACAACACTTTTTTGTTTGTTTATATAAATGAGATCTCACTAGCTGATTGCAATTAACTGTTGTACCTTTCGAGTGAGATCTTATTCGTGTTAGTCTAGTGGCTATCAGAAAAAAGCCTTGTTGGAAAGGAGACTTTCCTCATACTAGTGAGGAGCAACATCCTTCACCTCTTTGGAGTATCCTTTTAGACCTGTCCTTTTCAGGCCAAATGAAGTTCATTTCAGTCTGCAGATCTTTAAGGGAAGTGATTAGGAGACATGATGGCATAACTCATCCAATAGAAACACACAGTAATACAGTCAAAGCTGAAAATGCAGTATAACCATAGTTCGTAGTTAAGGCTGTAGTTGGAAGTTTGTTTTTGTTGCCCAATGAAGGACGTTATTTTCAGGACTTTAACATTTGTCTGTGATAAGTGTTTATAACACATTATTTCCCTCCAGTCTACTGATAGCTGCTTCCTGCATTTTCCTATCTAACTGGAACAAAGTCTTTTCTGTTTATGCGTTTAAAGGGATATTGTATGTTCCCATTAGTAATTCCGTTTGCAAGAAGTGTTTATCTGCTTTCACTGTCTCCTTCAAAACTAAAATAGGTCTCTGTATTAATCCTTGCTTTTTATCCATCTGTGTCTTAAAGTAATAATAATATTGCTTTACTTCTGGGTTTATTGGAAAATGGTTCTACGTGAAGTTTAGAAATGAAAGATTAGAAAGTTTTAAGTATTTCACCCTTCTTTATCTGAGATCTTAGGTTTCTAGACTCATCAGTACATGAGTGCAATGAAACCTAGTCATTTAAGAAACATGTTACATATGGGAAACTTTAGGAAGCCAGTTTTATTCTTAAACAACTTATAGGTAGAAGCTTTCATGTTTATGCTGGAAATGCTGTGGCTTCCACAAAATAAGTAAATATTGAAATGACAAAAAAGTATAGAGAGTTCTAGTTCCTTTTGAATATAAACATGTTTTGCAGTTATGGATGTGCTTAGTGATCCCTCTGCATTATATCGAGGTAATTTAATCGTTGATGGATACTTATTTTTGGTCACATTGATTTTAACTTTTTTTTTTTGTTAAAAATAGATGTTAAAATTGATAAACATGATTTCAAAGTGTGTTTTAGAGTTTATAAAGTTTAACTACTTAAACAAGCAATTCTGCTTTAGAGAAATGCTCTGTAAAATCTATTACTACTTTATAAATTGAAGGCTTTATTTTGGTTTTATCCTTTTTTTTAAAGTGACACATCAACTCAGAATGTAATAAAATGCTTCCTAATGGATACTTCACCAAAAATTGATATGTTTGATAATGGCTTATACATTACTATATCCATTTAAAAGTAGTAAGTACTTTGTAGTGGATTTTAAAGAAAATTATATAGTATAGAAGTGTCATATTTGTTTGTTTAAAGTATAATTGCCAACTCTACCTCTGACAACTTCCTTTTGATTAAAGCTGGTAATGCCTTGTGTCATTGTAGATAATTTTCTTTAACAGAAGTCTGTTGCTGAAATTTCACTTTATGGTTAAAGGTATTCTTTTTTTTAATGGAAGCTGGAATTGTAAGCAGAAGTGAATTTACTTAAAATATTTTTAATTAGAATCTACTACTGTTAGCTAGTATCCATATTACAAAATTAATGCATGTGATTTGGTATATTTTAGAGGCAGGTAAATGCTCATTGTATCTATTATATAAGCTATTTCATACAGTGGTGACCTTGTATTTAATAAATACCACTCAAATACCATTCAAAACCAGGGAAAGTTAATTGTTTGTTGCACCCCCCCCCCCCATTATGATTTATTTGTACTTTTTCCCCTCATTTGTAAGCTTATATTTTATTTGGTGTCTTTCTCAGTGTTTTATTGTCTAGTCTAGTTAGTTCTGTATTAGCAAGTGTTTAATTCATATGCATTTTTTTAATTGTGTTCTTTGGATGTTTGGCTTCTCTCAAGGGCAGTATGATGACTTTTTTTTCTCCTACAGGAAATTATAAAATAGATCAACAGAATACAAAACATTTATTCTCTGATCTGGTGAATTCAGATTGTTTGCATGTAGTTCTAGATTTAAAGCATTAACTCCTCTTGTTTTCCAAAAGATCAATTGTTTTTATGTACAAAGACAAAAGCAAAGCATTGTACTTATTTTAAGGAGGTCCCATCAGTAATTATTCTTGTTTACTTAGTATAATGGCTTTTTAGACTTCTGTCAGGTCAAGAGGTAGCAATCAAATGAATTTTTGGTGCTGACGTTAATTTACAGGAGTCAACAGGACAAAACTTCAAGACATGATAGCAGATCTGGGAGATGATGAGATACCCCACATCCCTTCAGGAATCATTAATCAATCTAGGTCACCCTCTTCTAGAATGACTGATCATGAAGGTGCAAGAGCAGAGGAAGGTACAAAAAATTCAGCTACTTATTGTATTTCAGGAGATTTCTTGTAGAAGGCACACACTGTCATTTACTGTCCCCTCTATAAAGCTTAATGCAGTTGCAGGTTGCCACATGGTTACTATTTGCAGGTCTTCTCAAATGGTTTTATGAGACTAACTGTGGCTTATTGTAATGGACCTTTATTTCCTGAGGTTTTTTTTAACAACTTCATATACAGCTGTGTGTCTGAAACTATCCAATATTAACTCACTGTTTGCAGACCCCACATAGCAAAATGTTGTATGAATAGGGTGTTACTGATTGAGGGTTAAAAGGTGAGTATTAATATTTGATAACACAGTGTGTGTTTTAAGTGAAATTTAAAAGTGACTGTTTAACTAAAGAGACTAACTTGTCTCTTTTTCCTGAAGCTTAATGTCGATGTACTACTTTTAAATTTTCTCGTCCTATTTTGTATATAATCTTAAGCATTTCTGTAGGTCCAGGTCAGGATTATCTTATGCAATGGAGGTTAGTGGCACTCTATTACCAACATAGCCCAAAGTCTAGTTATTCAGCTTGTTGCTATCTACAGTTTTAAGATTTGAGTTTTAAAGGAAAACTTTTCAAGATTACAATACTGTGATATAAATTGTCTACTTAAATTAAAAAAAAAAAAAAAAATCAGTGCTCAACCAAATTTGCATTTGGCTCTTCTAGAATGAACTTTGAACCATAAGCCCTGATGTGGCATTAGCTATCCCAGAAGTCAAAACAATTTGCATTATTACCGGTGCTGCTTGTTGGTTCTTCTGTTTTTCCTTAATCCTTGCTGTTGTCTGTCTTCCTTTACCCTCAAATTTCTGTCTTGTTCTGAGCAGGAAAGTGTATTATTTTGCTGGGAAGTGTTTTTGTTGCTATCCTGAACTATTACTTTACCTGTTTCCAGCTTTCTATTTTACTGCCTTCCTTTTCATCTTTATTTTTGTTTACAATTTAGAGATGCACAAGTGTCAGTTTAACCTGTAGAATGCGTTGGGAAGACTACTGGGTGAAGTTTCTGTTGCAGAAATCTGTGTGCATGTTCCTTGTGGTATCACTATAGATGTGGTGTGATGGTATAGAGACATCTGGCATCTCTCCAGTAACTATATGACTGCTGCAATGTTATGTGCTGGGTATTTTAAATGGCATGTTATCTGATGTCTGTTTTAAAGGCATTGTATCTCAAGTAATCGAGTGCAAAGCAATCCTTCTGAAGAAATAGTCTGTAGGTTTGAATTTAAGGGCTGACTTCTGTTGCCTGGTTCCTGTAGAGCAGATACTATGCTACACTTCAAATAAAGATTGCTCTTAACTATTTTCAAGTAAACTGCCTATGGAATTGTTTCTATCTATTTATGTACTTGTATGATTGTAGCTTATCAGTTCAGTTTGCTGGACTTCATTCATTAAGAGCAGTATTATGAGTATCTTCATTATTTTATCTGTTAATTGTGGTTTCTCTGCAATATTTAGCCTGAAATAGTAGTGTCAGTTTTTCTGTTTTGGTCAGACATTCTATCCCAAATAACATGTGGCTTTATAAGTCCTTTCGCAACCCACTATAAAATGACAAAGTTAGAAGCATACAAGCTTGCTTTGCATTCATTCTAGGTCTGTCCTTTGTTAATTTGAAATAATTATCATAATATGGCAATATTGCTCAGTTTTTTATTCAGCAGTGATTTCAAAGCAAAGGTTTTTGCAGGCAGCTTTTGGGAACAATTGTATGTCTTTCCTGCTAGGGCATGCTAGCCTGAGAAAATTGTTATGTTGTAATAACATTTTATAGTCTCAGCCATTAAAAAGTTTCCATTTTGCCATAGTGAATGATCTTCAGAAACGAAATGTACAACATAAGCTACAACTTGAGCTACAACTTGATTCTTCATCCAGTATGTTTTGTAAAGAGGTTTTCTTTTGAACACCCATTCCCACAGCTGTGGGAATTATCTCCTTTTTTCATTAAAAAAAACCCAAAACATTTGATAATTAATTTTTTTCCATATACCTATTGGTATATGCCCAGATTTGGAGCTTTATTTTTGGTAGCTGTAACTTTTTGTATTTCATTGAATTACTTCTCTGCCATATATCAAAAAAGCAACGAAAAGAACTGTTGAAAACCCACACAACTTACAGACATTCTTCAGTCTTAACAGTGAATGTCATATTTTTATAGATTTATTTTTAAAAATAATTAAAATATGTTTACACTACAACAAGGATGGAAAGTGTCCTCAGGTATAAAATGAGGGCGTAGTCTCCTTTCCCTTATGGTCTGGGATGCTTTACTTCTATTAGTATGACTTGGGAGATTTGGTCTGTGAGTGGGTAGTTGTATTTGTGAATCTGGACTTTGTCAGGACAGTGAAGGTGAGCCAGTTTTGGAAATTAATGAAGTATTAAATTTTTTTCCCTTTTTTTTTTGTCAGAGAACCAAGGAAATCTTGAATATCTAAAAAAAAAAATAAAAATGAAGAGCTAATTATTATTAGAGGATAATTACCAGAGGATTTCACTATCTTAAGTGAATCCAAAGATTGTTTGTGATGTTTTTTCTTGTTTCATGTAGAAATCTTGAATCTCCCTTTAATTCTAGTCAGACATTTAGACTGGGGAAAAAAAATGTTAAAGCTTTATTTCTGATAGGATTAGAAATAAGGGTCCCTCTTACAGTAATACTGTACTCAGAGTCAAGCAAATTTTAATTAATGTAATTTAATTAATTTCTGAAGATGTCAGATAAACTTTAATGTGCTTTGGAAATGCTTACACTTAGCTGAATTTCCCATTTTGCTAAAGTTGATCTAAAGTACTTTACCTATCAAGCTTCCCAGTTTTTTTCCACAAAATACTGCTAACTATAAGCAATTTCTAATAGCATGCTCAAGTATTAGTTTTTAATGCTTAAGTCATATTCCTCGCCACTAATTTGGTATGTGGGGATATTGTAGAAGGAGATACACAGTATTGTTGATGATAAAGAATGTGGGTGAATGTTTTAAACTTTATCATTCATGTGTTTGGTCAGAATGAATGTTTTATAGATAATTTCTATTTATTCATTGTAATTAACAAGAAAGTTAAACGTTAACTTGGAGAAGGCACAGCTAAGTGAGATAAATAGTAGTTGAATTTAAATTTAAATAAAATCATATAGAGAAAGAGAAGATTCATGAATAACGTGTATTTCTTTTCTTTAATAATTTGAGTAGAAGAGAATGAATTGGGCATTCACTGATATGTAAAAAGTAGAAGAGAAACTTTTCAAGTTACCTTGATCTGAGATAAAAGTACTTAAACATGCAGGTAGAGATACTTGACTAGCACCGAACATAGCAATGTATTTGCTAATGAAAGGAAGACAAGCAACATGGTGTAGTGAGTGAAGTGTTATTTGGAGATGTAGGATGTAGGTTTGATATTGCAAAATGATATCAGGCAAGTCACTTCATTCTTGTTACCTTCTCTCATATAATAATTTGTGAATTGTAAATTATGTGAATTTTTGTAGACTGTTGAAATGAAATTACTGAAGTAATTATGAGGAATTGTGTTTTTAATGTGTTTGCACATGTTCTTTTTTTTAAATTTGAAATGTAGTATGTGGTGTGTACTAGTTCAGTTTTAAACTGCTTTGCTTTTAAGTGATGAATAATGCAGTTTTTCATCAACGTTTAAATTATTATATTGAGACTTAAAGAAACTTTTATTCTTTGTAGCTGAGCCAATAACGTTTCCATCTGGAGGAGGCAAGTCATTTATTATGGGTTCTGATGATGTTTTGTTAAGTGTACTGGGCCTTGGAGACCTTGCAGACTTGACAGTAACAAATGATGCAGACTATAGTTATGATGTAAGTGCAATTTCATTTTTAAATTCTTTATACAGTTTAATTTAATCAATGATAGTTTCTCTCTACCTTCTCCCACCACACATAATGTTACAAATGCAGAGAGCAGAGCTTTTAGTAGCAAATACTGTTATTTGGGAGGAGGAGGGGGCACCTTCTGAATGTGCTAAGTATTTTGGATTATCAAAATTGACTTATTTTCTTCTTTCATAATTTCATTCGTATCTGGTAACTGGGGGTTGTGTAATGACACAGAATAGTTTGACAATTTAACATGAATTTCTTTAAATGAAAATGGCAATTATGCACTGAAATGAGTATTGAGAAGACATGGGATGAAACACAAATATTTATAGGAAGTTATTGATTTGCTCCACTCTTTCTGCTTATGTGGTGTTAATAGCATAAACTATATATTACTGTGTATTTCTGATGCCAACTTCTAGGGATTATTTTTAGTATTGTCTAGATGTTTGGGGCTGTCATTACCATGTTAATTAAACTACTGCCACTAGGGTGTTTTCTCAGTTTTTTAATTTGCTGGTAGTATTTGACTAGTTAAGGAAAAGTCCAGGTAAGTCTTGCATCATGTACTGTGTTTAAAGTATCTTGTTAATTTTTTTTGTTACTCGCCATATTTCGTATGCTTATATAATACATTGTCCTATTCATGGGGAAGATTAATGTTCAGATTGTCTGTTTATTTCAAATGACATAGCACTTCTGAGAAATCAGATAACTTGAAATCAGAGTTCAGTTTCAACTCTTAGCATCTTATCTGTCTCTGGATTTTACCTTCTGCTGAGCTAAATCTGCCATATAATTATATGTAAAAATATGGCACGCAGACTTGTGGATTGTGTGCAATGTGTACAATATAACACTTTTTTTCTCCTTTTAATTTTCACTTAAATCTATGAATAAGTAGATGTGGGAGAGAAGGTTTTCTTAATAACTTCACTGTTGTACATGCTTAAAGGCAACTTAAATTTGAAACATCCAGAACTGATAGTAAAACAACACCCCTAACCTGTAGTAAATTCCATTATGGATTATGAAATTGAGTAGCTTGGGGTGATTTCTTACATAGTCTTCTACTGACTTGGTTAACCTCTAAATGCTCTTGCTTGTATCTTCACTGAATGTTAATTTACACGAAGGAAAAAACAGAGCAGTTCAGAACCTCAGAATCAAGGTACTGAACTTCTCGGTTTTCTTGTTTGTGTTTGTATTGTTCGCATTTTACTGACAGGTGCTTCAGTGTTGTTGGATTTTCAAAAGTTTCTCAGCAAGAACCTTTGGCTAAAGGCCCTTTAATTTGGGTGATGTATGGGGTGGGGTTATCAACACCCAGATGTTTATGCATTAAAGGAGATAAGGTATATGAATGTTTGGGGTTTTTTTTCCTTCCAATTAGGTCATTTACCAAATGGAAATGAGAATTGATTGACTATAATTGTCATTTAGTTTCCCTTCTTCCTCTCTAGTCTTCCTTTCCCAGCCCTGTTAGGGACTTCTTTATTTTTGAGGTTGCTTCATGTAACTGTATGTGCAGTATGACAGGACTGTGTCTTAGCCTGTACTTGTAATATAGTGCTTGTAGGACAAGTTAACCTCTTGCCCCTGCAAGACTCCTGATTTTCCAGTAAGTCCCAAGATAAGCAGCTGATGTTAAGCTAACTGTAATATTTAAGTTAAAAACAAAACCCACAAAGCCACCATGCATTTGTTAGTCTACATTCTTGTGTTTTGCTTGCAATAGTTCCATGCTCTTCAAATCCTTTAGACACGAACCATTATAATGGAAAATACAAGCTAAATGCATGAAAGACTATTTCTTGTCCCTCCCCAGCAGGCTTCCATTAGCTTTTATGTGAAACTCCTTGATGAAAATCTCATTTTTGAGAAGGAGACAATATGTGCAGAGGATGAGGATTCAATTTTACATCTTTATAAATGTAGCTGAATATTTTTTCTGCATGATAAAAATTTAGTGCACAAGTTGTTTACAACAGCAGTCATATCAAGTAATGTATCTTTCAGGATCTAGTACTTCATATTTAGTGCATGTTTGTACCCTGAGAAAGTAATATTATACACTTGGGGTATTTTTGATAGTTACAGAGGATGCTGGTTTTTTTTGGCTGCAAATCCAAAAGTCCTGCTTTATCACAGCATCTGATGTGGAAATCACAACATTATCAGGAAAAAGTGAGGGGTTGAAATACTCTGACTGCGGTTATTAATTACTATTTTTTAAATTCTGGCTGCTGTAGGTATATAGTGAATTGGGATAGACAGAGAAGGATGCAGATTTCCTTAGTGTGGCATGAGGTTCTCTTGAGCGGGGCCAGGAGCTTTTATATGTGATGCTTGATTTTGTTTAGTTTTAGTGTGGGTTGATTTTTTTGCTTTTTTCTTTTTATCTTCCTCAGTTGTAGTTTCTTTTGGTCTGATCCTCATAAGGCAGAATGACTGAGTTGCTTGCCATGTGCCATGAAGTAGGCATTTCCAGTTCTAATTGTTTAATTGTTCCTCTGTTCTATTCAGTACTTCCTTCTCTCACTCCACCTTTCCCCCCCCACCATGGTAAGATTCTGTGGATTTTTGTTTCCTGTTTTAGGTTTAAAGAGATAGGAGATTATGGTAAAGGTTGTTGTTTTTTAATTTTTTTTTTTTAGTGATTGGCATTTCAGATAGCACATTTGTTTTCAGTAGGCCCTACTATTCTAAATATCTGCTCTGTGGCTTTTTACTGATCCAGGGACTGGGATCAAGAATTTAGCTGATCTTTTTAATTAATGTCCACTGAGGGGATAGGGAGAGAGCTGATGGGAGAGAGAGATAAAGCTACTGAAGATAGATGGTACTGTAGTCTGTCTTCCTTTCTTTGTCTTCTAGCTTTTGCCAGTAGAACATTTTAAGTCTTAATGGAGCTGTGTGCCTGTGCTTTTGTTTGGATGGGTTTCTGACATGTACACTTTAATGCCATGTATCAGTATTTTACAATTTATTTTTACTTTTCCCATGTTCCTTGACAATGTTTTGTGATGTGTGCTTTTTTGAAAATACTGGGTTTTTTTCTTCAGTGTTGCAAGGATCTTTTAAAAGATAGACAGTTGTTCTCTTGGTAAGGTTCATTAGAAAGATGAATAGAGGGAAATAAAAGAAAAAATCTTTTTATATTTAACTATATTTCAAGAAGATATATGTGGTGTTTTCTTAGAAAAATAAGATGTTGTTATCTGTTTTTGACAAATATGAGGTCTTGAAAGCCTTACTTAGTGTTGGAAATGCAGCTTGTTTTTCCAAAGTTCTGCCAGTTTGGTATCTTACGTTTTAGTGAGTGTCTATGAAGTTACTCTTAGAACAGCCATTTTAACAGCAGTAACAATAACCTTTTGGTTGTTTTTAAGTAAGGATGAGTGCTCTCTGTTCTATTTTCTTGGAAACACTTCAAGTGAAGAAAAAGATGTAACAAAAATCATTGCGGTATGGATGGTATACCACATTGAAGGTCTTTTCTCTCATCTGGAGTGTGAAGTGCTGAAGTTAAGCACAGCTATTTCAGATGCTGGGCTTTGATCTCTGTAAGCCCCAGATTGCCACGAGTGCATGAGGCAACAGGAGTTAGCCAGGTAGATTATGATTATTTGTATGATGATTAGATGTATTAAGGAACTCTGTTAGCTACAAAAGTAATTTCTTAATAATTAAACAGAGCTCCAGAATTCCATTCTGCTCCCTCATACATAATGTTCTTTTTATAAAGGTTGTATAGTGTAGTATAGGTCTAAATAACATATCTCTTTTATTTATATAGGTTATTACTGATTATCTCTTTCTTTTATATATATATTTTCTTTTTTTTATATATATATATATATATATATATATATATATATATATATATATATAAAGAAAGAGATAATCAGTAATAACCTATATAAATAAAAGGAGGAGGAAGTTTGAAAGTAAAATATTTTGTAATGAAATTTATTTGTTACATGGTATATTTAAAAAAAGTTCACATTGCACATCTGGTAAAACAGATTTAAGTTGCTTGATTTGATAATGGCATAGTTGGCATTTAGGTAAAAACAAAACAAAAAAAACCCACCAAACACCATAATATACAGGGAAAGTAAATGTCTGCACATCTCTAACTTAGAACAGTAAATTGTGTTGTCTGAGTGTTCTATTTATTTTGGTTGGATATAATCAAATCTAGTTTAAATGACTGCTGATAATTCAGTCCAGGATAGAGACATTGCAGTGTACTGTTACATTATTATTTTTTGTTTTCAGTCCTGGCAGATGCAGAGATTTTCATTACATCTGAGAGTGTTTAATCTCTCCATAGTGTTTCTGAAAGTATCTTTGGAGTACTGAAAGATTCTGGCCTATAGTTGAGAACTGCTTTCACAAATACATGGATAGATATAGTAAAAGGCAGAGTATAGAATGAGTGTCCGTTGGTTCTTCATTTGCTAATTTGGGTTTTCTAACTAAAGACAGTTTTCTGAAGTCTCTTTACAATTACTTGAGAGTAGGAGGAAATAGTATACATGTCTGCTTCTTCTTGGGTGGATATTATAGGATAAGTGTGATGTAGTCTTTTATAGGTCTTATCTGCTCTCTGATTAATATAAATTATATTTGGAGCTTTAAATTAGTCTCTGTTACATTCACTAGAATTAGTTTTATGGTAGCTTTTCTGAGATAATTAGGAATAATATTAAGCATATATAATTTTGTGGGTTGTAATTTTTCTTTTTGTGAAGAGAATGAATTGGGTGTTCACTGATATGTAAGGATAGCTTTTGTGTCCTGCTTCACACAGTAAATAAATTGCCTCACAAATGTATTTAAAATTCAGTAAAGCCTTTCTCGTAACACTTCTGTATGACATTGTTTGGTATGTTTGTTTTTAAGTACATAAATCATTCAAAAGTAATGCCACGCATATACTTCCATGAAAAGTACACAGTACAAAAAGCACAGTAACACTGACAGAGTGAGTTCTCAGCTGCAAAACACTGCTTTTCAACATAACACGCAGCTAGTGGTGGTGACTTTCGCCAATGATGAACAGTGAGTGCATTTTTTTTCTGTGTGGAGGAATTCAGTGACTTACCTTTGCTTCATACACACTTGTGTGTCAGATGTCATTTTGTCAGGGTGCTCCTCTGCTGCAGTCTGTTGCGTGGCAACAAAATGTAATGGAATACTGGCAGGAAGTTTCAATCTTTGTTGTCATGCTACCAGCAGCCACTTCAGAAGTAGTGGACCAATACGATAAAACAGGAGACAACAAAGCATGACTCTCAGAGAAGCCCTCAATACTTTCTACCTGATAGGGCATGTACAGAGAAACAGTTAATTATTCAAGACTTGCATTTAGTTCCTGTCATTCTTAGTCAAGTTGCTAATCTCAGGAAGAGATCTGGGGACCCAAGTATATTTTAATTGTCTTTAAGTGATTAATGGGCTTTTGAAAGTTGTAATCTCTTCCTTGGGTACAGAGAATATGTTAAGCAATGAAAGTGGTATCTTGTATCAGGGAAGAAGAATTAAGGTATCTTTGCACAAAAGACTTAAAGTCAAAGCTTCTTGTTTGCATGTTCAGTATTCATGTTCTTTTCCACACTGGAACAAAAGAAGCTTATACAGTAGGAAAAAAATATATCGCCTACTTCCTTGCATGCCAGAGTAGGACTTATAGTTGCATATAGATCAATAGGGAAATGCATATTTTATGTTGAATGTGTATTAACTGAATTAAAAGCAGGTCTTTTCTAAAGTACAAATACTCATTACGCATATTTTTAAACTCAGTATAAAATTACTCCTTTTCTTTTTTAAGCTGCCAGCCAATAAAGATGCCTTCCGAAAGACATGGAACCCGAAGTACACGCTACGCAGTCATTTTGATGGAGTGCGGGCATTAGCTTTTCATCCTGTAGAGCCTGTGCTGGTTACAGCCTCTGAGGACCATACTTTAAAACTTTGGAATTTGCAGAAAACGGTTCCTGCCAAAAAGTAAGTTATATGTATTTTTATAAAGCATCAGTTGTGTTTTAAAAGTCTTTGAAGTTGATTCTCTTAAAACTCTTAAATGTTTTTGGAGTTTTTCAGCAGAGACTTTGTTTTGTGTAATAATTTTTTCCCCTTTATCTTTCAGGAGTGCCTCTTTAGATGTAGAACCCATCTACACATTTAGGGCCCACATGTAAGTGTTGGACAGAATTGCTAGATAAATGTATCTCCTGGAATCATAAAACATTAAATAGACACAATTATACTCTTTAAAACCAGGTGAACAATGAATCCCTGTTATCAGTTGCAGCGTCCATGATAATAGAAAAAGAGGAAGGATATGTTGTAGATGATGACACTGAAATTGCCTGTCTATGTCTTGGGCTGTGGCTTTTAATGTGTAAGATGGAATTCTAGTAGTCTAACATAGTAGTCCTCGGATAATTTTGAGAGATGAAAAATACAGTTGAAATCATCAAGGCAAAAAAATAGTAGGCTTAATGCACACTGAAGGTTCATTCCTCCCTCTGTCCAAGTACATAGGTGGATTCAACTAGTAGTATCCATTTTCATCAGCATTAAATGTATAATTCTAGTTTGCTCATCTGCACTTAAGACCAGTGAACTTTATATCTTGAGCACGACCTGTTGTGAACCAACCATCTAATTTTGGAATGCTGTTTTACAAGACATTTAAACCTGACCTAGTGATATGTCCAGTGTGCTACTTCCTTTGGAATACAGCTTATTTGGTGTAACTGCAAACAAGTTCAAGTTAAACCAGCAGTAGTCTAACTTTAGCCAAGAAGTACTCATTTTTCTGAACCAGTTTACTGTAGCCTAGGTCCATCTGAGGAAGTTCATAGTGTTAGTGGCGCACATCCAGAACAGCCTCTTTCAGCACAACTCGTTTTTAGATTGGCATAGATTGTCTGTTTGAAAAATAAAAATCCTTAATGCTTTGCAGGTTTAGATTATATTCAAGTAAGGTTGAGTTCCTGAGTTGCTTAAATTTTGATATTTCTTGTAAATATTTAATAAAAGTTTATATAACATACTGAGACTTAAGATTTTAACAGAATTGTTTATTTAATCCAGGCAATTTCTTTTGCCTTTTTTTAAAATAGATTGCAAAATCTTAACTGTTGTCAGTATCAGTAAACTGCTTCTTCTCTGTCTCCCAATAGTGGACCTGTATTGTCATTGGCAATTAGTTCTAATGGAGAACAATGTTTCAGTGGTGGTATTGATGCGACCATCCAGTGGTGGAACATGCCTAGCCCTAACGTGGACCCATATGACACCTATGGTAAATACCTTTTTAAAAGAAAAACATCTAATAGCTGTTGTCTTGTACATAAATTTTCTGCTTAGTGCCATGTTTTCCAAGACATTTGTGAAATGTGAATGCTTTTTATCAATTGAGTTATGTTTTTCAACTCTTTTGTGTGTAATTAACGTTCGTTGCTTGTCTTCATTTGCATTTGTGATATGCTATGGAAGTTCAAATAGTAAAGAAATCAGGCATATCCCTTATTTTCTAGGAGATGTACTTCCTTCTTTGGTTTTCCAAAATTTGGAGTTTTAATGCCACACAGGCAAATTATATTTGCATTTTCTTTCTCATAACTAGTGACTTCAAATTGCTGTTAACCGTATGGAAAATGAATTTTGTCTCCCTGATGCAGATGTGGATCAGTGTTTTGTCTTTATGGTACACAGTATCGTGTGTTATCAAAGTTTGAATTGGTATGAAGGGAAGACTGTTCTGTATTCTTGCTCTTTTCCTTGTGTCACTGTAGTAAGTCATCTGGTACGCCACTCAGTAATCTCTAGCAGTGAGATGGAGAGGGGTAGGAAGCAATTCTCTCTTGCATCAGTTTAAAAGGACCAGTAAAGTGCTCTTGTAATTTATGTGGGCCTCAGATTGTTACTTCAGTAGAGACAAAAAAGTTATTTTTAAAAGTCAGAGCTCGTTCAAGTTGTTTTTCTTCCCTAAAGCTTGTTACTAGGACTTTCGTTTGCAAGACCAGCTTGTTTTAAACTTCATGCAAAATTAAGTTTTAGAGGTTTTTTTGACTTACTCCTTTCCATATACCTTTGTATCACTATTCTACACAAAACCTGGTTTATTGAAAAACCACCTATGAAAAGCAGATTTAAATATGGATACGTTTCTTCTGCAACAAAAGTAATCTTGTTTTGGTGTTAGGGTACTGAGATTTTTAGAGCATGTGCGAGTCAGCAGAGTTGGAAACAAAGTAAAACACTTACATTGGAAACAAAATAAAGCAGTATTACAGTGAAGGCTTCAGGTGTTGTTTACATCTTGCACAAAGAGAAGGCTGCAATAAAACATCTTTAAGATGGTAAATTTAGATGAAAGAAGCAAACCTCTCAGAAAGGAGGTTATAACAAGTGTGTTTCATTCTGGAAAAAAGGGACAATTTTTTTTTGGAAAAGCTACCAGAGGTTGTGTAGCATGATCTACTGTGTAATCTACCTGCAGCTTAAACAGTAAAATAAAATCAAAATAAAATAATAGTTTTAGTTCTGATTTTTCCCTCTTCCTTGATAGTTAATAATTCTAACTTTTTTAAAATAAAAGTGCTCTAACTTAAAGAACAACCTGTAACTGACCTTAATGTGATTTCAGTAAATGTCTGAAGGAGTTAATAGCCAGGATTTGCCAGGAAGCTACTTAAATATGAAAGTCTTAGTTTCTCCTTTTAGCTAGCTGCACGGGTATCAAGTTGTTCAAAATTTCTGTGAAATGATTCTGTTGAAGAGCAGGCAGTGTTCTGTTGTGTTGATGATTCATATGCAGCGTAGTGGATTGTTTTGTGTGTGAATCTCACATAAATAATCTATAGTCTAGAAAACTACTTTAAAAAGGGCAGAAGCACACGTCTTGAGTTTAGTTTTCTATTTGCAGTCAGTTTAGCTCAGAATTTGCACTAGTACTGAATATTTTGACACTTTTTTAGATTTTCCTGCTACTGATACTCACAGAATAGATGAGTACAACTAACTGATCTGTTAGATCACAAACGTGATAAATTAATTATTGATATTTTAGTAAAGGTGATGTACAGCTGTTTTATTTGAAATTTCATTTATATTGAAGTGCAATAAATACTTACTCAGTTCTTAAACCTTTTGTCTTTCCAGAGCCAAACGTTCTAGCTGGCACACTAATTGCTCACGCAGATGCAGTCTGGGGTCTTGCTTACAGTGGTGTGAAGAATCACTTACTGTCTTGTTCAGCAGATGGCACTATTAGATTGTGGAACCCACCAGAAAAAATGCCCTGTATTTGCACTTACAATGGAGAGAAAGGCAAGCTTTTTTCTGTGAAATTTTGGTTTTGAAAATTTGTTATGAGACATCTGATTTGGTTTTTGGCTTATCTCTCCATTTTTCTAAACTAGTTAACAGAACTAAAGAGAAATTATCTCTTAATAAGGTAATCCTGATGCTGTGGTGTTATACTTTATTTGCTCTCTTTAGAATGAGCATAAAACAAGCTTTAAACTTAAATTGTTCAGAATTTTAAGATGTTTCTAAAGATGTTCTTTTTCTCACTTTTTAGAGCATGGAATACCTACATCAGTTGACTTCATAGGTTGTGATCCTGCTCATATGGTGGCATCTTTTAACACTGGCAGCACAGTCATCTATGATTTAGAAACATCTCAGTCAGTGGTAATGCTTTCATCCCAAGTAGAATCTGGTAAATAAAGCTTGTTTTTAATAAGTATCTAACTTGACTGAGGTACCTTTATGAAAATGTTATCGTGTGGGAAGTAAAAAGGCCAGCTTACAGTAAGAAAGAAGGGATTTAAGCAGAAGATCAGTGTAGAAATTGTCCAGATTGTGCTTAAATCCTCTCTCCTATGGAACACGTAATATTAGAAATTCTGTTCTTACAAATACGATGTTAGAAAGACATAGCTCACTGTTGGAAAACTGTATGTAGCTGATGAGACACTGAAGAGAAGAGCTTTCTTCAATGCTTCATTTTCTTGAACCTATGGAAGTGTTTCATAAAGAAAGCATTGTTTCTGATTATTCTCATCTTTGCAAAAAGATGGAAAAGTGTATTGCATGGGAGGAATTTACTTCTCTTATCCAATTAGTCTGATTTGTGAAGTGTTTGTACTTGATCAGGTAGCTTATAGAAAGGCTTCAACACAGCTTTTGCAGAGCTTTTAATCTGTACTCTAGGTAACTTGTGCAAAACTGACAGTGACAGTGAGAAGCATCATTACAAGTTTGGAGATACTTCTTTTCCTAGTTTGAAGAGAATCTCAAATGAGTCAGTGAAACAGGAACGAAGGAAACAGTCCATAAGGCAGGAAGTGCTTTGTGAGGAGTGTTCTAAGAACTTCTAAGGAGATTCTAAACTGTTCAGTGTTTCTTTAAGCTGAAATACATAAAAATGTATCTGACAGAATCTTGTAGGTTAGGTTGGCTTCAGCTGTTTGTATTCTTTTTGTTTCCAAGATCTGTCTTTTTTGATAGGGAGGTCTAAGAGGTGTGTTCTGAATAGATAGGTAACGTTTTTCTACTTGGTTAACACTGCCTCAGAGTAGTTTTCCTGCTTTGCCATCCCTTTCAAGGATCTTTCCTATGTACAGCTTTAATCTTAATGTACATCAGTTGGAATATACTTGGCTTCATCCATCTCCTGTAAAGCAAGATGCTGGTTATTATTAGATGTATTGATATTGTTCTGAAGGTGTTCTTAATAGAATATTAATACAGTAGGCTAAAGAGGAATGCTAGAATATTCTCAGCTTTAGCCATTTCTTTAAGGCAAGTGAGTATATATTTGTGTTTTTTCTGTTTTCAGGTGTACAATCAAATAATCACATTAACAAGGTAGTAAGTCATCCCACACTTCCTGTAACTATAACAGCTCATGAAGATAGACACATCAAATTTTTTGACAACAAAACGGGTAAGGGTAAAGAAACACTCATCTGTATGCATGAATATGTTCCAAGTAGATCTGGATGGATATGGAGAGAATCCATTTATAGAGAATGTACTACTGACCAAGACTTGTAGTTCTGAGATAAACTTCAGCTTTTTTTTTTTGAGGTTTTGCTATCCCTTGCAGTTGTGACTTTAGCAGTCAGAAAACACCTGTTAAAGTGTGTCTGCTTGGGGGATGGAGAGTGGGTGTTGTTCTGGTATTTTTGTTTTGGTTTTGTTTTTCTTTTCTTTGTAAAGGCAGAAAGCTAAGACTTCCCCCCCCCCCCCCCCGTGCTTCTCACCTGTAGTCATTAAATATGTTGAAATGATTGTTCTGAAATTCAAGTGTATTAACAAAGTCTTTTAAAGAAACAAAGGTGTAGAAGAAGGAGGAATATCTGGCATGAACAAATAATTGATTAAAGACAGGAAATGGAAGGTGACGAGGAAGAAATGTAGATCTTTGTAAGCTTGAGAGCAGTCACGTTAAATTCCATGTGGATAAATGTGAGGGAGAGGAATAACCAACAAAATCACTGTTAATACCTTTATATGAATTTCTGATACATACATGTTTGTACTTTGTGTTGATCTCCTATTGCTCAAAGAGGGTATAGCAAAAAAAGTGTTTCAGAGAATGGTTGAACATATGGTTAGAGATCTTCAGTGGCTTTTAGAGAAGAAATGACAAACTGAGCTAAGATTCTTCAGGAAAGGAGAGCTGGACAAAGATGAAACAACTTTTTCATGTTGGTTATGGTCTTACTATGGACTTGTTTTGGAAAAGAGTAAACTAACAAGAACTGAGATTCAGCTGACAACCCCAAGAGGTGATGTTCAGAATACAAAGAGGTGACTTTTCATTTTGTTTGAAGTTAAAATTTTTGCAACTCCTTGTCATGAAATGGTACAGATGGTGTTAGAGTTCAGGAGAAATGGCACAAAACGTAGTTGGATGTACAGGTAACCACTTTGATTTGTGATGTAACTCAACAGTTAACTTTAGAAGTCGGAGAGTATCCTGCATCTAAACCATTGCTTAGTTAGAAAGTTGTTAGAAGGACGTTTGGTGTGACCGAGTAAGTTTCTTTTCAAAGCTTTGCCAATACTGTTGAAGTGAGCAGATACAGGGATATTTGCTGGACTAAAACTATTGTTACTGTTCTTAGAGAAGATGCCAGATATATCAGTATTTATGATATGAATGCCTTTGAGAATTACTGCTTAACCATGTGCTTGCACAAGTCTGTGGTTGGAACAATTCCTAATGGAACTGCAGTGCTCAGATATTCAAATTTGTGTTATTCTGTATTTCATTTAATGGGGATATTATTTTTAAAAGAAATAATACTTCCCAGGAAATTGACTGTTTATTTTGCTTTTAGGTAAAATGATCCATTCTATGGTTGCTCACTTGGATGCTGTCACGAGTCTAGCTGTAGATCCTAATGGAATCTATTTAATGTCTGGAAGTAAGGGCTTTTTAATGTTCTTACATTTTTATGGACTTTATTTCTGTTGCTTTTAAGTGTTTGACAAAAATCTAACTTCGTCTTTTTTCATTTTTTCTTCTGTTTTTTTCCTCCAAATAGGCCATGATTGTTCCATTAGATTATGGAATTTGGACAGCAAGACATGTGTGCAAGAAATAACAGCTCATAGGAAAAAGCTGGATGAATCAATTTATGATGTAGCATTTCATCCATCAAAAGCATATATTGCCAGTGCAGGAGCTGATGCCCTTGCCAAAGTATTTGTGTGACACAGCAGAACAAACCTGCATCATAACAGCAGGTCTGTTTGGACAAAAAAGAGGGAACGCGTCACTGCCATCAATACGGTTACCAATAAGACACTACATCTGATCTGCCTGAGTGAAAGCTCTTAAGTGGGGCAGGTTTCAGTTGGTGAAAAGTCACCATATCTTGAACAACGTCAGGCTCATTCATTTAACTGTAATTACTGTATCTGGGGGGGGGGTGGGGAGAAGTAAAAAAGGAAAACCAGTATTTGTAGCCTTGACTGGATATGAACTGAGCGTATGTCTGTTCTTTAGGTGTCTTTAAGCAAACGTGGAGTCTGATCTTACAAAAGACTTTTATTTTGGACTCTGTGTGCTGCCTTAGGGTTAGGAATGTGGTGCTCTTGTGGGGGGAAGTGAGCTCCAAGAGTAGCTTTCTTTTCATCTCTTAGTAATCTTCTGTTTATCAGTTGAATGCCACAGATTCCCCTTTTAAACTTTTATTTTGCTTTAAATAAAAGGAAATTTAACTTAAAATATTTTAGCATTAGTTGCACAAAATGTTTGGATAAAATTCTAGTTTTTATAAGTCTTTTTATATATTTAGCCTGTCACAACAGTGCTCAAGATTGTATTGATAATGTTTTTCTGCATTATAGAACCCTAAAACACAGAGAACTCACTGACCCGCTGCCGTGTAACCACACTCTTCCCTTCTTTTGCCTAATACAGCTCAGCTAAGTCCTTGCATAAGGATGCTAATTCTTCATCATCGCATAACTGTCTTCATAAATAAAGGACTGTAAAATGTGTTTAAATGAAACACAGAGGGGTTAACACCCCCCAATGAACTCTTTAAAAAAAAATATTAATCTTGGCATCCTATCACTATGTGATATTTTGTACATCTTACTGTATTTACGAGTTTATTTATCAAGGATTACCCATCTTGCTAATGGCCTATTGTTATTTATTTCACTTTTTGTTGGTCTTTATATCCTTTTATGTAGTGTGTTAAAGGGCCCTGTATATCTATTATGGCACTCTTTGAACAGTCTAAAATAGATAAGAAAATGGGACATTTCATGATTCTAAAGTTGCAAACCAAGATTTTTTTTTTTCCTTTGGTTAAGTATTTGGAGTGGAGTTGATTCCAAAAACCAATCTTGTTTCAGAATTTTTGGAGTGAATTTTTTTTTTTGCGTTTCAAATAGAATACAAAAGTAGTTGATTCAAGATTCATAAATCTGCTGTGTTTTGGCTAGTTATTCCCTGCTTTTATTTTATTTTTGGATGTGCTTCAGTTTATGGTGTAACTAAACATTTTGTTTGTGTAATGCATGATTAATACAATAAAGTATTTTTTCTAGTCTTCCACAAAACTTTTCTGATCAGTTTGCGAGTTTTGATGAGTTTTGTAAGGTTTCTGTTTTACAAACTATGAATCAGCAAATTTTTAAGATTGTACCACATAGCAGAAGTACAGCTGTTGAAAAATAATGTATATAAAATGCATATAATAAATATTAAATGGTGTACCTGTATGTTACTGTTGGCTGGCTACATTATTTTGTGTTGCACAGTTTCAAGGTGTCATTCTACAAGTTGCTAAATTAGGTCTAAATTTTAGCAAAATGACCATTTGTTATGCTTATAATCTCTTTTGCTTTTCAAAAACTGTAATAGCTGTCTGGATGTCAACACTGTTTCAAGCAGCACCATCCGCCTATAAGAACATGTTTCCACAGCACTCTTAAAGCTTTTTACAAGAACAAACTGAAAACTGTCAATGTATTTTTAGAGCCCTTAAAAGATGATCACACTGCTTTTGCCTATCTTAGTACATGAAATGATTCTCAATGATGTAGGAACCAAGGAGGTACTGTTTTTACTTCCAACTGCCGTGGAATCACCATGTTGAATTTAAAAGAAATAAAATGCTCATTCATTTCTAAATGCTCACAGTTTGTTCATATGTCAAATGTTACCCATTAACCTTTGCTATTTCTTTACAAGTCCTCCAGTAAAGATTATGTACAAAAGGGCAGTTGTCTTTGTAAAAGGCTGATCCAACAGTTCAACAGTTAGCAGCTCTGTGATGATGAGTTGCTTTCCTGATAGTGTATGAGTAGAAAAAAAAAAACGGCAATATGAAATTTTCATGCAAAAGTATTATGTTTAGGAATAAAATACCTTTTGCTGGAACATGTTCCTATAAGTGGTTCTAACTGTATTGTTCCATGTGAGTTTCTAGTTCAGCAGTAAGAATGTATCTCATGCCATCTCATGTCGAGCAAATTAGTTTCTTAACAAGGGAGACAGGTGCCCATGGTAGACACAATAGTGCAGTAATATTCTGAAATTAATTAATTTTGTTTTAGTAATAATGTTATGTTGTTTAAAATGTGTTACAGTCGATAATAATTGTATAGGAATTGGATAATTTTGTCCATTATCATGAAGATTGAGGTGAGGCCTTTCAGTAACTGCTTGTAGGACACTAAGACTTTACTTTTGAAAGTAACATTCAGCTGATTTGCACTTTTTTTCCTTTCAGTCTAAAGCATTCAACTAATCAACAGACAAGAGAATATTTGAATTTTATTGGAATTTCATAATTGCCTTTTCTGAAGCCAAACATTGTTTCTGGCAGCTTTTCCAGACCGCTGCATTTTAATGCTTAAATGAAATGTGATTGTTTAATAAACATTGCCATGCATAACAATTACTTTTTTTTTGAGTTGTATTAAAATTGAAATGGTAAAAACAATGATTTGCTTATTTTCTTTAATTGAAATCTCAATCATCTTAGTTCACTAATGTGTAGTGGATCAACTGCTGGTAGTGAAGCTTCCTTTATCGAATATTGATAATAATCTCTAATACAGTCTTAGTTTATTTACTGCAGGGTATAACATTTTAAAACCTTTACTTTTAGAATAGGAGAGCTTTTGTATTGGTGGTAAAAGAACTGATAGTGCTGAAATAAGTGTTTCCATTCAGGAAAAATACCTCAGCTTCTCTGCAAGGACTGATTTCCTTCTGCTTTGTAAATGAGACCCAAGGGGTGTGCACTCAAAAACCTGATGGAAAAATATCAAAATGTTTTAATATTTAAGGTTGGGTATCTGGGGCAGAGTTGTTAGGAGAGTCCTACTCCTCATCTTGCTTTGTATTTTAGGAAGCCTTTTAAGTACTGAACTTTCTGCAGCTTATGTAAAGTAAGCATGAAATGTATCTGAAAAAGGTTATAACAATCCCTGATTAAAAACCTTCTGTAATTCATAAATAATGACTTTTTAAATCAACTACTGCTCAGTTAATTTTTTTTGTGGAACTCTGGGCTTGGGGACACATTGTCAGGCTGTATGTCCCTTTCACTGTGTGCTAATTGATTGATTTTAAAACTGACTGTGAAAACTGACTGTGCTGTCCTGGCATGAGATTTCTAAACAAGACAAAGAAGGTCCTGGGATTGTTTTTAAATCAGGTGAGCATGATTGAGTTCCATATTTAATACATTCTCAGTTAATTTTTGGAGAATATGCACCTGTGAGTTCTGTTGAAACTAAATGAGAGACAAATGAGAGATCATACATTTAATTTAAATAAGTTCAAGTTAAAAAGAACTTTTAAAGTAAAAAAAAAAAAAAAAGCATTGCTTTGTTTTCTACTTTTAACATAGATCCAAAACCTGACTGTCTTAATGGGAAATAACATGCCTTTCTTTTTAGTCCACTTAGCTGGATGTTTTAATGCCTTCCACCCACCACAGAAGGCATCCCGTGTGCATGCATAAGTGACAAAGTATTTGTTTTTAAATATTGATGGTATTTATGGGAATTGATATATCTAGTGTCACACAAAAAAAGCAGTGTGGGGAAGCCTAAATCATAGGACTTTTGTTTCCAGGAATTGCTGAACCTCAGTGCTGTGGGAGTCTCTGCTGCGGTCAGTATGTTTGAAGTTGTGGTGTACTTCAGTGGTACTTTTGGTTTCCGTGCTTTACATGCACATCAAACTAAATAATCATCACAGTGAGGTGTGTTTTCTGTGAGATCTGGAACCTTCTTAGCGAACTTGTAACTTTCTTGTTACAAATTACCGTTCCTCTTAATGTTGGTGTTGATAACAGCTGGGAGGTAACTGATAGCGTCCAGCTGCCTTGCTTTGGCGGTGCTGTGCCGTGCCGTGCCATGCCACTCAGCGTGCTTACACTGCTCTGCCCGGGGGTAGCGCTGAAACGCAAGAGAGGTCGGTGGGAGCGTACAGTCTGCGACCCGCGCTTCTGCCCTGCAGGTGCTGGAGGAGCTTGGGATGGAGTTTAGAGTGTTGTACAAATGGATCGTGAAGAAACGAGACGGGGCCCGTGCCCGCGTGGAGCGGTGCTCGAGGGCTTTGGCGGGAAGCGCTGCTCCCCGTCACGCGCGGGCCGGGCTGCGTTCAGCTGCTCCTCATCAGAGTAGGGCAGCGCCTCAGGGCCGGGGGAGACCCGGGGCCGACCCGGGGCCGACCCGGGGCCGGCGGTGACGACCTTCGAGCGGGGCCCGGGATGCCGGGAGCCGGCAGCGAGCTGTGAGTAGGCCCGGCGCGGGGTGGGAGGCCTGGGCGGAAGGTTTTGCGTCAGGAACGCGGCGTGCGTACCTCGTGTTATTGCAGGGAGAGTGGCACCGCGAGATAGGGCAGCCCCCCTCTGCTTTGTTGCTGGGTTACAGGTCTTTTCCTGTGCTTTCAGGTGTCTTTATCGCTGTTACTTTGTACCCTGGAGTGGGTGCTTTTCTTATTGGTGTTGTTTTTTCTTTCCAAAGGGAAAGCTTTTCCAAGGAAAGAAGTTTGTTCTTAAATATGGGAATTCTGCGTCTAAATTGAGTGAGACTAAAGAGCTCCTGCTCAATGGGGAAGGGCTCTTGTGAGGGCCCTGGGGCAAGCAGTGTGCACTGCGGCTGTTGAGGTCACAGCTGTGTGCATTCAGAATTAGCAGTGTGCGGGCACAGCTGTCTCTGCACACCTGGTACATAGCAGTGCAGTGCTCTGAAGCCAAAGGTTTCCCTTGGATTGTCTTACCTGCAAGTTTCCTGTGTTCTTAGGAATAATACGGCATCTTAGTGACAGTAAATCCTATCAAGTGCTTTTTGATATCACTCTGTTTCTGTGGTAGTTGTTTATGAAGCAGGAGCTGTATTTTAGCTTTGTGTGTTGGTGCTTTGAATCTTTTGCCTTTGATAGTCTGACTGCCTCTGTGAACATAAGTGTTGCTTTCTACTAAGATGATATGCTAGCAGTGGCTGCATAGAAGAATTTATCACAGGGCTGAAGGACTTTCTGTACTCCCAGTGACCTCTCTAACATCTGATTGTTTCTATGCTGTGTATCTATGTTCTGCTCAAAGCTTTTTTGTGTGTGTCTCTCTCTTTGCTTGAAGAGGCAACTAATTGTGGTTATTTTCTTTTAATTGTGTATGCAGCTCCCTCTGGTCCCTGTTTAGACCTGAGCAGTTGAGTTCACTAAGTAGTCTTTGCAGGCGTGTCCTTGCTGTGTGCTGTGCAAGAGTTTTGTCTTGCTTCTGAACAGTCCCTAGCTCTAATTAAAATGCGTAGTCAGCCTGGCAACATCGTGTGCTTCATAGCAGTTAGAAGCTTCAGGTGAGATAAAGCTATTGTATCTTACTTCACTGAGCAAGTACGTTATTGAAATACCTAAGAGCGTCAGAGAATTGCTGTAGTTACTTACAGATAATAAGCTCCTAATCAAACAAATTATACAATTAAAAAGCTTATTTTAAATAAAAACATTATTCACTTCAAAGTTATCAGTAAATAAGTATTGTATTTTTTCTCATAAACTTTGCCAATTTTTTTAATTTGAAGTTGTCTTTCTTTTACTTGTATTCCTTGGCAGAGAATTGTTTATTGTATTGTAATCTGATCATGTACACCAGGGCAGAAAAATAGTTGTTATCCCTCTGCTTACATTCTGCTGTATTCTGATTACTGCAAAGTTATAAAGGCTGTATCTGACCTCAGTGGAGGCTGGAAAAGTTTAGTTAGCATTTGTTAGTGAAAACAGTCATGCAGAATTCTCATGGCTGTGTCTTAGGAGTTGGTCCAGTGTGAGGTTCAGCTGCAAGTTCACTGCTACCCTGAGGCTGGGGAGGTTCAAGCTGAAAGCAGATGGCTTCCAGGACAGTGCCCTGGGACTGAGGGTCTGAGGGTAGGCTGCTCCACAGCAAGGGAGCAGCGCTGCCCACCCCATTCATAAATGGACTGCAGAAGCAGTGCTGTTTCCTTCACTGTGTTAGCATTCCCTATCCAGGGATGGCTAGAGATTCTCCTAGTCCTGAAAAATAGGAAGGATGTGGTACTGGTTTGTATGCAGGCACAGATAAATATAAATAAACGTTATAGTAATAAACCAATAAATGTCTTTAAAGTAATAAAAATGGCTTAGAGTTGAGGATTCTTCACTAACTGAACTTGATTACTTGAAAGGAAAGGAAATTATGATCCTAATGAGATTAAATTTAAAATGGGCAGTTTGCTTCAAAGCATAAATCAAACTTCTGGATTTTATCGTAGACCACAAATTTTCAGGACCTATTCTTCCTTCAGCTGAAACCACAGGCAGAGTCCCTGCTGGAAGCCAAATTGAGTAAAAGAATTTGTGCCGCAGTTGACAGATGTACGTAACTGGAAAATACTCTTCCTTAGATTACAAACTGTTCAGTCAAGGTTTCTGTTTATTTGGTGACTATATTTGGATGACAGCTGATTGCAAGCTTTTCAAACACGCTCTGGTTCAGTTTCTCAAGAAAATCCTTTGTTTCCTGTCCTAGGTCCAAACCAAAACCAGTCAGCATGGTTTTCTTTGGACTGCTGTTACTAGGCTGGGGATCTAAGTTTCCAGCTTCCAGACAGATTGTTAAAGATACAAGCTGATCTTCTATGACAGTGCTCTGGCCTCCTATGGCACTTGCGTGCAACAGAGAAATTTTCTGTGATTTTTGTGGCTTTGCTGCTTACTGGAGCTAACTTGCCCATAAGCCTAATGAAAGGAAGTGCTGAGCAAACCAGAATCTCTGCATCTGAAAGCAGTGACTGAGGGAGCTTGAGAAGCTGCCCCATTAGAAAGGTGGCCCAAAATCAAGGTGTTTAAGTTGTCATCACTTATGTTCTTCAGAGATGAAAACAGGATATTTGTATTGTGTGGAGCCATACTTCATGGAAGAGAAGGCATATGTGGCAATGCTAATATGAAATGCAAATAGGACTGCAAACACTTATGGGAGAAAGTACTGTTCTGCTGAAACTGTTCTAGTTCCTAAGTTCAAAATGAAAGCCAAGGTAGGAGCCCTCGTGTCTTCCTTCTCCCCCAGTTACTTCAGAAGGTGTAGAGAAGTATGATTGCTGAGCTTTGATGTAAATGGTTGTTAGCTGGTTACTGTTGTAGCTCTTTCTTGGCATTGATTTTTGAAAGCCAGAGTAGTAAATTCCTTCAAAGTGAACATTTTCTCTCGAGAATTTCAGGACATCTCTCTTTTTTTTATTTCTTGTTTTTATTTTCGTTCTCTTGATTAAGTATTAATAGTTTTACCAAGAGTAATAAAGGTCAACTTCTGAGACATTTTTACATGTGAAGATGCAATATGAAAGATGACACGAAGTGCCTGGTAGCATAAAAACTTCTGCATCACGCTGACCTTCAATTACTTCCTTTTTTTCCTATATACAACCCGTGTCAGATGAGAGTACTAAGTGGAAAGCATCGCGCTGTCAAAAGATGCATCTACAAGGCAATGCATAGTCAGGGGAGGATTAAAATGCTTAAAAGGTGACGTCCTGGTCTTCTGGTAGTGAGATTCCTGTGCTTCTGAGCTTGAGGGCTGAAGTCCTTACTGCAAGTTTTTGTGATACTAAAAGTAGCTTCCGTTTCTTGAGGACAGCAGGTGGATGTTTGCTACGTTTAGATTGCTGTGGGGAAAAAAAGGGCATCCTATGGTCCCATACCCTAGCAGCCTGGTCTAGTACCAGATCTGGAGGTTGGTGGGCCCTGTCTGTGGCAGGGGGCTTGGAACTCACTGATCCTTTTGGAGTCCCTTCCAACCCAAGCCATTCTATGATTCTGTGATCATTCTCACCAGATACAGGCAGCGGTCCTGAATCACACTCCTAATACCTGCAGCAGTGTTCCCAAATGGAGTTTGCAAGAATGACAGCAGCTGCAACTGTGCTTTACTGCTTGGTCCAGCAGCATAAAGCTGAACCCTCATGCTGTGGCTTTACTTTTCCGCTCACTCAGAAGCAAGCTTCAAATCCGTATCTGTTACTCTGTACCATGCTGTTACTCCTCCAAACTGACATACATACAGCACAGTTCGCATCCTTTTCACTCTGGCTCTGTATCTCACTAGCTCTCAGTCCTTGTTGCTCACAGACCTTACTTCCAGATCAAAATTGTTCTTGCAAATACTTGCTTCTGTATAAACTTAATATATTTAAATATAAGTATTTTCTGTACCTGCTGTTTCTTACCTCAGTGTAATTGGGCTCTATGAGAGTACAAATAATGTCATCACTATTCCTGTGAAATGGAAATATTTGGGCATTTGGTGCAGCAGTTTCTGGAAATCCAGACCTTCTCTGTCCTTGATGAAGGAATGACATCAGTAAAGCTGCCATCTTCTTTGCAACAGGAGAAGTGAATTGGGAGGGAAAATGTGATTGTGCTAGCCAGTGTGCATGATTTGTATTTAGATAATTCAACTGGCACCATATTTAACGTAAACAACTACTAAAATTTTGGTACTGACTGATTCAAATTAAAAAAACAACGGCAACAAAATGTGTGTAAGTATCCTTGGTGTCTGAGGATGATTTTAGGATTTTTTTTTTCCTTCTCCATCTCAAGGCGAGATTTAAAGTAATTTAGAGAGGAAACATGACATACTTATTGAAGCTGTACTGTATGAGGTTCATTATAAAAAGACTTTTATATTACAGGACACTGAAATATCTGTAGTCCCAGTTATTTGCAATACATATATTTCTATAAAAATTTAAGGTAAATGAGTTAAACTTTTTGAAAAAGTTGATTTTGCATATAAATTTATACAGCAATAGCTGAATACTCTTTTCTATAAACACATAACAACATAAAGGATAACAATGAATAGAAAAATACAAGGCATCCTTGCCATTCCTGTTTAGTGTAATATATAGCCAGTCATAAGTTATTTAAAAATACACAACAAAAGCCTGATGAATATAATCCCTTCAGTGCCACTCCATACCTAAGAACTTTACTATCAATAGCACAAAAAAAGAAAAAAAAAGGGAAATTCTGCAGTACCGGGAAAGTGCTGTTTTTGTTTTCTTCATTGTATTTTACTTGCAAAAATACCTTTATTTTCTAAAGAATGCTTGAAGTCTGTTATTCACTCCTGGCATCTGGAAGAATTCAGTAAACAATTTTATAACGTTAACCACATGTATAAAAAATATCAATATATTTCTAGATTCATAATAAAGTTAAGGCCATTTTTCAGGAAGACTGTTCTTTCATCTTTAGAGAAACACATCTCCAAAAACATTTTTACAGCATTTGACTAGACTTGACTAGAATTTCTTCTGTGAATTACCACATCCCACTTGCGTCTGCTCTCTTCTCTAACTGTGTAATCCTATATAAACCCGTCATGTTTCAAGGTTTGAGATACCTTTGGATTTCAGTCTGACTATTTTCATTCCCCAGTGGATGTTCTAATTTAATCCCTTTACCCAAAATTCCCATCTGGAATAATTATTTGTGAAAATCCAGGTAATTGGATACATGAGGAATATCCCTGTTCACTTCACTGGTGTAGGAAACTGTAATATTTAGGACTTGGACCCACAAAGAGAACTGTTGTGCTGTAAACGCTTCTCAGAATCTGTGCCAGGGGGATGGCATAGAACCATGCAAATCTGTGGGTGTAAATAAATCCCTTTTGGTGTAAATGTCACCAACCAGATGGCAGTATTGTTCACCATAGCAAGATGGGTGATAGGCATGGTGGGGATGGGTTAGAGTTGGACCTGGAGATCTCACAGGTCATTTCCAACCTTAATGACTCTGTAATTCTCTATAATTCTATCTCAACTAGAGAAACATCCATCAGACCTCTTTTTAAGCTGCCTGGCACTAATGGGTGTTGCACAACTGAAGCACTGAAAATGCTTCACACTATCAGAAGAACTCCTTGAAAAGATACAGAATCATAAACTATAGAAGGTTCACAGAATATATTATTGTGTATTTAGAATTGTATTATTTTTAACTTGCAAGAAGGCACCTAGGAAGTGACAGCGAAAGTATCTGAACTCTATTGTTTCCTCTGCTTGATAACTGATAGCCATAAGTGCACAATATGCATAGCTTCAAAACTCAGGCTACTATAAATGTACTGGAAGTAATAATAGCTGTTGGCCAAATTCTGCCTTCCCATATCAAGTACAACTTCTAAAAAGCTCACAAGACCCTTAACTGACTACAGAAAGTAGCCCTTCTCCTTCCCTTACGTGATGATAGTATATGTAATAAAACTGTGTATTTAAGAGGGACCAATCCAATCTCATAATTCTTAGTTTCAGAAACTATCCAACAGTAGATTTTTATGTTATTGCTTAGAGTCCAAAAAATCTTTACAGATGCCTCGAATAACATCAGGAACCATCTGTTCCAATCCAGTGAACTCCCTAGTGAAGAAGGTATGAGATTCCCTTGGTTCAGAAGCCATATCTTTCAGATCATCCAGAGGTGCCCAGGCAACACCAACAGAGAAGACTGTTATTCCTAAAACGTAAGAGCACAGCAAAGAAAGAAAATACATAAAACCATTTTGTCTTTGGCTGCAATAAAAACAAGGAATTTCTACATTCATTAAATAAATTACATCAGAAAATACTGCTCCTATATATCTGCAGTCTGTCAAAGATGATTCGATTTTGCCACTAAATAACAGGAATTAAGTATTTGTCTAAGTAAGAACCCTGACAGAAATACAGTACATCTTACCAGTAAAAATCTTAGATGTTTTTCAGTGATAAATATGAACGTAGAAGTGACATAGTGATTCTTGTGTTTCAAAACTTACTGTTAAGAAGAATTTTGAAAATACATTTGGATCCTTTGTGCATGTAATGCTTTGTGTTTTCAAGCATTAGAAACCCAAGAGGCTTTTTGGTCAAAATTACTTATTTCTTCCCATCTATGATGGAGAGCAGAAATAATGCTATATTGGATGCTATTCTGTCACTGGTTGAAGCTTCACTACGTGGCTTTTTATTTTTCATCTATTAATTTCTCTTTTATTTAGGAAGAAAATACTAAGTGTAGTCTTTTTTTTTCTTCTTTTTTTTTTTTTTTCATTTTAAACAAAGCTGCAATAAGTGAGTCTACTTACACCTGGCTTCATACTCCCCATTTTTCATCTGAATGTAAAACAGTTCCTCAGAGCTTCTTTTCTGCTAAGCTTAAGACAAGTATGGTACTTCATTTGCTCTCTACAGCTTTGTTTAATATTTAAAATCTTATCACGGACAATACAGCAGAAATGGGATGAATCAACCCCCACTGCCTATTGAAGATCATTTACCTGCTTTTTGTGCAGCTACAGCAGGTCCTCTAACATCATCGTAAGACTGACCGTCAGTCAGAATAATGAGGAAATTTTTGTTTGCTCCATCCTTCACTGGCCCAAATACGTTTCTGGTTGTGAAAGAAATGGCGTCACCAGTAGCAGTGCCACCGCTCATGTAACGAATGTTCCGGATTGCAGAGAGGACCTTTTCCTTTGTGGTGTAGTCTGTGAAGCTGAACTCAGTACGCTGATCATACGTGAACTGAACAGTTGCGATCTTGGAACCAATATCCGAGATTTCAAAAGCCTTTGCAACATTGCTGATGAATTCGAGCATGAGTCGGAAGTTGCTCTCTCCAACGCTGCTAGAACCGTCTATCAAGAAGCCTATGTTGACAGAGTTATAGCATGTCTTGCTACATAACATTTGCTCATGTGAACACAATTTTTGGACAAGAGGTTTTACATATTTGGTGGTGCCAAACCAGCTGGGCATTTGGTAAGAGAAGAAGCCGTTGTTGCGACAGACAGCCTATTGGAAAACAAAAAGTCAAAAGGCAAATACCAGAATAGGCTCTGCAGAAAGTAAACAGACAGTCAAGCTTGCCCCCAGCTCCCTCCACAAATTTCAGAAAATTTGATTTTATTAATGAGAACCTTAAGAACTTGAAATTTTAATTATGTTTTTGGAAAACGAACTAAGCTCTAGCTACTAACTATCCAAACGATTGGAGGTTTTGCCTTTTTCCTTACCCACTGAAAATTAGGTTTCTGTATTTTACCTTTTAACATCATAAGCACTTAAAAAAAAATCTATAACAAAAATACAGACACAGTTGAGTATAAGTATACGTCTAGGTTAAGTATTTTTTCCTTTGCTTTCTATAGCGTACATGTAAAGTGCAAGGTAATTGAGAAGGGGATTACATTTGAAATCAGCTCTCCAAATGTGATAACTAATGAAATACCAAGTCCGAGAGCTACAGCTTGGCCAAGACTCTGAACTGGGAGGATGGCAACAGCATTTTGGTACCTTTGTGCAGCCCCATTACCAAGAAAATAACCCAGCAGCTGCATGTAATTTAATAAGAAGAAACTAATAGGCTTATTCAAATTTCTATTACTGATTACTTTAGACTTCCCAGTGATTTCTTAGTTCTTTCATTTTTCCTCTTTTTTGAGAGAGAATATCTTTTATTTTATGTGTAAGACTTAGCTCATTAGAACTCTAGCATGAAGTACATTATCTAGTCATATGCATGAATGAAAAATGAATAATTATATTCTCTTACTTTATCAATAAAGCCAATGTCTTGTACCATTCCCAGTTCCTCTGTTGTGGGTTTTGCCACAGATACAATGAACACATTGACTCCAAATTCTCTGGCCACTATACCAGCTTCTTCTAAATCGTCTGAGGGCCAGCCATCTAGAAACACTACAATGATTTTGGGTATTCCTTTTCGTGCTCCATTTTCCATAGAGAAGAATTTCTGAGCTGTGTGTTTCAAGGCTTTTCCTAGTTTTGAACAGAAAAAGAATACGAAGAAATAATACAGTTACATTTTGGCACTAGTTTTCTAGATAAAACTGTGCTGAATTTTAGTTATGACTACAGGTGTATCTCAGCAAACCAAGAAAATAGCATGTCAGAATATTTGAGTAATTATGAAGCTTGAGGAACTTATTGCCCATCAAAAAAATAAATTAATTAAAAGCAAATTTGCCTCCCTAAAGGTACTGCTTTATGCTAAGCAGAAATATTTGTGCCTGCTAAATGAATTCAAAGGAACAAAGTTGAGAAGCAACTTACTTAAATTTAGTTTATGAAATGCAACATACCTGGAAAGCTTATCTTCCTCATTTGACAAATACCCAAATTTCACAACCACTTACTATTTAGTTAGCCACTGCCACAGAACAGGAAAGAAATGCTAATCCTTTCTGACAAAAAAACTGTCTCACAATACCACTCTGATTGAAAAGCTGATTACTGTTTAAACAGAGGAAATTATATTTGCACTAATAAAATATACAATAAGCAACCTGAACTGAAAATGAAATTGAAAATAAAGCATTTAAAAAGCTTTCTTAAAAAACTAAATTCTAAGTTCTTCAGTGCACAAGTATACATAGAAACATGTTTTTACTTATGTAAAGTAGTAACTTCTATTTTCATTGAGGTATGAACTCACCTGTGTTGGAATTGCCTCCTCTGAACCCTAATTCCTTTATGGCAAACAAAACCTCTTTCGCAGCAGTGAAGTTTTTTAGGTAGAATTCAATTTTTGGATGTTCACTGCAGAAAAATACATTAATGAACTACATAGTCAACTTTTCATACCTCTGCGGTATTAGTAAGCTAAATTTGAGTTTGAATCATTTTCTTCTTGTTCATACAAACTCCTATTTTATTTTATTTTATTTCAAAAATGTTGAGAATAATTCTTACATAATAATTTACTCAATCACTAGACAGAGGAATTATTTATCAGGGTGGATAAATTAAGAACAGCAAAATTATTAAGCTTATTGAGCAGCAGAAAATAGTAGGTTTAAAATGCATACAGAAAAAAACTGATTGTGCCAGATGTTAAATTAAATGCATTTGTGTGTTTGAAAGTGACACAATTAAGTGTCACAGAGGTGGAAAATTATCAAGTTTGTTATGTCTTCATATGGATATCTCTCAGTGTAGCATAACAAACAATGCTCCAAGCTGTTCTTTTGCCATTATTGAGCAAATACTGTTCTGCAAAACATACATTACTTGACTTCTCTTATTTGTCACTTGGTTATATTTTGTATAGGTCTGCTATTACCTGGCTTGTACAACTCCAACGTGAGGCCCTTCCGTTCCAATTCCCAGCATTACAGCTACTTTTCCAACAAAGTTTTTCTGCAGATTAAATCTACGTTGACCAATGTTGTAACTTCCATCAATGAGAAATGCAATATCAGCTTTACAGTCTGTGAGCATTCAAAATAGTTAGACTTACTTAGCAGCAAATACATGTTGGGATTTTGTTTTTCAGAACTCAAACCTGTGAATTCCTACCTTTGTTTCCAGCCTTTTTCTCAAGGGGCTTCTTAGGTCTCTTGCCTTTAATAAAGGATACAACAGCATGGGTCATTAAAGAACAATAAGATGTGTGGAAGAAGCTTAGACTCTAAGAATTGCATTGCAATCTGTCCTCAGTGAAAATTGGCATGGTGCTGCCTCATCCTTCAGTCAGTTTAGTTACAGTTGCAGTCCTATTTCTTTGTTCCTTGGAGAACATTCTTTTTTGAGTGAAACAATTTAACCTTCCTTTCTACAACAGCCTAGATGATGACTGAAATGTATACAGAAGGGCTTTTGTAGAAATCACTGTAGCTCAGCATCCCAAGTACTACTATTTCTCAGTTAGCTATTTGCTGTACAAGGACAGTTTTTGTGCTTTGGGAGCAAACTGGGACTTAAACTGCAAAGCAGATGTTCTATTCACAAATGAGATCCAAGTCCAATACACATATGCCACTAGCCTTCATAAAAACTGATCTAGCCTTTTACTGGTGGATTTTCTGGAGAGAAATTCACATAGCATCTAAATTTCTGCTTCGTAAATCCTGATGGCACTTAGTTGTTAAGTACTTTCATAAAAAGGAATGCATAATCCATCTTCTCTGTCATTTAATAGGAATGAATATCCCATGAGCTCACAGCCTCTTTCCTTCCTTTATGTCACCTGGATTACTTTTCCAAATTCATTCATTTCTTCATTTACATGAATGCTACTGAAATCAGAATCATCTGATTATAAGCAGTTTTTCCTTTTCCTGATAAAAGATACACAGAAATTGATTTCATATCTGTTCTCTTCTTTATAAATAACTCCTATGAAACGTAGCATGTTAGTCAGGGACTCATGCCCTGTAGTACATCTTAACACAGGAGACCTCCATTGTTGGAGAGATCTGACTGGTACCTGTAGCAGGCCGTGCTGTTGACACTGATCGTCCCACTGCTTCCAGGGCTGGGCTGCTGGTACCTGCTAAAATGTTAGAAGAATGAATTAACACTATTTCAACATATTTAGCTGAAATTGAGTGCTTGTAGAATACTGTATTCCAGCGGGTCACTAGAAGTAGCCTAGAGACTTCCTGTATAATCTAGAAGAACTAATTTAGCTGGAACAGATTTCAAGCAAATGGTAAGGAAAAAAGGAAGATGAAATGAGTTAGTGAAACTTTTTTTGCTACATTTCATATACCAATCATATAATTTGTGTATATAAGCACACTGAAAAAGTTTCCTAGACTTCTGTTAAATCTGGAATACAGTTTGCAGAATAGTAAGTGATCCACCTACGAGTCACTGAGAAAGATGAAGCCCATCTAGAGAGCACCTGAGACTGGATCCCATTGGCATTTACAGCTGGGTAGTTTTCCTGTCCTGGGAGAGTCTGTACCCTTACAGCTCCTCCTGCATTGGTGATCACCCCTCTGAGAGAGGAAAAGAAAAGTTACTACAAATCAGACATTTTAATTACAAGAAAGTACAGTTATATAATCATTAGACACTGTATACGAACAGTAGTCCCCTGACAAAGATACTATTTAGGCAGGTGGTTGCATTCATGCTAAAACTAACTAGAAGGATCTGAGAAGACTGTTAGGAGAAGCTATTCTGCAGGACATCACACAGACTTAGAAATAAATACCAAGAAGATCTAAAATTCCAGCTGTTCTCACTGAAGCAGAATTTCTAATGAAAGAGCTACAGCAAGAATGTATTTAAATTCTTTACGGCTCATGAATATATGTAACTAAAACAAAATCAGGCATGCTTACTGCAAAATGATAAAAAACCTGGAAGAAAATACTACCTGCAGTACTAATTTTTATGGTAGATACTGTGTCATGCATCCACACAGAGTACAGTTAGAAATTGTACACATTATTGACAGCAACCACAGAATTACTAATACATACAGGAACAGAGCCTGGATGTCGTAAAAATTAAAGCATGATATTGGAAATTAATAAACAGAACACAAGTTAATAATCAATGTAATATTCCTAATTGCTTTCTTTTTACACCTGGAACTAGCATATTGACAGTAAATGCTATACAGCTGAGTAATATTCACTGACAGAAAGGCAGAGTAGGAACTTCAGAATTTGGAACACTTAGACATGATTTGCTAACAATTTCCCATCTTTGTCAGTTAAAGTATACCACAGTACATCTTAATACATCTTAAATACACAGCTATAATGGGTTAAGTTAAAAAAGCCAAAAGGCTTACTGATTAAAAATATCATACAGAGTCCTTTTCAGTATTATAAACTATTATACCCCCACTACCACCCTAGAGCAGTCAATACAGAAATGTAGAAATGACACGAAAACATTGAGGAAGTTTTCTAAAACTGGGAAGAGATTTAAGCCCAAAACCTCCTTAGAGAAGGCCACTATCATTATATCTTTTGTTGAGCTTCATTTCATGGTCAATGAACACATTCTGAGATTGCCTGCCAGAGTAGTTTGAAAACCTTGCTGATACTTGTGTGCTGAGACTGTCAGCACTATATGGATTTACAGGACCATACAGACATCCAAGAGAACAACAGATTTATGCGCTTAAGAAACTTCAGGGTTAAAAGCAGCCCAAAGGGAACTTCATTTGTTATTGCAGGCAGAGAGGTTACGTTGTTGGGACAGTCAGGGGTTTGGAAATTCTTTTTGGATTTCTTTTTATATGCTACCGAGAGAATGGATACTATTTTTAGGGGCCAAAATTCAATGCAGAGCTTGTCTAAATGGAAAGAAAAAGCTAATGATTTGTAGCATGGGGCACAACGCTGTGGGATATAAACAACTGTTTCAAGGCTACCAAAATGCAGCAACATGTGCTTTGTGTTTACTTTTCTTATCTATTTGGTTTCCTGCTAGAAGAGAGGTCCCAACCTGATCTGATTTAAAACACTGCAAAATAATCAAGACTGGAGTTTAGAATATCTTGTACATATTTATGGTAACGTGAGCTCTGGGTTTCAGTAGCAGTTTCCACATAAATCTCCTTGTGGCCTACTTAAAATACATTCACAGACCTGATTTGCATTTCTGTATGGAATTGTGGTTATATATATATATATATATATATATTTGTTCTTATACCGTGAAAGAATTATGATGGCAATTCCAGATACCTTTTTATCTTTTATTAGATAAATAATAGAGGAGCTTTATTAAAGTTATCCTGAATGCTTGAGTTTAAAAATCAGATGAAAATAATAAGGCAAATGCAAACAGCATTTCACGTTTCTCCTTACTGTCTAATAAAGAGCGATGAGAGAGATTTGAACATTAACAAAGCATTGTACTCTAAGGAAAGGCTCTGAGCATAAGGGCAGCAGTGCTGCAAGTAGACTGTTAGAAGCAGTACATACTGAGAGGATTCAGTCTTGCAGACCAGAAGCTAAGCATTTGCTCAGTCTCACACAATATGGTTTTACACTAATAGTAACATTAATCATACATGTGTAGGGGTCTGCAGTCTGATTTTTGACCTCACAGGAGGGCAGAAAGAGCTGCTGCACTAGGAGCGTAATTTTGATCCGAAGTTCCCATTACCATTGCTAACTGTGATAAGCAACTGGCAGCAACTGGCATTTCCTGTGGTGTTCTTGGATGAAAGGAATTATTTTTAGGGGACAAAAAAACAGACAAGACAGACAGATTATCTTTCCACCCTTTTACTGGCAGATACATCAAGCTCTTTCCACATCATTCACCTTTCTCCATGGCTCCAGGATCCCCATTCCCTTGTCCAAGCTGCAGCCTCCTACTGCTCCCTGACTACCATCAGCTCAGCAACACAGAGCTGTTCTGGGTTTCTTGCCAGCATCCTCTGGCCCTCTAGGTTCTGCTCACTCTGTCTCCACTGCACATATATTGCTTTTGGCAAGAAAGAATGCTCAGCAGCAGAAGCAGCCTGTGCAGCTAAGTTTTCCAGGGGATCCACTGGTGCTCAGAAGTCCAGCTCCCCTGGCCAAACAACCCTTCTATCAGTAGTCTTGTAGCAAATGCTACAGCTGCTCAGGGGCCATCAGTGCTTGTAGTTTGTTTATAGCCACATCGGTAAAATCACAATTTGCTTTTGTTCACTTGGATTGTGTGACCTTGATGTTTATTTAGAAGTGCTCCCAGCCTGTGACTAGTTATGAAAAATGTGCATGCCTATTTAGCATCTGAAGACTGCATTGTTAGGTCTCCACTTAGCAGAATTGGCAGTAGAACAGAACCACACAAACTGAGAACTGAGTCCTTAATTTGACCTTCTGATTATTAATCCAATTAATCACTCAGTGGTAGATTTAACTCAGTTCTTTATGCTTGCATAGTGTCTGTTTAATAGGAGGCTCTCAATTCTTTTCCCTGACAAATAAAACTCATTCTTCTGCCCAGAAAAAGAACAGTATTAAATAAATATTCTGTTTCCTGAGAGTAATTACATGTAAAATAAGGAGAGAAAAAGTTAAAAAGCCAAGTGTAACAAACTAAAGCTGGCAGAAAGCTCAGTCATATATAGCATTCAGAATTCTTCACAGCTACATTCTGATGAATTGTTTAAAATGCACAATGTATTACTTTCTTGCAGTAATGACCACATCATAGTATAATTACTTACAGGAATAAGCATTATTTGGTGCATGTAAAAGTTTAGGAATTGAGCCTCAGCTCAACAGAAACTGGCATGGGTATGGGGGAAGAGGAACTGACGTGCTCATAGTTGTTCTTCAGTTTAAAAAAAAAAAATCTAATAAGCACTCTTCCCTGAAACCATGCTTCTAGAAACAGAGGATAATTGTGTGATTGTGCTTTCTGTCAAAATCAGCTGCAGTCATGACCCATACCTAGTCCTCAACACTACTTAAGGCACATAGAGCCATGCTGCACTCACCATGCAGTATATATGACAAATACAGTTTTAAACTAGATGTGGTTGTTTCAGTTATTTGGAAGAAATTTCTGAAATTCTCTAAACGTATGTAATTAGAAACTTCTATCATTGTATAATTGCCTATTAGCAACATCTTGAGCTACTTTGACACCAAGATGGAGTTCAGCCATTGCAACACAGAGCTGGAAGGGAACACATCTTTGGCATGTTTTAATTGTCTTTAGTAGACTGCAGTGAAATCAGCTGAGACCTGAACAACTATCCCCTCTCCTCCGTCCAGCAATCCAATCTGACTACAACTTGTCATAGTTTGGGAAAATGCTTATTGGTAGTAAATTCTGTTCCGAATGTAAAATATGGGATAGTATTAGCAGCACCTAGCTTAAAACAGGTCCTTCAGGAAAACAGCAGTTCTCCTAAACAGAAGAATCTTTCACCTATGTGTGTATGTACACATATATATACATATACACACACACACTATATATATATATATATATATATATTCACACACTATATATGTTCCCCCCCTTCTAAATAGTGTTAAACTACAATTAAATCAGAAGATGAATTTAGTTCATTTACACTGGCATGCTTACTGGAAGAGTCAGATTAGAAGGACAGATACATTTTAATCCCTTTGTTGCTGTTAGAACACTTGGATAGTTAGAAACGGTTTTGTGTTTTGTTTTGTTTTTTTTTTGTTTTGTTTTGTTTTTTTAAACTGCACATTTCACAGAAAGTGTATGTTGATGTAATGCTGTAGGGAAAAAATATCAATATTGCATAATCTTTTGCTTCTGGGTTGGAGAAAGTTAGTGAACAGTTCATACGGTACAAACTTAAGAGGAGAGCTAAGTGATGTATAGATGAATGTGCTTTATTATACATATGAAAAACCTGAACTTTTTATTTCTTGTATCTCCTTGTGTAAAAGCATTGATTCCAATTCTGATAACTTTATAGAAAAATTACTTTTGCTAATTCTTGATTAAATTAATGAGTAATTCTGCTAAGGCATAGTAAATGCAAAACTGGAGTAAAGCAGTTGCTGCAGCTAAGCCACAACACTTGCTGTTCTCCTTCAGCTAGTCGAGACAACTTTGGTCTGCAGGGGAGGGGGGGAAAAACACCCCCAGATTTTGTGGCAGTTGAACCACAGCCACTGGAAGGAAAGGTTTAAGGCTGCTGCCTAGCAAACAGGGAAGGTTTCACTGGTGACCAGCAAAGAAATGAAATGCTAAAAATAGTCCTTTACAGATCACATTCACCCAAATCACACCTAGGTCTGTTTGTGTAGAGGCTTCAAGAGATTTTAAGTTTCAGGAAAGATGTCCTACTGAAGTAAAAATCCCATTAATTACTGTATGCATCTAAGCCTGCTAGTACAGTAAAACAAGTTACCTTACAGAGAAAGCCTGACTGCTGCTTTTCAGTGTTAGTTGTTTTATTCTTTTCAAGGACACTTGCAAACCACCCAGTTTTACCCCCCTTAAGTTAAGCTCTGTTCTTCCAGTTACATTAGGAAGCTTTCTAAAGTCCATAAGAATCTTCATTATGATGGCATCAAAAGGTTAGCATCTATATATGAACTTGCTTAATGCATAGATGAACAGTTATCTGACTTACCTGTGTATGGCAGCTCCACAGACACTGGAAAGTGAGGCATAAACTCCATCCCCAAAGACATAGAATTGCCACAGAGGACAGTTTGCTGGACAGAGGACATCTTCTGTCTGCTTTCTGAGGTCAAGTCCTCTTGTAAAGCACGTGATAGCAGTGGAAGCTAAAGAAAAAGAAAAATCCTGTGACCTGAAAAATCTTCTCTTTTGATGTTAGTGTTCTTAAGCAAGCTTCTCTGTTTCCAAATACAAAGGACTGTCTGAATTTGAAATTAGGTACAGCGTCTCATCCTGTGCTCCGGTATGTCTGTAAAGGTCTCTTTGGCACTTATAACTGTGCAGCTATGACAACTATCACACAGTTCTTAATTTATGAAAAAGAAGGGACAGAAAAGTACAGGAAACACTGAAAATTAAAATAATACTCAGAAAACACTGCAGAGGAAAACAGTAGCAGCAATTCACAACATGTACTAGTTTACTACAGAGGCAAAGGCCAGGGGAAAAACCTATGGGGCTGGTGGGCACAGGAGGGAGTGACACTCTCTGGGACAGGAACTGAAAGACTCAGACATCCTCACAGTGCTCTTCAGCTGTGGGCAATCTGCAAACTGCCTGGGAAGCTCTGTCCAGTGTCATTCACAGAACAAGTTAACAGCAGCATCTCCCTGAGCTTCCCCAATAAATCCTGCTGAAGCCAGTGTAAAAACAAAAAGGGTGTATCCATCTCCCAGCTCCAGCAAGACTAGGTGCCTCTCAGACATTCATATCAGCTAATTGCAATGAATATTAAATCATTACAGTTGTGCAGATAATTCTAAGATTCATCCAGCAAGACCAGAATTATTTATTCATTTTAGGCACATTATTATTTTCACATAAAATTTTTTTTCTTGAAAGTTGCTCACCAGATTATCATCCTTTGGCTTTTACAGTGCTTACATGTTCATACACATGTGCGTGCAGACAGGTGTACACCAGTGTTAAGTTTTGCCTGACAGATTGAAACTTTATCTTGTGAAAACTTAGATGTCATTACCTCATATGTTTAATTACCTTCCTACTGCTAAATGGTGCGGTCTGGTAGAATAGCAAATTAGGGTTTTAGTTTAGATCAACATCAATTCATCATCGTAAGTTCAACTCATGACTAGATATTTATTCTGAAATTCCTAAGAGCAAGTCTTGCCATCACTAAGCACTGCTAGGTGCAAGAACCTCTTCTACAATCTTTTTATGATATTGAGAGCAGGAGTCTAGATAATGATGAGGTGCACGCACTGTGAGAGTGCATTTCATGGATTAGCGTTCCACCTCGTGCCTACTTCCCTGCCCACCCTTTCCACTCTTCACTCAGAGTGTTTGCTGACCCCAGCATAAGCTGCTGTTATTTGAAAGAATGCTTTTGGAGCATATGCTGTTCCTGATCAGCAGATGGAAAAGATCACACTGCCGTGGAGCTTCCTGCTAATCTCACTGACTTTAAAGCTGACAATCAGAACATCTACAGCTAAAAATGCACAGAGAAGCATGTCTGTTCACTCCTGCTGCATAAATTTAACATACGTTTACAAAACATACATGTAGTTTTGCTTTTTAAATATACCTACTCCTCACTAATGCTATATGTAAATTACAATAAGCTATCTAATTACATCTTCCTAAAAAGCTTTAGCTGCTATTCATCAGCACTAAGGTGTTACTTAAATATGTTAAGTATGTCTATATAGTCCAACTGAAGGAAAAAAAAAAGCAGGAAATGCTTTTTCATTTCTTCCTTTCAAAATAACAGCTGTTTATTTAGTAAAACTAAAGCACTTCAGTAGTTCTTATTTATGAAGTATTCTAAGAATAAAGAAGCTTTTTTAAGGACTTACACAGTCGTACCTACTCACATCCTCTCCATGCTTAGTATTTCATCTTTGCCTTAAAAACAAAAGTCTGCAAAACAAGCAGAATGACCATGCTTATACCAAGAAGCTCATCACTTTCAGTGTTAGAAGTGCTAAGTTATTTGGTATTAGGCTGCAAGAACTCAATTTACTCTGCATTTGAGTTCCCTGGTTGTTTCATTATGAAATAATGTCCGTCAAGTCACAACTAGTGTGGCCATCAAACAGCAGCCAGAAAGCTTAGAGGAATCACTGTGATGAGCATTAAAAGTAATCCAGTCTTGTAGTACAACTTGTGCTGTGTACTCTGGAACATTTTTTCAGCCTCCAAAAGTGCTAAACACCACAGGAAGTTTATAATACCTGCCACTTCTAATGTACTTACCCTGACTTGAGTTCCTTGGCAGGCTGCACATATGATTACAATTGGATGTCTAATTAACGCACTTCTTATTTGTTGGAGATCTGTGTTTCTCTCACTAGCAGATACTCACTAAATACAACTGTGTCAAACTAACATTTTACATTTATGATAGCACTGAAAATTGTGGTTGATCACAGAGAAATCTGGCTGTGTTTTTCTCAACATGAAAACAAAAGCACCCTGTAGCCCAATACATTTTCTACGTACTGGCTGCCTAAAGATGCTCATCTGTATCACCAAAGAGGCACTCCAGAGGGAAGACACCAAGCTGCTGCTGTGTAGAAAGCTAACGTAACACAGCTAGGAACTTTAACAGCTCATTTCTCAGTTGAATCAGCAAAGAGAGTCTCATAACACACACACTGACTTCAGGTACTTATGCTGTTAATTAAAAAGCAGTTTATTTTGTTTTGCTATGTAGATACAGCTTCCTAAGCTATAATTTTGGAACTAACATTAGCAATGTCAGGAATGCTATCAGATAGTAAGTACTGAGTATCAAAGTTAAAATTAATGGTACCAGCTTTGCAGTGATTTTGTTCCTCCCTGTTAGTTAATGAACTCTGTAAAATCACAAGCAGTCCAATATGAACTTAAAATGCATTCATCATACCTGAATACTGGATCATACAAAATAGATCTCTGTCAGCTTACATAGTAATCATTCTCCATAAATTTCATGAGGTATTGCTACTCAAATTTAAGAATGGTTGTTTTTGTTTGCATATCCAAGGTAGCTCATCTTTGCAGAACCAGTAAGTGAGAGAAAGCCCAAGTGTTATAATCACTGTGACTGAGAATGCTAGAGCAGTAGTGCTTGAAATGTCTCTCTAGTTACTTATGTGACCCAATACTCTAATCAAGTTCACGAATACTTAAGATCTAAATCCGCATTTTTTTTAGAAGGAAGAAGGATAAGCTTGCAAATAACAGGAAAGGACTCAGTCCTAGACCTCTACCCACTCTGCACTCTGACAGAAAGCAGAAACCTCTGAACATGTGAAAATAACATGTTAGTCTGTAAAAAAAAAAAAAAAAAAAAGACCATAATCCCACTCTGTCAAGGCACACACTCTTTAAGCCCTACAGAAACACACTACATTAGGGTACACTGGAAGAAGTGTACAAAAAAACCCAAACAAACGGCATTTCTTCCTGTTTCAAGCCATATTTAAAAGCAGGGATGAATGTCTTCCTTCACTGTTGACCTAAAAAAAAAAAAAAGAAAAAAGTGAAGGCTCACTTCTGTGCTGCCACATCTGTCTGGTAACCATGCTTTCAGTCCTTCCATCAGTTTGCTATTTTTGTTGCCTCATCCCATGCACCCTGATTTGCTCTCAATAGCAGTGACTTGTGCCCGCCTATAAGAAGTCCTCATTTCATTTTTGACAAGAGTCAGTAAGACTCTAGAAAAATAAAATCCATGCTGAGATTTGAGCTCTAACCTTGAAATTTCCATGTACTGTTTTGAAAAAGTAGACTTAATGCAAGAGAAAAACAAATAGTCTATGTAGGTTATTTAAGTGTCAGGGACTTATAAGACTAAGATAGCTTTATAGGCCATAAAATAGGGTTGTTTTTTTTTTTTCCTCTTTTATACAGTACTTAATTTCTTATCAGAACAGGAAGACTTGGAGGTTTGATTTTGATTTTTTTTTTTTTGTAATCTTGAGGCTTTGGACAAACCTGGATTTATAGGTGAGGTAATAAATATTTCTACCAGCTTTGTAGCAGAAGAAGACCATATTGATAGAAATACACCTGCTTACATTTTGGAAAGCGTGTCCATAGATTGCATGCTAGTTTTTGTCATTACAAAAAGTAAGTACATATCTTGGTATGAAGAATAATGGAATTTTAAAAAGCATCAGGGCAGTATTACTTATTTCAGTCCAAGGTTTGCAGTTTCCTGTTCAAAAGAAGTTCACTTACTGTCATATGTCAATGCTCATACACCTATACAGTCATCTGTATGACAACCAGAGTTGTTGTACTCAGCTGTATTTGTGTGTATTTATTAAAAGGGAAATGTGAGGAAAGATCTCCTGAGTAGCTACGAGCCTAAGTAAGGTAGATATTCAAGGAAACTCAATGTTCTTGCATAACTTTGAATGGCAGAATTGTAATTTTTTTTTTCCGTAAAGTTTATGAAAGCTTCTAGCTCAATAACATTTGCCACCGTCCCCTTAGCATTACTTTAGTTGGTTCCAGATACCTTCTGGTTAGAGGTTTCTTCTCCAGCCTTGGGAGAAAGCGGTATAAAAAACTTGTCATTTGTTTTCTGTTGACTTTTCACCTGTGACGCACCTGTAAAACAAGAAAAGGAACTGGGGTTGCTGTAGGTTTTCAGTCGTTCTTCAGTCACAGCGGTCCTGTGACTCAGAGCTATAATCCCTGCCGAAGGGGCCCCGAGCGATCGGCCAGAGGCCGCGGGTCACTCACCGGCGGCGGGCAGGACGATGACCGCGCGGGCGCTGTGCCGGGGCTCCTGCCCGCCCGCCCTCGGCGATAGGCTGCGCTACAAGGGGCGACCACGCGGCTCGCCCCCGTCGGGCGCTTCTTGTAGCGTTTCCCGTGGCTTGCGATTCCCTCGGCGTGACAGGTTGCGGGCACCGGTTCCCAGTAGCGGGGATGCAGTCCGTCAGGTCACGTAGCGGCTCCAGCACTGCCAGGTGCGTTCAGTTCGCTCTTCGCTTCCCAGGTCGCAATGACGGCGGTGCGGATGCGCATAAGCGTTGTGGATGCAGGCAGGGACGCGTTGGGGATCCTCTCGCTGTCGACGCGCGGACGCCCCGGCACACGCACACCCACACTCACTCGACACTCCCCCAGGCAGGCACATTTGTCACCGGCGCTCTTCAACACTCACGCGAGGAGGGACAAGCGCGGAAACACTTCTAGACACCCTTGTGTACCTCTGCATTCACCTCCCCCCCCACACGTCCTTCACTCCTCTCATACCCCAGGACACACGCCAGGTTTTCAAAGCCCCCCCGCCGCCGTGCGGGGCGGCAGGGCCGCACACTCACCCGAGCTGTCGCTCCCGCTCACTATGCCGCAGAATAGGAAGACGCCTGCAGAGAGATAGAGAGCGGGTCGCACCGGGTCGAGTGACGCCGGGTCGGGCCACCCCGTTAGCCACGGTACACACCGAGGAGAAGGGGGACGAGCTTCATGGCGGCGGGGTACTCTCCCAGACACAAAGAGAAGCGCAACGCAGCCCGACCGCTATCCGCACCGAGCAGCACTTCCACAGCGCTCTGTCGCAGTCGCCGCCGCGCCCGCCTTAAACCTCTCCCGGGGCGCATGGGCACTGGGCAGGCGAGGGCGGCCGGGGTGGGAGCGAGGGAGGGAGCAGGCACCGGCGGGGCGGCCCCTGCGCTGGGTATAGCCCGGCCCGACCCGGTCCGCCAGGTGCTGCCGTTCCGCCCCCGCCGCGCGCCGCATCCCGCCTCCATCTGCTCGGACGGCACTGGCGGCTGGCTCCTTGGAGCCGCTGGGAAGTCGTTGCGGTGCTGCTCCCGGCTGCGAAGCCCCGGCCGGGGTTACTCATCCCCTGCCCGGCTCCCTGCACCGCGCGCCGCTAGCCTGCCTTTGCCGCTCGCCCCTCAAAACCGGCCCTCGTATTTCTCCGTATCCCTGCTACCTGCGTGTTTCGAACACTTTATTTCAGATAGATTCATTCTGAGGCGTCACGATGTGACTTGGCTGTGGGTTACAGCATCGGGAATTACCGGGGATCGGAAGCTTCGGCGAGCAGCCGGACCGGGCCGGGCTCGGCCGGTGCCGGAGAGCGGCCCAGCAGAGCGCCGTGTCCCCTCGGCGCTGGGCGCTGCGGTCCCTTTCGTCTCCGGAGCAGGTGGACCGCCGGTGTGTTCGGTCTGCAATTGCAGCTTGCGGGTTACCTTGGGTTTAAACAAAACGCTGCTGAAATTAAAAAGCAAACGAGCAAAAAGAGACACTATAGGGGCCGCTTAGTCGTACGATTCGATGCTTACGTGCTGTAAAGTGTTAACTGGCACGAGCGGGACATGGGCAGACTGCTCGGAACGCATAGGAAGGAGCGCGTTTATTTCAACGAATGCTCACAATCGCGAACCTTGCTGGTTGTCGGCAGTCGCTGTTTAACTTCTGCTGGGACGGCTGCTCCTAGGTACAAGCCTTCAGACGAAAGTAAGCTTGCAGGCTTCCCAGCAATGGGCACGCGGCGGGCAGCGGCTCCGCGCGAGTGCTGCGGCGGGGCGGGGCGGGGCGGCTGCAGCCTTCCTCGGGCCGGGCCGGGCGGCTGTGCGGCAGCTGCTCGCGTGGGAGCGCGCGTCGGGTGGGCTTCTTCCTGCACTTTCAAAGCAATAGGCGAGATGTCCGCCATCCGCTCAGGGATATCCTGCGCATACCAAACAGAACGCGTGACCGGGTACGTTAGTGGTAAAAAAAAATTCGGAGTTTGTTTCAAACGAAGCGAGAGCACGATCCCCTCCCGCCGTCCCCAGCTCCATGCCCCAGGAGCGCGCTCGTTGTTCCCTCGTGCCGTGACCCCCACCTGTGTGGTATCCGTGCAGCATTAACCGAGCAGCCGGGGTGGGTGTCAGGAGCTTCTGTCGGCCTTTCCCTGCTTCGGTGGGAAACTAAGGGCCGCGAACACTGCCTCGGGACAGGAGCCCCGCGGTGCTCACTGAAGGCACAGCAGTGATCTGTGCTTTCCGAAGAAGGATTGCTTAATTATTACTGTTATTTAAGAGATGTTCTGGGAAGCCAACCTGCATCTCATGGAAGATGCCTGTCCTGCAGCCAGTGGCTCGTCGTCCTCAGAGCAGTGGCAGTCACTCTATGACCCCCCAGTTCTCTTCCCATGCCACTTGTTCCCCAGCCCCCCCTGTCCTCTCAGCCTGCTGCTGGGCTCTTCTCCCCGGGCTTAGCTGTGCTGCCTCGGGAAGGTCGCTGAGACACTGGCAGGAGTGCCGACAGGAGAGAGGCATGTTGGCAGAGTGCAGGTGTGCGCCCAGCTCAGGGGCTGCTGGTGGCAGGGGCGTGGGATGCCTCAGCAGAGCCACTATTCCAAGGCAGCTCAGATGGCTCTTGGCAAACACTGCATCACAGAGCCCTTTTTTCTGACCTGCTTGGCCTTGATTTGTTAATGCACACCATCACCCTAGTTAGGCTGCTTTATATTATTTTCATGTTTGTATTTTTTCCTTTTTTTTTTTTCCTGAATTAATGGCTTGTCAGTAAATGTCAATAGAAACATGCCCACTAGAAAACTACATAAAATAAATGAAAATGTTGCAATGAGAGGAATAGAATAACTGACTGGTAGGACCCGTGCCTAAGGCAGTGTCTCTGTCACAGCTGAAGTTTGATACTAGAGGCAGGGCTGAGCACTGGCACTGTCAGCTTTCCTGTCAGGCTGCTGAAGTGCTCCTTGGCAGCCTCCTGGCCCAGATCGCCCTTCCAGACACAGCTGAGGAGTTACTCCAGTCTAGGAACTTTGCATCTTCTTTTCGGAGTCAGAAAGTCCTTAATCACATCCACGGACACTTGCCAGAGCACAGCAGGAGGCCAAGGCCCACAGGGCTGCAGCAGGGATCTGCAGAGGTAGGCACCCTGCCTGGAGCTGCACAGTCTGAGCCCTGCCAGGAGGGCTTGCTGCTAAGGCCTGTAATCACATCCTGAAGCAGCACAGAGCTGTTCTCCTGCACACTCACCTGGCATGCTGGACTCTCCTCAGAGGCCTCAAACAGGGCATTTAACCAGCAGTTCCTGGTAGGGAGCAGGCCCTCATCTACTGACATTTTATACATTTTAGATTTGCAGTTAATTTCATACAGTAATTGAAGTGTCCTGTGAGAAGGGACCAGGTGTGAACCTGTTTCCTATCAGAGCTGCTTTCACCAGAGGCAGAGGAACAGTCAGCCACCCCTTGCTGTGGTCAGGCTGGAGCTACCCTCTGCCCAGCCCCTGCTCTGTGCTTTTCTATCTTTTGTAGACACCGATTTTATAAAAAAAAATAAAATTCAGGTTTTTCCTGTAGATTTTAGTACTATAGTTACTTGGGAACAAAATAAAAGTAATAGAAAACATTAATTTCATATTTAAATTTTAAAAACATAAAAAACTGTATGACTTGTTTCAGAAGTAGTGAATAACTCTGGACTCAGTGTTGCGTGCATGGCTTGAAGACCTTTGTTAGCTGAGAGGTATATTTTGCAAACTATATTTTTGTGTGTGCAAACACAAAATGTCGGGACTCATGACTGTCTGCTGCACATTTCCTCTTCTGTTTCACTTTGGGCAGCAATAATGTTGTGAATAGGAGCACACTGCCTGTCAATCTTTTCCTTGCACTGGGAGTTGAGGATGCTGGTCTTTGGGATCAGACCCAAGGCATACCTCCACACTTTTCACACTTCGACAGCTAACACTTCTAGGTCTGTCTGTTCAGTCCAGAAGACAGAGGTATCGCTTCCCATTCTGGAAATTTCTTCTTAGAGAAATACACAACTATGGGTAAGTGAGGTGCATTCCTCTACTTCACATAAACGTTATGTTAATCCTGAATGGGAAGTGCCCAGTCAGAGCCTGCCTGTAGTCATATGGCTGTTGTTGAACGTGTGGCTTCTGTTATTTCTGGCTCTGCAATTGGTGAACATGCTGTTCCTTCCACTTCCTTTGGTAATGGTCATCTGCACATTCTGAGGGTAATCCAGGGCGCCGCACACACACCCCTTGGAGCCTTTCTTTAAAAATGCATTCTTTGTCTTTCCTTTGTGCACAATTATGTAGGCACACATTGTCTGTGATGGATTCTTAAATGGAAAAGATATTTACTGATCTAGAAAAATGAAGTGAATTCAGTTTGTTCACTTTAACCCCTTATGTTTGAGGCAGAATGGAGCAAACGGGTTAGATTTGAATTGTTACCTTTTGAATTGTTACCTTTTCTCTTAATTGCTGTTATAAATGAAGAAAAAACAAATAAGTAAGGAATATTTGTAAAGATGCATAGCATGCAAAGAGGCTCTGTAGCATACATTTATTGCTGTACCAGGAAAGTACAGTGTTGCCAAACCTGAACAATGCCTGGCTATATTGACAGGCAGAAGTGTATCATTAATGGATTGCCTGGAGACAGTCATAAAAGAACGTTTGTAACTGTTCTACATTTCTTTTGGGATTTTGGATATAACAAACTAATGAAAGTCTAATCTAGCTACATTTTATTCATTGAGAGAAAAAAAAAAACACCAACACATTATTACTGGGATGATACTTCATCATCCATAAAGTCAGCTGAAGAGAGGTACTTATCACTTTCTAGAAGATGTATTTTAGTACATTTTAGCAGTTGTTAAAATGCTGATGATTAGAACCTTTCATTTAGAATGTTTTATCAGACTTTTAGTAACAATTAAGTAAACAAGTAGAAGTGCTTTCTTTTAGGAGTTGAATTACTACTTGTCTCCAGCAAAAGCTGTATTTTTCTCCCACATGACTTTTCGAGTGCTTCAGGTTTTTCTTTTCTCCCTTTAGTAGAGTTGTGTGAATACATTTTCTTACTGTGGGAAACCCCTGCTACAGCACTGATTTGCCATATCTCCAAGCTGTGCACGGAGAAAAACACAGTCGCTTCTGTAACTGAATCTCGTCCTCAGGTTTGTCACTCATTCTGCTTGGGCAGGTAGGTGACTGCAGGGCAGCCACGAATAAGAGGGTAAAAGACAAAGGGACCACCTGACAAGGATGTGTAGAGGGGTGGTTTCCTTGAAATGTAGTGTTTTTGGTCTTCTAGCTGTAAACAGTCATAGGCTGATTGTGTTGCTGAAATACGTGGCTGCCTTTGGCGGCAAAGCGTTGTTTTTCAGGGGAATGTTAGGTAGAAAAGCTATATAAATTTTAATGTCCTTTGAGGTGATATTGCAGGCTTTCCAGGTTGTATGCTCTGTGATCAGTGTTGTGCTGGGCTAACAGTTGCTGGTTTGCTCTTTGTCGAGGAGGGCACATGAGGAACAAGCAGCGCAGTGTATGTGTTGCTGCAAGGTCGGGCTCTCTTGCTTTCTTTGGAAAGAACAAAACTTTGCAAGGAGAGGGAAAAACAATAGACCAGCTTCTACTCATGCCACTTCTGGTCAACTAAGCAAAGTGATTTATTGTATGAAGAGTATCCAGTACAGCGTTGGAGTAAAGAATTAATTTCTTTAAAACTCGTTTGAGTGAGTGGTAGCCATGAGCCGCCAGAGGTACCTGGATCAGTCCCTTCTGTTTTCAAGGGCTTTTATTTCCTTCTTTTAACACTGTATTCTCCCTTGGTAAGTGGATCTTAAAAACTCATTCAGATCATGAAATCAAAAGAGAGGAAATACTTTCTCCTCCAAAAAATCAGAGACTAAAGGGTAGAAAAAACAGTGCTTCTTTCATTTGATGAAAGACATACTGAATGATGAATACATATTTTCATTTTCACAAAAAGTGAAAACTTTCTTTTTTTTCCTGTCAGCTATTAATAGTTTGAAAGAAATATAAAATATCCGAAGATAAAAAGCAGTGCAGAAATTAGGGAGATTCTTAGAAACAGGTATTACTGGATCCCTTTGCAACAGATATTGAGCATACATCGACAACAATCTGAGTGCTGAATTCAGAACATTTGGAGAACATCTTAATTATAATACGGGTTATGACAATGTTTACCTCAATATCTTTTTGTCTCATACCCTTTAAAGAAGTACTTCAAGGCCTTAAACTTTGTACGCTTTGTTCTCAGATTTTTGTTTTAATTCCTTCTGGTTTCATTGAGATTTATTTCCCTTTTGACACTGTTGTCTATGTTGGCTCTAAGAATCTTATTCAGATCATGATATCAAAAGAGAGGAAATATTTTCTTGTGTCTTCCAGCTTGGCAGGAGGACCAGTTAATTCTTCAAATGTGGATATGGCGTGGGATTTTAAGTTCTTTTTTTATTACCTCAAGTTTTATCAGTATTTACCGTGTCTGAATTATACATTTATTTCCATAGATTATGACTTGTACTACTGTGAGGTATCTAATTTCTTCTTATAGTAACAATTCTAGCATGCATGTATTATAGTTGGAGTAAAGGATAGATTCTTGGTTCATACTTAAAATAAAATTTGAAGTATTTTATTTTCATTTGGTCCAAAATTCTTTTTTTTTTTTTCACACTAAACATTTAATGAAAAAATAAACAGAATTTTGAGATTAAAAACCATCAAATAAAAAAACCTGTTTTTCCGAAATGTCTGATTTTGATGTATTTGGATTTTTAATTATGGATAGTACTTTTAGTGAAAGGCAGAAAAACTGATTCTTCTCATCGTTTTTGAACTTACTTTGCAGAATATCTCTTTATAGTTTTGTTTTCTGACTGAAGTCACTACTGATTAAAATTAAAGTTCCTCAGCTGTTTCCATGGTTTGATACATTTACTTGTGTCTGTGACCTTCGTTAAGAGATGTTTATATGTATTTGTGCAGTAGCCAACTCTAATCCAAAGTAATACAGGTACTGCTTAAAACCTCAGCATATGTGAAGCAGTCAGTATTTCTCAAGGTGGAAAGACTAAATCAGTTAGGCATACTTTGTTTTTCAAAACTGTGGAGAGTTAGCATGGGCATAAAAATTGTCCAAAGCTTTATGTATGTCAAAAAGGGCATGTAACTGAATTTTAAAGGAGGACAAATATGCGATGAGAAGAAAAATACGGATGCAATGTGAAGGACACAGAGATCAATCAGTAAGCAGTTCCCGAATAAGGCTTGATGTCCTCTGGTGCATGTCCCTTTACTCTTCCTTTGGAAGCAAGCTTGGGCCCCACTGTAGGAGCCTGAACTTTTCATGTGTGTCCCCACACAGACCCATGCTGCAGAGCTTGGGACTTGGGAACTTTTGTGCTCCATCTTTGAGGTGGGCCAGCACTGTGTCAGAGCTAGGGAAACCACTCTGCTTCTGTACTGCTGAGTGGGGTTGGAAAGAAAGGATTTCAATAGCCATATTTGAAAGGTAAATGGAGAGCATGGCCTTCTGGACAGGTATCAGCACCACAGTTCTTGACTGACCCCTGGTCTCTCACTGATGCCGTCCCTAAGGCAGTGTCAACTTCGAATAAGGTTGGAAACCTAAGCATTGATAGAAAGGAGATTAACTATCAATGCAAATGCACTAATCTGTAGTTAACACTTGTGGAACTCAAGCATCCACAGAGACAACTACTTTTGTTTTACAACTGTCCATAACAAGCATGGCGGTCGCACATTTTTTCTACATGGATTTGGCTTGCCAAGACATCTGCTTTTATTAGCAGCAGTTGATTTCCTCGTAACGAGGTGAGCACATTATGGCTTTGTCAAATTTCTTCCCAAGAACAGTACTTAATGTTCAGATTTTCTGTTTATATCACCCAATATTACACAAAGAGCTGCTACATTCCTTAGAAGTTGATTTATTGCAAGTGTTTCTTGCTGAGATTGTTTTTATTTTTTGTGAATGTAAAACTCCTCTAGCTTTCACAAAGGAGGATGACTTTACATTCTCTTTGTTTTTAATTTGTAATACAGCTGTTTGATTAACATTAATTTGCTAAATTCAAGTTAAATGTCTTCCAGGAAACAATACAAAAGGATTTTTTTAAATGTACTTCATAATGTTTCTGATTTGAAAGGAGGTCCATTTCTTAAAGGAACATTAGTAGGAGGTCCATTCTTCAGTTTTATAAACATTTTTTTCTCCTCAGTAAGGCCCACAAGACCTGGGTTAAGGCCAGTGTAGACCAAAAAAAGTTGTCTGATACATGTGCAGAACTTAAGGCAAATATAAATGCATCTATGTAATGAAAAAAAAAAAACAACAAAAAACCAAGGGAGAACAGTTTCAAAAAGACCACCAGGAAATAGATCACACACGAACATTTCTTGTGTGTGTTTGAAAGTATAATTGCATAGATATCCAGATAATTTTATTTGTATAGTTATTTAACAACGGGAGAGAAAATGGTATTTTGTTGCCACTGTCTGCTCTGGCAGAAATGTAAAGAATAAACCATTGTGGTAAATAGAAACATACATACTACTTAAAAAGAAACAAACAAGTTTTCCTAAGGGAAGCTATTGTTGAAACACAAGTTATTAGAATGCAAGAAATATATATCTGAATTTATGATTTAACTTTGTGGTACATCTCTGAAGAAGTGTTTAATCATTTTGCAAACCCTCTAAGCTAAACTGATGAAGTGTATTATAGCTACCACTATGAATGCTCTGCTTCATCAGAAGATTTTAATAACGCATAAGGCGATGAAATGTATCTCAAATATAAGAAAAACAATAAACTTCCTCCTGGTAGGTAGAAAATGAAAGTGTCAGTAAAAGAACTGTAGTCATTTTCATGTGAGTCATTCTGAAGTTCGTGACAGTAAGCACTGCTCTGTGTTAGCAAGGGTCGCAGATTTGACTGTTTATTAGAATTAATACTGTATTCCAATTTTCAAACAGAAATGTCATGCTAATGCCAGCATTTATTGGTATCTGGCGGAGTTTGGAGACAGTGATTTTTTGGTCTTTTATAAATCAAACACTCTGAAGCAATTCTTTCCCCAAAGTGGGATTTGATCTCTTTGTCACATCTGGCATATGCAAAGACACATGTAACTGGTTTTTTCCACGCTTCCAGGAGAAAAAAAGCCCCCAAAAAAAAAAAAGGCAAAAAACCCAACAAATAATCTCTCTTCACAACCCCAGCTCCAAAAACATCTTGTGCTACAGTTGTCCCTCATTTGCCAAGTTCTCTGTTTTGTCCTTTATTCTTATGAGATAAAGCTTTCTTTTCATTTTGAATAATTATTAGCTACATTGTTAAAGTTTTTTTCTTTTTTTAATTTACAACAGTGACCAACCATTATTTTAGTTAAAATTTTCAATTTAATTTTATTTGTAATCTTGCAATTCAACTATTGTAAGAAAGTCAGAATCTAAACTGGGGTGATTTCATGGGTATGTATATAATGCAGAGTTAATTGATTTTCTCACTAGGAAACTATCACTGTTTCTGAGGTCATTTTGCATGTTGTTGAACAAAATTGAATATTTATATAGTTTATCTCATGGTCTTAAGTTTTGCCACATATTTCAAAAACAATAAAAAAGCCCAATTCTGTGAAGTCTGTCAAAGGAAAGCTTGCTAGCTGTGATGTGAATGCATACTGTTGGCAGACAGAAGTTGTAATGATTAAAATGGAAATAATGGCTAATATTTTCCAAGGAATATTCATCACCATCTTATTTTGGACTGAAAGTTTATCTGATAATTTGTAATTTAATCACCTTTGGCAGTCCCTGAAGTTAATACAGAAGATAAACTTATAATATGACTGTTTTATTCAGATGTGCTTCAGTGAAAATGGGAAAAAAAAAAACAAACTTTCTTCTAACTTGGGACCCCCCCCCCACCAGTGTGTTGATACCTGACAGAGGGAAGAAGGTGATTTAGGAGATGCCAGTTCTCTCTTCCATAAGTAAGTGGTGTATTGGTCTTATGCTTTGACACCATCTGTTGTTTCCTACCATCCTTACAGGTAACCCTGGAGATCTAGTCTAGCATGAATAACCTGGCTCCACAACTGGTGAGAAGCAAAGCACGGATTTTCATTTTGTAAACACTATTTCCATTCACCACTGTGGATAGGAGTTGTGGACAGGGCAGCTCAGTGTGTGAGACAGCCTGTTGTACTGAAAGCTGAAATTAGGGTGGTGGTATACCATCATCCGGACAACAGTTTTCATACGCAATCAGATGATAGAGGGTTAAGAAGCAGGCAGGAAAATGAAAGATGAATCTACAGCTCTTCAGGTGGTATACATGTAACAGCAGACTAGAGAAAGTAAAAGTATATACATGCATCACTTTTTGTGATGATGTGTAAGAAATCATTGAATGTACTTATATAAATAAATAAATAAATAAATAAATAAATATATACATCATATAGAGATGAATTTATAAAATCTGGAAACTATAAGGGTAAATATTTTATGGATTAGCAGAAGGGTTTCAGCATGTGAATTTTAAGGATAACTGACCAAACAGCATGCAATGAAAATGTTAGCACTGAAAGCAAGAGCAATTTTTGAAAATACTAACATTATAAATCAGTTACCATCAGTTTTGCCAGAACCCCATTTGGTTGCGGATGTAATTTTTTGTGTCTGATATTGCTGTGGTAACAAGAACTTGCCAAGAGATTGTGAGGAAAAACAGAGAACTGCTGGCAATGAAGGTGAGACCTAGTGAGGAGAGGAGAAAGGGGGAGAGTAAACTGTTGAAAAAAGATGATGAGTGAGGTACAGAGGGAAAGAAAAGCCAAGAGAAAGAGGACTGAGTGCATAGGATTTATTCTTTCTTCTGCATGCTTATCATTTGAAGTGTTGAACTTACTCTGCTCTCCTGAACTGCTTTGAGGCTTTTGTACAACCAGGAGTAATGAATAGGAGTAGACAGAGGTGGTCAGTATTTATTGGCTTAACTGAAATGTAGTATTAGTTTTCTAGCTGCATGACAATGAGTCAGGATTTAAAAAAATCCCAAATCCTCTGTGGCTGAAATAGCAATCACACATCAATCTCAGAGAGTGAGTTGTGAAAGTAACACAAATAATCTAAAAATAGAGATTATATTGCTAATATTGGCATTCCGTTTGTTTCTGGGTACAGAAACACCATTTGGACTACTTGTTCTTGCTGCTGGTTTTTGCAGCCTGTCATTCTTCAGTCAGACACTCAGGGGCCTTACAACTATTGGAAAGTGCATGGAGAGATGAAAGAAAATGCACTCCTAGGATGAGAGATTTCCCCCACTGCTGATCCCCGCCCTTCAAGACTCTGTTAAAAAACAACTCCTCATAGCATCTCCCAGTAGCTTGGAGAAAGGAATTGCTTTTGAGAAAGGGGAATAGCACTCATCTGTCAAATGATAGAGAACTCCTCAAGAAAATGTTTTATCTCTCTTCTTCAGTGTCAATTCAGTGCATACGCATTTGTGCAAGTACATACACACTCTTTCAGTCTCAGTGGATGGATGTACTTTGACAAGTCTCAAGTAAAGCTTCACTTTCCTATTTTTCAGAGCTATGCCTCTCTGTTCCTAACCTAAAGGGGCTTCCTTTCTGTGTGTTTGGGTGTGCATGTTGTAACTCTTAAATGTACTGCTATTTCCTTTCTTTAATTCAGGCACTGTTGCTCATTATTAGAAAAGTGGTCTTGAAGTTACAGTGTTGCTAGTGCTGGAAGCAAGTGCTGTTGATGGCTGCCATTCAGGGGTCTTAGGAGAGATTGCTCTCTTGAATGTTGCTGGTTCCCAGTTGGGTTTGACTTATCATTTAGAAGTCTGGTTCGGTGAACTGCACTGATAAGAAAGTGAGGAGAATAATTACCTAAAATTACAAAATATCTTCTCTGTGTGTATACTGAGCTTCAGGGACGCAGAAAGGAAAAGTATTTTAATTGCTTTCAAGAATTTTGAAATGCCATTGTTCTAATTGAGTGTGACAGAAAGACCTGTATTCTTTCCGCATCGTGTATTTTGCACGTAATTGTTTGACAAGGATGTAGTTTCACAATACTCTGCCTTTAGGGGCAAAGTCAGATTAAAGGACCCTGTGTTTTCCCCTAACATGCTGCTGGCAGTTTGTTATCCTGTACTACTGTTCACCACCACCCACACAGGATGGTTTATGAGGCCATGCTGACATGATCTGAAGTGATCCAGGTTAAAAATAACTCTCCAAAAGGGTTATTTTGTGATCTGCCTTATACTGTGCTCCCACAGTTGTTGTGGCATTACTGAAGGGAAGAAGCTGCAGCGGAAGAGCAGCACCACACAGCCGGAGGTGGGAGAGCAGCTGAAGCAATGTGGTGTGGTCCTGTGCCAGTAGTACAGAGGTAGGATGGGCTCTGCTATCATTAACACCTTTGAAAATATGGTTTTGATCTAATCCTGCTGAAAGCAGTAAGCTTCTTGACACTGATCAGGGAAACTGAAAATGTGCTCTTTCCCTCACCTTGACTCACTAAATTGCAAAGGTTGGTCGATTGTTGACTTTTTTTGTTGTTCTATATATACTTTTTTGCTCTAGATTTCTTAATTAATAATTCTGTAATTATATTATGTGAATCACACTTTTCCGTATTTGTGTACTGGATTGTACTGATTGCATATTCTCATGTAGAATCACAAATCTGAGATAAAAGATGATCAGTTGAAGATGCTCTGCCATAAACTCCCACAAAGTCCACTTCTGATTTGAGTACACAAGTAAAGCAGATGTCTGTAAAAAATAATACGAGTTTTTGGGTGTGTTTAAAATATTGGAGATTTCAGCTGAATTTTTTTTTTTTAACATTAGTGTTTTTTTGTTTTTTTTTTTTTCCTGTTTCTGAATCAGAAAACTGACTAGAGAGAAAGAAATTCTGGTTTTGGTTTACTTTTTTTTTTTTTTTTGTGTATGCTCGTTTAGTCACTTTTTTATTAACTGAGTGTGTTTTGAATTATTCTTTTGAGCTGGGACTCACATCTTGCATGTATAAAGTTTCAGATTGTGAACACCTTATATAGTATTAAAATTAGAAATAATGATGGATATTCCATTTTGGATGGTAATTGAAAGCTTGCAAAGGTGTATGGGAGCAGGAAACTTGATTTCTCTCAGTTTGAGTGGGGCCTATGTAAGCAATGTGCACCCTCCAACGCAAATGGTTAGGCAGATTTAGAAACCACCGTAGAAATTAAAAGCACTAGCCCCAAAGAAACAGAAGATGTATCTCATTTAATTCTGGGTATTAAAGCATATGTAGTCTTCTAATTTTTCCCTGCAAACTCAGTAATTTAATATGAAGATGCTGTCTGCATTAAATCTCTTATAAATTAAGAACTGCCATAATTTCCAACTCCTTTCCCCATCCCACAGCCCTTTTATCTGGTTATATTTTTGTTCTGGTCCACAACTGTATTAATTCTCAAACTTCAAATTGAGACTTTCTGGAATCATTTTGTCCCTGTGAAAATCTTTCATCTACTCTCTGCCTTTATCTGCTGTAAGAGAGAAGCTGTGGTCTTTCACAGGTGCATCCAGCATGTGGGTTCAGAGAAGTGACATATCCCCCTTGTGCTGGCATCGGAGGTTTCCTCTCATTTTTTGTTAATCTAGGCTTGTCAGGTAATAGCGTTTGGGTGTTGTCTTTAGAGTCAGACTTGCCAGCTGACTAAAGTGGACTGTTCTCTGCATAGAGAGAAATTCCTGTCTCTCTCTATATTGGCCTCAGGTTGCTCACATCTGCTCTGTTGGATCTGAAACAGCTGTATTCCCTTCATGATATTTATAGAGCGCTCAGAAACTGATCCTAGGGATTAAAAAAGTAGGCTTCGTGTTTGATAATGCTTGCCTACACAAGGATGTATTTTCAGTGCTAAGGACACCTGCTGCTCTGATCAAGTGCTATGGGAATAACAAAACCTTACAGGATTTGGCCCAGGAATAATGGGATAATTTGTGAAGTAAGTTGAGAAAAGTTGAGATGCTGATAAAAAATTTGGTCCTCATGCTGTAAAGCTGAGTGTGTATCGGTGTGGATATCAAAACAGTTGCTACAGTGCTCTTTTATTTTTAAGTGCTTTTCATTGTTTCATGTTTTATTGTGGGGCTTTTAATTTCCCTGAAATGTCTTTCTTTAAAAAAAACAAACACAAAAGCAAACAAAGAAAAACACACACAAACCAAACTGAACAATTCTATCCACCAGCTTCCCAGACTCCTTTGGGATTATTTGCTCTTGCTCAGACAATCAGAATAAAATGGCCTTTAGAATGGAGAACTTAAAGTTTCAGTTATGAATTCTCAGTAGCAGAAGCTTGGCGTGTTCCTCAGGTGTGCAGTTGAAACAGTTCTGAAAATGCAGTCTAAATTCTTGGGAGACTGAGTATAAAGTGGGGTTATGACTGACTACCTTCCAAGATGATGTAGACAGGAAATATTATTGCTATTGATGTTCTAGAATATACAGAAGTATATATCTCCCTCATCTATCTGTTAAGACAGTTAACGGTTTCCTGCCTTCCTATCTCCTTTATAAACTGTATTTGAAATGCACTTGCAAACAGCTAATAGCTAAATCCCACTCATTATTTTGTTTGTGTGAGAAATTTGCTCTAGAGCTGCACTTACAGATTCCTAGTGAAGTGAGGATTATCATAATCTTGAGTAAGGGTATAAAAATTGGCCTGATTATATGAGTCTCCTTTTTAACTTCCAACTCAGAAATGTTATGATAGAAGTGAATAGCAGAATATGCACCTTCAATAGAATGTCATCATTACATCTCAACCCTTGGGTTGTGCTGAATGTAAAGCACCATTTCATCCACAACTGACATACAGTGACTACCTTTACATTCTGTCTGCTTCAAGTTTTGAGAATGAAAATAAATTTTCCATTATTCCATTCAATGATTTAGTTCTGGGGAAACCCCTTAAATACCTTGAAGCTGAGATGTGCCTAATGCAAGGGAGGAGATAACTGGGGCCTTTGACATAATATTGAGAAGTATAATTTGGTGGACTCAATAAGAATCTCTCAAGATCCTTTAGAAGCAATGACATACATTTCAGTGTTTTGAAGCAATTGGAAGGTAGAAAGGAAAAATAAAACAAGGGAGAGAAGGGATTTTTGAGCGAATGGCAGAAACTAGTAATTTTTAAGAGGTAAAAAAAGGTGATTTCTGCATGAAGATTTACTTCACAGAGGAGCACTAGCAATCAGGAATGGTTTTTGAGTTCTGAGGCAATTCACTCAGATGATATGATTATGTATAGTGGTTTAAAATATTTTAGTTTTATAACAAATGAAATTCCTCATTCTCAAGAGCACTTGAGATAAAGCTACAGAGTCATGTAGGACTGCTTCAGCAGAGGTCTGGAGTTTTTTGGTGGTGTAAGGCAAACTGTCTTTAATGCAGCTCAGGTGTGATCATGATCATGCTTCAGTACACTCTGAATTTCAACTTCATAGTTTGCCTTACTTTGCTGATTGCTGTGGTATATCTCCCTGGTTGCACTCACCTCTTTTTTCTAGTTTTTCCCCCTAAGAGGAGGTGACTGTGTGTGTAACTGTATGCAGTCAAACCCATACTGCCCACTGCATTTCAAGTTACCTTGCAGCCTGAAGCAAGATGGATATATCACTAAACAGTGAAAATTAGCCAGAGAATGAGAGAACAGGGAAACAATAATTCTGGTTCAAATTCAGACTTCACAAATCCAGGCAGCATACACAGTCCTTAGAAACAATCTGAACACATGCATAAAAAAGTCATAAACATGGACATAGTCTGTATGTCTAGAAATCAAACTCAAATCTGACTTTTAACTTGAAAGAAAAAGGTTGAAATTTCTCAGCTTATATAAAGATTTGCATACCTTTTTTTTTTTTTTTTTCAAAAGGTAAAATCCAGTGATACTTTTCTTGTAAGGTTTTATAAATACAGAGTTATATGCAAATGTCCTTTTGTAACTAATCCCAGAGCCCTCTTTCTGCCAAACTGCCAGAACCTTGCCCAACAGCTACAAGGCTTGGCAGCGCAAATCACATACATTCGTGTAGATATAGATTTACAGAACATTCTGCCATCATGTTATTCTGCGGTCTGGGGAAAAAAAGGGATACTTGAAAATTTGTGAAATGTTACTAAGAAACTCTTGAGTTACAATATCATACTGCAGAAATTAGATATAATTTACTAAATATTAGTGTGATATGTCATTATATTTCCTCTGCATTGGTAAGAGGTAGAAAGAAAAAATTAAATGAATTATTTGCCAAAGTACTGAAAATTACTACCTTAGTCCGTAGTTCTGAGATCATTAGAACAAACTGATTTCTGACAGAGCCAGATGGAGCTGTGGTCTGGGCGGGCCACATGGATTCTCATCAATAGCACTGGGGCCTCTGGTCCTTGAGCTCTTTCATCAGCTCTCTGCTTCTGGTCTACACAGCCTGCTTGTGGGAGACAGACTGTGTTGCTAGCTTTACTAAGTTTGGAATATCCTGCCTGTGTCTCAGACGAATTGAAAGTGCGTTCAATATCTCATCACTCATTCTAGTTTCTTGCAGAAGGAAATGGAAGTATGTCAGGATGAAAAAATTTAAAATCTCCTCTAATCAATTCTCTTAGGTAGTCAGTGAACCAAGACTGTGGGAACACACTTACCCTGATGTTGGGCTGTGCCTCTCATGTACACCTAAGAGCAGGACTAAAAAGCACACTGTAGAGCATAGCAGACATTTTACAGACACAGCGATGGAGAACCATGTGCTTAAAATGTACTCCTCATTTTTAATTTCAGTTTGTGCACCCAAGCACGCTGTTGTGGTAGCTGATCCCTGCCTAGAACAAGACTCCAGGTGTCAGGGCAAACATCCTCAGCTGGTACAGATTGTCAGAAATGAACCTCCAGTGATTTACTTCAGCTGAGGTTCCCTTTTTTTTTTTTCTTTTTTTGTTAGTTTGTTCTGTTAGTCTTTCTATAGTGTAACTGCTTTTTCTTTTTCATACTCACAAACCAAGGATGGGTGACTCAAATGCCTTTTTTCTCCTAGAGAATTCTTTCTGTCTCTGTTGAAAATGTTGCCCGTAAGGATATCCTGAAGATCTGGATCTGAGCACCTAACGGTAAGTTGTTGTCTTTTTTCCTTATTTTATATTGTTCTAAATCTGAAAATCACTTCAAATGTGTTTGTCATTCAAGTTGAAGGTGTAGAATGTATAATCAAGGACAAAAGCTTCTGCATTCAGGTATATTTTAGTGACATTGTATACTTAAAGGGGAAAAGAAAAAAGCTTCTTATTTTCCCCCTTGGGTCACACAGTGAAAATCTGTATTATCCTTTCACACTCTTTCTGTTCTAATCACATAACATTCTTAGAATAATTGGAAGCCAGTATCAGTTGCTATTGTATGAAAAATACCTTTGTTCAAAGGGTAGTTTTGCAATATCCATAACCTTAGGTACAAAATTATTCCTGTGTGGGAAATTGAAAACTGTGACTGTGGTAGAACTGTCTGAACTTTCAAGTCCTGATTCCCTCAAAATACTTCAATCCATAGAGGTTGGAAATCATATGCTTAAAAAAAATGTACAAGTCAGTATTTTAGAGAAAGAGCTGAGAAGGAGTATTGTGGTAGGAGGCAGAATTAATAAGACTGGAATAAGAGAACAGTGGGAAATGTTATGAGGTTAAACTTCAGCACTATTTCAGTCATTTATTTTGCTGATTTCAGATATTTTCTGTGAAATATTTGCTTACATGAGCATTGTTTTTAGCAATTATTTGTTCAGTAAGCGATAGCTAGAATTATTGTCTTCTGTGTGAGGAAGACCCAGCCTGAGAAATAGGAAATGGTGTTGTGGAGAAATGGTTACTTGTAAATGAGGAGGCAGTATAAATGGAGTAGTCTCATTTGTGTGGGAAGGGACTCAAGACAGGCTTTTTTAGAGTAGTTACCTAGCACTCAGTTTGCAACTCTTTTATTTTGTTTCACAATCTTGTAAAGTAAATAGAGCATTTCAACAGCAGGTTTACCAGCGTGAGGGAGACAAGTGCTTAAAAATAAGGAATATGTTGAGGCGTCTTTAATGAGCTGTGAACACCGGAGGTGGATGTTAAGGAGTTAGCTTTGGTAAAGTAAAGGAAGTGTGGCCCAGGCATGCAGCCTCCTTGCTTGAGGAAGCACTGGAGCTACTTTCTTTCCCTTTGATTCTTGCTGTCTTGTACAGAGCTGTGGGGATGAAGAAGGATTATCTTTGAAGGTGATTACCTTTCTGTAGACAGAGTCCCCTACCGCTCCCTCTGAAACAATTCAGTTCTACATCATCTTAAAGATAGAAATCATATTTCTCCATAATTACAAGAACAAAGCAAAATGAACATGTGACGTGCATTAGAATATATCCTTCACTCTTCAGTTACTTGTAAAAATCATGCCATTAGGCCTTGAAGCCCACTCTTCTGATTTATCTGGGGGTGACTGCTACACCTGCTGTACCCTGGGGTACGTCTGCTAGATATAACTATCCCTCCCAATATAATGTCTGAATTAACGTTCTGTTGAAAGCTTGATAGGTATCAGCAGAGCTGGCTCATCAGGGTTTGCTTGTATGGAATTGAGGTAAGGAAAAAGGAGGGAGGCAATCAGGTGTTAGTCTTTGCTGATTAGAAAGGTGGGATCTGCTTCGTGTGGCAAGTAAATGATCAAGCAGAAAGCAGGCAGATTTACCTGTGACATAGCATCTCCTTTTCAATTAGTGTCATCTCCAAATTGCTTCTTTGGCACCGTGTTTTATGCTGTCAGTTCTGTTGAACCATGCATTTCCAAGGGACCCCCTATTTGAAAGTGATTACGTTGAGATAAAAATAAAAAGATGAAAAGCGCTGTATTTTGAAGGGCTTCATTATTTTGCAGTTCAAGGAAGGAGAAGTTTGGGGGGAGTGAGGTATTAATATGGGTTACTCTGTGACATGGTTGGAGATAGGTATCATTGTAGTGCAATTATAACCTTCTGTTAAACTGTTTACGTAATTATTGGAGGGAACTTAACTCTTTGAATATAAAGAACATATGGAAGCCTAAAGCTAGTGGGACTGAGGGAGAAGAGAAAACAAAAAGAAATTTTGCAATGTTTTCAAAGTTGCAGGAATTAAATCCTAGCCAAAGTCTTTTCAGAATTCTGGCTCTGGGAGTTGCTTTTTGGAGAGTTCTCCTGAGTACTGTCTCCAAACACCTACTCTAATTAATGTAGAGGTCACCGCGATATCCTTTGGTAGACATTCTGAAGAGCGCTCCAGATTCTGCAGTTCTGGAGAGACAAGGGCTTTGGATTAGTTGATACTCTTCTTGGAGAGTTTTCTAGCACTGATAGAAGCACTCCACAGTGCACAAGTAACCCCATAACTTCATGTCTTAACAATGTGGCCTTGTTTAGCATTCACTTTTCTACTTCTTTTGTACTTCTGTCCACAGCAGTGTGGTAGACCAGATGAAGCCTAATGGTTTTGCAGACCGTTCTTTGCTTTTAATGTATTCTGCTGTTGTTGCAGCTGAGTGGGAATTGTATTGTGGAGCACTCCTCCAAGCTGTTGACAGTGTACAGCAAAGGGCTCTGAGTGATTGCTGGCCTGGAGTACAGGGTCACTGGTCTCTCCCTGATTGCAGACACTGAGGACAGTTATCTTTGTCCTGCATAAATCAGCTCAGGTTTTTTCTTTAGAGAAATCTTTATTTGTAGTATCCCATCCCTTGTTGGCACAAGCTATTTTTTTGAGTAGCTGATAGATAAAGCCTTAGAAAAATAGAGAATAAGTGTAGAATACAGCAAATGGCAAGTCCTTTGAAGTGTCAGGAACAAGTTTGTTGTGCTTTTGTCCTCCACATCCTCAAAGAAACTCATCTGTATGTGTCATTACATGGGCAGCAGTAATGTTTTTTGCAGCCCCTGTCCCAGGTTTGCTCAGAGCAGAGATGTGGATTATGTGCTGCAGGAGTCACTGTTGGGTACTCTGCATCATATAGGAGAGGGTGTTGCCTGGAGTGATTTGCTCAGGAAGTGGAGAAAATCTGTAAGGGAAGGGCCGCTAGGTGATATAAGTACCCTGCTTCCCATAGTTGTGTCTTGGAAGCACAGCCAGCTGCACAGTCCTGAGGGAACTGGTCAGTGTCTAGAGCAGCCTGTCCTGCTGCAGTTGTCCTGGGCAGGTGGTGAAATGGGAAGTGATGCCTGTTTGTCAGACTTTTGATTTTTAAGGAGTGAAGTTGAACATCAGAGAACTGGCAGGGTTTTACAAGCACTTAATCCCTCCAAGTTGGATATTTGAAGCTTGACAGGTGTTTGCTCCAAATATAAGAGCAGCTCAGCTAGTCTCTACTTTGCGTACTTTCTGTAACGTAGGGTTCATGTGTTTGCAGATCTTTTCCCCAGGCTTATTTCTCTACTTTATTAAATTCTAGGTTGTGTTTGAAGAAGAGTAGTATGCAAGTGTTGCTGTGCATTCTGCAGCTGCTGCTGCATCCCTTTCCAAGGAGTGGTATATATATTGCCGTTCTCCCCTCTCCTGACACTTAGTTGCCTGAGACACTCATTGCCAACTGTGAGTCAGACTTGAAAATTCTGAGGTTTCATAACTATCTGGTAGAAACCAATTTTTCTAAACCCCACCTGATTCGTGATAACATTTCTGGAATTTGATTGGTTATTTTTCCCCTTTAAGAGGAGTTTGGCAACAAGGAGAAATACTGATGACTTAGGTGATGCGATACATGTGGTTCTTCAAACAATTTCTGGCTGGTGATGCTGAGGTCTGTTGTGTCGATGAAGGTTTTGTTTCTTTTTGAGAGCTCCTGGGCAGACTGTGTAGGACCAGGTGGAGTGTTCAGCTGAACTAGTGAGCTGTATCCTCAGAGGCTGGCTGTTGTGATATACCTAAAGAAGCACTGCAAACTATGCTTTACAGTGTGCCATAATGGAGAGCCCTGCTCATCTGTCCTCTTCAAATGTTCCATTCATACCCTAGGTGCCATTTAACTTCTGTCTTTATTGACTGTATTTATGTTTTAGATTCATATAAAAGCTTGGTAAATTTTTCATTTGCCTCATATGATGATGTCCTGACTCAGGTTTTATGGTTAAGATGTTAAATCAGGTGTAAGAAAGACAGTGAATAAACTAGGGGTAAGAAAAGGACAGCATTTTGCCTTGTATATGGAATAGTAGCAACAGGGTTTGTCTGGAAATAGTAGGGATGTGAAAATGCTAGGTTTGACCATGTTCTGTCCAGTGCCAGTATTGCTCTCTGTCAGTGGACTTGTACTTGTGTATATCCCCCACTCTTGTCACCCTGTGAGTGTTCAGCAGCCATACAACCATATAACTGGGTCACGAAAAATTTTCCATGGGAATGATGACAATCAGTTTGCACACAAGGTGTGGGTTTTATTTTTTTGGCTGGTTATTTTTAATTCTGATTCCAATAGTCTTTTTTAATGGCAAGTAACTTTACTGGCTGTTTGGGGTTACGATGTTCTGTCAACATCTTAGTAAAAACTCACTGATACGCTCACTAAACTTTAACAGAAGAGTTTTTAGGATGTGAATAACTCCAAATTAATGAGCAGCCACAAAAAAAAATGAAACAGTGATAACAAGTTTCAGGAAAAACGTAGGTGGTCCTCCATCCTTGTTTCATTGCACTCTGTTTATTTGATTTTTATCTCGTTTCTCAGCGAGTTTGTTTGAATTTTTAAATCATGTCGGTACAAGATTGTTATTAAATTGCTAATGAATTCTATCTTATTCAAACAAGTCACGATGAACGCTTCTCTCTCAGTGCTCTCAACTGGTCCTCCAGAAGGGACTGAACAGATTTTTTTTCTTTTGGTTATTGTAATTAATTTAAAATTACTGAGTAGATATTTAATGTAGGAATGATATTTAGCCTGCACAACATCTAGTAATAACTTTCATTCTAGTATTATTCCATAAATGCTTTTGCTTTATTTTAAGCGTGATCCAAGTTCAGTGCCTGTTTGCCAGTTGCTGTGGAGGAGATCCTTCCATAAGCTTTTAATTAAACAATTCATATCATTCCTTAGTGTCTGCATCGGTTCCCTTTGTTCTTCAGATAAATTTCTTCTCAGGCTTGTCTGCCCCCTGAATTTTACTTCTCTGTTTTTGTCAGCCCTAGGCTTATTGGTTCAGAACTTGCTCTAGGTTTAATCTTCCTCACTGCAGAGCTGACCAAAAAGTTCAGAGGCTAGATGTATGTGTCTGTAGAAAGGGAAGAGAGAGATTTCCTTCTGGACAAACCTGAGTCCTTCTGGTCCTCCCCTGTTCCCAGCCCGAATTTCCTGTAAGCTAAGCTCTTGGCAGAAGAGAGTACCTGAGTCGTGTAATGTTTCTTATTGCTTCTTGCTAGGAAATTAATGTCGTCTTCCTTCTGTCGTTTGAGGAAGTCTTTTACAGAATATTTTTTTAATATGTAGTATTTTAGGTTTCTAAGTAAACTTGCTTTTGATTTTCTTTCTTGTTCACTTTGTAGGGTCACATCTTTCCTCCGTGTTTAAATGAGGCTTTTTACTTTTTGCATTCGCTGGTTCGGCCATGACCAAAATAATTTCCCCAATACATGGATAATCTTTCACTAGGGTTCCTTTAAAAGAAAAGCAAAACAAAAAACCAACAACTTTATTTTTGGAAAATTGAGACAAATTAGAGAGGGCATGTGGGAAATTTTCCTACTTCAGAAAAATAAGATTAACTTACCACTTGAACATTTTCCTAACTCTCTTGGCTCATCATGTCTCCAAAACAGCTTGGTATAGGACTTCCAGATGAGTTCATTGACTTAATCTGTTACTTTTGGCAACTGTAAGTAGTGTTGAGTAGATTCTCTTCTTGCTGATAAGCAGTTGTTGTTGAAATGACTTTGTTGTTAGAACAGTTTCTACATACATAAAAGGCTGGTAAACAAAGCCATGGAGAGTAACCGTAACCCGACTCGAAGTTTTGCGGTGCTATGTAGAAATTCTGTAAATACTGCAGAAACGTCAAATAATGTGATTTTGTTTCAGTGCGTTCTTTCTTCGTTATTATTTTTCATCTAGGCTATAAACCTCTTATTGCTTAATTTGTATTTTTAACAGTGTTTTAGTATCACCCTTACTTTAAGTTTTTTGGCTATGCTGTGAGATTTTGCATGCAAAACAAGCAGGCAGGGGACCGAGCACTTGGACAAAGCTGGATTTGGTGGCAGCGAGAGAGCTGAGGAGTGCCAGGGCTGCAGGCTGTAAAACCCATTGGGTATTATGGACGGGGAGCAAGGAGCAGAATTACCTGAGGGTCAGCAAGAAATGGAACGGCTCAGTGCTGAAATGTTATCTTTGACTACTTTCTTCCATTTGAGGTTTTGAAGTGTAACATTTGAACTTCAGAGTTGGCCTTCCCAATATTTGAGTAATTTTGAGGAGGGGAGAGGAATATTTTCAAATGTTCTCTTCTGTTGTCATTTATGGCTTCATTATGTTGTTGATTTTTCAGGCATCAAAAAGTGCAGAAATTCTTGTTCCCTGGCCCTTGCCACTTTTCAGATTTGAATGCTCTTAAAACTATTATGCAGTAGTATTAGTGAAAATTTCATTGAAACAAGTTATTTTATTGTAGAGAGTGTGGAGTAAACTAGTTCTGCTGTCTCATAGCTTGGTAGTATAAGGTTCAATTGAGTTCAATGGTAGTATAAGGAATAGTTGCAGAAAGTCACACCATTGTATGCTTGTCTGCAAGATGTATGTGAAGGCGGAGTGTTCAAGTCTGTCGTGTCTAATAGCTCCTGTTTATATTCAAGAGTATTAAAATTCTACTCATGATTTAAATGAGAGACCTTGATAGGGCCACTTGTCCAGAGAAAATGAGCAAGTTAGCAATGGGTGATACCATTAGTGTCAATAGTGAAATAATTTTAATGTGCCCCCCTAGTTTCTTAGGAGTATCATGATAAATACAGAAAGGTTAAATGCTCTTCAGTCCTAACTGTGACATCTGGACTTTACAATTTCTAGAAAATAAGAAGACACTGAATTTTTGCGGGCATTTGAATTACCTTTATTTGCTGTCCATCATTGAGATGAACAATAACCATTAGCAGTGCAGCCATCCTTGTAAAACTTATCTTGGTTTCCTACAGCTGTTGAGTTTGATTTTAGAAGACTCTTCTTTGCTATGTAACTGTGAGGAAGTGAGAGAGGTAACTGGGATCTGGTATTCATCTCCCACTGCCCTTATTTTGGGTGCAGAAATGCATGTTGTGCTGGTCTCAGAGTCTGCAAGTATGCAGCTCTGAACTCTGCCTCCACTGACGTTGTGCTTTTACTTGGAGAAAATGTTTGTGTGCATATACATGTATTCTAGGAGTTTTTTGCAAGGGCTCAAAGTTGTTGTTGGGCTATTACTGTTATAGTTATGATTTAAAAATATGTATTCAAGCTAAAATATGAAGCATTTGAAATGTACTAATGAGATGAAGTGCTCTAATACAGTAATTGTAATGATAAGGGTTTTTTTATTTTTATTATGGCCTATGAAATATTGCTAGTTGGAACTAATCTGCTGTGAATCATCAATAGAGGGATGGAAATCTGCAGTGGAATCAAGTTATCTACTGTTAACATATGGTTGTGTTTTTTTCCTGCCAAACATCTAATACTGCCCCTCAGCAGGTGGAGGGCTCTCGCTAATATGGCTGGTGCTGTTACCTCAGCTTTGGTGCCTTCAGTTGTGGTAGAATTAAAATGATGATGAGAACTTTGGAAAAGCTATGTATTTGTTTTTATGTCAAGTCTGTGTGTGCCACACGTGAAATCAACGTGATACTTAGTAATCTCAAAACAGTTTGAGCGCCTTATGTTGAAAACTTTTTAAGAGTCTTACAGTATAGAGGCCGTTTAAAATTGTAACAAAACCTGTTGGACAAAATACCGATACTTTGAGATATGTTGTTCTTTTTGTTGGTTCTGTGTGTGTGTGTGTGTGTGCAATAGAAATATTTAAATGCGAAATCAGAAGCTTTAGCAGTTGCTGGAAGTTGTGCATTTGTGTAATTTCTGAAAAGTCAAACCACCAAACGCAGGTGCTGCCTGACTTGCTAAGCTCTGTGTGTGGGTGCATCCCGATGAGTATGACAGGAGCAGAGGCCTCTCAGGAGCGTAGGCACTGTGAGGAAATGCAGGGCACTGCAACATCCCATCTCTGTCAGGGCTGCTTCCTCATGCAGATCCTATAGAGAACTTTCTCCCAGTTGTAGTTGATGGGATTCTAAATAGGTAAATGTAGTTCAGTTGATTGTTCTCAAATGCTTAGACTTTTCTAAAATGTGATGTATTCTAGAAACTTGTGGGATTGATTCAGAACTTCAGATAAACTAAGCATCTCCAGAGGCAACTCCGACAACTTCTGTGTGGGCTCTTGTTGTAGTAGAGGCACTGCTCTAACGTCACACATCTTTGTGTGTTCAGCCTCAAAATGAAAGTGCTTATTTCCAAGTGCTTGATGTGGGCAGAACCAATAGCGTTGTGTCAGATATTGCTGGCCACAAGCAGTATTCCTATTAAACGCAGATTGTCATTGTACATTTGATCTACATTACATTTGAATATTATTCTATTGCTGCAAGATAGGGCTGAAGTTATTTTATTTGAAGTCCAACCTGTAAAAGCACTGATGGTGGAGTAGCATTAGGGCAAGGGTTTTTGGCTTGGTGCTTCAGGTGGTGATGGGCACTGGAAATAGTTTGGTTGTCTTATACATGATAGGTGCTAGTTGTGCCCAGAGGCTGCTTGGCGATACACTGCTGGCACGATACGAGTGCAATAACACATTGTGCTGCTGCACAACTGTGTGTAGCTGGAGCATGGCAGAGTTGCCTGCAGACTGGCTGCTCCTGGGCTCTTGATCAAGTTGAAAGAAATACTGATATCGGTCAAATCCTTGTGCTTCTTGCCACTTAAGTAGCGCTTCATTTACTCACCCTCTAGGAAGCTAAGTTCATACAGAGTAACTTTAATTTTTTGTTATGATTATGGCTATTGCTTCTGAGAAGGTCCTGTTTCAAAATGAAAGGCATTTTAAGGGTCAAATGTAGTTCATAGCATCATTATTCATCTCCTGTGCTAGTTCTTTCGGAAGTGCATTCAGACACCTGATTGTTGCAAAAATATTTTTGCAAAGCAAAAGCTGTTTTTTTTTTTTTTGCTTGTGTGACCTAGAAATGTTAGTTTTGAATTCCAGTGAAATACATAATTCTAGTAAGGCTGCAGAGCAGTGTATGAAAAATGGATAAGATTGGTACTGTTTGTGCCTCTTGATTTAATAAAGTCCATTTTCCTTTTGCAGAGGTACCTTTCTTGGCCTCCCGCTCTTCTTCCTCAAACAAAAGTCTTTAGCTACACATAGCTTACCATCTTAAGTACTCTTTAAAAATGGTAATTTAAAAGCCCCGTATAGCCAAAATAGTTCTGTTCCGGAACAACGCACAGCATGGTCTTTCAAACAGAACACCCAGCTACTGAGCTGTTCTGTGTCACCTCAAGACATCTGCTGGAAAACAAGGCTATAATAGATGCATTGTTCTAAGATGCTCTTTTTTCTTTTTGTTAAGGCTTGTTAAATGGCCAGTGGTTCATTTCAGTAGAACAGGGCCCTTTTCTCTTGCAGTAGAAAAAGCTTGCTTTCCTTCTTCAAGGATATTACTGAACGTGCGAATGTCTGTACTTTCTTTTATTTCTTTTAGGAGACCAAATTAAAAGTTCATCTAATTTAAATGGTGGCTATTCCATCCTTTTAGCCATTTCTTTTTCTGCCACGTGAATGTCTCCCTGGTTCCTTTCCATTCCCTCAGTTATGCTGACGTTCCTCCTTGCTCACTGAGAAGGGATGGTGATCACAACCTTTGCCATTTTCCAGGACTGTAAAAGTCTCTGTCATTCCCTAGGTTCTGTTGTTCTTGCTCTTTGAATTAGCAGAGTGCTTATGCTACAGCACCTTCCTCCACCCACAACTCACCTTCCCTTTTTCCTTAGAAACAGCGGTAAAATTAAGTATGCCTATTCCACAGGGAAGCTTTGTAATTACTTTATCTACGGGTCTAGAAACTTAGAAGTTGAAAGTAGAAACTAAAGGTGACTTTGTGATTGAGAGCCCATAACCTGAGAGGACCCTTTGGAGGTAGTCAGTGGAGAAAGAATCTCCTGTGGCTGTTCCCTTTTATTCATCCTTTGATCGAGATGTTTGCCTCCGAAATAGCAAAGTTTAAAAAATATCTACAAAAGCATCTGCTATGAACCAGCCCCTGAGAAATGACTGTAACTGTAGGCAAACTGGAAATAACATTTCCGCTGCCAGATGAACTTTTAGACAGTTAAATTCTGATCACAGTGGGGAAAGGAAAAGGGAACACTGAGTTATGAAAAACACTTTTATAAAACAAAAACAACCAAAAAAAGTATTTGCAGTTAATTGCATTCCATGTTGAGTATGGCTCATGATACCCACATGCCGTTCAGGTTCACTTTTAGCAAGTAAAATAACTGGAGGTTGTGAGAAACACAACATGAGCATTTCTCACAAGGTTGTTTCATTAGTAACGATTTTATTTTAATCCACCTCATCACGTAAGCTTTTCCCAATTCATAACTTGTAGATATCTTAAGCTTAGACACATTCGGACCTCTTAAGTGTCAGATACAAGAAAAGGACTTTCATAGAGAAGACAATGCACTCATTTTACTAGAAGTGGGATACAGAAAATACTGAGAGTCCTAAAAACGTGTTTTGTATTTAATTATGAGATATGCTTCTGTCCTTAAGGCTGTGGGAATATTCATTGCATGTCTGCCATTGTACTGCCTAAAGAAGTTTCTGGTGAATGTATGTGGGAAGGAACGGAAAGAACATACAAAGCAGTAATAAGATGCTGCATGAGAATACTTCTTGACAATCATTCACTATTTTTCCAGAATTAGGTACATATGGAGCGGTATATTCTGGTTGTATACCTCTCAAAGCTGGTTGACATAAGCTCACGTTTTCTTGAGCTTTCTGTCAAAATGTCTGGACTGTTTTCCATTGCAAGAAGTGATACTAATTTCTAGCATACCTCTATCTGATACCTGAGCTTGGTTAAGGGATTCCAGTGAATGTAACAGGATCAACCAAATGCTGTGCTGTATCTCAGGGCAACCTGTCATCAGCTGAACTGCCTTATCTTGGTACTTATAACTTCTGCTGACAAAAGGTCTGCACTCTTTATGTAGGCAGCATTTGTTTTCCCTTGGGATCTGGTACCGTGCCTAAAAATGTGAAGTTATGGTTGCTGTTCCTTTATCTGAGGAATACCCCTGTGTCCCTAATGCCATCCCTGGCTCACCAGGATGGGGCTTCTGGATGCTAGGTGGTCACTAGTCTATGGGTGTCCACTGAAGACCCACAGCCCCACGTGAAGGAAAAAGGAGCAAGGACTCTCCTGTGAGAGGCAGCTCCTTCTCATGGCCACTGTGGATTCATCATGGGAACCTGAACCCAGTGCAGGTTTCTGTCTTGAGGTCAGCAATGGCATTCCTTTCTGTTCTTGCCTTTCATTTTATGAGGTTCCCTCTCAGACTTGTGCTGCTCAGAGCAGTCTTTCTGTGATCCCTTCCCTCTTCCACACTGTTGCCTGAGCAGTCAGTTCCCACTGCACACCCTCTTGCCTTGAGAGGGTCCTGATCCTCTTTTTTTTCTGTGGGACAGGCTGAACCCCATTTGGTTACACATCCTTGTCCACAGTCGCACAGATTTAGTACTTGACTACTCCAGATATTTCAGTAAACCGAATAAGCTTGCTTTGCCAACCCTATAAGCCCTTCCTACTTGCTTGTGTCATCCCAGCACCTTTTAATCTGGGCCTTCAGCTGAGCTCTACGCTGCACCATGCTGAGGCTTGGCGCTCTTGAAGTCCCCAGGCTGTGAACACAGCCAACGCTGTTCTGCAGCGAGCAGGAAAGCTTAGGTGCTGATTGAGATGTCTCTGCAAGAGCAGTGTGTGCTTCCAGCCCTTCCCAGACAGTTCCACCTCCATTATGAGGAGGGAAATCAATTGAGAAGTCAGACTTGGAAAATGGTGACTGATGGCTTACAGACTTCTTCTGGGAGCCACTGCAAAAGCAAACTTTCCTTTAGGAGTGCTGCACTCAGCCTCATCAGAAAAACTGGAGCGCTGCATACAGAGGGATTGAATGTGGGGGAGTTGGTGAAAACATCTGAGCAAAAAGGAATTATTTTAATGTGATAATTGTAAGTGAAAGCAAGAGATGAGTATGATTGCCTTTCAGTGGATACCCTTTAAGGTGACTTAGGTTTTCTGTTGTCATCATGAAAATACATCTGAAATGCATCAAAATGTGAAATACTGCCGTGGTAGACACATTTGTCCTTTATTTCTTACTGTGCAAACTTCTGGATCTACGTTAGCCAGAGCTGCATTTATTTTTTTTAGAACTGTTTTCTTTTTGAAAATGAATGTTTGTGAAAAATAAGTAACAGAAACCAGCGTCATCCCGTGCCAAAAGATTCTTCTTAATCTGACGTATTTTTGCTTCAGGAACTTCAGATGCACAAATATTTCTGTGGGTTTGGGAAGGCAACTGGCTGTTTCCTTTGATCAGGTATCAATGCTAGTGTTTTGGGCCTATATCCTTGTCTCTGCTGGGACACTGGAACAGGTTTCTAAGGTCCTTATGGAATTTAGGGCTCATGCCAGTGTAGATGAATGGACTTCTAAAAACTGTCAGGCTTTGTAGAAAGCTTGGCTAGCATACTGTGAGCTTGGCACTGGAAGCCAGAACCTGATCAGATAGCTTGTGCACAGGGAGGCCAGGCCAGGAGAATAGCTGAACAAATTACAAATGACACCTAAACGAGGGAAAAGAATTTGGAAAACATCACGGATTTGGTGTTTGTGGGTTGACTGCCACAACTATAAACCTACAGTTTTCATCAGGCTTTCAGTGACTGTTTGACTGACCTGGATCCTGTCCTGAAGTACGGGGGCTGTGCTTTTGATCACTTATGTTCAGTGAATTGAGGGAGAGAGGGGAGGAACAAAAAGACAGAAATTAATTCTAACTAATAAGAGAGAGATTTTTCTCACAAAAATAATAACGGATTTGCTCTGCACAAGGGTGACCTCTTCTGGGGTCACATGTCTTCACGTTGGGCCATATGCCTACAGAAATTCAGCTTTTCCAGAAAGACATTAGCAGTCATTTTTCTCCAAGAGAGCTGTGAGCTGGTAGCAGCACTGCTTTTTGTTGCCCTGTGCAAGGCTGGCTTTACAGACCAGATTCTTCTCGTGAGCAGAACTGTGGTCTGCAGAACCATCAGAAAGATGGTGACGAGGATGATGCAGAGCAATCACGTAGCAAATCTGGGGAGCTTACAAAGCAGTGCTATTCTTTCTCTGACACTCCCTGAGAATTTCTGGTCGTTGCTTTCTTCCTCTCTTCTTCAAACGACATCTTCGTTGTATGGGAAAGGTGACTTTCAGATTGTCAGATTTAAGAACAAACACAGAAGGTATAATTTTTGTGTGTGCTGTGGTCCTAATCTTAATATTGTTTGCTTTCAGATATCTCATCTGAACATGAGTATTGTAACAGAAGGCCACAGCTATCCAAACATTTGTTTACACTGGGAGGGAAAGAAACCAACCTCTGTATTGTGGTTTTTCTGTGGTTTCCCCCACTGCTGTATATGTGGGGGACTTATAGGGAAAGGTGCCTACTCCTAAAAGTTATCAATTCAAAACACCTCTGAATGAGTAGAGCCCTTGGCTGATGACTGATCTGTGAGAAATGCACTGTTTAAGAGTGCCACGGCACAGCTGGAGTTTTGCAGTTTAGCTGCCGAAAGTCTTAGGAAGAATGGAGCAAAAGAGATCCTCTTAGAGGACTGGAATGTTAAACTAAGGTAAAGTGAAGAAGATAATGTATCCATAGTGTTTTACTTCTCTAATATATAGAAAGAGCAGTTTTATTTCTGTGCTTGCAAAACTGCCAGTATGATATTCAGCTTGTAAATAAGCAAGCTCTACAGGAAAGAAACATGGGTACCTGTAAAAGGTTTTGTTAATCCCATCACCTTAGGCTAATATATCAGCTTCTCGTGGTGTTGTGCCCTGATGTGATGGGCTTTGTTTTGCAAAGAAGAGAAAACGTCTAATAGAAAACTGATAAAAGAATGAACAGAGCACGAAAGGAGAGGAAGTAGGAATGTGTAATTTACAGATGATAGAAAACGTTGCCTATATTCAGTCTGTGTTCGTACTTCTAATCCACCAATATGCGCCATATGAAATAGTTACTTGCGTTTGGAAGAGATAAGAACTGTGTGTGTTGATTTATGACGCCTCTCAGAAAACTTAAAAGATAAGGCTGAACACTTGAGTTGTATTTTAAAACAAATCTTAAATCTCCAAGTGAGTAATAATAAACTCGAGCAGAGGTCCTGGCACCATTCATACCAAATCTGGCATCTTCTACAAGGTGTTGCAATTGCTCTCATTAGAGATGTTTCAGATTGATGTCAGTGTGATCACTTAGCAAAATTTTATTCTAACATAGGGAGGCGTTACTGATTTGTATCAAAATTGTTAAGACTAAGAGAGCCATTTAAATCAAGTAATGGTCTTCTTGAGCTACAGATGTGCTGGTTTTCCACAGCTTAGGACCCGACTGCTTATTTTCTTCCTGAGAACAAGTATCGTACGTGAGACTCAGCCTGGCTCTGCTTTTAGTTACATGCAAACACAATCCCAGTGAGCAGCTTGATTTTAGTGGTCACAGCAAGGAGTCGTAGAGAGGTATCTTTAAAGGTCACTTCCAACAAATGATTCTGTGAGTTTAAGGTCCTTGCCACCCTAGAACGGCCAGTCTTGAGATGTTAAAGCTGGAGTAGTGCAAATGTGTGACTAAACAGAGGCATCAGAATGGGTCTACATGTGCTGATTCTCCATGCATTTATAGCAGCACCAACGCTGCTGGTACGGTCTTACTTAAAAGTCATGGAGCTCAGTGTGTGGCTTCCTGGCCCTGACCTGTCTCCTCAGCACAAACCTTGGAGGGAACCTCAGGGATGTGCAGGAATAAGCTTGCCAAAATGCCACTGTACTTTTAAAGATTATTTTCCTCCAGAATAACTGTGGATTCATCTTGTACGAGCTGGTTCCACACACGTGCTTAAAGAAATGGATCACTTAACCCAAAAAAAAAAGGTTGTGTAAGTCAGAGATGTGAATGCTCACTGAGCTCTTTAGGATGTCTCTTTCCTCTGCAAATGATTGTGTTTTTTTTTTTCTTTTGGAATATTAGTGGGGTGTTTGAAGTATTAGAATTGTCTTCAGTTGTTTACAAACCCTTCACTGACTAGAGCACGTTTGTACAACAAACCTGGAGCCCTGTCTCCAGCTGTAGTACAAAGATGCAATTAGGTTCCTGAACATATCGACCAAGCTGATTTATTTCAGGTTTCTGTTTAGGTAGCTTGCTCTAGCAACAAATCCCATAAGCTGTGATATAGGAGAGCTCCTGGTTAAGCTGCCCAGGGACCAGTGTGTCACTGCCACAAGTTTGGGACACAAAGTAAACAGTGGATGTTTCTCAGAACTTTGTTGTGAGCTGCAGAGTTAAAACTGTGTCCAGGAAGAGTATTCCCCTCAGCGACAGTTTGGTGTTTTAGCTGAACTCTCTGGTCTTCTAAAATCCCTTCTGTGGGATGCTTTGCCGAGAGCAGCACTGAACACCTGATCCCATCCTGCTGGAAATACTGCTGGTAGGTGAGCAGCTGGGACAGGTAACCTTGGGGGCCTTTTCCAGCCTTGGTGCTCCTGTGATTCATGCTTACAGAACGAACTGCCTCAGGAATAACAATCATAGAACAGCCTGGGTTGGAAGGGGCCTTAAACCACCCAGCTCCAAACGCTGCCACGGGCAGGGCTGCCACCCACTGGATCGGGCTGCCCACCTGGCCTCGAATGCCTCCATTTAACCACACTGAGAGGCATTTTTCCAAATGCCTTTGACCTTGTTCTCACTGACAAACATAGTGTACGTACAGGGAATGAGAATAAACTGCTTGGCACTGTGAGTCCTTGCTGAATGATCTGTGGGATAACATTCACTTACAGTAACTGTCATTAACACCGTAATAAATGCATTTATTGAGTTGGAAACTTGGAAATAGAAAAGTAGTGATGTGGAGTGTCTCACAAGGCTCAGGTTAGATAATTAAGTAGCATTTTTAGTTTTGATAACGTAGTCTAGTTTATGCATATCTTTACAGACACATTTATTAAGGAAGTGATCAACTGTATTTCTTGTGTATGGGTTCGGAAAAAAGGTCTATCTGGGGGGAAAAAGTAACGCTTCTAATGCAGAACTGGCATTAGACATAGAAGGGCTGTACAGAGAAATGCTGAGAAACACTACAGAACACCAGTAATTCTTAGGGTCTCACCATTTGTTAACAAACACAATAAATGTTTCCCTTTTACGTGCTTGTGAGTATTTTAAGGCCTCTTTTTGAAAGGGTGAGGTGATGTTTTCAGAAAAGATATTTCTAGAGGCACAGACAAATCTATACAAGAAATCATGCTGCTTTCTCTCCATTCCTGTACATGCTCTCTGGAGCTGTAATTATTGGCAAACTTTAATTATGAACTCCTTGAACTGCTGCCTGCTCCTGCACTACCTAAAGCAATTGTTAAAATGTGTTTTAAATATGTGCTTACTGAACAGTTGCTGTGCTGTAGTACGAGTAGGGCTTGGTTTCTTCCCAAACATAACAGTCAAAGCAGTTACAATAAAAAGTGCAGAAGAAAATTATTAAAGGATTTGCAGTTTGAAACGGTATGACTGTTTAGACAGAGATGAACGTAAACACACACCCTTAAGAGACAAAGCTGAATTACTGTATCAAAAACTTGTACTGAAGATAACTTCAAATACCTCTTTAGACCATCAGGGGAAGATGGCACAGATCCAAGTACGAGGGCTTTGGTGAAGTAAAAGGATAACAGCCAGAGGCTGTGCTGCCGTGCACTGAGGCTGTTTGTCTGCACTCCTGAAAGGCAGTTTTGTCCATTTCAGTTTTGCTAAATGAAGATAGCTGGCTTTCACGAGCACATCTCCTGAAGAAAGGCTTGACCTTTTCTTCAAAATATTGCTTTGTTTACTGTAACAGAAATCATCTATGAGATCTTGAAAATGCTTTGCTCTGTCATAAGCCATGGTTAACGCTGCATTTAGAAAGTACTGTGACTTAATGCTCAACAAAAATATAGCACGTTTTATGGTTTATTTCAGAAATGTTGATATACACAGTACTAATTACAGATTTTTTGAAAAGTTATCTTAATGAAGTTGTTTCAGGTTTTAATATAGTGACAAAATAGCAGATTTGAAGTTATCCAAATGCTGTAGCAGTTCTTTCTTTGTCTTGTTGACAATCAGGTCGTGGTGTTTCAGTCTTAATTCTGGCCGAGCTGGGACAGCTACACATGAAGAGACAGAAACAATGAGGTTGATACCCTTATTCGGTACATTAATATTCAGTTCATACAGTAAACATTTTTGTCCTACAACCCTTGGTAATTTCTCACGACCAAAAGCGTGCTAGTAATAAGAATACTTAATACACAAGAGGTTCTAGGTTTCAAATCCTAATATTTGAATAAGTTTCAGTGTTAAGGCTGGTACGTACAATCACAGTTGGAGGAACGAGGAAATTAAGCTGATTAAAAGTTGTACAATAAGCACCACTTGTCTTTTCTCCTTCAAGTTTGACAGGACTTAGTGAATATAGTTCTTCAAAATAGATCTGAACAGTAATTCAGGGGGAAGTAAAAGCGTACATAGGTGGTGACAGCTACTGGAGGACTGACCACTGTGAGTAATTTGTATTCTGCAGTTTCATTGGAGAGAGTCAGAAGTAATGGAACCAGTAACTTTTTCAACAGCATTAAAAAGACCGAGGATAACCTGAAGTTCCCATAGTGCCAGTACTTCTAAACAGCAGAACTCAGGACACAGATTTCAAGAGTGAGGCTGAAAAGCAATTTTTAACTCAAGAGAGTTGCTAGAATAGCATGGGAAGAGATCCTGTTTGTGGGAAAGTGTCAGAATTGAGTTGTCTTGGTTTTTTTTTACCCTCTCTAGGATTACGTTAAGCGAATTAGAAGGAACTATTCCAGCTGCATTACCCATTAACTCCTACTGACAGCACAGGCCTTCTGAAGTTAACAGCACTGACTCCAAACCCCCTACCTAAATCAAGCAAAAATCAGGTAACAAAACCATATTGTTTTTTCACATCAATCTGTTTTTACAAAGACAAAAATCCGAGAGATAGAAGTTAAAAAAAACCCACACAAAACAGTTATGGAAGTCATAGTTATTACAGTATGAAGTATTATGGAGTTACTGTTAAAAGTACTTACCTGCTTTATAAACTGTGCAGCATTAAAAAGTTCACTGCAGCCATAGAGGACGTGTTTGCCTTGTTTACCCTAAGAAAAGATGGGAAGGAAATAGGTGTCAAACAGAGATCACGGAGGAATACACTTTTGCTACTCTAAGTCCTATAGTTCCGCCTCTGATAGAGCTAGGAAGTTTCTGTCACTTATTTCCATCTGGCAATAACATTGTTTCGAAGTTCTTTTTAAAAAAAAAAAGCTCTTTCAAATATGATGTTGAATTTGGTTGGATGCATAAGGATCCTAGCATCCAGTGAACAGTTTGAAAGTCCTTGTCTGACAATACAGCATTGTAGAAGTGAAAAAATAGTGTAAGTAATGCATACTTCTAGACTAGAGTTTATGCCCAGAGTTGGCTGATAATCCCATGGCTCCTCTAGGCTGGAGCACAGGCTCCAGCAATCTGTCTCACTGCTGAATTACTTAGCACTTTCCCTTACTAGTCAGGGTGGGTTCTTTTCTGTGGTGGTGGTGCTCGTAAGGTGTTTTCTGTTTGATGTGAGTGATAAATGATGAACAGTCAGGGAACTGGCAGAATACAAACAGAACAGGACAGTGATGTTTTTTCTGATATAAAATTAAAAGCTGCTTAAAAAAAAAAGCAGAACAGGAATACAAGCCTTCTCAAAATGATTTTGTTTCATATCTGTTAACAGCTGCGCTGTTTCAGCAGACAGTCACACATCTGCATTTCAACAGTCTGTGGCTCATGGGCACATGCTAATTAGGGAGATGGTAATCCTGCTTTGTCTCCTCATCTTTATTAATGTGGAGTGGTTTGTGGCAGTAAGCTGTTCTTGTCGCTGGGCAGAAGCTTGAGCTTGGTTCTCCCCACCTTTCAGGCCCCGTTATTTAATCTTGAGGCCCGAACAGGTCTGGTTTTGATCTAAACTGCAATCTTGACAGATTCTGTTTTCCATAATATGAATGCGTAGCACTCACTGCCGCACATAGCATAAACAAGAAACACTAGAGATAATGAGACTGCTGCCTTCTAGGCTGCAGAATACACACTCTTGTACAACCCCAGTCTTAAATAAACATATAATTCTTCTAAAAGTGTAACTTTAAATGAAAGCATGCACATATTCAAAGCTGATTACTCAGCACACTTAGGGATGTACCACCCAGTAGTTAGTGGAGTCAAGCTGCAACTGCTTAGCCATGTACATAACCTAACACCAGTGCTCTTCAAAGTTTGATTTTGCTTTTTTTTTTTTTTTTTAAATCAGTGCAGAATTTGATTTCCTTGTGCTAAGTGATGCTGTGTGGCAGGGGTAGATTTTCAGGGAGTACCTTTTTAACAATATACAAAAGGAAATAAAAGGATGAGCTAGATTTCTGTGCCTTGAAATTCTGGTGCCACATTTCCAGCACGTCACTGGCCAATTTATCTGTTTCAAGGCACAATCTTCCTGACTAAGAACAATATCTGATTTATGATGAAGTGAGACCACAGCACAGAACTGAAAATAACTGGGTTTGAGGGTTTCTTGAGTCTCCTACAAAAGCCCCAAAATGCCAAAGCTGAACACTGCTTCCTGTTTCAGAAAGTTGTCAGAGATTTTCCTGTTTTCAGAGGCAAACTGGTAAAAAAAAGCATAGTGCTTAAAAAAATAAGGTAGTGAACAAAATCTTTGTCATATCTGCTTGCAAGAACAAACCTGTTGGGTTTTTTCCTCCTTTTCATTCTGAAGGAACACAGATTGAATTTTAGAATAATTAATAAGCTACATCTGGTGAGACAACAGATGCTGGAAGCGCACTGCACGCATGGAAGTGTGCCTGACTGCACTGGCTCAGCCTGTAGGAGCCACGTGGGTGAGGCAGGCAAGGCTCCTGGGAGCAGCGTGAGGGGAATCAAGTCTTCAGCAAATTCTCTTTTTCAGAAGGGGCTAAGCAAAGGTGAGGGAGATTCCCTCTGGGAAGGTCATATCCCACTGCTGGGGTACGGTGTGACTGGACACACGTACAGCATATTTCATTTTAACAGTCAACGAAGAAGAAACCACTTTCCACAGGTTCCAGAACAACAGCAATGAGGCTGCACGTCTCGCTGCTATTACTGTCTCTGAAATTTTTGTTTCCTTCTGTTGTGTCCCTTGTACCCCATGACTGTGACTTTCTGTAACTTGCCTTTTCCTCATTCTGATCAGCTCTGTTCCAAAGCAGCTGCCTGCTACAGGAGGGAAACAACCCAGTGCAGTTCTGACTTCATCTTCTGCAACATACACTGGACCAGGAACATAACTCTCAGGTGCTCATTACATGGAGGAATGCTTTTCAGTTACTCGTGTTGCATATGTATTGTTTTCTGGGAAAAGGCATGATCCAGAAAGACAGAACCGTAACAAGGTAAAATCCGGAAGGAAGAATGGGATTCTGCTGCTCCTACCTAATTCAAAACTTCTTTTGTTTCCTTTTTACATCTGAAAAGTGCTTCTGCCTCATCTCTGCCCCACAGGAATTCTAAGGATTTGGTTACTTCTCTTCAGCTGCTGTTCTTTGGTGTAAGTACGTTCCATTTAGGCAGGCCGACTGGAACCAGAGACTTTAGCTCCCTCACACCACCATTAATTACGCAGTTGGTTCCATATTCTTTTCTTTGTACATTGTGTCATTTCTACACAGAATCAAGTGATTCTGCATGCTGAGAATTAATTGCCTTTAAATTAGAGAAACCTCCTGAACGCAGCCAAGCAATAAGCATGAAGAGACTGATGTGATCTTTGGCAGGTGGCACGTTGTTGGCATTCAGAAACACAATATGAACAAAAATACCAGAAGCAAACAATATCTGGTGTTCTAAAGTAATAATCCTTATTTTCTACTGATTTCTTAGGTATATTTTTCCGTGCGTTATATGTAAAAGCTAATTTCATTAAGATTTAATCTTCCAAATACTAAATGTTACAGCAAGCGAAAGCTGGTCTATGGCACTAAGTTTGAAACTACATTCAGCAGAAGCATACATACCTTTATGTAGTCAATGAGATTTTGATATTCAATATAGTTTCCTCCGCCAACGACAAAGACTATTGCCTAAAATACAACATGAACGTAATCAGAATATGTAATCAAACTTAATATTTCAGCAGTGAAGTATATACTACATCAATAACATACAACAAAAAATATCTTCAGCATGCTTCAGTCTAAAAAGAACCCAACACAGATTAACCAGCTCTCTACCTCAAAGAAGGTAACACAAGATGTGATGCAAAATAATGAGTTTTTTTTAACGTGTTTCTTTCTCCTTCTGTGAAACAGCTGAAACAGAGGAAGTTTCAGCAAGTGAAAGATGTCCCCAGCATTCACAGGAACACCTGGAGTAGTGTCTTTCCCCTTCCTACTGGTAACAGCAACATTCAAGGTACAAAAACACATCAGTATCTTCCGGGCTATGTTTAAAGCACACTGATCAATGAATGAATAGAGTAAGGAAATGTAACCGTTCCATTCTTTGCATTAACATTCACTACCAGGCACTGTCTGGCTACACTGTATTACTGTCATTTTTGCTGTGGCAGTTCCATGTGACACTGAAAAATATTTCTTTTGCTCTGGACAATTAAAACATGAAGAGAATTCAGAGACTACGCTGAGGCAAATGTTTTCCCAGTGCAACCTGGTAATGAACAGGTAAGACTTCTGCTACTTGTAAACATTTTTATTGAAAAATACTGAACTTCACTGGCAGTTGTAGAAAATGAAAAAGGAGCAAGGGGCAGAACTGGCTGTTCTGCTGCTTTTGTGGGTTTTCATTTCCTTCAATCACAGAGATTGCTGAGAGAAGTCTCACTTAAATTTGTAGTCAACGCTACCGTTCAAAGCTGCAAAGAGGTTGAGATTTAGAGAGCACTCTAAAGGTCTGGTATAAAAATGGGGGAGTTAAACTACTGAGTACACCAAGTATGGTGTTATTAAATTACTGTAATTATCTCCAGAAGCATTTCTGAGATTTTCTTTTCCTTCACTGTTATCTAGTGCTTATACAGCTCCCTGAAGATGGAGAGACTTTTTAAGAACTCCAGCTCATTGCCATTAGTATCACCGAGAACGACTATTTATTTTAATACGTGAACACTGACCAGTAACTTCTCCATGACTTACCTCCTGGAATGGATTTTTGTTACGTGGAACTGAGCTGTAAGAAAAGAAAAACACATACAGTTTAAATCTTACTGGATACTAATAGAAACATCAGTATTTTCTAACATGTATCCAATGTTTATAGAATACTAAACAATATTGTTCTACCTCACAGTTTTGTTTAACACTTGGCTTTCTGCATTCATCAGAGCTATTTAAATTATTTTCATTTATATGAACAGATGCATAAGTAAATGGTTTTACCTTCCTCAGTTTTAAGGTTACTGTTTAGATCATGAGTTTTATGACAACGCATTTAAGTTCAAACTCTAGTGCTGCTGGCTGGGAGCACAGCCACACTGAGACAGAGTGACAACTGCATCAGTACGACCTGCATGTCTGCGACACCTGCGTTTCTGCTTAGCCAAGCTTCAGAATCTCAAAAATGGTATCAGCAGCAGGTAATGTTTTGCTGTCAGGCGCTACAGCAACAACACCAGAATTAAAATGACAGAAGGAAGAAGTTAGGGTAAGTGTAGAGAAAAATCCTTGAAATGTTATAAAAGCAGAAAAACAGTTTGTAACGTGTTTCATTTGTATTGCCTCTTCGCTTTGCTTTCACAACCTACTCAGCCTTTCAAGTTCTTTAGGCCATAATAATACTTCTCACGAGTGTTGTTTTCAGAAGGAATGTTATCATTGCCTTCTCTGTTACCTAGGATATTGGAGGTGAGGTTATCAGCCATAGACGCTGCTCACAGGAGCAGAAGACAGAAATTTGTAAACTTCTAATGCAACTCCTCTTCTGCTCTTTCACTAGTAAACTGTAAGTGCCTCCCCGTTCATACCTATGCACGTGAACTTGCGCGTACACCTGTCCAAGAGCAGGTACACTGTCCTTTGTTTTCAAAAATGTACTGAACGACCACAAAGTCAGAGATGTACTCAAGCTGAAATCCTGGCGTGCTGCTCAATGACTTTTTAGTTTAACAGTGTAAAAACAGCTTCAAAGAAACCAAGTGGTATTATAAAGCAGTTTGTTATAGTTAACTACCAGTATCTTTCCCACGACTGGTGTACAAATGAGCAGCACATTTGGTCACGGGAAGAAACATTTTTTTACAGCAGTTTATCTGCTTGATCCAGGTTCCACTTGATTTCCTTCAATATCAAGTGTCTTGTCTTAGAATGAATAATTAGAGATCTTACAGAATCAGGAAATAACGTAAGAATTACTTCAAGTTAGCATTTCCACAGAGAAGGAAATGAGCAAAGCTCGCAGAAACTCACCTGTCACTGCCTCGTAGCATCTTGGGGTCAAAGTATCGGTACTCATCCGTCTCCTAGTCAAAAGAATATTTTCATCTCAGAAGATATGAATTTTGGCTCAGAATTCCTGCATTGGTTCCATCGAATAGCAATCAATCAAACCCCCGCGATTTCCCAATGCAGCAGATGCATCACTCAAAATTAACTGGGGTGTGCACACATAATACTTGTATGTAACTGAACCAGCGAAGAATAAACAGAGAGAGATAAGCTGTTTCTGATTCAGTTACAATTGACTGTTGCACAACTTCCAAAACATACTTGGGTGGGTTGCATAAGTCCCAACAGAAGGGCAGTATGTAGAAAGATGAAGCTGTCAGCAGCTTCAGAGGAACATCAGGCGGTTAGTTATGACTTACTTATAAATGCTAACATTTTCCAGGTTACAGAGATCTGCTAGTGATTTCATACCCTAAACCAAAACACTTCTAAGGCAATGAATACTAAATACAAGATAGATCAAAATCTGCTACTGTTACGAAACTTAGCCTTTTCATTTCATGATTTATGACTGCTATTAAACCAAAATTAAGCTTGTGAGGAAGAAATGAGTTCCACAAGAATTTGAAAAGTTTGACTGTCTAAACCATAAAAGTTTTTTTTTCTTTATGCAAAACATTGAGGCACTTCCAATATTTGTACTGGCAACAAGCAGGGTTTTTACCAAGTCTTACAGATGAAAAACAAAGCTTCTTAATAACTGCTTCTGACAACTGCTTGGCTTTATTCTGCTTCTATACCAGCTTCATCCAGGTATTTTCCTTTATGGATAAAGAGTATGCGAGACTGAACTGGATTTCATCTGGGTGCTTACAAGCAAGATCTCAGCATCCTGAGATACTGCATAACAAATAATTTTCCAGTAGTAGACAAATTAGCACAACCGTACGCAGTACTGCAAAATATACAGTACACATGTTGTACTTACACAAAGAAAATATCATTTGATATTAAGGACCTCTGCAATTACATAAAAATGTATCTAATTAAAGAATTAATTTAGATCTAATCTCACACCGACTCTACATATAAATGCATTTATGTTTTCTCCAGCAACATTTGCCAAGTAGGACTCCCTGTTATGAGTCAGAAATAGATAGACTGAAACAAGCTCACCTCTTCAAACTGAGAAAAATCAATGTTTTCTCAAAGGTAGCTGTAGCAGAAATGGTAAGTTTAAGAAATTAATTTCTGATTTCCATATTAAGTGTTCTGAGTGACCTCTACTGGTCGACCAGATACATTAACCCCAGGCATCTTTACCAAGGGACAACAGATCCACTCTGCTGCTGAAAATAACATCTTAGTTTGTAAAGAGAAAGCACTTTTTCCATCTAACAATCATGCCTTGCTACCTATAAAGTACAACTTTAAAAAACCAACTGCTACTTGCACATTGGTTATTTATCTATGCTTTATTTCCCTTTACATATTACTAATATCTGAAACTGCAAGTAGACTATTTTAATTCTACTGAGTTTTGCTACTTTCCAGGCACACCGACCTATGTTTCTGTCACGACCACTACAGTGGAGAACAGAGCCCACTATGAAACCTGTTGGCCCCGGATAGCTCAGAAGGTGAATTGCTATCTCTATGAAAGACTGACTGCTGGATACAAATGGCTGACCAGCTCTGTACAGCCAAAGGGGAAAATTCAGCTAGAACTGCACTAATCCATGCGTTCTTTGTACTTCTTTACACATTTAAGGAAAGTAGTGCAAAAAAGAGAGTTCTTGTTACTAAACCAATATGTTATTCTCAAGATGGGGGGTTACCATACCTCTAGGTATACTGACTGAGTAATATGAGATGTTACCATTTTTATATCTCATGTGATTATGATGCCATTAAAATGAGAAACAGCTGTTCAAGTTGGTTTGAAAAATCATCTGAAAGTCTTTTTTTTTTTAAAGCTATTTTAAAAGGTGGAATAAATCTGCCATATCATGTTATTATAGGAATGTTGTATCAACCATCAATGGTTCACTGAAGGAATTAAATATATAGTTAATAAGAAAAAAACAAGGCTTTGACTGGAAGATTTTTGGCTATAAATTGGCTGTAAATTCTAGCACTTTTCTTGAGTGTACAGAATTGAAGCTTCATTAGTAAGTTTTCACAGGAAAAAGACTTTCCTGACAAAGCAAACCAACTAACCAACCAAGACTTCAACTGAAAGACTGCTAACGTTTTTCCTCTAAACAGCAAATTTTCAAAGATGGGGGAAGGAAAACTTTCTGTACTAAACCTGTTCATACCTACTTCTCTTTTTTTAAGAGCAAAGTACCAGAAATCACTTTGACTCAAGAACAATTTCAGAGAGTTAACTTTTAGAAATTTAAAAGCAACAGAAAGGATAATACAAAAATAATGGAAGCTCATACTTGGGCCCTCTTCCCAACTCCCCTTCCCCCCCAAATAAAAGCTAGTTTGAGACACCCATCAAATATAATGATTCAGATACTACTTTGAGGTTAAATAAATAGCATGGAATAGTTATGAAAATGTCTATTAGTGAAATAAAGCACTGTGTTATCGTGAACAAAGAACAGGTAAGGTACATTACCATAATGCAGCCTAAAGATTTCATTTGACAAATGATTTCTTTAACAGTTATCTCATGTTGAAAGCAGCTATACTCACTGGGTTTGACTTCATCTCCATGAGGTTGTCCAGTATACGTGTGACTGGTAGGTTCTGTGAAACAAAACATGAAATTAATAGAATACTAAACTGCTTGCTAGGAGTTATTCATAGAATAATCAACAGGACATTTGAAATACTAAAACTTTTGCTCTTATGTTTTGAGGAAGCTGAATACTGCCATCACCTGAACTGCCTTCTGTACAGAACAGTTAACACTGTTAGCTCCTGTATTGAACTATTTTACTCTGAATTCTACAGAGATTTTTTGTAAACTGAAGTTCCCCAGGATCTAGTAGCACTGGCAGATCACAGAATGGTTTGAGTTGGAAGGGACTTTTAGGATCATCTAGTTCCAACCCCCACTGCTATAGGCAAGGACACCTCGCACCAGAGCAGGCTGCTTGAAGATCCATCCAGCCCAGCCCTGCACACCTCCAGGAAGGGGGCAACCACAACAGAAGCAGATAAGACAGACACAACAAATGGCCTAAGATTCATGTAATGAACTGTGCTTTCTGAAAGCCAAACTAGCCCTCTGTTCAGCCAAGAAGAGTCTCACGTCCAGAGGTGTTCTCTAGTGGCCAATACAAATACAAGCCAGACCAGGAAGCTCAACAACTACACTTGCCTGGAACGCCTTAAGAAAAGATTTAACTTGTTCTAGTGCAAAATAATACCCTGGCATCACGTTGGCAAACATTATTTTTGCTGCCAGTTCTAACTCAGTTTCAACAGTGACGTCATACTTCCGAATCTTAGAAAATTTACTTTTCTTTAACCAATTATAGTAGATGAGTGACTACCACAGAAAGTGCAATATTCTGCTTCAGTCCTTTCATTACAGCAAATAGAAAGCCTTCATGGAAAAATTTTTCTTCCTCTTAGGCAAGCATATCTAAAGTAGAGTCTCAGTATGTTAGACTTCTGTCAGCTGGAAGTTTCTACGACACTACTTCATAATTATACCAGTAAAGCTCTTTTCCTGACACAGACTAGATGATCTTAGGTTTTTTCCAGTCTTAATGATTCTGCGATTCTAACCATCCACCAATACTGCGTACTAAATCACATCCCTACATACTAATCTATCCTTTCCCTTCAAAACCTCCAGGGACAGTGACTCCACCACCTCCCTGAGCAGCCCGTTCCATGAACCTGACCACTTTCAGAGAACAATTTCTTCCTGATGTCCAACCTGAACCTTCCCTGGCTCAACTTGGGGCCATTCCCTCTAGTCCTATTGCTGTTCCCCAGGAAAAGAGGCCAAACCCCACCTTCTCCACAGCCTCCTTTCAGGTAGCTGCAGACAGCAGTAAGGCCTCCTCTGAACCTCCTCCAGACTAAATAACCCCAGTTCTCCCAGGGCCTCCTCAAAAAAGTCAAGTCCTGCCTCTACTCTGAAACTTCTAATAAAAACTCACCACACACAGGGCAACAAACCTAATTTTGCCCTGCATTATGAATTATTAATCTGCATCAGTTGTACTGAACATTCTTTCCTATTTATTTATGTGGAAACTACAATGGATACAAAGGGCACAGTAACTCTTATTAACAGAACAAATTCTCAGCTAGAAAGCACTGTTTTTAACACAGTCATCATGAGCTCTGCACTTCTGTCAGCCACAAACAACAGCCTGCATGCCACGCTTGTAAAAATCCAGTGGAGGTGACCCTGCTGAAACTGACCACCCATGGCCTCACTGTGCTCACATCCACTGTTTGGTCCCCACACACATTCAGCAAACATCACCGAATGTCAATGGGTGCCATTGTTACAAATATCCTCCTCTGACATTGTGGGCCACCATAATACAATAGAAGGCATTACTTTCGGAGCAGGCCTCACGATACGTCACACCTAACAGAAGTTGTTTTCCTAAGTGTTCACATTCACTTGACAGTGCTTGGTCTACAAACTTACTTGTTGCTTCAGTACCAAGTTCTTCACACCTTCCATCACAAACTGTGATCCTGTATTCATAACACGTGAAAACAGACTGAAGACCAAAACAACACAGATGAAAAAATGTTACATATAATCTTTGAGCTTAAAATTAATAGCCAGTTCCTATTAAAGCCAATACAACTGAGAAAGTAATTCAGTTTGTCATGAAATAAACTATTTTTCAAACCACACAGCAACCAAGCAAATGAGAATACACCTGTAATTCAGCAATTAGGTTCTCAGCTGTCAGTAGGAGCCTCGTGTTCTGCTCTCCGACCCATCGAACAGTTAAGGCCTTCAGCACTGCAAGGCTCTGAATACTCCTTTTTTTTTTTTTCCAACTTAACAAAACAGCCATTTTCCCATGTCAGCATCAGAATTCTCTCTAACCACACTGTGTCAGTCTCTTTATGACAGGAGATCCTATGAGAAATAAGTGCATTCTTGCTTCTCAGGCTCTCATAACACTAGAGATGACCCGTTCTGAATGCACGGGGCTGTTCTTGTTTTCTGCCATGGATCAAACACAGCTGAGCACACTGCCTGTTTCCATCTCATGCTGAATTCTCCTCCTTCGAGAGCCCCGTACCCTTCATGTGCAGGTACAGGAATCACTACATTGCCTTATGGATTTAGCCACGTATTTTTTTTTGGTGCAAGTCCAGTGCACTATTAATGGGAGATAGAAGTGCTTCTAATTTTCCCCCCAATAGGGAAATGTGTTATTCTGGGCTGCATGTGGCACTAATTACACATTCAGCACTACTAAAATAAACCAGAAGAACCCTAAGGTTTACCGACAATTAATCGAAAACATACCCCAAAGGTTTAGGCGTAGAGTTTCCATAGCTGGTTGGTGCTGAAGCCATCTTAGTGAAAGCCCTATGAAAGCAGGGGTAGAAATCAAACGCTTCATCTCATGGCACATCCTGCTGTAGGGTTCCACTCCAATCATGTGAAAGTCACAATACTTATGCTTCTCAAAGTGTTTCTGGAAGTAACTATTTCTCATACGCATCCCTCTTGTCTAGATCTACAATGGTTAAGGAACTGAAAGGAATTAGATTTTATCTTCAACAGGAATGTATTTTTCTAAGATGCACAGTAACTGATAGGCAGTGCAGCCCTTTAGCAGGTGCCACAAAACCTGCAGGCTGAGCTAACACAACTTTTCACCACGTTTGATACATTTTTCCCGTCTGGGATAGTTAAGGGCACTGATATGTGTCACACTGAACAGTGTCCTGGCATTTAGACTTCCACCATAAAGTAAGATTTCCATACATGTATTACCATAATAACAACAGCAAAGATTGTGCCAGAATAAATGTTTGCAGATAAGTCACACCGTGTGGTGCCCACACTCAATTCTGTACCGTTACCCAATTACGGCCTCACATAGGAAAAAGGAAATTACTCACTTCCATTGTTTTATGTAGCTCAGAGGAGCGAGATTACAACCTGCATCCATCAATGCTTTTTTATACTGGTCCAAATCAATCTGAAATTATGAAGCAGAAAATTGCAATGTGTTTAAACTACTCTTAATTCTCTCCACGTGCAATACAAGATTACATTATCTAAATATTAAATAAGCGAAGTTACAGTATCGCTGAAGTTAAAACACAACTGTTAATCCCCTCCTCTACCAAGTATAGAAATCCAACCTAAAATGATGAACGAAACTTTCATTAAACTTTGCTGAAAGCACACAGGATGTAATTCCACAAAAACAGCTCAGGAGAGTGTCTGCAGAAATGCATCTCTCAGAAACCTGTGACCGCACCATGGTTCCTGTAAAGTGCCACCACAGCAACTAGTGAAAATGAAGAGCACCTCTGCCCAACACAACCTAATTTCTTCTATTATTCTGAGTCAGTATACTGTTTCATCACAGAATGTTTCCATGCTACCTGTATAGTTCTGCATTACCCAGTTATTTCTACAGTATAATAAGAAACTTCCTTAAGGTCAATCATCATAAGCTCAGAACAATATACGAGGACAGTGAAGTGTTATAAATTTCGTTAAAACCTGCTTATAGTGGAAAGCATGCCAACATGAGTTTTAGAGGAACTCTGAACTGAATGTTTCAAAAGATGACCTTCCTTCTTACCCAGCCTTGCTTACCCTTCACAGTAGTAGCCAATGCTTCATTAATACCACAGAATTTTATATATATATACACATATAACCTATACGTTTTTATATTAATCAATTTTGTATTACCTAGGCATGTCATACTTCTCTTCATAGAGAAGCAGAAATACCTATTTAAGGCTGATAAAATACAGAAAAGCCCACTAGTTAGAACAGAGTCATAAGCTGTAAAGAACATACCTCTGAAGGTGCCTGAGATGAACTGATGTAATAGATAAGAAACAGTCGCATTTTGTCCTCTGGAGTTCCAGCTGCAGTGAAACACATAATAGAAACTGTAACCGTGCAATGTTAATTGCCCTTTAATGTACACATGTGATCACTGTTACCGAACTAAAGGTCTGAATTACATGTGTTCTTTCTCCTGGTGGCTTTGTTCAGCATACCAGCAGTAAAAGGCATTCTGCAGTTCTATTCAAAGTTATTAATCCACTCACTGTTTCTGAAGGAGTTACACCTGCCAGATCTGCTTGCAGCAAACACTGCTCTTCAGGTACACCTAACAAAGTTACCTACTGGCATTATGTCTGACTAAAGGAGGGGACTGCAAGCATTTCACGGGCAGTACAACTGTGAGAGAGACTGAAGAGAAGCATGAAAGCATGAAGCCACAGCACTTCTTTTCTTTTTCAGCTCTACAGTTTGTTTACACAGCAGCTCTAGAGTTGGCTGCACCAAAACAGTGGAGGGCTGAAAAAGCACTTATGTTTGAATCTTTGGTCAGGAAAAAAGACACTGAACTTCTAACCTGCCTTCATTACAACAAATGCTTGCAAAGCATTACCAGTGGGGATCAAAATTCATTTCTGTCAGATGAAACCGATGCATCTCTGTTCCTTACACCATACCCAGCTACATCAGACTTAAACAATATCTCTGCTTTTTTCCTAGAAGGAGATCACAAATACTAGAGAACACTTCTCAAATGTGCAGTCCAACGCTCTGTTAAGATAGGCCTGCTGCCTTGAGATGCAGCTCAGTATTTAAAAACAAAAACAAAACACTGTTCTTTACTCACGGAGAAGTAAATATATACACATTTTCCAGCTATGGAATATGGATCACAACAGCAGGGCATCACCTAACCTAACGTGTAGCTTTTGTTTGTAAGCGAGCACATATTTAGTCTGGCAGGAGCCTCTCTCCACGAAGCACTGTCATCATCACCATTTATGACTCAGCTGTTTCCAGAATGTGAGTTTCAGTAGCCTGCCAACAAGTACCAGTAAGCCAGAGGATCAAAAAACTTTGCATCATAGGAACCGAAAAACAGCTTTCATGGTGGACATCCCTCTGGAGTCCACTTGGGTACAGCGGCTCTCTGCACATCCTAAAGTGAAGTGCTGTAAGAGAACCCGGGGTCTGTGGCTGACTCAGACACTCGGTTTCCAAGTTACCAGTTTCCAGCTCAGGGCAGTACCTGCTGCAACACGATAGCATTTCTCTCACTGAACATGTTTACCATGCCTGCGAATCTCCTGGGAGGCTTGTGCTCAAAGAAGTGTCTTGCTTAGACATGAGCAGGTGGTGTTTTCTCCTACCAATAAAAAAAAGCCTGAAAATAAATGCTTAGATTATATCATGCTCACTTTCGTAAATCTTAGGAAAACACATTTTCCCTGGCAAAAGCACATGTAGTGTAGTGCTGGTGTAAAACACAGCTGCGATAAACAGTCGCAAGACACAGCAGCCAGGCTGCCAGTGAAGTGCTTCCCTTTCTTTCCTAAGCCGCGATCTGGGACAGCCTGGGAGGGGGACACGGATTAAGCGTTCTGCAGGAAGCTTAGCTTGACAAATCTCAAATAGAACAACCTTATTTTTAACTCAGAAACCAGCAGGAAGCCTTCAGGGCTACTGCTGCACTGATGGAGTAAAGCAGAATCAGTAACTCTGGTTTTAGCATCACTCCAGAACACAGTAATATCCGCTGAGCTGGGAGGCAGCTGATTGCCACGAGTGCTATCTTACTGACAGACAGCAGAACGGGAGGACAGAGCAGGCAAGTGCTCAGTCTGCTGCTGGGCAGTGCCCACAGGGCGAGCGCCCCGCAGATCATACAAACCAGAGCTCACCACCGAGGGTGCTGAAGACATGACACGTTAGTCCTGCAAAGTAAGTGCTCCTGTGGGTGCCCAACAGCAAATCACACAACCAAAAGCTAGCTAGTTCTGCAGACAGCATACACTGAAAAGAACACGGTACTTGAAATCCCTTTGTATCATGTGTCTCATATCTAGGCAAAGCATATGAAATGCTTATTAGTTACTATAAGCAACTGAATATTTAGCATAAGAAGGAAAACTGTAGCTTAGATGTCTCATCTTTTCCTTGTGTACACCCAGAACATCTGTTGTCAAAAGGCTCTACCGACAGTTCTGCGAGGCCGCCACCTCTACGCCGTGGCACCGTGACGAGCTGAGAACACATTCTGGTCTCGGCCTTTCCCAGAAAAGCTCCCAGTGACTCCTGCTGACAGAGAAGCCCGGTAACAGCCAGCGTGTAAAGTTCAGTGTCTAGTAACCGGGTATGAACCAGATGGGGAGCTCTGCTGCTGCTGCTGAGAGCACATCTGCCACAGCTGTGTGAGGGCACATCAAACCCCCCCAGTGTCTGCCAGCCAGCTCGACTCCCTTGTCTCTGCCATCCCCATGTGCCATTCAGGCTTTACAGTGTCTGCCTTATGAGCTACGCTGTGGGGATTCTAAACAACCAGTGCTGTTCAGAACACGATTCCATGATATATCAGGAAATACTTGAGAAGTGAAAAGGTAAAGTCTCACGGCCCTCAGAAACAAGGAATTAAAAATGGATTTCTGCAGAGCTGCAAAAGTCACCCATTTTTTTAATATATGACTCAGCCTATTGATAAACCCTCCAGACTACTACTGGAATCAGTGAAAAGCTGTTTCCTTTACAAGCTGCACAGCTTGTACACACACACACACACACACACACAGTCTTTACTGTCCATAAAGTTATACCACACATTCATTGCACCTCTAAAGCATCCCGACACCAGGTTCAGGTTTGAAGTACTCACCATCCGGATCAGAAATCATGTCCAGGAGGGATTTATCCAGAGTGGATTTGCTCATTATTTTTTCCTCGTATTCAAAATACACATCCAGCTTCCTAGTCTGTGTAAGAATAAGTGTTAGAATTTATTAACTCTAATTCTTTACCACTGTGAAAAATACTTCTCTCTCTCTTCAAAAGGTTTTAGTTATCATGATTTTTCTAAAATGTTTTTAAATACTCTGTCAGAAAAAAAAATAATTAATGCTTCCTGTTATCAACCTCAGAAAACTGAGGCTCACATGACCCTCATAATTGAAGTGAAAATGCAAGGTAAGCAAGGGAGGTCTGACATGAAATACTGAACTGGCAGAGGAGCTTTGTTTTCAACTCAGCTTTTGCTGAATGCTGCAAACTCCATGCCATCATACATAGCATCAGATTTAATGCTGAACATGGAATCTCTCCTTCAACAAGACAATTGCTAAATGCACACAGACATAGGATATTCCTAAATCCACTAAAGCATCACCCTGGAGAACGCTGGGAGCTTTCCTTTCAAGTCTGAAGCGCTGTTAGTATGAATGAGTTATTCCAGTCAAGATGGAGCACCCCATCATCAGCTCATCTGGCTAACACTGGGGAAAAAAGTCTCTCACTGTACTGTGTGTTGTTATGACAGAGTCGTAGAACTATCACATGCAGACCAGAATGTGGAAATCCTTTTTCAGGGAGGATGCCACAGCTGAATGAAAGCACTAAGGCAAAAGCTCCGGGGATACATCATGTGGCCATGCAACTAGTGACAGCACTACAATGCACGTGCACAGGCTGCACAGCCTTACACACCTGATCTTGAAGTTTCAATCCTAACACAGAAGAATGCATTCCAACACATTCCAACACTGATTCAGAAACCTAATGTGCCATCAGTTTTTGAGGAGTTAAGTATTAAAATCTATCATTACAACAAACATTACAACGGCTCAGCTTACAAATCCTTCATGTCAGGACACTAACTAAATCCTCTTGAACACAACCAGCTACACAACAACTCTAAAAGCAGACTGGTAGAGTGGATCTCCATCTCACTGCCTTGGGAAGCATTTCAGCTCCACACTGTGCTCACTGGCAGACTGAAATGATACGAGCTGAGCAGGGCACGAGTCACCACAGTTTTTCCTCAAGTTAACAGATTCTGAACATTTTGCCCAATGTCTCCGAATGAAAAACTGCTATGGCACCTTTTAACCCAGTGCAGTGGTTGTTCTAATGGCAGCAACAGAAGAACACTGGAAGTCTCACTTGCTCTGGAATCCTACAATTATTCCTATGAACAAAAATAAGGAAATTGGGGAAAAAAAAAAGCCACAAGAAGGGAAAATAAAAAAAATCAGGATATCTCACATTTGAGTAATGTAAGAGTTAGGGATGAGAATACAAAATAAAAAGTCACAAGAATAGGTTAGCACTGAAAACCATTGGCAGTCAGGCTCCGCAGGTGGCTGCCTGCATTACAGTGCGGTACACACAACACTGCTATTCCTCATTTACTATCTACCAAAAAAAAAAATTCAGAAGAGCAGTTAACCATCAGAACAGCAACTCAGTTTAATTCACCCTTTGCAGAAGCTCGTGGTCAGAGCCTATAAAAATATACCCATGTCTGTAGCAGTTTCCATGAAGTGTACTCAAAATTGCTTGCCTGCTGCTTTTAGGGGTAGAAGGATGTCTTACTTTGTTTGTCACTGTGACCCATCACTACATGAATTTTGAACAGAGTTAAAAAAAAGAGGTAGAGCTTCCTTCAAGCTGTATTAGCCCTGTGTGCTTATCAGGAGGGTCCAGCCACAGTTACACTGCTGCAAGGCCCCACACTAACCATACCTTACTCAGCTGAAAGGCAAAGCCATGACCTGTGGCTGTGTCACACTACTGCACGGAGAGCAGAGGAAGTCCCAGCCTTCTTCCAGGCTTTTTGTTTAGCTGCACTTTGGTACCTGGCACGTCAGACATGTTCTGTGACCTGTCTCCACAGTACTGCAAAACTCTTCTTTGCATTATAGTTTCTTTAACGACTGCAAAGAAGACACTGTATTTTTTTTTCCATCCTCTGCATTATGCTCACTCGCTTTTTGTGTGTTAAATAAATTTGAGTTCCTTACAAGGAGCTAAAATCAATGTTTTTAGATCTAAAATATTTTCCCCAGGCAAAAGGCATCTGACTAACAAAGGACTGTCATGAAATCTGGAAACTTTGTCTCACTGAGATAAATATATTACTGTTGAATTTGGCAGGGCTTGTGTTATCTCAGCTGGTGTTTCCTTTAAAACAAATGTATTCAGATGCCATGTAAAACTCTACAATATAAAACGATGTTAATTCAGTATGTTTGTCCACAGATCAATTTCTAAATAAAATAACTTAAATGTGAGATACTTCAAATTGTAAGAGCAGATTTACAGTTAAGTCGTTTCCATTGCAAACTGCTTACAATTCCTTGCAACTCCGTGCTACTTTCTGTCTGTTTGGGTGAGACTGCAGCAAAGAAAACTCAGTGGCTGCATATAGCCACACTCCTTGGAGCACGAACAGAAATAATAACGGCAGTTATACACTTACTCTCACAAATTTGGGACAGTTGTTTTTGAAGCGTGAACATAACACTCTTCACAGGAAGAAAACAGACTGAAAATCCTAACAACCTCAGCACCTTTGTGTTTGCCCGCAGTACACAACACGCACATCAGCCCGTGACACGGATCGATGCAGTGAATCCATGCAGCTTCCTCCTCAGCAGTGTCACTGGTGGAGATGTTAATGAGGGCAGCAGCTTTCTTACACAGGTAGGTGAGGAATTAGATGGACACCGAGTAAAGTTTCATAGGATTACTGAGTATCCTTAAACACTACAAGTTACCTTCTGTCAGATTTCCCAGATCTGTCATACCAGCGAGACAGTTACTTCCCAAAGAGCCAACTATTCCAAAAAGTGCTGATAAGAAGCAGATGTCCCGGTTTAGAGGGAAGTGCCATTTTTCTCACTCAATGACAAACTCTCAGACATGCCAAGAGTAAAAGCTGGGGGACAGGAGCTACACGATCCTGTACGTTCAACAAGACAAGACAGCAAGAAAGAGGTTCGTACAGCTGCCAAGCTGGATAGCGAGGTGAATAATAAAGATGCATTTACACTTGCATTCCTTCCTGCCTCCTGCTCTTCATTTCGTAACACAACATATCTTATTCCACACTAACACCATTCAGTGTCCTTTCCCACTTCCAGTTCATGGACAGGATCTTTACTGTAGTTAAAGCTCCACATTTTTTTTTCTTTAGTATTTATGGAAGCTTTCAACTTAGCATCTTTAAAACTAATTTGTTATTAAGCCAGAATGTATTTTAGGATAAGTTACTGAAACGCACCGCAATCTCCACCTGAGCAATGGACTCCAAAACAAACATAAAATACTTTCAGTTTTAAGGCAGAGAAGGGGAAGTAGGATTAACTGAAATCTTTCAGGTCATTTTTCTAAGAATTTTAGGAGGTTCTCCTATCCTCTTTACCGAGATACTTCCTTCTAGGGAGAGAGAGCAAATACACAGAAAAAGAAAAAACAATAATCATATTTTAACTCACACGAAGGAATTTCTCAAAGACATTGACAGAAAATAAGCAGAAATAAGAGCCCCGCAGATTGTCATTGGGGTGAGTGTGGCTAGCCCAGTAACTGAAGCGTGATGGATAAGCTCAGGCTCACTGGTAACAGGAATCATAAGGAACTAATGAAACACATGGCAGGTATTCTGAGTTCTGATGATGAGTCATCATTTTACCTTATAATACAGCAGCCACAGAAAGCCTGACCTGAGCCCTCCTTGCTGAGGCGGTGTGCTGCGTGGCACTGATAACCCTCAGGTCTGGGATCCCTCTCAGGGTTACTCCTCCAGGCTGACAGACGCCTACTGACCACACTTGTCGATGAGCAAAACGTTAACGTAAATCAGGTACCTTTCAAAAGTAGGATTGAGCAACTTGAACAGACAGTAAACTAATCTCTGTAACTCATAATCATAATGGATTAATGACAGCAATCTGCTTTCTATAATAAAGCTATATCATTATAACTGTGTAAGTGTTGGATTCCTTCTGCAACAAAAACTGGTTTTAGTCTGCTCCTTTCAAGAGGCAGAGGCATGCTGGCAGAAGGCTCAGAGCAGCTTTCCCCCTTCAGAGTCATGCACAAATACCCACAAAACAATGAAGGGCACTACCACTAAACTAAAAAAAAATTAAAAAAAAAATCAATTTGCTGGAAAGTTATTTGTCTGTTCTGAACTAGAGATAAATGACCTGGACTACTATGAAAATAAAGTGTACGTAGTTAAATATACACATTTATGTGTTAAGACACAAATGCGACCTGCTATAGAAGAGAAGCTTTAAAAAAATGGGATTCCATTAGAAAATATGGGATGGTTAACTTGGAAGGCCATGCAGATAATTGAATCCTTCACAGCATCAGCTGTTGAGATCAAGCAAAACTGGAGAAACATGGTAGGAAAATTACATACGGATTCAAAACAACCCAAACCAAAGGAGGGTCAGTAATCTAAGACTGATAATAATTTGCATAAAAATTAAACACCTAAATTCGTATGGAAAAAATTTTAGCAAGAAGTTATCTATCTACTCCTCACCCTAATGAATCATTTCAGGAAAGCATAAGCGTACGTGCTATAATTTAACATACCTCAGCAACATATTTGTGTGAGACGGACACGCAAAGATGAGCATTACCTGAAACTCTGGAGTAACCACAGAAAGACTACCTGTACTTCTAGTCTTAAATCTATTAACTGTTGGGCACAGCCCTTCATTCACCAGCTTCTTCAGAGAAGAGTCAATGCATAACGAAGATGCATTTGTTCTAAGTGCTGACAACAAAGAGTGATAGTTCCCTTGGTTTCACCAAGGTTTTCAAAGTGCGATGCATTCTTACCCTCATTTCACTAAACTCTTAGAGACGCCAGAAAACCACCAGGACCCCTGAGTATGTGATTAATTTCTGGTTTCCTCTTGCTGCGTCTTAGAAAACATTCCAAGACCACATGGAAAAAGACATAACCCGAACACTAAAATAACACAAGAGAAATTAAACTCACTTAGGCTAACTAGAGCAGGTCTCATAGCATTCTTTGCAAAGATTCTCACACCTTTAAGAATAAAAATGCTCGTATATTTACTGTAGTATAAACCATAAGGATAATGCAGAGAATCCACTTTTAAGTCTGAACGTACTTCAAGGTCACTCTAAAACTGAAAATAACCTGAAAAAAGTGCAGTGTCTCACAAGAGCCTCATGACCTGTACATTTGCCCCAAAATGTATCTTCCTCTTATCCTAACCTAGTTTCTCATTTAAGTTTAAATAAAACACGCTGCAGCACAGCCTCAAAATGCCATCAGAATTTCTTTAAAAAGTACCGACTGAGATCATGGGTTTTTTTTTTTTTGTTTGTTTGTTTTTGTTTTTTTTTTTTGTGGTGAAAGTGTTTGTGAAAAACACACGTGGTAACATCTCATCCTGCACTTTAAACCTGCCCACCTTGCACTAGGTACTTTTCTGTAGCACCAGAGTGAAAAGGGGAGAAGAAAACAGCACAAAGCAACTGGAAGGAGTTCTACATCCATTTAGTGACAAGGCTTTGGTGTTGGTAAATTCCAATGGAAAACAAACAAAACTTGTTTTGGCATTAAGAACTACCTAAACTCAGGCTAAGTGTTTGGAGAAGGAAATGATCCTTTCTAAAACAAAGAAACAACGACAGGAACACATGCATCATCAACATACTGAAGAAATTACATGCTTATTTGTCTCACAGCTATAGAACAGAAAGTCAGAGGACTTTGCAGGATGAGAATTAAGAATCATTTATGGATAAGTGATTCCCGCTCTCCAGTAGCTCCTGCCAGGAGGCGGATTGTACTGCACTCTACAACTTCCTGAGGAGGAAAAGTAGAGGGTGGGAAGGAGATGCTCACCTTTTCCCTCTGGTGACAGGATGCTGGGCCTGGCTCAAAGCCACGTCAGGAGGAGTTCAGACAAGACTCTAGGAATTCATTCACCCAGTGTAGACAGACACTGGAACAGGCCTCATGAAAAGATGGTCAATGCCCTCTGATTGTCCGTGTTTAAGCGGTGTCTGGATAATGCCTTTAATGGTATGCTAAAGTTTGGATCAGTCCTAATGCAGTCTGACAGTTGGATTCAATCTCTGCAGGTGCCTTCCAACTTAAAACTATTCTGTATTTTGTTCTGTATCTTAAAATTCAGAGCAAATTCTTCAATTGTTTATAGTGCTTGGTTAAGAAAAAATTCAGTAGCAGTAGTAACTGAGAATGTACCTTACTCACTTGAGAAATGCTGAAGCAGCCTTCAAAACACATGATATTCTATCACTTTTAAATAGCATAGGGTAAAACTTTCTAATTTTCAATGACACTTGGTGTCTGAATTGCTTTCTAGAACAGAGAAGCAGTTTCTTAAAGTTTTATTTACAATCTCTAGATCTACCATGGAAGTAGATGCATCTTCAAAATTATCCTAGTAATAACTGTAGTCTTGGTACTAAAACTATCTTCAAGTTCTCTGATAAAAGAGCAGCAGACAAACAAAAAAGTGAACAAGCATCTTTTCTAAGAGCATAAACAACACACAAGACACACTGAACACAGACCCTGCTGGAAAGGCCAGGCTGGTGATTTGCATCATTACTGCCACATCTCTGGATATCATCCTCATTTGCTGTAAATAGTACTCTTCTGACAAGTATGTAAAGCACGTAAAGAACGTAACATTTGTGCTAAGACTCCAGTCATGATTTGCCATGATATCCCAAAAATAAACCAAACACTTTTGTCATAAACTTTATTTAAAAGAATGTAGCCCCCAGTAAATGTCGAGGCCATCATAATAAAAAACATAACAAGAGCGTAGCAGTAAATTCCAAAACAAAGAAATGGGTGTTGACTTCACTTCTTACACACAGACATTCAAAATTCATTCCTCCTCACCATTCAGCACCAAGCAATGTCATACTGTGATTTCTGGGAAGGATAACACTGTTGGAAGGCTCATGTTTTTACCTCGCTTCACTTGGTTGAGTATTTTTCTCCAAGTAAGGAACACTAATTCATAGAAAATTGAACTCAGAGAGTCGTCTTACCTTTATATGCTCCAAAACAGCTGTTGCAACATTTGTGTGAAGATCAATGAGCCTCTTCTTTTCCAGAAGCTCTGGAAGAGAGCTGAAAAGATTAAATACAAACTAACCCGCTGAGCTGTGGCAGTTAGCTGAATTGCGGATACTCGCTATAGAAAAATCATGGCATACAGTACAGCTGTAACTGAAATGCTTCAAAATACAGATCTAGTGATTCTCAAATACAAGCGAATCCACACAAAATGTAGTGGAATAGGTTTTTATCTTGATTAGCAAAAAGTACAAATAACATGGCTAATTTAGTACTTCTACTGAAAGCTCAAAATCAACAACAGATATTTGCCCTTCTTAACCTGAACAAATCATCTACTAAAATTATGGCTTACATAAACAACGTTTAGATCATTTTTTATAAAGATTAAAGTTTCAATATCTGTCAAATAATAACTGTGAAAGAATACAAAATAATGTCAAAGAGTTACCAAATAGGATACTAACTAAAGAGCTAAAAAAAGATTCACAAGTAGGAACAAGTCTAAATCTGTTTTTAGAGTCATTCAAAAAGTTAGGTATCTAGAAGCAGGAAAATAAATTCCCCACGCAGAGTTCTTAATGACTATAATTTTGCCAAGAAATATTACAGTAATTACATTACACAACATGTCATTAATTACACTCTGCCAAGCAAGGAGACACTTTGAGAAGTGGACTTCACTAATTTCCTTTTAAGGAAGGAAGGCAGAGGTAGTGAAGGTTTTCTAGTGAAAGAATACAAGCAAATCTATGATGCACTTTGGTTATTCAACACTGCTGATGAAACATTTCAAGGCCGCGTTTAGACGACTAACAAACGCGTGCTGTTAAAGCTGCATGCAAAAGCATTTGTGGAGGACGTGCTGCCTTGAATCAGAATTAAACAGCATTTTTATTTTATTATTAAGCAGAGTAGCCTGCTTTTAAAAGTATTTATTTAAAAGGATATTAAAAATGAAGTGAAGGAAGAATCAGAAATAGCTCCCAACCAATTAAAAAATGATGCAATATTGATTACTCACCTAACAGCTGAAGTAAGCTTAGCTGTATTGTCAGACAGCATGCTTATTGCTCCTTCATCCTCCCCTTCTATGCCCTAGTTTTAGGGGAATGGTTTGGAAAGAAAAATGAAAACGATTACGAGTATGAAGATGATACACAGAAATACAGCCAGTGCATCTGGAAACAACTTTCTCACAGTGCTATTAATGTCTGCACTTGCTTTACAATTAAGGAAATTACATAAATTTAATGCCAATACATGCAAGAAATTGCACCTCCTAATGAATGATGCCACTCCCAAATCCTACATCTAAGTTTACATGATGCCTGAACTCAGCACGCACTGACAGTTCTGGCTGTTGGCTGGCAGAGGGCTGAGCACCCGCGCACTCCCTATTAGTCTTCAAATGAAATACATGAGATAAGCCATACCATTATGCTTTTTAGTCTTTTGACTTCATCTTCTTGGGCTCTGTAGGATTCCAGTTCTTGTTGGACAGATTCAGCTACCTCTGGAAAAGGGCTAACACAATACTCCGCATTAGGCTCAGTTCAGTCAACAAATCACAAACACTGTACAATCAAGGTGATAAAAACATACTTCAGAAATACTAACATCTGATTTTTATCAAATATGCGAGAAAAATGGAGTTTTATGTTTAACTTCCTAAGCAAACGCTTGAAAGCAGAAAATATATACACACATTCTGCTAAACAGTTTTGTGCTCTGTAACAAAAGCCAGATGCAATGAATGATGGAATGAATGTGGACAGTGATTGCTCCATTAAAAAAAAAAGTATTTAAAAATATTTCCAAAACAACTTAAAAATAGAATTGCAACAATATGAAAGAACACTTAGAATTTATATTCACCTCGTTATTTTTATCTTTCTTAAATTGACTCAAGGAAATCATTTTACATGTACTGCATTCTCCCATTAAAATTTCAGACTTCAGGGAACACACAGGACAAGCTGTGTCAACCATGTGCTCTCTTTAAAAGCAACAACCTTACAGGCAGACAACTTTGTGCAGATATCTGCTCATCTGAATAAGATGAAGACAGCACATGTTCATTTTTCTTTTTGTGCTTCCTAACTAAGGACACTTATGTCTGCGCTCCAAAAGTATCTGATCAATCCTGCTATTTGTACAGGTAAAGTTAGATGCAAATAGCCCATTAAAAATAAATAGATAAATAACCCCCCCACCACACTACTCGCAGGCACGCACTGATTTGTGAGCCTCACCTGTAGTACTTAACCACACGTCCTCACAGTCAAACAAACCCAAGGAAATACTATAAGAGCTGACTGAGCAAACAACACATCACTTTTGTGCCTAATACAGCTCACCTGCCCTTATGCTTCTGCCAAAATTTATCAGATGCAGTTAAATCGTAGGATTTCTTATTTTTTTTCTTAGGCCTAGCACCTGCTGGAGTACTTTCTGTTCCTGTTGATTCTTCCAAGTTAACTCTATTCAAATGGAAATCCTAAGGACAAAGAAAAAGGAATGTTATGTAAAGATTTGACAGTTTCTAATCATTTCTAATCATCAGTCTCTTACAGTCACAGAATAATCTTTATGGGGTTTTTTGTTTGTTTGTTTTTAAAACAGAAAAACTACTAGCACAGCCTTAAATTAAAATTTCCCAAGATGATGGAGAACAGTTTGCTGACGATAATGGCTGCAGTGCAGGAGCTCCAAAATGACTCGCACTACTATACGGACCTGCACTCATTCTTCTCTACTTCTTTTAAATGCAAGTGAAATAGTGAGCAGGCAATACAAGAGCAACTTGCAGCAAAGCTGCTATTTTTCCATATACTTTCCACAGATGCACAGAACCTACATCTTTCAAGTAGGTGACAGAGTTACGTTTGCGTACAATGTTATCTCTGCTTGCTTCCCTGTATGCCTTTTGTTCCTTCTCCCCATTACTTTTGCAAGGACAGCTCTGTGCTCTCTGCGGGACAACCCCTAGTTTCCAGGGCAGAGATAAGCAAGAACCCTGCAACGCCAACTTCGTTCTAAACCCCCTCAAGTACAGTTGCAATTTCACAGGTGGTCTTTGCTTGTGAAATAATGACTAAAGAGCTAAAATAATGACTTCAGAGGAAGTGTCAGGAATTTTTTAAAATATCTATTTTTTCCAGAAATAAAACTTGTTATTTTCATTACAGTAGATCACTGTAAGCAAAACTATCAAATAAAAACCATTCAAAAATGTTTTCTGTTATCAGCTGTCACAGCTCACACTTTCACAATTCCATCTTAAATCATCCATGCCAGAATAGAAGCAAAACCAAGCAGCTTCCCAAGGGAAACACATGCAGCCAATGGGCAGAAACCTCATCTAGATAGCATGCCTAAAGTTTCACTGAAACAGTATTTTTAACGTGCATTGGATTGCCACAAAGTTAAAGGAAAAAATAACCGTTTCATTGAAAACTCAGCTGTAATTTTTAATGGAGATCTAAAGTTTTGGCTCAATTTAACTCACCAGTGACCCGAGTTTCCATGTTAGGTTTGGCATTTGCAAGTTTTACCAAAATGATTCTTATCGATTCCAGTCCTCCTCATTTGACCTCCACATTCTGTCTTTAAAAAGCCTTCTATCTGTGCCTCCCACTTTTCTGTAACCATTCCTGAAGGGTATTTTAGTCCGAAATGTGGATCTCTGCATACACATCTGTTTATGTGTAGAAACACCACCATTATCATCTCAAAGGACACCGAACTCCACTTTGTGGCTTGGTTAGCATTTAGTTCAACACCCCACAAAACTCCTGGGACATTTGAACCAAGAGCTTCAAATGTGAAAGTAAAATGTACATAATTAACACCACACTAACACTCCCACTGTTACGGTTTATGGCCTTTTGAGAGGATACTGTGGTTATTTAATACAATATGCTTGATCAGTAAAGAATGTGATAAGCTTGCTTTCAAGGTGAGAACTTGCCTGGTTTTGAAATTGAACTTTCACCCTTGACATGGAATCACAGGCCACTTGATTGGAATTTTAATAAACAAATTAATTACTCCACCTATTCAGTCAGAAAAGAGACACGCAGTATTTAACCGGTTGTTCCAGAGACTCACGTAGTACAGATAAACATGCAACAACACTCAAACCATTCCTGTCACATTATTTCAGCACCTCTCCATATTTGTGAGCACTCAGTTTTCACTACATCTTTGGTCCACTGAAAGGTCAGACAGAAGTCCTACCCCAGTGCATCCTGAGGCTACCAGACAACTCTGTAGCTAGCAGCTGGTCAGGAGGCACATGGAGGTGGCAGGTATGTACCAGCCAGTCACGGAGCATTTGCTCATTCAATGGCTTGCAGGCAAAGAGCAGAAATAAGTGTTGACTTTATGCAATAGTATCTGCACCTGTAAAATTCTAATTTGAGTCTCAAATCCTGACTCCTTCACTGATTGCCGAAAGAAACCAGTAGAAATGCAGTATTTGTGTGCAAGTCTTCAGAGCACTCAACCGTTACTGGAGAAAAAACAGCACAAACTACCTTTTTTCATGTAAGCTTTTCCTTCAGAAAGGACAAAAAAAATGTTCACTCAAAAAAAAAAAACAACAACCCATCCTTCAGATTAGTAGGGACTGCTCATAAGGGATTAAGTATATAAAATAGAATGTAAAGGTGCATACAAACAAATTACTGTACCTGTGTATGTGCACGTGTATATTTTACACCTTCCTCTAACAGTCTCAATAATAAAAACAAGTTATTCCTTGAAGCTACATAAAAAATGATTCATGTGACATATGGTAGAGTACAAAAAACCCTCCAGAAAGTAACTATTCTTACTCACCTTTTGCGCTATTAATGGTGTAAATATGTAAGAAATGCACAAATCTCAAGTAAATGGTATCTGCTTTCACTAACCTACTTCACCACTACTGGTTTTATGAAATAATCTAGAGGAAAGGGCTCAAAGACAATTTTTGTTTTAAAGAAAAATAAAATCTATTTCAGGTTCCTCCCAGTAGGGGAGCATGTGACACTGAGCACTGACAACACCTTGTGGAGTAAAACAGACACGTGTTTTGGAAATTAAAATGAATATTCATGCCAGTTTCAAAATTCATTACAAGCATTTTTCAAAAAAATGAATGTACAGAATTCAGAGTTATCACAAATGATTATGAACTACTGAAGAATAACCCAGGACTGCTTAGTTATGTATCATCTTATAATATAGAGATTTCATCTTTTTGACAACTTTAGAAGTAATTGCTAAAGAAAACTTCTCAAACAATTTTCCAACCCTCCAGCTACACTACTTCCAAATAAAAGTAGTAAAGCAGATTTTGGATTAAGAGAGAATATGGAATTAAGTTTAATAACAAGCTGAGTGAAAAAATACTTCTGTTAGCAAAATCAGATTTATTCTTACCAGAACATCATGCACTAAAGCTTGGTATGTCCAAGTATGGTGCAGAGGAGTTGCTAAATCTATGTTCCTGTCAACAAGGACTAATAGGGGCCTTTGGAAGCTGAAAAGATGACACTGCATTAGTACTTCTTTAAATATGTTCAGAACACCCCAGAAACATCCAGAGCAATATCAGCCACTTTGTACACTGCATTTTAAGTTAAATGCCAGACTTCCTGCTGAAGAATTCCACCAGCCTTCCCCAAAGCTCCTGGGGCTGATCACTGCCAGTACTTCGTACCAAGTGAAAAAATAACACGCAGAAGTCAGAACACTGAACAGTAACTAGCCTATTAACTAATAAATACTACTTTGTGTGCATACACAGCTACGTTTCAAACAAGTGTTCAATGCTGTAAGAACCTGAGTGCGTCACATTTGACTTTAATCCCATTGTGTACCTCAAACATAAAATCTCCCTCTTGACTCTCTCATTTAATTTTAAATCTGCACTTGTATATGAAGTCAATAAAGGAAAAAATATATATCCCTTTCTGAGATGCATTTATTAATTCAATTTTACGTGGAAAAAAAAGAAGCCCAAGACACCAAAATATCTTGGGTTGTGGCCACATTAATATTAATAGTGGAGATAGAAAGCTGTGAACTCACAAGACAACGAGTGTAAACATTTCCCTAAAGCACATAAAACTTACAGCAAATGTGACACTTAAATTATTTGAACAGACACCTCCATGCTCTGGATAAGTATTTACATGCAGATACATAATCTCAAGAGCCTGTGTCATTTGGAAAAGCAAACTCAAGATCAGACACCATTTAACTGTTCCTATACTTCCTTTATATTGCATCTTGACTTTCTGAGAGTAATAATTCTGTCCTAACAGGAAAGCAAGCTGCCCTCCTGAAGGAAGTGCAGTGGTTACAATTCGGTTCCCATAAAAATATCAGAACTAATATTTCACAGCTGTTCTCTCTCCCAATGGCTTTCTATCCCATTTCATTTTGTCCCATAATCTTCTCTTGTGTTTTTTACAAAGCTCTGTCCTAAACGAGATAAAAATCAATAATAGGCACATTATAAAAATACAAATCAGCTATTTTTGTATCCAGTGAGGAGACCAGTGCCTCTGCCTTCAGCTACAGTTTTCACAATAGGTCTCCTCACCTTTTCAGGTACAGTGTAAACTTCCACAATGAGCTTTTGCTTTGTAAAGCAGCCAGTGGAGTATTCGCACAGCTGGAGGCAAAGAGATGTTGGAGAAGCCACTAAAAACACATTTCAGACACATGCAAGCACCGGGAACCTCTCTTCTCAAGCCCCCTTTCCCTCAAAAAATTCAAATGCTGATGACAGCTCTTAACTGTGTACTCATCCAAATGACTTATGCAGTCCTCCTCTGGTAGATACAGACTTGATTACAACTGGTAACTGCTCAGAAGTGAGAAAATGGCTATTTCTCTCTTTTTAATGTCCTAAAAATTCTGCTGTGTATGATGGTACCACAATACGAATATAACGAAAGGGAAAACAAAATTGTCTGCTTCCTCTGATGATTTCTGTCTCACTGCATCAGCCATGTAAGTTTTCAATCCAATTATGCTCAGAGATAGGTAATCTTGCTTTAGAATACAACTAACTACTCTAATACAGAATCTGAACCTAATCCTCGTGGTTTTTACCGTATAGTGGTGACTTATCTTAGCGAGATCTTTCACACAACTGAAGTATGAAAAATAAAAATATTATTAACACCTTACCTGAACTGGCCAGCTCCAAGTGTGTCACCTGTAAAAAGACTATTTCTGGCATCTCTTAGATTCTCTCTGAGTTTCTTATCTAATTTCTGCAGGGAGAAAAACGTGAAACAGTATTTAATGAACCAATGATTTCTTAACCTGTTTACTTAAAGCATCAGCATTTAAAGATCATGCTTGCTTTATGCTTCATAAATGCTATAGGAAGTACTGGCCAACTTCACATTACATCTGTCCCAAGAAATCACTCCTCTGTTTTTTTTCTCTCTCCTGCTTTTATATCCAGATCCAAGACTCTATAGAAGATATCTGTGTCCAGTAAACTTCCTCTCAGGTAACTAACATCCTCTCTGTAAATGCGTGAATAGAAAAAATAATATACCAATATCCTCAGGGAACCAGAACAGAAGCAGCAAATCGGGTCAGATGCTGCCACTGTAAGCACTTCATAAAATGAAGAATAACCCCAGTATGAACACATGCAGACTGAACTCTTAGGTTTAACCAACATTAAGAAATGATGAAGAAAGCTATGAGGAATATGTAAGAAATGAAGCATAGTGACCCCTAGTGAGGGCACTGCTGTAGCAATTCTTGGTTGTAATTTAATTTGGTAATCTCATTCCTACTTGATGATCAAGATTACTTTAATACAATAAAAACGTCTTGCACCTATAGGGTTTCTCAATAAGACAAACCAGAAATTTTTATACAGACACAAAAAAATTCAGGCTGGACAGCAACTCTTTCTTTTATTTATTTATAGGTTAATGGCTCTAATTTTAATGCCTGTCAGAAAGCCTACATAAGCTCCAGAGTATGAATGATCAGACTTACATTTCTTATCAGCCAATTTCATAACATTACAGTTTCTATGTATGAGCTCCATGGAACTAAAATCATAAAGGAAGGCTGGTGTATGCCCTTCCAGTTCCATTTCCTTCACTAAGAAAAGGAGACAACACCATCTCTATGCGGCAATGAGAAAAGCAAACAAGCTGTTAAGAACAATTTTACAACAGCAATGCTGTTTTAGAAAATCATTTCTTACCACTGCCACCATCTCAGCTGCAGTTCCTCTTGAGCATCTGATTATAGGAATCGCTCCTAATAAAAGATACATTGACTTCCACTTGTATTACAGTTTTAAGATTGTAGGTTAGTGCACTTCGCAGAAAACAAACTTTAAGTAATATTTTGAAATTCAAGTTCTCCAGTGGACAATACCAATTCTTATATTAAATTTTTCTCTCACAAATGTTTACATATGAAACCAAGAATACTCTATAGCAATACATTACCTGAAGCTTAACAAAACTAGGTGAATATCTCATGCATGAATTTATGAAAAAGAGCACATTCTAGAATGAAAGCTAACATGCCACATATTGGTTAAATGAACTCTTGTATGAAAGTGTTAAAACTTAAGTTTCATAAAATTCACTTAAAAACAATAGCAAGTAATATAACAAGAAACACAAAGTACTATATCCGTTACATCTCAATACAGGAAATGACATTTTCAAAAGCACATTTTAAGGTTTGAAAGTCTTTAGCTATAAATATGAAATTATTTTATGTATAAACATCATAATTTAAATACCACAAGACTGCCTCAGAGACCTCTCACACTCTCATATAGAAGTACTATCTCAGACCCACTGATCACGGTGAGAACTTACATTAGTTAACATCACTATAAAAACATGTGGGTTATGCAAAAAAATAATTCACAATAATGCAATAAATTACATTTATCTTCCTGTTCTGATGAGTATTTCAGTTAAACCCTTGCTGTGTTTTTGTGATGTTTGTCTCCCTTTTCTGAGCTACAAATCTGAACTTGGAGCACTGCTGACCTTCAGTGCAAACTATTTTCTAAAAGCAACGAACCCCAAACCCTCACTATTTCTCACCCACTGATACTGAAGACTAAATATATCACCCCCCACATGAGATAGCCTTTATTTGCTTTTGCAGTGATGTACAGGAATAATTCTATGAAGATCAATAATCCACTCAGCAAGTCATTAGGATACCTCGCACACACCTATTTCTGTTTAAATCTGGCTACATATAAAAACCACAAAGTTTCTCTATCTCAATGAGCACAGGTCTCTTCTAAAAGGAATGAAAAACATGCCAGAATTTGAAAACTTACCAAGCGTAACAAAAAAACAGAAGAGGCTATCAACAATAGTGTCCATTATCGTTTCCATTTCAGTGTCTGTTATATCCGGTCTGTTAATGGCTGAAACAGTGCGGAAAAGAGTTAAAAACAGAGCTGAAGAAAGAAGTCACTGCCACACCAACACTAAGGAAGTGATCTCTTCTTACCTAACAGCTGTTAGTTGCTAACAGCTTTTATAGCTAAAGAGATCAAATCACGGAATGCGCTCCTAGGCACTTCCAATACTTTTTCCTCCCCCATCTTATTCTCCTTTTTTTTGTTGTTAAAGATTGATATAAGCTAATCACTGATCACCGTGTAAAGCCCAACACCACAACCTTTCCCCATTGTCTCCTAGATTATCTTTGCACTCTTAAAAACCCCTTTTATAGAATCCCATGTTATGGTACAGGAATGGCCATCTACTCACAAACAGTTTTTCAAATTAAAGTGCATTCAAAGAGCATCAAACAGGATGGTTTTTTTAATTGCCCACACATCCCTTCTGCCTCCCTGTGTCAGACCCAGAGCTCACAGAGATGGAACGGCTCAGTGATCTGCTGGAAAACTGTTTACTTCTGTTTGGGAGATTAGATTTCTGTTCCATCAGTGGTTGGAAACAGTCCACTTCTATATCGGTTTAAACATACTGTGAAACTGCATATTGCGTGGTAAATTTCAGCAGCTCAGGAGAGAAAAAGTAAACCACACAAACTGACAGGTACAAACATTTTCAGTCATTTCAACTCAAATTCTGTTAGAAATCTTACGAGGAACAGTCAGCAATCTTTATATATACACACAAGCACACTGCAAAACTATTACTAAAATTGCTAAAATTGGTTTTAGTTTAAAAAGAAAAAACCCACCAATTTTCAAACAAAAAAGCCCCTCATTCCCTGACACTGAAATCAGTTCCCAGTGTGAGGCTGAACTCAGTACAATGGATCCAGCTTTGAAGAAAGAGCTTGAAAACTGGACAAAAGAATCTCACTGCTAAACGTTAAGCACAGAGAGACTTCTCATCTCTCTACCCAGTCACTAGTGAGTACTCTGTGTGGCCAAATAAAGGAATTAATTGCGTGGCACTTGTGTAGATGTAGTGACTACAGTAACGTAATGAGCATCAGCTGCTCAAGTACTGCACTAGACTTGCAGATAACACAAATGAACTGCTATTTTTTATAGAATGAGTCAACCAAAAGAACAGAATACTCTGCAGCTCCAAAGTCACTCGTTCTGATATCAGAGAGGGAACCCACAGTAAGGGCAGCAAGACAGCCCGCCACATACTGGCAAGTTACTTGAGCAGACAGCAGCACAGGTAGGGTGACAGTTACTCCCTGCTGGTTTAGCACACTGAATGGCTCAGGGAGCATGAAAAACAATCCAAGAAGGGAGGAAAATCACATGGATGATGATGACAACCAGCATGTACTGTTGACTGTAGCACCCCAGCTTAGAGATAGATGACTCAGGGAATTCACACGGGTAGGCTCCAAACAGGTCCATCAGGAGCATCATGATAAGAACGGAAAAAAAAGTTCCATGCGATTCAATTCACTTCCATCTTGGATATTTCACAAAGAAGGTGACAAAAGTACACGGGCCCAGGTGCTCACAGAAGCCATCACCTTTTACTTTCAGTAATATCTTTTCCCAGGTTCTTCCCTGTGCTACTCCAGATCCTACACACATGCCCATGCACACTCCCATGTGCTTGGATGCACATTTTCACATCTTGACTAAGAAAAGTAGGTGCTGATCGGTCACTGTCTACACGATGCACAGAACTCTATTAATTGTTCTTGCTTTGCATTACCTACAGTAACTTTCCAGCTGAAACTGTGGTTTCAATATTTTGGTTTTGTGTGAAAGAACTGCATATGGGACTACGACTGAACAGTAGTGCCTACACAGAGCAGCCACCCTCAGCATCTACCTACAAGTGTAAATAATAATGATGTTTTCCTCCATTAGCACACATACAAGGAACCCTACTATGGGGTAAAGTTTTGGTTTCCTAATTTGTTATTTAAGAAAATAATTATTTCTCAATATTTCAACAGCTTTGCAGCACAGATGCCTACACTAAGATCTATGAACTCCTTACTAATTACTAACTCCTTACATCATACTAAACTACACACTTGACAGATTAACCTCAAGTTTGCGTAGATCAAAGCAAAATAAAATCGTTGTTAGGTGCTAAAGATAACTTCAAAAGTACACTTCAACTTCGAAACATTTTATCTTTTATACAAATAAATTTTACTTACCACGATATGAAACAAGCTCTTTGTTTTGGTTACACAATACAAACATATCATCTTCTAAGGTAATAAAATTAAGATATTGATCAAACACCTGGAAATAAAGGAAAAATGGTCAGAACAGTCCCGAGTGAACTATAAAAACACCACCAATGGGCTCCACTCACTAACTTAGTAGATCAGAAACACTCTGAAATGACTGTATTTCTACTCCTTCAGTGCAAACATCTTGCACTGCTTGAGCTTCAGACTAAGATGAAGTACAACACTAAGGTGGATTAATGAGATGACTGCAGACACTCTTCCCCAAGTAAACCCATGTCCATCACTGAACCTAGCTAAACTTTTGTTTTGCTCACGGTTCACTCAGGAAAGTTGTCTGTGGCACAGAAGGGTTACTTAAGACTGCAGTACCTGTAACAGTAGTACCCTGTACAACAATACAGACTGGACCGCTTTCTTACCTTAGCCACTTGAGCTACAGCATTAGCACCTATGGCAGCACTGGCAATATCTTCCAGTTTACTTCTTGAAATGGCAGAAATAAAGTTTAAATAGTAAGATTCATAAAGCTGGTTTCGAAGATCCTAAAAGAAAGCCAAACCACAATCATTTTGCCTGAATAATATGTGTATTTCATAACAATTAAGACACCTTTTACTATGCGATGTTCCAATTATCCACAGTCAAAGCAACTTTTCTGAAGTGCTTGGCTGCCTATTCATACAGCTCTGTATGAAGTGTTTTGACTACCCAGCTAGATACAATCTAACACAGAACTGAAAAAATATCAGGAAATAACATTTAAGACACCAGGTAGCAGCTACTACAAAAATGGTCAGGAAGCATAACTATCTTTTACTGATTTCCCCTTCCTTTGATGAAGATGTCTGCCTTCCATCCATTTCTCTCACAGAAAGTAAGCAGCTGAGTCCAGCCCTGCTGCTCAAGGCAGAGCCTAACAGGTGGTGGCTCACCATCGTGGCCAGTCAAGTTCCGAACATCTCCAAGGAAGAAGACTCTATGCAGTCCCTGGTCAAAGTGACTGCCTGCATTTCAGCCTGTGCCTGCTGACGCTTGTCATTTCACTCCCCAGACAGAAGACATATTTACACTACTACTTTGTAGGAAACAGTTTTATATGTAAAAATTTCAGATAATGTTTTTATGACAGTAGTGTGCTAATACAGATAAAATGCAAGCAAAAGCGTTCGGTCATGGACAAGAACTAGACATACAGAAGTCATGCTGCCATCAGCGCAGCATTATCTCAAACACACTATTCCTGCTGCATCCACTCATCTTAAACATTAAGTACACAAGTCACCTGGCACATTCTGTCAATATTTTCTTCTGTTGGCATTACAAAGTAGACAGCTGGAACATCTGGAATTGGATCACGATCTGAATGCAAAAGCCTGAAAAGAAAAAAAAACAACATCTCCACTGCGCTCTTCTTCTGATTTATATAAAAGCAGAAATGTTAAGTAAATTATTTATGCAGATAAAATCCAATTTTCCAGATTTTGTTCTTATATGTAGTCAGATTTTAGCAAGAAAAAAAATTATGAAAAAACACCACGTCACATCTGTGTAATTTTTGATAGCTGAATGTGTCAACAGAGGTCTCTTTTTAAGATTCTGAAGCCTTTTCTCATGCTTCAAATACTAAAGCAGACGATTCCATTCAAAAGTACAGCATCCATGAAATGTATACACTAATTATTAATTGACATGACAAAATGATATGACAAAATAACTGCCTGCATCTCATACAATGAACCTTGTCTTTCCTGCTCATTAATACAGATAGGCAAGGTGCTTATATGTTTCTCTCACACCACTGCTGATACGTTCGTGAGACAAACTGTGAAGTGTGTTTTGATTACTAGCCTTCCCTTAGCCGAAGTTTCAAAAACAAACAAACAACTGGAACAACACATCTTCCAATTTCCTCCAGGTCTATAACCACAGCTAAGGAACACCAGTGAAATGACCAAACAAAATATGGAGAAAGAGAAATGCAAAAGCTCTTAACATACCACTTAGAACTCCTTATCACATATATACTTATTCAGACAAAATGCTTGTGGTTTGGCTTTCTTTTAGGATCTTCTTTGTGTAAAAAGACAAGCAAAGATCACACACTGACTCATATAACAGTTTGTGTCGAAATAAACTTAAAATATATAAAAGGATACAGGGATTTGTCCAGCCATTCTCAAAAATCTTTACTGAATTTCTTTTTTTCTGAGCAGGGGCCTCCTCTATACAATAGCAAATCCTACAGAACACTGAATAATTCTTATTGTAGCAGTTACTCATTGAATAAGTTTCAATTTTTTTTGTTCACAACTTCAGGGAAGTATTAGATAAAATTATTTGAAAAAGAAAGAAGGCTGTTTTGGAAAAGTACTTACAGATGCAAAGTGATCCCCATATCTCTCAGCTCTTTCACTGACAGCAAAGGTGAGATGATATCTTGTCCAAATCTGTCGTAAATGAGAACCTGAAATAGATATACATTTTACTTCTTTTTTTTTTTTTTTAAGTGATAAACTGTGGATACAGGAGTTCAAGACTTAAGGAACTACTGTCCTAACCTCAAAAGCAATAAACATGCACCAAGTTACTACTTTGTTGTGGTTTTCCATTTGCACTTACAAAGACAAAAAAAAGAACAAAAAGAAACTCTATGATAAAGTGAAAAAAAAAATTTCCTTCTGAAAAAAAAAAAGTCAAGTTCTGCTGTCAGAATTTTGTTACTGTAAATAGATAATTTTTCTGTGGGAGAAAACAATGGGAGAAGCACGGAGTAAAAATGAAATCAATGAAGAGAGACAACAGAATACGTTTTGAAGTAGCACAAATTTACCACAGGTAACAAGTTATTTACTTTTAAAAGGCAACGAGCAGCTTGAACTCAGAATTCTTGGGAGCCTTAAATTTAGCTTTCTTTTCCATGGGCTACTTTCTTGTGAATACACCTGTAAAGTATTATGCAATTTCCTGCCACACATGAGACATATGCATATTTCAAAAATGTCCTCTTTAGTTGCTCATTAATATATTGCCTAAAGAATCAGCCACTGGGTACTTAACTAGCCAATATGTCAAATAGGTTCTTCTCTAACTCAGATGTTTAACTCTGTATTCACATCACACAGGAAATATTCTACATAAGGACATAGAGAGCATACTTGAGTTAGTTAAAATCTGATACTCTGAACTTCATTTTAACATTGTAAAAGTCTCATACTTCCATTCATGCAGTCCTTACCTTCCACACTGGCTCCCCTGTGCTGTTTTTAACAGGAGGAACATTGAAATTCAGCATACGTTTCAAAGCCACTGGAAAACAAGAGTAGAATAATGCTTTATCCTCTTTACACTTTAACAACAATATAAAATCCTGCTTAAAAATTATGTCAATGTTTAGATGGAGAAGAAAAATTTAAAACATAATGCAACAAGGCATACGTGCACTGTTTTTATTCAGATTTTGATACACAAGTATTGCATCAACTAGAATTTATGGGCTCTAGCAGATGCTGGAAAAAGAAAAGCAGCGAGTCCCAAAGCATGAACAAAGCATCTCTTTTGGAACAACGCTATACGCACAGTATACCAGAAATACCTCTTTGACGGGCTAACTTACACAAATTTTTTTAACATTTTTAACACTTCTAAGAAACTGTTGCATTAGGGGGCACAAAATCACTCTTAATTTGCAACAAGAAAATTCTGTGAACATGCACCCATTTAACTTCATATTAAATACATGAAACAATACCGACTTTTTCACCTACCTCTACTTAACAAGGGCTTCTGAGTAAGGAGCCCTTCCTCATTTATCTGATTAAACAACATACCATCTGCTCTGGCTAAAAGGAAAAAACTAATTGCATCAACAGAAGTTGATAGCTATTCTCTCCAAATCTAGAAACACAATAGTCACAGACCTTTGCAAAGAGAAAAAAAAATTGAGAAATCAGGGCTATGTACTCCACTTACAAACAGAAGCAGGTAATAGAATCATTTGAACTGGAATAGACTCCCAAAGGTCATCCAGTCCAACTCCCCCACAATGAAGAGGGACACCTACAGCTCTCCATCAAGGTACTCAGAGCCCCCTTCATCCTGATCTCCTTATAAGAAAGGAGATTTTTGGAAGAAGATTGTCTATAGCTAACCTAAACCTCCTCTCTTTTATTTTGAAGCCCTTTCTCCTTGTCACGTCACAACAGAACTTGCTAAAGAGTCTGTCCTCCTCCTTCTTATAGATCCCTTTATGTACTGAAAGGCTGCTATCAGGTCTCCTGAAGCCTTCTCTTCCCCAGGCTGAACAGCCTCAGCTCTCAGCCTGTTCTCTTAAGAGAGGTGTTCCATGCCTTGGATTCTTTTTGTGGCCCTCCTCTCTACAACAGATCCACGTCTCTCCTGTACTGAGGACTCCACATGCTGACACAGTACTCCAGGTGAGGTCTCCCAGTGGAGGAGCAGGATCACCTCCCTTGACCTGCTGACCATTGCTTCCTTTGAAACAGTTAAGCTTCCCAGACCAAAAGACAACATCACTGGACAACCTCAAGTCCTTTTTTCATCAGCACTGCACTCAATCCTTTTGTTCCCCAGCTTGTACTGATAGTAGGGGTTGCCACAACCCAGGTGCAAGACATTGTAATTGGATTTGCTGAACTCATTCAAGTTCACCTGGGTCCACTCCTTGAGCCTATCTAAGAAAAGATGGCTAACTTCTAACTCTCAGGCAGGGCAGCTGAGGCAGGAAGGCACTCCAGGGGCCCTTAGGCTCAACCCCCCCCCCCAAGCAGAGTCAGCTGCAAGGCCAGGTCTTGCTGCTCAGGGGGTATTATCTAGCCAAGCCTTAAAAACTCTCAAGGAAGAAGATATTGCAACCTGTACAGCATCTGACTTGCAGCAGAACAGTTATCTTTATATCCAATTCAGACATGTTTCATTTTATCCCCACTCTCACTGCAAAGAGCCTGGCTCCCTCTTCCCAGCACCATTCCCACATGCTCCCCCTGAAGCCCTTCCTGCAGGCAAGCTGAGCCCTACTTCTGCAGCCTCCCTGCCTGAGTCCAGAGCTCTGACCCTGCCCATCTCAGTGGCCCTCTGCTGAGCATCCACCCTTCTTGTACTGTTGAGTGCAGACAGGACACATGCTCAGGCATGCCTCAGCCTGGGGGGATCAAGCAGGTGGGTGGCTGCTCCCCTCCATCTGACTGCTCCTAAGAATTGGGTGCTGCTGCGCAGCAGCTTACTGCAGGCTCAAGTTCATCTTGTTGCATGCTAAGACTGGTAGTGATTGATGGGTCTCCCTGGAATCAAACCTTCTGTGTTGCTTAGTACCTTTTTTTTTTTTGTCTAAAACCATAGAGCAATCTCAGAAGCTGCTTACAGACTGATCCTGAAGCCTTTACTCCCTTGCTGCCTATAGCATCTTTCATCTCTCTCTCAGCTGTACAAGACCTTAGTATAGAGCTACGTGGTTATGTACTTTGGAACTACTGGGTGTGAAGCAACTTCCCTGCAGAGGTTACCGTTTATATTAAAACCTGGCCACAGCTACCTACAAAAGAGCAGTAGTCAGACTACCAACATGCTGTGACCATAAAACCTAGAGACCTGCTGGGTAATTATCTTTTCTGTTTTTGCCCTTCCACTTTAGGCTAAACACTCCCTACTTTTGCAGTGGGGCACAGCGATACACTCTGGTTATGGAGCCTCCTAGCTGTTTCCATCTACCTCCTTGCAAGACACTGCCCCGATGGGAGACAGCATGGATATGAATGTTGGTTGAAAGACTGAAGTAACAGGATGAGAACAGTCAAGCGAGAGATGAAAGAATAAAGCCACGGGGAATAAAGGCTCACAGCCAAGGGACTTTATCAGAAAGGTACAAGTGTGAGAAAAATTACTGTAAAGGGACATGAATCAGTTCCATCACTGGTAAATGCACACTGGAATGGGATCAGACAACATATAGTTAAGGTACAGAAGAGCTGAAAAAGTAAATTCAAAACAGAAATTCGGGACGACTATATTAAGCAGGAGATCTTAGGTATGGTACTTTAAATGAACGCACCCAGAATCCTCTAAGCAGCTGCTGAGGAGACGACAAAACTACAATTCAAATCATGGACTAAACCTTTGGCAAAGCAGGAATATAGAGCTGACACACTCTGTGTTTCAGGTATGTACATTCACACGGATGGCTCATTATCCCCCAGAGCAGCAGCAGGAGGGAGATGAAGGAATCAGTTATGGACTGAGCAGTGAATAAGGAGGAACTGAACGACCAGCCCTTTTACCCTCAGAGACCGAGTTAGTAATCTCATAACCTTAATTTCCTGAACGTCAGTAAGTACTCCGGGACCTCAGTACCGTTCTAACAGGGGCAACACGGCAGCTGTTTTATTTCTCCACCGTTAAACGACGTTTCTGGCTGACCCGCGGCCAGAGAGGGAGTCGAGCAAGGGGAAAGCACGGCCCATTCCCACGGAACCGGCCACCGCTCCCCGCCCGGCCCGTGCAGCCCCAGCCCGGGGTGATTTCCACACTGCAACCTGTGGCGGCACCCTGGACACCCGTACTCCCCAGGCCCACACACCGTGCCCGCCCTGAGGAGCGCGGCGGCGGCGGCTGAAGGAAGAAGGCCTCGTACGATCCAAGCCAGCCGCGGATCCCCAGGTGGACGCCCCCCATCCCGCCCGAAGGAGCTGTCAGGGAGAGGCCGGGGAGGAAAGCAAGCTCCCAGAAGGGGCCCCAGCTACACCCTGAGGCACTCCGCGCTCCTTCCCCGCTGAACGCAGCGCAGCGGCCGCACCAAGCGATAGAAACCGCGGGCAACGCTCACCGATCTGCTTCTCCCGGATACCGGCCGCCATTTTGCCTCGGCGCAGCTTCCCGCCCACTGCCGCGCACGCAGCAGCCCGCCGACGTGGCGCCACAGCGGAGCCGCCTCTTTCCCGCCGCTGCCGGGCGGTGCCGCCTCGCGCTGCTTGCTCCGCTTCGCTTTCAGCCTTAAGCAGAAGCGTTAGGCAAGAACAGGCTGCACCTGTGTTCGCACTACCCGCACGGTGCGTGCGCCAACTGCAGCCGGGCAGCTGGGAGGCAGAGAGCCAGAGAGCCAGCAGCTGGTGGACATTAAGTCATCAGCATTCAGTCACTGATTTAGAAAAGGTGTGCAAGTTTGCACGCCTCTGCCTTACACACTTTGTAGTCTTCTGTACGCACCACGCTAACAAAGTTGCTCTATCAGAGAGTGTTAATTGTGCTTTTTATCTGTTGTCTCCACAGGAATCAACAGAAGGCATTACTTGCGGAGCACTCTACTAAGCGTGTGTAGCAGAAGCTAATACAACCAGAAAAGAGCAACAGCCCTTCTAGAACCCATTAAACTGGAGAAAAACAGCAAAGTCACATTTAATACATCGCAATTTTACCCTTTATTGCACTTTCAAACACATACATGACATTTGCCTCCCACAATTGAGTATTTCAGCACCGATGCTACATACCTGTCACTAATAAACACTGCTTGAAGCCACAACACTTCAAGCACTGATCCTGCAGTTGACTGAGTTGGGGCTTTAAGTATTTACAGAGCTAAAATTAATTGCATAACATTCTAAGAACAACTTCTAAACAATTTATGAAATACAAAACTAGAGGTTGCATTTCTTTTTCTTACAAACGTAAGTTTTCTACACACACTAAGACACTTAACATCAGAAATTACTCACTTCAAATCTTTTTTTTCTCTAAAACCTTTAGGTAAAAATAAGTAAAACCTGAGTTGTAAAATGCTTTACTTCAAATACAAATCAATATCAAGATATATGATCAAAGATCAAATCAATATCAGGCATATTTTGTAACCTTCCGTTTCATTTCCATCTGATACTAATTCCTTCCCATTTTGAGGAACATTTCTTTCACAAACCAATTTAAAAGGTTAACAGCTTGTTCTAATTAAGCATCCTTTGAGTAAGTGAGGGCAAGACACTAAATTACTGTCTCTTGTATCTAAAATGCTTGCATGGTTTTGAAGTTATAAATGCTTTTAATGTTAAGATACCATACTAAGAAAACATGAGTACTGACCTAGTATTGCTAGCTAGAAAAATGATCACACTACAAAATAAATAGCTTATTTGATGCACAGATTTCAGAAGGAAGCTTGGGGGGATGGGGAGTGTTTAATGCAGAAATTGAGATCTTGGTCCAGTCAAACACAAGACAGAGGTCTGTAGTAGATCTTTTATGGTCCTGTCAAATCTTACGCAAGATGAAACTTCTATTAAAAAAGACTCATAGAATGGCCTGGGTTAAAGAGGACCCCTGCCATAGGGAGGATCACCAGCCACTAGACCAGGCTGCCTAGAGCCACATCCAACCTTGCCTTGAATGCATCCAGGGATGGGGCATTCAATTCACAAAGAACATGCAACCACTAATGCATACATGTTTGTTCTTCTGTTACAGAAACAATTAAATTCCCTAATTTCCCAATGTGCTTCAGGTTAATGTGTCTGTAGAATGAGGAAATAACTCAATAGTATTGCACTTCAGTGACCCAGCTCTACAAATTAAATTCTGGTGGTTGTTATAGCTAAAAAAATTGCTCCGCAAGTTTTCAAAAAGGAGACCTTTCTGTGTTTTCATGGATAAGGAATCAGCTTGTTCAATGGCATAATTTTAATAAAAAAATTAAAGTAAATTTAAGATTGGCATTTATAAATGCATGCTGAAAAAGACCAGGAGAGGAAATTATTTTCTATAATAGCGTTTATAAATTCAAATTTATAAAACTGAATAAAACTAGGATTGTATTAAAGTGTTTAGAGAGAGCTAGTCAGACCTAGAGGAAAGGTAAGGCAACCTTAGATATATACACCAGAAAATGGGAAACAAGTTCCCCCATGATAAAAATGTTTACAAGCAATGTTATTTTGCAAATTCCATGTTCTGATGTAGCATTGTATACTTCAATATTGTATACTGTAACTTATGATTTCTCTCACAGCTGACTACTAGGTTAGCTCTTCCTCTATATAAAAAAGTATGAAGTCAAAACTGGTAAGCTATAAAAGGAACCCTACTTTTAATCTCACTTTCTGAAGCCTGGTGTTCATACGACACTACTATTTCTTCCTCCACTGAAGGTTTTAAAATGCAGTTTATTTAGTTCTTTATTTAGCTTTCTGTAGTGTTTCCCTCCCTACTACAGGTACCAAACGTTCAGCAACTGACTTTCAAAATTACCCACGTGCTGTTTGCTATGAGTTCAATACTTCTAGTCCAGAAAAATGCCATAATATTACAGAATGTTAATTTCTAAATTAGCCAAGGAAGAATACTGAGAAATGTCAAATGCCTGACCTAAGCTTTGGAATAATTTACTTAGACTGTGAAATGTGAAAATAAGTGGTACACACTTTATCCACTGAGATAAATAGGTCTGTATTAAAAAAAAAAATATTGAGATGCTGTAGCAATTTAAGAAGGGTTTCAAAATACCTGATTTAAATGGACTGTGTAATATAAATATCTATACCACATAAAGTCCCATACTTAGTGAAAGCCTCTGCCATGTCTTCAATTGCAGTACACAATACTTGGCATTTACTAATACAATTTATTATTGAGAGGAAAACACGATGATGAGCCACAACTGGATTAGTTCAGATTTTTTTAAACCATCTATACATTTATAATCAACTGTATACGTACTTTCTGGCCAAGACATTGAAAAAGAAAGCAATCCTGCCTGTGTTTTCAACTTTAAACAAGCTCTTTTTAATAATAAAAGTATATGGCTACTTTTTGGTACTCTAAAGAATGTAAAAATATATACAGATACATATATACACACACACACCCCTACCTATATACATATACAGAAGGACTTATATTATAGATGCATAACAAATGACCAAACTGACAGTAAAAAAAAAAGCAATTCTGAAAATAGACCTGCATATGTTAAAAATAAAATTGTACTTACTAAATTTCATAGTTTGTATCTATATTAATATCATTGTGATACTGCATAGAGATTTCACTACTGATCGTTTATGGCTTAGTTTTATTTATACAAATACTGCAGAAGTAAAACATTTTACACAGTTGCTTAAAATGCATCTAAAATTGAAAAGGAAGTATTTAGAATAAAAGCTAGAGAATCATCAGGCACTGATAACAGGTAATTCAAATAGCATTAGTGCATATTCATATGAAAATACTGACTTGCATGGAAAAAAATTCAATAACTTCTAATAAGCAAATTTTTCTATTTATTTTTGAACAAGCACTTATAGTTGCACGTTAAAGATCTACTTCGAGCTTTCAATTATATGTATAGTCCAAATAGTAAAAGCTACCATATAGCAGCAGCATCAATAAGGTTGCAAACACCAAGTATTTTGTTCAACAGCAGAAACCTCAAGTTCAACCAGATTTTCTGCTTGCTCGTTGTTCTGCCTTGATCTTCTCCAAATTATGATCACATTTTGATTGAATAGGACAGCCTAAACCCTAACTTTCATCAGTTTAAGAATCAAAGCATAAATGAATCAACAGGAAAGCAATTAGCTGAAAATAGTAACACAGAACTGAAGCACTCTATCAGAGTTGAGACAAAGCTCTACAACAATTATCTTAAAAAAAACCAAAAAACCATACACCCTGATTTGACTGAAAGTTGAAGTGTGTATACAATCCACTTCTAGGAAATAGCTGAAATGTTACAGAGTTCAGTAACATCCCATATATGTCTGGAGCAAAAATACCCATTCTAAATAATACTGCAAGAGACTTCTGGCTTGAAAAGCCAATTTGCAGCCAAGGAGATAACTGAAAAACAACAACAGCCAACCCAAGCCAACTGACATTCATCTGAAAAGAGTTTTCCATTTTACAAGGTTAGTACTTTTTTCACGATATCATTGGAGGACAGATGGTAAGACACAGAGCATATCATAAAAAAATAAAAAGGCACCATGCCAGCAGAAGCTCCCAGAGAAAACTGAAGTTTCCAACAATTGGTTTAGCAGCAAAAATATTTATTCTTTCTTGCCTCTTAATGTGTTTCTGATAGCAAATTCCATTTTCTGTTTAAACTTTTCATACGTCCTTGTTATAGGGAGTTCTAAGCAATTAAAGAGTCTGTTTCCAACAGGATAACTTACGGGCAGAAATTTAATAGTGGGTTCAGGATCAAAACCAGTAGGTGGTATAGAAGAAGAACCAGTTACGAAGAATAGAATATCTTCCAACGTCACTACAGACTCACCACCTAAAAAAAATAATCCGATTATATCAATCATTGTTTATTACCCTTAAACCATACCCCCTCCATGTGTTAGAAGGGAAAAAATGAAACCAGGGAGCTACAAATAAAACAAAAAAAAAACCCACCTACGCAAACACAAAAAACAAAATAAAGTCTGTTTGGCATTAGTTCTGAGAAACCTTAGGACAATGGAAGAGATTTTTCTGGTTACTGACTGATTGGTAGTTTTTGGGATTAGATAGTTCACAACTGAGCCCAGTAGGTGGCCAATGGTTTCAGAAATTAGAATTGGTCAGGAAGAGGTGGCAAGGGGGAAAAATTAGGAAATGGCAACCAGCTGAAAACTTTCCTTGTCTTACTGCAACGAACTACAAAAGGTCAAAGCCTATGTTTATCAGCAATTAAGTGCCCAGCCCAGAACAGGGAAAGGAGGCTAGGAGGGGAGGGGTGTGCGTGTGTCGGGGGGTTACTCACTTTCCACATCTTGCAAATAACCCATCCAAAAATCAGCACCTCCAACTTTGTTTACATCTGGTGAGCTATGGATTGTAAAGAGATCACAGAGAGCTTCCGCTGAAAGGTTTTCAGGTTTGTGGCAAAATAAGCTAGAAAATGCATTCGGATGCATTTCCATTTTCTCTAGCAGACCAAGAGTTTTCAAACCTTGCCTAAAACTAAGAAAAGGAGAGAGGGAAAAAACAAGCAAACAAGCATGCATCAGAAAGCCAGCAAGTAATTTACTCTTACCATCCTTAAGTTTAATTTATTAAAAAAAAAAAAAAGCCCTAATTCAAATTTTTTTTCATACGTCTCAGAGACTGTACTGATTAAAATTTGTCAATGGTAACACCACAGATCTAGATGTACACACGCCTTTTTACTGAACAGACAAATAAAATAGATTTATAAAGCCAGAGACCAATCAAAAAACAGTCAACAGTTGCAAATGTTCTTATGTGAATTCAACTAGGGCACGAATGCAAGCAATGCTTACGTTCACTTAAAATGTATTTGTACTTGTGCACATTATTACCACTGTAATGGCACACACACACCACCTAATTAGAGTTGAAAAAACACATGAAAATTCTAAACATTTGAGCACTTCTAAAATTTAGAGTCTCTACATTGAATATTCCTGAATTACAACTGAATGTAGGCTAGATATCTTGTAAACTGCAGCACAGCAAAGACCTTTGCACTACAACTGTCAGTCTCCCTTCTTCACTATATTAAAAAAAGGGACTGTGACTAAGTAGTAGAACAAACTAGGTTATCAAATAATTACAACAAAAATTAAATAGATATGTAACTATTTCAGTCTTCCAGTTAGACTAACAAACAGAAACAAATGTTCCATTCATCTGAATGGAAAATACTCACGACCTTGTCAAATTTAGATTTTAGTAACACACATCAGTTTTCATAAGAAAAATAAAGGGAGCTTGAAAATTCACAAACAAAACAAACCTTTCTAAAGGTGAAATAATTCTCTTGATTACATGATGGAGCACTAAGTCATTCACCAGCATATCCTTATCATGCAAAGCTGTTATAGGTCTTAAACATCCAGCAGCAGCAAGGAAGTCATAGCAGTCATGCATAGTTGACTGTAGGCTGGACAGACTCTCTGAATATTTTATCTGCATCAAAGATAAAAGTTAGGAATTTACTTCATGCATGTATATGTATGTGCACGCATATATATTCATAAGGGGAGGGAGAGTGAAAATGAACATTTTATACTTGGAGATGAAGAAGAGCTTATAAAATAACTTCGGTTCAAATCAAACGTACACAGTAACTTTCCAGTAAGTTTAGCTTTATTTACCTTCTTTATTGTCTGTGCTACATCAGCATCAGCAACATCATCCAAATTTGGCTTCACATTCTCTGGACCATAGACAAGACAATCAAACAGTATTTTGGAAAAGAAACCAGGAGATGGGCCACCATGAACTAGAGAAACAGCAATCATTTTGCCAGCTTCAAAATACAGGTTTTCCTTCAGAGCTGCAAATGAAACAATATATTTTAGGGACATGTTAATCTTTTTTTCATTTTAAAAAAATTATAAATCAATTTAATTCATTCTTACTATAGAAAATGTAGCTCTAGGTTTATCATCTGCTGTTGCCTGAAATAGTAAAAGTGGTAGTTTCTATTTAAGAGTACCATGGTTCTTTTACTGCAACTTCTCCAGCTAGTGTTGAGATTGGACATCTAACTACCATTTCCACTTTGTATTCAGTGCACATTTAATTCTGAAGCACAAGAACTTAGGCTGCCTTTAGGTCTTTAAAGATAAATGTTCTAGAAATTTCAAGGAACCAAAATAAGTAACACCAAAGATGAATGAGAAAGGAAGAAGTTCACTTAATAGAGAACAAAACCCAAGAAGTACAAAGTCTAGTAATGTGCTATTGGTGACTCTCAAGAGGAAAATACATTTCAAACTACACTAATTATTCTTCTATTCCAAAAGCAAGCAATAGTGAATTTAAATGTTTACAGTTACAAATCTAATCTCTCCAGCTTTTAGAAGTGAAAAGCAAATTAAAAAATCCACAAAAACTATTTCTGTCCTTTCAGGGCTGTTGATAACACTTAAAAAACCTTTAAAGTAACATAGTTCTTTATTTTGGAAATTAAATTTAATTACCTTGAGGGTCAAGTGACAAGTTCTTCGCAGAAGAGCCCTCAAACAACGATGAATTCTGAAGATGAAGCATTAATAACTGGAAGAAAAGGTGTTTTGACCCAGTAAAATAATCTGCTTTTATTCTGTTCCTGGAATTTGTGAACTTCACCTCTATGGTATTTGTAGGCCTGAAGTTACGCTGTCTAAATCCTTTTAAAGCACTCTTCCAGATATTTTCTGTATTGATGTTAAGCCTTGTGGTTCTCATGCTTATTTGTTGCTTTAACTCCTTCAGTATACTAGAAGCTTCCTTTCTTTGCATTCTTAAATGCCTACAATAAAAGATTGCATACATTTCCAGATCAGATGTATGATTGCTGAACAAGTTACACAGACAGCAGCCTACAATCTTATAAAGTACAAAATCTCTAAACACTACAGCACATTTAAGGTATTGTCAAGTTATACCAGTAAAACATTTGGAGTAGATTCTTAAAATTTTAACTCTGGAGTAGCAAATTACTTTATGACTAAGAGCTAGTTAAAAAAAAAAAAAGGTAGACATAATTACCTTGGCATAATGCAACTGGCATTCTGATTTCAGTTAAATCAATGAGGTGTCAATTCTCACACCATTGTTCTACGTTTGAACAATGCAGAATAAGTGAGAAATTGAAGAGCATAACATGTTTGTGTTAAAGAGTTAGAATACTGTGAATTATTAGCTAATGTACATCTTTGTCACTATGATCAAAAATGCATTTGAGGAGGAAAAAAACGTTTCAATTCCCACTAAAACAATTACTTCACTAGCTGCATTTTAAATCGCCAAACTTAAAAATACAACGTGTGCTGAAAGTAGTCCTTTCATGAGGATTTGTGGCACATACAGATAGAATTCACAAGTATTAACAACATTACAAATAATTCTGCATCTTTGAATGGAATATTCTCTGTTAAAATGTGTTATCTTACCTCTGATTTTAGCAAAATGACAAGCTACCCCTATGGTGCAAATGCAAAAACATTGAAAACTGGGAATATGTTTAATCTGATGGAAGCAATTAGAATTCTTTTTATTCCTTAGTCTGTTTCACCAATGGCTTGCCATGCCTCCTTAAAAGCAAACATGTATCTTTGAATTTTGATCACTTCGCTATCTTTCCTAAAAATACTCAGTAGGTTAGGATTCTTTCTTACCTGCCCCTTAGCATCTGAAAACAGCAGAAGACATTATAAAGTTAAGTCTTCGGCGTACTCACTCCATTATTTCATTGACTATATATAAAAGTACACCCATATATGTTTAACCACTATACACAGACACAAACACACGCACACACACCATGTTGTGCAGGAAACGTGTAAAGTCACGTGCTAGATTGCTTTTCAATGTACAAGAAAAAGAAGAAAATACTTTTTCCTTAGGGAGCAGTTCCTGTTTGACATCAGTGGAGATAAAGATACTGCCACTCTATTGGATGTTGGAAGTTCTAGAAGTGAGCAGGGTGACAAGTTGTTCTGGCACATAATCTTTGGTGATCTATAAGCAAAAAAATACTTTAAGAGCTACAACCAAAAATTACACAATCACTTCTTATTTGTAGGCAACGATATACTTTTCCCACTGTTTCAGCATCAAAACTCATTTGTTGGCTCATTCAAACAAAGTCCACCAGTGCCTGAATTACAGTTTTAAAAGAATATTTCAGTGTTTTATTATGAGGCGGTTTTAAGATCAGTTTTTAGTTGTGTCCTACATAAGAGATGGAAATCCTGATACTACAGTCTTCAGAAGTTTTTATTACTGCAGAAGAAAACAAGATTTATGAAAGATGTAAGTAAACTAGTTTCTAGCACACTTAACATTGAAAAATACTGGTAAAGAGCCTTAGTGTTAGCTTTTGCCATTTGTACATTCAAAGTGACCTCTCAATTTTCAAGATTCCTTTTACAAACGTTTAGTGAGACTAAGAATTGGTTTACATGGCATCCAACATGAATTACTGTAGCAAATTTACAGCATATTCAGTCACAAAACTTTCTGTTCAAACTTGAGTAAAGTTTGCAATTCAGCATAAGAAGTCCCTCCTACAAAATAAACAATATGTTACGTTACAATTTGTTCTCTGCTATAAGATTACACACTGGAGAAGACAGTTGCGTTGAGATCCAGGTGACTGTCGAGGGAACTTTGGAGATGGTTCTCCCAGCAAACAAGTTGTGCCATCTGCCTTCTCAGAGGTAGCCAAAGAACGCTTTTTCTGTTTCCTATATTTCCCTGCATGGTGAAATGTATCAAGTTAATGAATTTGCTGTAAACTATACACATATATTATTAAAATTTGCCAGTGGCAGTCACCATCACGTTTGTAGCATTACCTTTTGCAAAGATGCTTCTGCATTCCACGCACTCCCAGTTTTCCTCCCATGATTTCATGGATGAACAGGCCAAGTGAGTTCCACGGGAACCACATGACTGACAACGCTTTATTTCCCATTTACTAAAATTAAAGACTTATCTTAGAATTACGCAGAAGAACAAGACTACTTAAAACCAGGAACATTCGACAGTAAATGTAATCCAGGCAGTAAATTAACAAGGCATAATTCAACAATCTGTTAAGACTGTTAATCATCAAGGGGAACTTTCTTCAGACAATACATAGTCAGTTCCTAGGTGCAAAGAAAAACAACTATCCGTGTTCTAGCATTTTGTCTTCATGTTGACAGTCAACATATGAAAACCCACTGTTCAGATTTCCAAAATGCTGAGTTCTTTATCTGCTGAGCAATGTATCTGATTATTTTTACAGATTCTATGTAAGGCTCTTCATTAACATCGGTATTTAACTATCTGCTAGAATTTTGTCTAGATCTATTCAAATTTGCTTAAACATACTATAATGGAACAATGTGACTGATACTAGTTCAAACATTGGAGGCCAAAAGGTACAACTCTTTCAGACTACGTAAGTTCTGAGATGTACAAGACTCATTCTTGGTATATGTACTTGTACCAAGAATGGACCAAGTGAAGCTTGACCAAATCTCTGCAAAATGAACTTAAAATACCTATAGGGAAAAACCTGCCACAAAATAATGTCTTCAAAGCAGAGGCACTGTCTGACATTTGAGTATACTCATCCCAATGAATCATGTATGCTCCAGAAACACAAGAAGTGATTAAAAAGAATGTAGAAAATGAACGTAATCAAAAATTAAGCAAGTTGGTAGAGCTAATTAAAGCCTTTTACAATACTGCTCAAGCCTCCCTAAGCTATCAGTGTTTCTGAGGGTTAGAACCACCACTTCTGTAAAAGGAGGAGCAAAATCACTAGCAGAAAGACTTATCAGTTCAAAACTCCATTTGTAAAATATGATCCAAGTGCTTGGTTGCCACTTGAGAAGTAGATTGATCTTATACTGGTTAATTTTCACCTCGTTAGTAGTAAGTTTCTTGTAAAGGTATTTAGTTGTGAGATGCAGTTAGTAAATTAAACTGTGAATAAAAGATACCACATTCAGCTCAGGCTATTCTATTTTTGTAAGTATACAAATTCTTCTACAGCTATTTTATGAAATGAGAATAGGATTAACTGATAATAGATTAGACTGGTTTTTATAAGCTGATGAAATTTGAGAAAATCAGTATTTAAATATTAGCATTACCAGGAATAAAACAAACTTTATTTATAAATGGAGTCTTGACTTGAAGTTTAAACCCAATACTGAAAAATACAACTTTTTTTTTAATAAGAAATCCATTTGAAGTTATCTTCCCACAAAAACTGTCATACCTATCAGGTTTGTTATAGTCTCTTCCATTCTTGCAGAGACATCTTCTAATGTCACAGTGTTGATAACACTGCAGTAGGTCTTGATATGCATTGTCTTCAAGTTCCCAAGATGCATCCCTATAAACAATGCAGAAAGCCTGTTAATTACAGCTTTCTCATTATTTAAGTGGGTTAATACTTCTTTTGAAAAATGTTTATGTAAGAACCACATGAAGATGTTCCAATTAGGTTGCCTAAAATTTTACAACAGAACAACTTGAGGAGGCAAAATAAAAAAAGTCTAGGATGAAATAGAATTAATTTACATCAGTCAAGATACTAACTACCAACAAAAGAGCACTTCAGTCTGTGTTCACTTGATTTGTATCACTGTTATCGCTTCACTATCCATCCCAGAAAAACTGACACCAAATAATCTTTTTCTGTTCAACTTCCTTTACCACTTCTTTGGATTCTCATAGCAGAAACACACTACTATTATTTTCCAATATCATGGAAATCCTGAGGTAGGAATAACAAAAATACTATACAAAAATACCATAAAATAAAAGCTGATACTGCTCTTGTGTGACGTTTCTTTGATTAAAATATTTTTTTACTTTTGCTTGACCTTGCTGTGTATTTGCTCTGTCTTGTATTACTCCACTTTCTCACAGCAGACACAGGTATTCATTTTGTCAATTTACTCCAAAATCTTGAGGGCCTCTTCTCAGAGAGAATTAACAGTAGTCTCAAAAGATACTAGTAGTTAAAGAATAATTCTTTCAATAAACATTCTGATCACCATCAAATGCAAAAAACTTATGAAAACATCCCAGAACTTTAGAAGCATTTTTTATACTAAATGTATCCTTAGCAGTTCCTGAGGAGAAGCTGCATGGCTGAGTAATCAGTTGACTATTAACACTGTTTGGAGACTAACTCAGATAACTTAAGAACTGAGACAAGAAAATACATTTGTTATCAATCTCTACATTAATGTCAAGTTATCATATTGAATAACTGTACTGGTATTTTGGACAGGTCCCTGGTTTAATCAGAACATTAGAAGTGACTTTCCAGACATCCTGCTCAGTTTCTGAGATGACTGATCTGGCTTTCAACAATTCTGTCACATAACTAAAACGAAATACGAAATGTGCTACCTTTTACCAAAACAATTCTACCACTGAAGGTAGATCTCCAGTTCCACATACTCACTTATGCAACTCTATAGAATACCAACAAAAAAATAATGTTTCTACTACTTGTCAAAGTGAGCTTGTATAAAGCAGCAATTATTTACCAAGTTACTTACTTCTCAGGAATGTGTATACCCATTCTCAACATTTCTTTCTGAAATTTGTCCTTGTTATTACATACTGCGCACCTAAAGAAAAATATCCCAGCGCTCAAAGCCTGATACTGTGACAGGGGAAAAAAAAAGGAAAAAAAAACAAAACCAAACCAATTATTGAATAACTACAAATCTTTGAATGACTATATATATAGTTTTGATATCTCTACCATATACCTTATATCATTAATCCATGGACACCATCCTGACACAGATTTTAGCTCTGATGACAGTCACAATGCCACTTAACCTTAAAGCAAACGTTATTTCATCCTCCCTTAGAAGACAAATGAGTGACTGGTGGCCTTTTATGATGGAGCAACAGCACTGGTAGACAAAGGAAGGGCAACTGATGTCCTATACCTGGACTTGTGCAAGGCCTTTGGCATGGTTCTACACCGCATCTTATCTCTACCACGGAGATGGATATGAAGGGGTGACTATTCAGTGGATAAAAAAAATTGGTAAGACAGTCACAGCTGGAAAGTTGTGGTCAGCAGCTCTATGTCCAGGTGGAATTCAGTGATGAGTAGTGCCTCCCAGGGGTCAGTCTAGGGACCTGTCTTCTTCAAAATCACTGACCTTGCAGTAGGTCTGAGTGCCCCCTCAGTAAGTTTACTGAGGACAGTGAGCTGAGTGGTGCAGCTGATGCAACAGAAGGAAGAAATGCCATCCAGGGGAACTCAGGCCCACATGAATCTAATGAGGTTCAGCAAGGACAAGGCAAGGTGGACTGCCCTGCCCTGATACATATACAGATTAGTAAAAAATTCCTTGAAAGAGGCCCTGCTGAAAAAGACTTGGGGTTGGCTCCTGCTGGACAAAAAGCTGGGCATGAGCCAGCAGTGTGTTTGCGCACTATCCCCAATTATATGATTTTAAGCAGCTGTTTGATTATTTTTAAAAACCAAACTGTGATTTCCATGGGTGCAAGGGAAAAAGAACATGAGAACCTGTATTACCTGCAAGCATTCTCGATGAAACCAAGTATTTTTACAACAAGGACTTCTCAATACACTGTGTAGTGGAAGATGTTCAACCAAATCCAGGCATATTGTACACTGTGAAGGTTCTCTAGATTCTTTATCCGGAAAGATTTGAACCGGTTTATGTTCCCAACAGTAAGATCTACAAATGATAACACAAGGTTCCCTCATCAAAAAAATATTTGAAGAACTTTCTTTGTAAAAGCAGAAGATAGCAAACTGAACTTCTATCATACCTGTTATTGACAAATAAATACTCTTATTAGGCAAGATGAAAGGCAAAGATAAATTAAGGCATCAAGGCAATAGCACAACAGAATGGAAGAAGCACACTGCCAACTTACACCTGTTATGTTAGGGCGATGACATATTCCTGTCTGTCAATATTTCTTTTGGTCCAAATATTACTCTTCCTGTCTACATCAATGCATGCAGCACAGGAAATAAGCAGAACGAGTTGGAAGCCAAGGTGCAGAAAACTATGACCTGCTTACTACAGCAAAAGCATGGTAGGACAAAATCACACAACTGTGGCACAATAACTGAGAACCACAAGCTTTCTGAAGAGACAGGCAAGGCAGGAAGGGCAGAGGAGTTGCCCTCTACATTAAGAAACAGACAGATTGTGAAGAGATAAAAAAAATAGCCACAGACAGGCTGAGAGCTTGTGAGTTCAGTTTACAGAACAAATTAATAAAAAACATCTGATGCACAAGGTCTACTACAGGCCACCTGACCAAGGAGAGCCTGTCAATGAGGCCTTCTTGCTTCAGCTACAAGAAGCACCACAATCACATGTTCTCATTCTGATGAGAAATCTCAACTACTCTGATGTCTGCTGGGAAAGCAGCAAGGCAGGCTGCAGGCAATCCAGGAGACTCCTGGAGTCCACTGAAGATAAATTCCCAGAACAGATAGGTACTGGACAGTCCAACCAGCAGTGAAACGTTGCCGGATATAGCACTGGCTGCTGCAGAAGGCCTCATCAAGGAGGTTAGGATTGGAGGCAGTCTGGGACTCAGTGACCATATCCTGACTGAATTTGTGATCTAGAGGAACTGGGGCCTGGCAAAGAGCAGAATCAGGACCCTGAACTTTGTAAGTGCTAACTTTCAGCAGTTAAAGGAATTAGTGAATGAGGACCCTGGGAGACTGACTTTAGAAATGTAAGAGCAGAGCAGAGCCAGTAGCTCTTTAGAGACACCTTTCTGAGAGCACAAGAGCTCTCTCCTGACTGCCAGCATAAGGAATCAAGCAGAGGAAATAAGAAACTGACATGGCTGAAAGGACCTGCTGGTTAAACAAGAGGAAAAGAGGGATATGTACAAACAGTGGAAGCAGGGATGCATGGCCTAGGAATAATACAGAGATACCATCTGGTCATACAGAGGTGGGATCAGGAAATCCAAAGCAGAGATGGAACTGAACTTGGTGAGGGATGCAAAATAAAGCAAGAATGGGTTCTAGAGGTACATCAGTCAGAAGAGAAACGAAGGAATGTATATCCCTTCTGATAAATTAGAAGGGGAAAAGTTTCTTCAATGGATATGGAAAAGGCTGAGGTACTCAAGTTCTTTGCATCAGTCTTCACTGGGTCAGAAATCCAGACAGGAGCCAGCAGTATGCATTTGTAACCATGAACGCCTACGACATCCCAGGCTGCATTAAAAAGAGGGTGACCCTCTAAGGTCCATTCCAACCCAAGCTATTCTATGATCAGAACCTCCAGCTTTTCCTGCGTTTCCATGCTGCCATGACATTAAAGGATCCATTCTGACTTTGTACAAAGGTTCAACAAGTTCTAGTTAGGGTGGTAAATTTTATAATTTAGCACATTCTCAAAGTAAGAAAATATACAAAATATACAGCTCTACAATAAATCTTTCTGAAAATGCATTTTTTTTTTTACATGCTTCACTTCATGGTAAAATTTGAGATATTCATGTAAAAACTGAGTACCTCCCAGACTGTCATCTACCCTAACTCAGCTTTTAAAAGGCAGCATGAAAACATCATCACACTTAAGACTACTTTGACTACAGACAAGCTGTTGCAAAGATGACAGTAAAAGAGCATAACACCTAAGTTAGACATTTGAAACTAACTTCACTTCTTCTGCAATCAATCACTAATAAGCAGACATAGAAGTATGTTTGGAAACACAAAGGAATGGCTTATAGCGTATAAGCTGGACAAACCAAGGGAAGGAATGAGAGGAAATAGCAGTTTCCACACAAAGAAGGCAGACATATAAAAAAGCCAAAACCATACCCCAACCAGTTTACTTCTTTAATAGTGTTGAAAATTCCCTTTATATGTACTGGTTATGCAATGGACTTGATTGCTCTTCATGTTTTCCACAAATCAAAATTTTTATTTCCTCAGACAACCAACATAATTTATATTTCTAACAGCCCACTCAAAGGTCGTAATTGAAAAGATACCTCCTGTCTGAATAGAATTGAGAACAACAACAAAAAAAACCACTAACACAAAAATTCCAAAGCTTACCTGAAGTCTTCCATGAACTGGAAAACACATTCCTTTTGTAGTCCACAAGGAAAATGGTAACTTCGCTTGCATTTGGGAGCCACGCATCCAATTGAAGCACCCTTCTTCTTGCAGATATTACAGAACTGGGAAGAATGTTTTAGAAATAAGAACATTAAATATCTGAAATAACTGTTTTCTTGAGCTTTATGTATACTTCAAAGAGAAGACACATACATATTTCAAATAAATTGACTAGGTTTAGTTTTGTATGTATGCTGACTGTGACCAGTAAGCTGAAATACAAATTATTTTATTGGTAGCTAATTTAGTTGCATCTAGAGAATTACAGATTAGTTTGAGACTCAGTGTAATGTCACAAGGGATTACACGCACGTGCTTTGCTCTCATTAGTTCATCTGCAACACACAGGAAATAAAAATACTAGCAAGGTTCTACAAGATTTTATCACCTCTTCAGCTTCCAGGAACCCAATACCCTTGTTACTGATATATAAAATTCAGACACTTGAATGGGTTCAGCACTTTGCTTGGTGACAAAAATAAACCCCTCAGATGACATTACACATATGCTTAATGAAAAGTTACTCCTTTTTCCTTGTAAATAACATATTCTTACCAGTCTTGCAGCTCTGTTAACTTCTTTCCTAATATCTTCAATCAAAAATCCATCTACACCTTCATCTTCTTCCCCCCTCTGCCAAATGCCACTTGACATCAACTACAAAAACAAATTAATCATTAAAACTATTCATCTACCTTAAGACTTCAAATGATCTACACTGTACTTGTCAAATAGAAGAAACAAATTTTGTCAAACAAAGCTTGTGCACAAACATTTCATTTGTCAGAGTAGAATAGCCTCCTTCTGGCTCCCAATTCACTGACATCAGTTAGTTTGCCATGACTAACACACTTCCAAGCACCCGATACTAATGATAGAGCACACAGCCAAGTAACCTAATCCCATTTATATATGCACATGATCGTAGAAATAATTCAAAGCAGCTATGCATTAAATGATATTCATCTGATCTGAAATAGTAGCAGTAATAGGAAAATAAAATACTGAGAGCATGAAAATGTTTATGCCATCCTGTAAAGCCCAAGATGGAGTCTTATCTTCCATCTCAAAATACAGGACCTGCTCACATAATTGTCACAAAATTATTTTCATCAAACGAAGCTTCAGAGGAAATAAAATTAAACTAGTTAGGTTATTGTGAATGACAATTGTGTTGGGGAGATAAATAAGCACAGTAGGAAGTATCTGTGCTGAAGCGCAACCTCAAACAAAAAAGTAATTCACTTTAAAGGAGAATTAAACAATAACAGAATCTGGTATTATACTAAGTCAAGAGAGTTGAATAATTTGCTGCATTGCAGACTTCAAATAAGTAGATGGTTTCATAACTTGATATGACGCCTCCTTCATTCTTTCCAATCTCAAGTTATAGCTTTCATGGAAGAATATAATTTAAAAAATTAAAAAAAAAAAACAAACAACAACAATACAGCACCATTTTCCAACCACACATTTTCAATCAATACTTTTAGTCCAATAAATGTTAAGTTTCATAGCAAAAACAACTAAAAATATATTTCCAAGTGTGAGACACTTGGCAATGAAAAATTAAAATACACCACTAATCGGCCTCTTTCTAGAACTCATTTTCTATAGTACTCATGAAATGGAGCACCTGACAGGTACAAGTCTTCAAGGTTACAATGCTGGCAGTTCAAGCTTTACAACAGTTTAGACAAGTTACAGCTATATAATACTTGTTGTACTTAGTATTTTTCAGCTAAAATAATACTACCACTACACACTTACCAAACAGTAATTATGAAGAGTGAGATTGTATTCTACATAGGTCCTTTTTTCTCCATATTTTTCAGGGCAGTTATCTGTCCGTCCACAGAGAACACAAGCTAAAACAGAATCAATCATGTTTAGGATCAGTGAGTCCTGGAATAAACATCAATCAGCTATAAAGCAGTAATTCATCTTTTTTAATCACATCCATCCTCAAGTAGCTTATGGGATAAAGGACAGTAGATACTGAAAGAGAAACTCAGAAATGGCAATTTGTGACCAAGGAATGGTCAGAGAGGGGAAGCAAGGCCTGACTGCACAATGGGTTAAACTGGCTGGAAGCAAGAATGCCAGAGAGAGAATAACAATTTGTTCAAGAGGTAAAGTTTCCCTTGGTTGTAAGGTAACAAATACTCAAGGCATCAACTGGTAACGTCTGGTAGCATTTGCAGTCCAAGATTACTAAGGGGCCACCTCTGGGCAGCAGAACTGAGGGGATGAATACTCAGCTAAGGCATGTGATGCTGAAGCAAGCGTACGTAGTGAGAAGGCATCTTTGCAGACTCTGTGTAGAACTGTTTACAGTGGTAGGAATCTGTCCACTGCATCATTCATTAAATTTGATTTTTATATTTAAATACAAATGCATTTGTCTCAAAAGTAGTCCAATAACAATTATCCATTAATATCCCCATCTCAGAGAAATACTCACTTCCACAGTAAACAAGTAATAAAGTTCACTATCTATTCCTTCCTTACTTCCTAGCATGAAAATACTCCACTGGTTCCACCCGCCTGCTGATGTGGGAGAGGGCTATCATCAAAGCAAACTCAGAAGATTTTGCTCACAACCAAAGAGTTCTTCCCCAAATACCTTCAGAAAGTTATTAAACAGCCAACAACATGCAAGTCTGTGAAATATATGACATCTAATTTTTTTAGCATAATACATCATATTAGAATTGATGAAGATTTCCACGTGTATTTCTATGCGATAAATCTTCACGAAGAACATTAACAGTGCTCAGACTGTCAAGTCATAAGCAATACTTTAAAAACTTGAAACATCAGCATCAATTAAGCCTTGAATTTTTCCCTATTTCTGAAGTTCCAAGCCCATCAGCATACTCAAGCATTCCCTGCCTATGCACATCTTCCCTTCAACTCTTAGCAGATATATAAAATAAATTTTCAATACACTAACATCAGTCATAGTAGTGAGAAGAGGTACTACTTGAGACAAAGAGCCTTGGATGACATCTCAAATGGCTGTGTGAAACTTGGCACCAGAAATCCCAATGTTACTTTCTCAAAACATCTGAAGATTTTAAATATTCCAATTACAGCAAACAAATCCAAGGAAAGTAACAATTTATTTCTTTTTCATTCCAAGGCAAGCAGTTTCAGTGCAACTTGATTACAGAAAATTCACCTGCTCTTTCAGACTAAATAAAGCGATTTATAATTGATATTTTATACACAGACTAAAGATTTATGTAAGTATTTGATTAGAGCCTTACTTACGTGAGCTTTGAACGTCAAGATTGTTCTCGCTCATTCTACTGAGTTCTTCAAGATGTTTATCATGAAAGAGAAATGAAGAGTTAAATGCATCTAACACATCAAGAATTAACATAATGTTACCACTGTTACAGTTTATTCCAAATTCAAAAAAACTCCCCAAATTCAGTAAAGTTTTAAAAATGGAAACAAGAACAAAAGTATAAGAATTCAACTGTTACTGTGAGAGAAGGAGGTTCAAAAATAAGGATGCAGAATAAATATACCCTAAGCACTGGAACATGTGTTGGCTATTTCCTCAAAATACCAGCGACGTACTTTCTCTTGAAAATAACTAGCTGCTGAATTGGAATTTCATACATAGACTGAATTATATGTTCATAGTTATTTTCAACATTGACAGTAATGAAGTAATGATCCAAAGAGAACTAAGGCAGAGGCAGCATCTCCTGCTCAAATAAAGATGGTATTAACATGAATTATGTAGCAGAAAAAAAATTGGGAAGGATAGCGACTGCGAAGGTAGCCTCCACTGTTCCCAGGATTCTATTCAAAGAAATCCTCATCAAAGACCAAAAAAAGAAAGAAATGCAAGGAATCCAAAACAGACAGACACACAGGGGAATCTGCATAGGACAGAACTACATATTTTACATTCCGAAGCAGAGAGTAATCTATTTGGAAACACTGACCTGACTTCACCTGTGTTTCTTCCAAAATATAACATACTCCATTAACACAGATGCATAGGGAACAGGCTTCCCTGTGTGCCACACTTCCTGGACTACATTGTGGTGAGTGGCACATTAAGAAAGTAAAGGTAACATGTGCTTCTTCAAGGTAGTCCTAAGAACATTACTCTTTCTCTAGTGCAAAGTTGAAATCTTTTAGGTACACAGGTGTAAAACCTATGGCTTTGCCTTTTCTCAGGAGCTGGGGAATTCTCTGTGTGAGTTCTGCAAGGCAAGCAATGCAGGACAGTTGCCCCCAGGCCCACGCTTCACCTCACAGGAGGGTGCACAACCTTCTGAATAGGTGCCAAGAAGCAAAGAGGGAGCTAATAAATTCCACCTGCAAACTGGAAGTCTGACAGAGTCTGAGCTATCAGAGCTTTGTTATTTACAGCTTTGTTTGCACCGTCCCAATACAAGCTTTTGCAAACACAGTACTGCAGCCATGCAGCTGAAGTTTCAGTTCACAAACTGATGCACAGGAAGTTCCACAGAAATGCGTGTGGGAACTTCTTCACAGTGCAGTGGCGGAGCAGTGGCACAGCTGCACAGAGAGGTGGTGGAGTCTTGTTCTCTGGAGATGTTCAGGACCCACCTGGACGCCTACCTGTGCAACCTGGGCTAGGGAGCTGCTTTGGCAGGGGGTTGGACTCGATGATCTCTAGAGGACCCTTCCAATCCCTATAGTTCTGTGATTCTGTGAAACATGACATCAAAGAGCAAGGAAGAAAAAAAATAAAGGAAGGCAGAAGGTCTTAGGTCTGACTTCTGTTCTATGGCACTGTCATTACAGATGAACAAAATACTTCCACAGGAGATGTTTGCCAAAGCATGGTCTAAAATGAAAACGAACATCACTACCATCAACATGGCAAGTGCCAACAACAGCCACAAGAACATATGGTTCCACCTTTCCCGAGGAACAACTTACTCTTTTCCAAATTATATAAAAAAATACAGATACTGAATTAGGGACAGAAGGAGTAGAAAACACAGCTTAAGCACTTTCCCTGTTCTTCACTTACTGCCAGTTCTCATAATTCTGAACTTACTACGGGGGAATGCAGCGAACAAACCCTCTATAAAAACACACAAGACCGGTTTTACACCTTTCATATAGCAAAGACTCAAATGAAGTGGAGAAAGCACGCTTGACTGGAAACAAGCAAAGCTGTTTCCTCCCTCCACTTAGTGCTGGCTCCAGCAAAATCAACACACAAAATCATTACCCCCCCCCCCTCCCCCCCCCACACACACACACCGCATTCCTCACGCTCCTTCAGGGTACTAAACTCTACAGTTCCGCTTGCAAGTCGAAGAAGATGCAAAGTTGAGCACAAAGCCCATAAATACAGCTCGCGCGGGTGTTAGCGGAGGAGAGGGAAACAAACAACACAGCCCCGCGAATGCCGATGTCAGGTACCCAGTTTATATAGAGTACGAACGGGGCTGCACGGAACCTTCCCTGGTACCCTCGGCCTCGTAGCACAGCGAGGTCTGGGCAAGGTCGCCCTAACGCCCCGCCCTGCTCTCGCCTCACCATCCCCAGCAGCATCGGGAGAGCGGCGAGCAGCGACACGAAGCCCTCAGCCCGCCCAAGAGCTCACTCACCGCGAGGTCCAGCGGCTGCCCCGCGCTAACCGACGGCAATTCAAACGCCAACATCCGCCGGCGTCCCGGAAGTGGGGAGCCCGCCCCTCGCACCGCCCACCATCCATTCCACCGGCTCTCGGCCACCAGTCCTGCGGGCGGAGCCTCGACATGCCGGGGATCGGCGCTCGGCTGGGACTGCCCGAACAGGGCCGGCAGCAAGCTCCCACGCTCCGCCCGTTCTCGGGGATGCTGTTGTGATGTGGGCGGCGAGCAGCGCGCATGCGCGGCCTCTGCCTCTTGCCGTCCTTTTTTTTTTTGTTTTCTTTTTTTTTTTTTAATTTTGTCCTGGTAAAGCGCAGCGTCAGTACGTGCTGTTTACAAACACTGTAGGAACATGAGGTCTCGTCCAGAAAGCATACTCTGGAGTAGGTTCACAGCATCATGGAATCGTTTGAGTTGGATCTCCCATCACCTAGTCCAACCCCCCTGCAATGAGCAGGGACACCTGCAGCTCCATCAGGTGCTCAGAGCCCACCCCGGTCTGACCCTGACTGTCTTCCAGGGACAGGGTACCCATCATCTCTCTTGGAAACCTGCTTCAGCACCTCACCACCTCTTTGTAAAAAACTTCTTCCTTATATCCAGCCCAAATTTCCTCTACTTCAGTTTGAGACCATTTCCCCTTGTCCTATCACAACAGACACTTGTAAGTATCCCACTTGTAAAGCTGCTATGCTGATCTGTTTTTCCTATACTCGATGGGAAGCTTGCATGGACATAATTATACTTGTTATAGTAAAATGGATTTTTTTCAAATAAAGTTTTGTTTTTAATTTTTACATAAATTCTTTGTTGTTTGAATACTGCTGTCATGGAACAGATGCACTAACTGTTGACTACAGTGAACACATCAACTGTTGGAACATGCAGTAATGGAAACAGTGGCTTAACAGGTAGCACATGCATACACACTGCAGATGCCCAAATATCATCAATAGAAGTGGGCTGGCCCTATTCTTAAACTGTGGCTAATTAGACTTAAAGCAGCTAGCAGATGGCCCACCTAAGTCTGCCATCCCAAAAGGTCTCTCCAAATTCATATTTTCCCTGGTAACTTACCTGTCAAACATGGACTCTCTGCACTACCTGTCCCTCAGACCAAAGCTCTCCCAACTATCTGGGTCTCCTATCCTCTTTCCCAGTTTCCCTTGCTTGAAATTTGCTAGCCACACACACAGTTAATCAAGGACATGGGTAAGGAGTAGTGCTTAATAAGGGACGTTGAAGTGATTGGGCAGAGAACTTAGCAAGATTGCTGATGACCAGTGACTTCTTTACCTGCAGTTGGCCCCTGTTGCCCCACTTCTCATTTGTCCTCAGTGTACCAACATCACACCCTTTCCCTAGCTTTGGCCTTTTCCCTAAATATATCATAACACATTTTTTCAGAAACACACAAGCACTCTAAAATATCCCATACAAATCGGGTTGATTTTTTCTATTTTTTTTTTTTTTTTTTTACTCCTATTAATTTTGTGAAAATCAACTTTTCTACTTACCAGATCTGGTTGAACACCACAAGGCCCTGAGCGGATCCTTCAGTGGCCTGTCAGTGACCTGAGATTTCTGGTCTTTGATATTGTCTCCATAATCTTCTGTCCTTCAGGGTTTGTGTATCTGATGGCTAGCATACTTCTGTCTGTTGTCCAAAGCTTTTATGTTGAATTGATTTTAAATAGAGAACCTCAGAATAACTGATTATTGCACATATCCTTAAAATGGATGAATCTGAAAAATAAGAAGGGAATCTCTCAAAGTGAAATGCAACAAAAACTAGAGACTGTTTTGACAAAAAAAAAAAAAAAAGTGATTTTTCACAAGTTATATCAGTTTTCCTAATTTCAGCATGGTGGATATGCCACTGTATCCAATAATCTCACATCCTCCTGCTATAGGAAAAGTCCAGAATAAATTCCATCCTTGTCTGTGGTTTTGAACCTATTGTAATTCTTCCTGTACTCTCTCTGGCTTCCTGACTATTCTAACATATAAAAGGAAGTGAGGAAGTGGCATATTGCCAGTGTAAATTGTGAGCTTTTGTTTTGTCTTTTGAGAGTCTGGAGTTAAACCCTAGCCTCCCACACTCAGGATAAATGTTCTAACTAGTGGTCTATTGAATAAAGAAAGGATATTATTATATTACCCACATATTTTGTAATATATACATCCATTTCCTTTGCTGTATGCTGATAATCTTCAAATAAAGAATATTCAGTTTTGAGTCAGCTGACATTTTCTGTTCATTTATTTATTTTTTTAGGTGCTCCTATCCAGAATTCTTCCTTCTAAAGGAGTAATACGCATTTAAATGTGTTGTATTTTTTTTTTCTTCCCTTTCACATACTGCTTTCAAGAGTCTAAAACTTCACACGATTGGTTGCATTTGTTGTATAAACAAGAATATCCAGAATGACTTCATCTGGATTAAAGGCTTCCAGAAAATGACAGTTATTGCTTTGGGGACTAGACCTGTTTATTTTCTTTAAAATAAGGTAGATCACTGTGGAGTGGCAGTGTCAACTTCTTCATGCCATGCTGCCACTTTGATTCCACTGTGCCCCAGTAGGGACTGAATAAGCAGATGTAAAATTTAAAGAGTGTTTTTACTGTCTCAATAGCATGCAAACATGACTACTTGTAATGGCTAAGGTGGTGGTTGCAGTGATGTGGCTTACTCCTCTAATTATAACAATTGTTGTGTTATTGTGGTGTGCCAATCACTATCAGTTTGTTCATTCGTTGAGACAAGGATACCAAAGGAAAAGGAACCACTCTCAACTTCTCTGTGGGGAGAAAATTGACCTGAGCATTTGGGGAGATCAGGGCCCTTCCTACATTCTAGCACTTGTCAAAATTGTCTAATTTTCTCCTGCCTCAGCTTCCCAAGCTGTACTGTATAAATAGTGATGCTGACTTTCTTTTCAAGATATTTTGAACATTATTCTTGGAAGAGATGTCGGCATTGCCACTGAATGAACTATCTTAGTTTCAAAACCTATGCTTAAGAGCTTAAATTTTATTCTAATTTACTTCAATACTACAAAAAATAAAAAGAATATACATAATATAAATAATATATAATATTTTTTTAAAAAAGCTTTTCGTTAATCAGTCAAGTGGATTGCTGGTTTTTTTTTGCTTTTTTTTTTTTTTTTCTCTGTTGTTTCTTGAAATGTATCCAATTAGAATCAAAGCTTGGGGCATACTTCCCTATGGAAGCATAGTTGTGAGAATTTCAGAAAATCACCACTAGATGGAGTTAGTGATTTTCTAAATTATTCTATCTCTGTATATAATAGAATTGTAAAATTATGATCCCTGAGTTGTTAAGTGGAATATGGTAATTTAAGTAGCTCACCTGTATCTTGTTAAAACTGCATTATCTGTTCTTCTTTAGGCTTTACAATTCTATGATTTTTTTTTTACCTAATCTATACTTTTTTTATAATTGGTGCAGAATAACAATATTTTAATAGATTTCTTTATCAGACTTGCGACATCCTCTATCAGTGCTCAATTTCCCTCTAAACTGTTCTTACAATTCTCTTCAAGTTTGTCATTGAAAAGGGTAAGTTCAATTCTAGTAGTTTCATGCTTTTTAGTAATTATAAATGGCTAAATAAGGTGAATTTCCATACATGTAATTTTTATTTCATGCTTAAGATACACTGTTCTGAGAAACAACTCAGAAATCAACAACAATTATGAAATCTCATTTGTTAGGAAGTAAACTCTGCTAAATATACAAGCACAAAGATTCTTGTGTCAGGATCTGCAGACTTAATCTTTTACAATGACACTTGAAAAGAAAATAAGGGATTTTTTTTCATGATACATTTCTTAGAGTAATATAGTTTATTCTCTTAATAGCCAAAATTTTAATCCATTTTTATACCATTAAATAGAATTTATTTTTACCAAAGAATACTTTAGGTGTGGCAGCCTCCTTGCCATGGACCATTACTGACATGCCACTTCTGAAATGGTGCAGAATATACAACTATTCTCAATCTATCAATTTTTGAGATTTTTGCCCTGCAGGCAGATGCATTATGGCTATATTTTGTACCAAACAAAAAAGGGAGACAATGTTTTCCTTCAACATCATTGCTTTTCTGGGATTAGAAGTACCAGACAGACTTTTAGTGATTTGTTGAAGAATCCCACTTCATTTTTGGCAAAACAAACATGTGGCAGTACTTCAAAGGGGAGCTCTTCTACTATGTAGTGAATATAATCACTAGTTCACAACTCTTTCAGTACTAGATCTTTTCTAATTCAACTCTAATGTTATTTCTTCTTTTAATAACGATAAAAAAATCATCTAATCTTAATGTTTGTTACTGGACATAATGCTTTTGGACTATTTTACTCTGCTTTCTGGAATATTAATTTGTACTGATAAATGAATTAATTGTGCTGAAAATCCAATATAACAGTTTCAGGAATGCATACTATGTGGTGAAAAAGCAAATAAAAAAAATATACAGTATCTAAATATTTTAGGAAAAAAAGATGAGAAAGCCATAGCCCTAAAATCTGTTATCTCTAACTATAAAAAATGATAATTGTTTAAAGACACAAGATAAGATATCTTATTTAACTATCCCCAGGAAAAAAAAATACTGAAAATAACTGAAGAGATTTATATGTATCCATTAGTCCCTTGCTTTTCTTCATCTTGTTTTTACTGATGAATATAACCAAACCTGACAGAAGGAAAGAAAAACAGACTTTTTTAGCTCAAAGTCTGTGTTTGGTTGTATATCTATAATCTGAACTCTATTATGTCTGTATAATATGAATGTAGAACACAAGCAGTCGTGTTCAAGTCTATCTATAGATAATTTTTTCTATTCAGGTTGCTGAGAGCCAGAGTGAGAATTTCTCTAAATTCTGCTAATTACTTTGGTCATGTATTTTTCAGAGCACAATTATTTCACGTACTGAATTCATATTCTTTTAATCAACTACTACTTCAGGGACGTAGGTTTAAAATACAATTACTTTCATCCATAATGATATAGCTAGGACTCTAATAGTTTGTGGTGTCTTTTCACATCTGAAGAAGTAGATGGATTTATGCAATAATTATGTTGAAAAAAGGCCACTAACAAATGAAATAGAGTAAGCAATTTATATATAACTTTTTAAATTCTGTAAAGTTTACAAAGATTATTTTTAGATCATGTGTAGGCTCAGTAAGTTATATTACATATCTGATGATAGTCATTTTTTGGAATAGTTTGTTTCACTATCCAGTTTATTTCAGAGTTATACCATATGGATTTGATCTGTATGCATGTTATCAAGAACTTTAATGGCTTACTAACCCCCTCCTATGAATAAAGCCTTTTCCTTTGTAAGACTAGAAGGATGTGGCAGAATAGAAGAAAGAAGAGTTTTTAAACCTCCTCTTGTCAGTCTGAATGATTCACTAGTCATGGTAGGCTGTATGCTCTATGTCAATACAATTAAATAATCAGTACCTGTAAGTTAAATCACTTCTCACACCCACTAGTAAAAATATGACAATAAAGCTATTCCCATTATAGTTTTCTTTTTTTTTTTTTCATTGGCAGTAATTACATACAGTTTAGAGACTGCAGCTATAAGACATAAAAAGATACCTAAAACTTTTTCTCTGTAGGTGATAAATTAAACAAAAGAGAAGATTTATTTCTGCAGAAGTACAGTTTGTTATTTTTACAGGGACGAGACATTGAGACATGGTAAAGTATCTTTTGTTTATTTAATAATATAGCTCCTATAAATGCCATTAGGATACTAGAAAAAATAGTATTTTTGACTTGAGAATTAAGTGCATGATGTAGTAGTTTTAAGATGGACATATTATTTTTAAGGTGAAATGTTGGTTTTACACTTGCACTTTTTCAGTAGATTAAATATACTTATTCTCACTATGAGTTGCATGGCTAGATCTTTCAAGTTACCTGTACTGGGTCTTGACAACTCATTGGATCTCATAAATTACACATCTGTAACCCTGGAACTCTTTGAGAGAAGATTTAAAGCTTTCTTTAGGGAAATAATTATGGCATTTAGGCTTTGTTGTTTTTATCTAGTTTAAAAGTAGCATAAACGTCTAATTAAAATGCAGATGACTTTCAGCCTTAATAAGGATGCAAACCAAAGTTATGCAAGCAGTAAAAGTATTATACGAGGAAGAAGGGCAGTGCAAGGAATTATTAGGAATATATCTTAACAGGTTAAATTTGTTGGTTTGCAGTGAAAATGAATGCAGATTTTATATACGGAAGTTTGTAAATAATTTAGCATTTGTCCATAAAAGATATGCAAGTTACCTTTATTTTAGAACATAGCTAGGTATCATTTTAGAATGCATGATAGATCTTTCAGCACCCCAGAAAAGGAGATGCTCGCACTGGAGGCTTTGGAGGCAGATAGTAAGCAAGCCAACTAACCTGAATCCATAATGCATTTTGAGATACTTTTAAGGGCTGAGTCATTCAGGTGTATATAAGACCTAACTCTCAAGCTCTTTCAACATGCTCTTAAGCCCCAAGCTCCTGTGACATAGCACGCATGAACAGGTATGTTGAGGAGAGGCCTTTGTTCCTCTACAAACACATGTATTGTGCTCTGTAGCAGGTCAGTGCAGGGTTGGTAGGAAGGAATGGACAAGAAGGATAGTGATGAGCATTTCTGGTCATGTCTATCATAAAAGGTACCCGGTGTTGCTTGCTGTATTTTTCATCCATACTTCTAGGCTGATGAGGCAGCTACATGTGGTTCATAGGAGTCCTGTGCTATCTGGACAGATTACTAGAAAACTTCATTTAGGCTCTCTTCCCCAGGAAAGGTTGTATCTGATGATCTTTAGAGGTCTCTTCCTACCTAAGCAGTTCTATGATTTTTGTGATTTGTGCACTGACATTTCAAATTAGGATAAAATGTGTTGACATGAGCATACTTGTAGGAAACACGGTGCATAGCCTCATACAGTACAGAGATGGATAATACTATGACTGAAATCTCCTTCAGGTTTTTTCTTCTCTTCTGGTGTGTGGAGACAAAAGTTCTTTTCCAAAATTGATGCTAATGGCTAAGCTATCCTTTGACACATTCTGGGAAAAGGAAGGGAGATCTGCTCAGTGCAACTGCCATTACCTTGCAGAGTAACTCAACAGGTACAAATTGTACTTGAAACACACACACATAACCTTAACTAATAAAATCTCTTTTGATTGGGCAGGTTGTTGGGTGTTCAGATGCAAAAGATTATTAAATCTACCCAACATTTCCAAATCTGTTTTGTTGCAGCACTATCTCTAAAGGTACACAGGCTTCAGAAGGCATAGGCTAAGGTGCAGCTGTGCTGATTGATTCTGGCCATGCAATGTGAAGACTTGACAGGCCCATTTCCAGTAGTGAGCATACATGTTTTTTTCACTTGTTGAACATAACTGCATTCTTCACTGCTGTGGCACATTCCACACATATACAGGCTTGAGCAATGGGCCCAGGTGAATTTCATGAGGTTCATACCTGTGCTCTCAGGGCCGACTGGGTCTTTTCTCCAGGTGCTCAATCAGTGGTTCAGGTTGTGACTGAGCAATTGCTATACAGGATGGAACACCTACACTACAAAGGCAGAGTGAAAGAGCTGAGACTGTTTTGCCTGAAGAAGGAAAGGCTGCAAGGTGACCTGATAGCAACCTTTTAAAATCTAAAGGGAAGCTGCAAGAATGAAGGGGAAAGGCTTATTAGCAGCCTCTTGTGATAGAACAAGAGGAAAAAGCTTCAATCTTGAAAAGGGTAGATTTAAGTTGGATATGAAGAACAAGTCTATTACGGTGAGGGAAAAGAAGACTGAGACCTGAGTAAATATAAATATCTACAGTGAGATGGGAAAGGATGAGGCCAGGCTGTTCTTGGTGCTGAGGCACTGCAGCAGTCTGCCTACAGATGTGGTTGGTGCCCCATCTCTAGTGACTTTCAAGGTGAAGCTGGATCAGGCCCTGGACAGCCTGATCTAGCTGTAGCGTTCCTGATCATTCCAGGGGAGTTGGACTAGATGACCTATAAAGGTCTCTTCCAACTCTAAGGATTCTGTGATTCTGTCCCCCCCCCCCCCCCCCCCCCACCCCAGCAGGCATTTTACAGCAAGGGTCCAGGGCATTAATCCTAAAAACACAGAACAGGCAATATAACTGGCTATAGCTAGTCAATTTCATGAATGCAATATTACATACTGCACAAATGGCAGTGAGTATCTTCCTTTTTCTATAGGCAGAACTCTGTAAAGCCCAATTTTCTGGGGTGGCTTAAATTGTACTTTGGACTTGGACAGATTTTTAAACATTAATTGTGATATTAGGTGTAAGCCACATTTACATCAATATGTGACTTGTATCAATACTTGGATTCTTACTCATATAACTTATTGGGCACTCTGCTTATAATATTTAAATCAATTATTTCCTTTCTGATGCAGAAAAAGTACTGTGAATAATTCTGTCATGCAATTTGTGATTGTAATATAGGTTTTCAAAGTAATTCCTATTTATGTATTGGATACTTTTCCCAATGCATTCCAAAACTCAAGGTATATCCTTATAAGTTTCAGCCATATTCTTTATATACCTCCTTTTGTCTTTTGGCTATTCAATAGTTAATTTGCGTCCTTCTCCTTATATTAAGTTTTTAGCTGGAGTGCTGACTGACTAGTTTTCCAAGCAGAAGTAATCAGTGGTATTGCATATGGTTTTAAGATCCACAGCATTGGTGTTATTTATGAACACATAGTAGGTGTTCATAAATGAGTATGTTTGTATGCATGTAAACTGGCATTTTATGGAAGAATCTGAGGTGAGTTGTCATGGTGATTAAAAGCTTTGAAATATTCATTGGTTCTAGTTGTGTCTGCTGGGCTTAATAATATTTGTTCCACTATTTGAAACTTTCACTGTAAGAACAGTTACACTTTCATCTTTATTGCAAAGGCTGTTCGAGCAGGCTAAGCAAACAGGGATGTGGTAAGCACATTCAACTTAAAGGAAATAAATGCTGTAGTTTATTTTGGATTAGTATGACAATTACATTTGAGTTTCCAAACTATTAAGATTGTTGTTTGTTTGTTTGTTTTTGTGGTAGTCTTTCAGGATATTTAGAAGATGGCAGAAAATTGTCAGCTTCCCAAACTTTCTGAAACCTTACCAAGAAAAAAAAGAAAGTTCTGATCATCAGCAAATGAAAATATGTGGTTTGGATGAAAATTGTAAAGAAATGAAAAGCATCACATATGTTTAGCTAGAGTTTGTTTTTACAGTATTATGTACATTTTCGACTTTCTTTGCATGAAAAAAATAGGTATTTCTGGTGCTTTTCCCTTAAATAATTAGAATAAAAACTTACTGACAAGTTTACTTTCAAAGAACATTGTTTTCTGTATGAGATCATTGATGTTTTGTAGTTAGTACAGTTGGTTTTCTAACTAATAAATCTATGACAATGCTGCAACAAATGCTGCATATGTATACAGCATCACACTCTTTGAATGAGTAATACAGTTTTCATAACAGATTTGAAGTGATGATTATTAACTAGAATTATATATATTTATATTTAAACTGACACTACAGAATTCTTTTGAGTCTTGACAGATATGTGGAATATTTAAATGGAGTAATTGTAGTTACCAGACCTCCTGGGATTAACCTGCTGGAAAGAAAGTGACATTTTGCAAAGAGAAAAATGAATTTATAATGTTGAAAAAAAGCCTGAAAATGGGGTTATGGCTTGCCTGTTTATAAGCATTCAGGAGGAAAATATGTTTTCATGGTGTCACTAATATGCTGTAGTGCTATACTTACACTTAATTATGGAAGTGCTTAAAAATATCTTATTGGGCTTTGTTTCCCGAAATAGAATAAGCAGCACTGAGAATAAACTCATCAGTTATGTTGCATTTGATATGTTCATGTTTAGGAGTTGATTTTGCTGGTTTTTTTTTTTTTTTTTTTGTATGTTTGTTTGTTTGTTTGTTGTTTTGTTTTGTTGGTTTTTTTGGGGGTTTTTTTTGGTGTGTGAGAAATAACTGCACTGAATCAATGTGCTCTATGCCCACACAGAAAGAATACATCTCAAAGGGAACAATAGCAAACTCTTCATGGCACAAACTACTTCTTGATAAACCTCACCCTTTCACTTATTCTCTCAGGCTTGCTCAAGTTTTCAGTTAGCTTCATCAATGACAAACATCACCTTCTGACACTTTCCTAAATTGAAATTGAATAAACTTTCAGAATCACCAAATAATTTAGGTTGGAAGAGGTCTCTTGAGGTCATCTGGCCCCATGCAAAACTACACTGACTGAGATAGGTTACTTGTCTGAGTCTTGAGTGGTGGTGATGCCACAACTTTGAATCTTTTCCTTTGTTTGACCACGATATAAATATTTTTCCTAACACCAAAATGGAATTTTCCATATTGCAATTTGTGCCCACCACTTCTCATCCTGTTATAGAACACCTTGAGAAGATTCTGGCTCTATTCTTCATACTCTCTTGTTGGTTAGCTGAAAACAGATATAAGACCTCCTGTTTGCTTATTCTTTCCAAGACTGTCTGAACCTGATTCTTTCAGCCTCATTTTGTACATCATGTGGCCAGTACAGATTAGAAAAAAAAATCAGGCTTATATGGAAAGATGTTTCATAAGAAAGTATGAAGCAGTATCTAAGTAGGAGAGACTTCTTTTAGAAGTTTGCGGAGTCTCTAGTGTTAAATATATGTCTAATACATCAAGTTAATGCTATCTGTAAGCTAGGAGGCTTTACAAGATTTTAGTTCTCAGATTGTTTCTCAAAAGAAGTCTTACAGGAAATACTACTGTATGGGATGTGAATCTTTTGAATGACTCCTGCTCATTGGGCAGAGACCTGCATAGCTGCTAATGCCCTTATGCTTATATGAAAATGTGTTTTCAATGCTTCGCCATAACCATACTCACAGTGGACTTGTTCACACTAGTTGTTTGCTGACCTATAAAGGTAGATGGGGTAGTAAAGGCATAGAAGGTGATGACAATCCTCCACCCAAATGAACATACTGAAGAAGGGAGGCTGATGTGTCATAACCTTGGACAGACCCGAGATGTTTACTCTGTATCTGAAAGTTATTTATTTGTCATTGTTTTTAACGTATAGTGGGTTTCCACTCCTAGAGCTCCTGTCAGCCATAGGGAAAAAGGTGAAAGAGGCAGCTGAGGGAGACCTTTTGAATATGGTAACTGTTTTGTCTCTGTCATGGATTTTTTGTAATAGCAGTTGTCATGCCATTTTGTCCCTGACAGGAAACAGGCTTTCTTGTCCTATTCTGGAAAATGAGGCAGAGGTTTAGAAAGCTAACACAATGGTAGTTTAATTGAGGCCTCTCTCTCTTTTCTTCTTCTCCCATCTGGAGACAACAGTTAGAGCATGTAGAATATGCCCAGTTACATAGAGAGGTATCTGTTATAATGAAATGAAAAGTGCCATGATAATAGCAGGGTGACAATGTCTTTAGCTACAGCAAATGAGTACAAACCCAAATTCAGCAGCTGCAAACACAGAAGTGAAGGAAAAGAGCTGCTTAACTTTGTAAGGCTTCACATAGACAGGGATCTCCAGCAAGAGATACCCTTGCCTTCACTACCAACCCTTAAATGAGGTCTGGGAAGGGATGGATCCTGGCATCACACCTTCTGGTCACTCAGGTGCACTGCATACACCTAAGCTCCCTTGGGTTGGCCCTGCCTTCCCAGCAGATGCTCAATCACTGTTACAGCCCATGACGTAACATTTCTGCTAGAGTATCATTGCCAGACATTGTGGTGTTGGACCTGTGGAGACTCTTGGTGTGTCCTAAATAACAAACTAATCAGAAAAGATTCAACCATGACATCTCTTGAAGTACTCTTTCAGAACTCTAGAATTAAAGGAAATAATAAAAACCTACATCTGTAAAAAAAAAAATTAGAGCTGGAAAAGGATCTTTGTAAATTGTTGTCATTTTGACAGTTGTTTTCAAACTTCCAGTTAAACCTGATTTCAAACAGTGATGATTGGATGACCTCAGAAATATGTTGAACAGACACTGTTGTATCTTTATTCAATCTTTGTTCTGTAACTGAAGCATAATGTATCCCACCCTTTCAATCATGAGAGCAGAATAGTCTCATCTCCGCTTTAGCAGTCTTTCTGTTGTAAGACTTTGGTCATTTTACTTTTTTTTTCTTTTTCTAATATTGAACAACTTTTAGGCTTGCCAGATGTTCTGAGTTTCTGATTATTCTTTCCTACAGAGAAAAAAAAATTCTCTGTGCCTTGCTGTGGGCTCCGTAATGCAGGAGACAATATTTCAGATGAGACCTTTCCAAAGTTTAGGAGAATGGAAGAAATAGTCACTGTGTCTTATGGCTTATACTTCTGTTTATGCATTCTAGCCTTTTAAGCAGAAACATATTTGTTCATTGCTGTTATATTTGTGATTTACTATGCTATAAATAATCCAGTATAAGTTTGTCTATTGTTTACATGATACTTTATCTTCAATTCGTACTGCAAATCCTGTTTGCCATAGTTTGCAAAAACACATGCTGAGATAGCTAGGTTTTGTAAATAGTCTAGGCATTCATATGATTCTGATTTCAGGAGTTTGGAACATTTTATTCCATGCTTTCTAGAAGCTTTATTTCATTCATAGAAAAATAATTATTATCTTTATGTAGGCTGAAAGGAAAACTAAGCTGCAAGAAACCATGAAATTACAGTTCAGGGGTAGCTACGTTTATGAGTATCAAATTGACCTCATGTTCTATCATGAGTATCAAATTGACCTCATGTTCTACAGCATAAAAGATACATAGTGTATGAAAACATTATTTTCCTATATTATATAGAATTCTCCATTTATTGAAACGTTATATACAATATTTTATTTTTTCTTAATTTATTCTTTATGTCACGTTTTCTTACCATCCTCCAGTCAGTTAGGACAGTGTAAGTTATTTTCATCTCTTAAATGCCCTAGATGAATAAATTCATAGCTAAATTCATAGACTAAAATTAGGTGAAACTCACACATGACCCTCCTTTATCTGTTATATGCTATTTAGGAGCTAAAACCTGAAGTTACTACTACTGCTTTTCATGTAATTATGGCTATTAGTAAACTTTAACTACTATTAACAGGAATGAAAATGCTGTCACCAATCTTTTTAACAGCAAAAATCTCGTTTTTCCTACAGCACAGTCATTTCAGCCTTTACTGCAAATCAGACTTGCCCACAAAGAGAACCTTCTGCTGTGTTCTTTTGTGACTTTTTCTACTGGCCCATGGAGCAAAAGGTGATTTCTGAGAATATATCTATACTGTTAATTGCTGCAACAAAACATACAACCTTTTAATTAAATAGAAACATTTACTTGCTAAACAGTTGGCCAGATATTTCTTGAAGGTAATTTCATGTAATTACAATTACAGAATGATTCCTCTTTTCCTCATAAATAACTATCATAAATAAATAAACAAACAAACAACCACACACAAAATCCCCTTTTATGTATTTGATTTTGTAATCTTTTATCTTCATGAGGGCATTGTCATCACCTTGTAGTTGTGTATTAAGCTAAGTGTATAATGAGTGATTCATTCTCTTAGCTTCTCCTCAAGGGGGAGAATTAAATGTGCAGTCATATATCCCATTTTGGTAGTGTTTTATGTTTTAAATTTTTTTGGAGATTTGTTCAGAAGGTGCCTTAGTGGTAGAAAGTTGTCAGAATGAAGGACTCAGGGGACAAAGAATTACAGAACAGAACATTATTACGTATCCTAGTAACTATTCTTCTAATCCTGTCTCAGCCTATACAACCACAAAAAGGCATAAGAAGGAATAAAGACCTACTTTCCTTATCTCATGAAGCTGCATGTGATTATATGAAGCAACACTGGCATTGAGAATCTTAGCTGTTTGAAGCTGCACTGGACAGTGGGTCTTCTCACTGGTGTGGAGGAAGACAGGTAGTGCAATCCCACTTGCAAATTGCTTTAGGGGTTTTCTTTTTGTGAGATAAACATTAGGGTCAAGTCATGCTGGAAGACAGACTGCAGTATTCTTTGCTATTCATGGAATGTAGTGCTACCTACCAAACAATAGGTGATAGGTTGTATTTTTGAATTCCCCTTGTTTAAGGTCACTTTGCCCAGACACTAATTTTTCATTGCTGATGAGAAGTTGGGCAAGTATTTGAGTCAGTGAGTTGAAGACTGCAGATAGTTCTGCAAAATGCCTGTCTGCCCAGGACCTGTTTTTTAACGTTTTACTAAGATTTCTGTCACCTTCTGTACTTCATCTTTTTTTTTCATATTTTTGTCTCTTGGATTGTCACTGTGAAAGAAAGGTAATATTCTAGCTAGATACAATCTTTAGGTAAAGCTTAATAGATGTCTGTTCTTCTCCAATTTAATCTTACATGTTTTGCTGAATATTGAGAGAATAAAAAGAAGGTAAAGAGGGAAATATTTGCCTAATTTGAAAGACAGAGTTACAAAATGAGCATTCAACTTGAAGAGAATGTCAGGGAACAACAGCACCTTATACAGCACTCTAAAAAATTGTAAAAAGTACAAAGGTTCATAACATATTGTAAAGAAAATTCTTTAGAAATTGCTCTGTTATCTTGGAGGTAACAGACACACCATATGCTGTGTCTGGCAGTTGCTATGGCAACTACTTTTAAAATTTAACATGGGGAAACTGTTGCCTAAAATCTCTATGACTTGGGGCCAAATTTTCATGATGCTGAGCACCAAGGAAGAGTAAAAACGACATAAACGAAACCTTAAAATATCTTTCCTGCCTGCTTTTGAAATTTTATCTTGAAATACTTATTCTTGCTTGTTGCAGGAGATTGCAAGTCCTGGACTCTTGACAGCATTAAAAAAGGGATTAATGGGTATGGTGCTTTGGCTTCTTCTGACAGGAGGACAATTACAATACCTTAAATTTAGTACTGTGCAAACTACTTACAGTTAAATGTAGGAATGCCTGAATTGTTCATTGAGGCATTCTGTGTATGAATTGTGATATTTATCTGGATGTAGTCTTTTTTTCATTATTTTTTGTTCTCGGAAGTTCTCACATAAAAGTCAAAGAATAGTAAAATTCTTGAAGGAAATAGATGTGAAGATAACACATCTTAATAGTCTGCCTGCACTTTTTTCTTTGGACAAAATTTCAGGTTTTGAATTGAAAACGTTCCACCAGCTGTCTGCATAGCACACTTCTGAAGGAAAAGAGGCTGAAAATAATAGATAACTATATTTCTACAGAAAAATTAATGCAAATATAATTGAAAAGATCATGCTTATCTTCCCCAAAGAAGGTCTATTAGGCCATAGTACAATAAATGCTGTTACAAATAAGCCCAGCACCTCAGTAACTGGGTTTCATCAGTTCTACCTTATCCTCATACCTTTTTCAGCACCTCATAGAGGAGTCCACAAAGGTAGGAGATAATTTAGCCAGAATACAATAATAATGTACTGTAGCTGTTATCCATACAAATTACATAATGTAGCCAGGAATAATTTATTAATGGACTAAAACAAAAGTCACTGAATTGGATGGCTTCTTTCTATAGACTTCACCTGACCTTGTTTCAGGCTCTGCTCATGATGTTGACATTTTACTGATATATATCAGGTTAATCATTACTAAAAATACCTCATGTTTTGGGTACACATCACATAACACTAAATTTTTAAAACTAGATTTTTTTAAAAAGTCTTACACATAAAAACCAACCAAACAAGACACAACTTTGATCATATTAGATCCTTGAAAGAAAGCTTAATTGGTCTCAAAGGGATTTACTTCATGCTGTTAGGTCACACAGTGTTAAGCACTTTCCGTAAGTTCCCTCTCCAAAATATTGTATCCTGAGAGCTATTATACTGTGATTTTCTCCATCACAAGCTGCCAAAAAATCATCAGTGTATTTATTCACCAGAAAGAATTTAAACTACAAACCTATGTAAAAAGTCCACTCGGTGCTATCAGAGTGGGTTAACTTTTTTTACACTGTAAAGAAATTCATATATTTAAATGTACCATGTTCAAGGGTATGGATCATCTTTCTGTCCTCCCTTCTTTGTCTGCCACTTATTAATGACATATTATCTTCTTGCAATTTCTATTTTTTTTAAATTATTCTTTTTTATGAATGGAAGCAATGGAGAAGGTTAAACTGGCTTGCAAATAATGTGATATTGACTAGATTATGAAAATGGCACATACATTTATTACCTGATAAATTCTTAATACATAAGGATCAGAAATGAGCAGCAGAGGTTGGGAGAAAGTGTGGAAAAGCTTTTCTTTTTCTGTTACAAATCCTCTTTAAGTTTTGGACATACTGTTGTAAAAAGGCCAGAGCTTTACTGGATGAGACTAGATTTAATGTGGCAGAGCCAGCTGCTGAAATCACGACTGTTTTCTGGACTTACTAATGAAAAAGCTTCTCAGCGCATTTTGTTGTCTGCTGTTGCTTCACCTGCAGGGATACAGCGGTTGGCTCCTTTTCTTTTCCCTGACCAAGCAGATTTGGATCTGGAAGTTCCTGCTATTTCTGTGAGAAATCTGTTCCTTGCTGACTGCTTGTTCCCAGTCCTGAACTCCATCTCTCTCCCTGTATTATCTGACCTTCTCAACAGTAATGCTCAGAATTTTTGCAGAAGTTTACTCTGCAGTTAATTTCTGAAGGAGTAATGCATGATTTTGCCACAGATCTGGCAATTCTGTGAACTGTGACTAAGTATTTACTTGCAAATGCCAATCCACTGCTGAGTGTACATTTAGGCACTGATGTTCACAGTATAGCTGATAGCTAGTGGAAACGAATTAATCTGTATTGACACATTTGGAAGTTTCACATCTTTTTCCACTTAACATGCTAACGTGATAATTGCTAGACTGATGATTTTTCCAGTGACACGTCTCCTTTTGTCAATATTTAGACCTGTGTATAGAAAGCTTATCTATCACACCTGGCTAATTTTCACTTAATTTAAAAATAAATGGAACATGTTTAGTTTGCAAGGTTAGCAGAACAAAAAGAGGTTTTTATAAACATCTTTCTTGAAACATTCTTTGAAGGATAGAAACAGATAACGACAAAAGGATATAAACTCTGGCTGAAATGAAGCTGGATTCCACAAAACAGTCAATTATTTTAATGCCTAAATAAATATAATTGAATATTGAAGTTGAAACTTCATTTCACTTACCTTTTGAAAGCAAATGAAAGCAAAGACAATGCCAAATAAAAATAGCAGTAAATACCCAATAAAATCTGAACAATTAATAAATCTGGCATTCTTTTATAGGGTTTATTTGTTGCACACTGTTAGCAATTAGATAAGATTTAGTCAGGGAATTAACACAGATAGTAGTATTTTGAGTATTTGAAAGAACTGAAAAATTGTATTAGCCTTAGTTTTGCTCAGCATCAGTACTATTTGCAGGACTGATCCACAGGGATGAGAGTGACCAGACAGACCTGTAAGAGTAGGTATCACAACCTTGAAATGAATAATTTAACCACTACTTAGAATGGCTAAATACTGTTCTGCATTAAATACAGCATTTAACATACACACAATTCTCATTCCTGCCATAGTTTTTCACCTTTGTTTTGATGTTATATGTACTGGGGTGGGAAGTTTATTCTCTTTATTCACTTCTGAGGTGAATTGTGTTCACCTTACTTAAAGCTTTTAATCTATAATAGTACCTAGACAATTTTGCTTTATTGTGGTAAACACTGGTATTCTACTCTGAAGACAGTGAATTCAGTCATGGTCAACTTTTACTTAATTCTAAATGGGTGTGAAATCTTACACATAATACAAGGGTTTCGCAGGATTTTCAGTATTATGCCTACGTTGTATCATGAAGTTTTGAGGTCGCTGAGTTAGTTAAGATTTTTTTTCCCCACCTTTATCTTCAGATAATGAGAAGCCACTTTTAGATTCTCCCTTTGTCTCACAATCTGAAAGATAGCTAGTATTCTACAAATATTCCACTGCAAATTGGCAGCATGCATCTTTACATGAAAGTGGCATAATTTGTACTTTCTTCTACCAGACCATCATTATAGCTAGTCCTTCTTAATGATAAATTGTTTCTAATATTACAAACCTAGAACCTGAAAAAAACTTTTTGTCTTATGCATTTTTATGAAGTGTAAGAGTCTTTCTTTGCATGATCGATTTTAACAAGAGCCTTGCTGTTCAACTATGTGCTTGTTGATATACTTTCAATTTGCTTTCAAGAGCACAGAGTAACTTGTGCTGAAACTTGGAAACTGACTGCTTTCACTGACACTGCATATTTGACACAGTGCGTCTTTGATGGAAACCTCTTCACTGAATTTTAGCTAATTCGATGTGTCTTAGAAACTCTGAGCATTGCCATTTGGCTATACTCATTCCATTTTAATTCCCATTTATTATTTTTTATTTAACATATTATTTCAAATACTGCTCAGAATTCTTTTTAATTCACTCTTGAAAGAGTTGCATTTGCTTATGAAATGTCTCAGATATCTTGTTTTTGATCAGACATCAGGCATTCTGTATGTCACTATTTCTGCTTATTCAGCTCTATATATGAGAGCTGCTCTGAAAGTAGTGCCTCTTATTTTGCTATGTTCACCCAAGATGTCAGAGGTGAATGGTGGTGGTATGGCAGCAGAGGTTGAACTGTCCCACTAGTATTCCTGAGGTGTTACTTTTGGAGAATATATACTTTGGTGTTATTGTGCAGGCCTTAAAAATCAGAAATGTCATTAAGTGGAAAGAAAATGTGCTTGTGCAGTCAACAGTCTTGACTGGAATATGCTGAATTGTACTGAATTATTCTGTCTTGCTAATCTTGCAATGGACTTTGCAAGACTCTGGTACTGCTGAAAGGTTGCATCATAGCTTTACTATACCCTACAGAGTATCTGATTTTCTGAGTTTTTTCAGAAAAATCTGGAAATATTGCCTTCATTTCTTTCAATTATCTGCCTGTTTCCCACCCAGACTAAGAGATTCAAATGTCTTATTTTTGACAAAAAAGAGTAAATTCTCCCAGTCCCATAAATTAGAGGCGTTAGAATATCTGCAGAATGCCAGTTGACTTGTATCCTTTCACAGAATGGTACCCATAAATTTCTATAAGCAATAAAACTAAATTGCAGAACACACAATCAACTTTCAGATTTTATCACAGTCCTGTGATACATTTCTGTGTGTTTTATATGCTAAAATTGTTTGCATAGGTGAGAATCTGAGGATTTCACAGAATCACAGAATTGTAGGGGTTGGAAGGGACCTCTAGAGATCATCTAGTCTAACCCCCTGCCAAAGCAGCTCCCTAGCCCAGGTTGCACAAATAGGCGTCCAGGCAGATCTTGAATGTCTCCAGAGAACAAGACTCCACAACCTCTCTGGGCAGCCTGTGCCAGTGCTCCATCACCCTTACTTTGACAAAGTTCCAACAGCATTTATGCAGAACTTCCTATGCATCACTTTGTGGCCATTTCCTCTTGTCCTATCACCACACACCGCTGAGAAGAGTCTGGCCTTGCCCCTTTGCCTTCTGCAAATTTGTTGTAATAAAAATATAAACTACCAGTTTTCATCTTTCTCAAATAAATTTAACATATGGTTTAGATTTTCACAAGAGTTTTAAGAGTTAAAATTAAATAAAGTCTAAAATATACTATTCAACATATATTTTAAAAATATTGCAATTTTGATTGGATGACCAAGTATGGGGAACTTTTGATGATGACTGAATGCCTGTAGTTGATAATGCGATGAAGCAGGTTATAATTTTGCCAAATCCATGCCACTTTTGGAACTACCAAATTTCTGCATGGGTCTGTTCTACTGTAGGTGTATTTGCACAGAAGGAGAATGTTAGGACTCTGGTAGAGAAATACCTAAAAACAACAGAAACTTGCTTTGCCTTAAGACTGGACTGTGTTATAATCACCCTCTACAGCTTTGGGAAACAAAACTCTTGGTTTTGCATTTAAATCTGTTTGGCAATATGTACTATGTCTCCCAGCCACTTGGCTATTTGTAGAATTTGCTGTATTCAGAGGGTTTGAAATACTTTAAAACAAATTGAGCTGAATAGGGATCTTAAACCATTTCCTGATTGGTGTGTCTTCTAGCCCCTAATGTGCCTTTCTAGGTCTTAGTTATTTCCTTTTCATAAAAAAATAATTGCTCTTAAAAATGTCTGGTTGGATTTCTTTTGTGAAGAGAGCTGAACTGAGGAGCTCTAGACAGATTAACTGGACTGCTTCGTTTAGTAGGCTCTCTGAGCTTTGAAGAATGCTTCAAAAGTATGGAATAAAGCTCTTTTTCTTCCTATTTTTACATGGGCTAACAACTTCCCAGTCTTTTAATTTGCTGTCCTGTTGCATTGGAGTTCATTATCTTTGTGTTACAGTTTAGTAATTCTGTCTGAGTTTCTATCCTTTCTCTCTTCTGAGTCCCTGCTGAAAATGGCAATGCAAGTAACACAGCAGAAGCTTGTATACAGACAGAAGATATAATGAGAATAGCGCTTCTCGTGGGAATTAAATGTTGCATCGCAGGGTTTCATTTGCAAATATCTGCAGTGGAAAAGCATATTTAAAAGTGCATTCAGATTCACTATTTGGAGCCTCTTCTCTTCTGTACTATGCTCGCACTATTCACGTTATAAAATAAGGGATGCAGTTTGAAGCCGGTTTAGGATTAGACATGTAAATTCGGAGGAAAGAAATTCTGAACATGGTTTTAAGGTACAGTAAGGACAAGAGTGACTTTAAATCTACAATGGAATTCAAAAGCAATTTGCAAATATCATTGAATAATATATTTACTTTAGAACTGAGGAATTCAAAGAACAAAAACTTCAAGTGACTTGAAGCTGTCAAATGTTTTTTGGCCAAATAATTGGCAGTCTAAAGGTTTTCAAATAACAATTCCTGTATTCCCACGGGAGATCAGGAGATCTGAAACGAGATGACCATATTGGCTTTGAATGCACAGATTATGTTATGAGAAGTCCAGATGAAGTTTTTTGCAACATAATAAAAGGTGGAGAGAGTATATATGGATAGTTTATATATGGAACTGCTGCTAATTCAGTGAAATGGCTGGCTATTGTCATCATTAAATGTACTTGGAGAGTTATTAACTGGAACAACAACAACAACAAAAAAAGATTATGTGGAAAAAAATACAGTGGCTCTTGTTTGAGATTCATTCCCTGTGACCTTCAAAGGATTTTTAATAAAATCCTTTCCTTTTTTAATACAAAACTTTGGAAAAGCTTAAAATGTCAATGTAGGTGTTTTTTCTTTTAATGACAAAGAATGCAAAACTTCCAGAAAGGTAATCTTGACTTTCAAAGAGATCTTGTCAGTACTGTTGATGTCAGTATCAAAAGAAGTTAATAATTATCTGAAGAAAACACATTTCTCTTAGTTACTTTTTTTCTCATACAAAATTTCTCAGGTTAATCACAGCAGCAGAGCTGCAGGGGTATGTACTGTACACCTTCACTTCTGCAGCACGCTGTCTAAATGCTACCAAGATTCACACAGGCAATTATAGCATTATAGCTTCTCTGGCATGACTAAACTTACACTTCATAGGCTGCAAAAAGAAAAACCTAGTAGTTATCTTAAACGTATATTTCTTGTTCAGTATAATTATACTGAAGTGATGGGCTGCTTTTTTGATATCTATAGGTCATACACTTGGCTGTGTTGTACATCATTTAAAGGAGACTATAGCAGATATTGGAAGTGAGCAAGAAACCTACGGAAAATTGTGAGTGAATTTCACTTCTATATCATTAGTTTCTACTTGAGAGAAATAAATCTCAGCATTGCTGTTAAATGTCACAGGCATTTATTTCAGCTAGAATGGGCTCTTTTTTGTGGAGTACTGGTGCTGATTCTGATCCATAATCCACTTCTGAAAGTTCTTAACTCATGAAGCTTCTGGAGGACTTCCCAACAAGAGTTTACTTTCTAAATGAATTACCATCAAGATCAGTACGGAAAATCTAGATGATGAAAGAACTAAAAATGCCTTACTGCAAATGAAGCAGTGATCATTCTTTCTTTTCTATGAGGAACAAATGAAATTCTAATACAGTAGTTCCTTTTGGATGCTCTTTAAAATTTCCTTCAGAATGCAATAGGATAGTCCTGTCTATGCACCACTTTGGTTGGAATTGTTCATGATGATGCAGACAATGACATCTTCGATTCTACTCAACAGGAATTATCAGCAGAATAGTGCACAGCAACATTTATTCATTTATTTATTATGTTCCATTTCACAGAAATTTTTAGGGTTTTAAAGCTTAAAAAGGGACATCTTTTTGCCTATTATGTTTCTTTCAAAGCTACATCCATGAGAAGTAAAAGGAGCTTGAAAATGCTATAAATTCAAAATTTTTCACGCACTAATTTTCCCTTCTTTGGATTTTTCATAAAGACAAATTAGGCAGCACATTTCTGTGCCTTAGTTTCCTCAGCTGGATAAGGAGGGGAAAAAAGACGCTGTGCTAACTCCCACATATATTTGGTGGATGAATGCATTTGAAGAGCTTGCATAGAAAGCTTTACATGAGGATATTTACAATAACCATTGCTTTATTTTGCCTGGGCTCTCATCAAAAGAAACACAGGGTTAATTCTGGAAGCTAATTCTTGGAGCTATGCTGTTGTATGAATCTAACCTTGGTATTATTCAGTGCTATGTTCTAAAAAACACCGCAGAGTTGTTTTTTTTTTCTTTTTCTTTTTTTTTTTTTCAAAATAGTACTGCACAGTAATTACAATTGCCATAGAGGCAGGAGCTAAGCAATTAAATTCACCATAGGTGTCGCATGTAATTGTTCCTAGCGAATCGGAAGATTAAACAGGGCAACAATGCACAGCACAAGATAGCCTAAACTTAGTTTTTCCTGCAGAACTGCAAATAGTAGCAAATCAAAAGGCTGTTCTCCTCAATTACCACTGTATGAGGCATCAAGCTAAAAGCAGGCTCACTCTGTAATGTTTTCTATACAACTACAGTATGTACATACAATGCAAGCCTTTATGCACTACCTAATAGACAATATTATACACACAATTATTGCTAACTTTCATTTTACAGGGAGAAATCACTGGTGAGCCTAAGAAATTGGCCTCTCAGCTTCCCCAGCAAGTAATATGTTGACTAAACTAAGGGAACAGTTTTACTTCCTGAAGCCAGTAGAGACTATTTATACTTAAACACATTTCTTCACAACTTACAGTATGTTGTATTAAATGAGAGCCTGTGTACTGGATGGACTGCAGCCTCTGCAAGGCTTGCAAGCTAGAGCTTGTGGATCAGATCACTTCAACAAGTTTACACATTTCCTCTCTCTCTTTATTGGGAAATCAGCTACCCTGCTGATCAGGAGTCCAACTGGGACTTGAACTGAAGTCATCAGAAGTCAAAAAGCTGAAACAACAAAATGATGTGGGCTATGGGAAGGAAATGGACATTCTTGTACTTCATTGTAATGTAGTGGTTCACTCAGAAAATATACATATATATTTTGCTCTGAGTCAAAATAAGTAGTGGTGCAAGACAAAATATGTCATCCACATTTGCCAGGATTTTATAGCTTCACAACATTATTTCTTTTAATCAGCTTATCAAGAGCTGTAAGGCAGCAAGCCATCCCAGTAATGAGTTTCTTCCTATTGTAGGTTAACTGCTTGTTGAGATTTCCATTCAGCTGGAGAAACCATCTTGCTCTCTGACATGTTTTTACTGATTATTAGGGTTACTGGATATACGAAGCACTGATTAATAACTGGCAGCTATATATTTTTAGTGAGAAAAATGGGAAGTACTTCTCATGAAATCCTTGGGAATTCAAGTGTTGTCTATGAGGAAAAGCTGATTCATAAGGTTTAATGATTCACACATCAGAAGAAAATTATAAATCAACTTTCCTATTTACGAAATGTTCACCTGAGGCATAAACAAAGGAAATGAAGTTGCGAAAATCCTCTGAACACATAATTATTCATGTTGTTATAGCAAGTATTGTTTTAATTACCATACAAAGTCACCAGCTGACAAATGGATTTTAATTTTCAGTATATTTACTTGTTTTATCTACAAATTGAAATAACTCAATTGTACTAAAAATAACTTAAAAAATGCATTTTATATGTCTTTCTCTTAGGAATGTTAATAGAGCAAATAATGCTTAGCTTGATCTTATATTAATGAACTTCAAAGTTGAGAATAAGAATGGGAGAAATGACTGTCATTAAATTGAAGGACAGAAAGTGAGATAAGCCTATGTAGTTTAATGCTAGTAACCACAAAGATGCACAATTTCAAATCCTACAATGACAGAAAGAAATACATTAGAGCACATCAAACTTTTGTTAATTACAGTCCAGTAGGCAATCTCACCCACTTAGAAAGTATAGGTGCTATCATTGCAGACCATAGTTATGAAATCTATTTATTCAGCTTCTTTAAAAGACATGAATTATAGCGTGAACCCTCAAACCATCACAGTCAAGCCAGCTGGGGAAAAAAAATGATTTCTCTAAGGCATCAGATATCTGCTGCCAGTTAATTAAAAGGTAATGTCCATAATTCACATTTTCATTAGTAAAAGGCAGGTAAAAGGATAAAGAGAATCATTAAGGAAAAGAGAATCATCAAGACATTCTGTAGCCAAGGTAACATCAGGTTTTTGTGGAAATGAGATGCATACTTTTTGCAACCATTTTATTAGTGATGACCAGTCTATGCAAAACAAAGACCTTCATTAAATGTATCAGCAAAGAAGTTGCATCTATATTTATTTCTCTAGAAATGTTTTAAACACTGAAGAATGAGCCAGCCTAAAGATGTAATGCAATGTAGTTTTTTTTCTTTCTGATTTGCATGAGGTGATAAGCCACCGTTAATCTTCAAGTAGTAGAAAGAAAAGAAATGAGAAATATACTAATAAAGATATTGCAGTGAAAATCTCAGTGACTCAATGATTCGCTCTATTTTTCTTCAAATATAGCTTGATTTGTAGTTGTCTGTACAGTTATTAATAGATCAGTTTTATTAGTTCACTGCTGAAAATCCCAATTTACATCTGATACAGTTAAGTGATGAGTCAGATTCAATCACGTATTAGTCTCAATTAGAAGGTGACCTCAATAAGGTTTTTGACATTAAACATACAAAAAGCATTCTGAAAATCAAAATTTTGTGACGTGTCTTGAGAAAAGACCTCAAAAGACATAACTTCACACAAACTTTCACTTTGAAAGCTGATGGTATGACTAAATCCTGTTTCCAGTGAAAATATAACGAATTCCAGATTTACATTATCATACATTTTAGAAATGTAGCCTGTAGCCATCTGATAAAAAAAACGTAATCCTGCAAATACAGAAAGAATATTTTAGGATGAGAAATAGTCTAACTTGTGTGCTGAATAGCTATGTGGGAATTTGCTGCAGTAATTACCCTCCTATCATTAGTGACAAGTAATTGCTATAGCAACCCCACTGCCACCTGTCTCACACACTCTTTCTCTCTCTCTCTCTTTCAAACACACACACTCACACACTCTCTCTCTGCATATTCATAGTACTGAAACAAAAGCAGGAAAGCTAGTAGCTTAATGTCATTTATTGAATCACTGTTTTTTCTAATCAACAAAATATAACCTCCTCCTCCCTTGCCAACTCCTCATAAATATTTATTAAAAATAAAATGTTTGTGTTGTAGAAAATAGTGCTGTTCAACCAAAGTATCTCAATTCAGCATTAATTCTCTGAGGGAGAGAAAAGAGAACTCTCACAGCTTGAGTTCTTTTTTGCTTTATTGCTTACACTGGGCCTGAGACTGATTTCACAGGTATGGATGTGAAGTCTAACAAAGACAACCATATAATATGTAAAACTGCTTTGATATTCACAGCCAGGGCCGCTAAAATTAGTTCTCTTTCCTTTAGACTAATCTAAAAGACCACCTAAATCTGTTTTCTGCGGTGCTCTGTCAGCACCAGGGATCACATGCAAGCACTTACAATTTGTACCAAATATTTTAGTCTCTTAAGCTGTGGGTGGGGACTGAAGAAGAGATAGCAGGGTTTCCCCATGACATCACCTCACCCTGGTTCTGCTCTTCTGTTTTGCTACTGCTCTCAGCAAGGAACCTGACCTTGAAACCTTTAATAATCTACACAATATCAGTTTGTTGTGTTTGAGAATACTAGGTATTTGCTGTACCCTATGTTTAGGCAGTGAAAGAAGAGGTGAGAACTGCTGCCGATCCTTCACTTTCATGGCTTCCAGAACCCCAGTCTTCCAACCACAGTTACAAGTGCTCTCCATAGCGTGATGCTCCTGTTACCTCAGCGTAGGAAATAAAACTGGCTATGATCTTTAACTCCACTAGATGTCCCCAACATACCGATAAACAGCGTTTAGATGCACGAAATTTACAACGCTGGATCTCTCTCTTAACTATCACTCAGAGCATACAAATGTGCAGATGAAATAAAACAGCATTTTAAATATGAAAGAACTGTAAGAAAATGCAAGAACAGCATGCCTTGACATACGCCATTTGTATCCCACATGTTTATCCCACATATTGTTGATCAAAGGAGACTATTCATATTTCATTCTTAATATATGTTGCTTGTTTGTTTATTTTTAGGACATATATTTTATCATTTTGTTCACTCATTTTGTTCTTAACAATGTTGAAGAAGAGAATGGAAATCACTACCAAATTGCAGTGCTGTTTTTTTTCTTTTTTTTTCTTTCTTTTTTTTTTTTTTTGGATGGACAAATTATCTGAAATATTATTTCAGATAAAATTTTGAATGGAAAAATAAATCTATGCTATATGTTATAATGCTATGAACCTTACAGTTTTCAGATTTTTGCTAAATAGAAATGGTTTAAAAAAAAAACAAACAATCACATCAATGTAGTAGTCTTAATTTAAAATGACATTATAGACTTTTAAGAAAGGAACTGTAAGGCATGTGCCCCCTAACCCACAGTGCAACCCACAAGACATCTGCTAGCAATTGGAAAGCTTTTTCTGTATTGTTTAGAAGCAAACGAGGAAAACTGTTTGCAATCATCTTAGTCTTTAGAATGGAATGGTTGGTTTGTCTTGGGAAGTATAGGCAGACTTCAGCTTTCAAGAAGGAAATCCATGTTCTGTCCCTCATACTATTTGTCTCATCTATTTCTGATTAAATTATTCATTCTTTCTATCTCAAGACAATATGACCTGTCAAAATATAGGGTTTGCAAGCAGAAAGTACTATTCATTTTGCAGACACTTGCAGTTGTTCCGTGCTAGATCTTTAAGTAGTATACATTAATCATAGAAATCTGTTGGTAAATTATATCCTATATTTTGTCACCCACATGTCTTGAATTATTTCACATATTTGAGAATTAAATGTTCACTTACATTGTAATTTAAATATTTATACCCTTTAACATTTGGGAATAATTTAAAGACAAATAACAACAACAACAAAAAAAACCATGAAACTTAACATGCTGTCCCAAAAACTTTACAGTGAGTTACAATGCTAAAATTTTAGTAATGTAAATATTTACATTATATATAGCTATCCCATTATATTGTTTTTATTTTCATCATAGTATTGATAATATCATCAAGATAAAAAAATAGGTTACTGAAATTCACCTCATTTTTTAATATATTATGCGATGTTATTTATCAGTTCTGCACATTGTGATCACTGAATATCAATACAAAGAGATAAAAATATTATATGCACTGAAAATAATGTGTTATAAAAACTGAATCTTAACACTAGAATACATTAAAATAAAGCTCATGTCACCTTGCATTATATCACATTGCTATCAGAGCAATCTTATATTCTTTAGACTAGGGCATGATTTCAGATTCATCAGCCTACAGACAGGAAATAAGTAGGTTTTCTACACATTTTGCTCTATTCTCCTTCCAGTCCTTTCACAGAATTCCAGCAATGATAAATCAGAACCTAATCCCAACAGATGCACATTGTTTTTAAAACGTTTGAGGTTCATTTCACTCAAGCAGCTATTAACTTAAGATGAAAAGGAGATAAAGAGTGTGTTTAAATACCCATCAGAAATAATACTGTTGCATGAATGAGTTGCAAGAGATATATAGCACTCTACCACTACACTCTTCACATTGTCAGGACATTCAGCCAGTGCCCACTATGACACACTAAAAGCTTCTTGTAACACTGCTCCACAATAAGTTGAGACTGTTTAACTTTTAATGAAAAAATACCTGCCTTATGGATTTGGACCTCTATCTGCAGTACCTCGGAAAAACAAATTCCAGAGATTTCCTGAAACTTAGTTAAACAATTAATTCCATTATTTCTGTACTCAGCTCAGTAATGAAGACACATTTATAAAATTTACCTCCAGAACATCGACACACAACTAAAGACAAAAATACGTGATGGTGGGCATTAAAATCCAGTAACTGGTCAAGAGTCAAGTAGTTAATAGCACATGAACTTGTCATTTTTGCCCCTCCAACTTAAAAGCCTGACCTCTTCTTGATCGCACTAATGTAACAACTCCTCCCAGAGGAGGAGGCAGGAGTTTCCTAGGGTTTATTCTAGGAGGCTGTACACTCATACCATCAGTCGATGCTTGCAAGAAATCTCACAACAGTGCTTCCTTATTTGCAGCTTTTGAGTCCATGGGCAGAAAGGGTGGTTATTTCTCTAATGTAATAGAAATAACAGAAGAAAATATCCAGTTTACACCTGACTGGAGACCTAAGGATCATTCTATTAAAGTCAAAGCCCATTAGCAGTGTGTAAACAACATCTTAGACACTGACTGTTCATGTTGAATATATTTTTAAATGTTTTCAGTTTTCATTCAAGGCAGAAATGTCAACACTTTTGCCAGACAGTAAAGGGCAGACATTAAAGGGTGCTACAATCTTGAGGCTGCCATCTGGTATTGTTTGAGTGCCAGTCCTGATGGAAAGGAGAGGTGATACTTAAGAAGGATGCAAAAGGATAGGCAGTGGGAGGGATTGAAGGGGGAGAAGCTTTATCAGGAATTTCTGTTGCTCTTTCACATTAACTTCTCACTAAAATCTTGCACATTTATGATATATATATCATAATTTTTTTTTGTTCCGGAGATGAAAACTGCTGACCTCTCAAAATCTGCTTGTTATCTTATGAAATCTCAGTGCCTTATACATGTGATTCAAATACAAATAAAGGATTCATGCCATTTATAACGTCTTCTACAGAAGGCATATTGATGGGGATTCATGAGTCACAAACAAATTGCACATGTGAAAGCAAACTGTATTGGAACACATTGCGCTTCCATCCAGAGACTCCTTTATGAAGCTAAATACTATGGCTTACTCATTATGGGGGGAAACTGTGTTTTAAATGGTAATGGACTGTATTTTCTGGCACAAATGGATGATGAAATTTCATTGCCTCTGTTGCTAAAACACAGGAGAAGTACCGCCGTCCCAGTAGCATGGAAAAGGTTTAAGAATCCACAAGAATGCAGACTGTGTTCTTCCCTCACCTCTGTACTTAGGCTTATAAGACATTCCAAAGTCATTCTCAGATAAGTAGGGATGGGGAAGCGAGAATGTATTTTATCTTTTCTGTTAAAGATCAGTGGTTGTATTTCTCTTTATGTCCAACCACTTTCATCCTTCAAACATTAAATCTACATGTACATCCAGAGACATTTGGTGAGTTTCTGGAGATCTATCTGTAATGGCAGATACTTCGAATAATTTTGTCCAAAACTTGGGAATTATTTGCCAGATACTAAGTATTCATTGCACTAACGAAGGCAGATGGATACTAAAAGGCTAACTGCTTTCTAAGAAAGAGTTGTCCCTTACGATATGGTAGATCCAAATGTAGAATAAATTGTACTTCAGTAGATTGAGATACTTAACGGCATTCTAGTATATTTACTGCTATAACTGAAAGAAAATGTAACAAATATGGAAAGCATTAGACCAAGAAGTTAGTTGTATAAATCAGACCAAAATCAACATGCTACTCAGTGCTGCAAACTTAGCCATTAAAGACAGAGGTTTCCATTTTTATTTTCATCTCAAAAACTGAGTTTAAATATTTTCCAAGATAGGACATTTGGAAAATGATGCAAAATTGGTAAGTTAGTACTATCTGCAGATTATTTCCATCTCTTTGCAGACTGATTATATTTTTAAAGTGAAAATCTGGGGTGTTGTGTTCAGAGGTTCTCAGGGAAACATTCTGGCACAGGGAAAAGGAAGCTACCCAGGAATTAAAAAAAAAAAAAAAAAAAAAAGCCCACTTTTCATCTCACTTTCATTGCTAAAATAGAAAACTGGGACAGTTTGTAGTAAGGACAAGGACAAGTTGGGATAAATTTTCATCACTGTGTTATTTCTTCTGTGTCTCTACTCCAAATCTCATTCATTCACATCTAGCTCAAGTCTTGCCCTCTTGTGTCAACATGCATGCAAACAATGTCAGTTTTGACAACACAACTCAAACATTCTTAATGCAGAATCTTTTGTAATTTTCCAGTCATTAGCTTAAGTATCTCTAACAGAACTTAAGCTCTCATTTCAGAATACATCCCCACATCACAACAGGATTTCTTTTCTATCATTTTGCTGTCAGGACCAACATTCCATCACTTGATGCTTTGAGGCTCAGAATACTATTATTCTCCATCCTTTCCTACACCCTCTTCATGATCAAAGCCTTTCCCTTTGTCTTCTAAACTTATTTTCCTTTATTATTATGTCCATAACTCACCATACCTCTACATCTTACACATATACACCCACTGTCCTTTTCTTCTTCTTGCTGACTGAAAACTCTGAACATATGACTATAAAGGAAATAATGAATTTTTTATAAAAGGAAGTTACCTGTTTAAGCTACAGATTTTATCTTTCTCCCCAACTCTTTACTAGACTGTTGCAGTATGCTTCACAAAATTTCACAGAATGGTGATTCTGGGATTTATAGGAAGAAGAACATATGCTTTATTACCAAAATTTATTATATTATTGAGGAAAAAAAGTGAGCAGTAACAAAAGAGTTATTCTCCAGGAAAACTGACTAGAGAAATAACAGAATAGGAATGCCAAATTTTCTCTAGCTGTCACTTCAAAAATGTATTAGATTTGAGAAGAAAGTAACTGGCAACCCACCACAGAAACATCATCAATTCTTAAGTATTCATGTACAATAAATGCTCAGATGCTAGATTTTCAGGAAGAACATAATATTCAACAAAACATGATATTCACTGTTGTGTTCAGCAAAACTGCAGAAAATGTTGATTCTCAGAACAAAAATGCAATCTCTTCAGTACAGTGGCAGTACAACCTATTCAGTCATTAATAGTGGAAAACATGAATGCCTTGGAATTCAGCAGAGATAAAAATATTTTTTTCACAGCAGAATAATTCCAGAACAATTAAAAAGGAAGTAGTATACTTGTGTCAGTGGATTGCTACCCTGTAGATTATAGGCTTGTGGTCTTAGCAGACTTGGATGCACTTTGTTCCAGACATACCTGAACTTCTTTTGGTGTTGAGCTGGTCCCTGTAAAGACGTCATTTGAGCCTACCAGCTGCTGGGTAGAGCTGAATCATGCCTAGCACTCACAGTGCCCTGCACTATTAAGTTCAAGTGTGTCTAGTGTTCAGGAAATGATATTACTCAATTCTAAAAGGCTTTTCCTAAGATCTAGAATGTGATATTAATTAGTACAAGATGAATTGTAAAACCTACAGCAGGCATATCTAGTCTACTGTGTGAGGCCCGGCAGAGCTTGCAATGCAGCCTGCCCCTTGCCCCACACCATCATGTCAGCAGCTCTGCCCCACCTGGCCCAGCCCTAGGTGTACACCCATTGCTCAACAACAACCAAACAGCAGTCTGTGACTGGCATGTCAGGGCTGGAACCAGGACTCAGAGAGAGTGCAGGGCAGTGCCAACTCAAATTATGACAAATAATTGTACACATTTTGGTACACTGGCTAAATAAAATCCTGTAAACAGTGAAAAATGTGCAGCCTTGCTTTCTGTTTTGTTAAAGGAATTTGAGAATAGGATTCAAGATTGCTGAAAAAAAAAAATCTTTTTTTTTTTATATTTCCAACTCCAATTTCATTCGATATATACATGACCTGAAAAATTGATTATATCTCTTTACTAGAGTTTCACGAGATCTATCTTACCAGAGGAAAGTATTCCTTGCTTCACAATCATGTCTTATTTACATCATCACTTTTTGATGGTTTATGCATTTTTGAACAACTATTTTCAAGGATTTATTTTCAAGAATTACAGGAAGAGTAAAATTTCATCAAAAATCTCTGACAACTTACTTGAGACCTCACTAAGAATTGTAACCACTTCCACTGAACCAGACTGATGTATTAGTTTCACAAAAACAAGGTCAAATATATAACTAGTTTTATTAGTATTATTATTTTGCTATCTCTTTTTTATACTATAGTACTAAATATATACATATTATATTTTATATATAGAAGGAAGTTTTTTGCTTACTTATGTTAACTGTATCATATATTTTATATTAGCTAAAGACAATTCCTCTTCACTCAGTGTGGCCCAGAAAAGCCAACAGGATGGACACATATGATCTACAGGTTCATAACCTGACAGTATCTGTCTGGACAAAATTCAGGTTTGTGCTCCAAAGCATGTATGGGCTAATCATTTCATGTTACATGATGGGAGATTTTTATAATATTAACAAATATTTTAAAAGTACTTATCATCCAACTGATGATACCATCCAACTGAATGAATATTAAAAGGGCAGTTATCAGTCCATCTATCTTCTAAGATTAGTGCATTTTTTGTGTAGGAGCACATGTGAAAATAATCATATAAAATTACTAACTTTTTGTTAGACTACTTCTTATTCACTTTCTTTGTGTGTGTGTCTGTGTGGAATATATGTGACTCTGTATTGTCAAGGATGTGCATTCTTGTATAAATAATTTCAATAAAATATTAAAGGAAAGATTGAGAAATGTCTCACTCTTTCATACGGGGTAGATACATATTTTCAAGCAGAAAACATGATTTTCTCAAATGATGAGTAAACCTAAGCATGGGAAGAAGTTTGGTATTGTTGCCTTTCATTATATTAATAATATTTTATAATTTATAGTAGTGATGCATAACCTTTCATGCATGTTTACAAAGTAATGACATAATTGTTCATGCTTACATGTTAATTAAATATGTTGATGTTTACAATTAGATGTAATAACATAAAGATGGTCTGAACATTTGCCAGTGTATCTTCTATCTGGATCTTTTAAAAATGATATACAGTAGCAACTAATTAGGTAACTAATCTTTATGGCAATTTACAAATGGTCTGTACAGTACACACACAAGCAGACATACATAAACACATTAAAATTCTTACCTTTCTAAACATAATTAGATGGATAAAGTGAGTGCCTTGCTTCTGTCTAAGGCATACTGTCTTTACAGAACACCTGACTGGATTTAAATTGGAATATTATGTAAGTAACTGTGAAATATTTTATAATATATTTTACATTATGTGATCTTATAAAATGTTCTTAGTGCTGTGATTTGTATGTACATTTTAGACTAGTAGCATGAATCAATCAACTCCTGTAGAGGAATGACAAAAAAGGTCATTTATATGTCTGCCATAGAATTTACATAAGAATAGATGTTTTTTTGTATTTCAATAAAGAGAAAGGTGTTTCTTTTTCTCTCAAACAGAAAACTTTGAAAGATTTTTTCTTGCAGTGAAATTTTAAAGAACAAAACACTGAGAGTATTGTTGCTTCAGAAAAATGTACAGCATAGTCTATAACTGTTGCAATTAATCACAATTTCATTAAAGAAAAAGGGATAAACCATAGACTACTTAAGTATCTACAAATGAATTTTAATATATTTTCTTAAATGCTCTTTTTGCGAAAGCTTGGTTAAACTTTTCAAGGGTTGGGTATTAATGTGGCTGCTGTACATTTCTGAACAAACAAACAGTTTATTAAAACTGACCTGTAGGGAACTTGAACACAGCAGGAATTTAATAACCTTTGTTCATTGCAGCTTTACAGAATCTAGAAAAGGGGACAGTGCGTAAGTACTGCTTAAAGCATTTGATATGTTACAGTTGTAAAACTGTAACCATGAGCAGCTAATCTAATTTAAAAAAAATCAGAAGTGATTATTAAGCTTCAAGGGAGCTGTGAACAAGTGTTAGTGATTGAAGAATATGTGGCACTTCCATTCAAACAGTCAAATTAAGTGATCAGCCCCTATTTAGGAGCCTTTTCAATATATTTTATGCCCCAGGGAATCTAAATCCAACCAAGAGCCATGGCCTGTGGCTGTTCTGCCTACATTTGCAACAGCTTGAGGTATGCCATCTCACATGGCTTAGGGAAATTGCTGCCAGCATAAACCAAATAATTCCCTCCCTCTGGTCCTCAAGAATAGCTGGAAAGTGTAATCTCTCATTATCAAACCTTCTGCTTTATTCTGTCCTGCTATAGCTCAGTGTCATTGGCCTTGTTCACAGTCATCTCATCTCATTTTTTTAATGTGACAGAATTGCATTCAGTGATCATGAGCTTGACAGATAAATATACGTAAAAGAAAAAGTATGAAGGGTAAATACATAAAGATTTCATTCAAGTTTAATACAAATATGTATACATTTTTTGCCCATGCATGCTCACACATCTCATCTGAAAAGAGAAAACCTTAATTGTGATGTAACTGCGTATATTCTTTTTCAGAATGTTAAAAGTGGCATCTTTCTTGAAATTTCCTCTTATTTAGTGCTCATTCTCTTCATTCCAATAATTTCTTCAAACATATCCTTTACATTAGCTTCAAATTTCATCAGCAAGATCAGACCTTGGCTTTCAGCTCTGTCAGGAACAGAATATCTGTAGCTAAGTCTACTGTAAACTAATAAATGAGTAATCATTTTCTACGGTCATAAACCAGCCCCAAAGCATTATTTTATTGTTCATTTTTCATACAGACAATCTAGCACATATTTACCCAGATAAGGACATTCAGATATAATTAGTCTACCTTATTCAAATTACTTCACCTGAATCTAATTAGCAAGTGGAATGCCATGGTGCACCAATCTCACAACATCTGAGCAACCTGAAAACATTAGGCTTCAGGCCTTTTTTTCTCCTGTTATATAATCCTAAAACATCGCGGAATGATACCAGAGAACTTTTTTCATGAAGCTTTAAAATGTTAATATTGGTCTGGAAAGAATAGAATGACAAAACAGAAGAGTGAAACTTCTCTACAGAAAATCTGAGAAAAAACTGAGGAATATTATATATATACAGATGCTAAGAAATATGCTCAATTTATGGCTATTAGAACTGAGAGATATTATTCAATGCTGAGCTTTCACTGTTACCCAAAACGACAAAGCAAATGTACAACAAGCTGAAAGCCCTACGACTCCCAAAATGTCTTAAGCAGATCTCTTCCCTCTTAATCTGTAGGAATATCCTATGTTAGTCTACTAAGTAGGAACAAGATCTTGCTTTCTGAGTAGCATGAGAAAAGAGAGAGGATATACTCCAGTATCAAAAATTAGATGTGCTACAAAGGACAGAACCAAACTACTGATGCTGAAAAAAATCTAGAAAAAATATTGTGCTCTATGCTTTATGACAATTTATTCTTCTGAGAGCATTTTCATACCCAAACTCTAATGCTTCTACATAAGACTATTTACATATATTTTTTTTCTTTTCTAGATATGTAGAATGTCATGTAAACATAAAGAATAATTATGAGGAAAAAAAAACCCAAACAAACCAGGAGAGAAGAAAATATACACCTTAATCTAAGTGCCTCAAAATATATGCTGAAATTTGACCCGAGGTGCCACCACAAGAAGTTTGGTTTGCTTACACAAAATCGGTGCTCTTTTCTCTGAAGTGTGATGCAACAAATTTTCAAGAAAATATCAGATGAAAAAGAAGCAGGAAAAGATTTACACACACAGTGTTATCAGATCCCTTGAACACAGTGCTTTCAAATCTATTTTGGAACCCATCAGTGCTAGTTGTTTCTACCTTTGTCTCTTCTCCACAAACTCATCTAAATAACAACTAGGGTCAATCTCCCTTTCTCTCTGCCTCCTACAACCCCTGATTGATTTTGAATAAGCCCAGCTTATTTTCCCCCAAAATCAGCATCCAGAAGCTGTTTAAGATGAAGTAAGGAAATGGAATGCAAGTGCCAGTCTGTCTTCCATGCTCCAGTCTTAGACATTAATTCATTTCTACTATGCATATCTATTCTTTCTGCAAGACAAAGGCCACCTGGTGTTGTACTTCCTATTTTCTGGAATAATTTTAATGGACTTCTATATCTTACAAGTTAACTTATTGAACTTATTTGACTCTTCATTAGTTTTACTGCATTTAATCAGATCAGAGAAAATGATAAATGAAAGAAAACATTAAATATAGTAAAAATTGTATTATTCTTGTATTAAATGCAATTATTCATCTGTTCTTATTAGCACATAACTGATACCCATTTACACAGTGGTAAAGGTTTCTGAAAAATATAAATATACCCTGCTGTGTTTAGAGTGCCAAACAGTACTTCAAGAGTGGATGACAGGTTGGCCGTGAGCCAGCAGTGTGCCCTGGTAGCCAAAAAGGCCAATGGCATCCTGGTGAGCATTAAAAAGAGCGTGGCCAGCAGATCACGGGAGGTGATTCTTCCCCTCTTCTCTGCCCTGGTGAGGCCTCACCTGGAGGTGTTCAGTTCTGGGTACCCTGGTATAAAAAAGGCAGGGATCTCCTCAAAAGAGTCCAATAGAGGGCCATAATGATAAGGGGTCTGGAGCACCTATCTTATGAGGAGAGGCTGAGGGACCTGGGTCTGCTCAACCCTGAAAAAAAGAAGACTCAGAGCGGATCTGATCCACATCTATAAATACCTAAGGTGAGGGAGGTAAAGGGACTCAGTGGTGCATGGTGATAGGATAAGGGGAAGTGGCCACAAATGGAAGCATAAAAAGTTCCACACAAATGTGCGTAAGAACTTCTTCACGTTGAGGGTGATGGAGCACTGGAACAGGCTGCCCAGAGAGGTAGTGGATGTTCAAGGCATGCCTGGATGCTTACCCATGCAACCTGGTCTAGGGAGCCTGCTCTGGCAGGGGGTTGGACTAGATGATCTCTAGAGGTCCTTTCCTACCCCTACAATTCTATGATTTTGTGATTTATGGTTCATTAAGGGTTATGATATATTTTCTACTAAAATGAAAGCACCTTTAAAACCAAAAATGACTAGTCTGTGAAGCAGGATTATTAAATCACGTGAATTTCTGTGCTGATTTCAGCAATGAGCAAAAGAAAACTTTTGTTGCAATCCAATGTTTGTTCCATGTCCTCAGTTTTGTTCTTTTTTCTTTTTTAAACTACCCACACACAGACAAAAATCCTAAGAAAATGCCACCAATGCAGACAGCATGATTAACACTCCGTACCCAGTATAGTATTTATCACCCATCATATTAACTAGGGCTGTGTAAACTTTCCCCATTATGTCAGTCATTTCAAAGCTGCTATTGTGGAAAGTTAGGTATCTTATATTTAAAATCAGAAGTCATTTGACCAACACATTCACTTTCCTCAGCAATTGCGCAGAAAGTTGTAATGACATTTCACCAGCAAAAAGATTTAGTTCAGAAGTAGAAAAAAGACTGGTTTTGATTAACAAGGAAGACCATACTGATATTTTAATATTGGGTTATATTTAATATATTAAGGTTATACTTGAGAAAGCTGAAGTTTGATGAGCCATAAAGCCTTTGATCATGCAAATATGCCTGGGTGAAGGTATGTATTAGTTAGAAATGGTGTCTAGATTATTGATCTCTTCTGTTACAAATTTTTTTTATTGCCAAGAGGAATTTAGTTTCTATTCTGCTATTTGATCCTACCACATACTTGCATAGCAAAGTGTATGATCTGTATGGATTGCTGGACTACAAACGAGATCAAAATTTGTCTGGCAGAATATGGCATTCTGACACTCTCCTTGCAATATTGATACATGGTGCTATATTTTACAGTGACACCTGCTACTTTTCTCAAATGGCTGTGTTTCTCTATGTGAAGTTTAAGATCTATTATGAATTACATTTTGGAATGTGAGAACTTGGCTATATGAACGACCAATCTCAGACATGGATTACATGGATACATGTAAATCCATTCTGTAATTCCACTTTTATACTAAGGTTTTCTACTTGAAGTTGTGTGTGATTTTAGATATTTAAATATTTTTTATATCACACATTTTGTATTCATCTTTCAATGCAGATGTTTTGTAGTACAGTTGAGAATCTGAAGAGCTGAATCCTCCATCCTATGTTGGATTAATAGTTTCTACTTTTACTGACTTCATTACAGTTTTTAAATAAACCAACATTTAAAATGAACATGTATAATCCTTGATGATTTTGTTAAAAGGGTTTTTTTCCATTCACAAAAATAATTTTTTTATTTCAATTTTAATTGTGAGTCAAATTTATAAGAAAATCCAGTCACTATTAAAAATCTCTATTTAATTATATCATTGAAATGGTTATTATAGGTACCTCATCAGATATTAAGAACTCTTGACTATTTCTTTTTAGAGGACTGTGGAAGGTAAATAATGAAGAAAACTGCTTTTCAGTGTTTCAAGTGATTAGAATCACATGAAGTAGGCCTTAGCCACAGAAGTCTGCTTGATACTGGAAATAAGACCAATATTGGGAACACAAAAAATGACTTTATAATACTGGTCATCATTAGCTCATCAGAACACCAATGCCTGGTGGTTTCTGGATAAAGATATGTAGTGAGGATTTTTTTTTTTTCATTTGCCCCATATTTTAAAGAAAATATCATAGAATGACACTACAAAAATTACATAATTATTTTTTAAGCATTATAGATTAATTTACAAAAGTACATTGCTAAAAACACTACGTATTTGGTTGGTTACTCGAGTGTAAGGGCATGGACGTTGCGCAAAAGGCACCCACCACTGGCCAAATCTGAGCCACTGAGTGATGCTGGTTGTATCTCTACGAGAGCAGATTTAGGAAAGCAAAAAAAAAACAACAAAACCTGCTGTGCAGCAGCAGCTAGGAGAGAGAAAATGTGACAGAGAGAATCCCACAGACACCAAGGTCAGTGAAGAAGGGCAGGAGGTGATTTAGGTGGTTGGCCTGAAGCTCACAGTGGAGAAGATTGCAGCCCATCTAGAGCCCCCACAGAAGCAGTCCTGGGCTGGTGCAACAGCCTGTGGAGAGGAACCTACAGTGAGGCAGGAGGTCTCAAAGAGCTGCCAACTGTGGGAACTCATGCCGGAGCAGTGCACTTCTGAAGGCTGGCTTCATGGTATAGACCCGTCTTGGAGCAATGCTTGAAAAGCTCCAGCTTTTGGGAAGCCTACTCAGGTTCATTTCGGGAACATTATCCCATAGGAGGGACTCCACAAGTAGCAGGCAACGGAAGTTACCATGAAGGAGTGGCAGAGACAAAGTGTTATGGACTGACTATAGCCCCCATTCCTTGTTTCCTGCATCAGTAAGGGGAAGAAGGGTGAGGAAGGTGAACAGGGAAAAGGTGTTCTTGGTTTGCTTTTGTTTTCTCATTGCTCTAGTCTGTTAGTAATGGGCTATAAATTATAGTAGTCTCTCTATGTTGAGTTTTGTTTGCCCTGAATGGTTGAGTTCTATACAGTGCAAATCTATGAGAACATGGTTGTTCTGATTCCATATGAGAACTAGATCTTGCAACCAAAATAAATGCTTCTGCTGTCAGTATGAATAATCAGCAAGCCACATAACTGGTCCAAAGGTAGTTAGAATCTGATGCCAAAAAATCTATCAGTTGTGTTCTGGTTTTCTTGTTGTTGTTTTTATTCTGTTACTTTTATCTGAACTATTATTTGTTTTTAATGCAGCACATCTTTAAGATCAGATTAGCTAACTTTAAAACTTCTCTACCTATACCAATTTTAAAAAGTACCCGCTAGTATTTAACTATCATCACTCAAGCAGAACAGAGATGTTGGAAGATAAATTTGGACCTAAAGTAAATACATTCACTCTGTTATCTTCATTGACATGCACTGAAGATATCTTCTGCTGACTGAAAACCATCTGCTTTGATTAGATCAAAACAATACTGAAAGGCAACTTACTGTAAATGAAAGAACAGTGTAATGACAAAGGACAATATTATGTAATGTGTAAAGGCAAGGAATGAAACAGGAAACAGGCGCAGAAAAAGGATTAGGGAGGAATTCTGATGGGAAGTTCAGCCAGCTTTGACAGAGCCGGGGTAGAAGCAGGCAAAGAAAGAACAACTGAAACAAAAATGCTAGATGGTGTTTCTTGAGTGGTAACAAGTAGCAGAAAGATATCCTTCTCTTGAAACTTGTTGGAATTAGGAATTGTTTGGGAACTTAAGAGGTGCTTCATCCCTTGGGAAAAAATAAATGTTACTGCCCATGATGCTTATCCATTCAAAGAACAGGAATGGAGAATTTCCTTTTCCCATTACTTACACCAGCTATTGTAATTAGGTTTGGGGTAGGAAATGTGGATTTGGGTGTTCAAAAAATGTTGTTCCTCTTGAGGTTGTAATCTCATGTGGAAATTTGAGTATAAGGTAACTTTTCTTTGTTATACCAGTCTTGTCACAGGTACTCAGTAAGTGATGGTTACTGATTTCAGTGACTATTATAATGTAGATTTCCTCCTTTTTTCCAATCTTATTGCTATTTTTAAGTCAAGCAACATAAACCTTTTCCAGATGGGTTCTGGTTTCCATAAAGACAAAGTTACAATTTGCTTTTTATGAAACCAGTCAGTAATGATGGTGTCCTAGGCAAATGATGAATAACTATTTTGCCTTGGTTCTTAAAAATGGTGTTTTCATATTTCATAGTGAGCTGAATAGAAGAACTATATAGGAATTGGACTTGAAACGCATTTTCTACAGTCATTCTGTACTCAGAGGAAAGCGCTATCCCAACAACTATACTCCTACTGGTTGATTTCATTATACACATGTTAAAAATGATCATGCCTGTTTTCCATCTTTCTCTTTTGCCCTCAGATATGAAGTGTGAGCTAAATTTACATAGAACTACACATAAGCATTCCTCAGAGTTTGCTAAATATTTCTTTCCTAAGCGTCTTTTTAACCTTTATTCTTTATGTTTCCTAGTACTTATTTTCTTATGCTACTATTTTTACTCCTCCATACTTGAATGGTAGAAAGCTGCACCCACTATCACATGACCTAAATACTCACTTACAGAGAAATATTTTCAAACAGTGACCTTACAGATCAGGCTACAACTCTGATAGTAAATGCCATTCTATTGATGCTTCTCCTTTCCTTTGTTCCTTTCTCCTAAAGAAACTAGATTGGAAATACAGCAATTATTCTGCCTGAAAATTGAAAGGGTTTTCTGAGCAACCTTGCACAATTGAGCTGGCACATGTAAAAACTGTTTCTGACTCACTGAGCTGGCATATACTGCTAAATCAGCATTGGCAGGGCTCCAGACATCATGTCACCAACACTGGATATTGTACTAAGTACCAGTTCTGAGTATTGTATCTAAATTGGTTTTATTGAGTTGTTTCCTTTAGTGCTGCAAGGTCTGGCTTAAGAAACGAAGGTCTTGGACTAAAAATAAAGAGACCACAGTGTAAATAAATGCATGTCAGCTGAGCCATGAGTAATTGAGTATACTAATTTAAGAAGACTGCTTAAATTTCTTTCAGTGACCATGTTTTCTTACACAGATAGACTAATTTTTTAATCATTAGTTATAGATTATCTTTATAAAATAGTTCAGAAAATAAAAATATAGTGCAAAATGTTCAAAGAATGATTACAGGCTCCAGTATTCATGATCTACTGAAGCCTAGAAAACAAACTTTTTTTCTGAAAATAAGTATTTCATTACTTCTTTGTTGAGGTCATAGGAAAGGATCCCTAAGGAACTGTAAGTAACAAGGTAAACCCTGATATTTTAGTCAATTAGTCAGTCAATTTCTCATTTCATTCTAAGGTATGTTGTATTTCCCTTCACTTCCTGTACACTGGGAATATCCGCAGGGACAGCAATCACAGTTCAGTTAATCATACAAATTTATTAATTTGCAATAATTCAGTTGAATTTCATCTGTATACTTAATCTACAAAAAAGGTCACCCACTTTGGACAAGATTTGTCCCTTTTAAATTTAGTCCTATGTATGGGAACTGTTGAACCTAAACCACTGATTGATCACCCGAGATGAGCACCAAATCAGCCATGGGGCCATAGGTGAAGGTGATATATATACCTGTGTGATTGGAAGGGGTGGAGCCTGGCTCCACCTCTCCCAAACCCCATTTAAGGGCTGACCACCACCAGGGAAGGATCTCTTCCTGGAGATTGCTCCCACATGGAGTCCCCTGCAAGCCTTGACATCCTGAAGGTGAGCTATCTTCTCTTTTATATTATCTGTATCCTATCTATATAGGACTGCTCAAAATATACCATTATCTATGCTATTTCTTTGTGAAGTACCATCCTTGGGAGTTATTTACCCTACAGTCCTATAATATAGAACTTTCAGTGTACTTGATGGAATGTAATAGCCAAGTCAATATTAAAGCTCGTGCATTACACAGAGGAAGAAAAGGTGACGGAAGTAGGAACAGCAAGGAAACATGAGATATTAAAATAATGGTGCCAGTGACCATACATCCAGAATGCCAGAAAGCCTGGGCAGCTCTGTAAGGTCTCTGAAGTTGTCATTACTGTTACTGACCATGTTAATCATCTTAAAGGTAATTTATGCCACCATTCATGCTGCAATAACTCTTTTGATTTCACAGTAGATACATCCATAGCCTTTCTGGAAACAAGAAGGGACCATAACGAATCATCTAATTTACCATCCTCTTCAAAACAGAATGAACTGTCTGAATTATTCCTGATGTATTTTCTGATATCTAATCTCAATATGCTTCATCAAGGGATTTGAAAGTGCTCTGACACATTCAAATAACTTGCTAGTTTAATATCTAAAAGCTTGTAGCCTTCTACATTATCAGCTCTCCAGTAAATGCAGAGACAATGTAAACCTCTAAAAATGTGCTGGGAAAATAAAATGATTGATTATACCCATCTGCAGATTTGTCAGGTACTTGAATAATCTTGTATCATAGAAAAACAGTGAAATTCACTGGCCTTGGGACAGTGGTGAAATAAATGTAATTGTTTACAAAATAAAAACAAACAAAAGATAATGCAAGCACTAAGGCAATAAATACAGAAAAGATGATAATAGCTGTACCTGGTACTTACCAGGTTCCAAAAGTTTTTCTCACTCTATTCATACCTAGCTGTCAAGCTAAAACATGCTTCATAATTTCTGGCTGATGTTCAGCCCTGCATCTTCAAGTTGTATTTCAATAGAAAGGAAACTGACAGATAGTGGAGAGTCATGCTTATTCTTACAGCAGATTATCTTTGAGAACTATTCATATTCAGAATCCCTTTCCCTCCTTTTGTCCCACTCTTTCTGGCTTTCTTAATATTTACTCAGTGGTGAAAAGTTTCTATTCGTCACCTAAATTACCTTCTTTCCAAAATTTGGAAATGTCAGGGTCCTCAAGGTATGGTTAGATGGCAATGTAACCTGCTAAAACGCTGTTGCTCAGAAGGGACCACTAACAAACAAAAAAGGAAAAACATTTTCCCGCATACTAAAGCAGTGCTCAATCATTGGTACTTCCATATTTACAAAGATAAAAGTTTTCAACCAAACTTTTTCAAATGAGATTAGTGTTTGCTTTTGATTATGTCACTTCATTAATTATTTATTAAGTCACAACAACTGACTTTTGGTGGTATTGAGTTTGGGATGAACAAAATGACTAGTCTTGTCTTTAAAGTTCATGTAACTAATGTTGATTCTACAATATACTGAGGCTAACTGCACCAATATGTTACTATACTTTACATTTACATGCTGTTTTTCGATGTTATAGTTTAAACTTCATTTCCTGAAATTTTAGGCTATTCTTTCTCATATCTAATGTAGGGTGGGTCACAACCACATTCTCTCCTTGCTACCTTCCCTTAGTCTGTTTCAGCTCCCTTCTTTCAACTCATCACCATATATCAGCTGTTCTGTATGCTTTAGTTTCTGTTTCTCTGTATTCTGTTCAGATTTGCATACCTTGATATATCTATCATTCCCCATAACTGAATGGTTTTCCAGTTACTATTGAGCAGACCAAAATAATAATTCAGCACACATTAAACAACAGTGTATGAGATTTGGTGCTTCAGATCTTGTTCTGCATGCCCATGCTCTGTTTGTACAGCTGATCGTTGTTGCTTGCCTGTACGTAAAACCTTGGCATTTGTTCCTGTAGAGCAGGAACCTCTTTTCAGCATCACCTTTTCAGTCTACTAAGAATGCTTTGAATGTTTTCTGTTCTGTGATCCAAATCAATAGCACTACTGAACCAAACAGGACAGATTGCTGTGGAGCTTGTACTAATGTGTCTTTCTAGTTAGTGAAAGGGTTTTCATTTCACTTGATAGTAAATTTGTTACTGTATCATTACTGGCTTTTAAGGATACAGTAGAGGATGGGACTGCAAGTCTTATGATAATAAAACAAATTAACTCTCCTGATTATATTTACATACGAACAAGCTTGTACATTTTGTCAACATCATTGTCAGTATATTGTGTCAACATATTTTAACTCACTAAAGCTACATAACGTAAATGTACAAAGGTATTTCAGATGATAGAGCATTATTTTAGTAAAAAATAAACTTAAAGACATAAGTATTTGTTGATAATAGAAATGTATTCTTTGAGGGTTTGTTCATGCATCACAAAAAAAATTTCTCTGGAATCATAAGTATTTAAGAATCTGACTTGATGAAAACTGCAGTGCCTCAACTGTCCATAAATAACCAAAGTAGGCCTAATGGTTTCTGGGAAAAAAAAAAGCCAGACTTATCAGTAGAATCCTCAGCTGTAGTTTGCTCTTTTTTTCTGTGGATCACTATTATTTACACCTTGAGCTGATGAAGCTGTGCATGCTGAAATCCTTTGAAACAGTTGCTCTACTTAGTCCTAATTTGACCTCAAGGATCTTGGTTAAAAGGGAAGCAAGCAGTCTTTCAATCTTTACTGCAAGGAAACAACTTTGGTTGCCACTTTGGGAAAAAAAAAATATCTTTAAGAATTACATAATATAACATGAAGCATGATACAGTGTAAGAGCTTTGCAACTAATGATGTGGTTAAATAATAACCACAACTTAAATGCTTCAATTATTTTGAAAAGATGGATAAAGAAGCATCTTTATATGCCCATGAAAGGACACTAATAATGACCATATATAAGAAATGAAACACTCCTAGAAATCACTCTGCTCGATCAGTTTTATTCAGAACACAGACTCTGATTTTGCTTTGGAAATCTTTATAACTCCTGTGACCTATACAGTTGAAAAAAACCAACCCATCCCACAGCTATACTTTTCTGAAAGCAGAACAAAGAGAAGAAATAACATACCTTTCACAAGGGACTTGGTATTATCTGAAACCCTATAATCCAAATCTCATTCTGTTTCTTCAATTGGTTGAGTGATTTCAGTAGGCGTGCCTGCAACCTAATCAATTTTAAAACAGCTATAAAAATAGATTTCATTCACTGAAGGACATCCTACTCATGAATTAACATCAAAGTTATTAAACACAAAAGAGGTGTGATGAATTACAAATATCTTGATAGTACCATACAACTTACCCAAACTGTGATATTTGGGGGTAACTTTAGAACTCCAAACTATCACTGAGAAATAATGTATACATATAAAAATCTGATTTTACATAGCAGCAGAGAAAGCTTCCCATGCCATGAAGTTCTTGTGAAATGCTATAATAGCTGGTTAACACTCATCTGGAGATTTTAAAAGGGTGTTTATAGACCTAAAGCATCAGAATCATATACAGAATATGTTACAGCTGAGATTGGCTACACTAGCCTTGCTAATAGTTTTTCTAATGCATGCTTACTTGATAACAAAAGATGCTTCTGTTAGAGCTAATTCTCAGAATATATAATACATCTGTGAATGGTAACAGCAATCATTCTTGGTGCTTTAGTAGCAATAGTGCTTCTGGCAACTACAAATTACATTAAAACACAGTAAGTATAGAAGATTTGAAGGTGATGGAAGACTAAAATGAAGCACCTAAAAAGAAATGTTATAAGTATTTTTGCATTAAATATCCTCCAGTTTTTCAGAAACAAAGTATTAATTTTATTATGTGTTACAATAAACCAATCGGAAAAAATTTCCATCCAGAAAATCCAGTCTAGAAATTTTCTTGCCCTCAGTATTCCAAATAGAGAAGGATCAGGAATGGAAATGTTGTAATGTATTGGTGCAAAAGTCAAGCTTGTGCTTAGTCATGCTTCAGAAAAACAATCCGAGTTTTATTTAAAAAAATGCATTCAACTTTATATCTTGAACTAGGAATTCTCTACGTTTTCAGTCTAATTCATGTCTCAGAAAATTGGCAGATGCACCAGGGGAAGTTACGAAAACACCTGAAATAATCTACCTAGAAGAACAGTCTTTTTTTTCTAACTTTCTGCAATAGGTTTAATAGCATAGAAGTTTACATGTCTTCCAAATCTGATAGTCATCAGACTTTAACAGTAACTCATAGCAATGTGTTCCCTAGGTTGAATTTCCATGGTATGTTTTCTGCTTTATTTTACCCTTTGTATTTTACTCTGTCCTTCTTTTCTCTACTGAAGCTACTGATCTTTCACATTACTCAAATTTTTCAAACCGTTTACCTTTATTTCTGTAATATTTTTTGAAATCCTATTCTATTATTGATGTGATCTTTGACATAACAGGGCTGAAATCAGTTTAGCAGGAGAGTATACTACTAATCTGTATACACTGTGTATTTCCTTCTCACTTATTATGTACAACAAACTTGATTTTCATTGATGACTTGCACACAGTGAAATCATATATTTCCATTTTAATGGAGGTAGTAGAGAAATTGTTTAATCCAGGATTTCTAAATGCTTCTTGTTTCCAGGTTGTCATATTTTCATTTCCTTTCCAAATACAAATTTCACTTGAACAACATTTTAATGTACTATCTGTGTTTCCTATTGATTTAATGCGTCAGCATTCAAAAAGTTCCCTCTACTAGTTATTATATTTTTAATGGTTGTGGAAAGGCAGAATCTTGTAGATTTTACTTTATCTCAGTAGCAGCAGATGTGAATTTATTTAACAGATTAACAGGAAGTTGTGATACCCTTATCTCACCCTGGTGACTGGGTGTTTAGTCCATATTTCCATTCAGGTGGGATCTCTACATATACGAGACTTTTCTAAATCTATTCCATGAATTTCATAAAACTAACTGAAATAGGAAATCATAGAATCATATAATGGCTTATGTTGGAGGGGACTTATTTTTGGAGACAGAGGTCCAGGTGGAGGAGGTTCCTTCCCAGTACATCTAGGAGCTATCAGCCCACCAAAGGCCCATCTCCACAGGGCCAGAGAAGCACAGCAGAGCAAAGGCATGTAGGGACCTGAAAATGTGGGTTGAAAAAAAGGCAAAATATGGGGTACTTTGCCCCAGCATGCAGGTGTGAAACCTACGAAAATGAGTCAATGCTGGAATATCTTTTGAACTGAAGGTTATGGGACATATTAAGAGATTCAGGGGAAAACCATTTGGGGATTATACAAGATTTACTGAAGGATGTTAAGAGGAGGAACTGAAGACAGGGAAAGGTAAAACTTTGGGTGATTTTGGGAGGAATCAATGTTTCTTCAAAGTGTGATAAAATGTAAGGACAAAGAGATAAAGAAAAGGCAGATTGAAAGTAATAAGTTTGCTGGTTGGCATACTTATGTGTCAGTGCCCTCTGCCTGATCAGTCCTTTGACTTAAGAAGTTAGTTTATGCCTCTTCACTACAGAAAGCTGACAAAAAGTGTTCCATATTAGTTCCATTTCAAATCTGAAGTTAATGTAGAAAGAAATATTACAGAATATGCACACAAAGAGGCTTCTACTTCACAAATGGAAACTAGATGTCACAGTGCTGAAAATAAATGTAAAATAAATATAAGGAATTTATAGACATTTGTTATCAACTTTATCCTACGCAGAATCTATAGCTGGCTTGTAATTCAGATAATGCATTTTTTCTTCACAATGGTTTCTGAAGTTTCAGTACACTGGAGATCCAGTGAATGGTCAGTGGAGTGTCTGTAACTCTGACAAACATTGAAGACCTTTATGTGTGAGGGTGATGATGGAAAAGCTAAAACCGTAGCCAATTACAGGATCACCTTCACATTCAGTGCTGTCTGCAAACAACAGCTTTCCTTTTATACATGCTGTACATCCAATTGTTCTTAGAGAGGGGGTAATTAAAGTGATTAAGAAAGCTCGTTAAGAAGTCATATCTTTTCAGATAACATGTCAATAACTTGAAAACAATTTATTCATTTATTGCATATTTAGTGAGTCATTTAAAAAAGAGTTCGATGCACACTTGCATGGAGATTTCATTCGAGTTTTGAAATGACAGATTTGCACAGCAACAGCAGTGGTTCAAAGAATCAATACTTTCTTGGCAACGCTGATATCAAGACATTAATATTGTTTTAAGACTTTGCCTGTGCATATACCGTATAGCTTATATTTAGAAAGTCCTACTGGGATTCTATAAATCTGCTAAGTGGTCAAACTGTCATGCTATTATGGTCTGTTGCACAGCAACGTTTCTGTGTGTGACTCAGAAATAAATAATGCTAGGTCAGCTTCATATTGAAAAGATGGGATATTTATTTGAAATGTGAATTGTTTTTTTTCCCTCTTCATTATGAACAATTTTTAAATTTTGCTTCTTGATATATGCTTATACCTTGTTCTACTTGCTACTTTTCAGGATAACGCAATCACTATGGAAATTATTATTATTTTTAATTCAAAGAAAATGTTTTATCTTAGACTTTCAGACTAAGGCAATTTTTATAATTTGTAGAAATGTTTTGCAATGAAACACCAGTGTTTGCAATTTTAGTATAAATGTGAATCTTTGCATAAGTGTCATGAAGTTACAGTAGAAAAGAATGTATCATTTTCTTTGTAGAGAAAAGCATATAATATTTGTTGCACATTTTTGCATTCAAGTAGCATCCTGCTTATCCTACCATGGGCATAGCTTCGCGCTACTGCACATCATTCAAAATGTAATGCCATGGCTGGTAATTGTTTAAAGGGAGCTTCTACTGAGGCCCATTACTTACTAGGTCTTACTCAGACCTAACCTACTTACCTCTTGCAGAAATGTTGCATCAAAACTGTTTTAACAAGCAATAGAGATATATCATACTACTAGACTGCCTCTCTTGATTCAAGGCAAAAGCATACCCTCCCAGCTAAAGGCTAAATCTCTGCTCTGGTATTAAAAAATAAACAGCTGAGATCCTCTGAGTATTGAGCTATTCACGTTTTCTTATGAGTCAAGTTATAACCACACAGGCTCACATATACAAACTAACAAACAGTAGAAGCTTAATGATCTTAGCTGGAAGGTATCTTGAACATTTGGGTAGTATTAGTTGAAATTATTATGCTGCAACAACACCATCTTGCTCACTAGGAAGGAATTCAGGTGTGCACATGAGTATGTGCTAACCATCTGCTGTCCTCATCCAGAAAGTGCAGAACATGCACGAGTATTTTGCTTTCTTCCTGACTTCTTAAGATGCAGAACAGATTCAGGTGTTTAAGAACACAAGAAAAGAACAGCCTTGTACTTAAAATCTATTTTTTTTTGAAATCTTCAAGTGTACAATGAAACCATTTTCAAAATAATTGTTTAATTCATTCAGGAATAGATGTATATATATTTATTTTATTTATCTTGATATTGGTCTGCTATTTCGAGTTTTAGTTATGAAAGCCATTTTTTAAATGACATACATCCCTGAATTTGGTGTTCTTCACTTTCAAAAAAATATTTTTACTTTGATTTTACTAGCTAATTTAACTTCAGCAAGTAAAATAAAAACTATGTTTTTCTCATAACACACAGTTCCCAGTGAGTCTTTCATGTTGCTGCCCCTTACTTAGAAAGATAATGTGTTATCTGATGAATACAAGCGATTTTCAAAACCAATATCAACATAAATACCATTTAATCCAAATGTTAGAAATTCATAGGGTCTTGGGAAGCCATTGTCAGTCCTGTAACAGCCAGTTAAAGAGGAAATAATTTTGTTTCTTTAAGAAGATGAAAACTGGATTATAGCATTTATATTGTTTCATGACATAGGTATGCATCTGTTTTGTTTTCTGCTTTTTATTGATTGATATATATAAAAATGAAAGGCTATTAATGGAAACTCAGTTTCATCTTAGAATATAAAAACTGACAAGTTTTTTAAAAACAAAATCATTCATGTAGTGGTGTGTGAGCGTTTGTGCCAAAGCATGCCTTTAATACAAATGTTTAAATGTATTTCTATATACATAGAGCAAACTAGAGCCTAAAGAAGATGAATTGAGATGTTCTTACCTCCTTATTGAAGTTATGTGATTATAGGCTAGACTCTAAGAAGTGGGAAGCAAAGGGATGAGGCTGGACTCTTCTCTGCAGTGTGTGGTGATAAGGGGAAATGGCCTCAAACTGAAGCATAGGAAGTTCCACAAAAAATGTGCATGGGAACTTCTTCACTGTGCAAGTGATGGAGCACTGGCACAGCTGCACAGAGAAGTGGTGGAGTCTCCTGGAGATGTTCAAGACCCATCTGGATGCCTACCTGTGCAACCTGGGCTAGGGAGCTGCTTTGGCAGGGAGGTTGGACTAGGTAATCTCAGAGGTCCCTTCCATCCCCTAAAGTTCCATGATTCTGTGATTTAGAAATAATCCAGCCCCTGTGCACACTATGCCAATGTAACCTTAACCTGCTCTGATTTATGTTTGGAATATAAAGAAAGTATCTTCACTGACAGTACAGTTTCTTAGATAACACTATTATTGGCATTCAAAGGCTTGAGGGGAGCAGGAATTGTTTAGTCTGGAGAAGAGGAGGCTCAGAGGAGACCTTATTGCACTCTACCACTTCCTGAAGGGTGGGCCTCTTCCTGATAAATGATGACAGGACGAGAGGGAATGGCCACAAGTTGCACTGGGGAAGATTTAGATTAGACCTGAGGAAACATTTTTTCTCTGAAAGAGTGGTTAGGCACTGGAATGGCCTGCCTAGGGAGGTGGTTGAGGCACCATCCCTAGCGCTGTTCAAGAAGCGTTTAGATGAGGTGCTAAGGGATTTGATTTAGTAGTTGGGTAGGGATAGTGATAGGAGGATGGTTGGACTAGATCTTATAGGTCCTTTCCAACCTTATGAACCTATGATCCTACATATTTACTTACTAATAAAATACGCTTGAAGACTAAAATATATCAGAAGACTGAGATGGCAGGGTTGTCGGTATTCTCATTAAATGTTCCAGTTATTGACTCCTTCACTCATGGGACTGCAAAATTTCTAGTGACACAGAAGAAATATGCATTCAAAAGAAATCCTTGTATTCTACAGAAATTGAAACTTTTCTAAAGAGGGTGGAGCAAAACATATACATCATCCTTGTCAGATGCTTTCTTCCTTCTAGCAACAATCAAACTGTGTTCATGTTTGGCTCCAGCAGAGACAAAACTGCAATAGCATACTGTTCTGCTGGGGGGCTGAGCCAGGAGCTGAGGCAGGAGGGCTCCAGGAACAATGTCCTGGTTGACAAGTGGCACAGTCCCACAGTAGGAAAACAAAGAGCAGAACACATCTGGGGACAGTCAGTCAACATGCTGGGACAGAAGACAAAACTCCATGAATGTTGAGGCAGGTGTGAGGTCAAGCAGGGTCAGATCAGTGAGGTACGTGGCCAAGCAAGGACCCAGGGCAATTGCCCAGCTTTAATGCAGCTCCTGAGTGAAAGGGGTCAGCCCCTGCTAATGCTTCTCACAGCTCTTTCTCAAACAGCTCACCAATTCAAGGCCACACAGCTGCACTGCCTCTGCTGGCTCTAAGCCCAGGCAGCCAAAGCCCCAGGAGGAGGCTGTGACACCAGACTCCTCTTGTTTATTGTTTTACATACTCTAGTTACTGCTAGTAAGTGGGAAACCAAAAAAACTTACAATTTGGGCACTATTGTGAGAGACACTTGTAACTCACTAGGATGAGAATTTGTATTCTTTTTTACTTTAGTCACCCCATATACATGTCAAACACATATTCTAAAGCCTCCTTGTTATCTCTCTGTAAACCTTTGGTTATTTGATCAGTTACCTATAGATCAAAGGATCAATTTAATCTCAAGCTGAGGAAAGACATTAGATATTTGTGAAAGATGTGCTCAGTTTTGTCAGTCCATTTCTTTCCTAATGCTCATAATATATATTTAAATACAGTGCACAGTTGTTTCTGGTTGTTGTCTTCATGTGCTCAGAATTTTTCAAGCAACATCCCTTTTCATTTCTGCAACAGATAATGAAACTCTAGAATAATTGTTGCCTTATTGTATGTGCTTGTATTCAAATAATTCTACTTATTTTTGCAGTCTGTTAATCAGCTTCTAGATTCTGAAAATTAGTGAAACACTAAGTTCATTGTGATCAAATTCACCTGAAAAAGGCAGATATATGTATCACATAAATCCTTCCAATTCAAAGTGACACCCCTAGCTCAAGGCATTAGCATCGGATTAGACTTAGTATACAATGTAATTGTTTATGCTGTTTTGCAGTGTAATACAGACAAGGCTACACAATCAAAGCTTTCACAGACATAAACAGACATCACACACTGTAATTATATTTGTCTGCAAGATTATAATAATCATAGATGGCAGGTATTATAAAGCAGTTCCTTCTTTTCCTGGTTAACCCATTCAGTATATATGTTCTTACTCCAAAGGCAGTTTTCAATAAGGAGGCAAAGCCCTGTTTTTGCTATATTCTTGAGATTAGAATTTTCTATAAGTAGATGCAAAAGCAAAATGTTTCCTTTTGCCTTTTCACCTAGTGTTACAGTGCATATTTCCTTTTTGATTCAAATCTCCTCTCTGACTTCTTATCTGAGACCTAAACTTTCAGAAGTTTAAAGTGAAAGACCCTAAAACCATTTCAGAAATGATCGTCAGATAAAAAAGGTTTATGTATGATTTACAATTAGCACAGTGTCATATTGTATCATACTGTGTAAGTTACTGAGTGCATGGATGCATAATGTTTCTTATGCCAAATATAACAAAACCTAGTTTGTTGTGCTGAGATTACGAAAGGTATAGACGTCAAGAAATGGATGAAATTGGAAATATCTTTGTATACTAGTAAGAATTTAGCCTATGCTTCCATTTATTTTTGTGAAAAGAACCTTGACACCCTCTTGTGCAGACTCATTACTATGACAGTGATGAGAAACTGAAAGAATATGAGGAGTGAAATAGAACTATGTAGGATTTGGCTTATATCAGACATTAAAAATCTAGAAGCTGATCTACAGAGGGAAGTTAGAAAAGGTAGTTAAAACAGTCTGAGAAGTATTAGATGTTATGCAGAGGACTAATGGCATAATGGTACAAAACAAAGAAGCAATTTTCACTTTCTAATCTAGGGAAAGTGACATGAATGAGAGATGAAATGTAAGCTTATTCTCCTCTCAAACTGTTAAAAATAAATGAAAACAAAAGCATGCTTTTATGACCTGAGCCATCTGAAACTTGTATTAGTTGATTGATTTAACTAATCTTTTATGTGATCTTGTGATCTGATATAGGACAGGGGAAAGATTATAAGCAAATCAAAATATTTTCCAAAATTAAATTTTAATGTGTGAACTATTACAATTTTTTTGTAGGTTTATCCAATGCAGCTGAGCCCGGTATTGATTATTTACATTATGAATTCGTTTTTATTCTCTACATGGAACTTTTTTTTCCCGCTTTGTTTTTCCTCCTTCATATTTCCTGCTCATATTAAGTCTTGTCCTTCAGTCAGAAAACAGACTAGTCACTTTTCCTGAAACAGGGTCAAGGAACTACAAATCAGCTCTCCTCTTTTCATTTCTAGATCTTCTGTTTAGGAAGTTAGTAAAAATATCTAAGTTGTTCTAATAATGAAAAATATCTTGCTAATTGTACATAAAGTGTGATTAATCACAGGGATTTGAAGGGGTGAGTTGGTGCTACACAGAATATTTATTTGCCTTGCTGAGTATCAATAGGGACTTTAGTCAGGAATAAGAGGAACAATGACAAAGGCACATGAAACTTCTGTCAGCTACTTTTTTGATACATCAGTATTATCATTCTTCTGCTCATTTTTGAACAAAATACTTCAGCCCTCTGAGAACTACTACTGTATAGGAAGAAAACACAAAGCAAGCCTCTTCCAATTATTTCTAAGTATTACCACATCAAGATTTTTCTTCTTTACCAGCAGCTATATCCTTTGCAGGAACATTTTTTCTGCTTCTGGAAATGCTGATGTCAGATACTTTTGGCATATTAGGCATCCCTAAATGGAACTTATTAGCTTGACATATTTACCATAAATTGCCTAAAAGGGTATTTGTTTATGATCTTATTAACATGAAGTACAATTAACAGAGAATTGCTAACCCTACAATTATTCTAAAAAAAAAGACTAATTATTAAAATGAATTGTTATGTCTGTCCATTTATGTATCACATCTGTCACTGCAGTGTGGACTGTGAATATAACTGCTGAGGTGTTATGACTATGAAGATAAGTGATTTCAGTGTTATATATAAATTATACTAATCTGATTAAAAAATGGCCAAACACTTTTAGTGCAGTCAGGCAGAGGCTTGCATTAAAAATTTTGCACTATTTTTTTACTTTGAAGAGGCAGAGAACACATGTAGTAATATTATATAGGATGACTTTTTTTGTCCATGAAAATAGTCTTAAAAAAATATACCTCTGACAGAAATTTCAAATTTATTTTAATGAGCTTTAGAAGAAGTGCGAGCACAAGAAGCAAAAGCAATTTGTAAAACAATCCCTTTCTTTTAGCAACTACATGCATTTTTGGTGGAGCATGAGCTCTTATGTAATATGTTTTTTATAAAACATAGTTAATCTGATATTTAAAAAGTAGAGCAAAATGTTTTGTGTAACTATATTTAAGCATTATATCTTCAGTACTTGCATAAACTTATTCACAGACTGATCTGTCAGCACATTGCTTTTAGGCCTAGCTGCCAATTAAATCACAAAAATTTTGCTGTTATCTTTAACAATGATCATTTCCTACACAAGTGTAGTTTTCCCAAAATAAGTAGGTTGTTTCCTTGTGGAAAAAAACCTGAAATAAAACACAGCTCTGCTGGATAGCTTCTGAAAGCTGACTTAGGTTGCTCCACTGCTATACCCAATACTTTCCATGACAGAAAGCTATTGTAAGGATATTATTGAAGTGTTCTTGTCATTCCTGTTTGCCATCAGGACTTAGTGGCTCTCAGTAGTAACAATCCAGTCACAACTGCCTAACAGTTTGCTTCTGGAACCTGTGACATATAACGATTGTAACAAAAGTGTGCAGTTTTCAGCTCTTGGGAAACACAGTTACCCAGAAGGAATACTTCTATAGTAGAAATTAAACAGTGATAATAAAATGGAAGTACTTTGAGAAATTATGGATGCATCCAAAAAAGCTGAATAATATTTATTTTTTTGAAACTCCAAGGGTTATTATTGAACATGCCCTTTCAGATGAAGCCTAGATACAGAATGTGAACAATTCATTCATACACATTGAACAATTCATTCATACACATTGAACTTCTGAACAGTATATGGTGACTTGTTTTCAAGGGAGAAAAAAAGGTAAGTCTTCAGCACTTAGTGTACAATACTTTGCAACTGATTTCTGAGAATGAAAGTAGAATACTGTATTTATTTTTCAAAGTATTAAAGAATCCATTGTATAACCCTCCATAATACATTTCCTGATACGGAATATACTTTGGTCATAATCCTAACTTGCATCTTTTTAAACTAGATCATGAGGTTAGCCTTCCAAGTCCTGACAAATGTGAGATGATAAAAACAAGAAAGGCTCCAAAATGAGTATAAAACTAACATTTATCAACATCATGTGAGGTTTGATGATACTTGATATTATTATATGCATAATTTCATTGCTAATTAAAAATACATTTCTGAACTTGTTCTCAGAAAAAGTGAAATTAATACAAGCACAATGCAAGGCATCACAAGATCCATTTCAACTAATGAAAAATAGAACACAAGGCTATTATTGTACTTGTCTTGGATGTTGTTACATGACTGCTGATTAAGATATGCTGCTCAAAACAAGGCAAAACACCAAAACATATAAGTGCTTGAAAATATCCAATGACATTTAATAAGGCTTTCAAGGATGCACCTAATTTTAGCACAGTGTACAAAGCCAAGAAAACTGGAGTAACCGAATGAAACGGCTAGAAAACACATGAGGGAATCAATGGGATCTGAAAGTAATGCTCCATCTACATTTTCAGAGGTGTTTCAGTATCATTCTTGTCTTCTTATTCAGATTTTAATCTGGATTTTAGTTATTCACAATAAAAAAAGGCACTTTTTTTCCTGTCCTCAGGAAGGTAGGATATTTCAATAATCCCTTTGAAGTGAAGGATTTTCCAAGAGGCACACACATCTAAAGCCTCTTGCTGCTACTGCATATAGAAAGAAGGAAAACATGGAAGGCATGTTTATGGGGTAAAGATATGTGATATTGGTAATGGATGGAATAATCAAGAAAAGGACTATTGACTGATTAAGAGAACAAAAAACATCCTCCATCTTATAAATTTACAAAAATAACATTAACAAATTTCCATTAATAGATAATAACAGAATCAGTAGGATTGGAAAAATCCTCTAAGATCATCTAGTCCAGCCATCCACCTATCACCAGTACCTACCTCCAATACTGCCCACTAAACCATATCCCTTTGTACTACATCTACCCTTTTCATTAGACACCTACAGGGGCAGTGACTCCAACACCTCCCTAGGCAACCTGCTCCAGTGCCAACCCACTCCTTTGGAGAATAATTTCTTCTTAATATTCATCGTGAACCTGCCCTGCAGCAACTTAGGGCCATTCCTCCTAGTCCCATTGCTAATTACTCAGAAGAGTCTGACCCACACCTTGCCACAGTTTCATTTCAGGCTGTTGTAGAGAGCAATAAGATCTCCCCTGAGCCTCCTCTTCTCTAGACTAAGTGATCCCAGTTGCCTCAGCTGCTCCTTGTAACACTTGCCTTCCAGATCCTTCACAAGCTTTATTGCCCTTCTCTCCAGAAAGGGCATTGATGTCTTTCTTATAATGAGATGCCCAAAACTGAACCCAGTACTTGAGATAACAGCCTCGAGATAACAGCCTCACCTGAGTACAGGGAGACACTCACTTCCCTGGTCCTGATGGCTACACCATTTCTGACGCAAGCCAAGATTCTGACCATGTGGCACACTGCTGGCTCACGTACGGCTGAGCATCAACCAATACCTTCAGATGTTTTTCCTCCATGAATGTTTCCAGACACTCTGCCCCAAGCCTGTAATGTTGCATGGTGTTTTTGTGACAGAAGTGCAGGACGCAACACTTGGTCTTACTGAACTTCATTCCATTGACTTTGGCCCATTGATCCAGTCTGTCCAGATCCCTCTGAAGGGCCTTCCTACTCCCGGGCAGATTGACTCTTCCTCCCAGCTTGGTGTCATCTGCAAATTTACTGAGAATGCACACAATTCTCTTGTTCAGATCATCACTCAAGATATTGACCAGGGCTGGCCCTAATACTGTCCCCCAGGGAATGCCACTTGTGACTAGTAACCAGCTAGATTTAACTCCATTCACCATCCCTCTCTGGGTCCACCCATTCAGCCAGTTTTTTACTCAGTAAAGAGCGTACCTGTCCAAGCCAAGTGCTGCCAGATTCTCCAGGAGAATACTGTTGGGGACTGTTAAATGCTTAGATAAAGTCTAGGTAGACTGTGTCAACAGCCTTTTCCTCATCCACTAGGTGTGTTACCCAGTAATAGAAAGAGATCAGTTTGGTCATGCAGGGCCTGATTTTCATGAACTCATGCTGGCTGGGGCTCATCCCTTGGTTGTCCCTCACCTGCCATGTGGTTGTACTCAAGATGATCTGTTCTCTAACCTTCCCAGGCACCGAGGTCATAGTGAAAAGTAATTCCTCAGATCCTCCTTATGACCCTTCTTATAGATAGGCATCGTACTACCAAGTCTCCAGTCACTTGGAACCTCTCCCAGGTCTCCCCTCTGACAAAAACCACTGATCATAGAATCATAGAATGGTTTGGATTGGAATGGACCTTTAAGATCATCTAGTTTCAAATTCCCTAGTATAGGCAGGTTCACTTGCCACTAGACCAGGTTGCTCAAAGCCCCATTCAGCCTGATCTTAAATGCCTCCGGGAAGAGGACATCCACCATGCAGTACTCCAGTTGGAATCTTGTGAGAGCAGAGGGGCAGAATCACCTCTCTTGATCTGCTAATCACACTTTGCTTGATGCAACCCAGGATACAGTTGGCCTTCTGGGCTGAAAGACTGTATTGCTGGATCATGTTGAATCTTTCATCAACCAACACTCTCAAATCTTTTTTCTCAGGACTGCTCTCAAGCAATTCTCCACCCAGTCTGTATCTGTGCTTGGTATTGCCCTGACCCAGGTGCAGAACCTTACACTTGGCATTGTTGACCTTCATGAGGTTGGCATGGACTCATCTCTCAAGCATGTCGAGGTCCCTCAGGATGGCGTCCCTTCCCTCTAGCATGCCTACTGCACAACTCAGCTTGGTGCTCTTGATTCAACTGTCCATGTTGCCTACAAAGATGTTAAACAGCACTAGTCCCAGAACCGATCCCTGAGGAATGCCACTCATCACCAGTCTCCACTTGGACATTGACCTGTTGACCGCAACTCTCTGAGTACTACTATTCAGCCAATTCCTTATCCAGCAAGTGGTCCATCCATCATATCCATTTTTCTCCAGTTTGGAGACCAGGATGTCACGTAGGGCAATGTCAAATGCTTTGCACAAGTCCAGGAGCACAAGATGGTTGCTCTTCCTTTATCCATTGAAGCTGTAATTTCATCATAAAAGGCCACCACATTTGTTATGACTTGCCCTTGGTGAAGCCATGCTGGTAACCACCACCTTGTCTTTGTTTTCCTTGTGCCTTAGAAGGGACATCAGGAGGATCTGCTCCACGATCTCATCAGGCACAGTGGTGAGACTGACTGACCTGTAGGTCCACGGATCTTATTTCCCTTCTTGAAAATGAGCATTATGTTTCCCCTTTTCCAATCAGCGGGAACTTCACCAAACTGCCAAGACATTTCAAATATGATGGATAGCAGCTTGGCAGCTTCAGCTGCTAGTTCCCTCAGAACCCATGGGTGGATCCTGTCAGGTCCCATGAACAATATGATGGAAGAGACAGGTTATAAATAGACAGAATCACAGACTTGACAAATGATAGATGGTGGGAAGTGGTTTGGCAATCATGTTGCCAGCTCCCTCGGCACTCTTGGGTGGATCCCATCCAGCCCCTGGACCTATGGCAGTCCAGGTGGAAAAGTAGGTCTCCAAACATTTCCGACTGAATTGTGGGGGGTTTATTCTGCTCCCCACTCCAGACTTCCAGGTCAGGAGGCTGAGTACTTTGAGGATAACTTATCTTAAGTCAGACATAAAGAAGGCATGGAGAACCTCAGCCTTTCCTTATCCTCAGTGGTCCTTGCCGCATCCAGTAAAGAATGGAGATTCTCCTTGTCCCTCTGCTTACTACTAATATATTTGTAAAAACATTTTTTGTTGTCCTTTACCACAGTGGCCAGGTTGAGCTTATACTGAGCTTTAGCCTTTCTGATTTTCTCCCTGCATATGATAGCAACTTCATTGTATGCTACTTGATTTGCCTGTCCATTTTTCCACTGGAACTGAATTCCTGAAGCCCCAGCAAAAGTTCCGTGTTCAGCCACAGTGGTTTTCTTCCCCACAGGCTTGTCTTATGGCACATGGAGACAGCCTGTTCTTGCATCTTTAAGACTTCCTTCTTGAGAAACATTCAGCCATTGCTCTTCAGGATTGATTCCCAAGGGACTATCCCTATCATTGTACCAAACAGTTTGAAGTCTGCCCTCCAGAAGTCCAAGGCAGCAGTTTTGCTGACATGAAGAATCTCAGGCAGTATTAGGTACATATAGTCAATCTACTGTAAAGGACTCGCTTTATTTAGCAGAGGGGGTTGGACTTGATTCCCAGAGGTCCTTTCCAAACTCCTATGATTCTGAGACTCTGTGATTTTGATATCTAGCTTTGTGCTGAAAACAGGTTACCTGAAGTTGCTGTGTTTTGGTCAGTTGCCTTGGTTGTAGTTCAGTACAGCTGTGTCTCCACTGACACCGGATATGGAGCTTTATACAGCTAAATTTTCAATGTAACAAAAAATTTACCAAAAAATTAATTGCTATATAGAAATGCAGGACCACACTCTTGAGATATCTGTACCAGATTCTGTTCCACCAACAACTCTTCTATGAAGAACTCAGCTCCTTATTCCACTGTGAGAAGTGCTTGTCCTGCAAGTTCTGTCCTATGATATCAGTTTTGGCAAGATATTTTGCACAAAATTTTCAGTGGAACTGCTGTTAGAATATATTTAAATATTGTTCTATCGTCTTCCTATGAAGCAAGACAAACTTTCACCAAGATCAAATGTGCACATTAATTACAAATTTGAAGGAGGCATTTTCAAACAGAAAATGTAGTAATATTTTAAAAGCATAAGAACAAAAGAACAATTAAATTACTAAACTAACGAATGCTGACTCACTATCGAGACTTTTATGTGAAAAGTAAGGTTACACTCACATTGTCACCTCTAATAAATGCAAACCAGTGGGTAATGACCTTTGTTTTTAGGTTCACTCATGCTAACAAAACAAAAGGTATTACCTTGATTCAAATAAGACTAGATTGAGAAAACTGCAGTCTAAAGAGATTGAAAATCCACTGATAAAGAAAGAAGAAGAAATAGAGAGATGGATTTCTGTGTGAGTATCTCCAAGAAGCAGAGGGGAAAAAGTTAAATCCACAGATGCCAAGAATGTAAGAACAGCAACTACTGAACCTCCACAGGCTGAAAATGGCCCAACATATCTGAGATGAGAATGGCATGCTACTTTCTTGAAACTGAGAGGTAGCCACCATGCAAATATGTAGTTGATACATATACATACCCATTTTTGAAACTTGTTCTCAGGATGCTAAACTTAAAGAGCTTGACAATGCTTTTATGTCTATATTTTTTGACCTGACACATTGAAATATAAGGAAAAATGCTTGACTAGTTTCTTTTTGTGAAGAATGGAAATAAGTTTTCTTTCTTAGTTCCTAGCATTCCTTCTCATCCATCCTTAAGTCCATTTTTAAGTGATAAGAATGCTGAAATCAGAGCTGACACTCAAGAACTGACCCAAGTGGAGGAAGAGAGCATTACAGCTGAACTGTACAGCAATTGTACTTTTGAGGTAGATGTAGTGATCAAATCTATCTGAAAGTCAATTCAAGGCATGGAAAAGCCAATTCACAACTTCAGTGTAAATGCATAAATATACAAAAGTTGATGCTATATGTATATACTGAAATGCATTTGTGTCTGTTAGTACTATATATATAGGTGGGGTTGGTCAAATATTTCTAAAGACTGTGCAAAGCAGATGTATTTTTTGTTTACAAGCATTTACATTCCTACCAGCACTGCGGAAGTACTGTTCTTCAGAGAATAAATCCTTTCAAATTGAATGAACTACTGACTATTCACCATTTTTCTTTAAAAAATGTAGGTATTCAACATTAGGGTGGAAAAAGGCTATGACTATTCATACACCACAAATTGTAAAGAATTCATGAACAACCTTGGACTGAACTTTGTTAACATAAACAGTTGTTAAAGACTTTCTAATGGCGAATAAATCTAACCGCATGAGTATCTAGTGTGTAGGACTCACTAGGCTGTGCTCACTTGAGCAACAAGAAGAAACATTAGAAGTGACCCTGCCACCATTGAACTAACAAAGCTCTAACAGAGTAATAGAGACTGCTTTGACCTTATGGCACAAATTAAAATTACCTCAGGCTTCCTTTAATTTAGGCCACCCTGCAGAAGCCTCTGGCAGTCAGGGATTATTGGATGAAAGCAAAGCAGCTTGCTGTGAATGGGAATTCAGGAGACCTTCATTCAATTCTTAACTGTACAACAGAATGTTTGAGTGATATTAGGAAACATTAGTCTTTTTGTGCTCCTTGCTGCTGTATTAAGAAGCAGCTCACACTAACATTTGTGTATTTTATAAATGGGCTACGCAGTGAATGTGGGTTTTTTTGTTTGTTTGTTGTTGTTGTTTTTTTTTTTAACCTGATGCATAAGGCCAGATAAGTCTGCTAACAGTTTAGCAGCCTTTGGTTGGTCTGTGACAGAAGAGTCCCCATTTACAGTGTCAATTTAGAGCTTTGGCTGATCTCTGAGTATATGATATGCTTCAATGAAATTATCTATACCTATATCTATAGACATGAATGATACTCCTAAGAAATATCCTAGGAATAGATTTACACACATGTATGGATTCATTTCCTGGACTGAGGCTAAAATTCATCATTTCTGATGTGTCACAGTTAACACACTGTTCAGAGAAAATTTGGACTCAATGAAACTCCAATATGATACATTCTTTTTGTTAGAATAATGTTACTTAAAGCTATCTAAATTTTATTAACATTTACTAATTGTGATCTTTTCTTATAGTGTTCTAAAATTAATTACAAAATTTGGAATGTCATGGAGTTTGATTAAGTTTTAAGAAAAACCCTGACTTATATTTCAACCTAGCTTGTATGCATGAATTAAATAAAAACAGAATGAAATTTTCCCCAACTGATTTTTTTTGCTGCAGTGATACATTATCCTTGTTTACTCACACATACTTCATTAAATATAGTTATAAAACTTTGAAAATAATATTTCTATTCATTACATTACCTGTAAAATAATCACATCACATGGTGTAGACAGACCAGTAGGTATGTAAGGTAATTCTTAAGTTCTACACAAAACAGAGATAATACTTGGTATATCTAATGCAAAAGAAGCAGAAGATGTGATGTTTTCAGGTATATAAAATATTTATGGGCTTACCATAACATCAGCAGTACTGGCAGACTACTCTCAAAATGTTTCAGAGACTTCACTTGAATTTTTAGTTGATACAGGTCCAAAATGTTGTCTTCTGACATCCAGTATGGAAATCTTCTTTTAAACATAACATTGAGAATGAGTGTTTTTACCCTGGGGAAAAAAATAATATATATGTATATATATATATAAAAGATTAGGGCTATTTCCACTTAATGTCCCTCTCATGGATAAAAAACGTGATAATGGATGTCAAAGTAAAATCTTACTAACAGCATTCTGGAATTAGATTTGTAGACTTTGAGTCTCTTATCAGTCTGTGTGGATTCACGAGAGAAATCATATGACCTTGATTTTGTTACCTAGGTGGTGTTTGCCAAATTTTACCAGAAATACACTTCAATTTCCTGCACAAGTAAGGATCTCTGAGAGCATATATGTACCTGTCTGTATGAAATCAGATCTCAGTTTTACGATTCCAGTTTGTTCCCTGCAACAACTGAAATCACAGATGTTGCTCTATAGCTGATCTGCAACATTACATGAAATATAGAAAAATAAGATAAATATTAACATTTATTCTTTCTTAGTTACTGCTGCTCAGCTAAATTCTTATCAACTCCTGGATGTTTAATGTTGGAGTGGCCAATCTTTAGTGAAAATGACTTAAAATAAAACTCTGTCATACACATTTTTTCAGGGAAACACTGAATGCAAAGATAATGCAGCTTCAAGTGTCTTGTTTCATAGTCAACAATATGTCCAGTACATAAAGAATAATAACTTTTTTATTATTTATGTATTGCCATAAGTGTAGATAGGCTTAAAGTCAAGGGTTATGAAATTATTAATGAACCAAACAAGAAATATTTTCAACATACTCAGAATACCTAACCTCACTCAAGTCCCAGCTGAGGAAGAAAGTGAGCTCAGAGCAACTGGGGAGCTATGATAAAATTAAACATGCTATGAATGGGGCAGACATAGCCAAAGTGCACAGCTGTTCCATGTGGCTACAAAAAGCTAATGCATTAAATAGTTAATCTTTCATTAACAGTGTGCAATCAGTTGGCATGACTTGCTAAAAACACAAGAAAATTGGTGACTGCCCCCCTGAGAGTGCAGATCCAAGCTTCAGAATTATCAGTCTGTGGAGAAACCTTACCTTACTGTTTTAGACACAAAATATGGCAACTACATTTTTTTTTCTTTTTCCCAAATGGATAAGATAAAGGAAAGAGAAAAAAAGAGAGAGAAAAAGGGAGAAATCAAGAAAAACTTTTCACTTTGTTGGAATTGAGTGAAGGATCAATACTGAGTTATGAAGACTTTGCAGATTAATCTGTGGATTAATACATTTCGTCAGCAGTGCCTGCCATTTCAAAGGATCAAGAAAAGGCTAGGGGACCTAGATCAAGGCAAGAATATTCTTCAGACATGCCTCTTCCTTTGGAAGAATGCCTTTATTTACTCCCTAAAGGAGGTGAGTCCAGCTTGTGGTGTTGGTGTTGATGTATAAGGAGGAATAAGGAGTGAGATGGGGGATGGGACTCCAGGAAGACTCTTCCACTAGTTACAGCCACTGGGGTTTAATGCGATCTATAAACTCATCTGTCTGTTTACATACCAGCAAATGATACGTCTCTCTGATCCACTTACATTTTCAAGCCTAATGTATACACAGGGCACTGATGCTGTGTATACAAGACACAGAGATAGCTGGGGGCTGTGTGCTGTCCCTGCTTTCACAGCACACTGTCACTCTTATAAATAAAGCATTCGCTCGGGAAAAGAGTCTGAGAGCCAGAGAGCCACATTGCGTGCAAATCCAGCTCAGTGCATAAGCTTACTCGAGGTTGAGGCTAATCCGAACTGACATGTTACAGTAAAAGTACTTTATAAAATCAATATTAAATTCACAGCCTTTGACATCCCGGGACATCAAAGATAAAGGGGAAATAAGCCGTGGAGTAAACAGTCCTGCAGCTATGCCAGTTGCTCAAGGAGAGAAGCAAAGGGATACACAGGAGACCATGGGGTAAATTAGTACAGTGCCAGTCTTGTTTTTATACTAAGGTCTTGACATCAATGAAAACATTATAAAAACAGCACGCAAACTCTTACAAACAAGAAAAAAATATAAAGACCCAGTAGTTACAAATTCAGATAACCTCTTAAGGTTAAAGGGATAAAATGCAAGCCACTGTATTAGCTTCCTCTTTTAGTAAAATATAACTAAGAATGATAAGATAATAATAATAAGTAATAAAAATTTAAAAAAAGACAGCAATATATCACTGAACTAAAGAGCCACTGTAGTAGAATTTGACTGCCTCATTCTAACCTGATAGTATCATTCACACTTTATGTGATGTAGACCCATGTGTATTCTGCAATTGTCCAAACTGACATAAAGTCAGCCATTGTAATGTTTGTCCTATGTGTGTGAAACACAAACTGTGTGGGTAATTCAGCCAAGAGGAAAAGGGCTTGTACAATCACGGAGCTACTTGCTTAATCCCAGATCCCAACTTCCATATGTAAAATGTCAGTAGTGATACTATAAAAAATAACATTGACTTTAAGTAAAAGAAAAAGGAAGACTAAAATAAGTTAATAACTGGGAAATATATTTTCCCTCCCTACCTTCTCCAAGCCATTACTTATTGTTTGGAAAATACAACACGTACTCCTGATGCAATCTGTATAAGTTAGGATGATAAGTAGGTGACTCCATAACAAAGATTGTCATTACATGAATTGAAAATGTTCCCTGCCATTTTGTGTCTTTTGTGTACCCAAGTTTGCATCTCTAATGACTCCTTGTGGTCCTTGTGCCAACCTTATGAATAGACTTGTTTTAAGTAAAGTGTCCGATATACAAACACATCTAGTCAGAATAGGTGTTAAAAAGGGGGAAAAAATAACTCTTGTATAGTGAAATCTGCTAAAATTAGAGTTTATGAGATATAATCACTGACTTCCCACAGTAAACTTCTATAGCATTTCTTACTACATGGGAAAACAAGACACAGTGATTTCCTCAGCTATGTCCCCCTGGTTAGTATTTCTGATGAGACAACTGGTACAGTTTAGAAAGAGAAAATTAGTAGGCTTGTTAGAATAAAACATGAAAAGGAAGGTGCAATAACAACTATTTTTACTTCATGTCCCTTCAAGACAGATTCCTCTCCCCAGTACTTAGGAAGACCCATAGTTTCAACAATATTCAACCCTGAAGTTAGCAAGAGCTAAGCGCTTAAAATGACTCTGAGAAGCTTTATGGCAAATGTAACAGAGCAAATTAAAAGAGAAAAGACTGTGGTAGTGATGCTGGGAAAGTTGTAGACCAAAGCAATAATTAAAAGAGGAAGTCACCTTGTCTCTCCTCTCAGGAGGATATACAAATTTTCAGTCATGTAAATGAATAGAAGTTTTAGTTTTTTACTACTGACATCAATATTTATGAGATAATACAGGCAGAAGAAACAATATTACTACTAAAAGTCTTCCATTAAAGAAAATATCAGAAAAATGTATTCTATCATCTACCCTCAACACGTATCTGTGATGTAAAACTGGTTTTAACAGGATGAATTAAATATTTATCAGTAAACAGAATGGAACCATTTTAAAAGCTATTATCAAGACTAAACAAACCCTTAGCCTAAGGCTAGTGTCTTCATGTGGGAAATAAAATAAAAACAACTAACTGCCTCATCTAAATATATTGCTGGACCTCAGCAATCAACAACAAGTAATAACATCCATGGCTGCCTTTTTGGAGTTTCTTGTGCTTGACAACCTACCAGTTACAAAATTAGGAGAGATCCAAAAGCTGGCTCAAATAATCACGCTATCTGCAATTTTATCATTGTAGAACTGTATGGGAACTGTTGAATCACAGCCTGAACCACTGACTAATCACCAAAGGTGAGCACTGAGTCAGCTGCAGGAGCACTGGTGAAGGCAATTCACCTGTGTGACCAGAAGGGGTGGAGTCTCGCTCCACCTCTCCCAGACCCTATTTAAGGGCTGACCACCACAGGAGATGGGTCTCTTGTTGGAGATTCACCACCTCCCCCCCCATCCCCCCCCACCGTGGAGCCCTGGGTGAGTTTGGACCATCAGTGACAGGTGAGCCTTTCCTTATTTGCTGGTTGTACTTATACCATCTGGATAAGCCATACAAAATGTACCATTCACCTTCGTTATTTTGTGTGGGTGCTGTCCTTTTGGGTTCTTCACCCTACAAGATCAAAACTTTAAACTGCTGATGGCAACAGCTAGAAGTGAAGGCTTATCAGCTTGCTGTACTCAGAGGCATTTGGGATTAAGTCCAGAGTTATCTGATATCTCAGAAGGAACTGATTATGTCTGATATATCTGACCTTGTAGAAGATTTATGATAAGAGATTTAAGTATGATAGATAGCTTAAGAGGTAATTCTCATACCAAATGGAAACTTAAGAATGCTAAGGATTTTTTTGAGAAGATAGAGGAAGGCAGGCATTTATTCAAACCTACTGAAGACTTGAACAAGCTTCCTAATTAGTGGATTATAGAAAGTTTACTTCCCAGTGTTGACTGCTGCTACTCCCACAGTCCCAAAAAGAAGAAAATTCCCACTGTTGTATTAGGAGCTTAATATTCCGTATTCTCTGTGGTGTTTAATGACATTACAGAAACCATAAAACTAATTCATATACAAAAAAGGGATAAAATACTGATTCAGATTTTTTTTCTTGAGGTGGCCACTGTTCATCTTATTAGGTGCTATAACACATCATAAATATTTTTTATTCTGCTCTGTATATATTTATACACTATACTTATAACCTTACCTGAACAGCTTGCAGCAGTGTACTAAACAATATGAATAAAATCAGTTATATATTTGCTTTTTCATCACCCCAAAATAAGAGGTTGGTGCCTCATTTTTGTAAGGCTGATGGGATTATTTCTAATATTAATTTGCAAATATATTTTTGAATGGATATTTTTGTTGGACATATTCACTTGGTATCACAAATTTCCATGCTGCTGTGAACTTAAACCACAGAGGGTAGCATTAAAAAAATCTTTTTTTTTTTTTTATGGAAGATTTCTGGAGCTTCTATTTTTTCTGTGCAGTGGTGAGTCCTATAGAATGTTTGTGTAGGTCTGATGAAGGTTAACTGACAAAGTTAATAGAGTCCAGTTTGCCTAAAAGGCAGATTAAATATTTCTACATTGTGAAGAATGTTTTGCATTTGGTAAACTAAACTAATAAAAATGGTACAATTGCTGAGGTGTATGTGATCTAGAAGCCTATTGTTTTGGACTCTGATTCAGAATCTATCAATATATAGTCATATGCAGTCTTCTAATTGCAGAAACTTAATGATAGTGACTGTGAGTCAAAAGAAAGAGTGTAATCTACATAAGTAGTTAGAACATCAGTTGCTTGAATTATATTCATGCTGGATACCAGTTTGATTTTTAACTGGAAAAAAGTTTGTATAGACAATGTCTACTCAGAGATAAGGACTATTACATGTTGAAGTAGTAGCATAGCACTATGTTTCTGCTTGTACCTTCAGGAAATAACACTTCAAATAAAATGTTTTCTGCAAAGTATCCTAGAGGGCATAACAATCTTCACAACATAAAATAGATAGGCAATAAATATTCAAAACATTACACAGCATTAAAAATTCATATAACTACAAATGCTAAATTGAATTGTACACAAATAATTTATTACAGCTCTCAAAGTATTTTTGTTATAAATAGCTACAAAATTAGGATAGTAAATCAATAAAATAAAGATATCTGCACAAAATGATTAACATTCTTGATATGTTATTCAGAAGGAATTCCTTCTGTAATATCCAAGTCTGCTGAGCTCTGTCCCTTATTTTCCTAAGCAAGCTTTGAGTTAGTCTTCTACAATTTCCTATTGACCAGCAAAAAATTGCCACGTTCTTGCTTTAGCATGCAGAAAATTATTTCCCTCTGCTTTGTGTATCCAGTTCTATTGTCTACAATAGTAATAAGAGATCAGACAGGAGATTGAGATATAGGATTTTGCTTGATAGTGCTGTTTTTTAGCTCAGCAAGCCATGGTTATTCATGGTTCATTTCCAAGCATTCATGCGTAAGTAACTCAGCCATAAGGTCTATGAACTGCAGTGGACTATTGTACTAGTAGCCTTTTACTTTATATTCTGAAACCACAGATGGAACCAAAGAGCAATTTTTCACTACTAGATGTTGATAAGTGGTCCAAATTAGGTGACGCATTATCATAGCAGTTACTAAAAAGTCAAAATTTGCATATCATTATTACAGATTCATTATTCAAGAATATGTAAGAAAGCAAGGCTATACATAGGGCATCACAACTGTACCCCACTATCACTGAGCATTAATTAAATAATCTGAATCTGAAGTGACGTTCTTTTGTCAGAGCTGTGTGTAGGAAGCCCATATTATTAATTATACTCTTGAATAGCAATTATCCACTTTTACTGATACAAAAGCTTTCTTCTTCCTGAAAGGGGTGACAAAAATGCAAACAAGAAAATATTTTTCTTTTTGACTGAGATGTACTCTGTCTTTAACATTCAATATTATCTTTTAAGTAATGCTTCTTCATATAGTGAAGAAAATATTATCACTTCATATCTGATCAGTTAAATCTCTACTGTACAGACTCATCATTGATGAAATATTAATGTGACCTCAAATATGCTGGAAAATTAAAACTATTTATGAATCTCTCACAGTGAATCTCATTCTAAACAACATCTCTATGGTAACTGTACTCTTATAAACCAAAAACTGGAGTAACAGTCAACTGTATGAGTATGATAATTGTAGTCAAATATGTAAAATTAAACTATGCCACAAAGTATTGCCTATTTGAGCATGATGTTAAATTAAGAAAATAATTAAGCCAAGCATAAATATAGATGACTCATTCTGTGTTTTAAATGTTCACAGCTTCAGGTCTCAAAGTCATTATGTTTAATCCAATTTCTTCTCAGCATTTCCTCTTTCATTCCAGGTTTCTTTCTGCATAACCAGAAAGTATTAAGTGAAAAAGTCTAAAAAGGTCCTTTCACAGTGCATATCATTGTTTGCATATTGTAACAGAGCACATATGGATAGCACCACAAATAACACTTGCTAAAACAAGCGGAGTTGAATTTACATTGATACTGTAGACTCACGTTCAAAATGTTTTTGATGTTGCTAACACATCAACCAAGATTTTTTTAAAGTAAAAAAACTTGAAGAATTATAGAAATGTAAAGTCTAAATTATAAAAGTTAAACTACCTCCCTGTATAGCAAGTAATCCTGTTTTCTTTCTTTGATAAGCTTACAGAAGAAAACAATAAGCAGAAGTCTTCACTCCCACAGTTATGTCAAAGGCAAAAGCTATCCACTTTTTCCCAAATTTTGCTGCTTTAACCTAGGCAGCAATTCCTTTTTGAAGGATTAGAAACTGTGTGTTAGGTTGAAATCCAGCCTGTGTCAGCTGATAGGAATAAGAACTCATACTAAAGTGTCTAGTGTGAAGTGGATTTCCATGCAGTTTATCAGAAAGTGTTGGCCACAGAGAATGCTGGTTAGGCCTCAAGTTTTCTTCCAGAAAACTGTTTTTGTTAAATATTGCCCAAAGAGATAAAAAGAAAATGGGTATGAGGAAAGCTGTAATTCCCTCTAACTCCCTAAATTCAGGTAACTCATAACCCATATTAACATTTCTTCTGCTTTCATTATGTGCACAAAAAATCTTTCAGAAACTATTGGTGCCATCTATATGGCATTCTCATCAGCTCCTACCTGGGCTGTAGTCTCATAATGGTATCTATAGCTGCAGTCAGCTTGATCTTTTGTGTCAGTTCTCCCTATTTAGGAATGTCATTTTCTTTTAGCAATATTTTATCTTTGAGTAAGATTGCTACACTTACTGGGATAACTAAAGATTACTTATTCTGGTTAATAAAAATGCTGATAAAACAGCTGGTAAGGGATAGAATCCCTTGTTTTCTGTGGCCTATGGAGATATATCATGTAAAGCTCCTTTTGCTGGCTTCAAACCATATTTTCTCAATGATAGCACCTTTTAAGAAGCTTTTTTCCCATTGGTTTCATAGCCACTGGCTTAGTACTGTTCTTAACAGTTTCTTCCTGAAAAGTAATTTCTTATGTTAGTCTCTCAATGCCTTCTTTAGAATTTTCCCAGAAATTTAACAGTGCTTTTGTGGCTACTGTGCTCAGTACATTGGTGCTTCCTTGTTAAAATAGAAAGTTCTTCCCATATATATATGTTTGTATGCATCATAGTGGACCTCGGAGATTCTGCTCTGAGAAAATGCTGCAGTAGTTTACCTTTAAAAAACTAGAGACTAAAAACTGCATTGTGTTGGCTTGTAGTCTCTTTAGGATTGTATATTTGAGAGAGTAGATTCTGCTGTAACCTGTTTAGGGATGGTTTGCGTTTATTTTCCCCCAGTGAAGGAATGCTTGCTTTTGCTTCACTTCTGATTGGGGAAATTAATTTTCTTTAACATCTGGAAATAAATTATTCCTTAAAGGCCTGTCTTGCTCCATGACTCCAAAATAAATCACTACTGAAAATCTTGATAGCAACAGATCAAAATAATAATTGCATTTGTGGAGTAATTGTCTTCAAATTGGTTATTTTGGGGTACTTGAAGCTGAGATACAGGATTTCATTTTTTCACTGTGTAGCAACAGATAATACTGACATACCTTATATAGCTAATCTGTTGAGCACCATTTGTCTGAAAGCAGTATCAAGCCCTGTATTTTGACTTGTGATTAATAGTCCTGAACTAAATCATGCTGATTACTATTAAATTCCAGGAAATTATTATCCAAGGGAGTTGCTTAGTAGATGAATCTCAAGAAGCCTGGTGTCAGGCTCCTTCATCAGGATATCCTTCATCAGGCATCCTTCAAACCTATCATGGTTTTATAATTTTTGTGTTCCACATCATAACATCATATAGAGCGCTGGGAGTTAGTTAACGCTCCAGTTCTGTGGACTGCTGATTCTCCAGGTACCTGGTTATCAGTAGAGAAGAACTACATACCCCAGAAGACTTTTCATTTCTGTTTTCCATTCAGAGGGAAAGATTGAACTGCATGTATGTGAAGCATGACTGCCCTTGTCTTCTGCAGCTCGTCTCAGCAGTGTATGCTCCCTAGCCATCTCACCTTCAGCTTTAGATGCCTTCAGTTTTAGACACTCCTACTCTCATTTATTGTTTTAGTTTCAATCCCAATTAACTTGTATTTCTGCTATTGTAATTAGTAAATTATCTTTACTCCTCAGAGTAAAGAGCTGCTGTTTTTTCTTACTATTCCTTTTCCTCTGTACTCCTGGCTCTGCAATTGTTTTTCTCAATGTAAATTCAAGCCACTATGTATCTCTGATTACTTCTCCTGTATGGCTCATCTTGTCTGCTTAGGTGTTGGTTTCAGAATATGTTAAATATTCTCTGGCAAAGCCAACAATGCTCTGTGTTCAACTGGGATTTTGAATGACCTGTGACGTAGAAATTAATAATACATAGTAATAGTGGACAAGAGGAAATTGAATGGTAGCCCTAGATTCTCTCGTGAAAAAGGAAATTTACTGCGAACAGTAGCTAATACAATTAAATCACAGTATTATCAACATGAAATATTCCACTACTACTTTTATATCCTTAGAAGAGAAAATCTATTTTGTTGTACATTGAAGTAATTGAAGTTGAATAAAAATCAATTTTTTTCAAAGACTTCGTATGCCTAAGCTCTATAACAGGGTTGCAAAGTAGGATAGAGTTTACCAATGTGCATAAAACACCTTCATCATCATTCATGATATTAAGTGTATTATAACAGCAAAGAGAGTGAGAGAAATATGAGATGTTACCTTGGCCTTAATGCATCTCAAAATCTTCCATTATATCTTCCATGTTCTTGCCTGTAAAAATTTAGCTCTGGTATGTTACTTACTTATCACGTTTGTATCATTATTCAAGTTTCTCTCTTGCATTAGATTTCATAACACCTGTGTAAATATTTATACACCTGCATGAATAATCAGCACCTGCACTTGTGAAAAGACATCTCATTGCATAGTGCTAGCTGTGGTTGGATGGAACTGCATTTATATGTTAATACCTATCTTTGTACATACTAAACATCTTACTATGCTACTTTTACCCCCAGTCTACAAGGGGTGTTCCAAAAGTAATGCCTCCTATTTTATTATGATGGCCCATTATGCTGGTTCTACAGCAGTATAGGTTGAACCTTCCTGCCTATATTCCATTAAATTTTGTTGCAGTGAGATAGATGCCAGTAGAGAAAAGTTAAAGACACAGCTCTTGGGGAAAAGTTGTGTGTGCTGTCTTTTGGGATAGGAGAGGGGGTTATCCTTCTGGATTTCCTAGAACGTGGACAAATTGTGAATGCTGACTGCAATATCACAATGCTGTCTAAGCTGAAGGCTTGAACTTCCAGAATCAGGATAGATAAGAGTAAAACCTCTCCTTTGCAACAGGATAATGTCAAGCCTCCAGTTTGAGGCATTACCAATCTTGGCTGGAGTGTCTTACTATGCCCTCTGCACAGTCTCGTCTTGGTGCCTTCTGACTTCTGTTTGTTCAGACTAATAAAATATGGTCTGCATCAGCAATGTTTTCCTAGCAACACCACTGTCATAGCAGCGTGAAACAGTGGGCTGCCTCTGCTGGTACAGACTTCTACAGGTGCAGTAAGCAGGCTCTTAATCATTGCTGTTAAAAATGGGGGCGATGAACTACACCTCCCAGGTAACCTGATATCTGTAGCAGAAGCAGTTTGATGTTTTCCTGAAACCAAATAAAATTGTGTATATTAACTCAGACTGATGTATGTAATTTGAATTTCTCTAGTAGGAAATTTTCCACAGGACTTTTACAGGGTATGCATTTTCTTAAAACAAAACTCAAAACTATTGAGCGTTTTTTTCTCTATTTAAGTATTTTATGTTGAAAGACTCTTCACTTATTGAATAACATCTATTCTTATACTTTTAATTTATTTTTTAATTTTTTAATCATTGATAATTTCACAAGAAATCTCAGTATTGCAAAATTTGAATCACTTTTGTGAGTTCTTGATACTTTTTATATCTGTTGTTTATGACAACAATAGATCTGTTTTGTTTATGCCAATTGTTTCCTTTTCTTCTCACATTTTTGAGCCTTAGCAGATTTGGGCATTTTATGTCCAATGTTCTTTAAGTTTTGTACAGCAAAGGAACAGTTGGTGTTAATTTTTTTTTAGAATAACCTGTGCTAAGTTATGGAAGCATTCCTGTGCTTATATAGTTATTTTTGGGTTTCATGGTTTTCCATTTCATAACTGAATCTGTGTTGTTGACTATAATTTTTGCTCCTTTTTTATTATGCCTAATTTTGATGGTGTTTTATTCATTCCCTTTATTGAATATTCATTGAATTTCTATAAATCTATTAATTCTTCTTTAAAATGAATTTTTACTGGGTAGAGCTTTGCTCATTATGACATTATCAAAGGTTTATTTTACTTCTTGAGTGACAATATAGGCAGTCAAGCAACAGGGATCGTTATTTGCTACTCAGTATCAATAGGGAGGATTAAAGAGAAGTTCTCAGCTCAACAGGAAACCAAAGGCTGGCCATCTGCGTAAAGAGAGACTGAAAAACTTCAAATATCTTGAATGTATTCAAAATCTCCATTTGCAACTACAAACTAGCAAACAGCAGTGGCAGCACTATTTGAGACTAGAATTAAATACAATTTGGAAGAATTAAGTGATTATTTTCAGAACTGCCAATGGGAGCATAAAAATCTCTATTTAACGCTGAATTTAGAAGCAGCCTTTAAAGTATTCTTTGTTAAGAAAACATTTTTGTTCCAACAAACTTAATAATGAAATATGACACTCAGTGCTGTCACACTGACTTCATACCACCCACCTGTTAGGCTAGAGATTTTAACACCCGGAAAAATGGCTTTCTTTGAACTATTGTTCAGAATGACTAGTGTCATGACCTTGATATGTCTACCAACATATTTGTAAGTGGGACAGCAGGTGACACACTATAATTAATTCTTGAATGATGAATTTAATTTTCATCCTATAAACCAAGCAGCAAATCTAGAAGGAGAATCTAACCATGGTATTGAAAGAGCATTTTTATGTTGAAAGATGCATTTAGAAACAAAGTTTACTTTGTTTGCATAATCTTGTGTTATAGTATTGATGTCAGTAGGTGGTAAAATAAAGCACAATTATCAGTTTTTAACAGAAATAGGAAGGCTGCATTATCTTAGCATGACAGCATGCAAGTATTGCTTTGTGTTTTAAAACTATTGAAAATTGTAATGGGTAACTGCATACAAATGCATGGAAATAAAGTATAAAGAGAAGAAATCATTAGTGATACTTCCATGCTGCACAGGCAGATAAAAAAAAGGACCAACAGCCTACTTGCTGATTTACAGGGCATAAACACAAAGATGAAGGTCATTTTTTTTTATTCAGTGTAATACACAGCCTGTGGATTCTCCTTAGAATAATTATAATTCATCTTAAAAGTACATTTTTCTTAAAGCAGAAGTTGTAAGAGGTTTTTACACTGGAATTTTCTAGTCTATTTTTGAATCCTGCCCTCTGGCTTCACGAGTCCCTAACTCACAGAGTCTTCAGGAGCAAAGAATTGTCCTCAGCAGAGAATGAAGGACTTAGGACATTTAAGCAAATCAGACATTTCTGTAGTATCAGAGAGAAATCCATTTGAGGATGCAGAGTGAATTGGAATTGTGAGGGCATTTTACCATCTTTGAAAAATCATTGGGTTTAGAGAAGCTTCCTGGTGAGCAAATAAAAGATAAATATTTTGGACAAGACACAAACTGAGTGACTGTAGGCTAGTCATGTAGTCTCAGATTCTGGGAAAATTATGGAGCAGAGCTTCCTGCAAATGAAGTCCAGGCCAATAAAGGAGAGAAGGTGACCAGGAATGGTCACAATGAGCTTACCAAGGGAAAACCATACCCAAACCACCCAACTGCTGTCTGTGATGTCTGTCTCTGTTGTCAAGAACAGAGGGTATTATTTACCTTAACATCAGCAAGATTTTCAATATGGTCTGCCATAGTAACCTTAGCATCAAATTGGAGAGAAAGGAACTTTATTGTTGCTCTCATTTTCTTTTTCTTTTCAGACATTCCAAACCACAAACTCATGTATAAAGCAGAAACTGTTATCCTGTTATTTTCATGCTTTAAACTATGAAATTGAATACCATGTATACTCCTATTTTAATATGCTATTAGTTCATGTTTTGATCAGCCTATTCAAAATGTTATTTAATGATAAATAATTATTTAGCCTGAAGGCCAATGCTTGAGGAACACTACTAATAACCTCCCTTAGATGACCGATTTCTTCAACTCAAATTATTCTCGCAGGTTAGTTTTTCTACATGCCATACAATTATTATCCTAATCCCTGTCTTGACTTTCACTAATAACTCATGAAAAGGAAGAATACCAAAGATCTTGTGTCCAAACAAAAAGGTGAAACTACATCACAATATCTTAGAAAAACAAAAAACAGTTATCTTGTTAGAGGTCTCAAATTTCTCTGGTACAGTCTCCCAGCAGCAAAATACAGCAACACAGCAGCAGGTTTTCATTTCTTATTTGCTTTTATCACTTAAATAACTATTTTCTACAAAATCTATGCTGAAGCTTTACTGTATAATAAAGGTAGAATTACCACTTTCAATGTTATTCATTTTTTTTTGAGCACTAAGTATGGAACAATAGCTAGGCGTGCACAGTACTGATAAAATATGAACATCTCTTGTCTAATAGTAATTCCTGATGTCACTTTTCAACAGGTCTATTCATCTTTAAATAAAACCCTGTCTGCCCAAGATCATAGCATAAATCCATAATAGAACAAAGATATTAGCTCAGAGTTTTGGGATTCTGGGTTAGCATTGTGATCCAATAATCAGTCCTTTTCCAGAAATTTTCTGATGGCTCAATCTAGCCTTACATTTACTTACAAAGAAGTTCATGTCTTTTCATTAAACTTGCAAAGACTAAATCAAAGATACTGAGAAAGTTTTGCCAGAGCAATGTTATTATATTATACAACTGAAAGTGAATTAATAACAGTTATTGTTCAAGGTCTGATTTTATGACATCTCTATTAAAACTAATGAATAGATTTAAGAGAAATAAGAGAGGAAAGCATGATGTGGATCCTACCAGGACAGCGTTTTCAATAATCTTTACTAAAAAGGTAGAATGTTTCTTACTGCTGTAATTCCCTATGTGTACAACACTTACAAGCACATTAATTTATCAACACACTAAAGCACAAGGAACAACTGGCATAAAAAAAGTCAGACCTTGCTCTACTGGAAGGTGGAGTTTTATGTTTGTTTAGAAATTGTAGCATTTGCTAACTTCAAGGATAGAGACATAAACTGGTTCCAATCAGAGTTAGATCATAATGCATTTGACATATGGGCTATTCATACATTGGGATGGTCAGGACTCCCACTGACTTATCCAGCATGAATCAGCAAGAATTACCATCAAGGGCTGAAATGTTCATATTCTGCTTCAGATTGTTTTCTATATTACCATGGTTTACGCATGAAAGCTTTATATCAGGCTGTATTTTGACCTATGGATAAGCATTATGCTAACATACTTAAAATCTTTGAAACACCCTGTGTGAAGAAAACACCTAGTGCGATGAAAACTCCAATACAATATTGTATGATAATAACACCATTTTACTGGAGCTGTTATCTATGTATATAGATTGATTACAGTGACCTCAAACAGAATAAACTGTTTTGTAACTGACCTACAGAGACTGGAAACTGTGAACTATATGTTGGATTATTTCATAAACTTGCTGCTTAAATAAGTAATACGAGGATTATGCTGTGCAAAAATGCCAAAGGACATAAGATACAAGTCTTAACAAGACCTTAAGAAACAAGATTCCACAGCTGTGTGGTTCTTCAGAAATAAGCGATAATTTCTTGTTAAAAGATCTTTATCAAAATTAATGAATTTACTCATCCTCGACCAGAAGATTGCTGGTGAATGATTTAAACACTTCAGCAGAGGACAATCTGAAGGCTAGTAATCACAATGAAGTATTTAGTTAAATTCTTGATTAAACTAACATTTGTTACCCATCAGGCTCCTAGGCTGATTGGGTCATTATCCAAGGTTGTAATGTTTAATCATTCATATTTCTGCTTCTTTTCTTCATTACCTTGTATGTCAGTCACAGACAAGTGAGATGCCTCATATTCTGGAATCATATTTGGACCTTCAGTCTTAGAAGGATATGACTGTCAGCCAACATGGTGGCTGGTTCATAGCAGTATCTATCAAAGGTCAATACTAGGCAAAATAGTTTGGTGAGTTTATCAATTGCCTGGATTAGAAAACAGAACAAGTGCTCAGTAAGCTGGGGGGAGCAATAGCCACCTGGCATGACAGCCTAAATGAATGGTTTGTCAGGAAACTTTTGAAATTTAACACAGGCAAATCCAATGCTCACTGTCTGAGATTAGATAGTATTGTTGAGTCATAGGCTTTGGAAATTATGAAGGCTGGGGCTGAATGGCTAAGAAGCAACTTTGCAAAAAAAAATCTGGGTGTTAGTATGGACAACACCACTGAAAAAGTCAGTTGACCACTTTTTCCAGAAGTCATACAGCTACAGACTGGGATGCTGCAAGAAGCCAAAATGATGCAAAACTTTGTTCAGCAACACCCACCCAAGGTATGACCTGCTTGACAGGCTTCTGAAGGTAATGGTTAACTACCATGAACACAGTGTAGGAGGACAGACATGCTGTTCTCCTGGTGAAAAAAATTCGGGCACCTCAACAGCTACTGTCACCACGATGAACAGGACATGATGCTCCTGATAACTGGGGTAGGCAAGAATTCCCCTAGCAACTACCTGCTGATGGAGAGGATAAAAAACTGAAGAATTCTGAGGAAGAATGGGTACTCTCTCAGCTGAACTGCAGCCACGCAGGTCAGCAGGACATTGCTTACCAACTTGTTGCCTCTCTATGGACCAACAAGACATCGCTGGATCCCTGGTTGTGACTATCCCTGCCTTGTAAACCATTTGATAGGATTTCTCTCTTTACCATTGTTAACTTCCCCATCTTCCCCACCTTCCTTAGTAGCTTAGAATTTGTAATAAACCACTGGACATTTGGCCTTGTTTGGTGCCTTAATATTCCCCTGGGTATATATATGTCAAACCATCACCTCCAATAATTGGACTGTGACAGATGCATTAGGGAGTGCACTTAGAAGGTTGAGGGAAATTATTCCTCTGCTGAGCACTTATGCAACGTTACCTAGAATATTATGCCTAGATTAGGTGTCTCCAGCACAAGAAAGACCCTGAAATGAGTCCTGTGGACAGACACCAAAGTGACAGAAATATGCAGAACTTGACTTACAAGTACAGGCTGTCAACTGTGTTTTGTTGTTCAGTGTGGAGAGATAGTCAAATATTAGAACAAGTTACTCTGAGAGGTGTCTAGAATATGTGCCCAGAATATGGGGCTGATCTTGACAACCTCCAGATGTTTCTCCTAAGCAAAAAATATTTAATCATTTAATGATCCCAATTTTATTTTCAGAGAACAATTAATTTTCTGACTCTCACTACACCAATAGATGTGTTTAGAATTTAGTGTTCATGATCCTGATTTATTCTACCTTCAAAGCGCAAAGCAGAATTTTCTTATATTTTTAGTTTCTGAGGTTTTGAATTGTTGCCTAAATTTCAGGTACCTTATATATTTCTCTGAATATCTGCAGCAGTGAATGCTAAGTGGCAGGATTTCCTATTGATAAAATGTACTGACACTTCACAACATAATAACAGTTCTTTATGTCTAACCACTCTGAAGCTGTTAATGTATTTGAGAAAAAATTTTATATGAATATTGTCTGGCTTATGAAATTTTCTTTTCTGTTTCATCCAGAACAGAGCATTTAACAAGAAAAAGATTTTAAAAGTTTACTTTTGTTAAATGTAGCTGTTGTATTACAAAGCTTCTCGTTTAGGAGATGGCATTTGTTGAGTAATGCTCCTTCTGCTGCCCCTAAAATATCTTCCAAATTTGACAATGTTATGTAAGGCCTAAAAGAAATTTCATGTTAACTGAAAAATGTTGCTAGAACTAATTTCTAATACTTACAACTGAACTTTACTGAACTCATAGCAGATTGGGGACATGCTGAAGATCTTTTGCAGAAAATGCTATTACTAATTGGAGGAATGGTATTAAAATATGTATATAGACATTATTTATTTGTGCTTCAGTGAAGTACCTAAACTGCAGAAATGAAAAAGATTGAGAGACAAATGCAAGACAAATTTCTTGATACGTAACTTGTGGAGCTGGTGCTCAAGAGGCTTAAAGCAACAAATAAAAGTGAAAATGACTATGAAAATCATACTCTTCAAGCAGTGAACCAAAACTAAGAAAAAAGAATAATGCGATACAGTCCAGTATAGTATATATAAGTATTGGTCTAGAATCCTCAGAATGAAGCAGAAGTTAGATCCATAGGATATGGGCAAAAATATAAACTGAGTACCATTTTCAGAGTCTGCAGTAAAATCAAATATTCCTCTGCTAGGAAATACTAATAAAATTCATGACTTAACTATGTATTGCATGCTGACAGTCCTTATAGACTATGATAGTCTGCTATTTCAGAAAGCTACTTCAGTGGCTTAAGAAGCCAAGATCTTTGCAGGGAATCTCAAATAATCTCAAATTAGACATTCAGCTTGATTCCTGGAGGTCTGATTTGCTTGAATGGTGAGCACTCAAATTTGCAATAAAAACAGTTGCACTGTAAACATGTAAGATGTTCTACATAAAAGAACTGAAGATGGGTTTTGCAGATTTAACACTCTTAGTTTAAAACATACATTTCCTTTTGCTGCCTGATCATCTTGTTTTCCCACCTATAAAATGGGGAGTCTGTCCTCATTGTCATAAGGACACAATGTATATAAATTAACTGTTGCATGAAATAATCAAATAGCACACTAATGAATACCACATAAATACGTTAAAGAATACTGTCTTCTAAGTTTGAATAATGCACAGTAAAAAAGGCATAGGACCACACATTGAACAATGATCAGAAACAAAACTCAATAAATGCTTATTAAGAAAGCATTGTCCACCCTCTGCAGGGAATGTGACAAAGGTCCTGTGAAAAACAGTGCTTGTGGTGCTTTAATTAAGCAAAATATTACAATGCAAGGCATGCTAGGGGAGTGATGATGAAGAATTAAGTCTCTGCCGACATCTTTATATCAGCTCTATTGAAAGAATTGACTACCTGAATTTAAATTTTCACATACATATATATATTTTATATACTTTTAAAAGAAAGGTGTATTTATTTACTAGAATTAAATAAGAAAACATACATGTTTTGAAATATTTTTGTGTAATTGTAAATGTATTCTATTATCTAACTCTTAGAAGACTAAGTGGGATTCGTGAAAACCGCACTAATAGGTCTTTTATCCTAAAGTCTCTATTTTTTTAGAGTGTTTTAGACTGCCAAGAAAACTATATGCTCTGGTCTCTTCAAACTTCGTTTCCTGAACATCTATTTCAACCCATTTTTGTGCCCTCTTTTAAGCTGTCAACACATTTCATACCTGACTTACTTCTGGGAACTTTCAATGAAATAGAACTCATCAAATCTCCCAAAATAATTAAAAGCTCCAACTCTAATATAATCACACACGCACAGAAATAAAGCCAATAAAAGAGACTATTCTCATCTCCTCTTGCTTTGAAAGAGAGCTCTAGACAGGGGCAAGAAATAGCATTGGTCTGTACAAAACCATCTGTTCAGCATTCACATTACTTGGCATTTATAATGTGTACATTGCTGCAGATGCATTGACCTAGGGGTTTGTGTTTAGCACAAGGATGTGGAAAGAAAGAGAAATTGCTATATAAAGGAAATTACTTGGCAACTGAAATATTGTACGCAATTCTAGCTGCTTACTTGTTATCAGAATGACTGGAATGTGATTAATTTAGAAGTACTTAAAATTATAACAGAGAAAATGAGTCATTTACATATCCTAGTGATATTAAAACCATTGCTACAAATTAAAATTTTCTTAATTCTAATTTCTTAATAACAGACCCTTGTTTTCAATAAATTTCAGGTGCCCCAGATGTTAGCTATTGTTCGATTTGCACAAATATGCCTGTTTAATCTTGAGTGCATTCTCTGACAGTTTGTAAGATTATTCTCTATTAAACACATGTAAACACAAATTTGATCTACCAATGACCTGGGTAAATAGTTTGAAAGTCAGAAGACTGAATATTTACATTTTTAATTTTGACTAGAAGAGAAATAAATGAATGTTAACCCTGAGTATGATTCAAAAATGACTGATCACATGCTTAAAAGGATTGAAGAAATATAAACAAAGAGCAGTCACTGATATGTGGTAGGGCACCTTTTATAAATAATAAAAGCATATTAACTGCAAAGCATTCGCCCAACTTAACTCAGAAAATAATATCCCAATGAATAAATCTATCAAAATTGGTCTGTATGGGATTTCTGGAAATCTCCTGCCAAGCATCTGTTACTAGCCATTACAGGAAACAGGATACTGAACCAGATGGACCATCAGTCTGTTCTGAGGGAATTGGTATCTGATGCAATACCAACACTCAACGTAAGTACACCAGCACAAAATTGTTCAGAGGACTCAAAAGCATAAGGAAACAATTAAATCTAAGTTAAATGTATAAGTATATACACATTCAGAAGATAACGAAGGCAGAGGGACAATTGTAAAGACAATCAGAAAATGAGAAACAAAAACTTTTAAAAATAATTAAAAATAATAAAAAGTGCAGGGTACCTTTTTATCCTCTCTTTGCTTGTTGGCAGATTAATTATACCTCTACTACAAAAAGAAGACCAAGAAAATAATTCCTTAAAAATGTCTTTTCCAAAGAAGTAACAATACAGATTGAAATGTAACTTTTCTTTTTATGGCTTTGTAAGTTTTCTGATAAAATTTCCATAGATGTGAGATTTACTTGTGTTAGTTATGGTCTCCATGAATTTTTTTTCTTATTTCAAGGTAAAAATTTTAAATATAAGGTATCAACAGGAAAAAAAAAAACGCACACACAAAAAAAAACAAACTAGAAAACTATGTATTACTATGGAGATTAAGTACAGTATCTCATGTCACAGTTCACCCATGTGGAGACAGGTTACTTCAAAGAAAAAAACACAAACCCAAGGCAGCCTGTATCATATCAGGATAAGGGGGAAAAAAAAGCAAAGGAAAAATGGATGGAGGCAAGTCTGCATCTGAAGCTGCAAACGGAAACCCTCTTTGCCTACTGCACTCTCCAGATACCTCTGTACAACAGATATAAAGCCCTGGATTTGAAAGGCCCATCTGAGAGTGGTAACAGCCCACTCAGTCCTGACATGCTAACAAAAACAAACCAGGAAAAGCCTTCCACCAAAACCAAAGCTACTTCTCTGAAGAAGAGGAGGTGGGTATTGGTTGTGCGTAATTCATTCCTATAGGGAACTAAATGTCCAATATGCCAAGTTAGAGAATTCTGCTGTCTTCCAGGTATACAGGTGAGGGACATCACCTGGAAACTACCCAGCCTGGTATGACTGACACACTGCAACCCCTCCTGCTTTTCCATACAAGGAGAGATTATGAAGCTACATGTGGGTCAAGGGCTATCTAAAGGAATTTTGGGGCCTTGGGATGATGGCTAAAGGAATTAAATACGCAGCTCATCTTTTCTTCTCTATCTCCAGACCCTGGGAAATTGTCTTCATGGGTAAGGATTGTTGGCACCGTTCTGGAAGGTCGGACCACCAGGGGCTAGCAATCTCCCACGCTAGGGCCACAGCCAAACAGACACCAGTATGGTGATGTAGAAAATGGCAAAATGGCATTTAATAAGGCACTACAGTGCTTTATATACATAACCAGCATTGTCTATGCCCCCTAAGCATTACGTAGCACATCAGTTTCAGAGCAGGGGAGATCCTATTGCATCACATCACGATGCCTCACCCACGCCTACTACAACAAAGGATGCAGGGCAGAGCTGGCAGATCTTTAAGGAAGCTAAAGTCAAGAAAGAAAAGCAAGAAACCAGCATGGCTGAACCAGGACATGCTGGTCAAACTGAAAAGCAAGCAAAAAATGTGGAAGCAAGGATAGGGATAGTGGAAATGGTATAAAGAACCTTCTAGGCTGAGACAGGAAAGCCAAGGCCTATCTTGAACTAAACTTGACGAAGGATGCCAAAAAGAACAAGAAAGTCTTCTACAGGTACCACAACCAGAAAAGAAAAGTTCAGGAGAGTGTACCCCTCCTATTGAGTGATACAGGCAGGCTGGTTAACAAGAAAAGCCTGCAAAGTGACCTGATAGAGGCCTTTCAGGTTCTAAAGAGGAGCTACAGGAAAGAAGGGAACAGGCTTTAGTACTGTCTGTGGCAATAAAACAAGGATAAATGGCTTCAAGATCAGGAAGGGTAGATTTAGGTTAGATATAAATAAAAAATATTTTATATTGAGGGTAGTGAGGCATTGGAACAGGTTATGTAGTGTTGTGGCTGATGCCTCATCCCCTAAGACTTTCATGGAATGGCTGAATAAGGGCCTGGGTAACCCGATCTAGTTGTGGTTTCCCTGTTCATTGCTGGGGAGCTGGATTAGATGGCCCCAAGAGGTTCCTTCCAACTCTAAGGATTCTATGATTCTATGGTTCTATACATTTTGGACTGTTCAGGCCAAGGGTTGATCTTTCTGCATTTAGGGCCAGATTGTTGCTAAAAAAGTTTATGTAACAGAGTATCATAAAATTGCTAAGGTTGGAAAAGACCTCTAAGTTAATCTAATGCCCAGCCTGAACCTTTCAGGGCACAACTTACTAAGACCACTACCTCTTGTCCTATCACTAGTTACTTATGAGAGGAGACTGACACCCACTCCCCTACAACCTCCTTTCAGCTAGTTGTAGAGAGCAAAAAGGTCTCCCCTGAGCCTTCTCTTCTCCAGACTGAGCAACCCCAGTAGCCTCAGTCATTCCTGGTAAGACTTGTGCTCCACATTCATCACTAGCTTCACTGTCCTTTTTTGGTCACGCTCCAGGGCCTCAATGTCTTCCTTGTAGTGAGGGGACAAAAACTGAACACATTACTCAAGGTACAGCAGATGCAAGAGTACTTTGGTGCACCCAGGACCATGAGTTTCCATACAACTGCCTTACTCCTTTTTTCCATCAGTTCTCTGAATACTGGTTAGCTTCTTTGATAGATCTGTTTCCCAGTCAATTTATTGATCCTGTTCTGGTCAAATTTATGATTCTGCCATAAGCAGAAGGGAAGTATCACTAAGATTCCAGAGACTTTATCATGTCTAATCTTCGTTTTCTCTCCCCACTGTCACTGGATATGAAGAACAAAAATTTTCCAGATGCCAAGAAAACATGAAAGGCAGGATTTCATAAAGAGAAAAAGCTTTGAACTCTCAATATAGAGATATATACATACTTCACAATTAAAGGTTGGGTTCAGCTTTTAAACCATGGCCTTTCAACTTTTCTAAAGAAACTTATAACTACAAAGCATATTTCAAAAGGAGCCAGCTAAATGTGTACTATTTTTTAAAAAATCTGAGAAATCAGTCTCTTTGAAAATAATTCAGATTAATTATATTAAATCAAACAATTACATAATTAGAACATCAATAAAAGTTATTTTAAAAAGTGATAACTTTGTTATTCCTTAAAGAAGTTTCATATACTTTTAGAAGCACTGAACAGTTTTGTTTGTTTTGTGTCCTGAGGTATGAAAGCAGTATGCTTGTAATAATAAACAGAAATACAGTGAGTAGAGCTACATTCCATGACAATGGTGGCATCTGTGATTTTCACAGCACTGTGGACTGAAGAGAGGAAAATGAGTTCATTTACTTTATTTTCAAGCACTTAAAAATTTCCTATGTAGTTTTGACAATCTCTTTGCTACCTGATAATTACACTGGACTCTTCCTGATGGTGGTTTATAATAATGAAAAACAGAAGTTGAATATATCCTGAAAGAAAGCCAATTTTTTATTATGTGGTATTTCCTGACTAATAAATTCAAATTTTTATTGCCAAATAATAAACTTACTAGACTAGATAGACACAATATAAGTTGGTCTACTTGCCTCATCCTCAATAAAATATGGATCTAGTTCATGCACAGACTTCCTCTAGTGTCCTTTAATTGACATTTGAGTTTAAATTTAACTGCCAGAAATCATCCCACTCATCGAATAAATCTGGCAATGCTGCAAAGAACTGTGACCTCAGATCCTAAGTCATACGGAAATTGCTTTGGACTGTGGTTACTCGAGTAAAAAAACAATACAGCAGAAATGACTGCTGTTCATTGGCATGCACTGAGCCTTGAGAGATACTTTTGCTTGCAAATGTTTATTGAGCTATGTATCACTTTCAACAATTAAGTTATTTCTCCTGGATATTATTTGGTCAAGCATTGTTCCCTTCTCCAGTCCTCAGAGAAACAAAATAAACAAGACTCAGAAATGTTATGCTCTTGAAAAAACATTTTAGATCTTAAGCAAGCAAATGGTAATGGATATGGAAGCTAGCCTCTCATAATTCTCTCATACCACCTGCTAGAAATCAGCACAACTGAGGAGAAATTAGTCATTTTAAAGCAAGGTCCTTTAGAAAATAGAAGTAGTAGCTGGAAAAACTCAGGAAAAACATAAAATATTTCAAGGTACAAACTGGTTTATATTTTTATTGCAGTAAGAATTACTTATCTGCATACTACCTGCATACTTAAGGAAAAGGTAATAAGTACTACTGTATACAAGAACTCTTCACTAACTAAAGTTAAATGGGGTGTTTTACATTCAAAATTAAGAATGTGGATAATAGAAGTAGAGCAAGAAAAGGTAGGGAAGATTAAATTTAAGGAACATATTGACTACTTTTGCATAGTGACACCTTGCACTTGGAATTAGCTACATACAGACACAGCACTACATTTGTGCAATATTAACACCTGTCTAATGTCTCCTAGAGGGTACAGTAACATACTAATTAAAATGAGAGCTAAAACAAATCAATAACACCTAAGAAAATAATAAAAAGTAAAGTTTTTTAATAACTATACAATTATAAATTAGAATAATAATAAATGGTATGCATTATTTTTATCAAATTTGAAAATTTTATATAAATATGTTTTTATGGCTACTTATAGGTTCATAGGTACATTAGGTCGGAAAGGACCTACAAGATCCAACCATCCTGCTAACACCATCCCTACCCACTAAACTACTAAATCAAATCCCTATCATCACTTACATCTACTTTGTGCTTAGAAGTGCTTTGTTTTTGCAGTCTGCTATATTCATTATTCCCACCCCATGTTGTTGTCATTTAATTGACTTTAGGGCCTGGAAATGTGCTTAGTCCATATTTCTCAAGTTACCCAAAGCTCTTCTTTCTTGACAATACTCCTGAGGACTTCAAAATTCCATTCACAGTCCAAGATACAGAAGTCTCAAATTAGGCAAGTAATTACCATGGCTGTGGGCACAACTAGCTTTGTTTGAACGTGTACCTGCTTTTTTTTCCCTATATTTACCATTCCAATCCTAAGGCTATTTTACTACTTTTTGAAATTATGCGCTTGAGAGTGGTCACTCTTGACCAATACTTCTTTCTTTTCTTTATACAGTGCTATTCTTTTACAGCTAGACATAGCTTCGTGAACCAGAGTTAATTGCATACAGGGTAGATCTTAAGTATACTGCTCACATTTCTAAGTTAAAAACAGTCTTTGGAGGAAAAGCAAAATTATACATCAGAGAAAAGAAAGTTATACACACTCACAAATCTTCATGCAGAACCTCCAGGTCATTTGTTACTGTGCAGTGGAAAGGCTAAGAGTTCTGCTACATTTAACTACAGAGTTTTTGTTTCTAATGACATAGATTTAAAGCTGCACTTCATGCTTTTGTCCCATCCTGATGGGTTGAAATATCAGCCCATGTTAACAGGTGTGGTGGGTTGATCCATCCATCAGCAAAACACCCAGACAGCTGCTCATTCCAATCCCAAAAAGGACAGGGGAGAGAATAGAAGGAGCAAAAGTGAGAAAACAGGTGGGTTGAAATAAAGGAAGTTTAATATGTTAAAGAAAGAAAAATATCAGTTGATATTAAGACAGTCACTCACTCAATGCCTTTCACAAGCAGACTAGTATACAAGCTGCTCTCCAAACAATTCAGTCTTTAAGGATGAAAATGCCTTCCCTTCTTCTTCTATCCCAGATTTTCTACTGATCATAAAGTTCAATGAAACAACTATTTCTATGGCTACTTAGAGTTAGGTTGTGTACCCTCTTGCTTGCTCTGAGCCTCCTTGCTGCAGGAGCAGAGAACTGCAACTCTTCAGCAATAGTCAAAATGTTGATGTACTATCAACATTTGTTTTAGCCAGAAATCTAAAATGCAGTACCATATAGGCTGCTACAAAGAAAGTTCTCACCAGACAAAGTACAGCTGGGAGACAAAAGTTAGTTTTTCGGGGTTTTTTTAAATTATTTATTATTTTTATTTATTATTATTTTTTTATTTAATGTCACTCACATAAATGTGGCAACATTTCTTCCAGGATGTATTACAACCTGAAGTGTACTTGGGCTGCCCCATTGGTTGCTGGAATGGATTGAGACTATGTCAGTGATCAGCAATGCAGTGAGAGAAAAGCAGAAAATGTTGAAGATGAGAGCACTCAGAAAGATTTGTTGAAATTGTTCTGTTTTGACATAAAAATAAAGGAGGTAATCATTTTAGAATTTAAATGGCATTCCATACTTAATGAGACATTCATTCATGGAATTTAATGAATTTTAAGGGCTTCTTTTTTTTAGGACAAGTCTTTATTCGACAAACATAAGACTAAGCAACTTGTTTTTTCTTTTTCTTTTTTTTTTTTTTTAAATATTGATGTTGTCACCATTACTGCAAAACACTGAGTAAGAATTCACACATAGAAAGTGATATCTGAACGTGTCGGTTTAGTATCAAAACAACTACCATGAGAAGTATCACAATTTGTCAGGTTAAAGAGAAAGATGTAAATGAAATGGTCTCACGGTCTAGATATAGGTCTTGGAACAAGAAGTTGCATTTTAGCTCTATTCATCTCTATTCATCATTCAATTATTTCAAGGAAATCAAAATTTCCCTCCTTGTTTCCCTTCAACTAAAAGAGGGTAACACAACCTACTATACTATATGGATGTGCACACATTTTTTGAATGATGATGATCCTTAGGATTGCTCTCTTAGCCCACTTCTTGCAGAGCAACTAATGTAGTAGCAGCAGACTCTCTAGGAGCCAAGTATAAAAGCTGTTCTTAAGAGTTTTTTGAAGAATATTAAAAGAATTAATGAAGATTCTACAGAATCAACCTGCAAACGATATTCTTCTGCTATCCCTCCCATTCCGTATACTATCCAATCCTATTGCATTCTTCCGAATTGGAGAGAGATTAGCTTTTACACGCATAGGAATACCCAAATCAGTCTGAAAACATAATATATTGCAGGCCTCTCTTCTCCCATCACTCACTGCTCTACTGCAGCTTCTCTTTGAATCTTGACCTCTCCACCACCAGGTACTGCAAATCAAAGACAAGCCTTGCACTACTTTTAGAGAGTGTAACTCCCCTGAATGTAATTGAGAAGGATTTATTGCTGTTGCATATGTAAAGGAAGATTGTTTACTTATCATAATCTGTAAAGAAAATGATACTGTTTTGTATGTGTGTGTGTGTAAAGAATTTCCATGAATAATATGAGATAAATTGGAAAAACCATTAAGAAAAATACCTTTATTTCATGTGCCATAATGTGAACAAATTAAATAGGCCTGTTCCTCTTACCTAATCTTTCTTTTTATATTATCATTAGGTGTGTCTATCACCTTACTACCTACTATCACCCTACTAAATATAGAACTTATACCTGCACAGAATGTACTCTATAATCTTTCTTGTGTCATTACTGAATTTAGCTCCTTAATTAGTGCTATTGCCTCCAAGGTTTTGCATGCACCAGATAAAATAGTATTGACTGAAAATTGACACTAGTCTTTCTGTTAAAATGATTTGATTTTTACATTCAGTATTTTTTGAAATAATCTCTCCAGATGAAAAAATTGCTTTTTACATATTTGATTATTCTTTATCATTTTTTTTATTTCTATTCATAACATTTCTGTGCTCTTGGCAGTCATGCTGCTGTCTTTATAGAAAATGAAATGTTGCAAATCCTTCTTCATTGCTAGACAGTATGACATTTTTTCTCCTTCAGTCATTTCTAGATCTACCTACTGTAGACATTTCTCTAAGAGTGTAAATCATGAAGTCATCAGAACTTTTATATAATATCTGGAAAAAAAATCACTTAACTATTTATTACTTCCACATTTGTCATAGTCCAGTTTTTCTACTTCTTCCTTGCAATTCATCAGCATCTTAATGACATGGAGACTTCTTTGAAAGAAATGTGGAAAGAAATGTGAAGAACAGAAAGGAAGAAAAGGGAAAAGAAATGCAGAGTTCAAAATTTTGTCTGATGTTTTTATCACATCAATTAAGCTGACATCAGAGAAAATTGTAGTGATTCACAATATGATTAGACACACTAATAAGGGATCAAACTTTGCTTTGGACAAAATAGTTACAAGACAAAATGCAATTGTAGGGCAGCATGGATGGGCCCAGCTATGTCCATTTTACCTAGAACAGATAACAACATTAATGAATAGCAGGCACATCTGGAAAGCTATCAGTGCAACCTATATACCAAAAAACAACTCTGAAAACCTACAGTGTATACCAAAGTTGTTAGCTTACACTACAATATACTTTTTACTTTCTGTTCCCTAAAGCTGAAATTAGCACAAATTGTGGTCATCTATATGATAGCAGTACTTAACACTCTTTTGTATTCACATGAGGAAAGCATATGAATTTCTTGTAGTGCTGCCCAGTTCATAAGGCTTGCTTCTACTAGTAACAAGGATAATCGTGTTTTGCTATTGTGAATCCTCTTCTTATAGGAAATAAATTCACAAAACAAACAAACAACAACAAAAACTGTGATGGTTCCTCAGATCATATAGTTATGAAATATGAGAAAGAGAAAATTTGTATGCCTCATGTACTGCAGAGAAGCTTCACGGGTATTTGGATTAAGTACCTACATAGATTTTTATATGAGGGCAGATTGGTTTGTTACATCTACTCTGTTCCCCAGCACAGATGCATGGACATGCTTAGAACTGGAAGAGAACAATAGTCTAATATTACTTTTTGTTTCAGAACATTTCCAAAGTGGACTGCATACTGAAATGTTGAGTATATAAAACTTTAGGGAATGCTTCCACTATTTCATCAAAGTTATTGTACTGTTTACCATATGTGCTCCAGTTGCTTATTAAGCCTACTTTCTGGATAGCCTTAGAAACCAAATTATATAGTTAATTCCACTTGCTCTCGAATTGTGGTTTTCAGATGCTGTGCATGAAATTTTCTTGTTTTGTTTTCCTGATATTTCTTCAGTGTATACAGAGGTTCTTCATCTGTTCCTACCTTTTTGATTTTTCAATCTTAATAGAATTGTAGTCCACTAAAACTACCACCACCAACAACAAACAAAACAAACCAAACCAAAACAAAAAACAAAACAAAACAAACAAACAAACAAAAAAAAACCCAACACCCACAAGTCCAATGGACAGGGCATCTATCAGCCTTTGATACAGCAGATTTCAATTCTGGATTTGCTTGTCCAGAAGACTTCCATGATCAAGACTTTGTGCATAATGTGAGAATTCTAAGAACCTAAATTTTAGGCTTAGTTGTCTCAAGATGCCTTCTGACTGTTATTTGTCATGCTTGTCTATCATGTTCTTTTTCTAAAAATTAATGAAGATATTTTTTCCAAATAATTTTATTTCTATGAATTATCTATTCATTAATAACTAAAGCAAAAATAAGACATAAAAAACAGATTGACCATACAATATGTTTGTTTCAATCCAGAGACACTTAGATCCCTTTCATATTCCCGAATACCAACATATTGGTTAAGAAATTATCTGTAAAGGGCTGAGCATATGTGTAGAAATTAGGCTAAAGTCTATGACATTCTTTAATAGACATTACTGCAACATATGGAAGTACGAACTACATACTTGAAATGAGAATACTTCTTGATTTGAAAATATTATGCCACTTTGTTGTATTTCTAAACCTGAACAAATGTTATATTTAGACATAAGAAACAACAGGGTATAAATTATTGCACACTAATTCACAACTAATGTGTTACTGCAAATGAAGCTAAGGCTGAGTGCAATCAACTCATTTTCATCAGTACAACATTAATTCACACACTAGAAGATCCTATTGCACTTATAAAAAATATTTTTTTCTAAAGGTCACAGATTCTAAAAATAAATGGTAATGTAATGAGGGTCAAGTTCCAAGAACCATTTACCTCTGGTCTGTTCTATATCTTTTAAAATTAAATTTTATTAATTAATTTTATTATTTTAAAAAATGAATTACATATATCACAGAGAACTCGCATGTGGAAGATTCAAATTGAACAATTTCCCAGTTTCAGCAATAATCTTGCACGTAAGTCTGAATATGGACTTCATGGTTATACTTGGTAAATAATAATGGAGAAGGATATACCTGTTGAATATGTTCCATCAAAGCAGTCACACAATCACAGAATTTATGTAAATCTAGATGATGTACCATGCCATTATAAACAGAAATGCTATCAGTGACGGATGTTTCAGGATTTACTGACAGACATTATGGGCTTTCACACAGCTAGGCCTAAGGAAGGCTCTGGTTTTGATCTGTTAATCCACCAGCAGCTTTTAAGATGAAATACCTTTGGACTTTTACTGGACAGTTCTTACATTACTTACTTGATTTAGTCAGGTCTTACATTGTATTAATTAGACACTCCAAAGCTAAATATTTTATGAGTTGTAAGTATGTTTTTAGGGAAGATAGTGCTATTTTTTGCTAATGTTTAAGAATAGAGAGTGCACAACTTTTCTGATTTTGGTGGTGCATAGTACTTTTGTATTTTTAAACAGGTTTACAAAATACTTTCAGATTCTTATTCGCCCATGTCATGGTTTCTGCTACTGAGTGGACTAATAATAGTTGAGAACGAACAGTGAGGAACCTTTTACCAAAGGATAAATGGGGTTATGAATTTCTTGGGGCTGGAGAGACTGTCTTGTCTTTTTTTTTTTCTCTTTTATTGGGACTGACAAGAAACAGAACTATAGAGAAAAGGTACGCACGTGTTCCATTTGGAGGTCTGTTCTAGGAAATGGTAGCTCCAAAAAATAAGAGCCTGAAGGGGGAGAAGAGTTCTGGATAAGCCCAGGGTGCATCAATAGTGAAAAACACTAAGGTGAATATGTAGGAACTATACTTGTATTTGTCAGAGATTTCCGAAGTGACATTTACTGTGATGAAGAAAACTGTTCTTCCAAGTTTAGACACATCTCTCAGGTACAGAATCACTCTGCCTTCCATTAAAAACATACAAACTGGTAGGAAATTCCTAAAGTACAGGCAAAATATTGTTAATGTTACACTAATGAAAATATTTGTCTTACTGACAAGGGAACAGATATGTCAGAAGATGGCAGAGCTGTGCCACATGAGTCAAAGGGCTAAGATGCTGTCTAGGGCCCTTGGTGAGTTAATACCAGCTTTCTTCAGAGATGAAAAATAATAATTAAACACTGCTTGTCAATTAATGCCAACTTAAAGAAAAGTCCTACACTTAGATTAAGTGAGGAGATTGGGTTGCTTGAAAACAGCAAGAAAGGAGGAAGAAAAGAACTATGAAGTAATGAAAGATGTAAGGGTAAAAAGGGAAAATAATTAAACACACATGCACTTACGCAGAGTTGGAGCACTCATATTTCTAATTAGTATTTCAGTGCAGGAGCCCAATTTAACCTTAGGGAGTCTTTATTGTCATGTCAGTGTTGTGCACAGCACTCAATCTAACGCTGATATACTAGGTTCAATTTTCATACTCTATTTAAGAGAATGCTGTTCTTTATATATGCAAAAAATATTTAACTTTTAAGGGCAATATAGTGGATATCTATAATATCTGTGAGAAGTACTGTTTACTGGAAGCATGACAACTGATCACCAGAAAACTGATAACCCAGAAAGTTAATTACTTTTTCTTATACTGACTCCTTTTATGAATAAATACAGAGGGTTTCCATATTGCTTTGTTTGACAGAGATCTCATATTTCTTAGATATTATGCTGTACTGGCATTACCTCAGAGGCAAGTGTTTATGAATATATAACATAACCAGCAGAAAGAAGGTGCAAAAATGCTCAAGCATTTAACATGTGAAAAATGTACTGAAGTGGAATAGTCATAACAGTTCTAGAATAACTGTGCTCCACAGCATGTTTCAACCTCTAATGAAATTTGTGAATTTCAAGACTTGTTTTGAGTCTCATCTACCTAAACAGATTGAAAAAGCAGTCAAGAGAGCAGCAAGTTAATGAGACTAAATAGTTCTGAAAAACACTCTATTCCATAAAATATTTCTTTGAAGTTGTGGATGTAACTTTTATTAATTGTTTTTGGATCTGTCAGACACCCATTTCTCATTCTTAAAGTCCACTTTTTTAAAAATACTTTAAAGGAGCTGAAAATTTTTAAATTGAACTGAAAATATGCATTTTACAAATATTTTGGTTTTATCTCAGTTTAGATTAACGACATCTTTACTCCTTCCTATGTAGTCTGATTTATAGACAACCACCTAGACAAATTTTAGTCAAGTTTCATAGATGGCAGGTAGGATGATGCTGGAAGGGTTAATTTTCTGTTCCTCTACAGTGCTCAATGGGGCATATGTGCTTCTGGTCATGTGATGCAATTTCAGCTGACAGCCTGTCCTGTCCCCTGAACAGCTGGGTCTGATCCTCAGATTAATGTACTTAAAACAGTAAAATCTTTGTAAAATGTAATGATCAAGAATGACAACACTTTCTAGAATATATCCCATATTCCTGCTGACCAGTTCCTTTCAAGGGAAATTACTGGCATGGGCTCAAAAAAGAAGAAAAAAAAAAAAAGCAAAGGAGCAAATAACCAGTGAAATACTTATTGCCTTTGTATTTCATAAAATGTTTGATTTGCAGTTTCAAATGTCTATATTCCAATAGATGAATTTTAAAAATTATCCTTCTTTAAATCTCTGGAATGTTTACATGGTTCTTGCACACTATCATCTGCTAAGCCGTTTTTTGCTCAAGAGGAATAATTCATGACTCTTGAGTTTGCACACGTTTCCCATATGTCTAAAAATCATATGCTCTCACTCCTTTCTTGTCAGAGATTTTCATTCTCCCATACATTTATCAAGGAAGAAAACTGCAAATGTACTTTATTTTCACAAGATTTTCACCAACTGCTTTACATTTTGAATCCCTATACATTTACAAGAGTGTTCCCATGGAAACCAGAAAGTAATTCTCTCTACAATTTTCCTGGCAAATGAATACATGTAAAAAAGCATTTAATAATTTTAGCAGAAACTGTCAGTGATTTAGTTGTAGCTCAGATTTCTAAGACTGCATTTTTGCCCTGTGTTAGAGAATTCTTGAGGAAGGCAAGGAGCTCTACTAACACTCTTAAAGATTCAGATACTAGCATCTAGCATGAATACTTCTACTAGCTCAGTGTAGTTGTGTTGTGACTTTTCTACCTATGACATACGTCATATCACTATATCACTTTTTTCTTTTTTTTGGACTTCAAGATCTATGCACTCAAGAAGTTACATATGTTTTTTCTCTGATATTCTTCTCCTGCTATTTATTCACAGGGAAATATAGGCAAATGTATATGAACCCATATGGGTAAAAATTTGCAGTGTAATTTGAATTTTCCTGCTAATGTCCAGTACCAGTATCCTATCCACTCCTAAAGTGGTAGATCCTGATACCCTTCATGCCTTCTCTCCTCTGTAGATCATTTTCTCATGAGAATGACAGTGTTACTAGGTTTTTGCCAAATCAGAATATGAAAACAAGTACTGTCCCAATAACTAATACCAGCAATCACTTCTCAAATCTTTTCATTATTTGATCATAAATAAGAGGACTGTAACTATTAACACTGAGTCACTGGCACTAACCTAGTTCATTGCCAATGAGTGCAAATCTAATTTGCATCAAATTATCGGTAGACCAGACCACCATGTTCCTTCTCATCATCTTCTGCTGTTTTATAATCTTACAATGCAACCTGTTAGCTGAATATAACTACATTATCAGCACAGGAAATGAGTGCTCAGTTTAGAGAACAGAAGCATCATATTCTAGCTGCAGTTGGGCAAAGACACTCTCCAAGAATCACAGAATCACAATGGACAATACCATTAAGATTAGTCCAACTGTTAATCCATTACCACCAGGCCCACTAAACCATGACTCTAATCGCCACATCTCCATGTTTCTTGAAAACCTCCAGGGACAGTGACTCCACCACCTCACTGGACAGCCTTTTCCAATCCATTCCACTCTTTCTGAGAAAAAATTTTTCCTAATATCCAATCTGAACCTTCCCTAGCACAACTTAAGAATATTAACTCTTACTTGTGAGCTCTATCCTGAGCCTCCTCCAGACTGAGTAATCCCAGTAGCCTCAGCCATTCCTCATAAGACTTGTACTCCACATTCATCCTAGCTGGATGGTCAGTAACCACCAGGGTACCCTGTGTGTCAACACGCAGCAGTGTTGTTGAACAACCTCATTAATTATGAGGGCAGACTTTGCCTTCAGCAGGTTTGCTGATGATACAACAGAGAAGTGGCTGTCCAGATCTCTGGCTGTGTAGAGTGCATGAACCTTTCACTGGCTTGTGGGGTAGCAGTCATAACACTGCCAAGACACTCTCAATGATACTTGAAAAGTTGAGGCAATCAGATGAAGTCCCTAGTGACTGGAAAAAAGGCAACATCACACTCATTTTTAAGAAGGGTAAAAAAGATGACCCTGGGAGCTACTGACCTGTCAGTCTCACCTTGTGCCAGGAAAGATTGTGGAGCAGATCCTCCTGTAATCTAAGCTAAGGAACTTGGAAGACAGAGAGGTGATATGGAAGAAAAAGTGTAGTTTGTGGATGCTGTCACCGCGTCAATGGACAAGGGAAAATCTACTGATGTCAGCTCACTGGATTCCAGTAAGGTCTCTGACATGGTACCCACAACATCCTTCTCTCCAATTTGAAAAAAGATGGATTTGATGGGAGGAATGCTCAGTGGATGAAGGACTGGCTGCAAGATCGAGTCCAGAGAGTGGTGATCATTGGCTCAATATCTGGATGGAGATCAGTGACGAGTGGTGTCCCATAGGGGTCAGTACTGGGGCCAATTCTCTTTAATATTTTCACCAGTGATGTTGACAATGGAATCAAGTGCACCCTCAGCAGTTTTCCTGATGATACCAAGATGTGGGTTGCAGTTGACATACTAGAGGGATAGCATGCCATTCAGAGTGACCAAGATAGGCTTGAGTGGTGAGTTGAGGTGAACCTCATGAGGTCCAACAAATACAAATACAAGGTATTGCACCTGCTGAAAAAGGACCTGGGGATACTAGTGGATGGGATGCTGGACATGAGCCACTGATGTGCCCTCACAGCCCAGAAAATGAACTGTATCCTACAGGAAAGGCATAGACCTCTTGGAGCACATTCAGAGCACGGCCACAAAAATGATACTATGAGGACAGAATGAAGCTGGGGTAATTCAGCCTTTAGAAAAGAAGGATCTGAGTTGATCTGATAATGGCCTTTCAATATGGGGAGCTACAGGAGAGAAGACCCTCTTTAGCAGGGTCTTTTGTAATAGGACAAGGGTAAATGGCTTCAAGCTTAAAGGGGGTTGATTTAGGTTGGTTATAAAGAAAAATTCTATTATAGTGAGGGTGGTGAGACACTGGAACAGGCTGCCAAGGGATATGGTTGATGCCCTATCCCTGGAGACTTTCAAGGCAAAGTTGGATAAGGCTCTGGGCAACCTGATCTAGCTGTACATGTCTCTGTTTATTGCAGGGGAGTTGGACTAGATGACATTTAAAAATCCCTTCCAACTCTAAGGATTCTATGGTTCTATGATTCCACATGCCAGAGGGTTTTACTGCTGTCCAAAGGGACCTTGACAGTTTGGAAAAATTGACGGGCAGCTACAATGTGAAGTTCAAGAGGGGAAGGTGAAATGTCCTGCCATGTCCTCATGCTGGGAGGGTCCCAACATCTGAAAAGTAGCTTTGGTGAAAAAGAGAGAGACACAGTGGACAAAAAAGTGGACAAAGTGAGAGACACAGTGGACAGCTAGCTGTCCATAAGCCAATAATGTGCCCTTGCTGCAAATAAGGATAATGGTATCCTTGTCCTGCATTAGGAGAAGTGATACCAGCAAGTTGAGAGTGGTGATCCTTCCTCTCCACTCAGATAAGACCACACATGTAATACTGTGTTCAGCTCTGAGCTCAGTATAAAAGAAGTGCAGACTTATTGGAGAGTCCAATTGTTGTAGTTTAGCCCAGCATGCAGCTAAGTTTAACAGACTTTTGCTCACCCTCCCCTTCCACCATAGTGAGATGAGGGAGAGAACTGAAAGAAAAAGTAGAACCTGTGGGTTAAGACAAAAACTTACTATGTCAGAAAAGGAAGAGAGAGAAATAACTGTCATGATAATAATATATAAATAAAACAAGTGATGCTTAAGCAATTGTTCCCCACCTACTGATTGATGCCCAGCCACTCCACTAGCAGTGGCAGCCCTCCTCTGGCCAACTCCCATCATATTTATAGTTTTTTTCACATGGGGTCATACGATGTGGAATATCACTTGGCCAATTTAGGTCAGCTGTCCTGGCTCTTTCCCAGCCCTCTTGCTCTCAGAACAGTATGAGAAACTGAGAAAGCAGAAGTCTACAACATTGCTCAGCAATAACTTGAAACATTCATGAGTTATCAGTATTATTTTTCTCTTAAAATCAAAACATAACATCATACCAGACGCTATGAAGAACAACAATTATGTCCCAGCTTTAACTATGATAGCATTGGGGGCCTGCTAAGGAGATTTAGGGACTAAAACAGCTCTGCCCTGAGGAAAGTTGGGAAAACTTGTGATGCTTAGCTTGGAGAAGGTTCAGAGTGGATCTTATCAATGTCTATAGCTATCTGAAGGGAGGATGTGAAGAAGATGGATCCAGGCTGTATTCAGTGGTGCCCACTGCTAGGACAAGAGGCAATGAGCACAAAATGAAACATGGGAGGTTCTACCTGAACATCAGGAAACATCTTTTTTTTTTTTTTTTTATTGTGAGGGTTATCAAGAACTGGCACAAGTTGCCCAGAGAAGTTGTGAGTACCCTCCTCAAAGATATTCAAAAGCTGCCTGGACATGGTCCTAGACAATGCGCTATGTATGGCTTGGCTTAAACACTGAACCAGATGACTTCCAGAGGCCCTTTCTAACCTCAGCCATATTTATCTGTGATCTATCAACTTAAATGATTGCTCTTACATGCCAATGAATGTTTCTGACTGTAGAAGCAATTTACTTCAGAAATGACCTATAAATTTGCCAGCAAGGATTCAAATATACCTGGTTTCAGGTCTCAAGAATCAAAGATCACATTGTGGAAAACTAGGTCAATCAAGATACATGCTAGAAATACACTGAGATAACATGTTTTTATATCCTTAAAATCAAACAATAATGCTCATTTAATAAATATTTTGTATTTTCAAAATATAACTACACATGACCTCTAAGTATAATTTTCAAAAGGGCAAGCCACAGATAGATTCTGACAATAAATAGGCAAGAGCATGGGAATCAAATTAAGATAGCTAAAAGACTACCCATTTATAAAAGCAAGAACAACAACAACAACAACAAAAAACCCACGAAATACAACAGTATCACTAACATATTTCACCAAGGTTTCTGAAAAACCTCTTCATCTGTAGTAACATTTTTCTTCCATTCTATGATTTCTCACATTGCAATGAGTCATGTCATGTAACTGAATGTGTCACATCCAACTGCAGTATGATGTGAAACAACATAACAAAAAGTGACAAGATTTAACATGACAAGTAAAAATGAAATGCTACAGTGGTAAACACCACTTTTCAGCAATTTGGTATGCCATGTTTTTTAAAAAGGACAACCTAACATATATAATGATCACAGCAACATGCAGAATTACTTCAGTTTCAATGTTTCTTTTTTTTTTTCAGACATTCCAGTGGTGGCTATCTTTTGATATTCAGTTTTAAGATATATTTTCCATCTCAATTAACATTGGTATACTCACAAAAGTCAACTATTAATATGAGTACTAACAAAAATGTTTATTTTAAAATTTACTGCAAAAATGGAAAATAAATTTAGCCAGTAATTGCATTTTATTTTATGAATTATTGCTTAGGAGAGTTTCACTTGCTTATTTGACAGTGGCTGATAAAGGCATATAATTTCTTAATTGCTTCAGGTAATAGCTATTATTTGGGAAGTGTAAGAAGATACCAAGTGCTAGCCAAATTACTGAAAGCAAAGATAAAACCAGATAACCAAATATTTTTGAGTTCAGTAGTATACAGAGAATGTAACTATAAATTTTGAAATCAAATGGGAACTTACAGGGCAAAAGCAATAGGCAATGGAGACAGAGGAAAGAAAAAAGTGGAAAAATGGGCAGGATCAGTAACTGGCTAGGAAAGAAGTTGCTTATTTTCACCATGAAAATATTTATTCTAGAAAATATATATATTTCTTGTTTAATACTATTTTTCATAGAATCCTTAGAGTTGGATGGAACCTTTAAAGGTAATCTAGTCCAACTCCCCTGCAATGAACTGGTACTTGCACAGCTAGACCAAATTGCCCAAAGCCTAATTCAGTCTTGCCTTGAAAAAAAAACTTCTCCCTTTGCTCCCTTTAATTTTCTGTCATCATTGCCAATTCTATGTGCCCCTGACGCAAGGAGCATTGTTTTTTATTATTGCTGTCACTTTAGAGCATAAAATGTTTAATATTTAGGTTACATAGTAGGGAATGCTACTATTCTAATGTGTGATGCTGTGAAATACGCAGTTGAAGAAAATATAGACAAGAGCTGCTCCAAAAGTAATGCCTCCTGTTTTATTTTGTTGGCCCATGTCAGAGGTGGATGTTGGTGGAAAATACTTCAGCCACCTCACTAGGAGGACTGTTCCAGGGCTTGACTACCCATATGGTAAATAATTTTTTCCTAACATTCCTGACTGAAAATTATACTCAATTCTTCCAGCCTGTGAGGAATGTTTAGGTCTAAAGAAGATGTTCCACTTGGGTGACATCATCATCAAGAACTGCTTATCACCTACCTCAGAACTGATATGGCAATAGCTCCTATTAAGCTATAGTTTCTGTCTCTGCTTTCTCATACTCGCTGCCAGGATTGCCTATGTTGGCATGCTGCAATTGTTTTTTTACTTTAGAAACTGCATTTAGAGCAAGAGCTTTGATCAGAGCATTTATCTAGCTTCCTTCCTGAGAAAAGGTCTACCACATGCTGGCAGTATATGCTAACTTGTTAGAGGTTTCCCAAAGAATTATGGTATATTCCTCTATCTATCCAAAGTATTTGGCAGTTCCCCAGAAATATGCTTCCACAAGTTCTGCTGAGATGCTCACAGCAGAATGGTCTACCTAGTGCAAAATATCAGGACATGAACTGAAGTTGCACAGGTAACATGAAAACCTTGTGCCACTGGCTCCTAAAGATGAAAGTATACCAGCGTTAAAGCTGTGCAACAGAAGTCCAAGATGGATTGCCTTCTATGTTAGATTTGTGAATGGTTTCCATCTTACCTAGAGTTGTACTACCATTTAGGAAAGAATAAAAGATTAAATGTCTCTGAAAGAGAATGGAGATAGGAGTGTGGTTCTCTGTCCCAGTAATACACTCCTATGGGGAGAATTACACCTGGATTCTAGCACCTACAGTGAGCTCTCCACATGTTCTATGGACCTGTCATTAATTAAAATGTGTGGAGGAAAGAGTAGTTAGCAGATTATTTAAATTATTTTTAAATGTGACCTTAAGTTTCATATCATTGTGTTCACTGTGAAAATATTAAATTCAGTAACAGGTACTAAATGAACAACAAAGTTCAAAAATTGTATACATTTTAAAATAGATTTCCACCTAAAGTTTATCCAGACATTTGCTACTGCCATGGAATTTTAAATTATTTGTACAGTACAGAAATTCAAGTTAAGAAATGATCAGTTCTTTGATGGAATTTCTTAGAGTTTTAGAATTAACTTATTTTCAATAAGTTTAGAAGGATACTTCACAGAAGGGGTAAATTATCATTATATTCTTTTGTCTCTCTTCAAAAGAATGCAGAACAAGGTAAATACTTAGTTGAGAGGTATGTATTTATTACCAAGTAATGCAGCACTGCATCAAAATTGCTTATTGCTTCTATTTTGTTGGTCCAAGTAGTGAAAAAGAGTCAACGATAAATAGAATTTCTGGGCTTAATCCAGCTATAAGAGACTCAGAAAGCATGCAGGTACAGGGTTTCTCAGCCGAGTTTGCTCAAAGGAAAAATTCTGTGCAAACAGAATACAGTAGTGTATCTCTACATGTAAATTAATGTAAATATTTTGCAATGATAAATTATAATCCCTAGTCAAAATTTTCTCAGCAGTATTTATAAATGTAAAACTATTTAGAAGAAGGAGTACTTATTTTTCAGTGTGAGAATTAGCTTGGTTTTGAAGTGAAATAAAACATGCAAATGTCTATCTCAGAAAGATTGCCTTTAAAGTATTAACATAAAATTCTCTTAGATAACTCATCAGAATGAAAGTGAACCTTTTTAACTGTGTAAACACTTCTGATCCCTCTACCTATCCTGTAGTAATAAATTTGAAAAAAGAAGATATATTGTAATATTAGTTACAGGTTAAAATCTCCCTTTTCTGTGTAGGTTGATTTTAAAATGCATGTTAAATGCAGACCATGACACTAAAAGGGAAACTAGTATTAATGACTAGAGTTCAATAATAAGTAGTTAAAGTAGCAATTATGTTTGAGATATTTGTATTATTTCTAGTTCTTTGAGTTCTTACAGATCTATAGACTTACTATGTCTTACATTCTTGGGCATCTTTAGAAAATCTGAATCTTGTACGGGATGGTGAATTCAGGGATTCTTTTGCATTTTACAGACAACAGTGACACAAATGCTTTTAAAATAAACTTTAATAAAGAAAGCTCTTCATTTACTGCCTACTGGTTTCTCTTTAAGTGGAAAGCTGTTTTAACTGTCCAAGTCTGAATAACTAGATGCTAGGCTTTATGACATACTGTACTGATATTTTTGAAATACTTTTTTCCTTCCTTTCTTTCTTTCTTTCTTTCTTTCTTTCTTTCTTTTCTTTCTTCTTTCTTTCTTTCTTTCTTTCTTTCTTTCTTTCTTTCTTTCTTTCTTTCTTTCTTTCTTTCTTTCTTTCTTTCTTTCTTTCTTTCTTTCTTTCTTTCTTTCTTTCTTTCTTTCTTTCTTTCTTTCTTTCTTTCTTTCTTTCTTTCCTTCTTTCTTTCTTTCCTTCTTTCTTTCCTTCTTTCTTTCCTTATTTCTTTCTTTCTTTCTTTCTTTCTTTCTTTCTTTCTCTTCTTTCTTTCTTTCTTTCTTTCTTTCTTTCTTTCTTTCTTTCTTTCTTTCTTTCTTTCTTTCTTTCTTTCTCTTTCTTTCTTTCTTTCTTTCTTTCTTTCTTTCTTTCTTTCTTTCTTTCTTTCTTTCTTTCTTTCTTTCTTTCTTTCTTTCTTTCTTTCTTTCTTTCTTTCTTTCTTTCTTTCTTTCTTTCTTTCTTTCTTTCTTTCTTTCTTTCTTTCTTTCTTTCTTTCTTTCTTTCTTTCTTTCCTTCTTTCTTTCTTTCCTTCTTTCTTTCCTTCTTTCTTTCCTTATTTCTTTCCTTATTTCTTTCTTTTTCTTTTCTCTTTATTTTTCTTTCTCTTTATTTTTATTTTTCTTTTTCTCTTTCTTTTTCTTTCTTTCTTTTTCTTTTATTTTTTAAATTTTTTTGTAGTCTTTCCAATCTGGACACATTCAGACATTTCTTGAATAATGTGACTGATTTGTGTGTGAGGAGGAAGTCAGAAAGTTCCAAGAGGTAATTCTGACTTAAAACAGTTACAGAAATATTTCTTTCTTTTTTGCCCTTTTAACTTATGAAGTAATATATAATTTATAGTAAGTGTTATTTTTTATTGAGTATTTGTCAGCTCAAAACCATAGGACCAATTTTTATATACTTAAAAATAAAGAATATAAATATAATTTTGTTCACTCCTCTAATAACTGCAACCCTTCTGCATTTTCTATTTCAATTAAACAGCCTAAACATTTCTTTATAATTATGTAAAACTTGAACTTTTCTTTTTGAGTCATGTGCATCATTTTTAGTCACTCACTCTAGCTCATACAGAAAAAGGAACAGCCTGCTACTTGTATGAGTCAGAATCTAAACAGAGCTATTTAAAAATCACTTGGAAGATATGTTATTAGCTAATTAGCATAATTAGTTGTAGTGAAGATATACAATCTAACATGTTTCACTGAATCAATTCATAAATAAAAGCTGTAATTAAGTACTATTTCCTATGCATTACTATTTTCCTTGAGATTCTATAATATGGTCAAGTCAACCTAAGAAAGCTGCCAGTAAGATATCTGATCTGAAATGATATGCTACATTTGGGGTACCACCTTTATTTTTCACATATTACTTTCCAGTACCATCTACTTAAAACACATGCACCAAATTTAGGTTTCAGGTCTTCATAACTTTGTAAGTACTGGAATGTATGAGAAATTATACCTTATTCAAGCTTATTTCCTCAGTTTAAAATCTGAAATAATAAAACTGAGCCTGACAGAACAATCTGATTTTCCCAGATTGGTAATGAATTTTAAAAAAATTAAATAGGAAAATCAACTTAATTATTACAAACATTTTAATTAAAGACTAGAATTGAACTCCAAAACTGACTAAATGTACCTATTTGCTCATTGCTAGATTCAATATTAATTAGCAGGAGATAACACATCTGACTGATTTCTGAAACTGACATTCATACATTCAGTGGAGACCGCAATGTAGTTGTTATTTCCCTTTCTCTAGAATTTCTAATGTCAGTAATAGAGCAGCTATGGCTGAAAGTTAAGGAGTCCTTTCACAGCACTTATTGAGTATCTCTACATCATGATTACATTTCTAGACTTTTGGAGAAGAAGGATAAAATCTTTCGGTGATCATCTTATATTTTCTGATCTTAGCAGAAGAAACAACAGAGTTAACATAATACAAAATGCAAAATCACACTGTAAATACAAAATCAATCAGGATTTTGTAAAGAAATTTTACAGAAATATATAAAAATGATACCATCTATAATCAGACCAAATACCACATTTATTTCCAAGATAAAGGACAAATTTAAACTTAAAAAAATCTTAAGAGGATAATGATGCATCATTAATACTTAGTATTTTACTGTTGAGGCAACATTCAACTTTAGATTACAAAAGCATCAGAAATATTGAATGTTTGTCTTAAATTTTGTAAAGCAGAATAAAACCATTATTTGTTAAGAAAATGGAAAGCAATTATCTGTTACTGGGCATTTGTGTATATTAAGTGTTCTAAATGTCACCTTGTGTTATCTGTGCCTTATGAAGACAAAATAATGAGTTTTCTACCAGAATTCTTAAGTATTTCAGACAGCAAGTATCTGAATTTTCTGGTCTTGTGCACTGTGTACATTGACAATGCTGCAGATGGTCTTGTAACCTCTCAGATAATCTTCTATGATCTTACTCTGTCTCTTCAGATTCCTTCCAAAGTTGCATACTAATTGTTTTGGGTTTTTTTTTTTTTGAGTGTTTTAATATTTCATTATGCATCAGGTTGACTGCAGTAAAACTCAAATTGGAGAGGACAGGAGAGGAGAACCACAAATGTAAAAAGTAAAATTGACCAGAAATGGTCAATCAGAAATATATTCTGTAGTCATTGCAATTCATTTCTAGATATGTACTTAAATAACATATCTTTGAGGAATTATAACATTGGTTGATTCAGCATATTCATGTTGGAGAAAGAGGTTAATCAGTCCCAAGATGACCCTCATTCCCTGGATAATTTTAATGTGCTTCCTGAAGAGAAAATGCAGAACATTCCTTGAGGAGTTTTATAGTATCTAATCACAGAACTCCACTGACAATATATTAGGACTGTTCAAATCATCTGCAAATTTATAGTTATCCAAAAAGCCATCTTCCACCAAGTAAAAAAAAAATCTGATAATATCACAATGTAAATCACCTCATTAATAACATAACAGTTACAATGAATATTCCTCAAACTATGAACAAACAATCCATACTAAAATACTTGATACTTCAGTGTTTCAGCTGGGCTATACTATCAGTCTTACATCTACTGTTAAACATGTCAGTATTAACTTCAAGAGTGAACATTTGAGCCTTTGTCTGCCATCCTAGCACCACAGTATAGCACTTTTATAGCCTTTAAAAATAGATTTTTAAACAATCAAGGAGCCTATGCAGTATAGAAAACATATTTCTCTTAAAATCTGGATTCTCTCATCAATTTCCATAAAAATTCCAAATATCACTCACTGTTCTTTTCCCTTAGGACCTCAGGTTAAAGCATATTTGTTTTGAAGATTTTTATGATACCCCAGAAAAGAAAAGTATAGTCTTAAAGTGGGAGAACAATATAAGAATTTATATGGAATAAACCCTCAACTGCTGTCAGATATCCTGGAAAATAATTAAAATAATTAAATGAAGAAAATTAACCTTTTTTTTTTTTAATTTAATATTCTTGTTAATAGTTACCAGAGCTCCCATGTTCCAATTACTATGATTAGATCTTCTACCTAAGAAGTAAATGTAAAACTGCAATAAATACTCCCTAAAAAAGAAGAATTAAAATCCTTGAATTCTGTACATGAACTTTTAATCTTGATTAAATGCTTAAAATCCCCACTGGATGATAAGTGAAAGTACCAGTATATTCCATAGTGAAACCATGCAGATAATCAAAGGAGATGCTGATGGCAGAACACTTAGAAAAGTTACATGCCTTCTATTGGGTCTTAGTTATAATTCTCAAGAGGATCCTACACAACCATTTCCAAGCTTGAATTTGAAAAGAAAAAATTACATAAAAAATTGTGGGAACCCTAATGCTACTACTATGTGGAGAGGAATAATTGCACAGTTTAGTGCTGGAGTACTGTGTCCAGTTCTGGGCTCATCAGTACAAAAAAGATTGAGATATCCTTGAAAGAGTCCAGTGGAGGGCTACAAAGATGATACAGGACATGGAACACCTTGCCTGAGAGACCTGGGTCTGTTCAGCTTTGAGAAAAGAAGACTCAGAGGGTATGTGATCCATGTCTATAAATATCTAAGGTGCAAGAGGCACAGGGATGAGGCTGAACTCTTCTCATCATTGTATGCTGATAGGACAAGGGGAAATGGCCACAAACTGAAGCATAGGAAGTTCTGCACAGATATGTGCGGGAACCTCTTCACAGTCAGGGTGACAGAGCACCGGCACAGACTGCCCAGAGGTTGTGGAGTCTCCTTCTCTGGAGACGTTCAAGAGCTGCCTGGACACCTATTTGTGTAACTTGGGCTAGGGAGCTCTGGCAGGGGTGGTTGGACTAGATGATCTCTAGAGGTCCCTTCCAACCCCTAGAATTCTGTGATTCTGGGATTCTGTGGTTAGGGAGCTGCTCTGCTGAAAAGGAGCTTTCCAGAGAAGGACTTGAGGGCCAATGGTATCCTGGATTGCAATTGGCAGGGCATTGTGAACAGGTTGGGGGAGGAGAACCTCTCCTCTACTCTTCCCTGGTGAGGTCACATCTGGAGTTCTGTGTTCAGTTCTGGGCTCCCTAGCTAAGGAAAGAAAAGCAACTTCTGAATAGAGTTCAGCAGAGAGCTACAAAGACTATTAGGGGCCTCAAGCACCTCCTGTATGAAGAAATGTTGAGACCTGGGACTGTTCAGCCTGAAGAAGACTTAAGGGGAAATCTCATCAAAATTTATAAATATATAAATGGCAAGTGAAAAGAGCATGGGACCAGGCTTTTTTTTGATGTGCAGTGACAGAACAAGGGACAACAGGCACAAATTGGTGCACTGGAAGTTCCATCTCAGGAAAAACTTCTCTACTTTCAGGAATACAGAGCACTGGAACAGGCAATCCAGAGAGGTTGTGGAGACTCCTCTGGAAGATATTCTAAACCTGCCTGGATGCTTTCCAGTGCAACCTACTTCAGAGAACCTGCTTTAGTAGGAGGGTTGGACTAAACGTTCTCCAAGAATACTTTCCAAACCCTACAATTCTGTGATTATGGTCAATTCTGTGATTCTTGTACTGGTTCTAGTACAATCTAGACCTGGGGCTGTGGGTCTATTTCAGAAAAAGGATAATTTTCTGAGTGATGTTCTTTCAGATCTTACATTCACTAGAGTAGAGAATCAGTACTTTTATAGCAAAGTGCAGCTGTATGTGAGCTAGAAAACCATGCCAAAAACTTTTTGTTCTTCTGTTTCCTTTATTAATCTTGGAAAATCAATTAAATATGACCTAAATTGATGTCTGGATCAAGTTACTTTGCACAGAAGCTCTCTAGCTGCACATGGTTAAAGCATTCTCAAAGCTGAGTCTTTGAAGCATTGAATTAAGAGGAGAAGAGGAGAAGAGGAGGCTCAGAGGAGACCTTATTGTACTCTACCACTTCCTGAAGGGGGGTTGTGGTGAGGAGGGGGTGGGCCTCTTCTCCCTGATAAATAACGACAGGACGAGAGGGAATGGCCACAAGTTGCGCCGGGGAAGATTTAGATTAGACCTGAGGAAGCATTTCTTTTCTGAAAGAGTGGTCAGGCACTGGAATGGCCTGCCTAGGGAGGTGGTTGAGGCACCATCCCTAGCGCTGTTCAAGAAGCGTTTAGATGAGGTGCTGAAGGATTTAATTTAGAAGTTGGGTAGAGATAGTGATAGGAGGATGGTTGGACTAGATGATCTTATAGGTCCTTTCCAACCTTATGAACTTATGAACTTATGAACTTATGAATCTTGATCATGACCCTGAATATGTCCCTTTTCTATATTACAAATATCAAACATTTCATTTTTGTTTAGAAAAGGAAATTGGCAACAACTATAGCAATAAAAGGAATTAATGGAATTTTTGACTAAAAATATTTAAAACCTGGAAGAGATGCAGCCATTTTGAAATTAAGGCAAGGAGAAGACCTAACAAGGTGTCATGGTTTTGTGATTTTTAATATTGGTATTCCACGTCATAAAATCATGTATGTCATGTAGTGCATTGACTACTAAAGAGTTAATCTTTATTGTAGTAATAGCGGAGTACTTTACTAGTAGGAAAGAAAGACGGGAGGATGACAATGCTACAAAGTAAAAACTAAAATCAGGCTGCACTTTGTTGGTCTTAAGTAGTGTTAGGTAACTAACTGGTTAGGAGTTTTTTTCTTTGGTTCCTGTGTAGTAGATGATTAATAAATTGACATATAAGATTATTTTGTATGGTTGAAAAGGAAAACCAGAAAGCAACAAAAACTTGGGAGACGTTTGTTAGGAGAATATTGTGCAGATACTCTTACTGTAAGGAAGTCACACCTTAGGAAAAGTGCTTTAGTTAGCTTGTATTTTAACTCAACTGCCACCTAACTCATAAAATGCAGATTCTATTATCTGCCTTCCTACAAACCCTCCCAGTAATGTAATCTAGTACATTAATCTTTCTGTTAAGAACTGGAAACTGCTTATTCAGTTAAGTAACGTGAGGTTTCCCAGCCTGTTATCCAGGATTTTAAGGTGGAAAAGCCTTTGCCAGTACTGCCAAGAAACCAACTCAAATATACTAATCCTGGTCTGAGCAAGGTGTGTAGGATACTGACAGAATTTTCCACAATCTTTCCTCAATTATTCAAGAGGAAGCAGCGTATTTCCATTCTGTTTATGTCAGCTTCTTAATGGGTAACTCCTTCACACTCCCAACCTGCACTGTTAGTAGGTAGAATGAAGCACAAAGGATCTTCTATTTTATTTCATTTACTGGGAGGAGCATTGAACCCTGACAGTTCTGATATGTTGTTAGTTCATCCCTGTGGCTGCAGATCAGTAGTCTATGGGGCTGTACTCAATATTTTGGAATGAACATCCCCATCTCAGCCCACGTATTTCCTCAGGGTAAACAGTGTACATCACAAGAGGTAATAATCCACAGGGTATTTGGGACAAGAAAGGACAAAATAAAGTATTACTAGATAGGTAAATTCACTGGCTAATAATAAAGTATCAAAATACTGTTTCATACTTTGAAACAAGAAACACTGCAGGAAATTCCCCTAACATGGAAAACTAGAAAAATAAACATTTCAGCTTAATTAAGACCTTGGAGACAATGATTATATCTACACTAGAGAACACACCTTAGTTTTCTTTCTGCAGTAACCCATGTCCATCTCATTTCCTCTTCTCTCATATTTTTTTCATATCCAGAGTGTATTTTTGGATATATATATATTTTCAACTGCAACTAACATTTTGCAAAATAAATTTCCAGTTTTTATAGATTCTAGATGAAGTCAGTAACACTGGATATGTTATATTATGAATGTCAGTGCTCTGACAAGAAGATGAAATCAGGGTCAAATAGTTACATTTAAATTCACATACACAAAATTAATAATATTTAGTTACATACATAAACATATTCATAAATACATACTAAATCTAAAAATGTAAGTGCAGTGTAAGCAATGTAAACAATAGACCAAAATTCCCCACAAATATGTATAATAGAGAGTGAAAAAAATGTGCACAACCTAAAAAAATCCCTGACACCAACCTAAAAAGCCCACCTATTTCAATTATTATATAAGATATAAATTGGGTTTTAGATTATACTCTACACATTGACACATGATAGTCTGAACCTAAAGTGCGTAAGATTTAATTTTCTGTTGCTATTAATGAATATTACAACAGCAGCTGCCCCCTGTGGTTCTGTATAAAAAGCAGTGCATATACCTAGCACAACATTTGCAGACTTCCTCAGTTTTGTGTTTTTAATGTGATGAAAAATTGTACAAGTAACAAAGGACAAATGTCATGGTAACTAAAACATTTCCTATACATGTATTTTAGAGGGAAGCTAAATCAAAGGTCTTCAAAGAATTACTAGGGTTCTTTCTAGGAGGTTATTGACAAATATGTAGTTTGTCTTCTGAGTTTGTGCCTCTTTCACAGATTGGTGTATTTGTGATCCCACAGGCAGGAATAAGTGTCTGTAATTCATTTCTCCTTGTTAACTAGTGTGCTTTTGTGTGTAGGATGATTGACAGCAAACTCGGCTTAGTCCCAACGGATGAGCTTGTTAGCAAAACCCTAGCATCCTATCTCTAATAAAGCATATCAGCAGTACATTTTGTCCTATCTATTAGCCTCTCTGTTTCTTTTTTGTGAAAAGCTGAGTGTCCCTTTGAAGCAATGACAAATAAACCCCTGAACTGAAGTGCTAGGCTGCCTTATGGACAGCTGGATAGTAAATGTCACACCGTGTATAGAATGCCTATTATCAGACTGAGCCATTTGTTCCATTCCTTTCAGTATCTTAATGTAATACAAAATTGCTAAATCAAGCCCCATGTCTGTGACAGAACATAATTAATGAGAAAGCAGGAGCCAATTCAACACTCTTTATTGGGACCTAATTGGCTCAGGCAACAGAGTTGTCACTCAACAAGAGACTTCCTTTAAAGCAATTTTGTTCTTGGTTGTATTACAGAGCCTATTAAATTGTCCCCTCCTTGATCACACAAAGAAGTATCTGCATGCAATAATTAGCTTTTCCAAGGGGATTTTTTTTAACTCTTTCAATAATAGCACATTTTCAAGCTCTGCTGGAGAAAATAGACAGCAAAGGGAGATGTGCAGCCTCTGGACTGAGTAAGTGTAATACATCCATTTTGGGAAAGCCTATAAGGGGCATGTCAAAGCGACAGCTAGTGAATAATGTAGTGGCCTGACTTCAGGGAGGGTTGGAGGTCAAGCTGGGCATGTAATATTTGCACTCCGAAAATTGTTCAATTAAAGAAGCAAATCAAATGTAGAGGTATGGACTGATCAACTGAGTGCTTCTCTCTTGATATAGTATTGAGGACCATCGCAAAGAAGGAGAGATCCTGTTTCCCACTGCCAGTATCTGGAACATCTGAGACCAAAATTAGCAGCAGTATGTTTTGAATAACTAGGAATCAAAACCTAGGAATCTTATTTCATTTATGTGTCCAACAGACTTTCACAAACTGTGTTTTTGTTAATCAGAAGATTGTAATTGCAGGGTAAACTCTGAAAAAATCAAGGAAGATTTTTTTTTCTGCCCAAAGAACAAATTTGATATTTTGAAGAAAAGTAGTACTGTAGTCATGCATGAGCAAGATGGAAGTCCAGAATCTGCTTCTATGGAGTCTACCACCACGTAAAAGAAGGTTATTAGAAACCAAAATATATCACTTGTCTTCCTGAAGGGCAGTGATTTAGATGCCATCAAAAAGATTTAGATGTGTTCATTCATGCCTGTAGCATACATTATTTTTCCAGTTGATTTAAGCTACACATAATAAGCCTCATAAGAACTTTTCTGAAAGCTAGGCAATAAAAATGAGAGGTTCATGAAGCAGTTGAACTATATTTATAAAGACATTCCATAAGTAATCTTTACATATTCTGTTCTGTTTAAAATTAAAAACAGTATCGTAATGGAGGGCTTGGCCAATGTTTATCTCAGGAAGGTGACAAATTACTCTCTCTGTTACTATTTTATGATGTTTGTATGAGATTCCCAACTCAAAATACCTGTTGAAAATAGTTTCAGAAGTACAACAAAGATAGAAAGCTACATTTTTTTTTAAGAAATAGATGTTTAATATTGCTTAATTAGTCACTACTTTCTGATAATCCTAAGTGAATGAAATCAGTGTACAAAGGTAGCTCTGAAAGTAATGCCTTCTATTTATTTCTATGGAAACTACAACAAATGCAAGGAGCTCAATGCCACAATTTGATAGAGCTGATTCTCACTATTATCGTTTTCTAGCCCATACTAGTGGCTGTCACCACTGCAAAAAGACATCACCCACTGTCTCACTGCACTCACATCCACCGTTTCATTTCCAAAAATGTTCAGCAAGCATCAATGAATGTCAATGGGTGCCAATTTTTCTGCATGGAGGACTTCAGTGACACAGCTTTACTTCAGATGCACTTCTATGTCAAATGCCATTTTGTAGACTGTCCCTCTGCTGCCATCTGTTGCATGGCAACAAAATGTAATGGAATACTGGTGGGAAGGTTTAACCTTTACTGCCATACCACTGACATCCACCTCTGTTCATGGGCCAACATAATTAAAAAGGAGGCATTACTTTTGGAGCGGCCCTCATAATTTTTTTCTCCTAACAAAAATTCCAGGTATTTCAAAGGGAAGGATGAAAGCAAAATATGAGAATACAAAGTGTTTTATTTTTTCAAAGAAAAACATATTTAATGTTCATTAAATGGTCATCACATATGTTATATCTGTGGTTTCATTAGCTAATTGTGATGAACATATTTTGATTTATGCATTGGACATAGCTGTTTCAGTGGTACAAGTTCATCAACATCAGCTTTAGTAAGCATGCAAAATATAGCATTTCCATCATCTATCCCTGAATGACTGAAGACTGAGCTAGAACAGAATAAGTAAATATATTACACATCTATTTTTTTTCAGATTTAATAGGATAGTATTCCAAATGGAAATGTAAACCTATAGTATACTTTCCTCAGTTATTCATGAACACTGCAAAAGCATATAATCTCAACACAGTCTTATTAGCTTAGTAGCTTAGTAACAAATGATAATGATTACAAAATCTGCCATCACTTAATTTTCTTTGATTAATGATTTGCAACCAATATTCTATAACTAAAACTCAGTAATGGTTAATTCTATACAGTCAAAAATACTAAAGAATGCTGAAGAACTTTAGAGTATGTACACATATTTACATACACATACAAATACACAATGCACATATCTACTGAGGAGGTTTTGACAAGTGAAATCAGAATATTAATAAAATAAGCATTTAAGCTGAAATATTACACAACAAAGAAATATTAAGTGGAAAAATAGCCATGGAAAAGATATCTTGAGAGTATATTCAATACAGCACTCGATTTAAATGTTTTATCATATAAACCAGTTCTCCAATGTTTAGTGCTCATCCAAAAAGTACTATAACTACTAAGTAAATTGCCAAGCTTCTGTAGTTTTGGCCCTCATAACTGTGTAACATGAGTTAGATGCCATGCTGTTTGAATCGAACACAAGATCAAAAGGCTGTTTCTAATGTATCAGAAAACCTTGGACTTCGTATATTGGTAACAGCCATCTGACAACACATATCCAGAAGTTACATGTCCCCATACTTGAAAAGTCACTGTCACTGATGACATAAAAGAAGGGCCTAATCAAGAACAAAGTTCTGTGGGGTGTATGTAGGAAATAGAACTAGAATGTGTGATTACATGGCTGATGGCTATTAATATTACAGTAACTTTAAAAATGACAATATACATTAGCAATGGATTATGTCTCTATTTAATCTACAGGGATAACTTCTTGCATCTGCATTAGCGCACAGTTGCTAGCAATGATACAGGAATTAGATGTCAGCCTGTATGTATTTTACAAAGAAAGTTATTATGGTGTACAAGGAATGGCAGTTCTATAAGATTTTCCTTATTATACATTCAAGGACATTTCCACAAATGTCTTGGTAAGGACTGATTTATGCAATCAACTGTTTCATTGTTTTAATAAACAGAGAATGGTTACTGTTAGTAAAACTGGAAACAAGAGTCTCAGTTAGGGTAGAAAAACTTCTGTCATTTTCTCTGTTTAATAAAATACCGTAATACCCCAAAATTTCACTTCACAAAACTGATGACACATTCTTTTGTGCTTTTTTGTTGTTGTTTTTGACAATTTTATGAAAGTGTTATATTTTTCATGTGAATACTGTCTGCTTTCTTAATATTCTATACAAATATAATAACACCCCAGTGGTACACTTTTACACAGGTCATTATGCAGCTTAAACAAAAATATTGAATACTCTGCGCAGTCTTGGATTTCAGACACTAACATTGTGTGAGTCTGCAACCTCTGAATCTGTCATACAACCAGACTTCTCTTCAGCACAAAGTATGATTAAAAGTAATAACACATGTCATACCACTGTGGCAATGCCAACACAGAGGATGCGTTTCTACAGAACAGATGGTACTTGCAATGCTAAGAAGTCTATTCTCTTCATTTTACCTCATTGTTACTTGGCTTCTGTGCCTTCTCACACACGTCACACATTTGAAAGTGTGCACAATGTCCTCTTTCAATAGGGCTTGAACATATGAACTCATATAAACAAGATCAGAATGGAGATTAATGTATTTAGAGTATAATTCAAACTAGCATTAAAAACAAAGGATATCTCAGCACAAAAATCCCAGAGTTATTATTTTAGAAACTAAGGTATTTATTACTTAGAAATCTGGCAAAAGTAAGTTTCATATAAAACTTAACAGAGGTTAGTTCACCTGCTAGTTACAGATACTAAGGTGAAATACAGCAGTGTCAAGAAGTTCTGAGTAAACTGTGATAACTGAAGACCAAACCTAATGAAGAATAATTTCAAAAACAAAGGAAGTGTGATGTAGGCAAAATTGCAACAGATCTCTAATCAAAAATGAATCTCTGGTAAAAAAAAGTCATGGGACGCCCAATGACTGTAAGTTTTTTTAAATTTAATTCACAAGTTGTCATGTCTAGTATTTCAGTAACCAACAGTAAGATAGAAAAGGAAGATGCTGCATCTATAGAGAACCAGAGGAAGGAGTACCACACACACTGTACAATCAACTCAGTACTTTGAAGATCTTGAAATTTTTTACAGATCTATAAATAAATTCAAGTTTATGCAGATTCAGAACATTGTAGACTGAAGAAGAAAGACTTCAGTGTGTGCAGAAGGAAGAAAATTCTCACTGTTACTCTTCTGCACTATAACTCAGAAGGTCCAGATCCTGCTCTAACAGAGACTGTTCTGCATGTTTATTTCTCAACAGCATAAGAGGTGAGGTTTTCTTCATAAACATTTTACTCTCAGCTACTCTACTGAGGAAAAGAGAGACTTAAACTACTTCACTGAGCAAGAAGGAATGGTCTACTGTTAACATACCAAAATTAGTCTACTAAGAAAAGATAATAATAATAAAATCTGGTTTCTTTATCAAGATGAAGATGAATAATGGCACTGCAAGCCAGATTACACATGCCTTTGGCAGCCTGAAAATGACACATACAGAATTGGCCAAAATTAACTGCCATGCTCTATCCATCCATGTGTTATCTGAAAAATTCTGACAGCCTGTTTAGTCCTCTACTATAACTTCTTATGGGGTCCCCTATACTGAGAGACATGCTATATTCAGCATGAATAAACTTGAAAAAATGCTAGCATAGGTAACACTTACATTTTAATGTCATCTGCAACATTCTCTGAAAAATTTTCTGCAATCTTATCGGCAATTAGGCTAGTATCAAAAGACCTGTTATAATAAAATGGTCAGCCTGTTACATCTGCCTTTCTTGGTGGCTAGACAGAGATGATTATTAATTGCATGGCATGTACAATGATTTTAACAATAGATGGAACAGCATAGTGATTCACAAATTACAGAAACAGTTTCCATCATCTTTATTTCTGCTTATTAACTCTGTTTTCCCTCTGCTCCTTATTCTCAGGAAGAGAATTATGCCAGAAATTGATTTAGAACAGAGAATGAATGAAAAACAAACTGCTACGCTCTTTGTTATGCACTCAGTTGAGGGATCTTCTTAACAGTTGTGAACTTCACTGTCCTAGACAAGTGATACTGTCAGAAAATGCAGAAATTTTTATGAATATTTCAGAGAAGAATAAATTTCCCTTCTTAACAAATGATTTATTGTTCAGAAGCAGAGATCTCAAGGCCTTGGAATCATACAAACCATTTATTAAAGCATCATAAATTCTTCAGACTGGAGTCTTGATGCTGAAACTGCATATTACAAATGATGATCTAAATGGAAGGCAATTAGTTATGTCTACTCTCCACTGTCTTTCCTAATGTGACATTTTAAACCAATTCTGCTGTGACCTGTTGGTAAGTATAATGACTTACTAGTGAGGCAGAACAAGAAAATGATTAAGAGGAATATGAATGAAACTCCTTCAAAAGCGAACACAGGCCTTCACTACGGGTTAAATTCTTCACACAGCTCATCAATGAAGAGAGCAAAACGTTCTAAGCACTACACTTCTTTCAGACCCTAGGGTACACGCTTCACTTTGTGTAGCAATTTTATGTGAAATGGATTTTATTGTCTCAGCACAGTTTCTAAAATAACTATGTAAACAGTTAATCCCCAGACAACACATAAGGTTTTACTTTAGGGAGAGAATCATTGTGATAAACCTGGCAGTCTCTTGCCTTTAAAGATACATGTAGCAAGCTGTTACTACTTCTTTTCTGACTAAGAAACAGGGAAAAAAACGATACTACGCCCAAAGAGAAATCTGCTTGGACACAGAAGAGCAGGGAATTTGTTTGGTGCTAGCAAGTGTATGTAAGTGTATCTGTGTACAAACCACACAGGAAATGACAGACAAATTTGGAGAACAGTCAAAATTCTGAAGAGAGATAAAGTGGCCTCGACAAAAAAGAAAGAATAAAAATGTTTCTGAGCAGAGGAATCCTGGGAAAAGGTTCAGCAATGCAAGAATATAAATTACCTCCAGTTTGCTGATTCCTGCTGTGTTCATTCTAAGACGGTTTTTAAAACTCTTTCTAAATTGATGATCGCTATCAAATACATGGGTTGCTCTCAAAGTAATGCCTTCCAATTCCTCAAAAACTACAATAGATACAAAGAGCTCAATAGCACTATTTGATAGAGCCAATTCTGAGCTACAGAATGCTATTTTGCAACATAGTCACCATCATTAGCTGTACATTTACAACAGCTTTGAACAAGAGCCTGCATGCCGCACTCATAGAAGTCTGCAACAACAGGGGAGACACGCTGTCATTGTCACCACTGCTGAAAGGTACCACCCACTGCCTCACTGTGTTCACATTCACTGCTTCGTCTCCATAAACATTCAGCAAGCATCAATGAATGTCAATGGGTGCCAATTTTTCTGCGTGGAGGACTTCAATGACGCAGCTTTACTTCAGATGCACTTCTATGTCAGATGCCATTTTGTCAGACTGCCCCTCTGCTGCCATCTGTTGCATGGCAACAAAATGTAATGGAATGTTGTTGGGAAGATCAACCTCTACTGCCATTCCACTGACATCCACCTCTGTTCACGGGCCAACAAAATAAAACTTTCAGGAGGCATTACTTTCAGAGCTGCCCTCATAATTTCTCTCCACTAATGGAAATGGTTCAAAACCTCCTGACTTCTTAGGAATTAAGATAAAAATGAGGTAGTTGATATTATATTTTGCACTGCTATTCCAGAAAGCCCTTACATGAATCTATATGGTGGAAAACAGCTTGGAGACCAGAGCCTCAGGTGGGGCTAATCACAGTTCCTTAAGTATTTAGAGGATAAGACTCTGATCATCTCACGTTCTAATATAGATTTGTTCATGCAGATTTAATATTCCAAAATTCCAGGCACAAACCCAAAATAGAAATTAGGCTGTGTGGATTTGAGAATCATTACGATAATATTGCAAGGGACTGTGTTAGAATATGACATTACCTATACTTTCTGATCATTTATGAGAAAGACCTCTGATAGTTTATTTTTAAATAGTTTCAGCTGCCTTAGAATTTATATTATTTTCTTAATTCTTGAGTGAAGAGGAAGCCAAAGGAAAAGTAAATTTATTTCTAAATAAATAAAACAATAAAGAATCTTCAGTTATATAAATTGCTTTATATAAACATGTGGTGCACCCACAGCCCTCCTTCTATATATAGATATGCACTTCATTATTTCAAATGCAAGACCACTTGAACTTTCTGAGAGGGCATTTCTTTCACATTACCTTTAATTTCTTTCAATAAACAATTCTTTTTTACCAAAGAAGACTGGATCTACTGCACTATTATAAATGAAATATAGGTAATACCATGTAGCTGGATTATTTCATATTTAACTGATGCAGTTAACAAATTATTTATATGTTATGGAAACAACAGCAACACTGAATCACGTGTTTTCACTTGATCATATCTATCAAACTCCAGTCTTACTGTCTATCTTGGGTGCAGTAGAAAGAAAAATGTGTTCAACATTTTGTACAATTCAGGCACTTCACTATTTTTTATTAACATTATCTTTGAAGATTGGATATTCCTAAACCCAAGGGACTTCAGCAGGGGAGAAAACCTTAAAAATCTAATCTAGGATTTGATACTGCTGTAACAACATATTTCAGGAATGCTTCCATCAAGAATTCTAATGGCTGTTCTGTTAACTAGACAGGGATTGGGAGATAGTTGTAGATTGATAAAAAAGAACAGTATAACTAATAGTGCACTGAATCTAATGTAGATGTGATGACAGTATTATCAATATGAAATATATGGGTCTTACATGCAATTAAGTATTTTTAGTAGAGTACTACTCAGAAACTAAGTTAAACCACTGCTAATTGTGTTCAGGTAGCAGCAGCCAGTACAAATCCTTTTTTTCTACCCTACCATTCATGATAACTGGAATGGAAATTTGCATGTTTCTTGGTTCTGAAAAAGTATCAGTATCAACCCACATGACTGTGAGGTGATTAAAAAAAACAAAATTACTATTTGCCTAGGCAAAATAAATTATCAAAAAAGAGGTTCATATTTTGATTATTTTGATAATATTGGATGGGCTGTTGTCATGGTTTCATTATTTCTGTTATTGGTATTCCACATCATAACATCATGTAGTACACTCAATTAATGCTCCAGTTCCATGGACTGCTGATATTTCTGGATACCTTTCTCAGAAGAGAAAAAGAACCACATATCTCAGAAGACTTCACTTTTCCATTTACAGGGAAACAAAAAACTGCTATGTCACTATATTTTCCCTTTTATTTTTACAGCTCTTCTCTGCAGTGTGTGCTCCCTAGCTGTCTTGTCTCCAGCATTAGAATAAGGCCTTCGGTTTTGGACACTCTCTCTCTCATTTTATTCGGCTTACCGCCTCCAATTCCAATTATATTTTATTACATTGTGTTATCTCACATTCTGCCTTCATATTTAGTAAATTAGTATTCTCCCTTAGCTCGCTGTCACTGTTCTGTTTATAGGCCTATCTCCCTACAATTTTTCTGTCCCCTTTCCCATTTCCTGGGGCATGGGTCCATGAGTCCCTTTGCACCATTAGTCTCAGAACTGGGCCTAATGATCCCAGCAACTGTTGACAACTATTCTCAAATTTCCTAATATAAATCAGGCTACAACAAATATCTCTATAGTTTTGGCATGCAATCTTGCAAACAGCTATTATTTACAAAGACATTAGAAATAAGGACTTGAGAAAGTTAAGAATGAAAGTGAAGTATATCCATACTAAACTGATGCTTAAAAAACCCACAATGCAACTTACTCATTTCTATAAACTGTTGCTCTCTAATACTGTGTCTCTCATTTTATACTGAACATTACTCTTACAAACCACATTTTATTTTCATCTTCAGTCTAAGTTAATTTAAGAAATTTACAGATCTCACTGATATGTACAATTATTACAAAGACACACTTCCAAATCACATTTAGGGGCCCTGATCTCAGCAGGTACACTGGCAATACAAAGCTGGGAGTAGTGATTGACACACCTGAAGGCTGTGCTACCATTCAAAAAGACCTGGACAGACTGGAGACTTGGGCAAGGAGTAACCTGATGAGGTTTAACAAGAGCAAGTATAGTGTCTTGCACCTAGGGAGGAATAAAAGTATGCATGCATGGTAGGGGCTGACTTGATAGGAGCTCTATGAAGAAGAACCTGAGTGTTCTGGCAGACAACAGTTTGGCCAGGAGCCAGAAGTGTGCCCTTGTGGCCAAGAAGGCTAACGATATCCTGGGATGCATTAAAAAGAGCATGGCCAGCAGTTCAAAGGAGTTGATCCTCCCCTCAACTCTGTCCTGGTGAGGCCACACTTGTGTAATTAACCTTCCTCATGCCATTAATTTACATAGTCAATATGACTTGAGATACGCATATTAACAACCAAGAAATAACAGAAACTAACTACTGAGATAAAAAAATTCTTAATATTAATTAATATTTTCATTTCCAGTCATCTCAGTAGTCATAGATACATCATCAACTTTATTTCAGGAAGATTAACAGTATGATCATTACTTCCAAAGACCTTTGCTACATTCCTGAAGTCCCAAGCATATCCAGAACCTGATTCATCTTTGAGTCAGTCTGGTTCTTCATTCACATTGATTTCAAACTTTACAAAACCATGATCTATTATACAGAGCTTTAAAGATATTGCTTTAAGGAGGAAAAAAATGAAAGCAAAATATTTAATAAAGTTTTTTTTTTTAAATTCAAGATGTTTTTTTTTTTAATTTAATAAAGAGAAAGCACAGATTTTGAACAGGAACAATTATATCTTGCTCTTACAATACCATCACTGCATTTTATGACTATGTCTTGCCATTGGATTTGAAAAAATTATTGCATTTTGAAGTTAGGAAAGAGTGACATAGCTGCCTAAGCAGTTGTGACACATATCCTCATGTAAATTTCATTTATTTTAGAATAATGCTGTGTAAATATGGGTAAAATTACATCAATGAAGTCTTCTGTAATGTACTTCATGTTTAAAGAATGATCAGAAACAAACCTGTTACTAGAAGAAGAAATCAGCGAAGAATCAAAATATTCTGGATAAAACTAAAATGAGTTCATTGAGTATTTCACTTACAGTTTATGTGTTATGAAATTTCTAATTGAATAGATGTGAGTCATGACAAATTTGGTTAACCTTTGAATAAGAAATATTTTTATAGTGGATAATAACTGGAGGAAACAAAGCTTACCTTGTTTCTTCATCTTCATTGGCCTGGAATTGATGAATTTATCCATCTTCTACTTATCATGATATTGATGAAGAATCATGACATTGATTGTTTATCATTTCTATGGGGAAAAGAAAATATTAATATATAGTTTAGTTAAAAAGTGAAAAGCTTGTGAAGTACCTGTAAGTTTTAGAGGAGGAAAGATTTCGCTCTTTATTCTGCCTAAAACAATAAATTAGTTGACTTCCTGAAAACTCTGCTCAGATATCATCAAGGTCACACTTATTCTAAGGACAGGGTTTTAAAATTACTAAAATATATTTCACCAATTCCAAAGAATAAAGGTGAAAATTGCTATCTTAGATTTTTGATATGTATGATTAAGAATTCAAAGTGGTGGAGAAACCAAAATCTAATATAATTAGAGAAAAGCTTAAGTTGTCATGTTTGTTATGGTATGCTAAAGATATTACTACAATAGGACTTTAAGTAGGTTGGACTGAAAGGCCAGTTTCCATATGCCTGGCCTTCTAGAGCAACACTAAGGAACAAGTTTTTTTCCAGAAAAAGAACCAGTCTTATACTGAACTGAAGTTTTTCAGAAGGTCATGCCTGAGTGCATAGCGAAAAATGAGATTTTGCCAGGATGCAGTAGGCAGTAATTCCAAACCAAGTAACTTTCCAAAAAAATGGTAGTTCTTTCTCCTGAAGAGTATAACAATTAAGGAATACAATAGAGCTGCAATAACTATGCCAGTTCAGTAACTACTACAATTCATTGGGCTGAGGAATGCAATTAGGCTTTAGTAATGCCTTTGCTTTTAATTAATGATCATAGAATATCTATCAAGATATATTCATCTTCTGTTACCTGCACTGCTACTAAAATATTTTGGGCAAATAAAATAATTTAATTCAGTCTTCATGACTGAGATTAACATGCTTATTTAAAGGGACATATGAATAATTAAGGTTACGGTAGAAGACTTCAAAATTATTATACAGAAGGAGGACAAAAGACAATGATGTAAGTACCAGCTTGTCACTTTCAAAACTAAATTCAAACTCTTTTTAAGGTGAAAATGATCTCATTCTAATTTCCAACTGTTCTTATCACAAAACCATTACTCAACTGGCATGACATCTTGTTGATAAACCCAGGATTGACTAACAGGGATAGCATAACTAGCACTGAGATATATTGGCAGGATTGAAGGATCCTGCCTGCAACTGGCTTGAACAGTGCTTCAGTTTAATTCCACAAAATCTAGTGATTATCTAACCTAAAGGAAATCCCATGTGTCTTTGTATTAGTGCAACAGAACTGAAATGAATAAAACTAAAAATTTGCCAATCAGCTATTAATAACTGCCAGACTTGAATAATTATCATTGTTAATGAAGTTTTCTCAGATTGTTTTGGGAAGGAGACAGCATGTCATCAAACTTCTTGATAAGGATAGTTTACAAGCTAAGCTAAATGGAAGCCTTATTCTGTGGAAGTAATACATAATACTGTCATTATAAAAGCTTCATGTTTGGCAGAACAATCATTTTCCCCCTTGATCATTCATTCTGGGATTTGTAAGACCCTGCAATTTTCAGATAGCAATGGCACAAGATCAAGGTTATTACTATTTTTTTTTTAAGATAGCACTTTTTAACAAAAGGATAGAAAGATAGAAACAGCCAGGCAGCAGTTGCACATGTGGCATTCATGTTTTGTAATAATTTCAGTCTGAATCCTGCCAATATCACTTCATCTCAAGCCACTTGCTGGGACGCTGAGCACATCCATCCTCTCCTGTAGGCTTTATTTCTACCCAACAAAGAGACTATGCTTGGCTCCAGAGACTGCTAGTCTTCAGTTTTATGGGCACAAAAACAACTCAAAATCTAGTGTGAATAGTGAATAGGAAAAACAAAACCCTGAGCAGTCAGTAGCAGGCACAGCATCATGGAGGGCCTCTCCATTAGTAAAGAGCAGCCTTGTAAAAATAATTTTTGGCAGAAACAAAACTTGCAGCACATTTGAGAAGGGAAATTTTCTAGAAAGGTTTCAGGATTTTTCATACTTTATTCCAAGATCTTTTGACTAATACCCAATCTTTTTTAAGCGTGTACTTTACTCCCAGGTATCATTTACATCTTAATAAATTTCATCAGCTGTCTACCAGCAGCTTTGGTAGTATAATAACAACTCATTACGCATTAAGAAAACCCAAGATATTACTGTTAAATAGGAAAGGACACTGCTTCAGGTTAGAAGAGCTACTATTCTTAAAAACACCAGTATATGAAAAAAATACAGATTTGTAAAAGTGTGACAAAAATATGACACAAGTGCAGTTACTACAAAAAGAGTACAAAAAGACATTTCTCTTGATTCTTTATGTACTTAAGGAGCAGCATGTGACTTGACTCCTTCTGAACATTCACCTAGTGCAGAAAATAATTAACACTGAGGGTCTTAATGGCCCTGACTAGCTCCACCTAGGACCTTCGCCCATAACGTCTGCCCATGGGCCTGGGCCAGGGCCTACTCAGGTTTCTCTGTGCTGTATCAGCTTACCCTCTTTGTTTCTGTCCTGCCTGGGTCTTGGACTTAATGAAGGCTGGTGACACATATGCCTCAAGGGCAGCAGCCCCTTGCTCTACCTTGATAGCCTCTGTTACTGTTATTCCTTTAGGTAAATCTTTGGAGATGGAACACATAATTTTCCACATCGGATACTTAAACTCTTCACGGCATAGCTTGTTATTAACAGTAAAAGATTGAAAATACAGTAGTACTCTGGGGGTGAGAAAGAGACAAATAAATATACAGCATAAGGCTCTATCTCTAGAAAATGGAGAGCAAAGAAACCTTGTTTTATTTTTATTTTTTAATCAGAATAAGAAATGCAGTTTTAGCAGTTTCAAGATTCTTTAGTTTTTATGTGCTTCAACCTATTGTCTCAGTAAGTATGATGAGTTAGAACAGCTGTTAGATCTTCCAAAAGCAAAAACCTTATTTGTCTGATCTGAAACTTCACTAAGAGTTCTTAAGAAAGATTTCTCTTTCTCCAAAGAACAGCTTGGAGTAGAAAGTATAGGAGGAGACCTTCTTCAATTTCAACAGAAATTTCCACTGTTTTTCCAGGAAGAGCACCTGGAAGAAAAGCACTTTAGAAGGAGGAGTCATGTATCATGTAGTAGGTGATACAGAAAGTAGCGTGCCTCATTTTAGGGTCAGGCTGTGCTTTGAGATATTCAGAAAAGAATCGCTTTGTACTCTATTACAAATGGACATTAAATCTAAAATCACACAGTTAACAGTCCTGTGAAGTGCTTACTTTGCACATTTGTTTTTTGGTGTTTAGTCAATTCTTTTTATGTGCAAAAAGGAAGCAGAATAACATGCATACACACAATCTTGTGTATTTTATGAAGATCTGGCTTTATACAGCCTGTAGGGAGTAAGCTTTATTCTCTTGCAGGCATTATCATTTTTGTTGGAGATTATAGAGAAAGAAAAAGCAGTTAACAGATGAGGGCTACATAAAGACACATAGCTTTTTATACATTTCAAAATACATTAGCTCTTCTCGATTGGCATAAGCCACTCCTGTGACTTAAGCTGATGCATAAATTGTAAGGAAGAAGACATACAGCCAATCCTGCTATATAGCCAAATACTGCATTTGACTCCTCTTTTGGAATGTCTGAGTCACTCAAGCAGTCATAATAGATAGTAACGCAATCTAATTGTTTTGCTGATAAACCTGAAAGAGTTGTTACTAGAAGCAAATTAGGAGAAGACTTTTAGATTATTCTGCCACTCGTATTCGAGTCTCAGTCAGTTAGATATCTTAATAAATAAAAATTCCCTACAAAGAGATTGGAAAAATTGACTAAGCAAATGTCCAAAAAACCCCAATAAGATGAAAAACTTCACAATTTGCGAAAGGTCAGGGTGGAAGCAATGATCTAAATCAGATCATTTTTTGTTTTTCCTATTATTTTGCCTTTCAAGCATATTAAAAAGAAAAATTGTGGAACATTTTTTTGTTTTGTTTTGTTTTGTTTTGTTTTGTTTTGTTTTCACTGTGGCCAGAGGCCGTATCTGTGCAAAGATTTCATTTTGACTGCATGTAATCGAAGTCTGGAGGTAGCATAAAGCAAATAATTTGGTAAGAGGCAATCATCATGTAACCAGAGGCTTTTGTGGTCCTTTAGCTGTCTTGGATGTTTTAAATGAAGGTTAAAAGAAGGGTTGCTCTGTACAATTATGGTTGACTTCTTCACAACACTAATGCTTTCTTTATCAGGGAATGCACATTATTAATTTATTACCTACATGAACAGATAGTATTTCTATCTGTACTCTGGTTTTATTTTGTCTAATTAGCTCTGGCCAATTTGTATTTTGATGCAAGTTTTTAATCCAGCCCATCTGACGAGATGGTTAGTGGAGAAGCAAACCAACTATATTATTTTCATTGCTCTGGATTATGTCTGTTTTCTAACTCTGCCTTTTGGGAAGTGTGATGCTGCATATATAAACTTGTATTAACTTTGTAGGATAAGGTAAATAGATTGAGTAACTTGAAGTAACACACTAACCGATCTAGTATATCTTTCAGTTACGTAACAGTGAAAGAAATGACAGTACAAGATTTGAAATTCAATCCATCGATAGCACCATCATATTCTGAGCAGAGATGGCTGTTAGGCTAGTGTTCCTCTACTGTGCTAAATAATGTGGATTATATTTGCATTGGAAAAATTGAAATTTAAAACAATGTCTTGGCTTGCAAACAGCACTCAGCACAGAATGGTTACTTTTCAACCTTTTAAGTACAGACTCAGAGAGGAAATCACATCATAAATCACTGCACAAATGGTTACTGGCACTGACAATATCTACAAAATTAACTGCACTTGATTATCTAATTCTCTTCTTTTAAAGATGACACCGAAATTCCTGCTGCCTAACACATAAATAAAATAAAGAATTGATAACATGATGCAATATAAGTTATAATGGTACACCCATTTCTTTTTAGTTGATCATCATTCAGAATTTAACACTGATTAAAATTTTCAAAAAACTTCAAACACTTTTTTAGAAAACATTCCCTTATAATGCTCTTTGAATCTGAAAATGTAATTCTTTGCTCTCATCTATGAGACGTAAGTGCCTGGTCTTTGGTCATAACAATTTTTCTGCACATGTAAGATATTGTTCATAATGTATGTTTTGTTCATACTACAATATAAACAAAAAGTATCAAAATATTTTAATTTAATTTAAATTTGCAGCTCTATATACATTTATTGCTGCTCATTTAAATCTATAAAGAGCTACTTATAAAAAATCTTGAATAGATTTCTTCAATCTTCAATGTATTATATTTAGTATTACACATTATACAGCTCCTTTATTTTTTTGCTCAGTTGATCAGGTTGTGAAAAATTCATGAATATTTAGCTATTAAATGAAATGCAAAATTTTCTTTACCATTTTACTGAAAACTTGACATCTTAAAATACCATACGTACCATTAGTATTATAGTGCATTGTCATCTTATTGAAAAATGCTTCTAAAAAACAATATCACCATTCAGAGAAAAAAAATTGTCCGCCCAAGGCTATTAACTATAGTTCTACACATACATTAGTGACAAATAAGTGAAGCAGCCAATGCTCACAAAAGATGTCACTAAAATGCTAGGAAACAACTGTAACCATAGAAACCATTTCACACTGCAATCTGAACATCTTTTGTGAGTGTTTGACTAAAAATGAGATGCTGAAAATCATTAGGCTATCAAAAAATCTGAAGTCTCTTCATTGAAATTTACATATTTAAATATTTTGAAACCTGCAAAAACTTCAACATGATACTTTCATAAAATATTGTTTCAGCTCCTAGCCCTCAACCATCACTTTAGATACAATAACATGGATTATACAGATGATTACTTCCTCTCCTGAAGTCTCCCCCTCCTGACCCTATCTTTCGTACATATAGTAGAATAAGAACCGTTGCATTTAAAAAACAACAACTGAGGTGAGAACTGTGGAAAATTTATGCAATTCTTCCTAATTCAAAATATTCACAGACATGGTATGCACCATCTCCGCTTACCGTTTTTGGGTTTTTTTTTTCCTTTTTCTCTTTGGTTTTTATTTATTTATTTATTTATTTATTTATATAGCATTTTTTTAGGATTAGCAATATTGTATATATTAATCCTGTCAGGTACAAAATTGTTCACAAACAATATAATTCCTGAATAACTAGTTTTCTCAACTGGCTTAAAAAAAACTTTGACATCTTATGAAGATCGTAACTTTCTCTGGATCTTCTATTCTTGGCTTATGGCTACCTAATAAAATTGGCCTATTAAACTCCTGCCTACAGACTAATACTAATTCCAGCCTTTCTATACAGTGACTGATCTTGTTCTGTAGTGAAAGAGACACATGTAAAAGCTCAGCCTTAGTTCTTTATATAGTAGCAATCTATGTTGGTCTGAAAATCTACTGTAGAAGGGCAAACCAAAACGGTGTGTGATGAAGTTTAATTCTTTAATACAACACATTTTAGTGCTACAAAGCACATCCAATAACAGATACACTCATGTCTGTAGAGAGGTTTTGCTGATACTTACTGGAAAAATATTATTAATTCTATATGCACACTAATTTATCATTAATGAACTATGATATTTTGGATATATGGATAATAGAATTGCCAATGACTGAAATAGTCAGCACATTTATCTTGCATCTTCTTTCCACAGGCCCTGATGTTTTAGGTGCAAATGGTCAGCGCTAGTTAATCAAGACTACTAAGCTCTATTTCATTATTAGTTTAATAATATCTTTATGAAACATTTAGTGGTCTTGTAAGCAATGGACTTCGCAAGAATCATAGGAGAATTTCAAAATCCCCCTCTTCCCCCACCTTCTATTATTTGATAGTGGAGAAAGTCAGACTTCCAGGCCATTAATCTGGAGCTTTCACATAGTTTGTAAAAATATTTCTTATATCTAACAAATCAGCTATTGCATTTTACAGCCTTAAAATCAGTTATTATTTTTATTAAGAAACTACAGTGCAAATGGAAAAAGGCACAAGAGGGAGACATGAAGTAGTATGCTCTTATTATGCAATTTTACAGCATTCACTGCATCAAGCAGAAGCTTCAAAGAATTAAGCACAAGAGAACTGAAGTATTTTAAAAACTATCAAACTCATTCTGTAACCAGTAATTGGCTAATGTAATGTAGACACCAATGAAGTTTTGTTTGTATAAAAATCGTGCTGTGAAGTTAAAAAAATAACAACAGGAACAGAAAATGCAAGATTGTAAGACTATGCAATCTAGAAGAAGTGTAATAAACATAAGCATAAAGGTTAAAAAAAGCATTTTTTTATTCTTAATACTTGCTATGGAAATTAATGGCTGCACAACATTTTACAAAACAATTCATTTCAAGTAGTGGGATGTAATACTCTATGCAAGTACCCAATCATTTGGGTTTTAAATTATAGTGAGTTTTAATTTCTGAATGTAGCCTTTTCCTACATCATACCTTCACATATATTTACTGTTTGTTTTGGTAATTGTTGTTTGTCAGTAATATAAAACATGTACAGATGCTGGGGAGATGGAATACAGTGGAATGCTGGATTTGGACAGGCTTATATGCTTTTAGTAAATATTGTCTCCTATTGCTTTTGTTGGAGAGAAAATACTGTCCTGGATGGACAATTCCTGGATGGCCAGCATGTCAACATGTCATTTGTCTACATTAGCTGGCCTTGACTTACAAGGTCCACTAGCTATTCGTTCATTCATTTATTCTCTTGTTTGTTTGCTTCTTTAAATTTGGCTAAGACATATAGAATATTAGCAAGAATTTCATAGGCTTATCGGATTCTGTTATGCATATATAATGTGCTATTTACTTTGTTTACACACTTGAATATTCAGTTAACTAAATGATAATTCAGCTGTTTCAACAAAGAGACTGTTGGCATCTTCTCATAGTAAATACTACATACCTGTAACCATTTGTAGCCAACAATGAATATACAGATTTCTATTCATACATTAATATAAATTAATATATTAATATTCTGCAGTCTTTCAGCATTATATAAAATTTCTTCTAAAATAAAACTATTTAGAGATTGTAGCATCTTAAATTTCTACAGATCATTTTGTAACTTAGATTTGAAAAAAGTTAGTCTTTATATTTATATTTGCAATAAATAGATATTTCACATATTTATTCACATATTCACATATATAATATTCACATATTAAATATCACATAATAAATATTTGCATATTTATTACCATATGAATTATTCAGTGAAACTCTTCACATAAAGATTAATGCCATCTTGGCAGAGTATGTACACAGTAGCATTTCAAATATTTTGTATAGACTCAAAACTGATGTTCTGGACTTCAAACTTCCTGCGCCCTTGTATCATTAAAAGATAGCATTATCATGTGTATGACAACTAGGCTGACTTGAAACAATGTTTTATAACCTTTGCTAGTGGGCATGCCTTCACATTCAGTAATATGAGACACACTTCCAAACATAGTTGTTAGGAAACCACAAGTATATATGCATTCCTCTGTTATCTGTGAGCTGATACTCATAGGAGCATTTTCTGGTGTAAGATAAAGGTTGTTGCAATTTCTCTACATGCCAATCTTTTTAATTGCTTTTACTGCTCTGTCCTATTCTAGCACAGTCACGCTTGAGAAGTATTTTTCCTTGTTTAGGATAGAATGTCACTATCCAGGCACATTTCAGACAAGTACTGTTAAATTCTAAAATAGAGAAAGAGGTCCCTCATTCCACTTGAGATTTTTTTTTAAATGTCTTCAGCAAATTCAAGTCTGCCCATATCATACTGAGTTGCATCTCTATTTCCTGCAGTCTTCTAAGTAGATTCCTGACATTTGAGTGATTAACTGTACTTCCACCTGTTTTGGTCTTTATAAAATGCTTGGTGTTATGTTTTATCTATAACAGAACTGTAAAAAGATTAATATGACAAACCTACACAATGGCCATATAAGAATTCCTTGTAGCATCCACCCACCTAGAATTTTACCACCAGTATAAGTTATTATGCAATATGTTTTGTTAACAAACACCACTCCCACTTCTCCAAACAAACAAACGACAACATGAAAACCAACAAGGAAAAGATATAATCAAATAACTCAGGGAAAATAAGTTATTTTATCCACTCAATCACTTACTAAGTGATGCTTCTTTTTCACAGACTCATGGAATCATTAAGGTTGGAAAAGACCTCAAAGGTCATCTAGTCCATCAACCCACCACAACCATGCCCACTAAACCATGACCCATAGCTGCCACATCTATACTTTTCTTGAAAACCTCCAGGGACAGTGACTACTCCACTTCCTCAGGTAGCCTGTTCCAGTGCATTACCAGTCTTTCCAAGATTTTTTTCCCAATATCCAACCTAAACCTCCCCTGGCACGACTTAAGACTATTACCTCTTTTCCTATCATTAGTTACCAACAGCCACCTTGCTACAACCTCCTTCCAGGTAGTTGCATAAAGTGATAAGGTCTCCCCTGAGCCTTCTCTTCTCCACAGTAAACAATAGCAGTTACTTCAGCTGCTCCTTCCAAGACTTGTGCTTAGGAACAATGCTGTTGCTGTCAGGTCAATTCTGAAGTGGTGTAGGGCCCTGATTTTGCCTCCACAAATTTGATCAAAATAAATTAAATAATATCATAAGACACAGTTCAGTATAATGTCTAGACAAAATGGCCTTCAGAAAATGAAAAGGAATGGAATTGAAAACACATTTTCTCCTTCAGAACTTTGTTAATACATGATGAGCTACTGCAGCTAAGCATGCATCTCATTTTAAATGCTAGACATTATTCTGTAAAAATAACACAAAGTAGGCAAACTCTACATAGTGTATGGAATAAACTAACTAGCTTTTAAACCAAATAATTCTTCAAATGCATACATCACTTAAAACAGGTACCAAAAAGGGGTAATTGCAAAAGGGGATAGATTTTAGATACTGCCCAAGGAGCTTAACTGCACTGAGTTTCCAGCTTTTAAGCTTTCTCATATTTAAAATGTTAATATTTAATATTAACAGCTGAGTTAAACAAGCACAGAAATCTTATTCTTACTCCTAATTTAAAACATGGACCTAGTAATTGTGGTAATGGAATATGTTGAAATAAAAGATCTGCACTTTTATTTTATTTTTATTTTTCAGCTTTCCTATGTCACTAGCAGTGCAGTAAGTCCACCAGCATGGAATCATGCTTAGTAATTCAATGTAACCAAAAACACATCTTGAACATCTCAACAGTGGCAACATCTGGTTTGACCGTCTTAAGTATCTATTATTTATGTTTTCACAGTCTAACAAATAACTTCACACAGATTTTCTACTCCTTGAGTAAAAGTATTGGTGTCAATGTTACATAAGTTAAAATATTTATATGATAATTCAGTATTAAAAATCCTCAGTCAAACCAATGGTTTCAGCAGAGTTCTGATAGCTGCACTTGTAAACAAACCAAACCTTCACAGCGAATTACCAGTCTGTCTGATCATCTGAGTTGCTAAAGTCAACGGAATCAAACTAGAGCATATGAAGAAATTATTCCACATCTCAGCAACAGAATGTATTCATTGTATATGGAAAATATTCATCATTCTATTCTTAATGATACAGGATTTCCTTCTGATATTAAAATCACATTCAGTGAATAGGCAAAAATATTCAACAGCATTCATAAATATTAATCCTGTTATTTCAGTCTCAGCTGTTATTTACTATCAAGCTCACAACAATAGATTCAAAGCCTGACTACAAATATGAGCACAAATACCGAAAAAACTCATTTCTTTCTCAAAACTATTTTCACTGAATGTTTTGATCACGTGATGAGACTGTAGAGCCATTTTGATTCACTACAGCTACATTTTGATTCACTACATTTTCACTTTTCTCATAATAACAGAAAAAGGAACAAGTTCTACTTAAGTTATCAATATGCTTTCACTTCTATAGGGAATCAGGAAAAGCCCTATCTGTAATCTATTATTTTAGCAATGGCTAAATCTATATTAATTAACTACATGATTCAGTTCTGGCACTGTCACATGATTATACACATTGTTTAATGATTTGGTATATTTTTGCCTAGATTCACTAGCAGTCTTCATGCCAGGAAGGGGCACGGTTGCAAGACAGAATGGGCTGGGTACTGTTTCATGGGGAGGTTTCTGTGGGTAGTGGATAATGGATCAGCCTTTATTGAGAAGGATATGAGGGAGAATTCGTCTTGCTCTGTGGGCACCAGCCACACTTTGGTCTTGCCACTAGAGTTGATGAAGAATCAATACCAGCACAGACAGTCCAACTGAGCCACATTTTCAAGAACAGAGGCTCTTTTAAAGTGTTTCATAAAGTTATGATGTTTAGAACATAGGAAATAAAATGCTAAGATTCTTCCCTTACATTTGATCTGTGATTTTCTGGTACTGAATACTACATGTCTGTAAGTTTGGTAATGCAGTGTAGCTAATTTCTCTAGCATTACATTGTACATAAACAGCTCAGATGTACAGCTCAGAATCTTTTTCTCATAGGTTCTAATTTCCCGAATGAGCCTGAGTATCGTTTTCTTGTTGGGGTATGCCAACCTTTGGGAATGCAATCAGACTGACAAGTAACAAACTGGCAATTCCTTTTTCCCTTCTCATGGGTCTGAGACAGCCCTCAAACACTAATTAACAGCTTTGTGAACATTTCAGAAAGGAGATGGAAGGACAGAGGACACATAGAAAATGGTATTATACCCTGAGGATAATTGTAGATCTTCTAGATCTTTCCATTATTTCTATTGTCAGTGAACTACTGAGACTAATGCATACTTGAATGGAAATGACCCATCTCATTGGCAAGGATGTACTTAATTTTAATTTAAGCCTTACAATCTTACAAACATAAATCACAGATGTTTATAAAATGAAACCAGAATCTTTAAAATTTGAGTTTTTCACTAATTTCACATATTTATGGGTTTTGCTTAAACTGATCCAGGCATTGTTGTACTGCACTTTCTTCCTCCATGAGTCATTCTCTGCTCTCTCTCTCTTTTCTTTTTTTTTCTCTCTCTCTCCCTCTTTTTTCTTTTTCTTTTTTTTTAATTATTCAGGTTGGCTCTGTAGAAAGTATATTTGTATTGAAACTGCCTTCTAAACAGGGAGCTGTGAAACTAAATTCTCAATTTCCCACGCATTTGATGAAGACTGTAACTAATAGCCTGCTAGAAAAAAGAACACTCTTTCCTGCTGTCTTTTATGTAGTGTGCTCTGATAAGATAAAAAAAGCTCCATATCATAAAACAAAACAAAAATTTCTGGTCGATACATCTATTTGTAATTGTTTAAGTGATTGATTACCTCAAGATTTAAGTGATTTCATGGAAGCTCAGCACAATTTATGACATTTAGATTATTCTAGCAGGATGAAAGAATGATTGGGACTCCTGGAACTTATCGGCTTAAATATTGGATCTGCTGTTTAAATATATTTAGGGATCAAAACCTTAAATGTTTATAATCTTGGCATCATTGAGAAACATGGTTTAGAGGGAACTATTGGTGATAGGTGGACGGTTGGACTGGATGTTCTTGTAGGTCTTTTTCAACCTTGCTGATTCTATGATTCATTCAAATAACCCCATTGCTGGATGCCAGGAAGCTCTCAGAATTGCATTTGCAAAAAGCGTAAGACATAATGACAAACAGCACTGCAAATATAGTTTCAGAGTCTGAGAGGGACCTTCAAATTATACCACCAAGTGTACTTAGAACATGCTTAAATTCATTATTTTGCTATCAGTGCTCTGAATTCAACCCTGCTGCTACTGGTTTAAAAAGCAGTTTCTGAAAGTGAGATCTAATTCCATCATTAGGGAACTGATTGTTCTAAGAAGCTGGAATAGAGCAGAATCAGCATGAATTTCAAAAACTTGCATGGAGCTATAAATATAATGTGCAATATTTTGCAATATCTAATGTGTTTTGGTCTAATGTTGAACATGCCCCATTGTTAAAACCAGCTGTGTTCTTTCACTTTTCATTTCTGTAAAGCTATGATAAAGGCTGTCAAAGCAAACCCTGCAGCAACAGCCTATCTTGATAAAAGTTCTGTGTACACAGTACATAGTAATCTCAAGATGGAACTTTGTTTCAAACCAGAACAAAATCTTCAGCTAATTATAAGTGAACTATATTAAGCACAAAAGAAAATTTCAATTTATACTGAACAAAGTTGCATTTTACTCTTTCATTTCAAAATGCATTTGTCGAGGTTTCTGAAACGAATTGAAAATTCATTTTGCTTAATTTTCTAAGGTTATTTCTTTTATTGCTTTTAAGTAGGTTGTGTAATACTGTAACATCTAAATCTCCCCAAAAGAAGATTAGTGGGGCTTTTTTGTGTGTTAATTTGTATTTAAAGCTTTAGAATAAGAAATGAATCATTCTTTTCATTCCTTACATCACATTAGTGCAGCAATCACTAAACTAACACTCTTATTATGAACACATTCAAAGCACTTGGAGGAAAATTGCCAACAGAAGTGTTACATAAAAATAGGTCTGCTGTTGAAACAGAAGAGGATTAAAAATAATATTGTAGCTTATAGGGTGACCAGTTAAAGGGGGGAAAAATGTGCGTTTTTATTTGTTTTGACTATTCTGCATATGATATAAAGAAAACCTGAGGAGCATTTTTTTCCTTTCTTATTCTCCTAGCTAATTTTACAGCTTTAGTTTATGAAAAACCTATGAGATTGTCGTTTCTGCTTATCCCAGAAGCTTTACGACCAGTGCATAATTCACACCTTTCTTCACAGTTAATCACAGTTTGACTGGACCCAGGTAAGTGTGTTTCAAATGTTCTAGTTCTATATTATCTGAAGTCTACCTCTCTGAAAAAATTTTGAGTAGCCTATCCTTCCCTCTCCTCCCCTCCCCAGATATACACCTTTTTTTTGTTTTGTTTTGTTTTGGTTTTTTGTCTCTAATAAATCAGCAGTAAGTTTTATAAGCAAGAATTCAAAACAGATTTAGGTTTGGTAGGAATGATCACGTAAACACAATGAAATGTATTTGCGCAGGATATATAAGTAAATGGAAGGGCAACACATGGGAATGATACTCTGCTGATGGATCATAGCAGCTACTGTTGAATTTGGACCCCACTAGGAATCTCAGAAATGGATCAGGTGACATGCTGAAAGAGCTAATTAACTCCTTATAGATGCTGCAGCTTGTTGGGGCCCTTTCTCCTAAGATGAAGTAATTCACTTGCTAGTCACCTTAGTAAAAGGACTGCATGATGTGATCCCAGCTCCGGATGTGAGTTGAGTTTTCTACCACTGTCTTGTCACTAGGGTCAAGTGCTTTGCATTCTCCATTTCTTGCTATCTTGTAGGTAGCAGTGGCTGGAATACAACAGTAACTCTTCTGCTGCCCATAACTGAGGGCCATGCTGATGCAGTTTGAAGCTGCAGATTCTTTTTGGCTCTTCAGGCAAAGGGAATTTTGAGAGTAAACATTTCAAATACAAGTTAGGAAAGATGTAAACAGGCTGAAGGAGCAAAAGATATTTATTTTAAATTAATCATGCCATCACTGGAATTTCATCTTCTTTCCTACTCAGATCTGTAATGCTTCTGGAAAAATATGCTTACTACATTGAAGACTTGCTGAAGAGAATTCAGAGAAGTTGACAGAAGTGGCTCAGAGGTAGCTCGACTATGTTAAATGATTTTAGTTCATTAATGCTAAAGATAAAAATATACATCTGAGGTTATGCGATAGAATGGGAGTCAGAAAGAACAGTGATTTCTCTTTCTACCATTAAAAGGTTAGAAGAGATATTTCTTTTTGTTAATTACTTCAATTTCAGGGGCTACAAAAACAGCTGACTGATATTATCTGGATGCACAGGTAGAAGGCAGAGGTTAACAGGCAATTTTGCTACTTTTGCCAAAGAAGCAGAGTTTGAAGTTTCTATGCAAGGATATCATGTAGATACATATCATGCTACAACTAGAAGTAAGAAAACAGTAATTGGATTGAGTTACAAAGAAAAAGAATGCAGTTGAGACCACTGGAACATTTTTGGTTTGTCCAGATGTTAGAAGCTCATGAGTCTTCTCTATTGGTTTGATATCTAAAAAAGGGCTGGATGAATGTAGGCTCAATTATCTTTTTTTGCTTGCCTAGTAATCTGCTGTTAGGAAGATGAAATTATGCACAGCTCTAGAAAAGTTGTTCATTTAATTTACTCATGACTGATATCCGTGATATTATTTTCAAGGTGGCAAATTATCTCCTATTCCTTCCAATTCATTTCTTTCACTTCAAAATGCTAAGTTACAAGTTTATAGGTCAGTGCTTTTCTGATTAGGTTATCCTTTTCCATTTTTATTTCAGTGGCATAGTACATGCTGAAAGAGGCTTAGTCCAGCAAGCTGGGAGCCACAGATAATTCATGATCTTGACAACTAGATATTTTCAGACAAGCTTGAGTCTAGCAAGGGTGGAAGTTTTCAGCTTCTGGCCATCAGAGGTTCCCTATGAAAAGTGATTTTTTTCTTCTTCTCCTTTAAGAAGTAAAAAAATATAAGCATTGACACTTTTTTTTTTAATCAGAGTCTAGCTTGGATGAGTCATGTCCCTGACAGAGTAATAAGTATTCTTTCAGCCATGACCTTGGGAGTAGATGTGGATACAAAAATATTAATAGAACATTTAAAGGTTCTTCTGCAACTTTTCACCTGTTGGCAGCACCTGCTAGAGAATTTTGTTGTAGATCATCAGCTAACACTTTATTGAAAGATGTGTTTATCATGTCAGATGGATTACAGTCTTCAGGATGAGTCTGAACGATAGCACTCTCTCCTGTGTTAATACAATGGGGTGTCACTTTGGCATATGTATTTAAGCAAGCAGGACAAATAGGCAGTGCTTTCAAATACACCAAGAAATATAATTTTAATTTCTATAAGCATTTCCAAATAGAGTAATCAAAGATGCCCAAGATACCCAAGCATGCATGGACTTCACTGACTAGGAAATTGGGATTTAGTTTTCTGTGTGTCAATAGGCAGGCAACCTCACTGGTCCTTCAGTTTACAAAAACTTTTATGATTCACTATCCAGCCTTACACATATTCTCCTTGAGTGGGATGACAGCACAAAAAAAGCTCTGTGCCCTTTTGAGGATGACCAATTGAGTAGATTTTCCCAGAGGCATAGAAAAAACCCTAGCAGGGTAGTTCAATGTTTGTGCCAAATGTGTTTAAATTTCAGAATGTGGTGTAGGTAGATCTCTTCATTTCACACACTTCAGGAGAATGCCTGCATTCATCTTTTTGTTTTGGTTTGCCCCCATAAGTTTAGGTTGGGATTAACAGGGAATTAGGATAGACACTAGGACACTAGTGCTAAAATTATTAGTTGAAACTGTCAAAATGTATAAAGATATGTACAAATCGGCTGCTTAAAGATACTCACAATTTAATTCAAATTTGTTAACACTTATCATAAACTTAAGGAATTGAAAGAAAAATAATCATTTGTTGTGTTCTTCACATTGCCTGCTTCTGAAAAAAAAAGGTGATACTATGGCTCTTTGGAGTTACTGTAGTCCTTCCTTTATTCAGAGAAATAATTTATTTTAGACAAAAAATAGCAATGCTGATATCAATGTTACTTCTTACAAACTCAGTTTTATGCCTGCGAAAGTGACTGGGTCAGAGGCTGCAGCAGCAAGAAACCCAACTTTTCAGCTTCTGAAACAAAACTCTATCACCTTCTTTGTCCTGCAGATAATATCTTAGAGAGTAAACTTCATATTCATCAACTAAGAAAGCAATTAAAGTGTTAAAAATGATGATAATAAAATCTGCATGATAAAAATTTTCTAACAACAGCAACAAAATAGTATTTTGGCCTTAAATTCTTTGCTTTCAGTTCTTGACATATTACTACCAGGATACGCAAATAGAAGGGATGTCTTTATGTGTTCGCATTTTGAAGATACTTTCCAGAGTTCACTCTCATTAAAAAGAATGGGAGGGCAATTATAATCTGTACTCTACATTGTATTTCACTCTTAATTTTTAGACAGTATAACACCTTAATGTGTCTACCAAGAAATTGATTTGTGTACCCTCAGTCACTGTGTGTTATACTCAAGCTAGATGAGAAATCCTGTGCATTAATCTGGTAACACTTATTTAAACACTCATTATATATTTGTTAATTATACATAACACCGTGACTGGCTTTTATACCATCTCTTTTAATCATATTATTTTGTTTGCTTATTTTTTTCAACTGAGTAGGAAATTCCTTCCATATTATTTTGAAAGAAAAAGCATGCAGATAATTTAACAAAGATACTATGTGAGGGTACTGAAATCTGTGGATGCCATTTGTCTTTCCATAGGTACTGAGATAAAAGCTTACCCCCCTGTGCACATGTACAGGATAGGCCACACTAAGACATTTTAACCATAAAAGAACACTGACAAAGAAAACACACACAGTTTACTGTTGCGATGTTCTTGATTACAGGCTAAGATCAGTGACATATAGGTACACGCTTAATTGTATTAGTTAAACTTACTGTAATGTTATTACTTGGGTTTTTATTATATGAATTTTGCTGGATTATCAATATTAATATATTGCAATATATATCCATATTTATTCTTTCTTTTTTTTTTAATTACTTGGATTAGTGTCAACTAATTTTCATGTACTACTCTGCAGATAGTTAATGCAACTCCTGCAACTAAATATATTGAAAATATTTGTAAAAATTCTTGCTTTGTCATGCGTTCTTTTTTATGGTGAACACTTAATACTCATTCTGTTTTGAATGTATTTACTGGAAGCAAAGTATTATTTTCCATTTACAGTTATAGATTTGTTCTGTGATATTTACAGAAACTGTATGTAATTGATTTCAGCAAATTGGGTAGCAGGAAACATTGATTTTTGACAGACATTTCACTGCAACAAAAACAGTTCTCTTCCTCATTTTGTGTAGAGGATACAGCATTGGCAATTTTTCCAGTTGTATCCTAAAAACATAAATACGGCTTTCTTCAATTACAATTGACTGAAAATGAAGCCTTTTATAAATAGATACAGTATAAATATCATTTCTTTTTCACTCTAGTAGCCAAATTTGGGGGGGGGGGGAGGGTTGGAGGAATGAACTTCACATTCTAGTGAAAATCCATACTAAACAGAAAAAACATGTCTCAAAAGGATTGTTTTATTTCCATCTGGAACTTCTTCTACCCATTCTAGAAATTAAATTTCATTTCAAATTGTTCCAAACAGATTATTATGTTTCTTATTGTTCTTCAGTCTACTGAAAATAGAATTTTATATCAGACAAATACAGAACTGTAGGGATTGGAAGGGACCTCTAGAGATCATCTAGTCCTTTTTATATAACTTTAGAAAATTCGATTATGATGAATATTTTCACAGCATTCTAAGAAAATTCTGTCTATGAGGCTGAAAATACATTCATTTCTAACAGAAAAAAAGCTTCATCTTTAACTCTGGAGGCACTAATGTTGTAAGAGATAGATGGGTAGATGGAAATTTCACATATTCCTTCACTTGAGAGAAAATACACATTTCATTTTTCTCTCCAGCTGTTTCACTTCTGTTCTCTTTCTTGGGATATATAAGGAAAATATCATGACTGTAGCTTCCCATTACACGTAATATGATTTGAGCCTGATGACACATTTTGTTAAGACTTCTAAATGATTTCTTAGATCTTAAAAGACATTTATATTTTTATTTAATCTGTAGAAGTCATAAATGTTAATCATCAACTCATATATCTAATCTTCAGGCTTGCTATGTAAAAAAAAAAAAAAATATATATATATATATATAAGTTGCTGTATCAAATATTCTGTTGCATCGTTCCAGAAAGTAGTAAATGGGATGTTATGCTAAGCAGTAAAGGTAATAGTTTTTATTTAAAATAAGTTTAAATCACCTGTGTCATTTGTATGGCTTCTAAATATAGAAAGCATCATTATGGGAGATAAAGCAATATAAATAGTTACTAGTAAAGTTATGGTTCATGAGTCAGTAATATACTTCTTAAAGCTGGAGATACAATTGTACATCCAGGTAAAGGAGATGGTAAGAGTCACTTCACAGAAATAATATGCACAGATGAATCTTAGGCAAGAGAAGAAGCATGAAAACTAATCAGGTTAATGAAGAACAGGCAGAGAAAAAAGAAGTAAATTTGCCATTCATACTAATTTTGGAAAATAGACTTCTGCTTTTAATCTATCATTTAATCAGCTTGGATTCTACAGGATTTCCATACATACAATGAAGGGTCAGTACCCTTTGATCTCTATCAGCTTCAATACTTCACATACTCCACATGCTCCGTGACTACTTGTGATGTCACAAAAACAAGCAGCAATGCAGCTTCACTGTAGTTTGAGGCCCTGTATGCCTGCCATAGTTTCTCCTAAACATTATTTTTCCAACATAGAATCTTGAAGAGAAGCAGAGGAACCATGCAGCAACAAAACCAAATATGTAGAAAGCAGGATTCTCCCGTTTCATCCTAGAACCTTCAAACAGTTTTTTGTTAAGCATGTGGAATAGGTGCTCCACCTCATATGCCAGAGGATGGCACCTTACTACTTGAGTAATACAAAAATTAAGAAGTTCGCACTACTGGAAGATACAATGGGTTCTTCTGACCCCTATCCTTCTTGTGGGCTGAAACATGCAGGTTGTTTAGTCAGCAGAAATACATAAACTTGAACAACGGTAGGATGTAGGCCACAATACTGCTGAGTGTTCTAAAGGATAGAAGTGCAGATAGAATCAGTCAAAGAGAGGAAATATTTCAGCTGATCATAAGGAAAGTGTCCTGAAAAAATGATATGTGGTCTGGTAGAGTGATATCCTGAGGTGGAAATGCATCAAAAGAGAGCTAAACTAAACTTGACAAATAGAAATGTGCTTCAGGAAAAATTCTGTATGTATACTATGTCAAAGAAATGTGCTGAGTATGCACCTATTTCTTAGGTTTCTCTGGTTCTGCATCTATTTATGCTACATATTAGAAAAACAAATACTTGTAGAGTATGCAGCAAAATTATTTTTGTCATTCTTAATGATCTTCCTAGATCCTTTCTGGTGGCAAGAAAGAATTAGGGAATCAGTTCAAATTACTGGCAAATGTTTTCTAAGGGTTAAACATGATGGTCTATACCATTTAGTATACATATGTGATCCTTAAATCAATCTGTTTTTTCTATTTTCTTCTAAATTAGTGTTTGGTGTTCCTGGCTTTCTTGCTTGAGCTTTTCTTTTCCATTACCTCAAAAGCCTACATTAGTACACATCACTATTTCAAGATTCCAATCGTATATAATATAATCTGAATAATGATAAAAAGTTGGCGTAAAGTTCAGTTGCTCAAATAATATCATAGCTAAATACATGGGAAATCAAAAATATCACAGGACATGTAGCCCCTGCAGAGAGTGAATTTTCCGTGGTTACAGACTGTATCGAAAGACCTCATATAGAGATGCAGAACCAAAATTATTCTATGTGATCATCTTGCACTCTCTCTCTGCTGTTTTCCATATATTTCCTAGTTAATTTTTGATTTAAGAATAATCTGTGCTCTCATGGAATTAAAACCTTCCTGTCATTTCCAAAGTTTGGATGGTGCAAGTAATTTGAGTTTTAAGAGAAGTGGTGAATGCTGGAGAAGATTAATAGATAATTTTGTAGACTGCTTCACAGGTATGTTACTCATCTCAAACAGGTCTGCTACAACTGCCATCTGTTATGGAAAATATCATGTTACAGAACTGTTAATAAAAATTAATCACTTTACATTTTGCAATGCTGTATTACAGAAACAAAATGGCAACTTGTTCATATTTATCAGATACTATTTTACAAGTATGCTGAATGACAAACAAATCCCCAGAGATCCAAGTGCAAAACTCAGGAATATGTTTAAGAGAAGGCTGAGATATGTATTATTAGAAAATTGCTGCATAGGTAACTGGGTACATTCGTTTTACAGAAGGGGTGATATCTGACACTAAAGGACTTTCTTTTGTTAAGCAAAGAAAAGCCTTATATGTTCATGTTCCTATGAGCCTGTTCTACATTACAGCAGTTTTTGTGTTTTTAAGAGACTTTCTCCAAGGAATTGGCTTACTGTGTTAACAGTGGTAAGAAGGTGGAAGGAAAATGGAGCAAAATAAAAGCTCTTCCCCACATGAATAGTCTGCTTAGTGTGACATGGAATTGTGTTTATCTTGTTGGATTTTAAAAGCCTTTTCATTCTTCATTTTCTGCTGGGGAATAGCAAATTACGGGAGTCAAATCAGAATACCAAACACAGCCAAACTCATTTCAGCTGCTGGTTAACAATTAAAATAACATTAACCTTGTTTAATTAATTCATATTTCCTCCTTTTCCTCTCTTTCTTTCTTTCTTTCTTTCTTTCTTTCTTTCTTTCTTTCTTTCTTTCTTTCTTTCTTTCTTTCTTTCTTTCTTTCTTTTTTTCTTTCTTTCTTTCTTTCTTTCTTTCTTTCTTTCTTTCTTTCTTTCTTTCTTTCTTTCTTTCTTTCTTTCTTCCTTTCTTCCTTTCTTCCTTTCTTCCTTTCTTCCTTTCTTCCTTTCTTCCTTTCTTCCTTTCTCTTTCTTTCTTTCTTTCTTTCTTTCTTTCTTTCTTTCTTTCTTTCTTTCTTTCTTTCTTTCTTTCTTTCTTTCTTTCTTTCTTTCTTTCTTTCTTTCTTTCTTTCTTTCTTTCTTTCTTTCTTTCTTTCTTTCTTTCTTTCTTTCTCTTTCTTTCTTTCTTTTTATTGAGTTACATCTAAACTTTGTCCACACACACACACACACACACACACACACACACACACACAAGGCATATACATTAATTATTTTAAAACATTCATTATTTAATGTGATAGTAATCATATTTTATTCTTACTTTATATTAGGCATTAAGAAAAGACGAGACATGACCCAGGAGAAAAATCTCGAAAAACCTCTCAGAGTTATTAGTTAAACCACTGTCTCTTAACTCTGGCCTTTGTTATTTTTCTTTGGTGAAATCTAAGACCTCGGGGATTATGGGTCTAAACTTCATCTGCTGGCATAGAAACCTAAGATATCAATTTTGGACAATAGATGTAAAACTCTAGTTGTTTTTTTTTTTTTTTTAAAGAAAATTATTAAACATCAATTTTTGGTGCCCAGTGCATTACTACTTTAAAATCAAGGCGATGACTTAAAACGATAGGTATTGTGAATTCGGGCTCCCACTAGATGTCACTACAGGACATCAGTTGAATTCAGCTTCGCGGCAGGTCTCTGGAATTCTGACAGCTAGAAATGATACCTGTGGTTTTGTGTATAAAACCATTGTAACTGTTTGCACATTTAGGAAAAAAAATGTAACAATAAGTTAAACTTAAAGAATAATGTTCTTAACAAAGACAGTCTCAGGCTGCTTCTGAATACCAGGTGAGAATACTGTGCATTCAGTCTGGCTTACTACCATAAAGAAAAAACAGCAATTTGAAAAGGACATACATATCCATCCTAACAGCATGAGAATCTGAGATTAAAAAACCCAAACTTAAGACTTACAATATTTATATTGTTATTTGTCAGAGAAACTGAATAACTAAGGCTGACATCATTGAAATTGGATTTGTGTGTCTTTTAAAGAATCAGGACTAGAGCCACAATATTTGTTACTAGCATTAGTATCAAGTGATCTTTTTATTTAGAACAATCTAATTAAGGCTTTTAAAAAAAATAAATATGATAAAAGTTCACAGAAATTCTAAGTCAAAATAGTGGCAGGTTTGTGTGTACGCCAATGGCAGAGGAAATATGAATTTATGCATACAGAGGTTTGTTTTCTTTTTGTTTTTATCTTTGAAGCAGCCTCAATTTTGATGAGTAATTTAATTAAGAATAACTAAATGGAGGACTATGAATATTCACAAGTGCTTTATTTTGCTTGTGGTATTCAAGATTCCAAACTGGGCATTCAAATGGCACAATTTATGTCAGTGGTCTGCAAATACGATCAAAATAGTTTTGTATTCATACCCTGTTGCTAAATATATACATTCATTGTTTAACCAGATATAATATTATTTCAGAATTTATTTAAATAATTATTTGAATAGCACTCTGCACTTTTATTACAAATATGACATTTATTGGATTGTGTTTCAATTAAAGCAGTTGACTGTAGAAGTTTTCATGTTCACACAGTTATTTCTGTTGCATTCTTTCACTGAGATGTGATACATTTGTGTATGTGTGGGAAAGGGATGAACAGTCAGGTTGGATACTGGGAAGAATCTCTTCTCCAAAGAGTGGTCAGGTGCTGCAATGGGATACTGAGGGAGAGGGTTGAAGCCTTGCAAAATTCCAGGTAGACGACTTATATTTCCCTTCCTTGGTGCACTGATGACAACATTCCATCATAGAAAACCACCATATCAGTCATGTACAATCTGCCCTTGGTGAAGCCATATTGGATGTTCCAGTCACATTCTCATCTTGAATGTGCCCTAATATCACTTTCAGAACGATTCACACTATGATTTTACCAGGTACAGATGTGAGGTTCACTGACTTGTAGATCCTCAGGGAGCTATAAAGGAGTGATGTTTCACTTTCTCCAGTCTCCAGGGACTAGACAAAAACTAACCAGTAATTCAACAAGGCATGTGTACCCATCAGGGCAGAGTGGAACACTGAAAATGTATGGCAGCAGCATGACAACAAAGGTGTGTATCTGAAAGGATATGGTGGAGTAAAGAAAAGAGTGAGGTATTTAACATTACTGTATGTGCTCCTGAAGGAGAGTAACTGAGACAAGAATATTGTAGAAGACCAATATAAAGAACTGACGTTTTACTTGTGATTTTTTAAGGTGAAAAGGGACACTTAGAGGAATTACAGTTCAGAATAGAGTGAGCTATATAGATTTAAGAATTAATTACAGAGTTCGAAAAATCAGTTTTCTACACAACTTTGTTTGTATGAACAAACGAACAAAAGAGAAATTTTGAGGTAATGAAGACCTCCTAGAAGTTTAATTATGTTGGAATTTGGGTAGACAATTTAATAGTATCTGTAAGGAAACCAAGCATGGACTCAGAAAATTTCATGATTCCTGTCACTGTCACTATGATTCCTGTGTGTTCTTCGATGTTATATTCCTCTGTGTACCTCAGGTTTTCATCTCTGAATTGGTATTTATTTGAGATCTTTTACTAAACACACAACTTGAGATCTGATATGATTGAATAAAGTTTGGTTTTAGAACATCATTGCAACTCTAAGTGGATCTCCTGTTGTGGCAAAATAAGAGAAAAATAAAAGGTACACAAACCTGTGGAAAATCCTTCACTTATTTTCTGTTTTTGTTTCTGTGGGGTTTTTTTTTAGATATTTATTTGTTTGTTTCACAGTTGAAATAGTCAGACTCAGTATCTTAGGTTGCAGTGTCAAGTCACTATAGAGGCAGGAAGCAAAAGTTTGAGAAGATTAGAGGAGTTAAGAGTTGAGAGGCTCTGATATAAAGGACATGGATAACATCTCTTAGGGGAGGCTCTACGAAGTGGATAGAGAAATAGTACCAAGGTGTTGTTTGGCTCACATCTCTACTTATTTAATACTTCCTAACAGCTGACAATGTTTGCAAAGCTTATTTTTTGTTGTTGTTGTTGTTATTGTTTTATGTGTAATTTACCTTTGAAATTGCACCTTAGAAGATTACAAGAAATAATGCTAAATCTGATGTCTGCTTTCTAACAATATACTACAGAGGGAAGAATTAGAGAAATCTCTGAAATCTATTGAATTCACCCATTTTGATGAAGCACAACTATTCCCAAGGCTAGGCCCACTTAGGAGTGGTAAGAACAACACTTCCAGAAAGAATTTTCCAATAAGTAATTATCGCAACTGAGGTATTAAATCCAGAAGAAACTTACCATTTTGCATAGATATGACAGATTTTTTTCCTCCTATAGACAAGTTAACTTCAAGAATTGAAGAGCATACCTCTTACTAGAAGCATCTTTAAAGGCTGAGAAAATGGTACAGAGCTCAGAAACAAAGAGAAAAAGCTGTTCAGCAAAGCACAGGAGAAACTTCCTGTACCATTTTATTTGTTCTTTAGAAGATACTCTCAAGAAACTGCTGATTTAATAATACTTGATAGCAAAGTCTATGGTGATGTTGGGCAAAGAAAATGTGATGGCTGTGTTCTGCAAAGCTGCTGTAACACGTTTGCCAGCAAAATCTAAAAAAATATTCCATAATTGGTACATGAAGACAGAAATTCCAAAAAGTAAAAGTATATAGATTGTGCTTTGCTTAAAAAAAAAAAGAGGAAGTGGAAGTACATGAAATTATTTGACTCAAAGATCTGAGCAGTCAAGGTTTTGAAAAACAGAACCTATACATGCTGTATTGATTTAAGCATCTGTTCTACTGACTTTAGTGCAACAAGATGTTATTTACATTGGTGATGCCGTTCTAATAAAAGTCTCCCAGAAGGCAAATTTAATGTAAATTGTAATAAGGAAGCAAGCAAAACATCATCAAACTTATGAGAAAGAAAATAAAGCAGATTTATTTTTGATGTCAAGAAAAAGAATCTCATTTAGTAAGCAGACATAGATTTTCTCCATCATCAGTTTTTCTATGCTTTAGTTGATGTATTCAACTCCTGAGTTTCAACAGAACCTATGTATTAATTAGCCTATAAGTTTGTTTATGACTTATTACTACCTTATACACAAAAGCTGTAATTCTTATTTTCTTTGGCATGTAGCATATCTTCAGCATAAGATCCTTTCCATGCTGACAAGGCACTTTGTCCAAATTACTGTATTGTACATCTTTTATCAAGTGCTGGTGATCTTGAGCATGTTAATACCTAGTTGAGTTATATCTGACTGTGCAAACAACATGTAAAGATACATTATATTATAGCTTGATATGAACTTCAGCTAAATAAAAAAAATTGTTCTATTGTCTCAAACAGATGATTGTTTATAAGTATGAATCCAATATCTCAAAAAGCCATGATTAGAATACGAATGTTTAAAGGAACTTCAGTCAAATGTCAGGATAAACACTTTAGGAAACTGTTAACATCCATTTTGCATAGGTATTATTTCCTACCTAGCACCAGTGAAGTTTGGCTGACTTTTAGAAGGATCAGCAAAAATCTGCGTTGGCTACATGCAGTCAGCAATTACTGAAAGCATTTCTTCTTATAATTTTACTTCCTTGAGAAGCCAACTTTTATAGCCAAATGCTACAAGTGATACTGTGTCATGTAAGCGAAAAATGGTTCATTACTAGTTATACTTACAGGTACTTGCAAATGAACTGTTCTTAAATGTAAATGCTTAAGTGGTGAAGCATAACCAGTTTCCCAGACAGCCTTCTCTAAGTGGCCTATTTTTCTTTACTTGGTCCAAAACAAATTTTCTTGAGGATCTCAGGACATTTTACGTGGATTGTAACATTTGCAGATATCTAAGTAGTGGACTTTACCCTTGAAAGGATAGCTACAGAAAAGAAAGGGACAGACTCTTAAGAAGGGTCTGTGGTGATAGAACAAGGGGAAATGGCTTCAAGGTCAGGAAGGGTAGATTTAGGTTATTTTTTCCTGATGTAAAAAATCTTTTACAGTGAGGGTGCTGAGGCACTGGAACAGGTTGCTCAGAGATGTGGTTGATGCCCTGTCCCCGAGACTTTCAAGTCAAGGCTGGATAAGGCCCTGGGTAACCTGATCCAGCTGTGGTGTTAATGTTCATTACAGGGGATTTGGACTAGATGGCCCTCAGAGGTCTCTTCCAACACTAAAGGTTCTAATATTCTACACAAAGAATTCTTCTTGTTGACAGTTTTAGCTTACAAGTTTTAGCTTACAAAGCTAAAACAGAGACTTAAGAAATATTGGGTGCATTTTCAGAGTCAGAGTATGAATTCATACCTTCATAGTTGGAGTATGAAAAAATTCTGGTGTTATTTTGATATGATTTTTTCTAAGAACAATGGATGCATCCACATTATTAATACATTCATCAAACTACTCTTTCAAGGGATACCTATTATTTGGTCTACCTAATAATACCACCTGCAATAATGAAAATCCCTCCTTTTCCTGGGTGTTAGATCAAAATCATGTGAGAAAACAATCTCCAAGATAGCATTTTAAACAGAGGACATTAGTAACAATCAGTGACCGAGGAAAAACAGTTCCACGATGTCCACATTTCGTCATATTTTGCTGTTTGTTCTCTGATCATCCACTCAGCTTATTTTGTTGATGATATTCTGTGTTCTCAGGACTAATAGTTTTAAAAATGCTATCTATTTCTTCATAACTGAGTTGTAGTGAATAATACTGAGCTGTGAGTTTATTGAACTATTCAGATATGAAAGGAGCAGTAGTAACATTATCAGAAGCACACTAATAGTATGTTCTTTGTGTCAGACTACTTGATTTTATTGTCTTGATTTACATAGCTAAAAGGTGAGTATAATGTATACTACAACAGTTATGTAGTTCAGTAAAATAACACATGGTATATACATAATTTTCCCATGCCACCCCCAAATGGTAATCTATTTTTTCACTCTGAAAAAGTGAATTTTTTCTTTTCACTCTGAAAAGAAAAAATAATGTTGTATCTGCCTTATATTTCCAGCACATCACAGAAAGACAGTATTTTATTATAGATTTACTTCATAAATAGCATATTGATATCCAATATGTGCATGATAAGGAAGAAGCTAACTGCAATTTTATTAAGGCTATCTACACTGAAACACCTAAAATGTGTAAAAGTGTTAAGGCAATATTCATAGCATTTCACACATGTTCACAGACAAAAGAACATCTTATTTCTTCTACAGCAGTAACTTAGTACAGCCTTACTGAAAGATTCACCTGAATTTTGTATACTATGGTTGCAAATCTTACTGAAAAAAAGGATAATTTTAGATGGGTGTTTCAAAATTAACTCCTGCTGCTGCTTCTATTTGTCACATGCGGAACTTTTTTCTGCTCTCAGGGAATAAGAATTCTTACTACAATTCATGCTTCCTGTCCCTGATATAATTGTTATCCAAAAACTTGCACAGCATAGAAAAAAATATTGAACATAGATGCATGAAGAATATAACAAGGGAGAAGAACTGTTGTTTATAGACCAGCAAGATAAAATATGAATTTCCCTAAAATTTAAAATGGTATCAGTGATACTGCATATCGACTTCTTATAGTACTATACATACAGTAAGACTTCCACTATAATACAGAGTGAGTTAACAGAATTAAGAGAAGGACAAAGTCTGAAGAATTCCTTTTTTTTTCCATTGATATCATATCAGAAACAGCATTTTTTCACTGTAATAGAAAAAGAAAAAAGTCAAGTTCTTCCCTCCCTCCCTTCAGCAGTGATAATTTACCAATAATTTTCAGGGTAAGATGACTATATTTTAAATAAAGCAGTAAAAGCAACACCTAGAAGGCACACCCAGTGTGTGAGGCCACGCAATAGGAGTGACACACTTGTCCAACCTATTTGTAAATCAAGAGATTTAACAAAGTTGGTTAGGATCTCAAAGTTGGTTGGTCCTGCTCTCCTGCTGAGGCTCTGAGATTAAGTAAAAGACAGTGCTATTCCTTGGGAAAAGAGGTGGAGACACACTGAATTTTGGCAGTAGTATTGCATCCTCTTGAAAATTTGAATTCAATGAAACTGATTTTGCTCTCCACTTTGCTCAGATTTCTATATATTTTTGATAGACATTAAAAAAGGTTCTTGTACTTTTTGCTTCTGTCTTAAAGTTTGTTAGTGATCAAGTTATTTTTCTCCTGCACCTTTATGTTGATGCCTTTCAATGTTTCTGCTCATGTACAGCTTACAAACATGTTGAAGAAAACAATCCTGATGAGAGATACTATACAGCAGTAAATGTCAAGTATTGGTAAAGAATAACTCAATATCTTTGCTCTCTGAGTTTTTAATTATGGCTCCAAATTAGATGCATTCTGAAAAATGTAGCATATGCCAATCTCAACGTCTGACAGAATGCTAAAATTCCCACTCACTGTGGCAGAATCCATTATCCTCTGGGCTGTGTGTTTTAAAGTAACTCTGTTTTTGTTCATTATGCTCTTTAGAAAGATGTTCAATCTTTATGTTTTAACAATAAGGTACTTAGTCTGTTATATGATTACTGTAACATGGATAAACACTCTCTTAGGCTTTCACTTGAGGTTCTCCCTGCAAGGGCATGTGGACAGCCAACTGCTGATCAACATCTTCAGTACTGTGATGTTCAATAGTGATCAAGCTTCAGTATATAATTAATTACGTATCATTAAAAACATCTTTAAAAAATCCTTAAATTCTGCAGTCCACCTTGTCATTCTTGCTATTAAACACTTAATAATTTATGATGACCTCACAAGAGGTTAACAGCTAATGGGGAATTCTTTCTACAGAAAGCAAATAATACCCTTGTCATAATTGAAAGGAATGTCTTAGAAAGACAAAAGTCCTTAAACATACTAAATGTTCTTTTTTCTCTGGCACATTTTGAAATACTGTTTTTGTACTGCAGAAGAAGGTTTGGGTGGTAGCCAACTTGTATATTCTTGCAACTTTTTGCAGATCACAGAGATTGAAAATCTCTATAATTCATTTTCAGTTTTCTATCAAAGGATGAAAATTTGAAGTTAATCAGAATTATCCTTGTGGCATGCCAGATTTTTTATCAGTCAAATACTGAAGACCATATTCATCCAATTGAATTTACTTTCTAAACTAACCTTCCTAATTCAAGGGAGGAGAAATAAATACCTGATTTTTTATACTAATCAATATTTTCCCAATTTCTCAGCTTAATTATGACTGCTAGAAAGTTATATTGTTATGATATATGTTTTGCTTTTTTCAGAAGATCAAGAGTAGAAATTATGTGTATATATGTATACGCATATGTAAAATCTGGCTTGTCATTATAGTACACAAAAAATTTTGATTGGAAGCTAATGGAAGGGCAAATGCCTGTTTCCTATCCCTCTCATAACACACAATAATTCATACATTTTATTTTAGTTAGGAGATACTTCCTTTTTGTAATAAGTGTATTTACCAATTCCACAAGAAAAATACAAAATGTCATATTAAATTCAAAGCAGTATAATTCACAAATCCTTTTATAGACATCCAGTCATCTGATTATTATTGCAGACAGTTTGGAGGTAGCACTTCACAGGGCATTCTTCTTCTCAGGGAATTCATCAGAGGGTATAATTTCTAGGTTGAGATCCAACCAGAGCTAACTTGGAATACATCCATAAAGACACATGCTTTTCAAGACATTCTCAATCTCCTTGCCAGGTAAAACGGATAGGTAATCAGTTCAGTGGGCAAAGGGAGAACAGCAAATATTGTTCACTTCAACTTCAGCCTGACAAAATACAAGTTTGATAAGAGTCCAGTGCGATAAATTGAAAAATGGCTGGAAAAACAGGGCCAGGAGCCTGTGATTAGTACTTAGTCCAGATGGAGTCAAATAGTGGTGTACCCGAAGTGTGACTATTGAATCCGGTACTGTTTAGTATGCTCATTAATGACCTGAATGGTGGCATAGAATGTACCTTCAGAAAGGTCAAAGGTAATTAAAAAAATAGGAAGACAGGCTGGTACACCAGATGTTTCTGCTGCCATTCAAAGAGGACCATTGTAATAAATTAAAATTATTTCATTTAGAAATTATTCCATTCCACCTCCAGCTCTAGCATTTCTGTAAAGGTGGAAGTTCTACATATGAGAACTCTGTAATCAGGCATGCTTGACAATACTCTGCTGCATATCTGGAGATTTTCTGGCTACCGGAAATAATTTATTTTTCTCTATGAGCTTAGGAACATTAGTTACCAGATAGTGGATGTAGTTCCCAGAAAATCGATCACAGACTTTGATTTTGTAAACAAATTTCTGTGACAACAGATAGTTATATTTCTTTTATGTAATAGATCAGTCAAGGGGAAGAAATATATTCATATCCAATTTTTTTTATTACCTGCTCATAAGTATCTTTAACTCCACCATTTTTGTATTCCCAGATTGATGCTTACTCATCCACCATTTCAGGATGATGGGCAGTAAGAACTTGGTATGAACATATACATGGATTGACTATCTACACTGAGAATTCACTCAGGCCAACTCATGAATATGTTTAACCAAGAAAAATGACAAGAGATGATAGTTCAAATCTAAACAAGACTCCTTTGGTAGAACAGAAAGGTTACTTGAGCACTGGCAACACTAGCTTTTCAGGAATTGTTCCTTTAAAATGAAAATATTTAGGAGGTATTTGGAAATGTATAAGCAACGGTCCAAGGTAATCTTCTGGTTTTGGTGTATGAAACTGTGCCCTTACAAAATATTTTCATTGATATCAACGTTTCCCTGAAGACAAATGAGGAATGTGGAGATCCAAGAGACCGTGTTCATTAGAATGACTAGGACCAATGAAAACAAACACAGGATGCCAGATTCATGGGCAAATAACTTACTTGTTATATCTATTACAGTTTGTGATAGAGAAACCTGTTCTTTTCTCACTACTGATAATAGTTCTCTTAATTGTATTTTTTATGATGTTTGCCTTTGCTAGAAGAAAAGGAGAAGCAAAACGGAGGGGTTATAAAAAGCCTTTTAAGTTCACTTTGAGTTTCAGCAGATTTTTTCTCATTCTTGGCTCCTGGAGAGGTCATGAAATCAACAAGCTGCTAGAAGAATGAGTGCCACTAAATAAGTATAAACATATACACAGGCCAAAAAAAAAAAAAAAAAGATAAAAGGGCTGATTTTTTTCCTGTAGAACACTTAAGATGTTTAATATAATACTTAAGAAAATATACAAATAGAACATACTGACCCCATATTGTTAATGTCTCTGAAGACCCCTGCAAAATGACAAGTGCACTCAAAGACACCAGCAGTATTTCATGTATGAAATGCTTTAGAGTAAAAAAAGATCACATACATTTGATCTAAGTAATCTAAGTCTAGCTACTGCCTGAGCAAATCAAGATGACAAGGTGATGTCACTTCATTAAACAAAGTCATTGTTTTGGTGTGTTTAATTCAACCAACAGTAATCTGGATGGCCTTCACAGCCTAGGAAACATGAAGCTGACTTGATTTCATCTATTTTGGCACTTAAACTGTGTATTAATTAACAATGTGACCTCTGCACGCATAAGGCAAATTTCATCATATGCTGAGAAGCAGCCTTATAGTGTCTTCTCATCAACACTATCTTAATTTTCTACTTCCATACTCCTTTCAAGTGTTATTAAATGATAACACACTTGATTCCTAACTCTTCTCTGACTGAGACTTCTTTCATTTCAGAAAAAACACTGAAAAAATAATTAATAATTAGCAGATTTTCTTAACGTTTACAAATTCTTAGAGCTTACTATTGTAGAGGGATCCGGTAGTACTGTAAATTCATTTGGTTTCAGAATCAATACTTTTTTTAGGAATTTAAATGTCACACAAATCCATTATCACAGAATCACAGAACTGTAGGGGCTAAAAGGGACCTCTACAGATCATTGAGTCCAACTCCCCTGCTCCCTTCAGCAGGCTGCACAGGTAGGTATCCACGTGGGTCTTGAATATATCCAGAGTAGAGAATTATCCAGAAAAAAGAATAATCTCAAAGTCTGAAAGTACTAATAAGTTTTTAATGGATTTATATGTTTACTTTGTGTTGTTGTTTTTTTTTCCTTATTTACATTCCATTGCAACTGCAAAGCTCAGACCTGTCCTCTAGCCCTGCACATGAGCATAGCTGCAAGAATGTCACTGCCTTCTACCAGGACCCCGTTGATGTGACATATTGATGTGTTCAGATCACTGAATTAAGTAAGCAGGCTATCCTGCCTTTCATAATTTCATGTTTGTGTAGGTAGCCACATGAAAAGACTTCAGAGTGCTCATCTTCAGAAGTGCAAATGTAAAAACATTTTTTTTTCATAGAAAAACTAAGCTTTTTTCTCAAGTATTTGACTGATAGAAAAATATAGAATGCTAAGGGAAATTAATTTTTCTTGAAGCAAGATTTGTTCAGGTTACACTCAAGTTATCTTTTTACAATGTTTAATCTTACAACAGCTGCATTACATAGAACTGCTACTGACAGTGTTTACAGTTGTGCCATGAGGGTGAACAAGTTTTGGTAATAAATTCACAGTTCAGAATAATTATATTTTAAATATATCAGAGGAGTAACCTCCTCTAAAGTCTTTAAGCCAAATGAAAAATATATTCCTCTGACATCACACTTCTGCATTTGAAAAACATTGATGTGTACAGTTACAATTTTCCTGACTTGTGTTGCATGGATAGCCTCCAAGCTGCTGATGCAGACTATGGATCTTGTATGCTTCTATGATTAGCAAACCCAAGCAGCATTCAAGAGACTGAATTTGTGTTCTCTTATCAAATTGTGTTCTCTTATCCACAGCTACAAAACCAATACTGGTGCAGAAACAGTCACTGTGAGACTCAAGACTTGCAAGTCTAGGAATTTAATGCATTCCTTCACAGAACCTTTACTTGGCAAGACTCTAGATGGTATTAGAATGGTGAAGTAAGCTTCATGAGATAAATGGTTAGTGCAAAGCTTTAAAAAGTATGATACTTCTAATTTTTTCTAAGTCCTCATGCAAATCTCAGGTCTCCTGTTTCCCAAACAAACAATAATTCTTCCTCATATTCTCCTGTGCATGTTTCCTTTCAGGAGCAGGTCACCTACTTCACAGAGTTTTCAGTTCAATTTTTGACCTGTCAGTAAATACTTTCCTCTAAACTTTTCTACCCAATGCTATAGATTAGCAATACCTCGCCTTCTAGTTTTTAATACTAGTAGGACAATGTTAATACATTTTATATCATTTTTAGTGCCTTTTCAGTTATAGGAATGGGAACCCAGCAGAATTATCCTCTCACTTCATAAGAGATGGAAAATATACAAGAAAGATGATCAAAAGACACAATGAAATAATTAAAGATCTACTCAGATGCTTCTTAACAAGGAAATGGAAGTCAATTTCCAAGCTAATCCTCAGATCTACCTACTGAAAAGAATATCTATGAATTAATAACAGTTTAGCAAAGTAAGCCAATGATTCTTTGGTCTATAGATGTTTTAAAATGTTATTCAGATGCATAGTGGTATTGTATTTTTTCCTGGAATTACATAACTGAACGAGGTTGATTTGTGTAAATTAATTTGTGTAACTGAGCAGTTTCGGAGAAAAAAAGTAAAGCAAGAAGACATAATTGCAAGGTTACTTTTATGTATTTGGACTCTCTTCTAAGAAATTCCAAACTGTGAAATTAAACAGTCTACCTCAGTGGATCCAACTCAGATTCCCCTAGTGAAGCCAGATCCTAAAGAAACACAGAGGCATGAAACAAAGTAGTAGTGTTTTCACTGAACATGGAAGAAGAAAATGGAATTGAAATATAATTTTTTTCCAGATTTCCAGTGTTTTAAGTATCAGGTATTTTCATGAAAAATCTTGTCAAATAATTGCTTTCCATGTATATGATTTCATTTAGCTCAAACTGTGCTTTCTTTCTTTAATGGTTTGAAAGGAAAAGTTTCAACTAAACATTTCTGACCGTCTAAATCATTAATTCCTTCATCTTCCCTGTTGATCAGGATGTTTTTACCCCAGATAACAAATTTCTCAGAAGTTTCTATACTTGTATGTCAATAGACATTCATAAAGCAGGTTGACAGATTCTATTTTATTTATTTATCTTTTAAAACTGACTCCAACCCTTTTGCGAGGGAGTTAAAACCTTTTTAGAAATGCCATGTCTGAAACAACAGGGCGTTGTCTGTATTCCCTTGACCTGAGCCACATTAGCATCAGTGATTGCTTTCCCGAAGAGAAGGAACAAGAACGATCATGTTTCAGTTTAGAAACAAAAGAAGAAAAAAAAACAATGAACAAACAAACAAATAAACAAAAACATCACATTTCTTCATTTCTGTATACTAAGGAGTTTCTTAAGTCCTACTTTCTGTTCTGTTTTTCAGATAAGATGGACAAAATACTAAGTTTCCACCAGAACAATTTTTCCAACCAAGATATAACCATCTCTTATGAGAAGCAACTGAAGTGTTTGCATCTGTTTAGAGTGTTGCACCTGAAGCCTATGTCAGAGGTTTTATTCTGCCAACATTTATATGCTGATTAGTCCTATAAAACTTAAGAGCCATTTCCCCAGCAGCACCTGGAATAATTGCAGAGTGACTGACAAATGAATCATGAAGGTACTGTCAAGTGCGCTAGTCACTGTGCAGCTAATAATCTCCCAGAATCAACATGAAGTGTCTGCATGTGACCTTTTGCTTTTCTGCAGCCCTGTTTTTGTAACCTTCTTCCTTTTACTTTAATGTTGCTGCACGTAACAACAGCAAAAGGAGGGACTATCCACCTTTAGATCTCTCTTCCACTGAAGTTAAGCTTTAAATATACTAACAATCCTTTATATAGGCAAGCACTAGTTGTGCTTTAGTTTTTCTGCTAAACAGCACCTATTTAAAAGTATGACATGCTTTTAAAAAACAAGTCAAAATGCCCCATTCTATAAAACAGATATTCTAAGTTCTCAAAGAACAACCAAAGCATAATAAATTCAATGTAGCTGATTTTCTGATCAGCTTTTTATTTATAAAGTCTTTGGCTTCCGTTATTTTACACCTAAGGATGATAGTTTTCACAAAGTTACTTTTGCAACTCCAAACAATTATCTTTTAAAAGAAAAATTAAGCTACTAATTCAATTTAATATGCTAGTGGTTTGAGATATTGACATTTTAGGGGCAATGACATGTAATGTCCATGACATTCACGTGATATGATGGAGTGCTAGCTACAGATGTTTGGGAGTGCTTTAACAAGCAGTTTCTCATTAGAAAACTGTGATTCCCTGAAAACAAAACTTCTAATAAAAAATACATCTTTCAATAAAATATTCATTAATTCATGTACATAATTACTTCATGAAAGAAAAGAGATTTGTTTTAAGGGCTCAAAGTTACAGACCGACACCCCAAACTGTGGGCTTCTGTTTCATTTGTATAACACCTCCTCCTGTCACATTACATTTTTCATGGTGTTCTTGAAATGATTTGCATTCATTCTAATGCAGGATAAAAACAATTTCACAAGTCTCAAAAGTATCAGGAAGATGAAAGTTTGCTTATCCAACAGGTCTGGATTTGAAATATTATTTCAGTGACTACCCTATAAATGATGTGAACCATCACACATGATCACTGCTGATCTCTATTCTGTATTGCTGTATTTTAATGGGAATAAGAGAAATAGAGTGTGGAAATTAGAATAATATAACTAATATTAGGTGTGGGAGAGCACATGGATGTTGTCCAAGAGAACAGTTTCTACCTATTCTCCTGTTTGTAATGGTACTCCACATCTTCAGAAATGGTTGTTACTGGGCTTACTTGCCTTACCATAGTTTAGGGTAAACTGACATGACAGGATAATCTAATTAGGAAAATATAAATCATACTGAACATTCCAACCCCAGCCCCCCTCCCCTCCTCCTGTTTATCTTTAATTATAACAATTTAAAGTAGCAAAGTTACCATAACCATGAATAAATGATCTTCCTTTTGTTTATTTGATGGACAGTTGCTAAAGCTTAAAGAAGTGATTAAATACTCTAGTAATCCCAGGAAATTTAGTAATATGGGTATTTCCAGCAGCTATCTGCAAGATGCTTTGCCTTTTTTTCCTTTTCCAGACAACCACTTTTTGATCTGCCTCTCCCATATTTTCTTCATTCATCACACGTTCTTTTGGAACAATCTTGTGTCACGTAGTACTGGTGGGAATACAATTTTAAGTTCATATTTTCTCCTGTACTAATACAGGATAGATACTAGTAACAACATTTATATGAATAGTTCACCAAACTGCATTTGAATTCATATGTTTAAATCTGTTACATAAATAATGTTTACTATTAGAAAGCATAATGGTGAAGAATAATGTGTACAGTTTCTTTCTGTTTCCATGCAGTTATCTAGTTTAAAAGTTGCCATATGTGAGCTGAACATACTTGTGACAGCCAGTCAATCAGAGATGTTTCAGAAGCTCCTCCATTTTCCAAAAACCATCTCCCTGCCATCAACCTGCTTCAAAATGGTTATGAAATTCCTAATGTGATAATACCAAGAAGCACATTTGGTGAAGATATTTTGATACGAACAGAACTGGTAGCAGTAATACAGCAATAATTGTTGGCTCATTTACGGACTATTTAGCTCGTGCAGTGAACCAGATGAGAACAGCTAATGAGCACAGCTTCTTACTGTAATTAGTAGAAGAGTAGTGACTCACGGATGATTTAGTTTGCAAAACTCTGTGTATTTACTGAAAAGACTGTGTACTCTGTGAAGCTGTGGCCATACAATGACCTGAGGTTACCACGCTTTGCTTTTTAATAAACCATAAGATTCACTTATAACAACTTCAGAATTTATGTAAATCTAAAACAAATACAACACTAAAGATTTGTGTGTTCTTTATTACCAGTGTTCTAGCTTCTCAGAACCTATGAGTATTTAGCTAGTCGACATTTTTTCTTCTATTTCTAATGTGAAAATGCAGTTGAAAAAAGTGTGTAACTCTAGTCCTTCTGGCAGAATACAGACAGCGCTGGTAATGCCACTTCTAGAGTGTCCAGCTCTTGGAGACTCTGGCTGGCCCAGAGAGACCCCTTCCAACCTACACTTTCCTGTGATTCTATGGTAATACACTGTATTTTATTTCTTAAAAGTATGTTGCAAGCCAAGAATAAATATTTATGTACAAAGCTCTGATACACTGTTCTATTTTAAAACTGGTCACGAAAGGCATAAAATAGACTCAGAGGTACTGTAGAACTCTAAACAGTAATAAAAAAAACCCACTGTTCTTCACTCTTCAAACTTCTTTCTTTCACTAATTTATTTGTGCTTTCAACACGTGATTATTGAAATGCTTCATCAAGAGGACAAGTAACAAACAACAGGTAGGGAGGCATTATTAGTATGCTATCACAAATCCACTGCATACTGTTAGCTCTTGGCCACTTCTTGCCCAATTTAAGCTGGAAAAAAATTTCAGCAAATATAGCAACTATTGCAGAAAAGATGAATAGTCTGGCTAGTGCAAAGAAACCATTATCCACAGGATCAGAGAGACTCTTCCTGCTTTAAAATGGTGATTATTGTTTTTGTTTGTTTGTTTGTTTTGGTTTGGTTTTTTCCTACTGGTTTCATTTACTTGCCTATAGTTGCTTAACACCACAGCTTTCTTTTCTGTCTCTCTCTCTCTCTTTTTTAATATATATAACTTAAAATTAGGAACATCTAATTTGTCTTTCTCTGCACTATTCTCTCCCATTCCAACCTGGAGACCGGGGGATTCCCTGTGTGACTGTGTAATGAATAAATCTGTCACAGTCCAAACTCAGAAACCCCACTTATAGCTGCTGGAAAATACCAGGTCAGTCTCAAACACTACTGTAATTTTTGCCAGTAGAGCACGCCTAGTCTTTCATGCCTAACCTAGTGTGCTCACACATTGATTATGTGCTTAAAGGTAAACAAGGAAGAACAGTAATTTTGCGTGAAAGCTGCACAAAGGCAGCTTCCTGTTTACTAGCAAGAAAATAGATCTTTTCTGGGTTTGTTTGTTTTGTGCCTAGGAAAGAGATGAAGTATCAGGTAAAGAAAATAAGTATTAGAATTGTTCTGTGCCCTGAATACTTGAGATCTTGGGCCTCCAATATTTCAAGAACATGTTCTCTTTTTTTGGGGGGGAAAGATGCTGGGGAGCATTGGCAGGGAGGGTCTTTTGTACATAAGCTCTCCTAAACTCCTTAGTCTTTCTATCACACATCATTGAAAGTGTGCCTGTTTGAAAAATAGGTAAATATATTCTCTCAATGTAAGTGTCCAATTTCTTATAAAGAAAAATGAAGTGTAAAATTCAAAGTCTAGAATGACTTCTAAGAAAAAGGATGCAAGAGACAACACTACACACTACTAGTGACAGACCACAGTCCTCTATGTATAATATAAATGTAAGACAGCACACCAGACAGACACCAAGATCAGTTCTTACTCTCATAAACTTCCACTGAACAGAAGAAAATAATAGCTATGGATCAACAACTGATCTAGCTGAAAGCAGACCTTGCTGAAAAAGAATAAAGTATTTATCTGGATAGATCACAGATGTGTCTGAGTGCAATTACATCTGCTGTAAGAGTTGATGTTGATTAAATAAATACTACAAATATGTAAAAAAAAATTGAATTTTGAAAATCAGTGCCTCCTTTTTGAACTTCCTTAAATAACTATCACTTGATCAATGTTACTATTCAATCTGCGCCATTGCGATTGGGTCCTTTTCATACAGAAATAAAGAGATGGATAAATTTTTAAAATACTCTTGTTTTCCAAGTTGTGTCAGAAAGGTGCACTTGTTCAAAGAGCAGTATTTTCCTCCTATAAGTGAACTTGTTAGCTCCTGAATTTTAAGCTTGAATAGAAAAATCTAAACATTAAACTGAGTGGCTTTGATATTTCTTACTTGGGTTGGAAAGAAAAGATAAGAAAGAAACTGGCAGAACTTTAAGAAGCAGCCCTCATGCCTGGAGTTGCAGAATAATGTGCATAATGATTTCACAAGCTTTGCACAGTATGCATCTTGGAGTACACATGAGTACATTCAATCTTAGAGTCACATATGCACAATGAAACAAATACTGAATAATGAGAGGCTGAAACTGAACAGTCACTGAGGTAGCAATTCAATGTGCCTTATTTTTCTTCAGTAACTCTTTCCTTTTAGCCTGAGATACAAGCAGAACAAACAATTAGTGCAGTAATTGATAAGCTGTGACTTCAAAGCTTGTAGTGAGCATGGCTATGCTTTACAGTGCAAACATCTCTTCCTTGTGATTAGCATGTTGCCTGTTTACTGATTATGATGGGGATGTATCAGTTTTTATCTGCTTTTTTTGGTTAGTGAACCTCTAATAAACAAACTATTTGCTTTTAGATTTGAAATGCACTACTTTTTGGAACTGTTGAAATGTTTACAAATGTATCTTGTTTTCAGGGAACAAAATTTGCCTACTGATGGGATTAAGTTGCAATTGACTGTGATTTGCAAAATAATGTGTAGTTACGAAAAAGTTCTCTGATTCTGTGTCTGGTTTTGCTTTACTGAGCTAATCAAACATTAGTGTTTCTTGAGTCAGATTTTGTACACAATTAGTCTTTTGAACTTCTACTTATGTCAAGAAAAACAACACAAGCTTTTTTAAAACCCAGTAAAAATTGAAGATTTCTGCTGTTTTAGTAGTCCTAGAATGCAGACTTCATCAATAAATTCTAGGATAGAATAAAATGAAATCATACTGTGTACAAAAATAAGAATTAAGCGGGAAAACAGCATACCATTTATAAGCTGTTGTGGATCAGGCAGTTATGTCTGAAAGAAGTTATACGAAGAAATAAAAACACCCTACAATTATATAAAAATGAAATGTTATATGTTGAAATCACCAGTGATTTCAAGCCTCTCTAGCATGTATGTCTTTCTCTAATCTTGTTTTTATATTTCAGACAATAGGATCACAGAACTGTAAGGACTGGACAGGACCTCTGGAGATCATACAGTCCAATCTCCCCTAATAGAGAAGTTTTCCCACAGTAGACTGCGCACAAAAGCCTCCAGGCAGGTTTTGAATATCTCCCAAGAAGGAGACTTCACAACCTCTCTGGGCAGCTGGTTTCCGTACTCTTCACCCTCAAAGTAAAGGAGACTTTTCTCATGTTTGTATGGAACTTCCTGCACCCATTGATATTCATTGATGCTTGTTGAACATTTATGAAGACCAAATAGTGAACGTGAGAACAGCAAGGCAGCGGGTGGTGCGTTTCAGCAGTGGTGACTTGTTGCTGTGGGTCACCTATGGTGGTGCAGATTCTTACATGCAGGTAAGAGTTCATTACTGGTGAAAATGAATCACTAATGGTGGTGATTATGTTGAAAAGTAGTGTTTTGTAGCTGAGAATTTGATCTATCAAACAGTATAATTGTACTCTTTGTATCTGTTGTTGTTACCATGGAAATAAATAGGAAGCATTACTTTTGGAGTGACTTGCACATTTATTTACTGAAACTGTGTTGTTTTATTGTTTCTTTGTTGTTTTTTTTTCCTTCATATTTAAGACAGCTGGAAGCTGGGAAGACAAAAGGTTGAGATTCTGTAGCATGCCCTTTTCAGTTCTTCAAGATTACATTCTGAATAAAGTGTCATAGCTTTAAAATATCCAGTTTAATACTGCTAACACAGGCAATTCATATATTTAGAACTCACCTAGCACTTGCATCAAATCACCAATGCACAATTTTAGTAGGGCACTCTGCAGCCACTGGATACATGCACTCTGTGTCTGCGGCGACTTCAGACTTGTGTCTGACTGCTAGAAACCAAGGGATGCTCACTAGATATTTTGTTTATTCCCTCTATCTTCTACTGCTAGCTTCATAATCCCTAGTTTACATGTGTACCACATTAGATGTGCTCATGAAGCATCGCTTATAAGTCTGTAAGTTCTAAAGGTGTGTCCCTATGTATTTGGAAGAGCTAAAACTCATCTTAAAAATCATCAGATTTCTGATTCATGAAAGAATAGCTAAGATTTACAATCTTTTAAAGCAGCTCTGCCAAGAAATCCATCCACATCAATGCAGATTTGTCACGTATGGGAAACATAGCATAAAAACAGGATCATTCAAAGTTACACGTATCAGGATTCTGATGGTCTTTCCAGTGATATGTGAAACCTTCCACAATATAAGCTTGAAATACAGGCAGTTGAAGTGAGGTGAACTTGGGAAATAGTAAAATCAGATTTATGTTCACCAGACTAAGTTCTGTGCTTGCCTTTCAAATAATCTTTTTAGAATTTTTATTTTTTTCACCGTTTATTCATAAAACAAGAATATTATACAATAAAAGCTTTCTACTGCAGTGTCTAGTACTATATTCAAGCTTTTTCTGAGTACTTACAATTGCTGTAGAATTCAGTTAAGCACTTTATGTTTTATTTATTTTATTATTTTTAATGCCTTTTATTTACAGCAGAATAATCTATTGCAAATTTTGCAAAATGTCTTCTCTTGTTCTGCTGTTTTCAAATAACTAAATGTCTTCCTGTGCAAGCCTTTCCTCAGTATTTACCCTCTTTTGTAGAAAATTTTAGGGAGAATCAGAAGTATTATTTTAAAATGACATAAACTCAAAAATATTCTATTGACTCAGCAAAAAGAAACCCTGTTCATTATTAATTAAAATTTATGTAAAAACTGCCCACAACTTTAAACTGTTGTAAAAAAGACAGGGTGTGAAAAAACACTCACAACGACCTGAAGATATAATGAGGTAGACTGATGCGTTATGCTCTGCTAAAGATCCAGTGAGTCCTTGAGACTTATAAGAGAAAAAAAAAAGGTATATTTTTCCCACATGAATTGATGCTTAAAATTTTCCACTGCTCAGTTTATATAGAAAAGCAGATTATTTATGCTCTGTTGAATTTCCATTTCAAACATAGTTGCTTTCTTTCTCTCTGTCTTTTTTTTTTTTTACCTGCTTCACAGTACTTTTGAAAAGAAGACTTTGTGATTCACAACTGGAAGTTAATTTTAAGTAGATTTGAGCCTAGCCAAAACTTTTAACCATCATAAATTTACTGAGAACACAAGGAGAAACATTATTTAATCTACTAAAGATTCAAAAAAGTCTGTGCAGTATTGAAATGGAAATACAGCATATTATAGCACACAATTCTGCACGATCATGCTAGGTTCATATTGGCTGTCATATATAGGATGTTTAACTAATCTGTCAGCTTCATGGAAAATGTAATGGACAGAGGTCCTGTTTTTACCCATGATTCACAATAGTAGCAAACATGAAATAGTTTATCCAGCTTCACTTTTCCACAGAATGGCTGAAACTATCCTTGAGATCCAACAAAGCTAAAGCCTTTTTAACAATTAAATTTGAACCTAGTCTATAAATCTTTGAGAAGAGTGAACATTCAATTGAATAGAAATAATTTTACTGTGCTTGGTGGATAGTACAGACGGGTATTCAAAAAATAAAAATAAATACCTTCTAGCAAACTCTAACTGCAACATATTAAATTGTTGTCACAAAAATTCTGTTTTTCTAAGATTTGTTTATTTTTCTGAAGCTTAAAAATACAATATATTAGAGGTACATTTTTTAATGCTTTGTGGATATTTTTGTTTAATTGTTTTTTCCAAATAAGGGAAATACAAACTAAAAACCTTTACAGTGAAGATGATTTTAAAGACATTGAGTCTTCTAACTCACAGATGTATCACATGCCTACAACACAAATAAGAACTTTCCAGTTATATATAGCATGGCTTCGTAGCATTATTTGGACCTTTTTCTGAAAATAAAACTCTTCTGCCATGCATACATAGCATAACAGGCTGATGGAGATGTGTCATCTCTTCAGCTTCATGGTCAAAGTTTACAAAACCCTTTGATTCTTCTTGCTTACATCCCTTTAAATTATTTCCTGAACTCATATTTATTGTTCTCTTTCAGGAAAACTGGAATGAGGAAAGAAGTCAAATGGGACACAGTGACGGAGGAACTTGAACATTATTATTCTCCATCCTTATTTCCCTGCAGATAAAAAAATACTAGTGAGAAAACTATGGCCTGCCTAGGGAGGTGGTTGAGGCACCATTCCTAGCGCTGCTCAAGAAGCATTTAGATGAGGTGCTAAGGGATTTGATTTAGTAGTTCAGTGGGTAGGGATGGTGATAGGAGGATGTTTGGACTTGATGATCTTGTAGGTCCTTTCCAACCTAATGTATCTATGAATCTATGAACCTATGAACCTTCAAGCTAACAGGTGTCCCCGTGAATATTAGCCTGAGAAATAATTTTGTTTTCTTCCTATTGTATTATTCTCTATTGTAACTGTGAAGCCTATACTAACGTTCTTTGTTAAACTTGCAATTACTATTCCCTTCAGGAGAGCCTCCTTCCTGAAGGCAAGAATCAGTGAAGCACAGAAACTTAGATTTTGTTAGGTGGAAAAATCTCATGATCCTACATGATAAACCAGAGGATTAGCCTCTATGCATACACAAAAGAAAATAGAGATTTGCATACAAATATGTATATAATTAATATAAAATATTATGGACTCAAATTCAATGAAGCTTTGAGAAAAATAATGTTATGTTCAGTATGATGAAGAAACTGCAGATAGTTGTTAACTCTTACCAAAAAGAAAAGCATACTTCATCTAATATTTACTTAAATCTGTCCAAACTACATTCACCACCATAAATAAATAAATAAATAGATAGATAAATAAATAAATAAGAACCACCCCACCCCCCGCCCCCCCCCAAAAAAAAGAACCAATTACTGAACAGGGTAATACAAAACTCATTAAGACTAAGGAAAATCTATTCCCAATTTTAACAAATTCTGAGTTATTAAATATTTGCAGGTGTGAGGGCTGCTGTTTTGGTCTTTCCTTTTTATGAAAGCTAGCTTCATATCTTAACTGATGTGGTGGTTCTTAATGGTTGACTACCTTTGATTTTTATGTTTCAGATAAATTTATATGCATATATTGTTTATAAAAAAATAAATATAAATACACATACATATATGAATAAAAATAAATATAAGTTATTTTAAAGAAAATAGTTATATATATATATATATATATATATATATATATACACATAAATTTTTGTTTAACAAGTTTTGAACATGTTTATCAGAGGAAGGGGAAGGGAAAGGAAGGAAGAAGTGGACACAAGTGAGGAAAGGGGTAATGACCATGCAAATTTTTCCTTTCTCTAATAATCATACGTGTGGCAATGTGATAAGTCTTAAATGATAAGTCTTGTTAGCTGTTACTTTCAATAAAAATAAAATAATCTTTTTCAATAAAAAAGGATAAAAATTATCCTTTTAATATTCATATTGAGTAAACTGACATAGTTGCATTCACTTTAGAGCTATTCTGAAAGCTGGATTTAGGAATTTCAACAATCATTCAATAGAGTAAATAGTGAAAGTCTTGGGAAATGAAAAGGACAGAAAAACTTAAAATAAAAAAGAGGGCATTTCTTACTTGAAGCTTTTTTTGGTGTTGTTTAAAAGAGGGTATATATTGTTGCTGCAGGTTTCTCTAGAACATCAGCTCAATGAGAATAATTCCAAGATGTGATGGGCCTGACCACATGCACATGATAAAAGCATTTGATAGATACCTCTGCTGCATCTTTCAGCATAGAAGAAATAGTGTTGGATATCAAGGGAAAATAGCTAAGTAATTTAGTAAGCTGCCAAACTTAGTTGTTTTGTTGTTGTTTCTTTCTTTCAGTGACTCTATGGCTTATTCAAGATCCCTGAGAGACAAAGGGTTTTTTATTTTAAGAGTTCATTTCTATTTTTTTCTTTTCCTTCCATTATCTTTTTTCCTTTTCTTTCATGACTGCCTCTGTCCTAATTCAGTCCTTTAATTTAGAAGTCATAATCTTCTGACCATTTCACTTATTTCTGCATAAGATACACAAAAACAATCATTCTTAAGAATGTGCATTGTCAACAGAACATTATTAAGCTTTAGTGCTAAATATGACAATGATATTAATGAGATGGGAAATGTTCTTTATTTGCAGTCACAGTTTCAGTTTGTTTGCAAACAGTTTGCACTGCTTTATGCTTTGTTTTGAAAGAAACTTTCAAAATATGAATACTGTATTCCACTGTAAGATCAGGATTTTAGCCTGTGAAATCTGAATATATCACTGTGGCAATAACAAAACAAAGCTTAGAAGCAAGTAAGTCCCGTTATCTGGATTTCTGTTTTTTTTTTTCTCAGCTGGAAGCTCAAGCCAGATGAAGTATTTTTTCACATTCATTAATGGTCCAAAATCCTTGGTTTACCACATTCACATCAGGTAGGTAACACTTTTTTTTCAGAAATTCTGATGTTTTCCACCAGAGAGAGGCCAGCACACCATTCAGATAGTAAATCTCTCCTGCCAAATGAAAGCTTTTGCTCTGTTATACTCAAAGCCGTCCATAGCACTTGGCCTACTGTGTTCTCCACATGTTGCTTCAGAGCTCAAGAAAGCTTTCATACCACATGTGCACACAGAACCACACAGCCTTCCAGGACACCATCACATCAACATTTCTTATTTTTGTATGTTTTGCAGAGTGCCTTTCTAAACCTGTCTTCATTGCCTCAGTCCTTATTGGGCCTGGGTGAGAGAGACTTCCCTTAATTTATGTTCTGCCATCAGGTCTTGCAATGGGCAGCCTGCCAATGCAAAATCTTACATTTTACTACAAGAGCTAGTCTTAAAAAGTCAGATCTCATGTCTTTCCTTTATCAGAAAGTGGAGTAAAAATAATTTTGCCGGTTTTTAGTAGTGCATGGTGACACATGTTATGTCTTTTAAGACAAGACATACTGTACTGCAGTTCAGAAACCAGTGTGTGGAACAAGACCCACATACCACCCTGAGTAAACTTCACAAAGTTATAATTGGCTGCCTAAGCCATGCAGTCTTTGAGAATAATTACTAAGGAAGTCCAAGATGACACAGCAGTTCCTGGCAACTTTGCATAGACTTAAATTATGAGGCAGAGCCTTGAGCTCAGCACTGATTTTTAAGTTTTCTGCAGTTTTCTGGACTGCAGAAGGAGAGAGTTCTAACAAGTGCTGATGAAATGATGAAATGAGGAGGGAAAGAAGGAGCCAAACTGTCTTCCTTGCTGGGTCTGCCAGAATTTTGTTATAATAATGTATAGGGAATGGGCTTATAAGTTTAATACTGATAGGAAGATCATAAGATATTTACAAAAGAAGATGTCCTTTAAGGGTGGTTAGCATGTCTTATATCCTTACTGCATATTAAGGGGTTAAGAAACCAGAATGTTCTGTCCTTTATGACTACAAATCATGGGTAGGATTTCCCTTCAGAAGAACCATTTAGTTCATCCCAGAATGGAGCTTGCATGCATATTAACATTTATGTCACACAAAAAATAGTGAATTAGAACCCTGGCATTAAGCAGGGAGTGTGCCAATGTGATGGTATAAACAAATCTTTTGAGTCTGTAACATTCAGTAACATTCCACAATTCCTCTCTTCCATCTTGTCCAAACTAGCCTCTCTTGGCTTGAAGCCATTTTTCCATGATAATGTCAACGGCTTTAGCAATGCTAAACAGGCTGGGCCTGTTATCTTCACTTCTTTATTTTCCAGTTTTTCATTGTTACAGCTGCACAGCCAAATCATCAACAATTTATTTCCCACAAACAAAATTGAGCCAATAACGTTGTAAACCAGTATAAATAGAGAAGCAATTGATTCCAATTAGGCAAAAGTTTCAGTGTTTCCAGGCTTGCAGCCAGTATGTGGTTTATGAAATTTAACTAAGTTACAGCTTGATCAACTTGCCACTTGGAAACAAATTCTAGCCCAAAATATCCAGATGATAAGGAGTAGCTTAAAGAATGGATAAGACGATCTCAGTGACTAGGTTTTCCAACAGCCATATCCAGCTGTTGTAAAAAAATAACCAACCAAACAGAAAAGAATAATAACCACCTGTCATTCTTGAGATGACCTGCAGGTTCACCCGCAGGTACAAAAACTCACAAAGAAGTCTGCCTTGCTCTTTGATTCACAGTTACTTTGACACAGAAAATAATAAATCATACGGGTATGCTAAAAGGTTTGTCTTGCAGTTAAGAAAATAGATATATAAAGTTATGACAAATGATATCCCGAAAACCAGAGTTATTATATTTATGCTGAAAACCTGAAAAAAAAAAATTCTTTGTGATAAGGACTCAACAGGGATAAAACTATTAAAATGAAACTTTAATTTTTGTGAAGCCATGGAAAACTAAATGACTCTCGATTTTACACTTGAAAAAACCTACTGTGTACTCCAGTGTTCACGCTAATAGACAATACCTGCAATGCTTTTCAGATTATAATACAAACTGTATACACTGTTAGCATCACAGCTGGATAACAATTAGAAAATACTGGGATTATACTCATAGAAAATTAATCATCATAACAACTAGACCGAAATCCAAATGAGAATACTCCTTTTCTACAGCTACTTCCCCACATGCTAGTCTTGGAAAGTATTTAAAAGAGTTGTTGAGAGATCCAAGCAGCCTGCTCTGATTTTTGTTACTCCATGTCCATAAAAAATACACACAGAGATTATAAGGCATCCTGCGTGAAACTTTAGATCAACATTTTTATAATAATTGGATAAAGTTAAAAATTGAAAGGTTAAGCCTATAAGGTTAAGAGGTAGGGATAAAAATTTTTCATAGTGACATGAAGGTCAAGTATGAATGTATATTCATGTTAAGCAAAAGAGAGAGAAAGCAAACAACTGAGAAAGCAAAACTGAGAGCTTCATCAAAGAATGACCTGGGGGCTGGCATTTTATCTGCATCCTAGATTGTATTCAGATTATTCCTCCAAATCAGGGTGAATGGAGATTTAAAAATAAGTTGCCAGCTCTATAAATGTTGGCATAATGTAACAGATACAATTCATGCTTCCTCTTTTAGAAAATGATTGATCACATCAAATCATCTAACATCACACTAGATACAAACATCTAGATCTAGTATGGCTCATAAAGTCAACAAAACAGCCAAGATACCTAGCTTTTGTGGTTCTTGTGGTTCAGTGATGTACTGCAAAGATTTCTTGCATGCTGAACTCAACTAAGAGCTAAAAGTTGCAATTTACCTGAGTCCTTCACTAGTGTAGTTTTAAGTCTAACTTTCATGGCAAATACTTCCAAAGTGTAGTGGGTTCTGAAGATATTTGGTTAAAATTGTGCTTAAACTTAGCACGAAGGAAAGAAAATAAACAAACATGATATAATGCCAAACACAGAACAGACTTAAAGTAAATAAATAAATAAATAAAAGTAGTTTCTGTCCAGCAAGTGAAATCATAGCACTCTTCAGCACAATTTGTAATATGCCTAGGTGAGACATAATAAAGGGATCCATATTTCTTTTATTCTACCTAAATCTACACATTCAATGACATTTGAAAGAACAGAGTGGAAGAGAATAAAATTCTAGGCAAGAATTATTATTATTTCCACTGTATTCAGAGAGCCTCTTGAGAAAGATACTGTAAAACAAATACATTCAGAAGAATCTGTACAGTAATCTCTGTCAGCTACTGTAATGTAAAATAATATCTTTACCTAACTCAAACTGTAAGATAAGACTTGATTTACTAAGGGTATTCTGATTTTTTTTTTCCATAAAAAGAGTCTATAATAATATTAGAAAGCTCATATCTGTACCTTAAAGATTTTGTCTGTGTGACGATTTCAAATGTGGATGAGCAACTTTGTAAACACAATTTGAGAAAATGCTATAAACCTAAAAAACTCCCAGTTGTTAAAGCTCCAAACTTCTGTAATGCTTTTAAACATCAGCAAACCTGTTCTCTTTCATGACTAGCTTTACTTCTTGTTGGGCAATATTATACAGTGGAGATACACATACTGCTGAGGACTTGCCTTAAATGAAAAATGTCCTTTCCTTGAACTGAAAAGGTAATTTTCACTTCTGTGTGCCCATAACCTTAGCAGGGGCAGCAATGGCATACACATTTTTCTTGCCAGAGCAGTTAAAAAACTTGCTTTAAAAATATGACTAGCCTTATTTAACATTACATGTAACCATAATTATTCTAAACATACAAAAAAGATCTGGGAAGCCAGTGAAAATATGAAAACAATAAACAGAATGGTAACAGTGCATTAATATTATTTTCAGTAACACTTTAGTTAAAATTGCTGTTTATTTCCAAACAGAAAATTTTGTACCATGGAAAACAGAAAATCGGAGTTCTTTTTGGCACAGTAAGTCAACACCAGAGTCAACAGCTTTATTCTTCATTTATCAAGTCTTCCTCTCAACAGTGAATTAAGAGACAATATAATAACTCTTCATCAATCTATCTTTACTTTTATACAAACTGAGTTTTACTGTGTCAGTCTTGTCAACACTGCTGAATATTAATGTGAATAAAGTTAATTGCTGGGTGGATAAAGGTCTGATGCAGTCAAAGAGAAAGGAAGCACCTAACAGAAATCTGTCATTTATGACAAGCTGTAATTTATTTCTACTTCATGATATGTACTGACAGGTTTCAAACCTTACTCTAGTCTTTACCATAAATTGCAATTATTATAATTCACAGTGACATTTGACCCAGGGGTTATGACCTAGTTCAACATATATAAAAGACTTCACATCTTAAGGAATTCATTTGCAAACTCCTGCATGTATTTCTCATTGTAAATCCAATTGTTTGCACTCAGTAAATTTTGTGACTTGAGCTGCTTAAAAAACAAATAGCACATTGCTTAAACAAAAAACATGAAATGCTAATGACAAAGTATTTACAAATATGTAATGCCTAAGATTAATTATTTTTTATTACTTGCACAATTATTTCAATTATTAGGCACTGGTGATACATGAGCCTGATGAATTTTGCTATTTTTATAATGAATAGGCAATTACTGGCATCACTAGCAACAGGTGAAGCTAACTGAGATTAGCTCCTAAAGTTTTGCTCATCCATAACTTGATATAAGCTTTATAAAATCAACTGCTGATGAGTATTCCACTTTTGGAATGGGTTTAGTTTGGATCTACATCTGTGAATTCAATTTTGAAGTCTGAGGTTATTAGGAGACTTGTTATTTCTGAAGCTTCATAATTGTAATGACAAAATCTCTCTTACTAATGATATCAATATAAAAAAGGTCACAAAGATTTTACAGATAATCAGATGATACAGGTAATAACAAATGTGCTACATCTAAAAAATCAGACTTCTAAAGATAATTAAATTGGGATGTTTTCCATTTAGTTTTTAAAGCTACTGATCTACAGAATCTTGAAAAATGAAGTGCAAAAAAAAAATGTCTACTACAGATACCTACAAGAAATGTGATGCTTCATCTACCGTGGGTTTTTTTTCCTTTTCCTTTTTTAGCATATTCCCCCTTAAGTGAAAGAACTGGAGCCCTCGTTTGTGGGTGTTGTGTACCTTTCACACTTAAAATACAGCAAGTTCAGTAAGGAGCGTTTTGATGTTTATCTCCCTGGTTCATTGTATTTGACTTCTTTGATCTGATTTCTGATACAGATAGTAGTACCCATGACAGTCAGACTATGATTTCTGAGAATGCTTTCAATTCACTGACCATCTTTATTTATCTTGACTATACCTTCGGCTTCTCAGGCCCACATTTTTTGGCTAAGTAGTCATCAATGTTCTTCCCTCTCTATGTGTACCTTTTTGCTAAATATAGTAATTTCATTTCTGCAAAATCTCCTACTGTCTTCACAGCACCAGAATTAATGCTTTGTTCCTACTTCATACAATTGAGATAATGGTCATAGTGACAATATTTCGAAAACTGGAAACAAAGAAAAGAAAAAAAATGCCCTGACAGCACTGCTGAGAGTGGCACAGAGATATCTACTTCTCTCAGCAGAGCACTTTTTCTGTAGCTTTTGATCTAATAACTTGTTTCTCACAAAAATCAGTAGAGATTTCTGCAGCATCACACCAGGGAAATCATGCATTAAATACTATGTTCAACTGAGATATTACACAGCCAGAAAGTCTTTGAGATTTCTGCAGATTCCTGTCACTGCAGAGCAGAGAACTGTAAGCTGAAACTTTTACCAACAGAGAGCATAAATTGGTACTGAATGAAAAGGAATGGTGTCTGAGAAGTCGGAGTAGGAATGCCAGTCTCCCAGACATGTGGATTAAACACAGAGAAGTTTAGGGTTAACAGCAGGAGGTAGAAATTTAAAGCAGTTTATATACTGCTTTAGGTACAAGTTCCTGATATAAGATTCATTTAACCATTGTGCAAAAAAAAAATCTAAACTTATGGATCTAGCAAAGGCCGCTATTGTAAAAATGATTTTCAGCCAACATCCTTTCTGGCATCCATTCTTCAAGTTGCTATCTAAAAACTAAATACTTTAAATGTTTAAATATTCTAATTTTATTTTAAATGTATGCAGGAACATGGTTTCAATCTGTTTTCTCTGGCAGCATATTAAAGAACAGTAGCTTTTGACAAAAATATGACAGAATAACATTCCACTGAAATTATTTCGTCCTAGTGACCAAACCTATTGTTTGTTTCTCCATGAATTTTACTTGAAATACTGAAACTATCTTGCAACAAAAGCCATTTGAATGCTTTTTCCACACTTTTTCTTCGTATGTGGTGCTAGAACCATTAAGATAAAAAAACTGTATCTTGATGTTTGAGGTTCATGCAGTTTTTTATAGGGATACAGAAAACAATGAAAGGAAAGAAACACTGTAACAAAGACAGCAGGAGAAAATTTATATCTGAAAACTCTGATTCAAATGTGACCTATTAAAATAATTCGGTATTTCAGGGAGGACTCTGCCTTTCCTTTTAAACATCCCCACTATGTGCAGTACTACAGCCTCTCTACAAATCTTCCAAGTGAAACAAAAACAAAAACAAAAATAAAAACAAAAACAAAAACAAGCCAGCAGTGACTTGGGTTATGATCTGAGGTCAGAAATACCTAAAACACGTTATTTCTTTGGGTTTTTCAAAATAAAATGTAATCTACAGAACAGTTTCTGATTTCCTGGAAAAAGCTAAACCTGCAATTTAGAGCTGCATCAAACCTTCAGTACAAAACGCATTATATCCTTTTTAATGTGTCATTCAGGTATCCTTTGTCATGAGCAAAATATTAACCATGTGACTGAGCCTACGTTTCCACAACCTTTACTAAGATATTGCTATTACTGTCCCCAATGGCAAAAACCAAATGCTGTACGTCACAGGATTCACATTCTCTCCCTTTCTGAATTACTTCACTTAAGCATGCATTTACTTTTTGATATTCCATTGATGGATATTTAGAATATAAATCCCTAAAGTATTGCTCTTAGCTAAAACTAAGTGGAAAATATGTTTATTCTCAATTCTGGTTTTAATTAGAGTGATCTAAAAACGTTTTGGAAGAGACTTATTCTCTATTTCTAACTATGACAAACTTAGTTATCAGATGTACACATATGAAATCCATCTTATTCCAGTGATAACAGAGCAAGTGTCTGAATAAAAAATAGTTATAAATTATGTACTTGTTAGAGCAAAAGTATGTTAAAGTTTGGACAGATGCAGCATGTAACCTATTCTTTCTTCCCAACTATGGTTGGGAAATATGTTTACTGTAATAAGGTACCTGATTTGTCTTCTTTGATCCTGAAAAGGGTTGTTACTGAGAATAAATTATATTATAAAGAACATCTTTTAATCAAAATTTTGAAACATTTATGAAATTAAGCAAAGCCTTCAGCACTTATCCATGGGATCAAATCTGCTATACATAAACACCTTATAAATCTGCCAAAAGATAGAAATCTGAACAACAAAACTTGCTCTTTTTTTTCCTAGACACCTATTATTCTTTTAATAACGACCGGGCTCATTTTCTGCCTTATCTTTTTGTTAAGGCAGAACAGAAAGCAACAGCCTTGAAAGTAGTTAGAAAAACAGTGTAATCACAAAGATACCATTATCCTGTCTCTTGTAGCTTTTATATTTGACCTTCTCAAAGCTATGGACAGCAAATTGCTCATTTGATACCTGAGCTGCATAAAGAACATAGAAATCTGGGCTATTAACGATCTTTTCACTCTGTTTGGGATATTCTTGGTGAGAGCTCATGTGTAGTACAGGTGCTGGCTATCTACATTATTTCTAGGCCCCAACAAAATATAGAGAGGGAAATGTCATTTATCCTGGATATACTAATGCTGAAAGAAATCCTATTACTCTGTGAAAGCTGCTTGAAAGGAAGAAATGGTTTTCTAGGAGACCAGATACAATTTGGAGAAAAAATTTGAGGTCCTTTTCCATAATTTTTATAGTAAGCAGACCACATTGCGAGATGTCCTAAATGAATAATCAACTAAAATGAAATAGAAATTCTGACTGCCAAAGAACACTACTTCTCTTTTTACTAATAGCTCAAAGCAATTATTTATCTTTGCTTTGTCATTCCTTGGTAGAACTTCTTGAAACACCTCGGAGATATGAACAACATCCTCATCTCAGATGGTAAAGTGTTGAAGCATATGAAAGATTAACTGCCATGCTCAGTGCTGCACAAGTGTGGGAGATCTAGAAATTCATACTGAGCATTCAAGCTTCATGCAGTAATAAAAACATAACCATTTTCCTTCTTGCTTTTCTCCCAGTGCCCATTTTTTAACCAGGTGTGGTTAACAGGCCACAGTCGGATGTAAGTTATTAAACAATTCCTCCAATCTACTTCTCATGTCCATTGCATGCAAGCTTGTCATCACTTTATAACTTTCTGAATGATTACCTAACCCTCTGGGGAATACTTAACAAGCAGCATTTTTCTTTTCTTTCTTTCTTTCTTTCTTTCTTTCTTTCTTTCTTTCTTTTTTTTTTTTTTAATAATCAAGCAGTCTTAGCTTGAAGTCCATTTTTGTATTTTCTCAGAGTCAAAGAGTCATCAGGGGTGGAAGGGACTTCTGGAAATCATCTAGTTCAACCCCACTGCTAAAGCACGTTCATAATTTCCATAAAATTAATTTTTAGAATTGTCTTCAGTCACAGCAAAGGAAACAAGTTGTGCAATGAAGGTAGCAGAGATCTCAGCAGATTGCTTTTAAGGCTCCTCCAAGCTTTTCAGCTTTTAGAAACAGATCTTGCATTCCAACAAATACCTAGTTCCTTCCAGTAGGACAGTTTGAGGAATAAATCACTGCTTCTCTGAGCTCTCACCATGATCACACAAAATCCACACAAAAACACCCAGAAGTGTCTTATCACTAATTGAAATGGTTACAGGAAAGTCCTGTTTCACTACTCCAAATTCTTTCTCCAATGAAGTAAGTTTAGCATTAAAATCCTCTGTGCTATGCAGTTACTTATTTACAACATTGATTTGCTATGTAATGTTAGACAAACACCAAAAATAAAAAGAAACCTAAAACAAAATCTGCTCCATGACAAATCCAATCTCAAGATATTTAAAACTCAAAGGTACGATAACATAGCAAACCTAATTTACAGAATCACACTGTTAAAGGGGGCAGCAAACACACAAAACTCCAGTTTCTTACCACGCACTTTTAAATCATTTTTTGTCTAGAATATATACCTGAAGTTACTAAAGAAAAGAAATTGAGTGAGAATACTTCACTTCTTACCAAGAAGTGAAGTAAAGAAACTATTCAGTAAATGAAAACCATGAATGAAACTAAATGAAAGCTTAAACACTTTAGGCTAGTTTAGTTTTTGATAAGTACAAGTTTTCATACACCAGGTTGGTGAGTTCTTTTTTTTAATCATTTATTTATTTATTTGCATCTCTTCTGATTTTAATTGAATCTAACAGTTAAGACTCACAAATGCTTAGAAGCATTCCACATAAAAGTCCATGAACAAAAAAACAACTTCAGAGGATAAAGAGGTTACAGAATCTCAAAGTAATATTTGGGAAAATCAATAGAGTAAAGAGTGATGAGATTTGTTTTTTATCAGGTGGCAGCAGATGAACATCTGTGAAGAAGCCAATAGCACTAAGCAAAACACAGAAGTTTACCAACATAATGTAAAAGAGCAATTCTGATGGGGAAATATAGAATGAGCATATGTCTGCTCCACATGGATATTAAACTTTGGATGACATTTTCTTTAGAAAAGAACAACATCTTTTAATATTTCCTCTTCTACTGCGGACTATCTGCTACCCTGCTTGTAATAATTTGCGAATCATCCTTCAGGCACCACTTAACCTATCTAAATGCAAAGAAATGAATCTGGAATACTATCAAAGCACACAGTGAATAAAAAAGAGCCATTCTGCTTCAGCAGCAACATAAGAGACCTGGTTTTGATTATGCATGTGAAGTGTTTAATTTAAACTGCTAATGGTTAACCATGTCAGGCCTAAAGCAATGTAAATCTAGGGAAGAAATGCATAAACAAAAGCCCCTCCATCTCCCTTTAGTTCTTTCTTTTCTGTAGTCAAAGAGAGAGGGGAAAACATAATTTTCTGGAAAATATGAATAGTGCTTATGTGAAATTTCTTTTATCCAGAATATGCAGAGTAAGAAGATAAAAGCCTTGTAGCTCATACCAAAAAGCCTAGTAGTCTTAGGGTTACCTGTATTAAAATGTCTGGAAAACAGGAATATCTCACCTATGTGCTCCAAAAGTCACTGTTAAAGTAATGCCTCCTATAAATTTCCACAGAAACTACAACAGATACAAAAACCTCAATTATTCTATTTGATAGAGAAATTATCAGCTACAAACAGTATTTTTCAACATAGTCACCACTATTAGCTATGTATTTTCACCAGTAATGAGCAAGAGCCTATTTCTACATTTAACAATAGAATCCCATTTAAGGAAAAAGAAATTCTTTTTATACTGCTTTCAAAAATTTCCAGAAATGTTCTGGTTGTGAACTTGACATTTGATCAGCTAGAAAGATGGGAAAATACCAATGTAATATACCTATTGAAGTAAATCAATTTTAAATTGACCACTATAGCATCTAGACATTGTGTAAGCTTCCGTTATCAAACTAGTTTATGTATGGTTCAAACAGAAGACAAATGTTCAAGATCTTTGCCTAAAGCATTTATATTGTCCAATGAAAGCAACTCTAGTCAAGGTTGTCAGTTTTTGACATACACACTTCCTATCCCAGTCCAAAAAAAAAAAAAAAAGAAACCAAGAAATCAAAGTTTAGACTTAAAATCACTGTAAGGCCCTCCCTCCCTCCCTCCCCTCCCTCCCTCCCTCCCCTCCCTCCCCTCCCTCCCTCCCCTCCCCTCCCCTCCCCCCCCTCCCCCCCTCCCCCCCTCCCCCCCTCCCCTCCCCTCCCCCCCTCCCCCCCTCCCCCCCTCCCCCCCTCCCTCCCTCCCTCCCTCCCTCCCTCCCTCCCTCCCTCCCTCCCTCCCTCCCTCCCTCCCTTCCTCCCTTCCTCCCTTCCTCCCTTCCTCCCTTCCTCCCTTCCTCCCTTCCTCCCTTCCTCCCTTCCTCCCTTCCTCCCTTCCTCCCTTCCTCCCTTCCTCCCTTCCTCCCTTCCTCCCTTCCTCCCTTCCTTCCTTCCTTCCTTCCTTCCTTCCTTCCTTCCTTCCTTCCTTCCCTCCTTCCCCTCCTTCCCCTCCTTCCCCTCCTTCCCCTCCTTCCCCTCCTTCCCCTCCTTCCCCTCCTTCCCCTCCTTCCCCTCCTTCCCCTCCTTCCTTCCTCTCCTTCCTTCCTCTCCTTCCTTCCTCTCCTTCCTCTCCTTTTCTCTTGCTCTCCTACTCTCTTGCTCTCTTGCTCTCCTTCTCCTTCTCTTTCTCCCCTTCTCTCTTTCTCTTACTCTCCTTCTTTCTCTCCTTCTTTCTCTTTTTCTTTCCTTCTTTCTTTTGCTTCCTTCTCTTTTCTTTCTTTTCTTCTTTTTTTCTTCCCTTCCCTTCCCTTCCCTTCCCTTCCCTTCCCTTCCCTTCCCTTCCCTTCCCTTCCCTTCCCTTCCCTTCCCTTCCCTTCCCTTCCCTTCCCTTCCCTTCCCTTCCCTTCCCTTCCCTTCCCTTCCCTTCCCTTCCCTTCCCTTCCCTTCCCTTCCCTTCCCTTCCCTTCCCTTCCCTTCCCTTCCCTTCCCTTCCCTTCCCTTCCCTTCCCTTCCCTTCCCTTCCCTTCCCTTCCCTTCCCTTCCCTCTCTTTTCTTTTTTTTCCTTTTCTGGCAAGGTTTAATTAACAAAGTAGAAGGATATTATACTAGGCTGAACTGTCAATACAAGTTAAATGCACTGTCCTTGTACTTCCAGTAGATGGCAGGTACAGTACTTTCAACTTTCTAAAACTCGACAAAACTTAATTATCTTAAAACAAAAGCAACAACAATAAATTGCTATAATCTCTGAAATTTTGTTTTAGTAATACATTCTTCCTATACATATATGCATTTTTACATTGATATAAAGTTCAAAAGCATTAGTGATAATTCATTGAATTTTCCAAGAAGTTGTGGGGAAAGAGTGCTTACCTATTGTCATAGCACTACAGATATGTAAAAAAAAATTATTAATTTTAGTTTTAGACATGGGTGAAAGCTTAACGGATGTAATTGTCATTTCATACTTAGTGACAATATCTGAGACGGTGGTTTTAAAAGAGAACATTAATATCACGCAGGCAATGCCATGTAAAATTACCATATAAAAATGTTTCAGGAAAATTTCCCATCTTTCTGCATCATTAAACCATGTCTTCCATTCCATGCCTTATGCCAGCTTCTGAACAAAATAAATTTGCTTTTATTTTCTGTTGGTGTACCTAAACTTACAATATACAGCATGGTGTGAAGTAGGTGGAGTCATCCCATAGGCATGACTGACTATATGAATACAAATAATACTGCTAATTTCCTGGCATATAGGTTCTTGCAATCACCTCTCATTAAATTCTAAATGACTTATCTTTGTCCTCAGACAATCTTTCAGTCCTCTTAGCAGTATTATTTCTCGTCAATTTTCCTTTTTGTTTTCTTTCCTTCCAACCTTCTTCCTGGCTTCTCATGTCAGTTTACTTGCCAGACTGCTCCATTTCTCCCTCCAGATTCCAAGTCAGGTTGAGTTTTCCTCTGTAGTGCCTATAATTACAATGACTTTCCCTGCAAACTATTATCCACTTCCAATCTTTCTATGCATTCAGTTTTTGTTCTGGCTTCGTTTCATCAGCTCCTTCAATGGTTCACAGTTTAGACACCTGACTTCCTTTTTCAACTTTCATTATTTCTCCTGGACTTGAGTGCTGTGATCAGTCATTCCTCCCCACACTCAAAGTTCTAAGATGTAGCTTGAATTATTTTTTTTATGTTGTTCAGAAATCCTAAAACAAAGTATTAACATCCAATCATGAAAAGACTGACAGATGATCATGAATACATCAATACCTATTATGGTCTTCAGTACAGTGCCTAATATTGACTCTGTGTTAACAGAGAAGCTTATGCAAGGAAGCCTGACTTCTGTCACGTACTCTAAAGTTTACATGCTCAGTCCTGCTGTGAAAATGGCAAAAGTTCAACTTTGTGTGACATGAGAGTTGTGAGAGATGCAAACAGTGATGGAATCAACTCTGAGCATTATGAAGCATACATTGAGCATAGACAAACCGATGTGTTCTCAAGGTCTGTTGCTTGAAAAAAAAAACTTTCGTATTTGAAAAAAATGGAAGGAGTTCTTATGAAAAAAAAAAAAAAAAAAAAGCTACCAAAGAGAAGAGAAAAAAGTTTTACAAGTTGATATAATGCTGTTAGTGTAATTCTTGGAAACCACGCAATTATTTTCAGCAAAATTAAAATGTAACATAACATGTTAAGATATTCTCATACAGGTGACAATAACAAAAGACTTCAGCCAAACTGACAGATTAATGTTGTAAGCAACAAAATTAACCTGAAAAAAAGCAGGAAACAGGTGGTGATAACACTTCTGCATTTAATATGTTTATATTTAGCACATGTGGTAACAATAGTCATTCAGGAAAAAAAGTGCTCTTTGTACGCTTTCCAGTGTTTCGTCTGAACTCTGCATATTCCCAATGTTAGCATGTGTGATATTACCTCACTTTGTCAACTGCACGCAAGTCATAGTTTGAATCACAAGAGTTGGGGTTTGATTTGAGTAGGAAGAGGAATTTTGAGTGAGGCCAACTATTTCTTTTATGCAATCTCATTTATTTATTAAAAAAGTGTATATATAAAACTCTTTCTAAACACAGGAGGAATAAAATAAGAGATATTATCTTAGTACATGTTGCCATGCCCCAGTTAGCAACCAGAATAAAAAGCTGCTCTTGTGCTTTATTCTTTCCTTGCAGATCATGTTCCCAGTGGGTTTTGTTGTTGCTGTTGTTGTTTTAAAATTTGAAGCATTTCAATCTTTGTGATATTTTTTGCTGTTTTCCTATCAGACACTTTCAATACAATCTTCACTCATCTACCTTAAGACACATCTTTGTTAAAAGCATTGAGAAGTTTCCTACGATTAAATCACCTCTAAAAAAATATAGCCACTAGTTATAAACAACCTTTTCTGTTTGAAGTCTTCAGGCTGTAGGCTTTCAATGTAGAAATAAGAACTGAGTCACTAATGATTAGGGCTTTTTAAAAGTGGGACATCTTTAGATTAAAAAATTGAGTTTTCATAGTTAATTAGAAAATCTAGTTTATCAATTCTTATTTCATTGGTTTGCTGCTTATACATTACACACATATATGGTACAAGATAAGAAAATGGCAAGTTCCGTACAAATGTGGAAAAAACAATTATCATTATGGATATTAAAAATAGTTAATGCTGATGAATAAACATCATTTTTCATTACAACTGAGTAGAAGTATTAACCTCAGTCACCTTCCATATTTTTGGTCACTTTTTTTTCACATGGGAAAAATAATCTTTCCCTGAGAATACAGAAAAAAAAAAAAGGTAAGCAATGAAAGACTAAAAGAATCCAGGAAGTAGGCCAAAATAAACAGTGTTCACTACTTAACATTATTGCAAGACTTTGTCAGCCTGATTCAGTCCAGAGTCCTGAAACTATTCCCTGTGAACATATTTCTGTTAAAAAAAGATAGGGAAGAGAGAATGGAGTTGTAACATGGCACTCTCTAGTCAGTATATTTCACAAGTGTTGAAGGCTGGTTGAGAAAGTGGAAAATTTTTGAAGCTCTTGTCACATGCTCCAAATATGTCAAACAAATCTAGAACTAAAACTCCAAATGTGTATTTAGGGACAACGCTACACAACAATAAATTTTTTTACACCTCTATTGAAGCATGGTAGCAGTGACTGTATCCTGAATGCTCTTTCTTCATTTCTCACATGCTATTTGTAAATATTCTTGAAGAATTAACTTCCATAACAGGTTTTATTCATTGTTACATTTCCACTCAGTAGGACCACTAGAAAGAAAATTTTCTACAAAACAAATCCACAAAATATGCCACCAATACACAAAGCAGCTGGCCTCAAAAAGGATTCACTGTAGCACATGACAAAGATTTGTAAAAAAAAAATAAACAGGAACATGCGAATTCAACTGAATTTATCAAATATGCCGTGCACTTTGTGTTCAGCTAAAGTATTCTGCTATGTTGCACCACTGTTTAAAACAAACAAGCAAACAAGTAAGCACATATATGGACAAAAAACAAAAAAAAGGACAAAAGTATTTAAATATCATTATAGTAATACAAAGTTTGTGAAAACAAGAAAAAATTAAGCAGAAAAGATACTGTACATCTCAAATCCTTTCCAATCATGGCTGTCAGTGTTTTCACTCAGCTTAATGAGAAGTTGAAGAAACAATTGTATTATCTCCTTTCTTCTGCCACATTCAGTTCATTATTGTTTTGTCACCTTCTCTGTCAGCAGAGGATACTAACTTCTCTTTCTTGCCTCCAAACAAGACTCTAGGAGGGATATTGCAAGCCGCTGCTCACTTGTGGTGGAAGCATGGCTTGACATGGTGGCTTCCTCCTTGTCTGCCAACAACTACAGGTGGAGAACATCCCCACCTCAGGGGCACTCCAGTGGCCCAGGACTTCTTGTTCGCTTGCACATTTCAAAGGCAAATTTCCTGTTCTCTAGAGCCTTAAGCCAAAAACCTAATCACCAACACATGCATGGAAGTGGGAGCCATTAGTCTTAGGAAATTAAGTCACAGAATTATGACAGAAAAAATTCGAAGTAGATGTTTACTGGAATTTTCAGGACCATTATTTGAAATACAGCAGCTCTCTTGCTGAAAGAGAGCGTGGCTGAATTAGCACAATAATTTTGGAACATTATCAAAACTTTTTAAAAGCTCAACTACTGGCACGAGTTCCTGCAATAAATGGAGTTGAACGTAGGCCTGGAAAGCACAGTTACTTCAAAGTCCCGCATAGACAACAGAGACAGAAGAAGCTCCAAATGGCGATTCGGTTCACACAGCCTACACAGGTGCACTGTCCTCACAAAAGAGTGTGTAGGGAACCTCAAATAGCTCATTTATAGGAGCCTTTGCTCCTATAGGTACTTCAGACTTTAAGACAAATGGGATCCATCTGGACCTAATGGATAAGAGGCTCTCTAGTTCCATGAATACAGAAAGTTTAGGAAGCGGGATATAAAATCCTCCAGCGCTAGTGTGGATCAGATATGGGATTTTGAATGACTTTTCTATAGCATTGGAACAGACAAGGGGAAAAAAATAAAAAAATAAAAAGAAAGAAACTAGCTTGATGTGCAAGGGTGTAGATACCTGGGATTTTAATAATCCTATTGTTCCTGAAGTCACTGTCAATCCATTTTTGCTAGACAGAAAAATCTAAAAGGGTTAAATTTTAAATTAATTACTTGAAATATAAAGGAAACAAAGAGTACCTCTCCTTTTACAGTAGAGTGTAGTAAGTTATATATATGTCATAGTACTCCAACATAAATCTGGACTCTACAGGTTTTACACAGAAACTAATCCATTAACTTTTATTCACCTAAATATGACATATTTAATTCACTTTTTTTTCCAGGTCCTCTAGATTCCCTGCCTTCTAACAATAAAACATGCTTTCAAAATCTATTGTTTCTATCAGAATATCCTGTTTGAGAGGCTAAGATGTGAGAATTTGCTCTATCAAATAATGTTATTTTACTCTTTGTATCTGTTTTATTTTCCATGGAAATAAGTAGGAGTCATTACTTTCAGAGTGACCTACGTAGTTTCTGTGGAAATAGATAGCATTACTTTTGGAGTGACATACATATTTACAAGGCCTCAAAGCTCTTATTTCTTATGATTACAGAAGGATAAGCTGAAATGTATGAATTCTTCCTTTTGTTTTGTTTTGCTTTGTTTATTTCCTTTTACAGAAGGATTTCAGTCTTTGGAAATATCTTTAAGGTGACAGTTAACTCCAATCCATTCTTTGCCCAGTAATTGTTTTCAAAATATTTTTTTTAACTTTTAACATTTTTTTACTTGTTTTCAATGACTATTTATCACAAACAGATACTAAAATATACTATCTAACCTTATTGCTTAGGTATAAGATATAATTTGAGCCCTAATTATGATAATTTATTGTAATTTATGCTACATGAACATTTATATGACTGTGATTTTTGAAGTCTAATGAATTCTTGTTAAAAATTTTGCAGTAAAATATATAGCACTGTGTAAAAGAGCAGAATATATATACATATGAGTGAAAATTCATTTATTCAAAATTTCAAATATATGTAAGGAGTACTTTTGAAATCTCGTTCAAATATTTATATAGAACATTCAAAGATATACTACCATGAATCCATTGTAAAAATATCTGAATTCATGTGAAAAATACTGTAAAAATCAGTGTAATCCTGTAGATTCAGCTACAGTGAAAATGTTTTTTCAAAATATTATAAATCCCTCTCTTCTGCAAATAGCATTTTATGGGATAATACTCATTAATATCAGGGGATTCCTATCCCTACAAGTAAGTGTTACTGTATTCCTGAAAGAAGTAAAACAGTCTCAGACAAGTAAAGTAGGAGCAGAGCTTTGCTGGGAAACACTGCAGTTACAACAGCTGAACTTTATCCCAGGCAGAATAAACTTCTGACAGAGTTCTTGAGGAAATGTTGAACATCTCTCTTTATGAACAGTCTATAGGAAAAACAATCTAAGTGATCTTATTTCAAGAAGCACTTTGTGAGTGTTAACTGTAGAATTCAGAGCTTAATCACTTTTTTACCATATATTCAACATAAAGATTTAATCTAATCTAGTGTTATGGATGAAAATTCAAATATGCCAGAGTCAGGAAATCCAAAATGCAGATTCTCACAGTCACTGGTATTGAGTTCCCTTTTAGAAATGCAGAAAGTGTATTAGAACAATGCTGCGTGAATATGCTGCTTTGGCTGTGTTGTAGTTAATTGACAGCTGCTGTGAAAAATAAAAAAAATAATTTCCTAACTTCTGCAGACTGTCCACATCCTCTTGATTCAACATAAATATTTGCAATGAATATAATATTTGGCATTCCATGCTGAATTGTTTTGGCTTTTGGAAAAACAGATGATTTTTCATTTGAAATTGTGTATGTAAGCTATTAACTACTGATTCAGTTTAATGAAGTGCTTTTGACATTTAAAATCTATAAAGATACCTATAACATATATGTGATATTTTCAGTTCATGATTTGTACGTTTTGCCTATTTCAAAGCATCTAAAAAGGTAACATGTTCAAAACTTTACCCAAAAACCCTTGAGGATGAGATCAGCTGAAAGCATAAGAAAGCATTTTCTGATCGTTCGCTCTGCTCTTTTCCTTCCACAGTCTCTGGTATGATTCCAGTACTGTTTTCTACCAGTAAGATTTTCAATTGTTTACACTGAGATATCATTTTCTTGTTGATGAGTTACACGAGTTGTGAAACTTAACTGAACATATTTGACTATTCTGGTGAATATTGAAAAGGAAGAACATGATGAGAACCAGCTGCAATGGTCTACAAAGCGTAAAGATCAATCATCCTAATATTAAAGATGTGAGTAACTGGAGTGCAGATAAATATAATTAACTATTTCCTAGACCACATCACCTGAAATTAGGTCAAAGTAATACAGACCAGCTGTTCCACGATCTTCTGACCTCAACTGTCACTACTGTAATTAATACTGATCAGCCACACAAGACCACCTAGGATTTTAATGAACCAAGATTTACATAAATGCCCGCTCTTTTCTGCATCTGGGAGGATTTTCGTATCTCTGTGTCTTAAAAGAAGAACGTATGAAACTCTGTAAGCCTATTATTTCATCAAATTTCAGCCAATATATCAGATTTATGAAAGACTTGGAATACACTTATCTGGCTATTTATAAAGAACTCTCCACAATAACACGTGCTGAAGTCTGAATTGAAAGAGGCAGCTGAAGTTTTCCTCCGACATATATACGCAGTCACAGAAACATGCTCAGTCTCCTCTATGGAGAGCACACCCATGCTTTTTTGTCAGGTTGGGGGGCAGTGGTCATTGAGCTAATTTAGAACTAAGAGCACCTTAAATCAGTTCCCTGCTCTATCCAGTACAACGTGTAATTTACAAATTATTATGTCTCAGCTGTAAATCATGGTGCCCGCAGTGTATGAAATTAAACTAAATAAATTAATATCCTTGTACCTAGCTGGCTGTGAAGTAGAAAGCTTATATGCACACCTTTTTACAGCAAAGCTGCATATCCTGGACTGTATCAAAAGAAACGTGATTAGTAGGTTGACTGAGGTGACTCTCTCCCTCTATTTTGCTTTCATCACAAGCCACTTCGAGTATGGCATCCAGTTCTGGAATGGGAATAGAGGAGGGGCTTGAAGATTATTAGAGAGCTGAAGCACCTCCCCTGTGAGGACATGCTGAGAGAGCTGGGATTGTTCAGCCTAGATCCGTAACTGGTAGGGGCCTACAGGCAAGATAGGGAAGGACATTTTTCAAAAGCATGTAGTGATAGGACAAGGGATAATGGCTATAAACTGGAAAAGGATAGATTTTGGCTATATATAAGGGAGAAATTCTATACTGTGGGGGAGTGGTGAGACACAGGAACAGGTTACCCAGTGAAGTAGTGGGTGCTTCCTCTCAGAGCCAGGCTGGATCGGGCTTTGAGCAACCTGGTATGGTAGCAGGTTTCCTTGCCTATGGCAGAGGGATGTGACAAGGTGATCTCTAAGGTCCCTTTGAACTCAAACCATTCTGTGATTCCATGATATATTTGTTTTCACAAAGTACTAGGAATTACACTTTTACTTTATTCTATGACCCTCAATATTTCTGCTGTTTTGCAAAGCTTCTGTATAAAAATACTTAGAAAACAGCAAGGTATTCAGATAGCATGGGATGAACACTTGAAAAAAAAAGTCTAAAATACATTGGTATTCTGATACCTGCAGGTTAGGCAGAGGAAAGACACTGGCTAGTCCTTAGCAAAGGTTTGTCTTCAAAGCATACCTGAATAACATGCAGAATGTGGATATAAATATATATATTACTTTTTAAGGATTATTGAAAATGAGTCCTTACCCTGAGCCATAACTACAATATGAAAATAATGTGTTGGCAAAAGGGCAAAACATATTTTAAAAATGTAGAGCACATAGCTGGAATGAATCACAAAGATATATTATCCGGCCACGGAAAAGCTTAAACACATGTATACGGATTTTCCCTTCACAGTCCTTTTGAAAGCAAAATCCATTTTTCAGCCATGCGATTCAAATAATTTAGCAGTTGCTGAACTTAAATGAAATAGAAAGTGGCTTCTCTTAGGAAGTTTCAGAGTAGCATTTTTAAGCTACAATGTGTTTTGTATTCATAAGGCATGAAAACTAACTATAATGTCACAAAGATTATTGGAGACTCTCATTAGTTAGAATAAATAATCCAGGAAGAAGTGAAGTCTTCCTTTGCACTTCATGCCCAAAGGTTGCTACAATTTGCCATTTGAAACAAATAATATTTCATAAATAAACAGTGTATTCTTGTGTCAGTGCAAAGGAGCCTTATTCTCCACAGCATCAATTTTCTGAAAGTACAGCATTGTCTCCTGATGTCTTTGATATTAGGAATCTTATTCTACAGCTGGGTCTTTGTCCTCACAAAGAATCCAGCAGAGTTATTCACTACTCTCAATACATACAGAAAGACAGTTAGAGATTGTATTCAAAATTTGGAATACTAATATTTATATACATACATGGTATTTAAGAAACATAAGCAACAAAAGAAGATATGTACTGTTAGCAGCTAGATAGTCGCAAAGAAGACAGTTTTAAATCATCTCTTTTTCTCTCCTAGTTCAGGATTTCATAGAAAATGGTTGATCAAACATTAGTTAACAAACGAGAAACAAATCAACGATTAGACCTAGAAGGAAGATTTCAGAGACAAATGTATTTTCATATGTTTACAGCACAGACTCAGAATGTTAGCTGATATTTTTATGCTGAACCTAATGATGTTGTAAAAATGTACTTATTTCAACAACTCATACACTTGTGGTTGGAAGACAGCCTCATATGAAGTTTTCCATTTTGAAACATTCCAAGGGACAAGATTAAAAAATGTATGTTATATCTTTAAATTTGATTTAAAATTTCTGGATTATTTTTATGTCTTCTTTTTTTTTCAAAAATATCATTTATTTTTAATAATATTTAGCATGCTTAAGAGCAGATCAAGTGTAATATTTACAATCTCTTAGCTGTCTATCTGTTTCTGTCTAATATCATATTTTTATATTCTCATATTGCTGAAAGACATTATTCTAATGAAGTTATTTTTAAGACTCTTTTAGCATGCTTCACTGTGTCAAGATCCATTAAATTTAAGTAGAATCAAACACAGCTAATCTGTCTTTCTGCTCTGTCTTACAGTTTCGTTGTTTATATAACTAAGGATGACAAAGCTGCAGCATTGTATAGGGTTTCATGTTGAAATATTTGTCTTCTAAGGCAAGAAAAAGATACACTTCTGTTTTCTGGATTAAGCCTCAATTGTGGTTTAAATGAAAGGTACTTTCTTTTATTAATTGCTGAAAATTTCTTTAAGTAAGTCCTCTTTATGTGCAAAAAATTAACTGCAAATGAAAGAAAAATACAGTCCTAATTATCTGAAAATCCAACCTGCTGAAGTGATGAGTTAAGGACAAAAAATCTAAACATTTTCAGTTAAAAAAAAGTTATATGCAATTGCAGAACTCCCTGCAATGAATAGAAAGCTCTTTCTTCTTTCCTGTGAATCTTTCCTCTTTCCATTTTAACCTTTCACTATCAGGCAGGTTCCTTGGGATCCTCTGCACCATTCCCTTTCTTTATCCTCTCCCCTCCCATGTAAAATATTAGGTTCCCCCATTATTCTTAGCTCTCACAATTTCATGCAGAGAAACCAGAGCAGCGGTAGTAACCAATTCCAATGAACAGTAAAAGATCAGTGACAATTTAGGCAAGAAATCTGTTGAATTCTCTGTTCCAATGTGTAGTTTTTTTCATCTCATTAAATCATTACAAGCAGGAAAACTTGCACAGAAGAATTAAGGAACAGTGTTTATCAATTGTTTTATTGCTACTGTCTCAATAATCCCACGCAGATTTTATCTAGGCCTGTTTGTAGTCCTTGTATTCATGCAGCAGTCCTTAATAATTTAGGTTAAACATAGTTTAATTTATTCAAATTATACTGTACATCAAAATTAAACCACATAAAAGTACGGTAATACCAACTGTAGTGAGACTAGCCAATCTGACAAGCTCAATTAGCATCGCTTTAAAAACCAGAGCAGAAAGTCAGCAGTCATTACAGAAATTTCTAGCTCCTGGATAAATTTCTAGCTCAATTTTAAAATTGCCTGTAACCTTGTACACTTTCCATACTACCAGACGTCCCTTAGATCATAAATAGGACTCTGCCATCCTTACTTATCATCTTCCACTCTGCATGTCCTCTACTTTGACATGTTCCATAAGCTGTGGTGAGAACTGTTGATGGATAGTTAGCAGCTTTTACCTCTTCCTTTGGGCTCTATCTGCTCACAGAAATAGCATGTCACCCATTCCTACAGGTCAAAATCATGCATAAATCACAACATACATATCTGACTCTGCACGGACAGTACTCTCATTCCCAGGATCTGGATTATTTATTGAACTGACAAAAAGTGTCAGTGGAAAAGACACGCAGGCCTGGACAGCAGCCACAAAAAAAAAAATAAGTGTTAAGTAACAATATAACAAGTTCCTGATGTGGAAAAGACCAAGGTTTGGTAAATTGGTTATGTTCATATGTATTAATAAATGAACAGTACTTCAAGAACTTTAATAAAAAATACATTTAACTGAAATATAATACAACTGGTTTTCAGTAACATACATATTTTACCAACAGAATTATCAAAATACACAAAACAGGCTAGCTCCATGCTGAAAATCATTCTCAGCTAGAAAGTGAACATCATATAATCATTTCTAAAGAGGAAGAAATTCTATTTGTGGACAAATTCTGACTCTCAGACCTAGAAACCTGAGATCACTGCAGCCCAGAAATCTGTAGAACTATATTGCACTGACATTGACTCTATTCCAAAATCATCTGCAAGGTAGCAATAAGAAACTTCTGAATAAAACTCAAGCTCTGCCTTCTTTTAAGGTACACTGCATACCTCAACTTCCGTATCCTCAGAACTGGAAGCATGGTTCTGAGATGGCAGTTTTAAATAGCAACTGCTGCCTTGTTCCAGAAGTCCTGAGCTCCTGAAACCAGAGATCTAGTGAGGACAATTTGCACAAATATGCAAAAGCAATGCCAAGATACTCATGTTTATCTGAACATTCCAGTTATTCCTATTACCAAGCTGTAAAAAACACCCTCAAAGCATACTCTGGGATAAATGGAGCCTGTCCTGTCCAGCATTTTTTGAGTATAGTTAGGGCAGTTTGGAGCATATATAGGAAAAATTAAAAACTAAAAAAAGCAACAAAAAATGTCTAACCTTCTATATCAGTACACTATTTTCTTAATCAAAAGAATGAGAGTATGTAAGTGAGAGCTCTATACTGCAGTCTTCCGGATCCTATTTTAACATTAAACTGGACAGATCTTGAGATTTTAACGGACCATCATCTGGATGCAAGTCTAGAAGATCAAGATGGACTGTTGAAAAAAATAGCATTGAAATGCCAAATGAAAGCTGTAAGCCCACAGGAGTGGTCCAGGAGCATGTAAGAGAAGGAAAGGCCAGGAAACAGAAACGCTGTAGTAGCAGAATGCAAAAATGTGAATTGACCTCATGCAGCAACAAAAATACCTTTGCCCAGTTTGACACTTGATGTTGCAGGTTGGAGGTTGAGAAGGTAAACTGTCAGTGATAAGAAAAACATTGTTATCCTCACAATGCCCTGAAGAACAAGCTGTCCCACAGGCTCCTGCTTGAAAGGGGAAAGCAATTGGAAGTGGCGTAAGGAAGAAAGGGTTTAAGAGAACTCACTTTCATCATAGATAGATGATGTCTTCTGAGTTGGAAGAGGGACACATTATAAGAGAGGACGAAAGATGGCCATCTTTACATCTTTGAATTCACGTGTGCTGTCACAGGAACCGAAACATGCCAACAATTTTTGGATACTGCTAAGTGCAAAACACAAGGCCAAAGGCCTTTCACTCAGATCTTATGAAACAGAGAAGCTACCACTGTACTGAGCTCAAAAGTTTTTGTTTGAAAAAAACATCTGAATTTTAACAAATTTTAAAAGATTATTTACTGCTTCCTTTTGTCTCTCGTAATAACTTTCACAGTTAAAAATTTTAAACACTTTATTTCCTGTATCACTTACCTTCCAGCTTCCATTTATTGTTTCTTCATACACCCTTCTCTGCTTTAGTCTTACTCTTTTTTTCATTGCCAAGATGCACTATGCTATTGGCTATACTGTCAAACAACATTTCATAGTACCAGTCCTAGAACTGGAAATGGTCTTCTATTATTAGTCTAACAAAACCAGTAGTAATCATCTGATAGTAATCACCTGTGTTCTACTCTCTGGGTAAACACATCAGATTTTAATTCAGATATATTTTGCTAAACTTGAGCACTGTCAATGCTCAATGTCCTACCCTTTATTTTTGAGGCATATCCTGCATTATTTTCTCATATGTGTTTGAGTTTAGATGTTTTTTTTAAATGTAAATATTAAAACAAATGCACCAAATTATTGTGTTAAAGAGCAGAAAGATACATGAGTAATCCACTGTTCAAAAAGGGACAGTCACATCAAAGGTAGAGAAAAACAAAGGAGGGGATGATTTTTATTTGCAGTGGATTGAACAAAATTCTACCCATACAATGTCGGATAATGAAAGAAGAAAGTTTCAGAAAGGGATTTAAGTGGAGGGTCAAGTGTACACCCTGAGAGTATACAAAAATCATTATCCATCCTTCTTACTGTAGCAATTCAGAATAATTAGAAATAATATTTACAACAGCTTGGAATTAACTCTATAAGCAGTACAATAGACATGTGCAATAAAAGCAGTCCTGTCTTAAGAACTGCTGAAATCTTGTCCAGCATGTGCTACAAACAGATGAGACTGTACCTTGGGGACAAGTGGGAAAGGTTTTCATAATTTGATTTTACTGTGATAATCCACTACTGACTGCTCTCTTCCTGTATACTGCTAGATGCATAGGCTGTGTAGCCATGTGAAGCAAATGAATTTGTACTGCTTAGTCAGTTGGTACACTTACAGTGAAATCTGAACACCCAGAGGTTTTTCCAAATCTGCCAGTATAGATGAGCTTAGCCAGGTATGCACACCACATCAGGTAACATGGAAGAGCACAGAATGTTGCAGTCTTTCCTCCCCCCTGCCTCCCAACATCAGTGCAGTAATTCTCCCATATGGAAGGCTCACAAAAATACATGATATTTCAGCCAGTACAATAGGCCAGGTTGTACTCAGGATCACATCATATGATTTAACTAAATCCTTTTATAAATAGTATTTCAATAAGACTGCCTGACAGTACTAGGAAAGTCCTGTCCTCACCCTGACTACCAAGGTGTACTCTGCAGGGCAGATAGGCCAATCAAGCAAGTCACAAACCTAGAACTTTTGAAACAAACCACCACAATCTTTCCCCTTGAAGAAAGCATTGCAACTAAGTCTGCGCAGAGTATGTGGATCTGTGTGCCATGACCTAATAGCCACCTTGCTAGATATCCAGATGGGACAAAAATATGGATGTATAATTCTCAGCATTGCTACTGTGTAATAATTTCCTCATACAAATTACAATACTGTTGCCCTGCCCACTATGGGGCTGCTCAGCAGTACTTCTTTTCAGTTATGTTGAGATGCAGAAGAGTTGTATCACTGCACAGTAGCTAAGTACATGTACAGCTGTCATTTTTTCCACTCCTTCCTTGAAAGTCAATACTATCATGCGACTAATTGTGAAAGGCAAAGACCCTATAATTAAACACTGCAAGGCCAGGAGAAAGGAGAACTCAACACCTCCATTGCCATCAGAACACATCTGAACACATCTGCTTTTTGCCACAGTGAGCTGTAAGGAAGAAGCACTCTGATAGCAGTTGATGATACTTACAATACTGCATTCAAGGATCACCTGGACAAGGAAGCAATGATGCAGGAAATTATAATATGCTGTTTTCAACATTGGATAAGTAGACTGAGAAGCAGGAACTCAAGTGCTCAGAATAATCTTACAGCCACTGGTCTTACCTTTGCATATGAACTTCTGACAGTCCTTCAGGGATGGCATTTTGAAGTCATACGCTCTTCCTTTTGTGGATGCACATACAGACCTCACACTCCTCCTGTGCTGATTCCTATACAAGGCAGTCGGCTAGGCCACAGGTTTGTGAGAAGCTTGTAGTAGTTGTCCTCAGCAGGCTTTGACATGGGAGTGCAAGTGTGTGTAATCCAAATAAAAAATGTCCAGTACATTGGAAACTGTTAGGAAACAGCTCATCATAATGGGAACTTACACCAGCTGGGGTATATGCTGTGCCACAACTGACCCGTTGCTACAGAAATACTGCAGGCAGTGACAGCAGTAAGTAAGGTTTATAATAGTAAACGTAATGGATGTGGTAAGATGATTATTACTCCTAACACAATAAGAAAAAGTCACCGGGGGAAATAAGAATCATCTTAATGTACAGTGCTGTCAATTTCATTAGGTTTGGTAGTTTGTAGAAGATACAGATCAAAATGTAACTGTTTTAGTCAGAAAATCTGCTTAAAAATAAATGAATACTGACAGCGAGGTGCCGTGTGTGTGCAAAGCTCAGCTGGGAAGTAAGGTGACCACAGAAAAAAAATGTGCCCTCAAAAACCAGCTCATCAAAATGAAATAGTACTGCAGCGTACGTCTGGTCAGAAAAGCAGTTTGTAAAGAAACAAGTAGCCAATTCCATCAACCTTGGTCACCTTCACATATTCACTCAGTGCTGCCATCTTCACGAGCGCAGAATGGGCTGCTCTAAGTACCTTTGGTACCTAAAACATTTACAGTTCTCGTCCCCGTTGACTTAACGGATCTCCAAGCAGAGATTACGCTGTTTGTTTATTAAGTTTAAATGCTGCCTGCCGTCGGTGCTACTTCTGTAGACTTGCATGGATTCTGAAAGTCAGGAGGTATAATCTGTCCTGCGCTGAGGCGGCCGGCAGCTCCTCAGCACCGATTATCGCAGCGATGGAGCAGGCCGTTCCTCCTACCCTGCACTGAGAGCTCTCTGCGCTGCCTCTAAACGGGAGCTTCCTCGGGCTCCGGCTCCTGCGGCCCTGAAAGGCGCCTGGCAGGAGGCATGAAGGCTGCTTGGACGGTTTTATCCAAGAGGGGCGAGCGGGGAAGAGGATGCTCTGTCCCGCTTCAGCTCTGATCCCCGCGGGTCCCCAGCTCACGTCACGAGGACACCCCCGCGGCCGCGGAGCCGAGCTCAGCCCACACCGCCCGTGTGGCCGCGGCCGCCGTGCGGCAGCGAAGCGGCGCGGCACTGCGCGGCTCAGCTGAGGGCGCGGCCCGTCCCGCCCCCGCGCACAGCGCCAACAGCCGGAGCGGCGGCAGCACCTCGGCGGCGCCGGGCCCCGCTCCCCCTTCGCGCCTCTCTCGCCGCCTTTTCCTGTCTGCATCCTCTCCGCTCCTCCGCCCCCCTTCCTCTCCCCCCCTCGCCATTTTCACCCAGGAGCAACTCGACCGGGACTTCCCTGAAACTTTGAAGGGAAAGTCTCCCGACGCCTCCGGGGCGGCCGCGAACTTTTCACCGCGGCTCTGCCTCCTTCGCCGGCCCCGCGGCGCCCCGGCAGGCTGCTCCCGATGAGCGCTACTCCGCTGCTCCGCCCGCCTAGCCCGCTGCCGCCGCCCGGGGCTGCTGCTGCTGGCGGCGGCGTCGCCTTCCACCTCCAGATCGGGCTGAGCCGGGAGCCCGTGCTGTTGTTGCAGGACTCTTCGGGGGACTTCAGCCTGGCCCACGTCCGGGAGATGGCTTGTTCCATCGTCGACCAGAAGGTGAGGAACGGTGTCCCCCCCGCCATCCCACGTCCGCTGTGTCGGCGAACTTTTCTGTCCCGGCCTGCCGGCAGCTCGGCCCGGTGCTGGAGCACCGAGCGCAACTTTCCGGCCCTCCTCCTCCTCCGCCCGTCCTGACTCCCTCCCTCCCTTCCCCTATTCCGCATCTCCTCGGGTTTCCCAGCTGCGGGTGGGATGCTCGCCCGCCGCCTCGGCTCTGTTTGTTGGCCAGCGTTCGCTGCGCGAAGACCTGCGTCGGAACCGGTACACGGGTGGCTGCAGCTGCTCCCGGTGTTACCGGGGGGGGTGGGAGGGGGAGAAACCTGTCACCGCGGCGCCCGGGGCAGCTCTTGTCCCGAGGCCGGGAGAGAGAAACTTTCCACTGGAAGAAAAAAAAAAGGCAAACATCAACAAGGAAAGCCCAGCCCGCAGCCCAGCATTCACAGCGGCACAGCGCCCGCTCGATACCCGGGCAGGGCAGCCCGGCTCCCGCGTCCCGTCGCCGCCTAAGGCGGGGCCGGGGGCGCCGCTCGGGCCGGTGACGCGCGGCGGGGCTCGGGCAGCGCCCCAGTGCTGCTCCTCCGGCGGCGGGTGGGGGGCTCCGATAGCGCCGGCGCCGAGGGCGAGCCCGGAGCTGGCAGGTGGCCCCGGCGCGGGAGGAGGCCGAGTCCAGGGGAGCAGCCGAGCTCGGCCTGGCTGCAGGCAGCGGCCCGGAGCGGAATGCCGTCGGGCAGAAAGCTGCAGGAGTCGCGGAACGCTTGGGGCACCTCTCTGCCAGCGTCTGCGTGCCCCCTCTGCTGCCCGGCGCCGTTTCCTCTTTCTGCCTTGTATAAAATGTTGCACTGCAGTGTCCCGGTGCTTGAGTGAAGGACCAGAGGGACTGTTTCATACCGATAAGACGAAAAGACGCTACAAAAACAAATTCAACCAACCAAAACTTGGACGTCCAGGATTGTTACGGTGCCAAAAGCTGTGCTTTTTTCCTTGTTTTTACTGAGGTAAAATATTTTCCAGCAGCATGCCTTTGTTTTTTGTTTTGTTTTGGTTGACTTCTATGAAAGCAGAATTTCCCTTTTTTTGAAGAGCGCCTAATTAAATGTTATCAAAGAAGTGTTAAACCCACAACTTCACTTCTGAATTTTATATCTCCTGTAGTTTTAAGAAGTGCCTGGTGACCTGCGCTGCTAAACCAAACTGAAAGAAGACACAGTCGTTTTTTAACATTGCCATATTGGCTATCAGAGTTAGACTGAAACTTGTTGCTTGGTCACAGAGGTCGGACACAGCTTAACTGATGCATAGGGCTTCGTCAGTCACATGTTACTGTGCTTGCAGGGATGGATGTTAAGATCATTGCATGCATTGTTAATGTGTTTGTGCTAGAGGAAAGTACTAATTTCATGGCATTATAATAAGATCTGGTCTAATCTTTCATACTTCCTAACAGTTTCCGAATTTCATAACAATGCGGTATTGTCTAAAGAAAACCAAATGTGTTGGCTTTTCCTCCCAGAGTTAGGCTGAAGTCAGAACTGACACAACAGTGTCAAATGCTTTAACTTGTTGGACAGTATAAAAGAGAAAGGCATGTACCAGCTTTTCCTCACAGCACTCCCCAGTGAGGAGCTTTCTTCTCAGCACAATTTCTCATTGCCCCTATTCCTGCTTTCCCAGGGCTGGCAAGAAGCATGTGGCTGAAATAAAAGGATAATGAGGAGGTAGAGAGGGTTTTTGGTTTTTTGGTCTTTGGATGGTGGCCTGCAGCTCTTGATCTTTCAGGTTAATTTGTATGATATTTAGTCCTGAGAATTTTTCTTTTAAATCTGCAAGCACGTTTGCTGACATGAGTTCTGCCACTCACTGTTTCACTGTTGCAGGGAGACAGTTTGCATGTGCAGAGTTACTCTGCATCCTGGCAGAAACTTGTTTCAAAAATGGCCTGGGATCAGACAGCTCTGAGGTTAACACCTCCTGTGTGCCAGAGATTGATGATGTTTTCTCTCTCTGAAGTAATCTAAAGCACTTCTTACTCACAATTTAATGCAAGAGATCCATTTGTTTACTGCCATGGTGCAGGAGGTGATACTGTAACAAATACCTTATTAAAATCGCATGCTACTTCCAAGGTTCCTTGAGTTTGTATAGGAGATGGGTGGTGTCTGCCAGGTGACTGTTGTCCTAAGGCCACAGTTTGGTCTGGAATGTTTAAGCAGCATATCAGGATGAAAATTATAATTTTATTTTATTTTTTCCTTCAGCTTCCCTATTAGATTGCTTATATCAACTCTGTGGTGATACTGTTAAGTATTCAAGCATGCAACTTTATTTTTTACGATTGTGGCATTTTCTCCTCAGTGTCAGATGATCTGTTTACAGAGAGTCTCTCCCATGCTGATGTGGGTATACCTGGTTGAAGACATTTATGGCCTTTACTCTGCACAGATTTATTGGCTGAACTTAGTGCTTAGTGCACAGAACTTAGATTAAATGGAACTGAGGTTCTCAGAGTGCAGTGTGTATGTAGGCCTGAGTAGGGTATGAATACGGAGGATGTGTGTATGTATATCTGTACATGCATATCTGTCTGTGTATCTTTGTAAATATGAAACCACAGTATGCAGTTATGTCTTTGCTGAGGTTTTATATATAACTAATATATTTATGTATGCAAAGTCTTGCTATGTATAAACGTTTGTAAATAAACATGAATTTGCATACATTTATACTAGTGGACTTTAAATGGCACCTGAAGCACAAAGGTTAGGTTTTCTACTTCTGTTAGAGAATGTAATTGCAGTATTGACCTAATATATATGATGTGAGAAATGGAATGAGCATTTTATTTTTCCATCATCCATGAGAAGCATTCTTTCAGGAATATCATCCTGATATAGTTCTAAATGAATTTTCAAACCTGAAGATGAAATAGTTTGTGCTAGTTTAGGGTATAAACTCAAATGCATTTAAATCTGTTAAGATCTGTACTGAAGATGGCTACATTTGGTTTCTCTAAGTCTGTTTGCTTGTCTTTCTTAGAACCAGTGGTGTTGAGATGTGCTTATGTGGGGTCTTCAACTGAAAGGGAATGTTAGCATTTAAACTGTGTGGTTTACAAGAAATGAGAAAAAACTGAAAATTGTGCATCATATTTGACTTTTAGGCTGATCCCCTCATGAGATCGGCAGAATACTGTAAAATATAATCTTTGTTTTCTGAAGATAAATAGTTTGAATTATTGCCCTTTTTGAGTTAGCTGCTTACAGTAGGACCGCTTATCCAGGGCATGAATATAAATGTAGAGCACTCTAAATAGGAACACAGCATATTTGTAGTTGTATGGAATGATTGTGTTATCAAAGACTTTTTTGTTTTAACAATTATTACAAAAATTAATTTTGCCTTTTGCTACAAATTCTTACAGTGTTAATACAAAGGGGAAAGCTCTATTTTCTGTTGGCAATGAACATCAGCAACCTTTATTACCTCATATACAACGTGTTGAGTTACCTATTGTCATTGCCAAGTTTTGCAGACTTTGATAGAAATATGTAAACAGATGGTAGATGGTATTTGGTGTAAGAATATGGTTTTAACAAACAGCCCCCAGTTTGACTGCTAAGATCATGATTTGGCTGGGCCTTGGCGGATGAAAGCAGAGAAGTTGCTAGGAGGTGTAAACATGGATACTGTGCCATCTTTTCTTGATATCTGTATAGCTATAGGACTGTGGTGTAATAACCTTTGTAAGCTTGAGGTGGCTTGCATGTGGACGCAGCTAGCCATGGATAAGCATTATGGTGTTTGTGTGCATCTTTTAGTTTCATACTAACGAAAAGTAGAACAAAATTTCATCCTAAACAGAAACAAGATTTGGTCTGCATTGTCTCTGTGTCTTTCAGACTGATTTATGAAGGTAGAGGTGTAGATGGTTCTCTGGTTTGGTTAATTCTGAATCTTCACAATTGAAACAAACAAACAAATACCCCAAGCCCAGTAATAATAAAACAGAAAATGGGCTATCACAGGAATGAGGAAGGACAAAAATAAAATGATGCTTCAAGTTGCGTACAACAAGTGAAGTACTGTAGCCAGATTCATCTTCATGTAAGATATTCAGTGGTAAAAGTGGAAAGATTGCTACAAATCAAACTGAGAGTTCTTTAGAAGTATTTATGTATTTTATTTGTTCTCAAGAGTTCACCCGAGCATATTTAGGAACAGGTACACTGTTTGTGTCTTGGTCATCCTTGATAAGGGAAATCCAACTTATTCTTAAATAAATAAAACAGGAAGACAAAAATAAACTTAGGGTTGTTTTTTTCCTTTCAGGCCAGAATGTCTAAACCTGTGGTCTTAGTGAAGGAAGATATTTTCATATCCACATTTTAAAAAAATGCTTAACTTTTTCTGCAAGGTTTTTAAGCAACCACGGAAAGCATTTGGATTTTGTTTGTATTGGTGAAATTGTTTGTTTGCTTCCCCTTAAAATCTACAAACTTGTGTAAAATAAACAAGAGCCTGGTAGTAAGAAAATGATTTCCCTTTGGAGTGGGGTGGGGACTCAGTGAAGAGTATAGAAAGATTTTCCCCTCAGGATAAACAGATAAACGTGAATGTGTTGTTTCTTTCATTTTTATTTTTATTTTTTCCCCCATGCTCTAGGCAAAACTTGTAAATAATCAATTCAACATGCAAGTATAGACATTTCACGTACTAGCGATGTATTTGGCTGTAATCATATCCTTATGTTCTGGAAAAGTTGAAAAGTGTGTGTATCTGTTAAAGCTGCATTCTGTAGGAGTCTTTACCTGGTATACCCCTGTAACAAAATGTTTGACTTTTTGTGAATTCTCTGAACTGAATGCTTCCTTCTGCCTGTGTTGTGAAAGCAGAAGGTTGTTGTATTTTGTTTCAGGAATGCGAGGTGCCTGGTCATCGTGCATGTAAACATATTTCAAAGTGAAAGTATGTTTCTACTCTCACTCTTACAAACTCAAGGGTGACTTCTGATGTTTGCCTTTCAGTTTTTTATTGACTTTATGTTTATTATTCTCCACCCTGGAAACTCTTAAGTCAGCGTGCACAATGTTAATTTGCAGGATTAGTTCAAGCTACCTTTGGAGAATGTGTGAGAATATAACAGGAAAAGGATAACTGATGAAAGGGAGTCAGTCTGAATTTTTTTAAAGAAACTGGGAGTTCTAAAAGAAATGCTGACTTTGTTATCTGTCATGTCTGTGGTTCAGATGAAGAAAGTTGGTGCAATGCCACCGATTTATCTAGAGCATTTGAGAAATTCCTTGCCAAAGATTAAAGACTATCAAATGAATTCTCATAGAATAACAAGTAAGATGAAGCTTTGGACATAGGACTGCCTCATAATCAAAGCATCTGACATTTTAATTTTTAAAGGAATTATAAGAGGAATCTTGTGTTGCTATTATGACACATATATTCAAAATGATGATGGAAATTATGTTGAGATGAGTAAGCAAATGAATTGCTTCTCTTACTGTTGGTGAGATGAAGTTCAATTGCTATAGAGAGAAGCAGAACTTACCCCTGAAGTTGCAGTGCATGCCAGACAGAGGTGCATACTCTGTATGATATTCTCAGTGGTTGTGAAGTGCTGAAGGTTGCCTGTCTGTCTGGTGAGGACTGATGGGACAGGAGCTGTATGGATAATGTCAAAATGCCAAGAATCTCTGGTGCATCCTGAAGTCATGGGGGGTTTGTTGCTTGAATGCAGGTAGTCTGTGCTGGGTCTATGTATGGTACATCTAGAGTGTGCCAACATCATGCTTGGATTTGTATGCATTGTCCGTGGATATTTTTCTTTAATTTCTGGAAATTTCTCACAAACATGCAAAGCTATTGTTGTCTAGAATTTTTTTTCCTTTTTGGAGAAGTCTGACTGTGTGGTTACCACGTGTACTATATTGTGGTTACCTGCAAGGAAACAAGCAGACTCTTACTTTTTGTTTCTTGTTTTCACTGTTTTGTTTGTTTGTTTTTAATATGTGAAACTATTTTGATTAAAAACTTTTGCCAAATTACGTTAGCTGAGCTATGATTATTGTCTCTGTGGTAGGGAGTAATTTAAGGACATACTTGGAATTTTTAAGATAGGACTATATGAAATCAAAATCACAGCTAGCAAGACAAAGTTGAGCACAGAGAGACCAAGAGTTAACTTGTGTATCTCAAGCAACCTGTGATAAGTAGATCTGTTATCTGTACTTCTGTCAGTATTCTAGGCCATCCTTAACTTCTTGACTTTGCTCTCTGCCTGAGATCTGGCAAGTTTATGTTGATGTTATGTAATGTGACTGGAGTTGCATGGATGCAATTAAGTATATAAATTAAAATTGTTTCCCAAGGGTTTATTTTGTTTCTGCCTCTGTACAGAAGTATGTCATAGCTTGACATACATCTATTTTCTAGAGATAATAACTTAAACCTCGTCATACTGGCTTTATATAGGATTTTGTGGTAGCATTTGTCTTGTGTCAGCTCTTGCTTCTAGGAGCTGCAATGTGCTTCTAAGATAAGATCAACTTGTCCTTCTTGGGATGGAGCTGAAATCTACTTTAGGATGTGTTCCAGTAAAATATTGATTTTGTTTTTCAATGTTGAGCTCAAATGTCTCATCCATCCAATAGATGTTCTGCTATAAAAGCTACCTAATTTTGTTATCATGTTTCATTTGCTCTAGAAGAATGTGGGCTATATGAGAATAAAATAACTCTCCTTTTCTATCAAATGCCTTTCACCTCATCTTTGAAAGTGATTTGCTTTTCCATACATTATCTGTTCATTGTGCTGTACAACTTTGTGTGAGGAAGCTTTGGATGCAGAGCTTTCTCATGCTTGATGAAAGTCCCCAGGATCATCACAGGCACCCCCCTGGATGTCAGTGCTCTGCTTGAACATCACTTCTGTTTATATTCTTCTGGCTTCTGTAGTCCCTGTGAACATCCAGGATTTTGGAAGCTTGAAAGCCTGTGAAATTTTTTTAATCTCTGCTCCCTAGTACAAGACTCTCAGTACCATTAAGAGATCTCTTCTTTTTTAGGTCTTTTCTTTTAAATATTCCTATCCACACAGCAGTCTAAAATTATGTCGGACTTGACGCTGCTCAGAAAAACTCTCTGTAAGATTAAATCAGCTTCTATATGTCATTCTTTTTTTAAGTTTAAAACCTGGAGTATATGCTTCAAATCAGTTACTTCATGAAGCACATTACTGCTTTCAAATCTTCATTTTATCTGCTGGAACAAAATGTAAAAGATAGCAAGGTATTGTGGTGTATTACATGATAATCCAGAAGTAATAGCGTGTAAGCATCTTACACGGATATATATATCACTGATATATATATGCGAGTTAGTCAATTTCGTGTGTGTGTGTATATATTTACTTTCTCTTCTTCCGTGCATTTGTGGTATCCTGTATTGCTTGTTCCCTGTAGTTCTGTTTTCCTTTTCAGCTGAGAAGTTGAGCAAGATGTAAGCTTTCTCTTAGTGCACAGTGGTATGATGGTATTGTGATGGGGACTCATAGAGCTTGATAGCCATTGTTTGCTGTCTATGCCTATGCTGCAGTCAGGATCAGCTCAGAAATTGCAATTATATTAAAGTGAGAGAATAGTAGATTATTTTGATTAGTAACTTTTCTATTTTTAAAGTAAGAAATGACATCTCATCAAGTTCCTGGCTGTTCCTAAGGTGTCTAGAGGCATTTTTTTTTTTTTTTGTGGTTGGCATAAAAATATCTTTCCAGTACATTTTTACACACAGGGGACATGAATTGAAAGTGCAAACCATGGCGCAAGTTGCCAGCTAAGAACTTTTATCTTGTATATTTTAAGGGAATGATATCTGAAGATTTTCTATGTAATCTGAGAGCATGTTCTATTTTATCTCTTCAGGTTTACAGAGAAAAAAATAATAAAAAGATAAAAAAACCTTCAGAATTTTATTTTTAATATTAGGAATAGCTTTTGTTAGCATTTTGTCAGTTGCAAATGCACAGATGAGACGCAGCAGCTACTGGGAACAGCATTTTGGCTATAAGGCAATTTCTCTAAAAGATAATCGGTCTTAAATACAGCAGTTTCAGTGATTGTATGTAAAGGGTAGTTTGTGATTTAAGCTTCTTAAACAGTGGTTTTGATCAGTGGGATGGTAGTGCGTAAGGATGAAGAAAATCCCACTGGTAAGGAGGACAGTATGTGTTGTTGACATTGTTTTCAGTCTGGTAAAATCAAACAATCTGGAAAGTAAATATTTGTGCTCTATACCTAGAAACATATGTCTAGTTGCCATTAAGCTGTGTTTATATTCATTATTTTTGTTTTCATGCCATCTTAACTTGACCCAGAGAATGACACAGGTTCAGACCTATATACTAATGCCAGTGTTTTGACTTACAGTTCTTAATCTGAGTTAATTGATCATTACATGTACACCTCCTCCTTCTTTCTTCTATTTGATTTTTATTTGGCAGCTGTCACAGTACCTAGTGGGCTTTGAGTGTTGACTCGATGTTCTTGATGGGAGCTACATAAATCCTGTAAAGGGAGTTACAAAAGTAATAAAGCTAAACTCTTCTAGGCATTGAAAGTAGTCCTGCTGTGAGAAGTCAGGCTAGGTGACTCCTGAGGTTTTATATGTTTCTGTGATGTGGAGAATGTGTCATTCCCCACAGTCAATAATTAAACTAACATTTGAATTAAAGTGGCAACATTCCCCTGCCACAGCTTAAGATACAGCTAACCTTATCCAGAGGTTGATGTGGGTTGTTTATGGCTTTAATCAGTCCATGTTTTTCCTTCATGCTTTGTGCAATATCTGTGATCTCTTCCTGGTCTGTGATTGGAGTATTCAAAAATTGAAAACATAAATCCTGATAGTAATATGCTTGTAAAAGGCAGTAGCAGGTAAGTATTAAGTAGATACATTGAAGAAAGCATCATGATACTTTGTATGAAATCATGTGATGCATTTAAAGAGGAAAGCATTGAACAAAATTAGAATTTGTGTCTGTTGTGTCTGATAAGTAAATATACCAGCTAAAGAGGAGGTAGAAAACAGCCAGAAGTTCATTGTAACAGTGCTTTTAAATCTTTATGCTTGTGTACATTTTTGCACTGATAACCTGCTAAGTAGCCTGTGGTATTCTACAGCCTTATTATATGCCATATTGTACACAGATAAAAAGTTCCTGCCTTCAGTGCAGGGTCACCACATCTTAGACCACACAGAATGATATCTTAACATTAAAAGCAGCGGTTTATCACAGTATCTTTTGAAGATGGCCCTATGAGAAATATATCTTAGGTTGTGAGCAAAAGCACAGAAGTTCCTCTTGGCAAAAATGGCTGGTAAAATGTCAGCCTTTTAATAATAAATACCTTCAATCCTATGGACTGGAAACAGAAACAACAACAAACATACTGCTATGTAGTGGAGAACAGTGCTTGGATTGTCTGTCTTTATGGAGAGACATAAGGTTTGTCCACACAGAGATGAGAGGAAGGAATGATATGATCAAATAATGCACCCATCTGCTGCAAAGAATTTTTTAAGTGGAATAATACCTGATTTATCTCAAGGAAGGAAAAGAATATACCACTTAAGAAGTGAGCAGACAGAGGATGTGCTTGATTTCCCTGTCTTCACAGGGATAACGTGTGTGTTAAGAGATGTTCCACAGGAAAAAAATGCTCAGTTTACATCCTATTTCTGAGCTGTCTTTAAATACGTTGTGATGTTAAGGGTTATAGAAAGTAATGAGTCTGTGGAATGCGTGTGATCATTTATCTGATTCCTGCTGGCCATACTGTTGAGCAAGTCACCTCATTCCCTTATACATAAGTTTCCCTTTCTCAATGGTATATTGATAGTGAAGAAGACTATGTATGAATAAAGCAAGATTTTGATGGCAACTCATTTTAATGAAATTGTTAACTCCTGTTTTTTGATGACTCTGAATTTACATTACAAATATGTGTGTATACAATTAGAATTGTTGATGAATATTTATGTAATAAATCCTTATAATGTTTCTGAAGTGATGTGTGACTACTTAGATACTTGCTAGTTGAAATAACCATACTGTAAATACAGGGAGACATACAGTTATCATAGTTATTAGAAAGATTTTCCAATTTCTTAAGTGTAATCTTGTATTTGTAATATAATTCCATTCCCTTAGTTTACTATAGTATTCTGTACTACTTGCAATTTTTCTTGGTATTTAAAAATTCAAAAGCTAAGATTACTCTGTTCACTGAGAGTTTTTTCTTAACTGTATATGCTATACATAATGTAAATCTGGATAATCTTTTCAACTGATTAATTCTGTTTCTCATTATTTCATGTAAAAATGATTCGAATTTTTGCTCAGCATGTTAATGTTTAGGTGCTCAGAACATTGGGTTTCTCTTTTGAATGGAGTATTAAGCCTGTAGCACTTAAGTATGCATTTAACTTTTCCTGTGTTAGCTATCAGACCCAGTGAAGTGCTACTATGAGGGATCAGTGAGGGAACAGGAACAAGTGACAGACAAATACAGAAGAAGACTTCACTTGGAAGAAACAAAATCTTTGATTTCTGTCTCTAAGACTTTACATGTTTGTTCTTATATCATCTGAAATTATTTTTCTGCTGACTTCATTCAAATTGCATTCGATGGAAGACTAGAAATATCAAAGAACAGTTCTTACATTATTCAGAGACCGAGATCTGGATAGAGTAAGGCTGCTTGTAAGCTCATGTTTTGCTGGATCTCAAAGAATTCATGTAGGAGAAAGACGTTTCAGCTGGTGTAAGCTCATAAATTATAGCTGCAGAACAGTAGAGCACTCCTACTTGTCATTTTTAATTATGTTTGTGGAATTGAATTTTGTGTTTTGTACAGTGTTATTTATGTTATGAGGACAAATGTTTATAAAAAATTATGTGCTTGCATTATACGCTTTGGGCTACTTTGGATTTTGTGCTGAAAAACCCTCTTAAGTATACTGAAATCATGATAGGAAAAATATCAGATATGTAAACAGTAACCAGGTGAATTATTCTCTTTTTCTTCTGATAAATTAATCAAGATGTTTTTGAAATAGTGTTTAAGTGGTATTTTTTTCCAGGTTATATTCTGGAATTAATTTTCTTGTATTGCTTGGAAAGTGTGGTTTAGATAGTGGGAACGTAGGCAGATACCACAGTTTTGAAAAAGAAACCTAATATTTTATACAACACCTCTTCAGGCAGAAGATTATTTGTAATGAAAAGTCCAATTTCATGTCAAGATACCATGAATGTTAGTATATATTCTTCTGTTTTGTTTTTAATCACACAGTAGTGAGTGGACAAAGGAAAACTGCAAGTAAATGTTTTTCTAGAAATCAAGTACTGAAGGTTGTCAGTGACTTAGGCTGAGAAAGCTGGACATTAGTAACTGAGGGGCAGCTAATGAAAACAGAGATCAAAAGTATCTGCATACATATATTTTTGCTTGGAATCCTTACAATAACAAACCCATGGTCTAGAGCATGTGCTGGGCTTGCTGTATTCTTCTATTAGAATATTCATTAATATAAAGCTCTTATGTTGATAAATACACCAGGAAGTTATACTTCTAAAAGATTATTGGTACATATTTTTTCAAAGTTAGTGTGACTTTTCAGAGTAGTTAATTTAGATGACTAATGACAATACCCTCTTAAACATTTTGATTGAGGTAAACAATATTGTGTAAATGAAGATGAGCAACTGTGTTATTTCAGATTGCTAAAAACAAATTGCCATTGACTTCCTAGTTTTCTTCTAAAGTTGCATTGCATAGCATATATATATTTTTATATAGACTAGCTAAATGCTTTCAGAAAGAGGACAAGGAGCAGAAAATGGTTGAAGTGCATGTCAAAAACGTACTGGAGTATTATAAAGTGTGTAACTTACAGCTGATGTTATTTTTTGCATTGTTAAAGCTTCATTCATTTTTGTTTGTTCTGTGCTAGACGTGTAATCATTCCCAGCTTCACATGCAAGTGAGTGCTTTGGCCATCTTCCTGGGGACTGATATGCACTGTAGCAGATGTCAAATTGAACTGTTGCTCTGGGATGTGAGAGACATACAGTGCTGTGTGGAATTGAATTTTCTTATATAATGGGAAGTTGGCTTTGAAAATGCAAAAACTCTAGCTGAACATAAATGAAATAATTTTTTTTTATTAAATATCAGAAGTTGTGACCGAAGTCAAAACTTCCTAGGTTTTAATGTATATCAACAAATATTTTTTATCGTCAAGCTAAGCAAGCTTTTTGCAGAGCTGTTCTATAGGTATCATGATTTGTGCACTCTTCTTTTAAAAAAAAAAAATAAAGTTTTATATATATAGGCACACTTTTTAGAAGTATGGAGCAACTATCTTGCACTTTAACAGAAAGCATTACTTTCTCCAGGTGTAGAATCTTAAACATTTGAAAATTGCTGTGGTAGCATTCAGGCTGTGGTTTATGGTTGGCAAAAATGCATAGCTAATGGTGGTTGTGTTGAAAAATAGTGTCTTGTACCTGTGAATTTGCTCTATCGGATAGTGTTATTGTTCTCTTTGTCTGTTGTAGTTTCCATGGAAATAAGTAGGAGACATTACTTTCGGAGCAGCTTACTTATATTACAGACTCAGTGATGCTCTCAATGCCCCACAGGCCACAGTCAACAAACTAACTAAGTGACCTCTCATACTCTGCAGCTAAATAAAACAAAGGTCAAAACTGAGAAGGAATCAAGTGACTTTCATAATGGTCTGAGATGCTAAGAGATCCTTAATAGATTTCTTGCTGTGTAAAGTTCCCATCTATGTAATTTGAATTTACTGACCTGCCATTGACTATGGAATTAAGATCTTAACAAGTCTATATAAATAAACTAACATGATAGTTGCCCTTCAAATGTGAGCCTGCACCTGTTTCTCCATGAGTCTTTTAGAGGTAGCATGAGATGTCAAGAAGGGATTTCTTTAAAGAAGCAGTATCAGTTTTCCTACCACTATTCCTGATCTTTTCAAACTTTGTGTTTGTACTTATTTAGCATTCTTATTTAGCATGCAATCCCTGAATACTTTTCCTGAAGAAATGTTAACCACTTACTCTTTACGTCTACTTTTTCCTGTCTCCGTTAAAACATTCCTGTAAAACTGCTTCCTCTTTCCTTCAAGTCTTGCTTCATTTTTTGGAGATGTATTTGAATTTCAGTCGTGTTTGTCATGCATGTGCTTTCTGTCTCAGTTTCATATAGTAATGAAATTTTAAAAATAATTTTCTTAGATTTTTTTTTAAATCCAGGTATTCAGTGATATGATTGTAAAGAAACTGGGCTGAGACCAAGTTTCTATTTGGAACATGCTCTTCTCAGCTTCCGCATGTTCTTGCTTTCTGACAGTGCCGAGCATTCTTTTGCAATAATTTTTGTCTCATTTTTAAAACAATTTCAGCAAAATAATGCAAATTTTACCTTGAAGAATGCCCAATCATTAAGAAATGATACAGGATGAAAGGTTAGCTCTAGTCTTGTAATTTCCAGATTTCTCTCTTCTCCCCTGATTTTTACATCAGGTAGGCTTGGAACTTGATGAAAGAAAATCATTTCAAAGTTAAATATTTTTGATCTCTGCATAATGTTATCAAACAAACTCTTTTGTTATGTGTTTATAAGACTACAATTGTAGTCTAATTTTTGCCTGCTATTCATACTTTCTACTAATACAGTGGTCTTTTTGTTTTGTTAATAGTATTGTATGAGTACAGCTTTCATGTTTGAATTCAGTCAAAAACAGAATTTTACCTAGTCCAGTTTTTTGGTGTTCTTACTTCTGATTTGGGTTCCTTCTTAGACCTTTCATAAACCCTGAGATCATTGAGGACTGAAAGGCCATTGCTTTCATTTTACTCTTCTCAGTCCTATCTACTCTGAAGAATGTGAACTCTTTGCTGTGTTTGCTTTCAGTCCAAAAACCTTTCACCTTGATCTCAGTAACTTCCCTTTGTATTGACTGTGATCTGAATTAAGAGCCTTTTATTTTATTGTTTTTCTTTCTTCATGTTAGAAAAATGTTTGCCAGTGCATTCCAAGAACTTGAGGGACAAAGAGATAAGGATAGAGATTTTATTTGTGCAGCCTGCTCCATACAGTTTTGGGAATATGCGTTCACATTGTGTATTTATCAATTGTGGGAAACGTGCACCAGGTATTGGGCCTTAGTGTGTGGCATATGTACATGAGTGATGCAGAGGAAACTTCTGTACAGATCTGTGTGCGTGCACAGGGAACATGCTGCTTGGAGAGCTTTGGGGAGATGCACTTCCTTCCTGGGCGGATGCTCGTCTGCCTTGCAAATGAGGTGTTCCTGTACACGGGTTCAGCTTTGGTTCCATCAGAGGGGAAACTATGCTGAATATAACAGTCGTGTGTTTCAGTATGTATTGTGTAGTTAACAATGGATGCAAGGCACTTCTGTACCTGATGTAGTCATACAAGCCATTTTGCAAGTTAATTGCCCATTATATAATCTGCATTTTTCAGTTTGTTCTCCATACTTTGTGCATTAATGTTTCCTGGGTTCTTTAGACTGTTTTCCTCCTGTAATGTTCCTATTTCTTAGAGTTTAGTATATGTTGCTGTATGTTCAATGTTTACTGTGGTGCTGTCATACCTCCTCACTCTGTTAAATGGAAATGAGCAACGTGCAGTCCTTGCTGAAGAAAAAGCTTGTGGCATACTTGGCTGCATTAGGAGGTTGAGTGAGGTAATCTTTTCTCTCTATTTAGCACTGATGTGGCCTTGCGAGTTCTGGGCTCCTCAGTACAAGGGAGATGTGGAGCTATTGGAGAGAATCCAGTGAAGAGCTGCTGAGTGCATCTTCCATGAAGAAATGTTGTGAGAGCTGGGACTGTTTAGAATGGAATAGCTCAGTTGGAGGGACCTACAGATGTAAGGTCCAGCTCTCTGACATCTTCAAGGCTAACCAAAAGTTGAAGTATATTATTAAGGGCATCATCCAAATATCTTTTGAACGCTTGCAGGAGTGGGATAGGACCTACAGTCTGCAGAAGAGTAGGTACAGGTGGATCTTAGCAATGCATGTAAGTTGATGATAATGAACTGAAAGCAATGTCAAAAAGAAAAAGAAAAAAGGGGGCCAAGCTCTTTTTGGTGGTGTACCAGTTGCATCAACGTTAAGGAATGCATTTTATTCCACAGTTAAAATTGTGTCATTTCTTTGAGTTCAGTGGAAATTAAGATTGAAAAACTATATGTGTTATTTTCCTGGTTGGGGGTGGAGGGGACATTAAATTCTGTGTCTCAGTTGACGATTCTTCCCTGATCCTTTTGTATAAATGGTGACTTTAAATGTTTCTATAAAGTTGCATAGTAACATGTATATATGCATAATCTTTATATAAAAATTGAAAGGTGATCCTTTCTCCCTCAAATTAAAAAGTGTAAACCATTTTTAGTAATCTGTCCATTTCTAAACCACATGAAGAAGTTTGAGTGACAACTTCTAACCCATCCATGATGAACTCTATAGGAACTGTTTACTTAACAAGGGAATAATTGTGGAACAATTCCTACTCAGTAACTAAACATCTGCATCCTAAATTGTCAAATGTGTGATCCTAAGTGATCTTACTTTTCCTATCAGAGAAAAGTCAGAGAAGTGCAGCCATGATTTTCTTTAATTGGTGGACAATAAGGCTTGTTGGTTTGAGCTGATAAATATTTTTAAATAACTGTAAAATCAATAAAGCAGCAGGAGCAGAGATGCTGCAAATTGGAAGATATACTGAATTTCAGTTAAAAATTAAGGATTTGTATTTGTGAGGTTTCTTGTTTAAAAAGTTCTAAAAATACTTTTAGCTTGAAGCAATAAGTTGGAATAATTTTCTAGTATCTTTGTGCCTTCTAGATTGATTGACATGTCTAAAAACGTTCATGAAATTGTCATGCTTTACCAGAACAAATTTGTTGATGATTCAATATATGGGACACATTAAGTTACAACAGTGAAGTGTAAATTTAGGTCTTTGTCATACTACTGCTGTCATAAAGATAAATCTTTGAACAAAAACCCCTGGACTCAGAAGTTTGCTTCAACTCTAGCATTTCCTTTTCATGATATTAGTATGTGTGAATGCCTGTGAAAAAGAGCTGCAGCTGAAGGGGTGTGGTTTTGCTCATTGTATACTAAACCTAATTTGTTTTTGTCTTATGAAATGTGGAGTGAATCTGAGCTACGGTTCTAATAATTTCTAACGGCACCCTTTTTTTTCTCTCTCTGGTTAAATAAATAAAATTACAGTTTGCTGTGACTGTTGTGGTGATAGTGAAGCAGACCGCTGTGTTGAATTTGAATAAGCAGTGACTGATATGGTTGAAATAGGTAACTTACATGAAAATGTAGGGAACTCGATGGGGAAAAAAATAGTTAGGAATTATGTATTGTTTGTGAAATTCTTAATTTTAAAACAGAGATCAAAGGCCGTTTTATTTCTGTCATTAAAAAAAAAAAGGCCTAGTTTAGGCGCACAGTTTTGGAACATATGGTTTGCTTACGTTGTAGTCTTTATAAAGAAGTGGCTACAGAGGATAAATTCTGCAATGAAATTAGAATTGCTTTATTCGATTAGTTTGGGTCAAGATCCATTTAGAACAGCCTGGGAAGCATAACAATGGAATTATCAGTTGAATTTTTCTTTACAACTGTTTTTTAAGCTGATGTAATTTACTTGCACAAACAAGACTAAATATTGTTTTATGGAGTATACAAGATATAATTAAACTTAGAAATGTTAAGAACTGTGTAAGAAGACACCTGTGTATGACTTATAGTTCAAAATATATGCTGCATTTTCATCTTCATTCCATTTTTCTATAGAGGCTAGTTTAGAAATTACTGTGCTTCTACTTTAGAGTTAGAATCTCGAAAACCTTTCTGTTGTTTGGCTGTAGGTCTTAAGAATATCAATATTTTTTTAGAACAATTCTTTTATTGATTATGAACAAGCTAACTAACTTCCTTTTTGCCCTATGTAACTGACAAACGTTTTCTACATTTCTGTCAGGTTAGGGGTGGTCTCCCAGTTCCTTAGAATAAGTTAAGCAAAAATAAAATAAAAACTTGAAACACGATGGAAATGGTCATTTAGATCTGATCTCTGAAACCTCAGAGGCAGCTATCCGTGAACTTCTTAATTTGCTCCATGCTTCCAGTGTTAGATTATTCTGTTTGTTTTTCCATTGGCTATATGCTGTGTTTGCACATGCATGCTTCTTGTTTAGCACTCTGAATGTCAGCCAGCACTTGAGGGCACTTCAGCTTTTGTGTGTCCACAAAAGGAATCTGTTTCCTGGGGAACCTGATGTTTTTACTTTTTCACCTTTAGATTTCTGTCTGGAAGCCCTGCAGTTTTTTTTCAGAGCTGGAAAACATATGTGGACAGTTTCAGGAGACGCAAACAACTTGGGAATAAGTTTTAACTAGTTACTGCATGTAATATTACACTTGCAAGAGACAACTATTGGAAGAAATCTGTTTTCAGGGTTTGGCTCCATTGCTAATGAACCCTCATAATTCCACAGAATCTAACGAATGGCCAGCATTTATTGATGGAATCCTGTGGAACCAGAACATAGTGGAGTTTACTGACTGAAAGAAGTAATAAGTGTAGGAAGTGTTTTCTTTTTTAATCTGAGGATGGGAGATTCTGTAAAATGTACAAACTGTGACCGGCCTTGACAAAAGTAGAAATCACAATATGAGTGGAGCTTAAAACTGTCAATATCTGGTTTTCTGTGCAACCTCCATGTCTGGAAGCATGTAAACTCTATACTCTGATTCTAACAGTTGAGTAGGAAGTCACCATTAGTGCATCTTACCACACAAACAGCCAGGCACCTAGAAGATCTGAAGCAGTGATCCATGCCAACTAAATGGGTAAATAAATCGTTTCCTTTTTTTTTTTTTTTCTGCTTTGTTTATAACAATGGGTAAAATATAAAAAAAGTATTGTATACCTCAGTACTAAATTACACCAAATCTCAGGATGGTTTCAGGAGAATACATACCCCTTTGAACTCTTGGGCTGTAGCAGGGCTGAACTGGGAGTGAGTAGTGAAGCAGGCTGTTGTCAACAGGATCTGCAACTTTTTATGTATTATGTGATGAGACAAGGGAAAAAAAAGCGTGGGGAGGGAGGAAGAGAAGGAATAGTGGTGCAGTTTATAAAGTTGGATGCCATCCTGGGGGGCTGTATTCATCCTCACACCTGCTTGCTAAACTTGGGAAACAAGTAACTTCTCACTAGTAACTGCACCATCACCGTGAATCAGTTTCAAACGACTGACACCTGGTTTCACAAATGTAGGAGCTCAGTGCTGAAACTACACTGTGCTTTATTTTTAATGAACTGAACAGCATCTAACAACTGCCGATTTATCTTGATTGTAGAAAATGAGCAAAAGGGAAGAAACTACTATTCTCAGTTGCCCTACATCACCCTTCATCCCTGTAACACAGTGCTGTAAGGCTTTTTCTCACGCTATTTGCTATATGTCTCCAATCACAGCCCCTCTTTATATTTTAGACACAGAGGGTGTGTTATCTTTATTTATGGGTTTGTGTTCTATGTATTGGCTGCCTACAAAGGGGCATACTGAGGGGTAGAAATAGAATAGAAAAACAGACTCAGCACAGACAACAACTTTGTGTTTAATCTTCCGTTGGTTAAGTTTCTGGTAATTCAAAGAGACATAATAATGTTTCTTGTTGCCCATGACTGTTGTCACAGTAACATTTTTTTGAAAGGTTAATGAACTATAGCAATGAGTATCATAAAAAAAAATTTGAATACATTTTTTTCAATTATTATTTAAATAAATTATCAGCGCCTTAAAATAAGTTGCTCTGCACAGTAGCTGAAGAGCTAGGAGGAAAGTGGTTGATACCCTGGCATGGAATATTGGAGAGGTCAGAAGCAGCATGATGACAAGTGTAACACCTATCGGTATTATGTGCTAGCAGAGCAGATGAAGTTTTCAGAGGCAGTCTTAGCTTTGGCCCTGATGAATTTTTAAAACCTCTGGCTTTGCAAAATTAAAAATTTCTGTGTATGTTCATATAGATAATGTACTGCTTTTAAATCATAGGAAGGGAATGGAAATTACTTGTACTGATACATGTGCTTTATCACTAGGGCTGGAAAGCTTAAATCCTTCCTAAAGTTTTCCCAGTTAATCTAACAAACTAGAGAAATCTGTTTAGCATTTGTTTTCATTCTACCTCTTGTCGTGTCACCATGTTCAGTGATGAAATATTGTATGTTTAGAAACATTTCTTGAACACTTATTCAAATGTTCTCAGGAAATGCTATGATTAAATAGTTTCATCAAATTTGCTTTGGATAAGTAGTTCAGATAATCAAAGTTTGTGTATCAGTTTTCCTGGATCTCATGTTGCAGAGTATAGCAGAAGAAAAGCACTGCCAGAGCAAAGACATTGCTGTCTTAAGGTTTTATGAGACTTTAGCGTTTTCACACCAATCAATCATATTAAGAAATTGTTCTAATTCATAGTCAGATCTTCTAATTTAAAAACTAGATTGTATACGTTAGTTTTAAGAGCACTAACATCTTAAATGTATCTCTTATATGGGAATAAATGATATATGGTAACTAATGCTAATGAGCTGCCTGGTAAATTGAATTCAACCCCACATCTTGTCCATGCTGTACTCTTCCAATCCAATGAGCTGGAATTTAAAGGTGCAATTAACTTGACTTATTCTAGGCATCTAAATGTGTTGTCCCTTTTTCAAATATGTGCAGGACTTGATGTTTCTTTTATTTGGATTCCCTGAGGCAACTATTTTTTGTACAGTGCGGAAAGCTTGAAAAGTCACCTGCCTTACAAAGGGCACAGAATGTGCATGCCATTACTGACGTTCTTCTACTTAACACCTGGAGTACAAATTCTGTTTTCTTTCTTCTGAGTTGCAAACACTTGTTTTTGCTTAAAGGAGGGAGGTGAGAAACAGATTAAATTGGCAACAATAGTTGTAGTGCTGGTGGTGAACAATGAAAAACTTTTTTTTCAATTTTATAAAACAATGCTTTTTTTCTTCCTCCTAGTCTGCATCAGTGTTTGTTGGACTTAAGGACTTCAACACATCAAAAATACTTTCACAAGCCAGACCAGTTCTTTGTGTCTCCTGTACTCTTCAGCAGTAGTAGTTAGAGACTCTTCACACAGACAACTCAGGCCTAGAAACTTATGAACTTATTTCCCACCCTGCATTCCCCATCTCCAAATCATTAAATAGGGATTTTAGAGGAAAATCCATTCATGTATTAGGATCCATTTTAGAAACGTCGTCCATTTTTTTTTTTTTTTGTCCAATGCTTTTTTGATGTGGACAGGAGGATGTGCAGTATGTGGCATTTCATACTCAGGTACATACATCTAGTAGAGTCCATCCTGAAGCAGAGGATGTCTGTGTTTTTCCTTGTGAGAAAACCGTACATATGACTGTTGAAGAGCTGCAGAGCTCTCATGGAAAAGTGTGCAAGGTAGAATTAGTCTGCCAGAATAGTTGGTTCGGTTGTGTTCAGTGCTTCTAGATCCAAAACCTTTTGCTGTGTTCTCAGAGCACACACTAGAAGACTCAAAATGGCCAGAAGATGAACAAAAACTAACCTTGATGACAGTACAAGGTATGCACATGGTGCTCCTAGCACGCTGCAACCATAAATCTTTTCTGGTAGAGAAATCTTTTCATGCTACTGAAAGCATTCTAGCAAGAAGTGCCTTAGATTCATTTGGCCAGAGCAGACGGTCTGCATTAAAAATGACCTGCATTCTATAATTTATCAGGCTTAAATCTACATTACTTTTCTTAGATACTTCCCTATAGATATTGGGATTAAATACCTGAAGATCTGTTCACTTGTTAATGTTCTGTGCTAGAAACATCATACCTATGGTCTGGGTTTGCATTTTATATCTATTTGTTCTTTGAAACTTAAAAACTCAATTCTAACCAGAGGAAAGAAGGAAACTCAAATTTGGAGCCTGAATTGTTTATAATGAAAAATTTTAGAATGCAACAATTGCAGAAAAATTTTATATCTTATTGTATTCAAGTTTGCAGCATTTTTCCAGCTCAGTTGATGAGGTATTGAAAGGGCAGTAACTCACAGTTGCAACTGTTTAGGTGAGGAATAAATGTAGGTATACTCTGCATTAGTGGTAGGTAGTTGCCTTCCTGGAGGCAGGAGGCTATTGTTTGTACTCAGGGTGTTGAGATCGCTGTCAGTGTAAGGTACTTCACTTGAAATGGCACAGGGTAGAATGTCAGGAAGGTTTTCTATTTTTCTTTGTCCCCACACCCCATTAATTATAATATCTGTTTTATCAGACTGAATACTCTGTAGCAAACATGGAACCAATGCTAAAAAGGATAAACTGAAAAGTTGTGTAATTTTTAGCTTTTTCTCTAATTCCTATGTTTGTGAAAATCAGTAAGTGGAAGTAGATAATATGAATCTTCATGAAATACAAACCCTTCCTGAAAACAGGTAAAAGAGAGTTGATGCCTATCTACAGATAAAGAATGGAATTGTGTAGATTACATTCTTATATAGCATGTTTAACATAGAATTAGAGTCATATGGTGAGCTTTGAACTTTTGAATAGTTATTTTCTTGAAAAGTAACTGTTCTTAAGAACAAGTTTGGCATGACAATAAGACATAACATCAAGTTACTGGGTCCTTTGCTATCCTTCTTGATTTGCATGTTATTGGAATTAGTGTGTACTATTTATACTGAATTTGTAAAGAAAACTTTGGTTCTTTATATTTTTCTTTGCTTTGGTATAATATTTGTTTATTCATTGTAAATAAGTATTTATTTCACCAATATTTATCACTACCCTATGCAGTTCACTATGTTTTAGGAAACTGGACAGGGAGTATATATTTTAGGAAATTGCTTATGGAATTTTTGAAAATATTTTCTGCAAATGTCTGTACAGATAAGGTTTTTAAGTTGTGTCTAAAACCTGTAAAAATTTTAAAACCATTCTTCTCTAAGTCTTTGATCTCAGTGTTTTGGCATATTGGTGTAGATAGAATTGACCTCTTATATGTGGACCGTGGTGTGAAATGCGGTGTGAAAGTGATGATGTTAATTTACTACTACTTACAATGTTTTGTCTCTACTGTGAAAGTTTTACTCTTTGGCACTTTCATAGAAGTGATTGAGTCATTGCCTTGCTGTGTGCCTTTATTTTTTTCACCTTTAAAAGGGATGACAAGTATATTTAGCCCTTTCTCAGGTTCTTTGCTTTTAAGTCAGTTGGCAAAATTACTCATACAATTATTAGTAGTACTTGTAATAGTAGTATTTGATTATATAGTAACTAGTTTAAAGCTTTATTTCTGTTCAGAATATGAATATGTGACTAATAAAATGTATACAAAATGCAGTACCAAAGGACAAAGCTTATTTGTGAGAAATGCATGTTTTAAAGATGTATCATTGTTACAGGAATAAAATGAATTTATTTTATTGTAGTGCTAATTAAGGAAAGAAAATTATTTTGAATGTTAGTGTATATAAGTCCCGAAATAATAATAAAAGGAAAAGGCTGCTTTAAACATTCTTATTCCATATGAAAAAAGTGAAATTTCTGTTTAAATTTTAGAATGTTAACATGTATCTCTGTGCTACTGTCTCTCTTGTCGCTATAGGTTATATACTTTACACTTTCCATTCACACCTCTTTTAGTGACGCACGTTCAGTGTTTATGAAAATTCAGCTGGGGGCTAATGTCACAATTTCTGCTAGATTCATATGGTGTATTGCTAAGCAACATGTGTATGAATGACAGTGTTTGCTTTCATTTCATTCTGCTATTCTGTCCTCCTCCAGTCCCACTCTTCCCTAACAAATGACACAAGTTTGAAAGATGAGTATTAGCTTGTCAGGCAAAACAGTATTTTTAGTTCATACCCTATGAACGATAAAAGATGCAGGAGGTAGTGAGGATTTTTGATGCTCTTTGGTTTAATTGCTTAAACATTTATGACATTTCCAGATTTTTTTATTATTATTATATTTTGGAAAATACTGGTGTGTTTTTTTTTTCCTTTTTGAAACAGTGATTCTTTAGTATGTTTTTATACCTCCTGGGCTATACTCACCTGGGTAGATAGGCTGGGAGCACTATATATTTTTTTGTTTTACAAGCCTACTATATTGTACTGTATTGTAAAGCAGTGGTGAACTATGGATTATCTATTTCAGTTGTAGCCATCAAGTCACTGTGTAGATTGTTGAAGTGGAAAAGTATGGTAGTAGAGCATTATACATAAGTAGATACATGATATACATACATAGACTCATACATACATATATTCGGAATGTTGCTTGTAACTGAAATATATAGAACATATGATGTTCTTTACATTTTTATGCAACAAGCTAAACTCTGGTGTAAATTTACTTGAGGGAGGGGAATAGGAAAAGGACTGAGTCTCTGTAAGTCCTGAAGTCATGGTCTCTTAAGGAATTTAAGAACAGGAATTACTGTATCAGTGCAAAAACCTGTCTATTGAAATTCTTAAGCTCAAATATGTGAAGTAAATGTGCAGGGTGATTTTCCTGTCTGATCTATGTAGAGCTGCTTAGTTCAACAAAGGTAGAGCAGCAGCAGCAGGTCTTTTTTGAGGAGGTACACTAATGGTCACACCTTAACTTGGAGAGAACCTCAGAAGTCAATTGAGTTTGTATGGAAAAACGAATGTAAAAGGCCTTTTTTTTTTTCTTTTTTTTTGCTGACCTTCCGCAAATGGCAAAACTGAGAAGGGAGGTATTATACATCTGTTCAGAGACATTTCTCCAGTATCATTTTTCAGAAAATTGACTTTCATTTTGAATACTAGTTTTTCTTTCGTAGTGTATATTATTTTTCCTATCAAACAATTTTCCATGATGTTTGTTGTCTTCTACTAGGTTTTTATGTGTGGTTGTCTTGTGGATGTTTTGTTTTTCCTTTTGTACTATTCTGGTTTGAGCTATTTGAGAATTTCAGGATATGAGCCGTCAGTACTTCTCCTGCTACATTTGAGCATGGAGCAAACAGGTATATACTGTTTACTATCAGATTTCCCTTCCTTGCACTGAAAATCTGACCTGCTTTCTCAGCTCCTCTAGGATTTTACCCTGAAAATGTTACTAAAATTTTGGACATTCTTGTTATTCACAGTTGATTATTGATAACTTTTAGTTAAATAATATATTAAATCTGTTTTGTTACCCTTTTTAACATATATTGGCAGTATGATTATACCCTTTTTCATGTTGCCTTTCCTTTTTTCCATTTTTGAAGAGAAAAATAACGTCTTTCCAGAATGTTTGATTACACAAAGGTGAACTCTGTTATTTTTCTCATTTAATATTCAACAACTTGCATATTAATGTTTTCAATGGGAACTAAATATGCTAATTTCACAACTTCTTAGCAGATAACCTTAATCATGAGGATATTTGTATGTTTAAAAAGAAATGAGTTATGCTGAAGCACTGCACAATTCTACTACAGGTCAACCTGAAAATCATGCCTTATTCAGGTGCTTCATCTCCACAGGAAATATAAGCAGCTGCCACTGAATTTGAAAGGAACCTTAGTCTTAAGGGCCACAAAAATGATCCAAGTGACAGAACACCTCTTGGGTTATTTATTTATTTATTTACTTCTTTTTAAAGCAAAGACAAACATATACGTGGACACAAGTGAAGTTCTAGAATTTATAAATTTGACTGGTATGATTTACTTGAGGATGAAAACATCAATAACAGTGTAGAACATTGAGGATTCTTCTTCTGATTCATTACTAGAAGAGCTCAGTAGGAATTGAACTTTTTCATTCATCTTCTGTGAGTAAATATAGTCAGCATGGAGTGTATTGTTGAACTTAGTTATTGAATTAAGTATTACATACATTTCTAGTAATACTTATAAGAGTCTCTGTGTTCTTTATGCTTTATAACCTTTGTGGATAGGGGAACAAATAATGGTAAATATTTATTTGGAAAATGTTGTTATAATAGTAGTGTTTAAAACTTGTCTTGGCTGTAGGACAATAATTGGAAATTAATATTTTGGTACTCTTCAAATGTCATCTAATTCAAGTATCACTAAAAGACATTACTAAAGCCGACTGATACCATGCAATCTCCAGGAACTGAATTAATATTTAAAAATCATGCTTTGTAAATAGGTTCTTTTCAGGAGTAATTTAAAATTTTAGGAAGTTTATTTGATGAGGTGTCCTTTTCCAGACCAGTTTTCAATTAAGACTAAGTAAAAGCAACAGTTTTAAAAAACTTATTTAGCAGAATTAAATACAATTTGGGATATATTCCATGTTGTTTAAAGCCATTTCTTTGAACAGATCTAAAATGAATTTTTATTCTCTAATCATATGTTTAGAGGATTGGCTGTTAGTAGATTTTTAGCTTTCCAGATGCTCAAACAATGCACTTTAAGTACAGTATACATAGATTATCCCCAGAATGCTCTAGATTAGCTATTTTAAGATTTGAATTGTGAATAAAAGCTGTAGAAAAAGCAACAGCAGTTGTGAATGTCTTGTCTCAATTAGCTCATTTAAAATGTGTTTACAAGTGAAAGAGACAAAGTAGAGAAGTCTGCATGTAACACTGTTGCTCCATTGATATTTTATGTGCATATACATGTGAGTCTATAAATGAGAGCTCTGTGTGAGTTCTGTCAACGAAAAGCATCTAAATCAGAGACTTTTTTTTGTTTATTTGTTTATCAAGGAGGGCAGTACAAGTTGTTATCACCAAGGGCTGATTATCAGATTTTGACAATAATGTGTATAGTTACTTTTTAAGTAGAACTTCTTTCTGTTTGTTTATATATGCAACATTTTTTCCATTTTGAAGATAGGTTGGTTCACTATCAGTTGGAACAGTGTTTTATAATTTAATTAGGAATTGTAACTCTTACAAAAATACCATTTTATTGAATAACTTGTTATATATAATCACTAATCTTTAAAATGAAAAAGTGTGTTCATTTTAATTTCAATTTTTTCTTTTTTTTCTTATTTTATATACAGCAGTTACTGGATCTTTATCTTCTATGTTATATGATTTATCTAACAAGCAAATCTAGTTCTAAGCTATGTGCTTTTCTCCTTCTAATACTTAGGTTAAAGGAGTACTTAGGTTTATTAATTGTCTTTTCCGATGAAAAGCATGTGCTTCCAACTAAATAAGCAAGCTGCACAGATATTTCTATGAGAAATGAAAGAAGAGTTCTAATTATTTCTATACACAGGGTAAAGATAACCCAAATCAGGTTTTTTTCTGTGGCATGTCTAAGATGTTACTAATAATCCAAAGTGATACAGACTTCTGTTATTGTAGGACCAATCTGTAATGCAGTTGAATATGATACAAAATACTTTTAAAAATCAAGAGTAAGAGACCATTCAGTAATAGTTTAATTTTCGGATTTAGTTTGGTTTAATAGGAAGTTTATCTTGGGGAACATCTCCTCCATTGCATGTGATCAAAGGAGTCTGCATTATGTTATTACGTTATTACAGCCTTTTTGAGTAAGAGTAGACTTTGAGAGGGCTCCTACAGAACATGATGATAGGGACCTAGACAGGCTTGAGCAGTGGGCCCAGGTGAACCTCATAATGTTCAACAAATCTAAGTGCAAGTTCTTGCACCTGGGTTGATGGCAAGCTGGACATGAGCCAGCAATGTGCCCTCACAGCCCAGATAGCCAACCTTATTCTGGGCTGCATCAAAAGACTGAGGTTGAGGGAGGTGATCCTGCTCCTCTACTCTGTGCTGGTGAGGCCTCACCTGGAGTACTGAATCCATATGTGGTGTCCTCAGTACAGAATAGACATACCTGTTTGTGCTTGTGCAGAGAAGGGCCACAAAAATGATCCATGGAATGGAACATCCCTCCTATGAGAACAGGCTGAGGGAGCTGGGACTGTTCAGCCTGGAGAAGAGAAGGCTGCAAGGTAACCTGATAGCAGCCTTTCAGTATCTGAAGGGGAGCTACAGGAAAGAAGGGGGCAGACTTTTTAGCAAGGTCTGTGGTGATAGAACAAGGGGAAATGGATTCAAGGTCAGGGAGGGTAGATTTAGGTTACATATAAGGAAAAAATCTTTTACAGTGCGGGTGGTGAGGCACTGGAACACGCTGCCCGGAGATGTGGTGGAAGCCCTGTCCTTGGGGACTTTTAATGCAAGTCTGAATAAGAGCCTTGGTAACCTGATCTAAATGTAGTGTCCCTGTTCATTGCAGAGGAGTTGGGCTATAGATGGTCTTCAGAGGTCCGTTCCGTCTCTAAGGATTCTATGATTCTAACTTAGGTAGCATGCAGGATTCCTAGCAATACTACTGCTTACTGGTAGATTTAGGAAATCCTGGAAATGGAGCAGTCACAAACAATTCCCTTTGGCTAAGGGATTCCCTTCATGTTCTTCTAAGGGAGAATAAAGTGTCCTGTGGTAGACATTGCCCTGTGTTCTGTACTAAAACTGATTCTTGGAGGCCCTTGAACAAGGCTTCCCTTAAGCTCCTTCTGTCTTTTTAGTGGATGTAATTTTATTTTTATTTTTGTAAATCATGAGTTCCAAAGACTTCCAGGTGACCATTTGTAGCTGATTTTTTTAATTGCAATAGAGAACTATGAAAATTGTACCATATTTGTTCATTAACATGAACAAGAGAGAAGGTATATGAGAGTTACATCAGGTTCAGGATATCTATCAGTTTCATTGCCAGAGAAGAGAATTCTCTTAAGAGATTTGTCAGTCTTAGCCTGCCACTGTTTTTCTGCCAGCACTTTTCTGCCTACTGACCTTTTCTGCTGCTTGTCTCAGAGCAGACTTGCAGGCAGAAATGAATCAGTGTATGAAAGAGTAATCATATAATACTGATACATTAAATTTTGTCCTACTCTAGTGATAAAGAAAATATGAAAAAATGCTTTATTTGCTCATTTGATTTAACTGAGCATATGATTTTAAAATCAGTGTTGCTTTTTTTGTTATCGGTTCTGATAAGGTTTGTGTATATTGTTTTTATTCATGGTAGCAATTTTTTTATGATTACAAAACTTTTAAGTACTGTTAACTTTTTTAACTGTTTCTTAGGATTGTCATGGCTGCCTGAGATTCTACGAAATATAAAAAAAATCTCAGAGCAAAAACCATGGTGAATGTGATTTTTTTTTTTTGCACCTTTCAAATTTAGATCATGTATTATTAGAAAGCTAAGGTTCACCATTTATTTTGCAGTTAATTGCATTATGTAATTGCATTGTAATGGCTGCAGTTATCAGAACCAATGCAACAGTCAGTTTATAAACAAAACATCTTAATAACTGGTAGTAGTTACATGCTTCTTATGGCTAAACCTTCAGCTTAGGTCATGAGTTAAGTGCACGGATAAATTGGAGGCAATAAAATGTCACTGGAACATTCATACTCACCTAAATAATATTTTTTTTAATAAAATAATTGATTATATTATTTTTTCCATTCCTTGCATTCCCCTAATATGAAAACATTTATTGTTCTCTGTTGTTTGCTTAGAACAACACTGTAACCGCTGCTGGGAATACACCACCATTCCTGTTGCAACTAACACTTAAAATGCACGTGGATTGATTAAACTGCTTAAGTGCCTCGAGCACTGACTCCCAGCTGTGTGTGTTCTGATTGCTGCTTGTGGGATATGTTTGGAAGTTTGCTCATGGCAAATGAGTGAGCTCTTTGGTATTGCACTGCTCAATATTAATCTTTTAACAAAAGCGATAGCAGAGAAAATGGGCTTACTGTTTTCAGATTCCAACGTTTTTTGAAGGAAAAGAGAAAATATGCCATAAGTAGGTAATAGTGCCATAGGTAACTGCTGTTGAAATTTTTTGTGTACTTTTTCTATAGCAATACCTATGTAAATGTAACACTATCTAGACGGTACTAATCTTGTCATTGCTATTTTTTTCTCCTAAGTTTTGCCTACTCAGGGTAAATTTCTGTAAGAAAAGTCATTACTGTATTCATTTTCATTGGAGTTAGATTGTTTGCATTCTTATTTGTTTATTGAAGGGTTGTCAATCTTACAGCAGTTGCTAAAGGACAAGCATTAGCTATTTTTAAAATTAATGATTGCAGTGAGACTTAAAATTTCAGAAGAAGTCACATTATGGTTTATAATATTTTCCCATTAAAGTGCAAAATGCATGACTGGTATTTATGTTGAACATATGTCTGTCAGAAAACAGTATCAGATTGCACTTTTAAATTTACAAGGGTAAAAAGGCACTGCTAATAAAGCCATTGTGTTAGTAGTTGAAGTTGCTAAATTTGATCTGCTGCTGACTGAGTTCCTCATCTTGAGTGTAATGAATACTTTGTGTAAAACAACTCTGCATTATTTATTCAAATCTTTCATCTGGAAAACAAGATCACTTTCTGTAGTAATGGGAGAAAAGAGGATGTCAGTGTATTTCAGGAGCTAGGCACTTGTAGGTTTAGAGTCAGAGCATTCATTCTTAAATATGGAAGCAGTTGGGTTCACTGAGTTGGTTTTAGCACTTCTTTACAATTACCGATTACTAATACCGCAATTTTATATAAATAGGGACAAATAGGGATTATGACACTAAATTCATGTGTGTTGTGGGAGGAGAGCATGAAGATTTATTCATTTATTCTGTGCAATTTGTGTGAAGTTCAAGATTTCCTTTTGTCATGTATTTTTATAGTGCACATGTTTATGATTTTAGACCACAGAGAGAGATTCTATGCAAGCCGAATAGTGTCAGAGTTACGAAGTGTGAAAGATTTCTTGCCATTTTTCATTTAAATAAGATTTTCAGTGTTACTGCAGCATGAATAGTAAACTTAGTCTAAAATCTGCCAGCTATTCCATGACCATTTTCACTAATAGAATGACTACTCTGAAAGTAATGCCTCCTTTTTTATTATTTGGGAGCACATCAGTAGCAGATGTTGGTATGGCAGTAGAGGCTGAAACTTTCTGCCAATATTCCATTACATGTTGTTGCCCTGTGACAGATAGCAGCAGGGGAGTAGTCTGATCAAATAGCATCTGACATGGAAGTGCATCTGAAGCAAAGATGTGCAGAAAAAATGGCACCTATTGACACTGATTGACACTGGTTGAATCTCGATGGAGAGATGTGAGGACAAATGGTGGATGTGAGCACAGTGAAGTAGTGAGTGGTACAATGGTGACAGCGACAGTGGGTCGCAGATTTTTATGAGAGTGACGTGAAGGCTCTTGTTCAATGATAGTGAAAATGCAGAGCAGTGGTGGAGGCTGCTGAAAAGGACTGCTTTGTAGCTGAGAACTGTTCTATCAAATAGTGTTGGAATCATAGAATTGTTTGTGTTGGATGTAACCTTTAAAGGTTATCTAGTTTGGCAATGAACAGGGACATCTACCGTTAAATCAGGCCACTCATATCCTGGTCCAACTTGGCCTCGAATGTCTCCAGGGGCAGGGCTTCCACCACATCTCCAAGCAACCTGTTCCAGTGCCTCACCACCCACATTGTGAAACACTTTTTCCTCATATCCAAACTAATGTTACATTCAGTTCTAGAATTGTTGTGTTAACCCTTTTGCTAGGAAATGGCTGGCAAAAGAGTTAAGTCTTCTGCTTAAGCTTTTAATGAAATTAGGCTGCAGATGAAGTTACCAATGAGAGCAAAATGCAAGCTCGTCATATTCACACTTACCAATTCACATTCTGTACCTAAAAATTTGTTCCAGACTAGCCAGACTTCACTAAAATTGTAGTTTTGTGCTTAGAAGATGAACGTAGTGGATATTTACTATTGTTTCTAGAAGGCCTGGAATTGCAGAGTGAAAGATGTCTCTGCTTTCTTTGAAGGTTCTCTGTTATACCTTTCAACTTTCAAGCTTGCCAGTGTGTGTAATAGAAGCCATCAAAATGTGTGAAAAATGACCCCAAAGCAGAACTGTTGTTTACAGTTATCAATACAAACTGTTATTGTGCCATAATTGGCAGATGGTTTTTCACTCTAATATCTGTTTTTAAGGATATTTTTACACTGATTTAGACAGAGTTGTGGGTTTTTGGTTTTGTGTGTGCAGTGTTTTTTGTTGTTTTGTTGTTGTTTTTTGTTTGTTTGTTTTTTGCTTTTTTGGTTTGTTTGTGTTCGGGAGAAAACAGAAAGCCAGGAATTGGAATGACAAGAAAGGAATGACACTACAGAATACCTGTGGGAATATAGTGATAAATTGACAGTTGCAACTTGAGTTGAGGGACACTGGGACCAAAACAAGTTGTTCTACTCTAGGAAAGTGTGATGAAGGTTAACTGTTAGATGTTAAATATATTTTTCATATTTTGAAACCTTGTAGGATCCTAGGTTGTCAACCTTTCTGCCACAGAATGGGAGAATATCTGAGAGCCAAATCTGATACCTGATACTGCTGGAGAGCTCATTCAGTTGTAGCAGTGACTAAGTCTTCTGTTAAGTGCTTTCATCCAGTTCTTCCATTCTGCATAGTCTTTCTCTTGGATTGAATTAATGTTAGTGATCGTTGTAGTTCTATCAGAACACTGACATTAATTTCAATGTATTAGAAATTTCTTGTTTTCAAACAGATCATGTCTGGTTTTCCATAGGTGTGCACCTTGAAAACTAGTGTATGGGCCAAATATAAATTTCTCCGATTTGATATAATCTCACGATTTCTCAGAATATTAAACCATATATATTTAAATTAGATTTTGGCTATTGCTCCTCATTTGAGAGCGACAGTAACTAAATATTTGTGATATGGAAAAGAACACCAGTTCATAGGGAGCTGTGTATTAAGGTTAGCTGACCCTATTATGATAACTGGTTTATTCTTCAGTGAAGTACATTGTTGTTTGGCGACTGTTTAAAAACTGCACAATTTGCTATTAATTTTGTGTTGCAATAAGTTTTAATTGAAGAGCTGCTACTTTGGGCCTGTTACTGGAGCTTACATTGCTGCCTCTCTGTTGCTACATACATTCATTGTAATCTTTTTAATTTTAACTAGACTCTGAACTGATACAGAATTGGACAATTTACATGAGTAGTCTCAGTTTCCCCTATGGGCTAACAATGTCTTCAGTATTGAAAGAAGAATGAGCCCTAGTATGTAGCTTGTTTATGACTGTAGCACCAATTCCTACCCTTGTTTACATGGAATTTTTCATACTGGTTTTTGTTGTTGTTTTTCCACATATCTGACAAGGAACTACTGAAGTTTTTGTACAAGGACTAAATAATAGGATAAAGGTGAAAGTCAGATAAGTCACTGCTCTGTGCAAAACAGAGCCATAATATGAAGAGCAGGAAAACCTAGCTTTTTGGTGTGAATGTTTAACTGTTAAAAACTTCACCATCAAGAACTAACGTGCGCATTCATATCCAATACTGTTTCCTGTAGTGAAGTTATTCCATATAGCTTATTTAATTTATTGAAAACACCAACTTTAATCTGACAGCATTTGCAATCTGCCAGAGTGTAAAAACTGTCACAAGATACATTTACATTTATAGCAGAATCTGCATAGCTGTACAGGAGGTGAAAATAAGTCAATATAAACCTATGTCAGTCAAGATGGGATTTTGTGTACAAAATCTGGCAAAACAGTTCATCAAATTTTGGGCTGTCCTTGGTGCCACTGGAGAAATGGAAAATGTTATGAGGAAACAAATGACAAAACTTTGAGTCAGTTTATTATAGGACAAAGTACAGGCAATAAGCTAGCCGCTTACTCAGTGAGAGCTTACACTAAATTAGAAAATTGATTTTAATCTCCGCCCAGAACATGTTGCTGAACTGTCAGTCTCCTTCAGAGACTTCCTTTTTTTTCTTTTTTTCATGTTGTACACTGCTTTTTATCAAAGCTTTAGTTTTATTTTTACACCTTCCTGTCTTGAAACAATTGTTGAAACATTAAAAGAAGAAAAAGATGAAGTACAAATCCCTGTTTTATGAAATAAGGATCAAATTTGTATTTTATTTTTTTTATTTTATTTTTCCCTCTGGGTGTATTTAACTGTTTTTTTTTAACTGTTACCTGATAGCCTTACTAAAGATGAAACTTGGTTTTTCTTTGTTACGCAATAATAAATGAAGTATATGCAATGAGCAATACATATACTGCAAAATAAAGACTAATGCAATAAGCTCTTCTTAATTCATGTATTAGTCTTCTGAAAAGTAATGCAGGATGGTCAGACCTTGAATTTACCCACAATTATTTTTACTTAAAAGGTTGATAGATGTGCTATGTGTTCTAATGACAATTTATGTAAATTTGTTTCAGACTCACTAATTAAGTACCACTTGAAATTAATGATTATTTTATGCTGAAAGCATATTTATGTGTTTTGGTTTTTTTTCATTTTGTTGTGGCAGAGGATTGTCCAACATGAATATTTATTAAAACTTTTCAAGTTACTTAGCTTGAAAATACTTAGTTATTTTCCGCAGTGCTCCTTCGTTAATATTTTAGCAGTTTGTTTCTTTTTTTTTCCTATCAACGTTAGAGCAGAAATACAATTTTGTTAAAATTCTAACATTGCTTCAGGAAAAAAAAAAAAAAGCCAGGAGCATCTGGGTAAACAGTGGTGTGTGGGTTTTTGTTTGTTTATTTTTGTCTTTAAGAAGCCTGATATCAGACCATGGACCACAAAAGCAGATATTTTTTTTTCATGTATTTGAAAAGTAATACATCATTTATTCATAGTTTTGAGTTAGCAGTGTTTAACTTTAGAATTTGCACTCCTTTTCATTAAAAGCCATTTAATGAAATATGCTTTCCTTGGGGTATTGAATGTATGCATTCTTAAGTTGTATTCTGTTTTTGTGTGAGAACACTCAAAAAGATGGCTGCTGATTTTTCCCTTACAGCTGTCTAAGGAGCAGAATGATTGATGATAAATAATTTCTGTTAGCATATGATCACTTTGTTTTGTAAAAAGCTTGAAAATTTAGGCTAGTTCTATATTGAGTAATTAGTGTAATATGCCTATCAAGATTACATAGCTTTTTCAAGAATGGTACACAGAAAAGATGAATGTTACTTATATCACTTAAAGATATATCACTTAAAGATCTTTCTGATACTTCCAGTGTTTTCATTTAGTTAGACTACTAGGTAGAAATCTGCAAGGAAATAATCAGTGGGAAAGATTAGAGGGAAGTTAATCAATATAATGCATAACTTGTGCTGAACTGTTGGCTAATACAGCTTTATGTTTCCAAGCTACTTCATACTGTCATACTGTTGTTTTTTCAACAACCGTTGTCCATAGCAATGATAAACAATATATTTAATCAACATAAAACTTAAATGTATAAGATATGCAAACAGAAATGTTTAATAATGAAACAGTGACTTAGAGTGAAATCTAATATTATGCATCATTGTCTTAACAAAATACTTGTTTAAAGGTATGAATGCATGGTAATTTTTAATTGCATTTGTTTTGGACCAAAGATTACAGTTCTGAGGGTGTGTCATCACCATCATGCTTTCAGCAGGAGTGTGGACTGGATCTGCTCCAAAGGTCTCTTCTAACCTGAGTCATTCTGTGTTGGTGTTCATGTGTTTGTGTGCTTCTTGCATTTATGATCATGGAATTGTAGAATCTTCTGAGTTGGAAGGAACCTTTAAAAGTCACCTAGTCCAACTCCCCCAGCAATGAACAGGGGCACCTAGCTCTAGGTTGGGTTGCTCAGAGCCCCCTCCAGCCTGACCTTGAATGTCTTCAGGGATGGAGAATCCACCACCTCTCTGGACAACCTGTTCTAGTGCTTCACCACTCTTACTGTAAAATACTTCTTCCTTATACACAGTCTAACTCTCCCCTCTGTTAGTTTGAAACCATTTCCTCTTGCCTTATCATAGCAGACCCAGCTAAACTGTCTGTTCCCTTCTTTCTTACAGTCTTCCTTTAGATAGTGAAGGGCTACTCCCAGGGCTTCTCAGAGCCTCCTCTTCTCCAGGATGAACAGTGCCAGCTCTCTCAGCTTGATCAGGCTTACATGAGGGACAGGCTTTCTTTCCAAGTTGTCCAATAAGAAGATATCATAGGCCACTACTTTTTGTTATCAAAGACTTTTGCAGTTTCCGTCATGTCCGTAACGTTCTCCATTTGTTTCCTCTTCTGTAGAAGTAGATAATTTCTCTTATTCTTCACCTTGGTGATTCTATGATTCTAATCTGATTTTTTTTAAATCTACAGAAAGGAAAACTCCCAAGGATTACAACCTAAAAATATTAATTCTAATTCAGTATTAAAATTTGAAACAAAGGTCAGTAATGAAGTACTGCTTAATTGAAATCTGCTTCTATTTAGTCTTGTCTAAAGTTTATACATAAATTCTTTATAAAATTAAATATGCCTCTCATGTGCACAACAGTTGTAGAAGTGATGGGTTTAGGGAGTGAAATTATGGGAACAGGTGTATAGTTAATATGAGGCGTTGGGGATGAAGCTGGGAACGTATGTGGAGCATTTGCACTTTCCATTGTTAGTGTTTTACCTTTAAAAAAAACCACATTGAATATCTGTTTAGTTAGAGCATAACACAATTACCCCAGAAACTGGTGTGCACCATCCTTGTTTAGTGTCCTGTCTCACTACAGCTGTCAAGGAGACAAAATAGAAAAGTATCTTCCAACAGTATTTTGGTACTGCTATTCAATCAGATGCAAATACCAGGTGCTTTTGTGTTTATTAGGGTCTTCAAAGCTCATTTGGCCTTAGAAACATGTTTTTCCTCTCAGTGTAGAGGTGCCATTCACAGTTGTATTGACATGCTATGGATTATTAAAGAAAGTTTATAGGTACAGTTTCTTTTGTGTGGAAAACTGTTTCACTTGCACTTGTACTAGCTGGTGTAACAGATGTAATTTCTTCTTCACATTGCTGCACCTATCTGGTTCTGTAATGAATTAACTCTTTGTTTGTGTGATGGTTTACCAAAGGCAAGTATTAAGCCTTAGATACTGTAATCTCTTTAAATCGTCCCTCACTGCTTACAAATGTTAAGCTTTGGTTTATTTTTATTGTGTGTATACCTGCAGACAGATATAAATACACTCAAATGCACACTATGCATGGATACATACACTATGTACAGTAAGAAAAGTTGTGAAAACGTATCTGTGGGAGATATTAGCAGATTTCAGCTTTAATGTTGACTACTTTCAAAAGACTTCTTGCATTGCCTCTGCAGTTTATTCATTATGCCTAATTCTAAGAGGATAAAACTGATTAACAGATTAGTAATAAAATAGTATTTTGGCAAGATTAGGAGCAAAATGGACATGGTATTTCCTTTACATTCAGAAAGGCTTCTGGGACAGAAAAGGATCTATTACCAGTTGTTTCTCATTCATCTTGTGTAATAAAATTGCCAAGTTTGACTTTAAAAAGTCCTGATGTTCAACCCCTGGGACTTCAGTTGTAAAAGCCATCCGAGTGATAAATCTACTTGAAGCTGAGGAGTTAAGAATGCAGGTTGAGTTCCTAGGCAGCTAGTGCTTGGTTCTGCTGGGCTGTTCCTTGGCTTTACTTGTTCTTTCTTCTTTGTCCAGGATCTTGTCACATGTAGGCGAGTGCTGTTTTTACTTTCTAGTCTCTTCCAATAAGATACAGTATACATTTCCCTCATTATATTAGTTATCTTCTTTCAACCTCATTTTTAAAATTTGTTTATTGTCTAACAGTGGAGTGCATTATACCAGTGCTTTGTACCATATCGCAAATAGAATCCTTTTCTATTGAATATGCCAAGAACCTTGGGTGTAAATTTCTGAGGATTCATTCATTTTATGCTTACATTTTACAGGTGGTTAAGATTAAATGTGATGTGCTTTTTGGTAAAAGTCTGTGAGATACAATTTCAAAATTGCAATCTGACCTTCGATCTTCATGTGACATGTCTGAAGAAGCTGTTTTTATTTGGTGTCTCATATAAACTATCAAAAATCTTCTGATTTCAGTAGAAATCACCTTCTGAAATGGCTTCTGCAGGATATGATGATAAGTGTTTGTCTAATATAGTTAACTGTGAACATAAAAGTTGTTTTTGAAAGTGTTTGAAAGAGACTGAAAGGGGTTGCTCAGTATGACATAAGCTCCTGTTTTTCTTGAGTTGCTATTCTAACTATATTTGCCATCAATATTTTGTAACATTTGATTGAGGGGTAGTAGTTGTACTACATTACCAGTACGTGTTGCCTAAACATGAACTGTTTGGATGATAGCAAGAACCTAGCAAAACATAGTTTTCTGCATCATTTCATAACAATTTTTATTAAAAAAAAAAAAAAAGGAAAATCATAATGGTAGAAAGAGTTACAGATGACTCCTGTCAGGCATCACAGTGCAGGTTTGGGAAGTTGTTGGGTTTAGTCCTGTACTTGTCCTGTTTTCTAGTCCATTGTTTTCCTTTGAGCAATACTCTGCCATCACTAGATGGTTCTCTGGTTTTCTGCCTCACTAATTCCTAGATTATTTTTAGCACCTCATAGTTGCTATAACCCTTACTTAAAGTACTTTTGCTTAATCAGATGTAGCATGCTAGGGCAGACTTCTTTATGGTATTAAAAACATATGTCAGAGGTGAGATAGCAAAATAGAAGTAACAAACAGAGAAGTATTTGAATTTGAATTGCTCTTGCTGCATACTATAATTTTGGATATAAATAGGAAGTACATGTCCTTTTTTACTCAAGGCACACAAAGAACCCTAGGTGGGAGGAGTCAATAGTGCTACTCTCCAATCTACTCTGTGGATAGGAGACGCTGAATTACTTGCTGGGCATGAGACTCAGATCTTCCTTCATTGTGATTCCAGAAATGATGTTCAAGGAATATTGTGCCCTATTTTTTCGCAGTGTAGTTACTCACTGCCACTGGCTGATAATCTACTCAGCCTACTGTAAAGAATACACTGTATGCTAGCTTGAAGAAACTCAACTTTTTCCATGTAGAATTGATAAAAGATCTAGATTTTTTGAAATGTTCTCATTTGAGTGATCACTGTAACTATTTATATTTGTTTCCAAATGTCAAAGGAAGGCACTGATGTAAAATAATGCTGATGCCTGGTGTGTTATTTAGCCATTGGAGTTGGCAGGTATGGGGCTCTGTGGTTTAGTGGCTTTTTGTATCTTTGTGCAGCAGGCAGCATCCCTGAAGGAAGGAGAAGGGCTGCAGTGAGAGGAAGCACTATAAGTGCATTTGTTTCCTGATTATTATGTTTTTATTCAAAATCCAGTTGATAAGGTTTTATTTCGTTTTGTTTTTTTTTACTAATTTGCATCTTCCTATTTTGAAATTTTCTTAAAGACTGTGTTTCAGAGATGACTGCTGCATTTGAAATATAGGATTGGATGTCTCTTTGAAATGCTATTCTATTTAGAAAAAGCACCTACCATTTAAGTAAAATTATAGTGCTCTCAAAGCAAAAAAAAAAAAAAAAAAAAAAAAAAGTCTTTTGTAACTCCTGTGTATTTATGCATATTTGATTTTAACCAGAATGATTTCTCCAGTTTGGCAGAAGTGCTCACTGGCAGAGTGATTTATTTTATTTTTTTATTTGCCTTTCTTTTTAAAAAATCCTCTTAACGGTAGAGTTGGTTCTTCTTTAAGCTTTTTCATAAATACAGCCAGTTTTATTCAGGATGAGATGATTCCATTGTTTTGGTTGCATGGGCTTTTGGGTGAAATCAGACAAATGCAGCTGTAGTTAAGGAGGAGACTGATGTAGTGTGGGAGGGTGATGAAGGCTCTTCTGCTCTTATGCCCAGGAGGCTGAGTATCCAACGCACTGGTGATTTGTCCTCAGTCAGACTTTTTTCTGACTATCTCTTCAAAGTGGTTATTTTCTTTCACTTGCATGATTGTAAAGACCTAAAATCAAAAAAGGAGCTTGTATTTAAGACAGAGTGTTTAATGGAATACAGACCAGTTTGTAAGCTGTAATGATTTTGATTGATGTTGAGGAATAATATATGTATTATGACTTCACTAGAGCATTTAATGTTTTATCTCATCTGTGAAAGAAAGTAAAACTAAAAATTACTGAAAAAAAAATTTAGATGATTCATTTATCTTTTAAGTAGTTACAATTCTCACTTTCAATATATAGATGTTGGTGCTGTATTGTGAAAAATAATCACTTGTTATCACTTTTCTTAAATGAAGCATTTTTTGGGTAGTGAGTATGTTGGTTCTCTGGAAGAGATTGCAGGGACTTCCATGGGCTGGTAAACAGAGCTTCTTGCTACAAACAAGTTTGCACTTGTGGGCTAAGATGATCTGTAGCCTCTAATCAGATTTTTCTAAAGAAAGACCATGGGACAGGAAAGAGGTAACCAGTAAGCATAATGCACACTTGCACATAATTTGAATGTGCACCTGTCTGTGGATATGAAATCCACACTATGCGTGCAGGATTACTTCTGCACCCAGTAATTTGCTCTGTGTTCAGATCTGACTCTCCAAAATAATGCATTTTTGTGCCAAATCATTGAGCTGTATTTATGTTACCTGTGATTTTTGTTCTCATTTTACTGGATAATAAGGTGTGGTTTTTTTTAATAATTAAAAAAAAATCTTTTCTCCTCTAGTGCATAGGTGAACCAGTGGTGGAAATGATGCTGCTGGTGAATCATTTGGTGAGGAAAATACAACTGACTGTGCAGAATGGAACTTCTGTTCGTGTATGTGTTATGTTAATGGATGGTTACAGATTTGACCCTTTCTATTTGAGATTTTTCAGCTTTCTTGTTGCATTGTAGGTTTTACCCTGATTACAGATGATCAGCACACTGAATATGAGCAGACAGTCTACTTGATTTAAAAACAAAAAAAAAAAAAACCAAAAAAAAAAAAAACCCCAAAGTTTTAGCTTTTGTAGAACAGATCATTACTGCGTTTGAAAATCCTGTCCTTGGTGTCATTTTACCCTGTTGAAAATCCACACAGGTCAGACAAGTCTGACAGTGCATTATATCCATTTTCAAAGGCTTATTTACCACCTTGAAGCATAGCAATTAATGATCAACGTATGCTTCTAGTGAGCATTGGTTTAAGTAAATCAAAGGTGACATAAGCCATGAAGTATTCTGAATTGTCATTTGTTATTATTAAAGCCACACTTCTTGTCAGTTCAGGATAATATGCTGGATTATTGTACTCAAATCAGTGTATATTAGAAATGTCTATAACTTTGTTCTCACAAAATTATGCATTCATTGCTTTTAGAGGCAAGAATTAATCAAGTTGAAAGTATACCCTGGTAATAAAGCTTCATTAATGGAGTAAAACATTTGCTCACGTTATAAAAAAAGAGAAGCTTCTCAAGAACAAATGTGGTATCTATAAAATACTTTAAAGAACTTTGCAAGAAAAAAAAAAACACCTTTTCTTTGCATATGATCTGATACAGTGAAAGGTCTACTGTTTGTCATAGTCTTGGTTACAACTCTGCCCTCTATTTCCTGGCTTAATGTAAGTCGTAATAAGAACACTGCTGCTTGCAGAGAATCAATGCAGCTGAATAAAGAAAAGAAAATAGTTTTGTTTTTAAATTATGACTATTTTTATGACCACAACGACCCCCTTCAGTACTTCATGAATGGGTGAGGAGGTGAGGAACTGGGAGCCATGAAGGCCTCTTAGGTGGCATGTGGTTAGAGAGCATGCAGAGGCAAGCGTTTGTGTACGTACATCTTGGATGTTCAGCACTGGGCATGGGAAATAATGATTGAGGATCACACACAAATGATTTAGAGAAGCACCCGCCTGTGGCTATTCTGTTTTGGGCTCAGACGTTCTCTGCATTTTGCACCAGCCTGAACTCTGCTGCTTGTGGAGGGGATATTTTGTGGCCTTCTGGAGCACTCAGGAAAAATGAATTTGGTCTGAGCCAAATGGGTTAAACACAACGGTTTTAGAACCAAAAATTGAAATACTACTTTAAATTACTTGCCATTTTAGTTGCCACAATTTTGAAAGCTCATCCAAGAAATTTGGAAGTGTATTTTTCTGTTTTGCTAGAAAAGATGACTGTCATATATAAGCAGAAAATTCAAACACTTCAATTGAACAAGGCTATCTATGTTGTTCCCTCTGTTTTGCTTTCACTGGAAATTAGTCACCTGAGAGTTTTAGTCCAGATTTGTAGGTTCACAGAGCTTATGTGATACCTATTTTTCTGCCCCCTTTAGTTATGAACCTTCCTGCCAACTTCTTGCTTCTGTTCATTGCAAAAAGACTGATAAGGAACACAAAAACCTTTTTCTCTGTAATATCTGAGGTCTTTGCTCATCTTCTGGTAATACAATCTTGTCCTCCCTGCAGAGTTCTGTTGCTAAGGGCTTCTTGCATTAAGTGTCTGGCTCCTCACCCCCAGCTGGTGAAGTTCCACATGGCTGAGACTTTAAGCAAATGAGATTATTTTACAACGACTTGTTTGTTATTGGAGCTGAGAAGGGTTTCATTACGTGTTAGATGAAGGTCTGTAAAGTTTTCTTAGTTCAGTGTGAAAGCTGTCTTTCCCCTGGCAGGAGCAGAATTTCTGCTTTGCTTGTAACACTCTTCAAAATATTGTGACTTTTGCCAAAGTCTTCAGTCTCTTTAGCAAAGGCATGAAATAATGTACCTTCATTTTAGGTATCCTGTATGAAATTACACAGTGAAACAGTGACTGATTCAATTTTTTTAATTTGTTTTTAATATCACTTTCTGCAGTTTTTGAAAGTTAATCTTCAACTTTAATTAAGAAAAATATTTTGTTATTCTCTTTAAACCACTGTGACGGAGTGGACTTTAAAATAACCTCTGTTTTAAAAAAAAAAAAAAAGTCCAGCATCAATTGTGGAACTCATTTTTGCAGTTGGAAATTATAGCTCCATGCAATGAAATAGAATATAAAAAAATAAAAATAAAATGCAACAAATGATGCTGTTTTTGCAAGAAGGGGGGGGGGGGGGGGGGGTCCAGCAATTGCGGTTAAATATTTTGAGTCGTGATTGCTTCATGTGATACAAAAACACTGTTAATTTTTCTTATGCTAAGAAGGTTTTAATCCAATCAAAAAAGCACTCGGAAACTTATCTAAAATCCATGATCAGAGGCACAGAGCCATGAAAAACTTAGTCCCTTACTGATTCTGAGAACAATATGAGCAAACATCAGTGTCAGTGTATGACAAGTAAGATTTATTGAGCGTGACATCCTCTGACAGGAAGTATTAAATACCAAAGTATTGGAAGATGAGAGTAGTTAGCTATCTACGTAGGTAAACCTGTGCTGGAAATTAGGGATGATGGTGTGTTGTTCATTTCATCTGTTAAGTGATTTCTAACACACACGTCACAGACATACTAAAGCCTAAAACAACTCTTGTCTTGATGTTTAAAAATATTCTTAAGGCAGATAGGTCTCACTGAAATTAAACTGTCAAATAATCTGTCAGTACTGGTTAGCTGGGGGTGGACGTGTATTCACCCACACGGAAATGCAAAGTCTGCCCTTGTGAAATGTGGCAACTATGTAAAATTGCATAGGAGCTGTACACAATAGTACAAGATAAAAAAAAAAAAAAGATGTATTTAATTAGTTGAACTTCAGATGGGCATTTTAGATTACCAGAAAGGAGAGTCACAGGAAAACAATTTACAGAAAAGAATGTTAAGTGGATCTTACACAGTTTATTTTTCTTACTCTGAACTAAAGTAATTTTTTTCTTATGTCTTTTAGAAGAGCTATAGATAAAGGGATAGTAAGACCCAAAAGGCTTGTTGTGAATGAGGGTCAGCTGTACTCGTGCTGCTCTTGTCAGTCTTGCTTGTTTTGATGGCCTCCAATGATAGATTCCACAGCCTCCCTCAAAAGTCATTGCCAGCTTTAATATATCCTGTATTCTTAATACATAACTTAAATGTTGTGAAAATCCCTTACTGCCGAACAGAACTGTCAAAGGTTCCTTTCATCCTGTCCTCTTTTCCTTAATCATTGCTTAGTTTTGGAGGTCTTTTCTTTCACATCACATTTTATTGAACTGTCTTTCGTGCTGTCATTGAATTTTCTCTGTTCACCCAGAACACCCAGACAGTGTTACATTAGAAGTCTTATCAGTGCCAAAATGAGTGGCAGGGTTGTGTCAGATGTCTAGTGTATTAGGTACCTGGTTTTTTTGGGGTTTTTTTTTTTTCATTCTGAGATTAAAAAGAATATGTGATTCTGAGTAGACTCCTAGGAAAGGTGTTAGCTTACTGTAGCTAAATGGACTATGACTGTTGTATAGACTGAGTATGGCATTTTAGTAACCTAGCCTGAGTCTGGTGTAAGAAAGGCCATAGGATTTGTCTTATTAATTCCTTTTCAAAACAAGCATCTCTTTTAGGAACAATATCCAAGATCGTATAAATATATATACATATATTTGTTTTTTCAGCAAGCACTTCTTTTAGCTATTTAGAATAAAAAGCAAAAATCAAAAGAAGAAATGTTAACAGGAGAATAATTGCTGTGTAGTCTAATTCTATGTAGCCTCAGCTGTCAGAGATTGGAACTTGCTGTTTCTTTGTCTGCAAGGAAGATTAATCAATAGATAATCAGATTTCACTTTCTCATACTGATTCTTATCAAAAATGATCAAATCAAATCCTAACCTTCCATTAGAAATGAATCTGGTCTAGCTCCTACTGTCATATGTAGGAAAGTGTGTCTTTTGGCTTTCAATTTTTCCACCATTCTTCCCTGAGTTTGTTCTCAAATGTCTAGATTTGAATCGTAAATGCTAGATATGAATACAGAGTTCCAGTTGCAGTTATTTCAGTGCCAAAAGCAGGGGTAATAAATACATGTGCTTCTTTGATATTCCCTGGATCATGGCATAAGCAATTTACTGAGACTTCATGTGGTTACCCAATACATGAACAAAATTCAGGATTTCTTTTCAAAGAGTCCCTGTTCAGCCTGCCTATGTCCCACATTTTCAGAGGCCTGATGAATTATTTTGTGAAGTCTGACTTTGTGTTTCTGTTAATCTATGCTTATGCAGTCTCCTCATTACATTACCAATTTATCTGTAATCCAAGATGGTAACAACAGTCAAACAATAGTACTTTCCTCCAAGTTATTATTTGTTGAACTTTTTTGTTTCATGGTTTTGAGAAGGCTACCGTTCTGTGTGTTGTTTCCTTTTTTAAAACCCAGCATATCAGTTTTTGTGCTCTCAGTTGCTCCAGGAGACAACTATTACCTTTACAGCTGTTCCAATTTTTCTTGTAAGTATTTTAGATTTGCCAATACAAGTGTTCAGCTTCAGTGTTCTCCTCAACATCCATAGCAACAAATGTTAGAATAGACATTATTTGATCATTACAAGACATTAATAAATAGTGCTGCATTTTCACAATGGGTTGAACAAATAAAGGAAAGTGCTGGATGTTTATAGATAGTGGAATTACTGTGATTCTTTTTATATTCCTGAAGTATTAGGAAAAAATTAACGTACCTCACTAAGCTGACAGTGATATTTCTGTGCATCTTCTAGCTTCCCTTAGCGGTTTCACAAAACTCTTAAGTTTATATTTATGTCTGTTACTATCAAGGCTATGTTTGGAACATTATATGCCTGTATATACAAGATAGCTCCTTTCTCAACAAGGCATTTCCTGTATTGTGCTTTTTTTTTTATGAAGCCCGTGAGAAATTAACCTAAAGGCTTGTTCATGGGCTTCTGTTTGAATGATTTTCCCTTTAAAATGCATTTGGTTCTGTGAAAATGTTACTAGACTGACAGAAGACTTAAACATTTATTTATTCTTTATGTCTGAGTGTCCTGAGATGTTTTCCTTGCTGTATTTTATTTGCTGTATTTTACAACAAAGCTGACATGTTTTTTGTCATGTTAAAAAACCATGCAGTTATCCTATCCCCCTAAGAGATGTAAAAATGAATTATGTCTGACATGTATCTTACTCAGATCTGCAAAGAAATGCTAGATTTGTCTAAAATGTTTCAGAGACTTATCTCTACCAATTGTCTTTATTGTCTGTTCTGAACAGTTTTCTTTTTACTACTATGGCTTTTCTAAGGCACATCTTGCACAGTGACTTAATGTGTGTGACACAGTATTATGAGTTCTTATCCAGAAGTTTGACTCCCAATATGGACCTGATTCTAGATCTGCATGTGAATGCTGAACGGATGTCCACTGTCAGCTTTTTCTCTAATTTTTTTATAGAGATTATGTTCATTATAGGATTAAGGATCCCACTGATCCTGTTACATGGTTTTGTTTCTTTATCCTTTGCTAATAGGGATTCTAGTTGTTAGTAAATTGAAGTAAAATAGACAAGTGACCAAGGAACAAACTAATAATTAGTATTAAAAATTGAACCAAAATAGTTCTTACACCTAAAAAGACAATCAATTTTCTATCAAAATCAGTTCAAGTGGACTTACTGTATTTCCTGTAATGTAGAATTAATCTTGTGAGTGGATGAAAGATCACATAATTTTAAAAATCTCTTACAACTTCACTCAAAGTAATAGGAAGTTCAGCTTTTAAAGGAAGAAGCTGCAAATTTGGAGGTGCTTTAATTGAAAAAGTAACTGTTTAGAAGTGGCTTGTCTCCTGATTCTTGCAAAAAAAAGAAACAACCAATAAATTATCTGTAAGCAATTAAGTGAACTGACAGCCATTTTCAAGGAAGTGAAGAGTAGGTTAGAAGCTGAGTAGAGTTATAAGAAAGAATGAACACTAGATATTTCCCTTATTACAGCTCTTACCTCATGCACAGAAACTTTGGCTGAATCTGAGTAGTTTATGTGTTGATCAGTTTCTAAAAAGATTCAAGACAGCTGTTTTATATCTGAACAGGTTAATGAGTTATAAACCTGAATGAGTCCCCTGAACTGATGTATTAGTTGCTCAGATAAACCTAAAACACATCTGGTTGTAAATCTTACAGATTTATTTTTTTTAAGGATATAAAGAAGTGACTCTCAAAATGGTTTCTGTTTCAGTTCATGTGCCATTCTGTTCATATTCTGTTCTTACATCAGGATTTTGTTTTCCCAGGCATAGTATGTTAGAGAATTAGCAACACTGCAGCTTCATGAGAAGTGGATTGTGAGGAAGGGATTCTTTAGTCACTGTCTTTAAGCCTTTCTTGTTTAAAGTAACTGGGAGAAATACTTTATTTTGTTAGTGATTCATCACCCTGCTTCTGCCTATTCCCTAAAGGGCATGAAAGTTTCTGCTCCAGTTCTCAGCATTCTTGGTGAGAACTTCTGCAATCTGTTCATGAAGCAGCTCTGTAAGTGGATGCCTGTCAGTGGTGTGACACTTATACTGTCACGTTCTGCTTCAACGCTTCATAGGGAACTCCATAGTTTTGTACCAGGGTGGGCACTATTGGGCTATACAGAGCATGTACACAAGAATGGTGTGAACCTCAACAGGAAGGCCCCCATGTTACCCTGGAAAGGGCATGGAATCGTTAGTGGGTCAGTGTTAACAGAACATCGCTCCTGAACTCCATAGGAAATAACAGAGAAGTGGAAAGCACTGTTGCTTAGAGCTTGCCCCAGGTGCTTTATCTCAGTGCAGTTTTTCAGGAAAATTATGCAGCAGATGCAGATGTGGTGCATGTGACAATACTTTTTACTACAACAGGATGTCTCATTGTTTTGTGCTTATCATCATAACTTTTCTAAATGTTTGTGTTGAATTAATCCCTTAATGTACCTGATAGTGAGATCAGCTACACAGGCATGTTCTGATTTGCCTGGCACATTTAATTCCTTTTAGAATATTTTTGTGACAATTACTTGACTGCTTCCTGAATTATTCTTGGACTTGCGCTTCACTACACTGACTTGACTCAGCTGGTAGTCCTTGAGTGGTACTGGTAAAAATCAATTTCCAAGAAATAGCAAACATATTTTTGGTAATGTATCATATGCAGTAATTCAGAAGGAAATACTTTCATTCAGTGAAAAATAAATCCAATCTTTTTAACAGAAATGGAGAAAGTGATGAGTGTCTTGTGGTAGCACAAATAGAGTTACATTAGTTAGATCTCTGTTTTGGAGAGAAGGGTTGTTGTTAAAGACTTTTTATGTTTCATGCAATGAGTGGAGGGCTGATACTTGCCAGCTGAGTGTAGGAGCAAAAAGAAAAAAAAAATTCTTCCCGTTTCTTAAATTCAGTAAAGCAACAATGCCAGGCATCTAGATTTACAAACTCACTGTGATTTTACCAAAGCTTTCAATTGGAACCACACAAGTAAAATTTAACTACCTTTTTTGATTCATTTTTCTGTTTTGTCAACATTGCTTTCTACTTGCTCTCAGGTAAAATAATCTAGATTTGACAAAAAACAATCAATAAAAGCCTTATAGTGTTGGTAGGAAGCTCTTATTTTGGCTATCTGCTCACCATCAGGAGAAGTGGGAGTTTTTCAAGACGGCAGACAAGCAGCTTCAGAAACGTGTGTGCAGAGTATTTTGGCAAGGAGCAGTATGAGTGCTGGAAGGCTGGCAGCCTCACAGCAGCAGGAGGCATAGGTAGCAGGGAAGTGTTTGGAAATACTGTGCAGGAAGCAACCCCTTCCTTGGATGGCCACAGGGAACAACCTGTTCTGGAAGAGGCTGACCAAAAGGTCTCCTGGAGGTCAGGCTCTACAAAACAGCCACCCTTCTATGTTTCTCCAAAGCTATGCTTCATTTGTTTTGCAAATATTTCCGTGAGGGAGCTCAGCTGTGTTTTTCCTCTGTAGTTACTGCTGGCAATTCCACTGATGGCAACTGGGAAAAAAGTTGGAGTCTGGGGCCAATTCCAGTCAGTGCATGTGAGCAAAGTGTTCTCTTCTTGATCTGTGTGATATGAAGAAATCTGAATACCACGGCAAACTGCTGCAGCAAACAGCGTTAGCAAAATATTTGTGTGTGTTATCTAAAATACTGTTTACATCATGTAATGATACCAAGTTTACTCCTTCCTGAAATTCCACTCGGAAAAAGCTTATTAATTTCTATGCTGCAGGTGTCTCATTATGCTTCTTAGAACTTTATAGAACATCTAAAAACATTGTAGATTAAAAGAAAAAAGAAATGAAAAAATAAAATCTATATGGTAAATAGGGAGTTATGCTTTCCATATAGAAGTGTTTAGTAAAGCAACTTCAGTGCTTTTAGGAAAGGCTTAAATGGCAGTGGCTCTCTGAGTTTATATCTTTGTTTGTACATTAACCAAAATGAAAACACAGGCTTAAGTACTGGTCCCGAATCATGTAAGCATTTTAGTTGTTTAATAGCATGTTTTCCAATACAGTTTGAACCGTGCTGATTTCACCCATACATGATTTACATCCTAGCACAGGATTTGTTGAAAATAAGCAGTGGGAATGCAGCCTCCCTGCTTCTGGGGGAAAGAGTTCAGCTTGATGGCAGTGAACCCTTTCACCCAGACTCATCACTGGGGAATGATTCCTGCCTTTGCTGACTGGGAGTCATCTCAGAAATTTCTGTTTAACTGAGCAGTTGCATCAGGGGTGAACTTTTTAGGGGGTCATGGAGGCAAAAAGGAAGCAAGGACTCATGGTGCTTTTCCTTCTCACCACTTGAACCCCCATAAAACTAGCTCCTTGTGGCTATCCTCTGTTCTCAAGGCTCACTCCTAATTGAGTCAACTTTACATGTTTACTTTGTTTGAGTCTTTCCTGTGCATCCATTCTAAGTGTGTTGAGGTAATCTTTTTTGTAATGCTTCCTAACCTTTCTGGGTTTCTCTTGTTTCTTTATCTTTTCAGTGTGAGTTCTTTGCTCTTCAATCATTTGTCTTCTTTTCTGCACTTTTGACAAGCAGGCTTGGCCTAAGCCTGTGTTGCACAGACCTACAATGTGGGCACTGTCAACACTATATCAGCTCTACTGTGTGTATTTTCTGGTACTTTTATGTGCAAATGAAAGCTTGACGGTAGAGAAATAGAAGAAAAAAAGGGAAGAAAGGAGAAGTCGTCATCAGTTATTGCTTATCCGTGCTATTTGGCTACAAGGCAGGTGCAGAGGTAATTTCTGGAGGGTTCTAGAGTGATTCAGCACTTCAGGAATTTCAGAGCTGGAGCCTTGAGTCCCCTGGCTGTGGAGGGGGTTCCAGTGCTGCTGGAGTATCCGCCAGCTCTCATCTTTACTTGAGTGTTGGTGCATATATGTTGCCTGGCTGTAGTATGAACATCTATTTATGTTTGTAGTAACTGCAGTGCTGTATGTGAAGAAAGTCTTTATAGTAAAAGTACTGACTGGTGTTTCTTAAAGTAAAGCCATGAATTCTTTTGGTGTTTTCCATCTCCATAAAATAGACTAATATTTTCATGATAGTAATGAGTTTGGGAAGTAGAGCCTCTTAAAAATCTCTTGAGTTTCTCAAGTATGTTAACAGTGACTCCTACAATTAAGTGAGAATTCGGACAGTTCTCTTGACCAAAAATTCTTTGCTTTTTAGGATCACTTATTTAGTGTTGTAACCTCTGTAGAAAAAGGAAGTCCTGACTTCTAAAAATACATTGCATTGTTATTTTTACAATGTAGAATAGTGTTTTAGTTTGGTTAATATGACTCTTTCAAAAATTTGATACATTATTTTTTTATTTTTGTAAAAATCTCTAAAGATAAGATTATATTATTATTATTTTAAATGTTAGAGTTAGGTCCACAACCTTGGTCTGGTTAGGTCAACATAAGAAGCAAGTCAGGACCTAACTCTAACATTTAAAATAGCAAGTTAGGTTAGGTCAACAAACATTCAGCATGATTCAGCTTCTCTGCATGCTGTGAAGACAGTGTTCAGCCCACAGCCCTTATGTGTTCTGTGCCACTATGTTTGTGCTGTGAGAGACTTCCAGCTTTTAGCAAGGTTCTTGCTGGTTTTGTAGTATTCACTAAAGACTTGTCTAGAAGGAACATCTGCAAAAATCTGATTAGAAAGGGGAAAATTAGCTATGTTGATGTAGCTCAATTTACTGAGCTACAAGACTGGAAGAAGATTTTTTACTTTCTAGAATAAAGTGACACATACTAGCCCTTATAAGAAGTGTGTAAAATTTTAGTAAAACGATCAGAGTTGACATTTTTTTTCTATTTCATTCTATTAGTATACATCAATATTTAGAGTGCATGTTTTCCAGATTGTTGAAATGCAGTTCTTCATACCAAAAAGTTTATTTCTCAGGAGTTTTTCATTTAAGGTGCCTGCTGTACTAATCTTTGAAATTCTTTAAAAATAACTGATAAGAGAGTTTTACTTCCATTATACAGTCTTACCTTTCCTTTTAAATAATTACTATTAAATGTTTACGTTTACTAAAGCAAAGAAGAATGATGAATACATTTTTCACTTAAATAACTATATAGGTGAATATAACAGAATTATAATATATAATTATATATTATATAATATAATTATAAATATTGGAAGCTTCATAATTCATATTAGAAATATGTTAAGATGTAGATAACAGATCAAGTCTTCCAAAGTTTTGTCTTGAACAATGAAACAATTTCATTAACATGGTAGTTGAGCAGAGTTTTAAAAGTCAGTTGTCTTTCTCAAGTTTGTCTTTGAAAACTGAGAACAGTCATTAATAACAGAACACAGTCATGGAGATAAGTAGTTCAGCTTGTGTCTGTACGTGTATGGATGTATGCCATTGAAGTTATCGATTGATACAACAGATTAATTAAGAAATTACTGAATGCTCCAAATTTGAGGTATTAGTCATTAAAAATTAATGTCTGCAGTTTATTTATTTTTTTAGTATTACTTGAAGTCTTTAAATGAAAATCTGGAATTGGTGTAATCATGTGACTTCTTACTGGTAAAGTTTTTTGGTGGATTTTTTCTTACGTATTTTCTGTTGCTAAGTCTAAAAACACTTCTATGACTACTTTCACTTGGATATGTGCTGAGGACGGACTGGTTGCGGGCATCTTGTCCTGTGTTTTCTGGATAATCTGCAGCTGCAGTACCCACAGACAACAACATCAAATTACTGACCAGCAGAGTTTGTTCATCTGATAAGACTATTCAATTTTTTTTTGTAGTCTCGTGGTTAGAGAACAGTGAAATGATACTTTCAGGAAAAGAAAGAACTACACAACTTCAGTTTGCTTATGAGTGACTTCAGATGCTGGTTATTTTTTGTTTGTTTGCTTTTGGGTTTCCATTGTTTGTTTGTTTTTGTTTTTTTTACATAAGGAGCTGCCACAATATGACATAAAGCAAGTATTATATAAATGTTTAGATGAGTTCTTGAGACTAAACATCCAGAATAAATGTCCATGCGCTTCTGTCATGACAACATTTCTGGAAGGATAAAATCTTTACAGAAAAAATGAGAAAAGCATTGTTGAATAGTCAGGAATTGAAATGTTGAAAACTGACATTTACATTTTTGTTGCTGAAATTTTTAAAAATAAACTTTGTTAGGGTAATCACAAATTTTGAGATGTTGTGCAATATTTGCATATACATTTTACTTTCTGAAAAGTATGTAATTGATTAAAGTATCTCAGACGATGAATGATTACTCCATCTGCATTCAGTAAGTATTAATCATTCAAATGCTAATAAACTAACAGTATTAAAATCCCCACTATCCAACACTAAATATATTGTATTCAGGACTGGAATACATTTGTAATCACTACAATAATGAAATGCTGTTCTTAATAGAATATTTTCCAACTTATAATGGATTAGTAAGAAAGAACTCATTCATTGATTCAGGAACATTTTGTTCTCAGAATTGCCCAAACTTCAGTTGCCCTCTGCAGTCCACACAAGCTGACTCTTAGATGGAGATGACTGATAAATTACAAAGTTTTCCTTCTCAGACGGTTTGAAATCAATATGACTATCACAAATAGATTCAAATTATGACAGTATTAATTGAGACAAACAAACATATGTTGGTCCAATGCCTGAAACCTTTTATCCTGCAAACTTACATGTGTGTGCTTTCTAAGTAGTTACATTGATCAGTAGCTAATACTGGAAGTCAATTCAGTGCAACTTTACAGGGCACAGAATTCAAGTTTTCTTAAGCCTGGTCAGCTTATTTCCAGCCACAGGGTTGCTTCTTCATGAGAGCAATTTATTTTTGATACGTCACTTGCAACATTATGAAGAACAGTATATTTATTTATTTATTTTGCAGAAGTGTGTTACAGTAATCTGATGTTAGTCTGTAGTATTAACTTTGCAACTGTACACTGCAAACTGGTTCTCACTAATATAGAATGAGAGAATGATACACCACTTCTATTGTAAATTTACTGCACTGTCAGACATATTTTTAGCAATAATTAACAGCATCTACGTAGCAAGGTTGGACAAGATTAATTGCTCTTACAGCAAACCATAAATCTGGTACATCACATATATATACACTAGTGTATACATATGTGTACATATATATACTGTATCAGCTGTATTTGTTTTATTAACTCTCAAGTTCTGTTTGCTCTTGCATTATGAAAGTTGTCATTTTAAAATGTTCATTTGCAAAAAATCTTTGCTGTTTTTCTAAATTTCAGAACACATTTTTGGTACGTTCACTCATAAATCTACCTGCCATTTATACTAAATAAGGTTTTCATGGCCTTCATGAAGTGCAGCATTATTCTTTGCCATGTTATTTTAAACACTATAAAACAAATTTTGTATTTTTGTCATGTGTTACTTTACATTAAAGTGTGGCAATTTAACAAGCTATTATGCTATTAAGTTCATTTATCTTGCCTCCATTGTACAGTAATATGAACTAGATCAAAACAGTTTAAGCTGATGCATTTTTTTTCACACTTGGAGGAAGTAAGCAATGTGTATTTGAGTAGATGTGATATCTTAATCTCTGCTGATGACTTGAAAAGCATCCACAATTTTCTCACACCATATAAACAATTTTGCTGTGTCCTGACTCTTGAGGAAATACTCTGTTTCTACTTCATAGCATTTTCTGTGATTCCATTTTTTTTCCCTTTAATTCCATTTAAGCACCTAATACAGTAATAAAGGGGTTTTAACAGTGTTGAGATGATCTAATAATGTCATTTTTACTTAGCTTTTCGTTAGTTCAACTCTAGTTAGCTTTTATGTGTGTTTGTTGTGTATGTATTTCCTACTTTGCTCTGTATTTGGCAAAAATAGATGCTATTTATAGTCTTGTACTACCAAGCAATGTGTTGGCTCTTTGTTTACTTTTGTTTTTGCTTATCAACATTATTGTTGGCAGGAAAAACTTAGCTGAGGGAATATTTTTGTCACTGTTGCAACAGTTGGTCCTTACAAAATGTTTTATTTGGAGAACCGCACCATCAGAACGGTGCTTTTGGAGATAGGGTAGCTTATGTTGGGAAAACTAACTTGAAACCAGCAAATAACTCTTGCATAAATATTATTTTCAGGTAGTCAGTGAGTTAATCTCTCTTAAGAATATAATAAATGGTGCCTTAAAATGTACGTATTTATACAGACACATATAATACATGCAGTTCAGAAGATAATTCGTATAATTAGATATAAATTGAAGTAACATTAAAAGAGCAAATGGAATGAAAATATAAAGAGAGGGGAAAAAAAAAGATTTAGAGGGAAATGCCTGTCCTATCTCCGAAGTACAGAGAAGTACAAAAATTCTATCAGTGTTTGAAAGAGGTCATAAGTGGTTGTTTTGAAAGCTGTTTTCCATTTTACAGCGCTTCCAAATAAGAAAATGCCCTCAGTCTTCTGACAGGAAGCAGCTCCATCAGGCTTTTACTTTCAACTCAATGCTGCTACATACTGTAGAGTGTGAAAGAAAAACTGTTGATCACTTTTCAGTTTTTCTTCCCTAAGTGTCTAGCTTTTGGGAATATATTTTCTGTGAAATAAAGAAAACGTAATTACGAAAAAGTCTGGGTTCTGCTGCTACAACACCTTAGCAGTGATTCAGAATCTCTGGCGTAGCATACCCTGAGCTGCTTCACTGCAATAAATTTCTGAAAGGTTCAAAAAAAAAAAAAAACAAAAAAACAACAACAAAAAGAGAGCATATTTTTTAGATGAGCTTTGTCCAAATGTCAATGATAAGGAATGTGTATGATTACAAGAATTTACATGCTTATCTGACTGTAGCTGGCTTAAAACTTAATAACGTATTCTTATTTAGAAATAGTTAGATTTTAAACTTCATTATAGTAAAACAACAAATTGGTAAATGCATAGGAAAAGAAAAAAATTTATAAATGCAATTAAATTTATCATGAGGTTCATAACTTATTTATTATATAAATTATTATTTTACTATCCAGTATTTAACATTCGAAGAATAAACAAGTAATCCCAAGTGACAACATCTCAGTGAACTGATGCTGTGTGATGCTATGTAAGCTTTGGATTATATTGCTATGGAACTGGACATTAAAAAATAATAAAAAAAATTAAGGAGAAAAATTTGAAAGAACCAATGAACCAATGCAATCGGGAAGGCTTTTTTTTTTCTTTTTTTAAGAATGAAAAAGAATTCTCATTTCAGAAATAGAGATAAATTAATAATTATTTTAAACACTGAAACTGAACAGTTGTTTGAAGGTGTTAGGTGACATACTTAGTCTCAAGAAATGACTGTTATATAATGACATATTGCTTAGGTGTTATATCTAAGGTAGAGCTGAAAATTATTTCTCCTGGCCTTCAGACATCATTTTACCACTTATATTTGTAAAGATCATAGGGTATTGGAGTAATGTAGTTTGATGGAGGTTCTCCAGTCCAATGACTTTCTCCACCTGGATCTAATCAAATTGCTTGTGAGTTATCAAGTAAGGGATGGACTCATTTTTCTCCCATATGCTAGTGGATGCCACATAAGTTGCAGATAAAAAAAGGCAAATAAATGTTCTTTCACACGTAGGGGAAAAGTCATTTTCAGAATACAGTGGTAGATGTTGCCACATACGAAAAAACACTTCTGTTTTGTGCTAGTGTGAACAATGCTCTACTCTGAAAATTATTCATATTAATTGCATTTTACAGTTAAGTGTTTTTACAATTTAGTAACATTCAGGTTTGTATTTGCAGTTTCCTGAATGTGGTTTCTACGGGATGTATGACAAAATTCTTCTCTTCCGCCATGACCCTACCTCTGAAAACATTCTCCAGTTGGTGAAATCAGCTGGAGATATCCAAGAAGGAGACTTAGTTGAAGTTGTCTTATCAGGTAACTAAAAGAAATGAAAGTGATTGTCATACTTGCTTATGATAATAAAATTTTTGCTTATGAAAGAAATTTTGCATGTATGGATCACCTATACTGGATCAAAATTTTCACAGATGTGTCTATGCCATATATAGACCACATATGCCATATATACTATCATATGCCTATCAATCTTTTAATACTTCTTTTCTTATTTTGTAGTATACTTTTTGACAGCTTGATTTTTTCCAGATTATTAGTTAAGCATCAGGTTAATTTCAAAAAGCAATGTGAAAAATGTTGGGTCTGCATTTTCAGAGGAAAGTCATCCAGCAGAGAAACACAATCCTTTTCAAAAAAAGCACAGTAAAATATTTATATATATATAACAACATTTTATTGTTTACTTAATTAACACAGTAACTTGAAAATTAGAATTGATCTTAAGATGTCTTGCATAATGTATCAACAATTTAATATGTAATTGGGTATACTATACATTTTTCTCTTAGCCTGTTAATTGATATGGCTAGTTCATAATTACCTGTGTAGGAATTATCAGTGCTATTTTAACTAATAGTGACCTTGGTTCCTTTTAAAATAAGGAGTTTTAGCCTTTATCTTATATGAAATGCAATAAAATATCTATTGGAAGAAGAGCAAATGCTTTTCCACAGCCTTTCATAGCAATGTCTTTCAGGGATGCTCTGATTCTTTGTATAATTACATGATTTTGAAAAGTAAGAGGAAAATTTTAATTGTAGATGTGGTAGTAAATATAGATTATTTGTGGATGGCTGTATTGGAGTCTCTATTTCAGGTATTCCATTTAAAATATCCACTTCAGATCAATGAATCAAATGAAGTAGCAAGGAATTTAATATTTCACTTGATGCATTGTTTTCATGTGTTTCAAATGGAGACCACATATCTTCCAGTTTCCCAAAATTAGTCAAGTAGCTCTGGAAATCTCCACGAGAACTATACTACTTAAGGTCATTAGGGGATTTATGCTTTTATTTTATGGGTGATGCAGCTCTCCAAAGAAGTGGGTCAAGCACAAGCAAATCTTGATATTTAGAAGGCAATTAAAACAACACTGTGTGAAAATGTGGGTGGTTCCTACAATTGTGTGGAGTTTGTATAAGCTTTATAAAAACAGGTTATATACAGTGCTGGCTGAAACTGAATTTAATATCACAACGTAGTGTTGTTATGTCTTCTAGTAATCTGATTTTAGATAAAGGCAAATCCCCAAAGTATATGCAACAGCATACCTTCTAGCAACTGTTGCGTGCCTCCTAATAACTGTTGCATAGCTGTTGACAGTATTGATTAGCAGCAACATTTTATCTTCTTTTATTATACTATCTTAAAGTTATTGGTGTGCAGATATGCTAGATAAATATTTGAAGACTAGTACATAATGTGTTGCATGAACTTAGTTTGAGTTGCATAAGGGTGATGAAATTCCCATAGTAAAGTTTAATTAGAGGGACTAAGGGAGAAAAGGTGTCTCAGAGAAGCCAAGACAACTGCTAGCAAGCACAGTTTAGCATATGAGAGGCACCAACTGAAATTATTGATAGTCCAAGATGTCCAAAAGCTGCAACGAGTTTAACAATCTCCTACGTGTTTCCTTTACTCTCTTGGGCATGTCATGTGCCTCTTTCAACAGTTTTCTGGCACTGGGAAGTAATAGCCTGAATTTCAAAAGGGGAGAGAATGTGTGCGACTGTGTTCAAAGTTCTTTGAGTAAGAAGCTTGATGCTATTTGACATGCAATGGATTAGTTATCAGTCCACATTATTATTAATCACAGCTTATGTTGAGAAGGCATTTATTTGTTCCTCAGTATTAGTCTAAAAAAACACTTTATCATAGAATCACAGAATGGTTATTGTTGGAAGGGACAAACCTCTGGAGATCACCTGGTCCAACCCCTTTGCTCAAGCAGGGTTAGCTAGATCAGGTTGCTCAGAAGACATCTACTCAAAGCCCAGGCTTTGAGTATCTCCAAAGACAGAGACTTCACAGCATCTGACTGCCTCCTCCTGTATTTGGTTGTCAGATGTTTTATTTTGAGTTTACATTCCAAATGTCTGAACAGAATATACGTACCAAAGTTCTGTAAATTCAAGATTTTAGGGAAATTATTTTTGAATAGTGTCCCTGAAAAAGGCAATAGAATATAATGTTAATGCTACAGCTTTGCTGCTGAAAACTGATGTGGGTAAACAGCCCCTGAGGCACTGATATCTGATGTCAGAAACTATACTGATCCACTGCATTCATTTTTTATTGCACAAATCAATATTGGTCAGGGGAGAAAAAGCTGAACTGTCAGTCCTAATGCTACTGGATTGCATAATGTTTTCATAGTACTTTATGTAATTAAAAAATCTTCTATCAAGGCTGGACAACCTGAGATTATTACATATGGGTTTTTCTTTATTTGTTTTTGTTTGTTTGTTTTAATTTTCATACTCTGTTTATTTTCATAACAGTTTAAGAAATAGTAAGAAAGGTCATCTTCTGATTTGGATCTTACATTCCAAGTTCTTGAGAGAGACAAAAAGTTACTTAGAAAAATAGGCTGTTGAGAAGAGTGTAGCCAGAGCACTTCAGACCATTTTAGGGAAGAAAGCTGTACCTGCAGATGTCAAATAATATAAATGAAACAGTTTGTGAAAGAGCTAGAATTTTCTGGTGAAATACATGAAATTTAATCATCTCAAAATGCAGCACCTATTACGCTTTTATATATTCACGATGAACATTATTACTTGCATTTTACATTGGTGCATTATGCAGTTGGGATTTTAATGGAGTATAAAAATCATGCAGCTCACTAATCAAATGGTATGTGTCTTTCTGCAGACTGACCTACAGGAGGAAAACACAGTGCTAGGATCAGCTGTCTGATCTCTGTTCAGTGCCAATATCAATTCTGGCATTTTGGAGCCAAAATGTCAGACATTGTTATGAGAGGGGATGGAAGAGTTACAAACTCAAGGAAAAAAATGTAATTTTCATTATGAACATTAGTAGCCCTCATAAGTACAGTTTTATTTTTACCTTATAAAAGGTTTTCTTCCTTTTGTTTTATGTATTTTAAAAGTGTTATCTGTTTAAGTGCTTTATTTCATTTAACTGTATAGGATTCCAGAAGTGTTTGTGTAGGAGATATGAGGGCACATAAGAAATGGATTGCTTAAAACCACTGATTTGTTTGTTAAACCCAGATGGTTTAATAGGCTAGAGTCATTTATGGTCATTAAGCAGTATCACTAATGCCATTCTATCAGTAATGTATCTCTTGCCATGTTGGTATTATACTAGCTATATACATTTTCCATTCAGGTTCTTCAAACTGTTAGAAAAGTACACCTGGTCTCCTCATTCACAAAAGGAGAAGTCCTTTGCTAGGGCTGTGGAAATCTCCACTGATGTGTTCACTGAACCCAACGTTTACTTAACTGTTAAAATGCATTGCAGACTGAAAAAGGGTCAAAATCTTTGGAGAAAGGATTTTCACTGAGCTTTATTTGTAGGAAAGAATCCTTTTGAGTAGAATACTATAGAAAATTAACAAGCAGCACAAACCAAGAAGCGAGACACAGGAGCTGCAAAGTTATAATCAAAGGTAGGTGTAAATGAGCAGTCATTCATTCATAAATACTGAAGAGAAACCACACATTGCAGCATTTTCAGTCTCTTTCTCTAAAATGCACCCTTCCAGTCTGCACAAGAAAAGGAAGTGAATTCAATGTAGGGTGTTCTTCAGTTGACAAAAGTTCTTAGTCTTAGTATGATTAAGCAGAATTGGCTACAAGCTTGAACCAGATGAATTAAAAAGCTACATTTCATGTTCCACTGACAAAAGAGAGGGTGCAAATGTGAATCATCAAAACATACATAAAATTCACTTTAGATATGAATAGAGTGCAATATCTTGTTCTGTTATACTGTCTTCTTTAGCTTTACTCCTGGTTGAAGCACTTTGGTGCTCTTCTGATTAGCCATTAAAAATTATATATTTCAACTGTCATTAATGCCAATACAGTGATAATAATTTTTTAGGGGTACAAACTTTCATATCATTTCTTTCTGGAGATGTTAAACACTTAAAAAGGTGCATCAAGTTTTTCCATAAAGTTGATACCAGAGATCTGAATTGTAGATCAGTTAACTTGCTTTTGAAATGAAGGTTGCAGTTTATGCATCAGTTACTATTTCAAGATTTCTGTAGGTGCAACTGCCACCACTTTATCTTTGTATTTGTGACCTTTTTCAGATGAACTGTGTTTGCCTTTTTGTCCCTTAAATGGAAGTATGCCTCTATAGAGGATGCTGTCAAATGGGAGATGCTTTACTACCATGCATTGACTCTTAGTTCCACTATTCAAGGTCTTGAAAGGAAACAGTTACTTTAGATGCCTTCAAACTTATGGTCACACCAGAATGGTTTATGTTCTATGCTATACCTTGTTCAGGAAGATTTGTTAAAAACAGCTGTGTTAATTTGTTAGTGTTTACTCATATGGTATATAGAGTTTAAAATATCTATTTACAATTTTAATATGAATTTGCTTATAATTTTTTTTTTTTACTGGGACAAAATTACACTGGGTTTTAAGAGGTCTTTGCCAGTGAGTAGAAGGCAGATGATGAAATATTAGTGACAATTAGTGGAATGTACGTGATCTGTTTGGTGTGAGCAGTCATGCTCAACTTGGCAGGATTCCTGAAGTAATAAAATCAAATAGCAACTCTTTAATGTTCTCTTGATGAGCTGATGAGGGCAGGAATTGATCCACTGTTTTTGTAAGAAGCTGTTTCTATTTTAATATCCCATAGATGATGCACCATCTGATCATTATTTGCTGACATTTTATTTGGATTCAGTACAATTCATACTATCTTGTATATGATAAAGTATTTAGAACTGGATAAAATTGGCGGATAACTAAGCAATTATTTCCAGTGTGTTTATATATATTTATTTCCTACTTTTTTCCACTAGTCAAAGCATGAAACAGGGATTTTTATGCTAAGCAAAAAATCTTTGATTCCTCATGAGTTGTTTTTTTTTTATGTCATACATTTTCTTGACACTTACACTGACCAATATATGCTAGTAAGTAGCATATATTAGTAATAGTAGCAAATTTTGGAGGGTGAATAGCACTAAAAATCTTTGCGAGGAGTGTAATGAACAATATCTAAGGGTAACCCACTTGGAATAACTTGCCCATCAGAAGAGCTTTGTTGTTAACCTATCAACAGGGTGTTCTGACCTGCTTGAAGGTATATCAGGAAAAAAAAAACAACTGCTGTTAGGAGAATCTCTTTACTTTTTCAGTCTCTCTGAATTCATGATCTTATATCACTGCTCTACTGGGTTTCAAATTAAATATGGCTTATGTAAAATATGTATCTTTCAGTATCACTACTAAACTCACTGAATTTAGTTTACTTGGCTGACCACCATCTTTGTATTTTGAGAGGGCAAATAGAAATACACAGTCTATTTTTCTTTCCAGTGAATGATATCCGCAGTCCTTTATGTTACATATTATGACTTCTTACAAGAACATCTTGACGTTTGTAGCTAAAGCAGGTCTGAGCATAAACAAGCAAACATTCTTCCCTTGAGGAATATTAACAGTTCGAACAGATTCAGGAGCTGCTACAAATTGCAATCTGCTTGTTTTTTATACCTGACTGTTTTTATAACTTCCTCTGGCCTGGGAAGGTTGGACACAAAGTTCTCTTGTTTCCTGCTGTGCCACTGCTTGCAGCTCCCAGTCTTTGTTGTCACCGGCCAAAATGTGTTAACATCCCTTGGCCTCCATCTTTCTGATCTCTGGGATCGTGGGTCATTCCCATTCTTACTTGTAGGCAGAATATTTACCATCTTGTTTCCAGGTGCTGAGGTACCTCCAGGTACCTCTTCTGGGGGACCTTGCTCTTCCACCTCACCTTACTGCGCCAAGCTCACATTTTTTTTCTAATCCTATTGGTCCACGTGCAGGAATGCAACATGTGAACAGTGGTATATTTGGTGTTTCTGTTTTCTTAACAATGTTTTTATTAACAATCTGTATATGTCCAGTTTTAGGAAGTTTTAATTTTCATATATTGAAGTCCAGTTATCTTAGTTTTATTTTCAAAGCAGATATTAAGATAGAGATCAGAGGTCAAATCTTTGGCATGTTTGAACTCCTAGCAGTCTACTGACTTTGGTGAAACTCTCTTCATTGATTGCCAGAATGGAATTTCAGATAGACTAAAAGGCTCTCCTGTGTCTTAGCCCAGTGAAATCATACAGACATCCATTACTTGTTATGGTTTAAGCAGTGCTTGAAGTTGAATAGTGTGCAAGGGCATGTATTATTTATTTTTTAAGTGGTGAATGTCAGCAGTCCTCATAGCAAAAGACTCAGCTAAGAGTGCCTGTGGGAGGTCAATGGGATGCATTACTTTTAAAGGCATTTCAAATGGAAGAGGGTACCAGGGGAATGTCTACTTTCCATACTTGCAAGATATTACTGCTAGTATGGTTGATATTTTCTTAGACTGTGAGAGGCATTGTGGATACTAGATAGAAGTTCCTATTACGTGAAGCTGTGTTGCTTGAAATAGCAGGATGTCACCTCTGCTAATAGTTCAAATCCTTATGGATTTGGCACTCAAAGTGATCAGTAGTGTGCTCCTCTCTGAAAGCAGGACTTGAATCTATGGCTTGCAATGGCTTCTTGGTCTCATTTCCAATTGTGATGACTGATAGATCTGCTCCTGAGCCCTGAACAGGGAACACTAGCCGCTAACAGCCAAGTCATTAACAGACTTGATGAAATTGTCCTGTCAAAACTGTTCTAGTTACAATGACTGTGTTTTGTTGATACTAGCAATGCTTAAATAGATGATGAAAAGCTATTCTAAGAATTAATAGCACAACAACTTCATTTAATGACATAATACTGCAAATGTATCTACAAAGTAATTGCATTTTCAGCATACAATAATAGAGAGGCTTGAAGCCTGCTCTTTTCATAGTATGCAATTTTATGTACACTCTGAAAGTTGCCTTCATTGTTGTAACAGTGTTGCAGAACTTCAGAAAGTTACTACAGTATTCTGTTAAAGAATGAAGGTACCCTAACATGAAAGAAACATTCTTTTGTTAATAAGAAAGTTCTCAATTTAATTTGAAACATGTATGTATGGTTCTCTTTGTCAGCAGGGCTTTTGTTTTTTCAGTGCATAGCACAAGAGTATTCTGAAAGTTAAAACTTTGATCGTACTTATTTGAAAGCGTGTGTAAATTTAAATAATTACAAGTTGAAAAATAATTGGAAAAAAAATCTAGTTAATATACTACTAGTTCTGGTGTTGCATGCTTTGAAAATCTAAGCAGTGCTAAGTTTAAACCATAGAAAATTGACAAAGCTATGTTGTAGGGCAATAAGGGAAAGTGCAAAGAGGATAAGGCCAGGCTTTTATCAGTGGTGCCCAGTACTGAAATGGAGACAAATGAAGATGTTCCACCCAAAGGCTTCTTTCCTGTTCAGGTGGTGGAGCAATTGCACAGGCTGCCCAGAGGGGTTGTGAAGTCTCCTTTTTGGAGCTTTTCAACAGAACATGAATGTGGCTGTAAGTGACCTTGCTAGAACAGAGAAGCTGGAGAAGATGACCTGCAAGGTCCCTTTCAACTTGAACTGTTCTGTGATTCTGTGAACATTATGTATTTATACAGATAAAATTGTGGGCAACATTCTAGTTAACATAGTTCTTCTAAAGTAAGGTTTGCACACATATTAGTTTCAATGAATAGTGCTCTGAAATAACACCATTTCAAGAGGCAAAAAACTAGATTGCTTTCTGCAGAGCCTGATGAGAAGACATACATCTAAAGCCTAGAAAGATACTGTTTTACATGAAGGATTAAAACCCAAAATATTTACATGCCTTTAAACGCAGTAGAACCTGGTTAAAAGTTCAAATTAAGGGGAAGAAATATTGGTATGTTTTCTTCTAATTTCTAGATTCTTCAATACTTGTTAAACCTCCCCACTTTTCATTTTTGAATATTCATATTTTCAGTATAAAATGATATATTTTAAAATTCCTGTTAGTCAGTCAAGAGGGTTAATGAAGAGTAAGAATGATATTTATCACTAGTCATCCTCTTTTGATAACATCCACAATACAGAAAAGACAGAGATCTCCTCTAAGGAGTCCAGCGAAAGGCTACAGAGATGAAAAAGGACATGGAGCACCTCTCTTACAAGGAAATGCTGGGAGACGTTGGTCTATTCAGCCTTGAAAAAAGATGACTCAGAGGGGATCTGATCCACGTCTATAAATATCTAAGGAGTGGGAAGCAACAGGAAGAGGCTGGACTGTTTTCTGGTGATAGGACAAGGGGAAATGGCCACAAAATGAAGCATAGGAAGTTCCACACAAATGTGCATGGGAACTTCTTCACAGTGCAGTGATGGAGCAGTGGCACAGCTGCACAGAGAGGTGGTGGAGTCTCCTTCTCTGGAGACGTTTCAGACCCGCCTGGACGCCTACCTGTGCAACCTGGGCTAGGGAGCTGCTTTGGCAGGGGGTTGGACTAGATGATCTCTAGAGTTCCCTTCCAAACCTTACAATTTTGTGATTCAGTGAACATGGGAAGTGTCCCAGAACTTACCTTTTCAACCGAAAGGCTGCTGTTCTGAACATAGTAGTTTGACATTAGCTTCAGTTTCTTGCTGACCTTTTGGTGGTGATGCCTGACAGTCTAGGCTGGAGAGTGAGTTCCCTAGTAGCAATTTGTTGATATGCTGATCTGCACTCCTTTGTATGCCAGCATAAAAACCTTGTACATGGTGAGGACACAGCAGTCTTTCTTCGTTCCCTGAAATGTTTTCCTGCCTTTCCATGCTTTGTCTTTATTTTTTGGTACCTTGCATTCAGATGGGCCGTTCATTACTAACTAATGGTCTCTTATTGCCACAGTAGTTCCATCTGCTCTTAGAGTTCATGTTAAGTAGACAGATTTGCCAGTTAGCTCATCACTGCTGAGATTAAACTCTAGTATGTACTTAGTGTTGTAGCAGATACTGCAGCTGCACGAGGGTGAGTAACCTGTGAAAGTGACAGCCTAACTTGCTACAGAGCTATTTAATTCCAGCCATAATTCAACACAGACAATTTACTTTTCTGCCAAGGAAAAATCCCAATATTAGTTCAGTAATCAGTTTAACACTCAAGAAAAACTGAACTTCAATTGAAAGATAGTTTCTCTAAACTTAATCTTCTTTGTTTTGCTGGTTTCATTGTACAATAAAGGAAAACATTTAGAACATTCAGATTTTAAAAATCTGTATGCAATATTGTATCTGTGTTCATAATCAGCTCTCCATCAACTTCAAGTTTTATGCTTTGAGAGGTTTATTTACATTAGATTTGTCTCTTTCATTATTGCTGTTAAAAATGTGCTATTTATTTTGTGTTACACTTATTTGTAACCCAAACTCAACAAAAGGTGTAATTATGTCATTTCTAAATCATGTTTTTTGCCTTGGGAGTAGAAACAATTTTTATTACAACAGCTTGAACCATTCATTAATGCAAGGGAGGTCGGAAGGTTCAGTTATAGATTTAATGAAAAGGACATCAATTATTTGCCATTTGGGAAAAGGGAAGAGAAGAGAGTAGTTCAATACAAAAGAAGGTAAGGTGGAATAACAACAAAATGTTTTCCATCCACTTAAGAGTCAGTTCCATCTGAACCTGTTAAGAGACAAATTGTGAAATCCCTAAGGCAAAACTGCCTCTTAGAGGTTTTAAATTCAAATTGGATTCTACAGAGGAATTGGTATTTGCTTTTCATAGACAGTAGTAGTTTAATGTTAAGGGTAGATTAAAATATTTTCAATTTGTTATCTAAATTATGAAGATAAATGACAGCTACTGCTTTTTCGAAGTTTGACTGTGTTTTTGTTGCACTGCTCCTACTATTTGAAAAACCACCTAGTAAATCCATAAAAAGTTCCTCTCCAGTCTTCCAACATAGTACAGTTCCTTTACTCAGAATAGAATTTAAATACTTGCATAGATTTGGGTAAATATTCAGGAAAATACATATAAACTTCTATGCATAAATTCATTGCTAGATTGAGTCTTACACTGTTTTTGTTTTTAAACATCATTCCTATTTTAATAGTGCTTTGATAATTGCATGCATATTTTTTACATATAAATTCACATATATGGTATAAAAATTCATGCATTTTCGTCTCCCCTGGGTAAACTTGCTGTCTTACTGTTGTTAAAGTAAACTTTATGTTTTTATCTTTATGGTAAGTGTGAATTTAAAGTACAGAAACAAGAGTGAGGCAGTGCACTTTGCAGTCGTGTTGGAAAAAGACTGGGCGTGTTGTTCTAGTTTATGTGCTTATCTTTGAGTAAGCTCACAGCTTTTCTGTGATCATTGTTATCTATAGAGGATAAGTTGGTAGCTATATTCTTCCTAAAACAGTATGTAGGCATGGTGTGAAAATTCCAGAATCAGAGTTCTCGAATGGAAAGAGCTGAGGCTCAGAACATACTTTCAGCCTCTGAAGAAAACAAGCAGAGATCTGAAGCCCCCTTTCTGAGGAGGTGTATTTGTTATATTAGGCTGAATAACTGAAGTTCCCAAAATGTAGATGACCACATTTTCATGTCTGTATTACAGTTGCACAAACCAGGTAAGTGGAGAGAAGAGGAAGGTATGCCCCTCACTACAAGAAGGACATTGAGGCCCTGGAGCATGTTCAGAGAAGGGCAACAAAACTGGTGAGGGATCTGGAGCACAAGTCTTATGAGGAGCGGCTGAGGGAGCTGGGATTGTTCAGTCTGGAGAAGAGGAGGCTCAGAGGAGACCTTATTGCACTCTACCACTTCCTGAAGGGGGGTTGTGGTGAGGAGGGGGTGGGCCTCTTCTCCCTGATAAATAACGACAGGACGAGAGGGAATGGCCACAAGTTGCGCCGGGGAAGATTTAGATTAGACCTGAGGAAGCATTTCTTTTCTGAAAGAGTGGTCAGGCACTGGAATGGCCTGCCTAGGGAGGTGGTTGAGGCACCATCCCTAGCGCTGTTCAAGAAGCGTTTAGATGAGGTGCTAAGGGATTTGATTTAGTTGTTGGGTAGGGATGGTGATAGGAGGATGGTTGGACTAGATGATCTACAAGATCATCTACAAGGTCCTTTCCAACCTTATGTATCTACGAACCTATGAATAAGGTATGAATTACCGACATCCGAAATGATCAGTTCATAGGACTATATTTTGTTCTGATGTTTACAGATGAAGAACAAAGATACATTTTATATTTTAATATCAGTATATATTTTAAATTTTGAGTGCTCAGTTTTCCAACATATTATTCTTTGATTTGATAGAAAAACATATGGTTACATACACAAAAAAAGATGGTGGACTTGATGGTTGACTTCAAGTTTTCATTGGCTTGCAGACTTGACACATAAAGGATTAGCCAAGGACTAAATGTGTATAAGTCTTTTAGGATTTCTTTCAACTGAACCAATAAAGAATCTTTTTTTTTTTCACTTGATTCCATATCAGAAATGTATTTCTGTTCAGGGATAAGGCATTTCTGTTAACTCACTCCAGACCTGGTCCTTTTGTACCAGTATCTATGAAATGGAAGCATGCAGTTACTAAACCACCTGTTTAAATGACGTCCGAAATAAAATTGTTTGCATACTTGCTTAATTTTTAATGACATTTGATACATAACATATTTTTCGTTAGACTGATATATGATTAACATACCTAGTAGGAAAAAGAAAAAAAATAATGAAAGTGCATTTTTAAAAGCATTATAGTGCTGACTGTCTTTGTGTATTAAATAGCTCTTAAAACATTGCCATTGTGGGTAATTCATGATACTGCCCTTAACTGTTTCATAGAACTTTCTCTACTGTTAAAATAACAGCAAGCTTTGAAATGATTTGTATTTCAAGAAAACTGCTGCAGTCTTTCAGAGTTCTCTACAAGGTTTTTGTCTTTATTGATGACTGAGTGTATAATTACGTTTTCTTTTTAAACTTTAATGAATATTTTCATCTTGAATGATCAATTCACAGATACCAACACAGATTACAGAGGTAATATGCACTGGATCAGCTGAAATGACCCTTTTTTTTTTTTTTTTTTTTGCTTAGCTAAAAAAAAATGTTTCTTCACTGGATATAGTTAGTTTCTCTTATACACGTATACCTTCCGATGTAGACAGTCAAGTCTGAAAAACAGCATGTTGAAGAATTTCCAACATTTGACTGGACTCTGCCAATTTCTAATAAATGTTTGATATGTTATTATCCTCATATATTTTTACTGGAAAATTACTCTCAGGAAAGTTATTTATTTATATATATATATATATATATATATATCCAACAAAAATAAGTCTGCTGAGGTCAGCAGATCCTTCCTGTTTGTATAGTAAGGCAGGAGCAGCAACCACAAGAGCTATTCTATGGTGAGTGATTGGAAGGGTGATGATTAAGAAAACTCCATGGTAGGGAATCACCTTTTTTTGAGATTAATTTGGAGTGAAGGTTGAGCTTGCGCTTTAGTTGCTACCGTATTCTGGGAAGACTGCCAACTGCACCAACTCATATGCCTCAGCAGTCATCTGAAGTAGAGTTTTAGAGATGTTCACATTTTATTTTGTCTTTTTCTTTCTTGAAACCAGGAAGAAAATCCCTCTGCAGGGGCTCAGACTTGATGAAAACCTTTTCTCCTTTTTCTGTCCGCTGAAATCCCACCTGTAGTTCCTTTTCACACAGCCTTTTTACGCCTTGTTCTCTGTCTACAAGCTCTTTAAAATTGAACTGTTTTTCTGCTTGTGTATTTATTTGTCTACCATTTTACATCTTCAGTTAGATTTTAGGTGCTAACTAAGTAGTAACAGATAATGTAGAGTATGAATTTCTATTAACAAAGGCATCAACTGTTCAAGTTAGAGAACATACTTTTTACAGCTTCACCAAGTTATTAGCTTTCTTCAGAGTTATGCAAAATAAAATCATAAAGATGTGCTGAATATATGTAAAAGCCGTTTTTTTCTTTTTCCAGTGATTTTTGTAATGTGATTAAATGCCATCAATCTTTTTACCTTTGAGATATGGTATATTTACCTATATATAGTATACCCAAATAAAATTCAGTTTTTCATCTTCTAGAGTTTGCTCTGCATGAGTTAACAAGGAAAGACATAGCAACAGTGATAAAAAGGTGTTTTGTTTTGTTCTGTGATGAGAGATATGAAGCATGTTATGTTACTGATTTTACTCTGTTTTGGAATAATCTTGCTGTTACAGCTTCTGCTACATTTGAAGACTTTCAGATCCGGCCACATGCTCTTTTTGTTCATTCTTACCGAGCTCCAGCCTTTTGTGACCACTGCGGAGAAATGCTGTGGGGATTGGTGCGTCAGGGACTCAAATGTGAAGGTAAGTTGCAGTGAAATGGGCTGTTCAACCTTAGGAAAGAAATCTTTCCCTACGTTTATGCCTGTTGTTTCTGATGCAGCTTTCTTTTAAACAAACTAGGTAGGTAGAGACAGTTAGACCTAATGATCAAATAATTAACAGATTAAGGAGGCAATGCTTTTGACTCTGAGGCCTCCTAGATATTGCTCTGTAAATGGAAGTACAAAGCAAGCAGTGTATATGTGGGTTTTTTCATTTGTCTGTTTGCTTTAAAAAAAAATGTTATATGTATCTTATTCATAATAGGACAGAATAGTTCAATTGGAAGGGCCCTTCAAACACCATGAAGTCCAACTGCTTGACCTCTTCAGGGCTATTCAGAAATTGAAAAATACTATTGAGAAAATTATCCAAATGTCTCTTGAACACTGACAGGTTTAGGGCACCAATCACCTTGCTCAGTGTTTGGTGTTAGCTGTTACAGTGTTTGATCTTGATGATTAAGAAATGTTTCCTAATGTCCTATCTGAATCTTCCCTGGTGTGGCTTTGTGCCATTCCCTCCATGTGTCTATTATTTCCGTGATAGATACGACCCTTTATAGATTTAAGTTTTCAAGAGCTCATAATGTCTCTAAAAACTTGTAGAATATAGGAACTAAACAAGCAGAGCAGAGGAAAAATGTTTCATCAAAAGAAAAGGCTGTCATTTTTATTCACCAAAGGAAAATGTTCTTTGCTTTTCCAGTAATAAACTGTAATCAGATGGTTTAAAATTTTTCTTTTCAGGATGTGGTCTAAATTACCATAAGAGATGTGCATTTAAAATTCCCAACAACTGCAGTGGTGTCCGTAAAAGGCGCCTGTCAAACGTTTCCTTAACAGGACTCAGCACTATTCGGACAGTTTCTTCAGAGACATCACCCAGTGTGCCGGATGAAGCCCTTCTGGTATGCAGTTCTTTAACTATCAAGGTCATGGATATTACTGTTAAGAAACAATTATGTTTAGTGCTGTAGGATCTGTTTTTGCTTGTTGAAGGCTTCAGGGGAGGTGGGGGTATGCAAATTACAAGGCTTTTCTGCGAGAAATGGCATCTTGATGTGAAAGGGAGGTCACCAGCTTAAGGTATGTGTCCCTTCTGATATTCCCAGTAGACCCCTCCCTTATAGAAGAATTAGGTTATTTTGAAAGTCTGAAACTGCCACCCATGCTAATGTTACAAGTTGCATCTTGAGGCATCTGGATGCCTTCACTGGATTTAGAAGTTGGCATTTTTTTTCCATCGAATAACATGTCCATTGGTTCATGATACAGGAAAGAAATGACCTCAGGAGAACACTGAGACAGTGCATCAAGCATAGTTTCTGTAGCAGTCAAGGCTATTGTTAATGTATTTTAAGTAACCTGTATGTACAGAGTATTTCTCAGTGTTTGGAGAAAGAAATCTTTATTATTTCCTTAAAGAAAACATTGTGGTAAATGTTATATATATGGAATATATGTATTTATATATGTATACATTTAAATGGAGAGCTACAGGACTCACGTGCAAACATACGTATACAACATACTTGTTTATTCAACAATACAATGGTTTTCTGTTATGAAAATTCTTCTGATAGCAAAATGCAGTGACTGGAAGAAGTTACAATATGTGGTTTTGTGTTTGCAGTATTTTTCTCATGGTAATAATAGAATAGTTAAGAATTTACACTGTGTGTAAATGGACTCCACTTCTAAGTTAAAGTTTTGAAAACCTTAAGGTTGGAAAGAGAGGAAGGAGTTTATAAGTACACACAACAATTATCATGTTTTCCTCTCAATTAGAATATTAAACTTATTAAACTTGACATACTGAAAGGACACTATTGCAAATGGTGCAGATCTGGTGTTATATGCAGTGCCATCTATGAACCATAATTATGTACTTATGCTGCTGATTATCATTAGCGTAAAGCTACTTGGAAATTAAGGTTAACATTATGAATCTGTATTTTACTTGAAAAGCTGCATAAATGAATAAGGTGCTTAAGTTCTGCACAAAACTGCAGCAACAAATCTTCATAGATTATTCATGATTCTCAGTAGGTTATTTCAAAACACTGACTTATCCAGACCAATACCAATGAAATGTTGAGAAAAGGCTGACCCTAATTCTGTACTGTTTCTGGAATTCTGGTTAAAATAATTGCATGAGTGAGAGTTCTAGTTTACTGTCTATCAGTACATGGTAAGTTGCATGATAAGCAAAACAATTTAAATTTGAAAATACTTTTCATTTTATAGCTCTGTTGGTTGCATCTATTATATGAAATCTTTTTTTGCAAAGCTGTACATTTTAAATCTGCTCAAAAAATCAAATCGAGTTAAAATACAAAGGAATATGGTAAGTTTCGTATACACTGAAAAATGCACTTCTCAAAGACTTCATAATCATCAGGGTAACTGAGCTTTGGAACATCATGCATTTGTATAAACCCATATGCATGTGCACATTCACACATGTGCACTATGGAAGTATATTTACAGGAAGTTACAAAGATACGCATAAGCCTAGAAAAATGAAATAGGCAGTTTTCCAATTTCACTTTTTCTTCAGGAAATAATGGTATCATTCACGAGATTTTCAGATGTGATCTCAAGTAAGACTTGTACATGTGTTTTTGTTTTTGCATTGAATGTTACGATTTTTTCCACCTTTTTAAGTATGCATAAGCTTTTTCACTTTTCCTATATCAGATCTTTTCTTTGAACTCAATTCCTCTGCTGTACTCTGAGACAAGTTTTACGGCAATTTATAATGTGGAATCAATCAAAGCATACACTTTGGAATGTATTTCATTAGTCTGGAATCTTTGTGGATAGACTAAGAGACTTCAACCTCATTCATAATATTTTATCATTCATTATTTTTACGGTACCACTGACAGAAAAAAAAATCACCATCTGAGGCCAGTGAATTCAGTCAGAGATCTACCAGTTACTTAAATAGAACTAAAACTATTTTCATTTTTAACTTATTAAGTGAAGTGAAAGCATTAGAGAATGAGTTCCTAGAGACTCTTCATAGGGGGAATAATTATCTGAGTCATGATTAATAGTTTCAGTGTATATGTATATATATTATGATATGTGGAGAAGTTTTGCCCTAAACTGAAATTTTGACATTTGAAAAACTTTTGAAAATGTGGTATCATGGAACCACCATGGAAATGTGGTATCGTGCAACGGTTACTTTAAACTTTTCTAGGGAACTGCTACAGCAGGCACAGTTTGAGTATAAATCTATCCTCATTAGCCAATAAAATGTTTCATTTGAGTTGAAAATTGACTGGGGGCTATATTTAAATGCAACTTTAAAAATGAAATCTGGGCAATATCCTTTTTTGCTTCTTAACTTCACAGTGTAAACTCATCAAATGGAAATGCAAAAATGAAATAAAGCTAGGAAAAAGTATTGCAACACAAGTTTTTACCTATCATAGATCAAATGCAATTATTTGCATTCCATTCTGTAATGTATGAAGGTTGCTCTGAAAGTAATGCCTCCTATTTTATTAGGTTGGAGCAAAACATCAAAGGAAGATGGGGGTTAATATGGCAGTGTGGGCTGAACCTTCCCACCAGAATTGTATTGCATTCTGTTGCCATAAGAGAGGTGGAAGCAGAGGTGATTTTGTCAGAATGACAAAAACCTCTGACATAAAAACATGGAATTGAAACCCTCTGTGTGGAAAAATTGGCACCCACTGACATTCATTGACATTTGCTGAATGTTTACGGAAACTGAACAGTGGATGTGAGCACAGTGAGGCAGTGAGTGGAGCATTTCAGCAGTGATGATGGTGGGTCTGCAGTTGTAGAGTTTTACCAGTGCAGCATGCAGGCTCTTAACAATTGTTAGCAAAAATGTATAGCTAATGATGCTGACTGTTGAAAACTAAAGTTTTGTAGCTGTGAATTTGCTATATCAAATAATGCAGTTGTGTTCTTCATATCTGTTGTATTTTCCAAAGAAATAAACAGGGGGCATTACTTTCAGAGCACCCTTCGTAGAATTAAACTATAAAATAATAGCATGTTTGTGCTCGCTTCTGAAGTAACATTATTTCTGTCTTTTTTCCATTGTTTCTTTGTTCTGCTTTTTCTTTTCTTCTTTCCAACTTCCTGTCTCAGTCTCCTGTTAGCCCTGGCTATGAGGTATGTACTAAATTTACTCCCTAGCATACTGTCAGGAACATTTTATTTTATTAGTTATCAGCATCAATGTGAAGTAATGCAGGAATTTAAGGATATTAGTATGATTTTATGTGATCTTGAGAACTCAAGAGCGTTTATTTTTTCTTTCATAAAGAGTATATCTGGTGTAAAACTCCGAAGCCACTGTTTCAAAGTGAAGGTGATAATTCTGCTTATATTAAAGATAATTCTGCTTATATTATACTCCCCTGATATTAAAGTATTTTGATATGAAAGTGACATTTTGTAATAGGCAGAAAGAATATCTAAGCTTCACTCTCAGAAAACTAGGAATTTACTGGAATAATGTGCAAAATAAACACCCTAAGCTGAAGAAACCTGACCTCAAGATGGTCACTAGCAAACTTTTAATACCATGACTCAGCACAGAAGCTTTTTTCAGAATACAGTTGGATTACGAAAATCAGCCAAGGATTCTGTTTTTCTCTTGAAATAATAATTTGAAAATAATTAAAAACCTGTTTTAACGGTGTGCAACTAAGTTATAGCTATTAATAACAGCATGTTAGTGAGAAATCTACTTCAGTTTTTTTTAATGCATAATTCACATTGAAAGGATTCTTCATGAAATTTCAATATGGATTTCGTAAATAAACTTTTTAAATTTAATCAACTTCAAAAGATTCTGTAACTATGAAATTATGACATTTTTCCCTTGCAGCATAAATTTGAGATGCAGAAGTAGAAGATTGGGTGTTGGAAAATACACAGTTAATTTGAGAATTTTTTTGTTGTAGTTGAAATACAGATTAACACATCCAATTAAAAAAAAAAAATTGCTGTTTTTTTCCTCAAATGTAAGTATTGTAATTTTTGTGTGCCCAAGTAATGTAGTGTGCCCCAGAAGTACTACTCTGCAAAACAGTCACAAAACAATATGAACAAACATATATAGTGTATTCTGAATACCTAACAATTTTCTTCCACGTATATGCTATCTGAAAATTGATGAATCCAGCCATCCATACAGCACTGGATTTCTCCAGTGCTATTTCTATGTTATTGATGTTTCCATCATTTTGTACGTTTTATTCATTCTTCTGGAAATGTTGAAACATTGACGTGTAAGGTAATTTTATTAGATGCATTAGCAGTGATTTCTCCAAAAAAACCTAGCTGAGGTTTGAGTTTGAAATAGGACTTTGGGCCACAGGCATACGGAATGTTACAAAGTTTACTTATATATTATCCTTACTTTTTAATGGAAAAACAGGAATTATTTTTTACAAAATAGTTTTAGTTAAAAGGACTATTTGTATATCACTGACGGAATGTTGCCTGCCTATATGTATTTATTATAAGCAGGACTGACTTGGAGCTTCTTAGCTATATACAGAAGAGAGATTTTGCGGAGATAGAACAACTAAGTACTAGAGTCCCTGGGAATCTGCATTTGTGGACAACCATTTTCTCTTTCTTTCCTCATATTCAGCTCTTGATGCAGCTGCTCTTTTCTCTCATTCATTTCAAGTAAGGAAATCTAGTGAGTAAAAAATATTTGCCCTACAAAACCTTCATTTTCCGCAGCTAGACAGGTGATACATCTCCTTTTCTCAGTTCTAGTCCCTGAATGCCTCAAGTAACTCATTGAATTGGAAAGAAGGAACCCTTGAGGGGGTAAAGAAGAGCTAGGGTGCTGCAGCTAAGAGCAGTTCTGTGCCTTATACTGATTGTAATCAGGAGGGGTCCTTCTCTAATGAATAGGGTTGGGTTCGTTAAGACAGAGATCCCCAGGAGCAAAATTAATATTACTTCCTGAGGAGAGACGCTCAAGTTAAGTGTGAATACTACTCACAAATACATTCTATTCTTGTTGCCCCGCAGGTTATCCTCCAGCAATGTACTGTTGTGCTTTAACCTGGCAGACAACTGAACACTACACATCTGTTTGCACACTCCCCTTGAAGTGGGGTGGAGGAGAAGACTGAAAAGTGCAAGAACTTAAGGGTTGAGATAAGGGCCTGGTCCTGAGAGCTTAGACTTGTAGTTTTCAGCTTGTGAACCTTCATATGAGTCTCCATAGTTTTGACTGGGGACTGATTATTTATATAAATGCTCTGTGACTGTGGCAGTAGGAATTCTTGGGGAGAACAGTTACATACATAGATATACTTACACATACCATATGTATGTGTAAGTAAACATAACTCAAAGCTAGATTTTTGTAGTTTCTAAGTACTAGCATGAGGATTCGTGCATATCTAAAATAAAAAAAGAATGGCAAACCCTGCAGCATACATTGTACTTTCCCATAATCTCTGATGCATTCCACATGTTGGCACTGGGTCTTGGGAATTGACATAAGATCTTTATATGTGGATTGTCATCAGAGAAATAGAGGTAGTTAATGCAACCTTTTTGCTGTAGTTATCTGTCTGAAACAAGTTCATTGATGCTTTTCTTTCTAATATAAAGCTTTGTTTTCCTGCATTGGAAACATCCCACTGCCCCTAAACTTCACTTTAAACAAACCTCACAAAGCTGGTTTGTCTGAACCTCCTTTGTCCAGTACCAGAATCTTTTTCCTGAACTAGTTGTTGTTCATTAAACACAGAGTCCTGGTGTGCAAACGGAGTGACAGATGGGACACGTTTGCGCAGATATTAAAAAAACTGCCAATATTAATACATTCTGGTGTATGAACCAGAACTGTACAAAGAGTCCCTGAAAGTTTTAACTTGCTATACCACTTCTTGTAGAGATATGTACCTTTTTATTATTATTATTACTAGTTCTGTGCTGTATGCATTACTGAACTGCTGAATCTAGCTTAAAATATGGGCATTTTGCTAGTGCAAGATAATTTCATTAAAATTTATTATTTTAAGTTATTATACTTAAAACTATAACAAGCTAGTGTTGTTGAAGAAACTTTTGTCTTTAAGAGGGAGGAAGAAAGTTTCACTCCAAATAAGCCCTAATAGGCCTGTAGGCACTAGGAAATCCTTTGTCAACAAAGGGCTTTTGTTTTGTGAAATCTTTGGCTGTTGGAGAAGACAGCATAGTTGCACAACTACTCTGAAATGTATTAAACTTTTTTTTGTTGCTTTGCACAATAAGGCAGATTACAGACAGGGCATTCATACTACCATTTGCTGGCATTGATGTCTGAGCAGGAGGAACAGGGTACATAATAATTTCCATCTGCGGGTAGTGTAACAGTTTGCACTGAAGTCAGTTCTTTGATGTGTTTACACATTTAACATTGGAGTGTTTTTCAGACCATAGATATCTAACTGAGGTGCTTGTGAGATTAAATCATACACTTGAATTAAAGAGATGAGTGCAAGAAGCATCAAAAGACAACACAGTTGATTGGATTCTAAGTGTGGTATTTCAGTGTATTTAATTGAAGATTTGTTTCCTTGAATTCACTTAATTACAGTCACATAGTTTAATTTATTAAAGAAAGTCAGCATTTGCATTGCAGCAAAGAATGTAGATTCAGTGGTGACAGATAAATATCACCTCATCTATGACAGCATATGTTTTCTGTGAAAAATTTGTGCGAACATATGAAATCTTTATCTTTTTCCTTCAATACAGGAAGGAAATTCATGTTTCAGCAAATATACTTCCACATGGAAAATGAAACTTCATGAGATCAGGTGTTTTTTTGTTGTTGTTTGTTTGTTTGCTTGTTTTGTAGTATGCATTAATTAATTTACATCCACATAAATAATCAAACCAGATATTTTTTTCTGCCGCAAGGGCAAGCACTTCAAATGTAGGAATGCCATAGTGTTTTGGTTGGCTGTCTCAGTGTTATATAGAGGGATAATGTCACAATGCTTTTTAGACACTGAACCTGGAAACGAGAGGCACTTCTCTGTGAACAGTTATGAAAAATTACTCATTTAGGAGAGCATAGGATAAATAACTTGTTCAGGACAAGTAAACTTGAATGTGTTTCCACGACAATAATCTTGAATGTGTTTCCACAACTTAAAATAAGATGTTCAAATGTAAAAATTAAATAATTTATGTTCTGACTGTTATAGCACATAAAACTCTCCAGTAAAGTTTTTCCAGAATCCCTGGGACATTTTTATTACTACTTTTGAAACCTTTTTTAAAAAAGTTGGACAATCATCAGTGTGTTATATTTTTTGCTTTTTGCAGTTGGATTGCAGGGCTGTTCCCTTTCTTTGTTCCCAAGAGCCAATTCTGCATCCAGTCAGTCAGCTTCTATTACTTCCCACTAGTCCCTTCCCATCTCCATAATATTTCTTTGATTTCTGTGATAGAAGAAGTGCTAGAGGACAGTTGGACTTGCCCAGGTAATGAGAACAGCTTGATCTGTTGTCAGAGAGTCAATATTTATTCCAGTTTCTTAACTGTATTCTGCAGTAAATTTAGGCACGGTAAAGAGACAGGAGGCTTGCTGAGGTGTTTTTACTTTTGGAGTAGGAGTTATATGGAGGATTATCTTCCTTATGCAAATACATGGTTCTGCAGAATGAGTGCACCCTTCCTACTATAGACAAATAGTTTTGTTCTTGAATAGCTTTTAGCAAAGTCTGACAAATAAATGACATATAGTTTCAGAACATTCCAGAAATCCCCAAAAATTGTTCAAGAATGAGGGGCATGGCATCCGCTAATAAAAGTAAGGAATATGCAGAATGTCCAGTGGTGGGGAACAGTTTGGTACTTCTCTATTCTTGAAAAAACCCTGCCTGCTTTTTTATTTTTTTAATCTTATTTATGTATTTATTTATTTTATCTTATTTTTTCCACATAAGAAATAAGCAAGTACTGCATTATGATATTCTCATGATTTAAGGCAATATTGGATCAACTTCACTGGCTTTATTGAACATCTATACAGTTAAATAATTTCACATGTTCCTTTGTGTGTGTTGTCACTTGGAAAATAATATTCTAATCTGTTAATATATAGATTACCTTGCTAGCGTGATTGTTAGAAGGACTGTTTAGTGTTTGGAGCAGTGCAGGCTGTTAGTTTCCATGGTGTAATCCAGTTAAGCAATCATTTCCTGGGAAGTTTCCAAAGTTGCTGAGTCAGTAGTCTGGCTCACTACCAGGAAAAACTAATTTATCTTTCAAACAAACCAGGCACACCGGTGAAAAAGAAGGTGCTTTGTGCAAGAGATTCTTGCTTTTACAGTGAAAATAGTGTAGTTCCTGTTTTCTTTCTTTTTTAGGATCTTTAAGTTAATGGCATCTGCCTGACGATGGATGTGGTAGAAATTAAAGTGATGTTGAAAGGAGTTTTGGAAAGTACTGGGAGTAGAAGCTAATGACTTGTAAATTTAGATGTTCCTCCTCACTAGTCAGTCCCTGGGGTTGTGGAGTGATCTGTGCGGTTTGTGCCACTCAGCTTCCCTGCCCTTGCTACCCCACGGAAGCAGATGTTCGTGTTGCCTCTGGCTGGAAGAGGAAAGAGTTCCAGTCTATCGGATCAGGCCAGTAGGGAAAAAGATTGCCCTCTCTGTTGATCATACTAGTGCCTAAAGTTAGTCTCAGTACATTTCAGCAGCACTACTGAAGTTTTAAAAACCTGCTAGCTATTTGGTGAGTAAAGCTGAGCCAAACCAGCTTTATGAAGTCTGTTGAGGAAAGATTCTAGCAGTATTCAATTGGCAAAATAATTTTTCATTCAACAGTAATGTTGAAAACAAAGCCAAGCTTGACAATACAAAGTAGATTTAATTTATGTAGATGGCATTAGATGGTGGTTTTAGCAAGAGTATGTTAGGAGACATTTGGATTGCTTATACTTCAAACAGCAAAAGATTGTCAAGAAATTGGTCCAGCAGCAAGAACACTAAGCTGAAATATTAATTTGTTACAGTGACAAAAAAGTAAACAACATAACTCTTTTCCCTTAGAAATTTTTACTCCTCTTCATTTCCATGAGAACACATTTTAAGAAAAACATGTCATCACATGACAAAATTCCACCAAATGTCCATTTGAAGACAAAACCATCAAATTTTGTGACTAATACCTTAGATGGCTGTGTTGAGTTTATGTGGCAGTGTTTGTAGTGTCACTGGAGGAACTGCAGGGATGGGTTTTGTGAGATTAGGATTCAGACAAATCTTTAAATAATTATTTTCTTCAAAAAATAGCATCCATAAAAAATGTAATATATCAGACAGGACAACAGTTTTTGTCTAGTGTGTTGTAGATAACATTCCGAGCTAGATGTCTGACTGTGGCATTGGGTTGAGGATGAGTGACTGGTATAAGGTACTGCACTAAGACTGATGTGGCATTAGATCAGGACCAAAACTGTCCATATTTGTCCTTAGACTAAGAGGATTGAGACAGTATTTCTGGCACCTCTTGTGGCCTGTATCCCATCCACAGTAGTAAGGGCTGCTGTTTGCAGGTGGTGTGTTCAAGCTGAGCAATGCAGGATGTGCTGTGTAAGTGAGCCCACTGTTTCCTTCCTGCTGAGCTTCTGCCCCCCCTCCCAAAGCCCGGTTCATACTGCCTTCCTAAGACAGCGCAATCTGCCTTGAAAGTGTTAGGCAAACAATATTACTAACTGATCAGTATTAAACAATTGTAATCCTGAAATGAAGTTAGTTTTTTCATATGCATAGGTGCTTTACAGAGTCTAGAGATGTAAAGCTCAGGAAGAAAGTAAACATATAACATCAAAGCATGGAGTAATATATTTTCTGGTATTATATGTGGTGAAGAAAAGACAGATGCTTTCCTACACTTGTTTCAAACTAACTTGTTTATGTTAAATATATGTACGTGGCTCATATGATGTATTTTGCGTAATTCTACTTTTTTGACAGGCCTGCATTTATGCATTGAATAAGTGTGAAGCTGGCATTGTTGTCAGTAGGGAAGCTCTGATATCCAGCAAATACATTATGCTCATATGCTCATTTGGAAAGAGTTATGTAGTATAGTCAAGAGAAAAAAAAAATTGGCCTTTACAGTAAGAAACCCACCTGTTTTTTGGAAGAAGTGCCTTTCTATTACTGTGGGGAATACACTGTGAAGGCAAGGCTAGAACTCTTCAGGTTTGCCTACCACCAGAATTGCCTACAAATCTTCCCTTGCTCCAAGATTCTCAGACAGAAGCATTCAGAAATTGACTTTTATATTTTGGTGAGCAGGAAATAATTGGTCTCTAAGGATGCCGGCTTTCCTGTGACATTTTTAGTTCCAGGCAAAATAACTTTCCAAGTAAGGCTGATCTGAAGTTTCAGCTACTGTAGCCTTTGACTAGTGGAGGCCAAACAGAGAATGACTCATTTTGTAGCCTTCAGTTACCTGAATATTTGTGGGTGACAGCAAGAAGATGCTGAGTTTTAAAATACTAAGCTGCATCTTGTAACTGTATTTTTCTTTTCCATGTTAACCGTGGGTGTAGTTTGTTTCTCAAGGGCAGTTCTTAGGAGTAGGCAGTTATCTGAGTCCATAATTTACATCTAAATAAATTTAGGAGAAAAATAAGGTAAGTTGTTTCTTTCAGGAATTCTTTTGATTCTGTTCCTTAGCCCCAGTGTGTCTCAATTCATGTGTATTTATAGAGAGAAATATGAATACTTATTCTGGTCTGTAGTGCATAATCTGAATGCAGTAAGCAAAAATTACAAATAAAGGGGATGGAAGATACTGATCTGCTTTCTGTCAAAAGCCCACATGTGCATAGATCAAGATAACAATTTCCTTAATGTTTGTACGAAAGTACAGTTTTTCAAAGTTATCTTTGTACAAAACAGGAAATAGGAGAGGAAGAAAACATGGTGGTTGTTTTACTCAGGACACATAATACTTTTCTGATAAATTTTTAATGAACCTTTTCATTTTGATGAAAATCTATTTTTAACTAAAAATAAAACCATCAACAACAACACAGGTTTATCCGCATTGTAAAATCTGTGATGCTAATGTTAGCAAGCATATTGCTTGATACTATTCTAATTTTTTTATAAAGTATCTCAGAGGGGGTTATGTTGCATATCCTGTTAGTGTTTAAAAGCAATATAACTGCTTTTTATGACAGATAACAAAGATAACAATATTCTTGAGGCATGTGTATGATATTCTATTAAAAATGAATAAATCATTATTTTTTCAAATGTTCTTTTATGTATTTCACAGCAAAAAACACCATCAGAATCATTCACTGGGCGAGAGAAGAGATCAAATTCACAATCCTACATTGGGCGACCTATTCAGCTTGACAAGATCCTACTTTCTAAGGTTAAAGTGCCTCACACTTTCGTCATCCACTCTTACACACGACCAACAGTTTGCCAGTACTGTAAGAAGCTTCTCAAAGGGATTTTTAGACAGGGTTTGCAGTGTAAAGGTAAGTAAACTTTCTGTAAGTACGTAAAATCTAAGCATAATAAAATTAGTACGTTAACATTTGAGTAACTGATATGTAGCTTTACTCAGGATTTCTTTGCCAAAGTGTCTGTATGTAGTCACATGAGCAATTACACTGGTTTAGGCTGGGACCAGATGTACACTAGTTCTACAAGAGCTGGCTGCATGCTATTTATTATTACTCAGTGGTATAGCTGAGGTACCTCACATCTGTGTCACTCAGGTGTAGATTATTTTATGTTTGTCACTGGGTGATAGTGTGCTCATAGGCAGATACAGCAGAATAGTTAACAAACAGCACCATATTCTTAATCTCCATTGTTCTCACTCTGCGAGTTTTTCTGCTTGAATTGAAGCATGTACATTTGTCTCAGCAGTTAAAGGTTTGGGGGAGATTCTAATGGAAGTAAAACAATGTGATCTTATATGAGAATTAAAAAAAAATGTTTTTTCAATGAATTCTGACTCATGTAATAGTACCTTAGCAGGTGTTGAACTGAATCAGGCCATTTGGAGTGTAGCCTAGGCTCACCTTAACCAACTAGAGCGCCCATAAATACTTTGGTGTATCGACTACATTCATTTCCTTGAAGTAATACCCAGAAAAAATGTTGCATTCATTTAAGTAATTCTGACGTGATTTAACTCTTGCAAAATCTGTATAAAGCTCTCACCTGTTTCTATTCATCTCAGTTACAAGCATATATTAAGCTGATTTTTAAAACGACTTGCCTGCAGTTTGGCACTGCAGTACCTCGGTTGGTTTTTGAATCAAACTGAAGTTAAATAATTACAAGGATATAGGCATCCCTAGTATATATTTCTTCCTTCCCGACTTTGCTTTTCCAGCTCTGTTAATAAATTACAGCTCTTTGTGTTCCATAAGCGAAAAGAAAACAATTGAAATGGCATCTAATAACATGTCATTTACAGATGCGAAGAAAGTAAAAGTGGACAGTAAAAATATATGAAAATGAGGGAGGTATTGAAGGAGACCCTCCACTTAAAACTGTCCAGAAGTTGCTTGGTGATGCAAAGAGCAAGTATTTCTCATGTAAAATTGCAGGCTAAGTTTCTACTGCTTCAGTTTTCTTTGGTATTTGATATGTAGTCAAACATCTAAGCTGCAGTGGATATGCTGCAGCCTGATTTGCTTCTTGTAGTGGAAAAGCAGCTCTGATTTTTCAGCCGCATGCACGGGTCTTCAGCTTGCTACCCAAGACCAGTATAGCACAAGCTTAGTGCAGTGAAGGCCTCCTCCCTTTGCCGTAAGCACTGCATTCCTTCCTAGTGGGAAGCTGTTGGTGTGTTCATCCTGTAGGCTGTACTGGCAAATGGCATCTGGCCAGGCTAGTGTTCTCTGATCATGTTAAGTTAACTTTGTGCTAGTGAAATGATTGAGCTTGACAGTTACAGGTTGGATAGCAGGAAAAAAAAGAAACTGTGGCAGTGAAAAAGAGAAATAATTATACTGTGTTCTTTTTCTCTTGCCAGACTGTCGGTTCAATTGTCACAAACGCTGTGCTCCTAAAGTACCAAATAACTGCCTGGGGGAAGTTGCCATTAATGGAGGTAAGTTACCTTAACAATTGTTTCTGTCATTGTTTAAACCATTAGTTAGATAACAGAGAAGTGCAAAACTTATCTGTACAAAGACATGCTTTTCTACTGCTTGGGAGTAGCCTTTCTTCTGAGATATTTCTGTTGTGTATTGAAGATGAAGTGTGGGAGGAACCCTATTAAGAGTTCGTACATATCTTCAAAATACACTGTGCTGAAGAGCAGATTCAACTTAGCCATGGAGGTGGCTTCAGCAGCAAAACTTATGGGTGATCATTGCTTACAGAATGCCAAAATAAATTGAAAAGCCAGAAGTAGGCTTTCACCTGGTAGATAAAAGCCTGAAATTGATTTTTAATTTGAGAAGGGAAGAAGTGTTTGCTTTAGGATCATTTTCCAGAGAAGGAACTGTATTCTGGGAGAACTGGGAAGGCCATCTGGGAAAAAAAATAATTGTATAGTTTGATTATCAGCAGAATTTCCTATACATGTGCTGTTGGTTTTGTGTCAAGTATAGAAATGTATGGCTAGGCTTGACAGACGGTAGTGTAGGAAAAAAAAAGGGTAGTTGTAGATGAGTTGTTGATTGCCTTGAAAATATCACTTTTCTATGTGATAAAGGAATGAGAGGTGTGGTAAAGTGTTCAGTGTCTAATGCACATTACCATATTGTCAGCCTAAACTGCATCTGAGGTTAAGAAAGTATTGCTTTATTAGATATCCTTTTTCAAACTTTATCTAGTGATTTTCTTTAGTGAAAACATACCAGTAACTTCCAAAATTAGAAGTGATAGTCAGAATTTCATATTTGTGTGTGTATTATTGCAAAGCTTTTCTGTTTAATGGCAATTAACATAAGCACATTTAGATGCCGAATATCCTGACTTTTGAGAAGGTTGATGTAGTACTCCTAGTGCATGTGTACTGTGGTACACCTCAAACTGAGCTCTTGGAGTCTCCAGTATTTTTTAATATTACAAGAAAGTGACTCCACAGCATCTCTGGGCAACCTGTTCCAGTGCTCCATCACCTTTACTGTGAAGAAGTATGGAACTTAAATTTGCAACATTTATACCTCTCTTAACCATTACTTGTCCCATAACATAACCATTTCTTCAGAAGTACAAGAACTGAGGCTTATGGAAGGAGGCAAACTTGCTTTTAAATCTTATAGATTTAAAATGCGCTAAAAATGTGCCATGCCATGCTAAACATGCTATAGACTTTACCCTGTAGAAATCCTGAGTAGGTTAAAAAAATCCTTTTTATGCATCTTCCAATCTTATATACATCTTCCTTTTATAACTTCACAAATAGTTGTGAGCAGAGATTTGCAGAGTCAGAGAAAATCACTAAGTCTGCTTATAGAGGATGAAATTTCTACTGCACACATTTTAGGTGTGATTTTAGAGGGCAGTGCAAAACAGTTTTCATCAAAAGTGTTAAAAGAAGGTGCAAGAGCAAGACATTTCTGGACAGCTAGACTAAATGAACAAAATTTGCGTTTGTTTCTGTGTCACTCCTTTGATTCCCATTCCAAGTCTCAGACAGCTGTACTTCATTCCTTCGACACAATCTTTATCCCCTCCATGCGTTTGCCTGACAAGTAACACACTGCTTTTTGTTTGCTGGCCTCCTACCACGAATCTGATGGCAGACTGATGAGAAGTAATGGTTTCTCTGAGGAAAAGCTGAGTGAGGAAAGCTTGTACAAAGCCACTTGGGGTGAGAGTTCTTAGTCCATGCAGTATTTTAGAAAGTGTTAAACTTCTTATTCTGCAACTCTGCAGAATTAGTTCTTAGGTCCGTGGGGCTCTCCATCTTGAAATTTCAATAACTTGGCTTTTTCCCACCAAACAGTATTCATAAAATAGGATCCATAGCATCATGGTATAACTCTTAATTTTGTGTCTAAATGACTGACATGTCATAGGCAATTTCTGGTATCTCATTTCAATTCTTACAGAAATTTGGTTCACATTAATTTCCATCTTAATAAATGAAATAGAGTATCTGCCACTCTGTCCATCTGCTGTGTGATGTGTCTTCCCCGAAATAGTAAGTGAAGGAAGAGCTGTAGCAATAAAATTCTAAGTATGGTCTAATTAATATACACATTAAACACTGAATGTGGGAGGATATTTTTAACTGGTTGTGGGCTTATTAAAAATAGGGATAAAAGCCATGCTGTATGAATATCAAAAAGAGAGTCCTGAACTGTGAAGTAACATTCATGACTGGATGACTGTTTCAGCTAAAAATTAAGTATAATGTGTCTTTTAGTCATACGTCAGTAACTAATATCTAAACATTTGGAGACTACTGTTCATGGAAACAAATTTTTTAGCCATGCAGTTCCAGTTCCAGTGAAGCGCCATCAGTTCAAAACATTTTTCCAGCAGCCATCTCAACGTTCCTATTGTTTTGGAGCATCCTCTGTATTGACTGTCAAGAACTTCCACCAAATTTGGAGAAAATTTCTCAATGAGAGTATTTGATGTCTTCCATGTGATTTGACCTTGCATCAAAGGGCTGTCCATGGGTCTCTCGAGTGGGTCTTGAAGCAGTAGAAACTACCCTGAAAAGCTAATGCTTTTATAACTGACAGAATTCATAATTTTGACTTTGTTTTTTTCTTTTCTTTGTTTTTGTGGGTTTTGGGTTTTTTTGTAATTAAGCCTTTAGCTAAGTCATTTTTTTTCCCGGATTAATCAATTTGCAAGCAGCAGTACAGTGAAAAGTTGATTCTTTGATCTTGCCTATGCATATCTAATAACAAATTAGAAAGCTTAACATTATCTGGATGTAAACTCAAATAGTCTGTTTATACCATTATACTATGCACCATGAGTTAAAGCTTAAAATACTATTGTTTTTTCAGTACTATATTACAGAAAACTATTTCATATCAATTACATATTTTGTTCTTAAAGGCAAGGAATGTTATTTCATTAGAATGGATTACTGTGCCATATTGTGCAGCCTTCATGGGGAGCAATGGTGCAGAGGAAATATATTTTCTGCCCCAAAAATAATTCTCATTACAAATAATCATTTTGGAAGTTATTTCAGTAGTTCATCATCATGTCATCATCAGATTACAAAGTTTCTAGTTTTGAAATTTCTGCTCTTTTAGCATCAGTTTGCAGCTGTAGCCTGTCAACAACCATCAAGTCAGTGCATTCAAGCTGCACGGGAAGGTCTGCCAGAAGATCTCAGAAATAAAACTTATGGATATAGAATGTTTGAATGGAAGACTGTGGATAAAAAATTCTGCCTTGACTTTGGCAAATTTTTATCAGAAATTTGTAATTCTGGAAATCATCCAGCTTAGTGTGTTAGGATCCTGCTTTCTGTAGTGATTTTCCAAATGGATGATTAAAGACTACCTTCACCATTACGTGCTGAATACATAACAGTCTCAGGCAGTAGAATTCCAACGAGAACCTGGGTTTTCCTGAAGCTCAAAATGTGTTGAGGTGGTGTGGTTGGAGTGTTGCATGTGTTTAGATAATAATTTGAGTAATAATATTACAGATCTTCTTAGTCCTGGGGCTGAGTCTGATGTGGTCATGGAAGAAGGAAGTGATGACAATGACAGTGAAAGAAACAGCAGTTTTATAGATGACATGGAAGAATCTATAGCTCATGATTCTGAGATATCAATGACAGGATGTCATAGTGACAATGGGGAAATGCAGGATGCTGATCCAGATCATGATGAGTCGAACAGGATGATCAGGTGAACCTTCCATCTTTTGTATTTATTTGTTATATCATGCCTAAGACTCAAGGAGAAATCTAAATGGACCGCTTTCTTACTCACTCAGTGTAGAGAGAGTTAGCAATATGTGATGGTTCTGGAATTATGATGAGATTATTTCATGCACTACGAATTTAATTGATTATTGTCAAGTTGAGCTTTCATTTGAAAAATTGTATTTTTTACAGATCTGCTCTTTTCTGAAAATTATGTTCAGAAACTTCATTTGTAAATAAGCAAAAGAGAACAATTCTTAAAATTTATTTATTTTTCAGGCGTTTCCACCCAGCTGAAAGTAAAACACTTGGCTATATAGATGAAAGCAAAATGAAAGAAATAAAAATATACCCCTGTGTAATTTACTATGATATAATTGGCTTTAGGTGTATTGTTCACATTTTTAGATATTCTCAGAAAGAAGGAACTCTTAACAAACAGGGTTTTCCAGAAAATTACTCTGCCAGTGTACGCTTAGCTAACCCCACAGTGTGTGTGAACCTAAAAAAGATCAGGAGACTGTAATCTGATTGGAAATGCTTACCTAGCTTATGAGAGATTCAAGATCTAGTGATGTTCTAAATCATGAATAGCACAGGCTTGAACTATTTCTTCCATACCCTACTTGAGGCCCTAGGCATTTGCCTATCATCTTAGCTATCTTGGGGAATATTTTTTGTGTGTTTTATATGTAAACTTTCTGTTGGTCTCAGACTTTCTCATGTTGTGGCATTACAGCCTTTTTTTTTTCCTTTGTACTTTCAAGATGCTTGAACTGACAAAACAAAATTGTGTCCAGTCCAGGTCTGTTAATGGCTATAAATGTAAATGTGCGTATAAAAGAAGTTTTTTCTATTTGTCTAAAATTGTCCTCTTTTAAAAAACCTTTACTGATTTATTCTTAAGCCCTTCGACCAGCAACAATATTCCATTAATGAGAGTGGTGCAGTCTGTGAAGCACACAAAAAGGAGAAGTAGCACAGTAATGAAGGAAGGTTGGATGGTTCACTATACCAGCAAGGACACACTGGTAAGAAATGTTAAGGAAGACCTTACTCTACATACTGTACAACATTTCAGAATTGCAGTCCTAATAGTACATTAATGATTTAAAGTCACTCACATATGGCTTTTTTACAATATTTGCATTTCCTGTAGTCCTAAATCCCTGGCTGTTCTTGTAAGAAAGTTATTCCACCATACCAGGAGACACTTAAAACACACAGTAGTATCTGAATCTGTCAGTTGCATTGTCACAGGCCAAATTATGAGCACATTGTGAAGGAAGTAAGAAGTATTAACACCTTAGACATTCTGGAAGATACCTTTACCTTCCAGCTGTTGTTTCCTAGATGTCTTACTGTTGGGTGAGTTCAGACTTTTGTGAAATAAATCTGTCAATTTAAAAAAAAAAGTTATTTTCATTCAGACCTGCAAAATTGGAATCAGAGTGTTGGTATGTGGCTTTCTAAAGTGAGCTACTTCCAATAAGATAAGAAAATTGATTTATTTTATTAACACAACTGCAGGAAATTATGCTGAGTGTAACCTAGAGAATATGGGGACTAAACTTTCAAAACGTGGACTAGTTGAACAGAGCTACATTATTAAAGCAAAAGGTGAACTAATAATAGTCTAGCTCAAACATAAAGTCCTCATAAAGTTCTTGTAATAACAAATTAAACTTCAGATGAAAAGGTAAAAGTTACGGAGTGATGCATTTGAGAAATTAGCATTTCTTTAATTTTCCTGAAAAGTGGTAGAAAGATTTTTTCCCTTATTTTTCTTTGCAGAGGAAGCGACACTACTGGAGACTAGACAGCAAATGTATTACTCTTTTTCAAAACGATACTGGAAGCAAATATTATAAGGTATGGAATTTTTTTCAATTTCTTTTTCTGCTATCAAAAAGTTATGACTGGAGTGAACTGCTAAATAAGTAAACATTAAAACTGAATTAGTGGTACAACTTGGAACTATGTTTTCATTACCTCGCTTGCATATGTGGTTATTGCATTTCACAAGCAAGTGTCAGATCAGAAAAATGTGAGCAAACAGTGCCCAGTAAAATACATGTTATGCAAATGAAAAGGTTTTATATAGGGACTAACGGTGACAAATTTTGCCAATAAACTCACCTGACATTCTGTTGTTCTTTATACATAAACACTTTCCAAATGATAACATGTTGTACATATAATTTTAATTCTGTCCTGTGGATGTTATGTTGAGATTTCAATTGTAAAACGTTATTTTAGTGCTTATATCCTTTTACCTGAAGCAGTTAAACTCCTTGTGATAATGGAAAATATTTCTTTCATGTGGCTTCCTCTCAGAGGAAGTTAGTAAAATGTCTTATTCAAGATGAAACAACCAAGTTCATGCCAATGTGAAATGTGGATTTGGAATCTTAATGTTAAATATATATTTATTATGCTTTTATTTACAGAGTTATTTGCAAGTAAGCATGCAAATAAATAAATAAATAAAATACTGAAATTTCTGCTTGGTATTGGAAGAAAAGCATTTGCTATTTTACTATCAGCAGTCCACTGTATCAAGGAGTTCCAGGTTACAAGAACCTTTTTCTTTGCACAAGAAGCATGTGGATAAAAGCAACAGCTAATATTATAAATTAGTTATTCATGTTGATATTCTTTACACAGAAAATAATATATTTTTTTTCATTTTAGGAAATTCCGTTGTCTGAAATTTTCTCTCTGGAACCTGCAAAAACTTTCACTTTACTGCCTCAAGGAGCCAATCCTCACTGTTTTGAAATAAGCACGGCAAATGTAGTCTATTATGTTGGAGAAAGCATAGAAAACCTCTCAAGTGTTCCACTGAATAACGGTGTTCTCACTAGTGGTATTGGCATAGATGTGGCAAGAATGTGGGAGATGGCAATACAGCATGCCCTGATGCCTGTCATCCCTAAAGGGGCATCAATGGGGTCAGGACCCAGCCCACACAGTAAGTTTATTTATTTCCTCCATTCTGATGAATACAGCCATTAACAAATGGCGTGGCTCAATCTTCTGCACAGGAATATTGCACAACTACTAAAGGCTTATCAACTGTCGGTGTATTTTAAAAGCCACAATTTTTCATTCATGTGTTTTCAGTTTATACTAGGTCATCTGTGTTAATATACAGTTTGACAGAGAGCAAATAGTTGTTCTACTCATAAGTCATCTCATCCATATTTGTGTTGCTGACATGACTGATAGCTTCCTTGTGAAGTGGCATGAAGTTTTCTGAGCTCCAGTTGGGAACTGATAGATGTTTGCCATCAATTATTGTAGTTTATATTTCTAGATCTGTGCAGAAGCATCCATTCTGTCTTTAGCTCACCACAGCATAGATTATATGTTTCTTTTCATCACATTTTTTTGTACAACTGCTGCAAACATTGTCCCATGCTGAGACAAAATGAACTCAAGTGTGAAAAACAGCTGTTCTGTTCACAGCAAGGCGTGGATGTTACCCAGGACTGAAAGGACTAAACATATCTTTGCCTCTGATTTATATACCTTTGGGTAATTCCCTAGCAAAGCTAGAATATTATGTAAACAAACATGAAACTGGCTAAAATCTTGCTGAGTTACTGATAATAAAGTACCACAGACCAAACAATTCACAACTACCAAGTGCTGCTGTAGTTGCTTTGCTAATTGTACTTAGCCTACTCAGTGTAAAGCAAACTCAGACATGTCTACACAAACTAGATTAGACCTTGTGTTGCAACATAGATGTGCTTTAGCACTTGACATCTGGATGCTATTAATGCAGCGTGAAATACTAATGAGACAGCAAGCCCTTCAGGAACTAAGTAATACAACAGACTGTGGCATACATCTCCCGGCACAACAGCTCACATATCAGAATAGATAATCTCTGTCTTTCTCAACTATGTTTCTACATAAAATACTGTCAAATTCTGGATGTCATTCCAGTCATGTTAGTTGCCTAGTGCCCCTGGTTTGATCACAGTGTAGCTAAACATAACTAAAATGCTGGACTGGGAATGACAGCTCTCTTCTCTGCCTCCTGAGAAGTTTAAAATTTTGTTTTGTTTATTTTTGCTTCCCTGGGGAGCTTATGCCACTACCTCACCACTTTCCTAGCAAACAATTCCTTTCTAATATCTCATCTGAATCTAAATCTACCCTCCTCTTAATTTAAAGCTGGTAACACTTGTCCTTCCACTACACTCCCTGATACAGTCTCTCTCCAGCTTTCTTGCTCACCCCCCCTTAAATGCTGATGTTAATTTTAATGCAAACACGAAGTTGCACATACATTTGAAAACAAATTAGCAATGCTAAAAATCCTGTGTGAAACCAAAACATCCCATTCCAAAATGAATATATTCCTAAGGAAAGGAGAAGGGTATAAATAATTTTGAGCAGAAGTTGCTTATGTTACTTTCTGCTGCTAGGAGAGGTGGAAATGGTAGTAATTAGTACAGGCCTTGTAGAATATAGGACACTGATTTCAGTGAGGCTGAAATACATAATAAAAAAAAAAAGAAAAGCTTGAGCAGAATTCCAAGCAGAGGTAGGAGATAGAGGCATCAGTGCTCCAAAGAAACCCCCTAAAATGACTTCTTTTTGTAGTACAGTCTGCAGTAAACATATTCTCCAGTTTTACTGAGCTTCTCCATGGATTTGGAAATCAAAAATTTTCTGGTAATGTACTAAGCTTTGAATTACTAGATATTGCTGCTTATAATTGTCATATTAAAGCCTAAGTGCAAGTTTTTATATCTGTTGTGCTTTAATAATATCTCTTTTTCCAGTTGAAACATCTATTACTTTTAATAGTACACATAGCAATATGAATAAGAGCCCTAGACTGAACAGCATCATAGAATAACTTGGGTTTAAAGGGTCCTTAGAGATAATCCAGTTCAACACACTGAATAAGTATACTGTGTGAAAAAATTATCCCTGGTTGCTGTTACATTATTTGCATAAGATAAACAGCCCTGAAATAAAATGGAATAAAACAGGAAGAAGCTTATAAATGGGCAATATAAGAGTCAACTATAAAATTTGGTAATGAAATGCATAATTCTGTTCTTTCCCATATACTACAGAAACCTATTGTTGAAGCCACATATTTGTGAGGTGGTGTAATTTTATTTTGTCTGGTAGGTGAACAAGCTGACTGAATTGGTCCAATTTCTACAGTTATCAGAAAATATTGATGTCATGTAAATGTCATTTGTTATTATTACGTTTGAACTAAAAGCACAGCAGTCTAAAGTATATTTTACTTTCTTCCCTAGGGGATATATCCATCAGTATTTCTGTGTCAAACTGCCAAGTTCAAGAAAATGTGGTGAGTGTTCTCTGAATGCTTGTGCTAGAAATGATATGATTAAGTATGTGAAGTCATTGATCTGTTTTACTAAGAGAAATGTTAGAGAAGAGTTTCGATCAGCCTTTCTTTTTTTCTACTTACACTGTAGAAATTAATAAACAACATTATTAGCTTTTGAAAAAAAGTCAATTTCATGGCATCTTTTCCTTGAGACACAAGAATTGTATAGATGCAATGTAGCTTAGGACAGAATTTAACAGTGTATCCTTTCAGGTTGTTAATTACCTAAAGGAAAGCAAGCAGAAGTCATTAATGCGTAGCACTTCTTTTGAATGTACTAAGGCTATCACAAGCCTTGTCTTGTCATCACTGAGACATCTGATATTTTTTGTTGTACTACGATGAGATTCCAATTGCCGTTATTGATTCTTTTAGGGAAACTCACATGGATGTTCTGGCAGATGTGTTTTGAAATGTACTGTAGAATATGCATGCAGACAAAATACAAAATTTGTTTCCACATTTCAGTGATTAATGTTTGCTGTGTTTATAACAGGATATCAGCACTGTATACCAGATCTTCCCAGATGAGGTTTTGGGATCAGGACAGTTTGGAATTGTTTATGGAGGTAAGTTTCTGGTGAGTTGTACAGTTATGCTTATGGCTGGAAAAAGTTAATCAAAACTGAAAGTATTTAGACTGTGAAATGCTTTATTACAGAAATTAGCTACCCAGTGTTTAACATAAGTAAAATTCATTAAAGATAGACACTACTTCTTGTTGACAAGGTCTTTTTTTGCTATGAAGATTTCTGCCAATAATGCGTCAGTATAATAAAATAACTCTAATCGTGGTAATGTAGCTGTAGTAATGCAGACCCCAAAGTACAGAACTGTCTCCCTTTGAGAGAATTGATACATATTTCTTATATAATGAAAGAAGGGAAAAAAAAATCTTCTTGCTATTTTTCTTGGCATGATTTTGTGATTTTTTTTCTTTGTTCTTAATAGTTTGTTTGGATTATTTCTTTTCTTAATGTTCTGGTTTTCCTCCATTTTTTCCTCCTATTCAGAAATTTTGAGGAGGGTGTTTAGGTACAGTTGTTTGAGACAAGTGATAACTAACTGCACATTCTCACTGAAAAGTCTCTGTGAGTCTCTGATAAAAGTGGGACATGAACTGAGATTCTTGAAGGCTATATCATATATCGTTACCTATATCACCTATATCGTTATTTACTACCCTGGAACTACCAGTGAAGCTTATGACCTGCCAGTTGGAAAGAACTCTTAAGAATACAAAAAGGAAAAAGTACATGAGAAAGTTAATTTTACGTCTATATTGTTGAAAGACAAAACTAACTTTCTTATATGCTTGTATTCCTTAAGTGTTTCAACAGCATTGTCAGGTGAGAAAAAGTTCACTTGTAAAAGGGAAGTGAAAAAGGAAATGGAAGAAAGCTTTTAAGGACTTACTTAACTTGCAGCAGACTTGCTCTGGGAATTACTTTGTTGTGCATAGTTGTACATAATTGCCACTTACCTGTGGTCATTTGTACAATCAAGTGAAAGTGGAACTCTTCTCAGAATTAATCTTGTTAATTGATGGAGGCCTTCTGTTTTATTAATGCAGGAAAACATCGCAAAACAGGAAGAGATGTTGCCATTAAAATAATTGACAAACTAAGATTTCCAACTAAACAAGAAAGTCAACTTCGTAATGAGGTTGCAATTTTACAGGTATTTTGCTGTTATTTTTCACTCCTATAAATCATAGAATCATAGAATCTTTTGAGTTGGAAGAGACTCTTAAAGGTCACGTAGTCCAACTCCCCTGCAATGAATGGGGAATAAATCCCAGATAATGTAATTATTCCAGTTGATAATCGCTACTATTTTTGCTGAAAATTATAGTATTTTTGCAGCCTAATCTGCATAAATAGTCAAGACTAACAGTATTGGGATGTTATGTTCAGATTTTTAATCTCTGGAATCTGAAGTACCAGGCTCAGTAATGTACGTTAAACTAATTTTAAGTTAATGCATTCTCTTATACTGTCCCTAGAAATGTCACACCTGTTGCCTACAGATGAAGTATACAATTTAAATTAAGAAAAACTGAAATATTTTCTGGTTTAGGGGGAGCCTGAAGCTTAGTTATACAATCATAAAACCTACTACTCATATTAGGATATCTATGTTGTTCAAACGTTGCATTTACTTTTCCTAGAATCTTCATCATCCTGGTGTTGTAAATTTGGAGTGCATGTTTGAGACACCAGAAAGAGTGTTTGTTGTTATGGAAAAGCTCCATGGAGACATGCTGGAGATGATCTTATCGAGTGAAAAGGGCAGACTGCCAGAGAGAATAACAAAGTTTTTAATTACTCAGGTAAGAAATTTGATCATAGACCTATAAAGATATTTGAGGTCAGTTGTTATCACTGTTTCTTATGTTTTGATTTCAACATAATTTTTCTCCTTCATTCATAAAAGCCGAATCAGGGATGGTACATACATCTTTGTGTACATTATCTGATTTCTAGAAAGCTATTAAGAGGACCTATAATAGATACATATGCAATTGCCTGGCTGCTGGATGGGAGAGCCATCAAGTTACAGCTTCTCTTATGTTTGAAGGATTAAGCAGAAGACAGAACTTCAAAACACAAATAGCAAACTGTTAAAGAACTGCGGAAAGAAATCTGAACCATTTGAACTTCCCCACATCTATGCATTGTAATTTATGCTATGAGCTTCTGTGCCTCTTTTCTGTGTTGAGATTGGATCTCAGCACTACCTCTGATCAAATGAGCATGTTCTTGTTTGACATCTGTTAACAATGTGATCTATGTGGGTTTTTTTATCCTTCTGGTAATCATATTGTTTCTGTGACTGCCCGTAATATGTTTATACTTAGATACACAACTGAGAAATGAGCCACCTCAGAGTCACAGCAGCCTGTTTTTTCTTTTAAGGCAAGAAAAAGAATGAGCAGGAGCAGTTGTGTTACAGTGGAAGTTTATTATTAGAAATGGAACATGACAGGTTCTCTAGCTTTCAGGCTTTCATAGGCAAAACTGCCACCAGCTTTAGAATTTCATTTCTTGCCTTAAATGGGTTCATTCAGCCTCTACCCATTGCCTATTCTGATAGGGTAGGAAATTCTGGAAGCCCCTGAGCAGACAGAAGGAATGAAGTTAAAACCACAGGGATAGGATGGATGTCTATTATACTTCCTTGGCATTCTGTTACATGTAATACCATAAAAATGCATGCAAGGCTCTTTGTTTTATCATGTCAAGGAAATACTTAAATTGGATCACACACAAAAATTTTTCAGTAAATGATTTATATCTGGAAGGTCATTTTGCAGATGCTTCTGTGTTAAAAGTTTCAACAACAGCAACAACAAAACAAACGAAGAAAAGTACTTAGAATTCGGTTTTCAGAAGGTTTTTATAGCATAAGGTCTTTGGAGAGGGAACAGTTGTATTTCAAACAGTGAAACGTAGCTGACTTTTTTTTTTCTTTTTACTGTGGACACTTGAGAAAGGCACATTCTTGTTGGGCTGTTTCTCTATACTACAGTCTTAGATTCTCTAGTCACTGTTGCTGTCAAAAATAATGTAAACTCCCAAAATTTACAACATTTTAAACTGAATTTCATTCTCATTTGTTTCTTCACAGATCCTTGTTGCTTTAAGACATCTTCATTTCAAAAATATAGTTCATTGTGACCTCAAACCAGAAAATGTATTATTGGCATCAGCTGATCCTTTCCCACAGGCAAGTAGAAAACTCCCTTTAAAATAAATTATTCTAACTAACGAGTGCTAGCAGTGATTATTGTAGAAACTAAAGCATCTATCTGTATTGACTGCAGAAACTACACAAAATTATTAGATGTGAATGTCCAAAAAATTCCTTGACAAAAATCACTCTTTGGTCATTCACCTAAAATGTTCAACTAGGTTTTCACATGAAATGTAGCTTCTTTTTCAGTTGTTTCTAATTTGCTCACAATTACAGTACAAATTAGTTTACAGGTTAATTTGGGCAAGATAAGTAACAATTTGGAAACAGATACAGGTAAAATGTTTTTTTTTTAAGTATAATTATTTTTCTTTTTTTTTATTGTATTTCAAAGTAAAGAGAGTTCATGAAGAACAGCTTCTGCTTTAATTTTATGAATTTAAATGCCAGATAAGTTGCAAAATATATAAACATACTCTCTAGCTCGTAGCTGTATTTCTCAGTAAGAGATATATATCAGCTCCTGTTTCCTTTAATCTGCAAAATTCAGGTATAATTTCCTTCAGCTGTTTACTTTTGCAGGAGAATTGTTGTTAATTTTCCTGTAATTTTGTATATAATAATTGGAAGAAAAAGCCTATATTGAGACCGACTAAAAAAAAACCAGCAAGGAAGTGGGCAGAGAGGTAGGGTGTATCTAGATCCCCAGTAAATTAAAAAGTGATGATTTAAGAACTAGCTTTTGTCAGCTTGATTCATTCAGGAGAAAGTCATTTGCAAAACAGATCTTCTGTTTGGAAGAAATCTAATCTTCTAAAACTTAATTCCCTTAATTCTAAGTTATCTTGTGTTTTTGCTTTCACTCTATTTATTTATGACATGAATTAATGTAATGAATTGGTAATCTAGTCTCATTCCTTGGTGGACTAAGAAGAGAAGTTGAAAATAAATAGTTTCTTGAAGGAACAGTAGAAGTACATTGTACAACTAAACCACAGTACATCAGCTGTATTTAATAATAAAAATCTTATTTACTACAGCAACTCTCTTTAAACAGGTAAAACTTTGTGATTTTGGCTTTGCTCGAATCATTGGGGAGAAATCCTTCAGGCGCTCAGTTGTAGGAACACCAGCCTACCTGGCTCCAGAAGTGCTGAGAAATAAAGGCTATAACAGATCTCTGGATATGTGGTCTGTGGGTGTTATCATTTATGTAAGCCTCAGTGGTACCTTTCCATTCAATGAAGATGAGGACATACATGACCAAATCCAGAATGCTGCTTTTATGTATCCACCCAATCCTTGGAAAGAAATCTCTCATGAAGGTAATATCTGTTTGTTGCTGTTTGTATACAGAGGCCAAAAAGCTGTATTTTGCTTTATTTAAATTTTTACAGGCAGTTACAGATGACCATTTTTCCTTGGTTTCAGCTGATGTTTTACTTGCACATTAGTGGTAACTTAAGAGAAATGTGCCTGCTCCTTACTGTAGCATACACTGAGCCACACTCTCAGCTGAAAAATTCTGTGCTGTCTGTAATCTTATCTCAGCAGTATAAGTTTTATAATATCTGTTGAAAATATTAAAAAAAAAAGAAAACAACTATAAATCTGCACAATTGCACACTGATGTCCTCATGAACCTCCACACACCCCTGATATGTAAGCTGACAGAATCTGTTGGCAGCAATGCTTTTTCTGGCACTAGAGATAAGCAAATAGCAGTCAACACAGAAGAGGCTGCAAGAAATTATCTCTACAAATTCTGCTGTGGTAGACACGAGATCAACTCAGAGGTGAAGATCGAGTAGAGCACCTACAGAAAGCTCACCTGCCAGAGTGTTATCTATTTTTCTACATGGAAGTCAGGCAGCAAGCATGTAGGAGAAAGAACATGCTTTAATAAATCATAATGTTAAAATCTTCTTAGACATTGTCATTTCATCATATACTTGAAGTTGCTAACTGATGAGCCATTCTATTGTGGTAAACACAAGTCTAAATCTGAACAGATCCACAATTCTCAAAACAGAACTAGATCTCTATCCAAGTATTACAAATGACTTCTGCAGCTAAAATGTGAGGTTAAACATTATCTCAAATCTAATAACCATAAATAAACATGTATCAACCGACCTCTATAAATCTGTTTATCTAGGAGAAATTTAACATGTATTAAATGACCACATCATTCATAGAAGCTTTTAATCCAAGCTTCCCTGCATTATTCCCAGGCCATGTGTAATGAGATCCTCTGCATCAGTGAACACTTGGTCCAGTAATGCTTCACTGCTGGTTGGTCTGTCCCATAATGTCTGGTCTGGAAAGTTATCCTCAGGAGATTCTAGGAATCTCCTCTATTGCTTGCAGCCTACCATGTTGCTTTCCTAGCAGACATCCAGGTGGTTGAAATCCCCCATCAGGATGAGAGCCTGTGAGCATCATGCTTCTTATAGCTGAAGCAAGATAGGCCTCATCACCAAGCTCCCCTTGGTCAGCTGGCCCATAGTAGATGCTGATCACCAGAATCAGACCCCAACCACTGGAGTAAAAGTAATGTAAATGTTTGTTCTCCATTTCTTGCTGTTTTTTTTTCTCATACATTCAAAAGGATTCAGGCACTCCAACAATTGGCTATAAATTTTACATTACCAATAGATTCTAATAATGGTAATTTCATTCAGAGACAGTGGTATATGCCTTAGTAATAGCAGGCATAAACAGAAAACTCAGAGAACTTGCAAGAGTTAGGCTACCATCTAAGAGAATTAAAATTTATTTCAATTTATGCATGCCAACCTACTTCAGAATTTTAACGTGCTAGGATTATGGGTGAACAGAATTTCTGTCCTCTTCCCCTATTAAAACTTAGCCTATAAGATTTAAGACTTCAAATTTTATGCCTCTGACAAATATTTTTTCCCAGTTTTTTATTCATTTGAAATTTTTCCATGAGCACCATTTCCCAAGTGGAGCACTCATCCTTAAAAAAAATCTTCTCTAATCTCCATCCCTAAAATGCAGTAGCATTTTCCCACATTTTCCAATAGCATTTCATCTTTGAATGACTTCTTGCTGAAAATTATATGTATTTGTACATCAAAATAGAATAGGAAGAAATAAGGGTATAGAGGTAATTTTTGTAGTAATCTTTGTCTATCCTGCTATTTGTGTTCTCTCTGTCTTCAGGTATTGTCAAGTCATTTTATGCTTCTGAATTTGTTCATCTGCTACATAAGAATTCTGGCTTCATTCAGGCCTCCCTCTGGATTTTTGCTAGATATTAGTACACGAGAATGTTCATGCAGGATTCACTATTACTTACACCTGAGTAATTTCACATCTGTGAAATTTAAACAGTATTTTTTGGCAGTTGATTAAAAAAAAAAATGATATACAAAAATTCCAGAGCATGAAACGTGCCGTGAGTAATCGAAAACCTGACATAGTACATTTTAGGCCCATGAAGTTCAAAAGAACAGCCAGCACAGAGAAAACACGTTAGGTAAAATATACGAACAGGCAGAGGAACAAAATCTTTAAGGGAATTCTGTCCTTACACTCAACAATATTGAAATACTGTTTACATCTTTTGAGATAATGCAGATTTGGTGAACTGAAAGGTCAAATTTGGAAGCAACCACTAACACCGTTGAAAACAGGCTCCATGTTTGACAGATATGAAATTACTCAGCTATAAGTAAGAGAGAATCCTGCAATTCATAAAAACAAGTGTGGAGGGATTACTACCTCAATTTTACAACTACTATGTTTGTCTGTCTCTGTTCGTATCCCATAGCTGAAACAAATATGTTTCATCTGACATGCTCCAATATTATTATTTTTTTTCAGCTATTGATCTCATAAATAATTTGTTGCAAGTGAAAATGAGAAAGCGCTACAGTGTGGACAAAACATTAAGCCACCCATGGTTACAGGTATTGCTACAAATTCCATGTTTCTTTCTATGTGTTTAGGCTCCCAGTATATAAAACATTTTTATCTTTAAGTACAATAGAATCTAAAAAAAAATCTACAAACCTGAAGGTGCTTCCTGATCTCATACCTCATACTTCTTCACCAATTTATCAATAGATTCTAAATATTTTGAAGTACAAGATTCCAATACTACAGACTCCCGTGTTTTCAAAATATGCTACAGGAATATTTCATTGTTTGTCCACTAAAAACATTATAGACACAGAAACATAAATATATATACACATATATAATGGTGGAAATAAACCTTTATAGTCATTTGACTTGCATTACCTAATTGCCTAGACTGTACCCTTATTCACTTCAGGGTAGACTGATCTCTTCTTCAGAAGAGATAGTGAAGCTTCATGCTTTCCAGGAAAATGCATTAGCCACTTTCTTTTGGAATCTTCAAATGGAAACTAAAATGTTATGAAATTCTGCCATGTTAGCAGCCATTGTCTTCTACTTCTTATATGTTAGATTTTTATTCAGGCAGCAGGGAAGTCACAACACATTATAAGATATAAAATAGAATTAGTACAGAGAGCAGGGCAACCTCGGGCAGCCCCAGGCACTGTGCACCTCCATGGGAATGGGACAGGCCAATTTCAAACTGGGACATCAGCCATGAGATCTAAGGAACAGTTTACAACTTAGCAATATGTGAGAATGGAAAATATTATTTTTGTCTTAATTATTATTGACTCAGTCACTGAAGCTTCTCATAAAGCATCCAGTGCTTCTGAGATGCCTGTGTTTCCAAGGATACTCTGTGCTCAGAAAGTGATGTAATTTGTGACTCAGGACTGATTGCATCACACACTTAGAATTGCTCAGGCTGGAAAAGACCTTCAAGATCAAGTCCAAATGCAACCAAACAAACTACCCTAACTCTTAACAACCCACTGCTAAATCATGTCCCTGAGCACCACATCCAATTGGTTTTTAAATACATTCAGGGAAGGTGACTCAACCACCTCCCTGGGGAGCCTGTTCCAGTACATATCAACCCTTTCTGTAAACAAGTTTTTCCTTATATCTAACCTAAACTTCCCCTGGCACAACTTGAGGCCATTTCCTCTTGTCCCGTCACCAGTGAGAAGAGAACAACCCCACTCTCACTGCAATCACTTTTCAAGTATTTGAAGGGAGCAATAACGTCTCCCCTCAGCCTCCTCTTCCCCAGACTAAACAGCCTCAGTTTCCTCAGTCACTGATCTTCTGAAGAATGCATGTATATGCATAAGAAAGTAATCATGCAGAGGTATGGCACAGATTAGATGTGTAGTCCACAAAGAAATACTCACTGAACTGATATCTGGGTCCTGTTGCAGTACCTTACAGTTTACCAGTGTTTCTCAGAGTGGAGGGTGACCTGCTGGAATAGGAGGAAAAGAACTGCAACCACACCCTTTGCCTTTTCCAGGGACATTCCTCCTAGATTTATTTTCTTCCTCCCAGATATCCTGTCACCTTTCAGCCTTTTCCTCCCATGCAGTCATTAAAAATATGTCAGAGCCTTTGGGGACCAGAGATACAATCTCAACTGCAGCCTGCAGCGTGGATGCTGGCTCACGCACATGATGGAATGATGTACTTCAACTCTCATTCATTTTTTTCCCTTGTGCAGTGGTGAATGGAACAGATTTCTCACTCAAGCTGAATTCACATTGTATACCTTTATGCTGAGATGGTATATATCATATAGTCAAGAAAGTTATTCTATTACAATTGCAGACATTTGGGTTAAGGATGTTTTTTCCCTTTTCATTTTCATAGAACCATTAAGGTTGGAAAAGACCTCCAAGATCATCTAGTATGACCATCTACCTAACCACCAATATTGCTCTCTAAAGCATGTCCCTAAGTATTATACCTACCTTTTCCTTAAACACCTCCAGGGACAATGCCTGCCTCTACCTCTTTGCTGGGCAACTTGTTCCAATGCCTAACCACTCTTTTATAAGAAGAAAATCTTCCTAATATCCAACCTGAACCTTCCCTGGTGCAAATTATGGCTCTTTCTCTTGTCCTACCTGGGAGAAGAGGCTGACCCCCACTTGGCCATAACCTCCTTTCAGGCAGCTGTAAAGTGTGGTAAGGTCTCCCCTGAGCATCCACTTCTCTAGACTAAACAATCTCATTGGTCACAATACTTGTGCTCCACATCCATCACCAGCTTCATTATCTTTCTCGCAACATACTTCTCTTTCTTGTAGTGAAGCCCAAAGCTGAACACAGTACTTGAGCTGTGGCCTCACCAGGGCTGAGTTGAAGGGGATGATCACCTCTCCAGTCCTGCTGGCTACACTAATTCTGATACAAACCAAGATGCTATTGGCCTTCTTGGTTAACTGGGCCCATTCCTTGCTCACATTCAGCCAAGTGTTGATCCCTAGGACTTTTCTTCCATGCAGCTTTCCAGCTGCTCTGCCCCAAGCCTGTAGGGTTGCCTGGGGTTGTTGTGACAAAAATGCAGGACCTGACACTTGATCTTGCTGAATTTCATCCTGTTGTCCTCTGCTCGATGTCCAGACCCCACCATAGGATCATCTTTCCCCCAGGCAGGGTGACAAGGAATTGTTTTACCACCCATGCCTTGCATCACAGAAAGGCTACTTATACATTCAGCAAAACAACCTGTAATAGCTCCATACTAATAGCAGAGTGTAATAAAATTAATGATTCAAACATACCTGAATATAGCTATTTCTACAGGCAGATTTCATATTTATTAATTGTAAAATTTCTCTGTTCTGGGGCAATAGGGATGCAGATTGACAAGTTAATAGCACTTCGCACATTATTGGTAGTAGAAGGGAATGTCATTAATTTTAGAAATGTTAAAACAAATCCTACTGCTTTATTTCAGGACTATCAAACCTGGTTAGATTTAAGGGAGCTTGAATGCAAAATGGGGGAGCGTTACATCACCCATGAAAGTGATGACTCTCGATGGGAACAGTATTCAGGAGAACATGGATTGCAGTATCCAGCATACCTTATCAGTGCAAGTGCTAACCATAATGAAAACACCACGCTACAAGAAACAGAAATGAAAGCCCTCAGTGAGCGTGTCAGCATCCTTTAAGTTGCATCCCTATAATCTGTCAAAACACTGTGGAATTAATAAATACATACGGTCAGGTTTAACGTTTGCCTTGCAGAACTGCCATTATTTTCTGTCAGATGGGAACAAAGCTGTTATGCTGTTACACTGTTGATGAATCTGAGTTGCCAAGACAGATCAACAGAAACATTTTTGTGTGACCAACTGTGTTGTATTTACAAAAGTTCCCCAGAAACACTAAACTTGTTATTGTGAATGATTCATGTTGTATTTAATGTATTAAAACCTGTCTCCACGGTGCCTTTTCAAACTAGTGTTTTTCTTACTTGAGCCTCATTTGGTAAGAGAACTTTCCCATGAAGATCTGTTTTACAGTTTTTTTTTGTTTGTTGTTTTTTGCATCTTTAGTTTTGTAATTGTAAGCAAACTCTTGAAGAGTAGGTTATTACTGCTGTTCTGTGAACAACTACTACTATTTGGATAAAAGCTTTATTTAGTGTAGGGAAAAAATAGCAAAAAAATAACAGCATAGATAGCACTGTACAGTTTCAAATCACCTAACCTTTGTGTATGTGTTTGTGTATATAAATAGACATACACACAAGGTACAACCTGCTATTATGCCTAAATGCCTTAGTAATGCAAACTGCAGCATAAGCCAGTTGTATTTTCCTTTTTCTTAAAATATTCTTCTTTAATAGGAATATTCTGTAATGTGTACATTCAGAAGCTAAATAACATGTTGACTTTGTGTATGTTTTCAATAAAAGCCTTGTTAAAATAATTCACTTGAGTAACCTTTCTGTTCAGAATATCCTCAGAATGGCATCAGAAGTAGCTGAGTAAGTTAGCTTATCATTAAGAAGCCCATGTGGAGATAGGTAGAAAAACACAGCTAGCTAGCCTGCAGACCTGTAAAACATATTTTCTAAGAACTGGTTTGGACAAACTTTATAACATGAATTTGTTCAGTTTTGAAGCATACAGGGGGCAGTTGAAGACATGGATTTTGCACAAGTGAAATTAATGTGAATTTAGTTTTTAGAGAAATATGCTGTTTCTGCTGAGTTCTGTTCAACATTGAGTTTTTCTGAACTGAGGAATTAATATGGATCTCTCCTATCCTCCTTCCCCTGAATGATTTTAAGACACTCCTTTTAGTTTATAAAAATTACTTCGTCTTCCAGCTCTAACACATTTAGCTTTAACTGTAAAAGTGGTTCAGGCTGTACTTTGAAGCATACACTAGCGTAACACAGTGACAAGCTGGAGATTATTCTATGCCACAGGCTTTCTCCAAAAAAAAAAAGCCCACCACAAAACAGACAAGCAAACAAAGAAAACAGTTGATACAGAGCTATTGAAGAGAAATATTAAAAAAAAAAAAGAAGAGAAGAGAATGGGATGTGAGGGAGAAGAATACAAAAAGAGTCAGTGTTAAGTCAACTGTAAAATAAATATAAAAATCAGGCTGATTATGGTATATTCAGTAAAAGCTCCAAATGTTTGTGTATATTTAAAAGCAAGTCCACCTAAAAGTGTAATGGTGAATTCATGATTCTGTGACCACGTTTTATAATAATTCCATGAGTCAATCCACATTGAGTAAATTTTCTAAAAGAGAAATGAAATTATCAGAATCATAGACTTAGTTCAGCTACCTATACCATGAGGTATCTCAGAAGTTATTTAATTTAGTTGTCTCATTTTTCTTGATAAACAGTATCAGAGAAGTAGATCTTCACTTTCATATTGATCAAACAGGTAAGTCAAGATTTTATTAGCAGCTTTGTTTTTGTTTACAATTAGTGTACTAAATTGGAACAAAGGTAATAGTGAACACAAGAGTTAAATTCTCAAAAATACCACACAGCATTGATGCTAGTCAGGAGATTGAAAAAGAAAGCATATTTTACAGCTTTCAGTGGCATCTCTAAAAAGTTAGGTAGCCAAACTAGAACCGGTACTGCTTTTCATGAAGGAAAGACATTGCATACTTACACTAAACCCTATTCTCTGCTGACCTCTACCATAACAATGCCCATCATGGACTAGAGTTCACTAAGCACAAGCCTTAACTGATAAAAGTATGCTTAATCTCATGGAGCATTTAGGATAAAGAGTTTGCAATACAGCAGAGCAACATTATAAATAAATTACTACTATAAGACACATTCTGGCTAACTTGTAAACACAATTTGAAAAGAACTCCTGTTTTATTACTAGAGGCATATCATATTTTTTCTCCCATTCCTCTTGCTTCATCTCTTTTAGAGATCTCTTTTTTATTGTACCAATATTCATTGCTTTTCAGAAAAGAACCTACCATTAGCCAATGTAATAAATGAAATTTTTCCCTGCTGCTGTTCAAAAATGTTACACTGTGAAATTTGAACTGTTTGCAGTCCAGCCATGCAGATGAATTCACAGATTCCTGACTCAAAAGTGTAAATGGAAACTTGCTCTTCCAGATACATCAGCATCTAAGTGTTCTACAACAAATCTGGGATTTTGTTGCCCTACGTGATTTTCCTCCTTGTCTCACTTAGGTAAAAGGAATGGTAGACTGGACTGCTCCGCAGTAAGTTTTTCATGGCCTTTAGATTTTCCATTAGGCTGACAATTCCTACTCATGCATCTTAGAAGCAGAAGTCAACAAAGATTATTCTGTACATGAGCATCAGTCTGAGAGTTGACTAGTGGTATTTCCTTTTCTGCTGTGCTACTGCATTATCATATACTTATCAAGCACATATGTACAGATCATCACATATGTATAGATGCTTGTTGTGGAGCACAGCAAAGCAGCCAACTTTTACTTGGAAGCTACAATTTCTGATAAATGGTAAATGGCCATTTTCTCTTCAACCATCTTTATTCATTCAGATTGGATCCCTATCCTATGTCTTGTCCAAGCAGTTTAACTAGCTCAGCAAATGAGGTGAGCAGAAAGCACACACTTCAGCAATCACTACAGTTCAACTCAATCATTTTAAGGGTGAACCTTGAGACACCAGATACTCCTATATGTTACTTCAGCCCACAGGGTATACAGAGGAAGATCAGAGTTGATTAATTATAAATTGTTCATATTTATTATTATTGAGATAGGACTACCAAACATACTGACTTCCTGAATAAGCTCTGCATAATGCAGATAAACCAGAACCCTATCCTTGGAGCTTATCAGCACCTCGTTTTCCCAGGTAAATGACTATTACTTTTTTCCAGAATGATTGCTGTGATTTATTCTAGTAGCTTATTCTAGGCATCCATATACTGCACTGGCCACCTTCTACAGTATGACTGTACTATGGCAACTGAACTGAAAGTTTCATATTCATTTGTTTACAGTGCATGTGCTGTATGAGAAAGGGCTCAGAGAAAATCAGTTACAAGCCAAAAGAACTGTCTTGGTAGATCAGGTCCTTTTAAGTGACAGAAAATTTGGTACCCCAATTAGATGTTTATTCAGGACTTTCTCTGCTTTTTGCTTAGCTTATTCCTAGCATCTGGAGCAAGTGAATTGTGCAACCAGACATGTGAGGGTCTGCTGGAGAAACTGGAATTTATCTGCTCTCCTTACAGAAACTTTACTTAGTCTGAGTAAAAACAGGCACCTTGCATCGTAAGAGGTACAGGCTATTTTGCTCACTTGCTAGCCACATCTACAAACTTGAACGTCAGCTAATCACAAACAGGAATGTAAGAAAAGTATACTTACATTTCAGACTGCAAAATTGCTGTTTTGAAAGATCCCGTGAAGTAAGATGTTTTGCTTGGGAATCCACACTATGGTCCTTCACCTGAGGGTATCTAGCCGTGCTGTGAGTCTGAAAGGCCTGAGGCTCCATATGCAAACATCTACCAGGCAGAACGCCAACCAGGGGAGCTACAAAGAAAACAGGCATGATGAAAACAAGCCTTAAAGGCAAATACCAAAATCTGCAAGCACGTGAATACTGCCAAAGATTAAAAAGAAAAAAAAAATTGGCAGATTCTGAAGTATTTCTATTCCAGACAAACTATTTTCCAATATGAATTTGTGATACGCTGCCAAATGTAAATTAAATAGTTTCCAGTATAACTCCCCAAATGAACAGAGACTTAGCAGTGATGACTTCTTACACTTTTAATGGAGAATGACTTTTCAGAAAGTCCTACCACCTAATACCCTTTGAAAAGAGAGTAGTTCAGTTTGGTTCCATTGTTGACTTAGGCATAAAAAAGCATGAGTTAACTTCGAGCAGTTAGGTCACTGAATTTAATAAATGCAAATTATACTGACTTAAGAAAAAGTAAAAACTCACTTAAGGGACCTGGCTCACATTTACCAAGTAAGCAGCTGCAGCAGTTCAAGATGTTATTGTCTTAACTCCCCAGCTGTTTGTTATAGGCCAGAAATCATCTGTCAGAGTCCTGCATTTTTCAAAAGTGAGTTGGGAGGCAGCAATCCTGAATCTCTGGGGCTTTCTAGGTGTCTTAGACTTCCTGATTTCTTCTGGAATAAGATGTAAGGTGAGTTAATGAGTAATCAAGGGCTGCTAATTATTCTAGCCCTGAAGTTTCCATCAAGGTATTGCACTTTCATATGCTCTCAGTGCAGCTGACTATGGGTGTTAGGAATGAGAATCTTAATAAAAACAATAACTAAATTGAAGCTAAAGCCTCTTGCTTATGTAAAAGTATGATATGTCTACTGCCCTTATGCTGTAATATGAGAAGAAAATATGTGCCAAAATGTGTACAGTCAAGTATATTCATGGCACAGAATGCTGACGAGCTGGAGCAGTTTTTTGTCATGTACCAGGCTGGTAAACCTGTAATACACCTTCTAATGGAAACATAATGGCTGCTGCCTTTCAAAAGGAAATAAGGAGCTATAAATGAGGAGCATGCTTTATATTTTTGTGATGAACTTAACTCCATCCTGGTCCTAATGGTAAATTTTATACATCAAAATTCTCTCTAGAAGATGGGCCAGTTCAGGGTTAACTGCTCTGAGTCTAGTAATGCGTTTTCTTGTATCCAGAGTGGCCTGAAGAAACTTCTGTATCCTAAAACATACAGGTGTGTATGTATGGATTCCCATTAATGAAAAGCTGGAAACTCAAAATATTCCTTCTTGTTCCAGAACTCAGTAAAACAGCAAGGAAAAATTTCACAGACTGTTGATTTTCAAGGTCATAACATTCCAGGAAATTCAGAGAGGAAGTTGTAGCACTAGGATGATTAATCTTAGCTTAGAAATTGGATAGAGCACAAAGCAAAACTGCTAGAAATCTGGAATTCTCCTTCTCTTTTTGCAGCTACTCTTGCATTTTCTAAAAATTTAGCCACCGATCTCTGAGGAGTTAGGTAAATTCCACTGCTCACAACAGGGGTAACAGGTTTGAAGGAAAATAGTGGCTTGCTTTAAACAGATTCATGTAAAACGGTGATCAGCCTTAAAAGCAGCATCAGATAAAGATTGCCTTTACAAACATTATCCCAACTTATATCTCAGTTTTTTTCTTATGGTAATAATGTTGCTAGGAAAATGCAACATTCAAATATATGCAGGAATGTACAGTATTCTCAGTCAGCCCCTCATTATGTTTCTATATTTAACTTGATTTGTAGATGGCAAAGTGACAAAGAAAGTAGATGAATGACTTGGGAGCAGTAATCTGGAACTTAAAGCCAGAAAAAGGCAGGTGGTAACATACTGAATTGTGTTTTTTTACCCTCGTTAGTCAACTTGAATTCACCTAAAGAAGACACATCCTTAGATGAGATATTTCTGGGAGGCTTAACCTATGCAATAGGAGTGAAGTGGGAATTACAATCCAGATACAAAGAAGATCAACCTTAATAGGCATTTATAGAACTTGCAAACACACTGCTGCAAACTTAGTTACCTCAGATATCACAGTGTCCACATGCAAGATGCTGAGTTGACAGACAACCCTTCAAGGTCTAACAATCACTAGCAAGCTACAACAGATCTGGAGTTTGGGGCCACATTCAGTAGTAATCCATTAGTGCGTGGCTGAAAATCTGGCAAAATAAAGTAGGATATATTCACACAGAACTTGAGATTAAACTGAACCTGCACATTGGCTAACCGTCTGCAAAGCACGGAGCAGATCTCAATGAATATTGATAAAACAACTTTGCAGCTCAACGTAATAAGAAATGACTAGCATGTCAGAGATGGGTGATCCTGCTTACACCCCTCATGGTACTATGTGAAAAAGTGTGATTGCATGACATAACGTACTCTTTTGATCAAGGGATTAGAAGAGTCAGTGACTGTACTAGGACTATCGTTTCTTCTGCAGCCTTCCAGCCAAGGTGACCTTTCCTGCCACTGGAAGCACCTTGTGTATGCAGCTCCAGTGCCTGCTACAAGGGGACGCTTCCTGTCTTTTCCTTAAAAGCCTCAGGGCCCCTTGCCATTCCACAGCCCCTTGCACTTGTCCTGTTCCTATTGAATCTCACAGGCCTCCACCATTTCCTTTTGTACAAAAGGAGAGGACAGCCTACCAACTCTTCCACCGTGATAGCCGAGAGCTTATGAAAATAATAAACTTGGTTTGGGAGAAAGATACAGCAGAGTGGGAAGATTGAGCAATCCAGAAGATGCAGGACTAATATAAATTCATAGAATCATAGAATGGTTTAGACTGGGAGGTACATTAACGATCATCAAGCTCCAAACGCTCTGCCATGGGAAACGTTTCCAACCACTGGATCAGGCTGCTGTATCATGAATACTGCATTATTTTTTTCATGTTTAATAACTTTGCTGTCACAAGTACTTAAAATCATGGTCCAAATGCCTCAGGTCTAATTTGTTTTACGTTATCTTATTCATATATTCATAGCCTTAACAGTGGCAACATTATTAATTTCCATGTCATCTACTACACTAATCTCTAAATATCTCTTCTCTTTTGGTGGCTAAGCTGTAGGGTTTTTTTTCCAGTAAAACTATATCAGCCCAGCCTCTAGCGCAGATATATTTGTATATGGGCACAGTGTTCTCTTACAGCTGTAGAAGTTAATCCCTGCTCATGCAGGAATAGTCGCCAAAGTGTGACCAGATCCAGACAATAACATCACTTAAGCTAAACCCACAAAAGTAGCACAAGTTCACTGCTCAGACAAAGCCTTGCCCTCCCTTTTCAAATCACTTTGCCAAGGAACTGTCATTGGTTTATGATGTGGCCAATTGTGCTTTGGCCTGAAAACACCCAACTCTCATCTGTGCCAAGCAAGTAACTGTCACCGTCCCAGATTGAACCCAAACCAGTCATCGAAGACAAAAATGTCAGGGTACTGCCAATTTTCTGTGCCATCCAGGAAGCAGACCTTGTTCTGTCTGATTTGCATGATAACTGTGAAATAAGGGTCTGTGTGACTGTGTTCAATTCTCCAGCTCTTTTCATACCTTTTTACTATTATTATCAAAGATACTTATTAGCCGGTTCATATTTCCAGCACAGTGCGGACTTTATTCTCTGTATAGCTTTAACTATCGAATATAATATTCAGCAAGGGATCGCCCTTAGGGAAAACCGTCAGCGCTGCCGTCAGCCCTGAGCTCCTGGAGCTCAGCCCCAGGCGGGACGAGCGGTGCTTTTCCCGCCTCTGCTGGGCTGGGCCAGGCGCGCGCAGAGCGCGGTGCCCTGGCGGACTGCGCCACCTCCTGGCCGGCGGTGGTACTGCGCGCTGCGCGGGGTGGGCCCGAAGCCGCCGCCAAAATGAACCGGCGGTCGCTCCCGTTTCACAAAGCCGTGAGGCGTGTAACATGCAACGTACACTGAAATGAGCTTTCTTTAATTTGATTGCACGTTGCACTAAGAAGGTCTAAAAGGTAGAAAGGTTAGCTTGCATGAAAATCTTTTGGCAATTCGGATACAAGGTCCAGAAAATTCTCGAGAATGCTTGATTAAAGAGAAAAGGAAAAAAGTGAACGTGGTTTGCTTACACCCACAGGAGACAATTGCAATTTCTTTATATGTAGAACAAAGTAATTTCTCCCTGAAGGATAGGCAAAATGAAAAACGAGTTAAAATCCACAGCCAAACTGTAACGAGATACACTTGTAGAGGAAAAAGGAAGATAAGATATAAAACCACCTGAAAATGTATGAGTTGATTATCAACCTTTGATTTTTTTCTGTCTACTTCTAGATAGTCCTCTGTTCTGCCACATCACTCTCGGGGTTCTAAGAGAGCTCTCTTTGTGCAGTATCTGGCCTTGTGTATTTTGCTATTTCCTCCTAATTCTGTATTTTAAAGTCTGTCTTCAGGTAAGCTTATATATACAAATAGATACCTGACTCAATTAAACAATTCAGTGCATAGCTCATGTCTATTCAGTATTAGAATGCACCAAGTAAATATTCTGTCATTTAAATGATTCAGCCTTTTCCAGTAGAAGTTCAGAACTGTGTACCTCCATCTCCTTGTAAGTATAGCTTCTTATGATTTTTATTTTAAATACAGTGTAATTACATTTCATTTTCCAACTTTGTAAAAAAAAATTATTTCTTAGCCTTGATTGGATTCTAGCCAGCCATCCAGTGTTGTAGCTCTCACACTCCCATTACATGTAGTAATATTTTCCCTATTTTCCTTGCTACCATTTCAGTGTGTCTTCACATAAATCACATGTGGATAGAAATGGTCTCTTCCCCTGAAGTATTGTAGATGAATCTTGTGCAAGCTCTGCCAAAAACAGCTGTGGTAGGGCTCCTTCATACATTTATTTAATAAACCCTATTTCCAAATCAGTCTTCCTGCAACAGGAAATTTGAAATGTCTGAAGTCAAAACATGTGCAGTACATAGGTAGTCAGTTTGGAACTGGATTACTTCTGTATCTCCTTGTTAGCTAGAAAGATTAAGATGTTACAAGATGAGCATGGAAATACATGAACATAGGTAGCAAATGGAAATACAAGGCTGCTTTCCACTAGCCAAAAAGACACACTTGGGAAGATACAGAGATATTAGCTGATTAACTTTAGGGTATGATAACCCTAAAGTTAGCCTAGGGTATTCAAGTGCAGAGCAGAATACATTTTATGTTGGTTTCCAAGCATATCAAATAGAAGAAAAACAAATACTGCATCAAAATGAAATCCACAACAAAATCAATTGCAGGCAAATTGTATGGCCATCTCTGTTTATAAGTGAAATTAATCCAAACATTTAAGATGATTTTGCAGAGTAAGCCACCCTGTTATCCTACAGAAATTTGTGCACTAAAAATCACATTCAGCTTTACTAAGAAATTTATCTTCACAACTGTTATATATATACATACAATAATCTTATCATTGTAATGCCTTCTATTTTATTATGTTGGCCCACAACCTCAGAGGCAGATGGTGATGACATGGCTTTAGAGGTTGAACATTCCCACCACTATTCCATGACATTTTGTTGATGTGTGACAGATGGTAGCAGAGGGGCAACCTGTCAAAATGATGTCTGATGTGGAAGTGTGTATGAAGCAAAGGTGTGTCACTGAATTCCTCCATGCTGCATGTTTATGGAGTCCAAACAGTGGATGTGAGCACAGTGAGGCAGTGGGTGGTGCTTCAACAATTATGACACTGTATTGTGAAAGATATCCACGTTCTGGACTGCCATTCAGACTTCTATGAATGTGGTATGCAGGTTCTTGTTCATGGGGGGCAAAAATGCATAGCTAATGGTGGTAACTATGTTTAAATGTATACTATATATATATATAGTACCTGAGAATTTGCTCTATCAAATAGTGTTATTGTGTTCTTTCTATCTGTTGTAGTTTCCATTGAAATAAATAGGAGGCATTGCTTTTGGAGCAACCTATGTACTAATCCTTTTGAATCAGTCAAATAAATTCCTCAGTGTAATTGCATGTGACTGTGTTCATTTATTGGATGTTTTACTTCCTTTGCTGTGATGTCTTAGTACAGCACTTCGTTTCTTAGACCTTAAAAGTGAGCCTGTGCAGGCCTCTTGATATGGCATTCGGACATCACCAGTCTGAATGACAGATCTGTCACTGATTTAGCTCACCACAGGTATCATCCACTGTACAGCCTCTTTGTTCATTGGTCAAATGTTGCTGAATGCACTTTCAACTGTGCCTTTTCCCAGAGTGTGCTGGTTTAGGATCTGCACTGGTATGCAGATACATCTTTGTCTGTAAGTATAATCTACTCTTACTCAGCTTTATATTGTTTGATACTTATGTCAGCCAGAAGTGAAAACAATTTGAGTGGAAAAAGGTGTAATCTTTTCAAAAAGCACTGCCTCTATATGCTGCGTTTTCTAAAATGCACTGCTATTTAATAAAATCCTGTCTTCTATTTGAGAATTCCTTATTAAATACTGAAGACAAAATTAGCAGAAAAATCAATCTAAATTATTCTGTTTATTCCTCTCTTGTATTATAGTATTAAAATAAAAAGTACAAATATTTAACAAGTTTGAAGGGGGCAAAGTTTAGCTTAGCAAATTGCTACCAGGAGATGGCACCATTAACAAAATAATTTAAATGCCACATGCAGTTCCTCTCAACCATCTGTATGTCTGACTCCTTTGACAATTCCAGGTGTTGTCTGAGCCCGATCCTGCAAATCATTTCTCCAGGCAGCCCTCACACGTGAGGGATCCCAAGCATGCGAAAAGACTGCGGGTATGACTGGTGAGTTACGTGCTCGGGTTGTCTTATCACCTATTGTGCTGATTTACCATGTAAAGGAAGAGACTAACAATTACTGGCCTGTGTTTTCCTCCCTGATTAGCACATACTTGTTTGGAAAAAGGACTGAGGCCACATATGCCTTATTTACATACTTATTTGTTATTTACTAAATCTTACCCTACATAGGCTGCAACTAAGTTGCATACAGAACTGAATGTAAATGCTCAGCAAACTGATGACTGAAGTGGACTTGCTTGGATTAAAGCTGAAAGAGCAGAAATGTAAGTACCCAAACAATTCTTTCTGGAGTCTAAAGGTATGACACCCTTCATCATTGTTCCAGTATCTCCAAAGAAAAACACTGAGCACTTTTATTTTTACAAGCTTGTAGAGAATTCAATTGAATATGACAGGAACTAAAAGAATCTTAGATCTCATCTTTACCTGGCTCAGAGATCATCCTTGTGGTACAATTGTTCCCCTGGAAGGTGAAGAAAAGATTTAGGCTGATGGATATAACATCAGAATTTCACCTGTTGACTGCAGACAGCCTGGAGCTCTGCATGCAGCACACAGCTTGCAGGATCGGATCCCTAGTGTGACAGGAAGGAAAATATTTGCCATGTGTTTCATCTCAGTTTCAAGCACCTCCGTTTTTGAATCCTCTCAGTTAAGTAATTGATGTTTGAATGCCCTGTCCCCTGCTTGGTATTTTAAAATAAACCTTGCTATAGCATAGATTATGAATCAAAACAGCTGCTGTAGCTGAAAGTGTACTTAAATGGTTAAGATGGTTCTTTGTAAATCACAGTAACTAGTCTCATATATAATGCTTCAGCACCCAGGGAGATACAGTTCTTGTATTATGGTTTTAAAAATTCATTATATAGATCTGACGTTTACAGAGGGTTTTTTTTCTTTTTTTTTTCCCTGTCACTTCCTGCAATAAACAAACAAACAAACAAACAAACAAAAATTTCCTTGCTACTCATATCAGTTGTCAAACTTGTATTTCTCATATTTCATAGTATATGAAATTATGAATAAATCTTTCATCTTCTGCAAATAAAACCTACTAACTCTTGAAAAGGATTTTTTTTTTACAGGAATTGCAGTAAGTATGACAGTCAAACTGAACAACCCTGGGCATGGGTAAAAGATATAGGAAAGGGTACTTCATTTGTTTATTAGCTTCATGGCGAACTTTTAGATGTCTGAATAAAGAAAAGCAATAGAAATTCCAAATATTTACTTTCTGTTCATGTTAGGATAGTAAAACAAGCAAGGATATGAAAGCATGCAGGGGTTACTTAACAAATTTGCACCAAAAAAGCAGATGAAAATATTGTTCTAAAATTTAATAAAATTTGCTTGAAGCATGCTAACGTTTGTAGAGGAACTAGGTATGAAGCCTTCATTTCTTTACTGAAATAGAAAGGATAGAGGACGTTTTTCAAAACATGTAAAACCAGTTAGGAGGTTAACTATATATGGGCACAGTGGTTAAAAACAAACACAAGGGATGGAAAGCAAAACAATATGGAGATCATCAGGAAACTAGAAGACTGCAGTATGATGCTATGTTATTCATTGTGCAAACAGCTTAAATGAAGAAAAAATAGTGTAATGTCAAAAAGGAAATAATGGGAAGAATTATAAGTGGAAAAACACATGGAATTGTGAAGAAAGGTACTCTCAACCTTTTGTGTTACACAGGGGAAAAGGAAATACAACATTGTATATGATCTTTGTAACAAACTAGAATACAGAGTACATCTCTTGTCCTAAACAACAGCAACACACAATACATTACATGCTGCCTAGCTGCTTGGGATGCTTATAAATATAAATTACACTATTAATCAGTCTTTATTCTGCAGAATGGCTATTGCAGCAATTCTCATCTGTCCTAACTTCTAGTCTTGCCACTGGAACTTACTAAAGTATATGCTCTAAGCCTCACTTATTGTGGTTTAAGCTTTAGTACACCTTCTAAGCCATGTCTTCTATGAAATTATATTTAGCGCAAAATGTATTTTACTACAGACATGGAAAACAGTACAACAGAGTTGGAGTTCTCTGAATGTGCACTGATTTTTTCTATGTTTCTACATGCAGTTTAAAACATGGGGAATTAGATTTTAAGACAGTTAAGAAATGGCATTTTTCTCTTCAGTTCTTCTTGTCTATGACTTTTAATAGAATTATTTATCAATTAGTATCTCCCTTTAAATGAATGAGGGCAGGCAACAAGTTATACTGAGATGAAAGCTGAATCCGCTGTAGCTGCACGTCCCTACTGGCTATTCATCTGATTGTCATGAGAGGATCTGGCTGTTGAATGCTTGAGTGTTTGGAGTCTGGGGAACCCAGGGGAAGCCTGAGTACTGCCCTTTAACCTTCTGGCCTCTTGGCTTACTCTTAGATTCCCTCATAAGAGCTGAAGCTTGCCATCCATTTCCTATCCCAGCAGCAATTCCAAACTCCTATTGTCACTTAAACTCATAGAATCTCCCTGAAAAGTGAACTATCCGGTTTATGTCTTAACCCTTCAGGATCCAAATCAGTGTTGTAATCAGACCTCTCAGAAGCAAAACTTCTCCCCTGGCTTTTTTAACAAGATGTTGTTTTATACTTAATAAAATTAAGAGATTACGAAACACTGGAAAAAGAGAACCATCCTAAATGCAATGCTGTGTCTCTCCTTATTTGTTAAATTTTTGAAAATCTTCAGGAAGATTAAGAAGAAAGATGTCTTCCTTCAGCAAGGCACCCCATCAGCTGCAAGTTTTAATTTCATATCCTACATTTAGCAGGCAAGTTTTGCTTCCAGGATGGCTCTCTGCTACTGAGAGCAATTATAGGTTATAGCTATAGGTCTTATGCCAGCAGTCCCTGAGCACAAAAGATGGAGGGTTAATGCAGGCAGACGTACCACAGATTTATAATTAAGGTGCACTTTGTAATCTGATGTGAATTCTGTAATGTTCACACTCCAGAAACTGTACCCTGATGGATTCACATATAGATTGTGTCTTTCCAAGGAGAATATGTGCTGAATAAAACATTCCCCATAAATAGCATATAATTATAACTACACAAATCAAATTAAATATGTTATAGCGCGTTAAAGAAATCTGAAAGTGTTGTGGAACAACTAGAACATACCTGTTGTGAACAGATCTCATGGGAAGTCTTATGTCAGTCTGAGATAAAACAAAACAGAAAGGTGGTTGCATACAGGTAGTGCAAACATAAGGTAGTAGTTTCTCATTGAAACAACTGCTACAAATCTAGAAAATAGCAGCAATATGGGACAAATATAAGACTAATAAAGACAATTCTTATTAATCCAGAAGAAATCATATGTATTGCTACTCCAATTTACTCCACAAGATAGACCAGAACCTAATACCAGTTATCTTCCCTGTAAGCCTAAGAAATTTTGATTGAATGTTGAAGAAAGAGCTCAAGCCTTGATTAAATACTTCAAAAATTAAAGGTTCGAATCTTTTATTTAGCAAATTCTTCTTACTGACTGAGAGTGTTTGAAATGTGAACCTCATTTCCAGTAAAAGATACCTGATCTGTTATCAGAAAGCTCGAATCACAGAAACTGCAAGGCATAGTGTCAAGTGAGCAGTTATGGAAGGTTTTCCATAGTAAGCCTATAAAGGAGTGAGAAGACGTGTTGTACAAGATCTGTGAAACAACTCTGTTACCAAAACATCAGCCATTAACTTCCCTCTAATACATTTTCTCTATCCTTTTTTTTGTATTTTTATTTCAGAGTTGACTGAAGGTAGGAATGAAAAAGGGAAACGTTTCACGTGGTCTGCTGATCCTGCTCCTCAGTTCCTGCAGAGAAATGCATCTATTCCTCCTCAACACCCCTCAATTTGACAGTACTGACATTCAAGATCTGAAGTGCCACAAATATATGCGTGTGTGCATACATACATATACATATATATATATATATATATATACACACACATATACTGTATGTATTTCTTTTTCTTAGTATTTGTTGTCCTGGCAAATCTAACAGCCAGAAAAGATTTATCAGCCATAGAGCAAGTTGGAACTGAAAAACAATGGAGGTACTTCAGCGATTCCAAGCTTAAAGGTAACACACTTTGAGGCACATTTTCCTGTACTCCAGACAATTTCTAAGAAACGTAATAAGTTCATTTTATGTCTACTCACTACTGGTATGTTGTCACATTTATCATTGCTCCTCTCTGCTCTCTGCTCCTCTCTGAGTATGTTTTACGTAAATTTTAAGCTATATTGCAAGTTGACAGGTAAGTCCATCTGCCTACACAAGTTTATAAAAATCTATCACTATTAGAACCATCAGAAAGTAACAAGTTTAATGCAACTTTGGAAGGCTTCTAGTTCACTAAGAGAAGATTATGAGTTCTTCAGAAGCACCACTTTGACAGTGTCTAGACACTGAAGTCACAGGTCAAATCTAAGCAGAATTCACTCAATTCTTCAGCCTCCCAAAGTACCTAATGGAAGTAAGCTTGGAACATCAGGATGAAAATTTGAGAGATGAACACCTTCCCACACTGCATTAAAATATCTTGAAGATTTCAGTCTTTGGTAAGGTATTGTGCTGGTGGTTCTGGACAATATTTCTCTTCCAGATTTCACAACTCTTTCTCACCACAGGGGATTCCATTTGAAAATAACCTGTGGAAGCTATACATAAAATTAATCAACTGTTTTGCCTGTTTTTCCATAATTGTATATGCAGAAATATACCTTCAGTTGTCAAGTGCCCCTTCCAGGGGAAAAAGAATGTAAAAAAATCAGAGACTTGGACTTTTGGGTTGCTCAGACAGATAATCAACTTGCTTTTAGAAGGAAAATAAGAGGTTCTATTTCTGAGAAGCAGTACATTCTGGTTTTAGGCTGGCAAAGATTTTGAATGGTTGTTTTATCTTAGTAGGCAAGCCAGCTTATTCAAAATGACAGGATTAAGTAAGACATGTTCTTTTGTTGTTACATGAAAACATAACTTTATATCTTAGTTTGGCCAATGAAACATCTACTTTTCCCAAAGTTTATTCACAGGATAAAGTCAGAGGTGAGAAAAATAACACCCACTGAATCTAAATTACTAGCATTGTTGACCTCTCATAGTCACTTCAGATACATTGAGAGCTGAATAGTTCCAAACGAAGTTGTGTTCTTGTTTTTACATGATTCCACAGCTGTGATTTCTTTATTTCCAAAGTATAAAGACAAGTATGGAATAAATAAGTCAAGCCACTGTTAAAAATTTTCTTTTAAAAACGAATTGAAATAATTAGAATAATGAAATAAATTTTAACTGAATTATTATTTGCTACTGATTTTGCCACATTAAACCTTGCATTTAACTTCTATCCACTATCTGCAGCAAATTGTTGAGTTCTGTTTTCTTTTTTTCTATCTTTTGTTAAAATTTTCTCTTCCTTTAGCCTTTAAGTTCCATCTAAACCACAAGAGAACATAAAATAAATCAAGCATCACCTCCACATTACTTAATTGTCAAAATATAAATATATATGTAATTACTTTGTACTTTGGACATACCTCTCATGTATTTCAGTGATGGTGAATCCTCAAAGGTAAAAAAGAGAGAAGGCAAGGCAAGGCAAAGGTATTAAAATCTGAAAATAATATGTTAGGCTCAGGGCAGATGGATGAAAAAAAGGAGTGTGTCTCTTTTTGTAGGAGGTAGGATGCTATAGAGATACAGGACTATTTCAAATATCTCTGTACTTTATCTTTGAAACACTTTATGTTCAGGTATGCCATACAAAAAGTTCTGGCCTGATTCCTGTATACAATTTGTTTTTAGCACTTTATCCGAAGAACTGTAAGTGAGAGGCCAATAAAACTCATTAAAGACAGAAGCTTGGTAACTACCATCATTAGCATATCTGAAGTTTGTTCTGTGTACTAGCACCACGAATACGAGGATGATGTGTAGCAAAGAGCACCTGTCAAAACAAAAGAAGAGTTTCATGCCTCACAAGTTTAAGCCCCAGGTAAGAAACCCTGTCTTGTAGGTAGGCTGAAAAGGTGTTGCAACCTGAAACGAAAGAGACTTGTAAGAGAGAAAATGAGATCCCTCTAGGTGTCAATAGGCTCCTGTTTGCCACGATTAAATCCTCTTTGTTTCATTAGGTACGTCAGCGCAAAAACAAACAACCAGATCAAGATAAAGGCTTGCAACACATCTTTCTCTTTCTCTCCTGTGACAATTGCTACCTTTTTCCATGGACAAGCTTAGAAGAAATGGCTTTGCTTAGATAAAATTGATGAGACCTCTGTGCAGGTGTATAAGACAACTTCTGGCTTAAAAAAAAAGTGTGAAGCACTTATGTCAATGACCAGATCAGATGATAAGGATGCTTACTTCCTTCGCTCTAATTATTTTTCTCTCTTGAAGAAGATATCTAGAATTGCATGAAGTCTAGGCAAAGTCTGAAGGTTTAACGTCAATGAAAATTCACTGAAATTACACTTTTCCTGGAAAAAAAATCAACCATTGTTTCATACGCGAGCCTCAACAGAATTACAGTAGTGTTGTAACTCTGTTTTGAATCAAATGCTTGCTTCAGCAATTAAATGTTATTGTTAATACAACATAGAGTTTCGATGTCTGTACAGTAGCATACTAGCTACATAAAACTGGCATGAACTGGGATCAGATAGACATACATTTTAATTATCTCTTTGAATCAAGAACATCATTCAGAAATACTTATTACCATGTACTGTATTGCAAAGTACTTACAGTTTGTGATTAGGGCAATTATCTTTGTACTTCATAAAGTTAAAGGAGTTTTCAGTGCTTCCTCCTCCATACCCTACATTCTACAGTTTATCACAGATATGCTACCTCTAGTCAGTAAAATATATGTACAGGACAAAAATCATCGCTGAATTAGTATAGAACTAACAGCACTAGAAGTTTCTATTATTGAAGTTAAACTGATACTCAGCTTAGGTATCCCTGAAAAGGTGAGATGAGGGTTCACTCAGGTGTAGACGCACAATACAGTATTAAAAAAGAGAAGTTAAGCTAGATTCATAATTACACTTTTTTGTTGAGACTTCCTATAAATGAAAGAATAGGATTTCACAAATGAAATGTGCTTCACTGTGTTTATTTACACACACACAGGCACACACACCTACATGTAAACAGTTCTTACTTTTTTACTTCGGAGCCTTTGCAGGAAACACTGTTAACTCACTCTGCCCTAAGCCTGTGTTGGATATTGTTACTATTTGCTAAAGCCCTCAGGAGCAGAGATGGATTTAGCTTATGTCTTAATGCACAGTTCTTAATTGGCAGTTGTATGAATCTCATGAACTGTGATGAGAGCCATGGAAGAACATGTTGCAGAATAAAAAAACAAAAATGGAAGGAATGAGAATGGAAGAGAAGGGAGAACCAAAAATTAATAGAGAGCAGATACAAAAAGTCTCAGCAGTTGAAGCTGAGCAAACTTTCTGCCTTGCACTACCCAAAATGTCCAAGTCTGAAAATGAATTTGTATATTTAGTGGCACATAGATTTTTAATCAGTATTTTCTCATGTCCTTATCACTGCATAATGACACTACCTTCTCTAGCTACCTTTAGATATGTGCTTTATAGTACTACAGCATAAAAAATAAGATTGTGGTAATTTTCTATATGCTAGGTAGTGTTACAGTATATAATTTCCCCGGATCACAGAGAGCTTTTTCTGAAATGAGAATTTCACTGCTAGTAAAACTCAGTATCTGTATCACTTTCTTTTACTTCCCATGAGACTTAGGGACTGGAGATTCAACAACTCATCACAACAAATGGTCAGAATTTCAGCTCCAGATTTCCTCTCCTAAAGAACTCAGGATTGTCTCAGTCTCAGATAATTCAAATTATACTGGAGTGAAGACTTGGATACCAGATAAGCATTTATGACTGGCTCATCTGATGATATCACTACTGTGTTAAAATTGGTAGTACAGAAGTGAAGGAAATATAGAGGATCTGCTTATTTTTCATCATTACAACATTATTTTTTTCAGTTTCAGGGGAAAGAAAAGGTGTTGACACATCATTGCCCTGATATGAATACTTCTAAACTAGAAGACATTAAGCAGAAAAAGAAAATACTTTAGTGGGCATAAATCAGTTGTAACTCTTGCAGATGGGAAAAATTTAATATGGCAACCATCACCAGACAACAGCGATAAAGTTCTGATAAGTTATTTTGTCTCCTCAGGATAATCCAACAGTTTGGTGTATTCATTTATTTTACATGATCCATGTGGTTTATTTTACAACTCTTACTGGTTTCTCTGAAGGCATAGTTTCTTTACAGAAATCAGAATTACTTATTCCCAGTAATGTAGTGTGTTAATACCTTCCAAAGAAAAGGAAGTTTATGTAAAACACAGCATAAGAAAGAAAAATACAGAAATATGTTTTTTTTAAATAAGAATGCCAATCATTAAGGGAGAAAGAGAAAAGTATCTCAGTATTTGTGTTTACAAGAAAAAGTTGGAGGTTTTTTTATTATTTTGGTGGGGGAGGGGGGAGGGGGGAGATAAAAGGTGCAGAAAAGGGCATTGTATTAGCTAAATATTGTACCTTACAACATCAGTCATTTCCTACTCAATAATACTGAAAGGGTCTAATTTATAAGTTTTTCCATTTCCCTGTTATGCTGGTTTGTAAGTTCTGACATTGCTACTGGTATGTTAATGAGAAGCTAGTGTTCCATTAAGAGTAAACCATATGCTCTACCGCATACTGTGAAAGAGAAAGCATATAATGTGACTGTTGCCTTAGTAACACATTAATTCATTTTGTCAGTGTTGGCACAGATCATTTCATTTATAAGAAAACAAGTATAATAGTTTACCACATCTATAATATTTACAGTGTTTCTGTTACAAAACAGTGACAAAATGAGCTTAAAAAATAGAGTTGGGATAGTATTATTAAAATATGGAATTTGTGGTAAAATTGTTTCCATACAAATTAAAAATAAGATTGGTGTAAAATTTCTTTTCACATTTTAACACCAAACTGTTTGCTTTTTTGCATATTTGTATTCCACTAATAATATGCATAAAAATATAGTCCATGAAAAACCACAAGTACATTAGCAGTTTTTAATGAATGCTAAACAAAATATTTCATACAACAGTTCTGTTAAATTACAACCATTACAACCTAATCGTATGTTAGTGTGTTACTCATAACAAAGCTAAACATTTACCTCTTTTTTTATCTCTTCTTCCAGATGTTTCTTAGTACTTTAACCCTATTAAAATACTGGAATTCAAGTATTCTGTTCTCTGAAGTGATCATATCTTCAATTTTATTCATTGAAGAAATAGGTACATATATATAAATAAACGTGCATTATATGCTTTAGACAGAAGTGATACTTAATAGGAATTAAGGTGCTGCAAAGATTTGATAAGGAAAAAAGCAGAGAAGGAGGGAGGCACTAAAATTTGCACCTGCAGAATGACATCAGTCCTGCTTGTTCTTAGGACATTCTAAACCTGTAAATCCATGCTTTAACAACAATACTATAAATCTGTAAGGCACATCTAGCACTTTAAATCAAAATAAACATTACATTACACTCTCGTGAAAAAATATTATTCTAGTACAACTAGTCTCTTTTGCACATGTCCTAAATAAACTCTTAGTAAGTCATCAGCATTGTCTACAGTTCTTTAGTTATTTGCACTGATGTGCATATACTGTATAGTGCAATTTGATTTGATGTTATACTATGGATAGTGGGGCAGTTTACCCTCTCAAAAAGAAATAAATCTTTCTGCAGTTGAAGTGGGACCATACTTAACAATTCTGTAATGCTGGTGGTTTTGTGGGTTTTTTTAATGGTTTACTTAAATACATCTGTAGAGCTTCCAAATGTAACTTAGGAATCATTTCCATTAAATCTTATAATCAACTCTGCAAAGAAAAATTAAAATGAAAAAATACTTTAAAGTAATACATAATAAATTTCACCTTGAATACAGTCACAGAACAGATCACAGAAAATATCACTGAAGTGTTTATATGATTCTGCATCTACTTAATCTTTTTATTCGTATATTTTCAATTCTATTTATTGAAGAATAAAGATAAATCTCTGAAGTCTACAAAAAGGCCTCTTTTAACTCTAGGCACTTTACCTATTAAAATTTGACACCTGTAAAACTGAGTTCCTTTTCTAACTGAGATGGTAATATTTTTAGCTTAATACTGTGCAATTCAAAGTTTAATTAATGCAGTTACTTGTACTGGATGAATCTCAAATAATGTAGGTAGTACATTTGGTAATCTCTCTTTATAGCTAATAAAAAAGCTATAAATGGAAACCGCTAATAGTATACATAAAAGATCATTAGATGTACTACTACAATCACAGTACTGCATTACCGGTAGATTTTTTAATTTATAGAGTTCTGGGAACACCCACATTTTGGTTAAGTTAAATTCAAAGACATTCTGGCTGAAGAAATTTAAGTCTTAATTTTCTTAGTTTCAAATATGAAACCTCACAATGACCTGGATATCATACTAAGATCACATGGCAACACTGAATATTTTATATTTTTTAAAGAATACATTCAATATAGAAAAACAAAAAGGAGATGGTTACAGAATTCTTTTGGGAGCTGTATGTCTACATTTGATCCAGAGACTGTATTGAGTCACTAGATTTTCTTTCATATTATAATCAGTCATATCACATCACCAGCATAAGTGACAGGAGGATCAGAGCCACAATCTCTGTAAGTAAAGGAACAAGATAAAAAAAAATAAAAGATGAAATAAGAGAATAAGAGAGTGATATACAGAATGTACAAAGGAGTTTTTTACATAGTGTATAATGTAATCTCAATTTCTGATGTCTTTAGGACTCTGAAATTTTGGAAAACTTTCACAGTTCAGTATTGATTTCATAACTACTACTGTAATCAATTAAGAACAATTTGTTCCTTAGCCTATTTCTATTTTGGCCTAAGTAGATAAAACATTTTTTCATTATCAGACATAGTGTTGTGTCCTCTCTTTATGTGTCTGTGCGTATTTCACAATTATTCTGGAAAATTTATTTGATTAGGTATGATTTGAAACAGAATATATGATAATAAATCACCAACACAAACTTTTCTTCTAAGGGTCATTATGTTCAGTTGAAGTAACTGATAGCCTGAATCAGATGAATGAAATTTTACTAGTTATACCATATCACCACTAGTAAATTTGGCTAGTAAACACTGCTAGTAAATTTGGATTTGGCTACTGTTTCATAAAAAATCATAGTTGTGGGGCTTTCTTCCACTTTGTACAAGACAAAACTACTAATTTTGCAGTTTTACCTAAATGTTTCTGAAATAAAGGATGGATTATTTTTCAAAAACTATTAAACTTCAGGGCATAAATTTAGGTACCAATATTAACAAAATCCTTGTGAAATCCTGTATTCCATAAGTTATTCGACATACATATTCACAGGCAAATAAGTCTTAGCATGGTTTTATAAAATCAAATGGTAAATTCACCTGGACCTAGGCCTGGGGTAAACCTGATCTTTTCAAGAATACAGACATAAAAATTCATCTACATTTCTGCTGGAGATCCCATATTTCTTACCATTCCTCCAATTCTTTAAAAAGGATGGTAAGGACAATTTTATGTCTTACTGCTCACAAGCCAATTTGCAACACCTGTCCAAGTAAGTAGGTGGAATACAGCCTTCTGCTGAGCTGCTGATGTTAAAATTACCTATTGGATCTCCATTAAGAAATGAATTAGCTGCCTGGGCATTTTTGAAAATCTACGTAAGGGAATTTCAGTTTTCCATTTCTCATTTAGCCAGTAGCAAACAGAATTTTTGCCAAGTATGGACTACAGTGCACATTCCAATTAGAAGTTTATATATAGATGCATGGTTAACTGGATGCACTGGCTGCCTCTTAAATGTATTCACTGCTGAGCAATACACTCACTTACTTAAGACCATGTGTTCCCTATGTGTTCCTTTTCCATTTATTATGTGTGTGTATAAAAGACCCGGACTAACATTTCATTATTCCTGATGGGGCAGGATGGACAAACAAGATTTTTATCATATTCTCCAGGGAAACATTCAAAACCGTGTTAGTCTCCAGTAATTGACTTGAATACTGATGGATACGGATCAGTTGGTAAAATCCAGGCTCCCAAAACTAAACATACAATCCATTTTACCAAGACATAAATATTTTCTTCATTGTTACATGTATATCAAATCACATTCACAGTTGCAAAAATTACATGGCTTGCTCCAGTGTTGACTTCATTCTGATAGGCCACTTCACGTGCCAATTACAGTACCGACAAACACAATGGCACTTTACTGTCTTGACACTGCTGCTCCATGTCAGGCTGTACAGGAGCACCAAATATAGAGACAATTGTAAGAAGAGTCTCTGCACCTTAAGGTAAGTCATTTATTTTCAATATGCCACTAATATTGCTTTTATTCAGAGCTCATTCACAAGATGAATGTATAATGACAACTGTCAAAGAGAAGGGAAATTGTTATAGAAGGAAAAAAATTATCTAGTGGAATGTAGAAGTACTGCATCAAAAGTAATGCCTCCTATTTAATTCTGTTGGCCCAAGGCGTCAGAGGCAGGTGGTGGTGGTATGGCAGTAGAGGCTAAACATTCCTGCCAATATCTCATTACATGTTGTTGCTGAGTGACAGGTGGCAGCAGAGAGGCAGTCTGACAAAATGGTGACTGACAAGAAGTGCATATGAAGCAGAGAGGTGGAACTGAATTACTCCATGTAGCAAAATTGGCACCCAGAGCCACTCAATGATGCTTGTTGAACATTTATGGAGACCAAATATTGGATGTGAGCACAGTGAGGTGGTGAGTGGTATGTTTCTGCAGTGGCAACGGTGACAGTGGGTTGTTTCCACTGGTGCAGACTTTTACAAGTGTTACATGCTGGCTCTTGTTCATTGCTGGCAAAAATGCATAGCTAATGATGGTGACTGTTAAAAAATAGTGTTTTGCAGATGAGAATTTGCTCTGTCACACAGTGTTATTGTGCTCTTGGTGCCTGTTGGAGTTTCCACAGAAATAAATGGGAGGCTTTACTTTCATAGTGACCTACATATAATGTTAGAATGTTCACATTGTAACTGTCCTCTAGTCAGTGGCAAAAAAAGTTTAGCCTGTGGCAAGTGTTGCAATATGTCCATGATAGCATGTAAGCATAGTACAGCTAGTCATATCTGGCACGTAGGCATTTTAACTCACTTCCAACAGCCAGCTAACCAGAAGCTTGTTTAGATTTAGGGGGTGGTGGTGATGAGTCTTTGGCAGTTGTAGAAATAGTAGCCTAACAACTTGTAATACATATAATTACTCTCTGTATCCCCTGGTCAGCATATTTTCTGATATGTAAATTAGATGGAGCAAGCAGATGTATAACCTAGGAATCATTCCAGATTCATCTTTATAAAAGTATGGTATTCATACTGGGCAGGGTTCCTTTGTCTATAACAATGCCACCAGCAACACCAAAAATATACTCTACGTGAAAAGAAAACAACTGACCATTTCCAGGGACTACAGTCTCCATGGTACATTTCAATACACCTGCTGTATAATAAACAATATTGTTAATCAGTTTCAGCATCACATTAAGGTGTTAAAGGCAGAAATAACAGAAACAACAAACATAAAGAAATTGATAAAATCACTAGAATTCATCTAAATAGTGAGAAACTAGGGAACGGTGAGGATGGGAGTTGTAGAACTTACAACTACCTAAATTACTTTACTTCAAATAGTAAGACACTGAGATCAGTTCCACCTACCTACCTACTGGCCTATTGCAGTTATTTCCTCCACAACCACTGAAACCATCCCAGCCCTTTCTTTCTGTCAGAGTTACCGCAAGCATCTTATTTCTTAGAGCAAAGACCAGCATATGGGGCACTTAAAATGCTAATATATTTTCTTCCTATTGAGTCCTTCTGTTAATTTAGCTAACTTCTAAAGGAATAAAAGTGAACATAAACTATCTATGTTATCACTTGTAATTACAGTAATTTATCTATCTGCTCACTTACGTCTTGCTTATTCATTTACTTGTTTGGAATGTTGTTGTTGGAATCAATGCACTCATCTGCCATGGCCTTGCTTATGCTTGATGAAGTAAAGTTTGATCAAATTTTGTTTCCAGAGCATTTTGAGTGTAGTAAATCTTGTAAGGCTAGGAAACCTGATGATTTGGTACATTGTCTCACAGCAAAAATCAAACTCTTTTTTTCTTAAGTTGTCAACACAGCTAGAGTGTCTTCATTAAGACATAGTTTTCACTGTTTAGTGATGCATTTGAGGTAATGAAACAAATCAAATCAGTTCTCAGTGTGAATATTGCAAGCTCATATTAGTATATATATTATCAGGGCATTTTAAAAGATGGGCATTTTTTTGTGAACTCACAGAAAGTCAATACTTTATTGGTTTTGGACTGATTCCTCAAATGAAATGCAAGGTGTGCTTTTGCGTTGTAAAAAATAAATCTATGTATTTATTTTATCACTATAGTGTATGTTATTGTAAATAGTTAAAGACTATCACAAATTTGACATTCTATTTCAATACTGAAATTTTGGGTCAAAAACATTGTTACAAAATCCTTTCCTCAAATAAATGCTGGAATGTTTCTGAATGTGCTCAGGCAATCTTATTTAATTCTCAAATAAATTAAAGTCTCTTACATCGTTTTCAATTAAATCCTTCATATTCCCAGGAAAAAGTATTCAATGAGGATAAACTAAACCTGACTATAATTTATTTTGTACTAGTGCATGCAGTGTTTGGTTAGAATATTTCAAATGTGATCATGAAACACATTTATTGGCCTGATACAGTATCTGCTGAACATCCTACTAGCTTGTGGGAACTAAGGTGATGAATTGCATTCTTCGCTACTAGGCTATCATGTTCATTTCAGTGGGTAATGACTTATTTTGCTACCCTTATCTTTCCAAGTTCCAAGATTCATAGCTATCTTGCAAGCTGACAGTTCTGAGCTATTGCCATCACCCCATATAGCTTCATACTTTTTAAACTAGGAATGCTGATCTTCATCCTCCTTCAGAAATGTTGCTAGAGCAGACTCAGACAAGATTTAAACTAGAGGAATCATTCTAAGGAAAAATTTGAATTGTGTGAGTAATACAGATGAAGCAAAGTGCATACGTACAAGATAGAGAGTTTTCTAGCTATTCTACTGACTTTTCTAAAGAAATTTTCAAGTTATTTTATTTTCAATTTTTGAAATACAGTACAGGACATGTGAACATGTCTATAAGAATGAACTGGAACTTAACTCTTTTCTGTGCATGTGATGAATAGAGAGAAATGCAGTAATTTTGTCACAACCTCATGAACAATGATTTATAATATGTACTGGAATTTTTAAGTGAAATAACTAATAGGCTTTAATCACACAGAAACATTTTAGTTTAACTAAAATTTTAAGGAAGTCAATTTCTGTTCAGTTCACAAATCTAACCTCTGTATAAGATCCATAGTGGTTTTTATTTATTGTTTGTATGGCTTAGGTAATTTTTTTCTGAATGAATCAGCATTGCTTTACCTTTGATCTGTTGGCCTTGTTTATATTTTTAAATGTGTCTTAATGTAAATTAAAATAATCTACCATACCTATTTTATACTATGTCTTTGAATTTTATCCAACTAATAGTTGGATAAGCACAGGAATGAAATTGCTCCCCCTGAAACTTCAGGTTGGAGAAAGAAAATAGCTTCTTATAAGAATCTCACTAATCATAATGGTTTGATCTCTAAAATTCCTTTCTCCTTCTTTTCTGTTATGATTTCAACATCATTTGACTGAAATAATGTATTGGATATTGAAAATAGTATTGTCAAAATTGCTTGCATTTATGGAGACAGTCACCAGAGGGCATTTATGGACTAACTCAAGACATATTTCTGCATTTACTGTGGGAATGCTAAGAATTACATTATAATGATATGAAAACTAAATCACTACTTAATAGAGGAAAAAAATGATTTAAATTAAGATTTTATTTACAATGAGGGAAGAGAGAGACAGGAGCAATAAATGTTATGGCCTCTGTATAGTTCAGATAGTATGAATTTTCACATGACCTCAGGGAAATAAAATGCAACTAGAAAAGAAAAAAAAGAGAAACGAGTAAACACTGTTTTATTTCCTTCTGAATTTTATAAATAAATATTTAATATATAGGTGGTGGATAAACCAGTTCTTTTTAAGTCTAGAATGTGAATAAAAGTATTTTTTTAAGGATATTTCATCTTTTGTGCTGGAGTCATGTTAATTGATATTATTAAATAAGTGTCTTTCAATGAACATTACAATAAATAATCTAATTAAATAAAATTTTTGTCAAAATGGTTAGCAACCAGGTAATAAATACTGATGTGATATTCCAAGGCTAGGTTCAGAAAATTAAACAATTGTTTTTTTAATGTCTGTGGATTTCCGAAGTACTTCTGCATTTCATGTACAGCCATAGTTCAAGATGAAATAACTTTTTTGTCTTTCTTTTTTTTTCTTTTTTACCAAGGAGAATGCCTTTTTGGTTAAGACTTTCCCCAAATAGAGACCTTGTCTGCATGAACTGCATGAACTATAACATAAATCCTGCAATGATACCTATTAATTAGGACATCTTACAAATAAATACTAGGCTTGGTGGTAATAATCAAATACTGAGGTAGTAGGATCCAAAACCAGGCAATTCTAACTTTTATTTTTTAGTAAGAGAGTTGAACTGAAAGAAAATGTGGAGAGAAAAACATTATCCAAATTAACAGAAAAGACCTAAAGTTCTGTTTAAATGTCCATGGTCTCATGTGAGTGCTTATCAAATACCAGAGTAGAACTTATCGAATACCAGAGTAGAAATTTTGGATTTAAAATTTCATACTGGTAAACATAGCTTAAACAACTTTAACAGATCCACAGTGATCAGAGGTGTAGGTAATAATATATTTAAGGCCAAAAGCTTCTTCTTATTTTTATTATTACCATCATCATCATCATCATTACTATTATTTTGACACATGGTTATATTGTATGCTTTTTATTTTCCACATTAATTTTTTGTTTGGAAAAGCTTATATTTTGTTTACTGCAATGTACAATTTTAATACCCATATTTAAAATAAGGTTTACTCACTGTAGTGTGTAAACTTCCAGTTGAAGTTCAAAATTTTCCCAGACCTTCCATTTGTTACACCCTTCTTTGGTACAAACCTGCTGCAGGAGTCTAGTGTCACCATGTCACCCTTTCATTTCCCACAATCATCTCTTCAGTGTGAATCCAGATATTACTCCAAAATGTTCAGAATGAATTAAAATTATTTTGTTAATATTAACCAGGTCTTTTCAAGTCAAATGTATTCACAATAAATATATTGATTACGTAACAGAAAGGCAAAATTATCAAAAATAATACACAAGGAAACTTCAAATTACAGTTTATCTGTATTTCTCTGTGATGTTTAGAGTTAATGCATTAATTGCTTTGAAGTTCAGGAGAGTCACCCTGATAAACCATTTCATGAAATATGACTGAGAATAAGGGATTAATGTTGACAGTGCCCTGGTTCAGGAGGCAGGTTCAGGACTTTTTAGCTGTTGTTTCATTTAACGAAAGGAGATCTTGCAGGTTGCCATCAGGATAACTACAGACCAGATAATCTGCAGAGTTCTGAATCAAAAATACCTCTTGTAATATATAAAACGACCTACTTCACTGACTGCCACAATTCCATTACTGAAACCGAAAATAGAAACCATTTCTTAACTGTCTTCTAGATAAATATACATTATTGATAGGTGTTTTACTTGGACTATATTTAAAGTACTCAGAATCAAAGCATTCTTATAGTGACTAAGGTCTTAATACTATAACCATTTTCAACATAAAAACAAATTTAATAAAAAATGTGTGATAGATTTGCTCTTTCCTTTCTTTGCCCACAAAAACTTCCAGAGATGTGAATTCTATAGTATCTTGCATAGTCTCCTCTCTAGTTCCCTGAATGCTATATGACACCTCATAGGAAATACACATTATACATACTGTTTCTGAGTAACTTGTTAAAGAATATCATAGGTTTACATACATATATATGTATGGACCTATACACGAAAGCATTGCTGTTCTCTATTCACATGCTAAAAAATTTTCAATTGGTAGTTTCTGTTCTTCACTATGTAAATCAAAGTCTGAAGATCTACAAACTTAAGAAATAGGCAGATTTCTTTTAGATTTTTTTCTAACATTTGTGAATCTTTAAATCATGGGTTGAAATTAATGAGGTTGTTGTGATTCTAGAATATTTTACCAAGAGGAGCTAAAGATATTGTTAAAAGACTTTAAATACATGCAGTCGTCAGAGATGTCATAAACAAAATTCAAGTGTCACCAGTGTAAGTTGGTGTTATTCGCCACATAGTTATTTCTCTGAGATGTCTGTGACATAACTAAGCTTTTACTCTGAGAGAAGACATGGCAAGAACAGAACAACCCCAGTGAAAGTATCTAAAGAAGGAAGGCTTTGTGGTTTGGAAAGAAAAGGTAAAGTTTGGCTTGAAACAGAAATGGGAATGGAATCCGAAAGAAGGAATTCAAAAAATGAATTTAAACCTGGGATACAGGAACAGTGAAAGAGACAATATAGAATGACATCACACTAGTTCTAATGTAAAAATGTAGCTGATTACCATAAACAGCTTGGGTTATTTTAACTGGTTATTTTAACTTAACTGGAGAAGCATGATTGCAGGATTCCTAAAAGAGAGAAAGTGCGGTACTGAAAATGAACTGTTAAATTAAGTGATTGCCAGTTTTCTCTAGGACTCATCTACAATCTGATGTTATTTGATGTTTTTATTAATAATTGAAGGAAAAATAAGTTTAGATTTGAAATTTTCTAGTGACAAAAAAAAAAAAAAAAAAGAGTTATAATCAAAATATTACACCCATATTCATCCAGATACTTAGGAGTGAAATTAAAAAAAGGCAATGAAAGGTATATGAAAAATCATCTGAAAATAATGTCAGAAATTAAAATAATAATTAAAAAAACTTCTTAGATTCAATTGATTCTTGTTCTTTGCAAAGAAATACTGAAGAAAGCAAATGCAATTTTCAACTTTTGAACCTTGGATTTATCAATGTATTTTCAGGAGAGCCATATAATTTCTAATGCCACTGCAGAAGAACTTAATATGATTATTTTACTACTGTATGTAGTTCTGGTTATCCATAATCACTGAAGTTAAACTGAAACCAGTAGTTATTACTGAAACCAGAGAAAAGAAGAGCCACTAGGATGAATGGAATAGATCTTAAAGGAAAGGTTTAATAGAGATTGCCAGGGTTATGTACAAATAGTTCACACAGTTGCTACAGACAGCTCCAGACAAATCAAGACCATGTAAGAACATCAGGAACAGCATGCCTGAACTCCAGGCAAGATGTTTATCTGGTGTTAAGGGCCTGACAAATGCACGTAATGCTTGTCTTTGTGATGCTGGCATGTTAGACTCAGTGATCCTGAAGATCCTTTCCAGGAAAGGTGGTAATAACAGAATAAAAACTAATGGACACAATGCCTGTATAGGCCTGCAGATTAACATCATTTCCTCTTTATGTGTTTGTTATCTGTATAACTGTATGAAATTATACAGCATGACTGGAAAACTTCCAAAGAAATGAAACAACTCTTCCTCACATCTAAAGTCTGTTCTTAGAGGAAACTAAATCTCAAAAGTGGCGGTGTTTTTTTCAAGTAAGCGTATCTAATCTCCGTGGTTATACCACTTCATCACTACCATTAGAGTATTATGGGAGAATATGGAATTTCACTGTAAGAGGTGCTAAATTCAGATTTTTCATTTATATTCGTTGAAATAAATATTTTAAAATATTTTTTAAAATAATAGCGAAAATGTATGAACAGAAAGAGTTTTTGGATGCTGTAATTTATGACTTCATTGCTGACAGATTGGCTGACAAAGATTGGTGATGCTATGGATAATATATCTGATCCCATCTGTGGAAAGAGAAACACTTTGAATGGCAGTTTTGGAACCTCTCTGTTAGACAAAGGTACTGACAGAATGTTAGAAACATCTGAGGCTGAGTGGTGAGAAGAGCAAGTGAAAGCCTTAAGAGTTCCTGTCCTACTGAACTTAGAGAATTTTGAGTGGGCTGATTTATTTTAGAGAGCTTCTCATCCAATGGGTCAAAGTGAGACTAATGCATACATAAAGTAAATCACCAATTCACAACATTTTTCACCAAAACACAACAGTCTGTAATGAGTTGCAGTAGTTAAAAGCTATTAATGGTCAGTAATGAGTATAGGAACTCTGAAGTCTTGCATTAATCCCCCTGGATTTTGCTGTGGATTGTTTGTGGTAAGTTGCAGTGATGGCAGAGGGTATCCCAACCCTCCTGGCATCACTGCTACTGAGGCAATCACCTCTCGTAAATGGACATGAGAGTTCCTTAAACCCACACCCGGAGCTGGAACATATCTGCAGACACCCTGTGAGTAGTGTGCAACTCTCCTACCATCCAATTGGGAAATACTTGTCTGAGCAGGGCCTGTGTTATCCTCCGTATTCCTATTTGTAGCAATGCAACACAAGCCATTTGAACATTCCAAACTTGGTTTCTAATTGATTAGACTTGTAACATACAGAGCATATGCCTTTACTTATCTAAGCATCAGCTTCCCAATATATTAAGTATGGTTAAAAACAATTATCTAATAAGTATGATTGCAATTTGCAAAAACTTTCAAGCATCCGCTGCCCATTTAGTTCATTATGATTTTTAAAAAGTCACAAGGGGAAATACGAGTACGAAAGGACATAGTCACATCTCTGGAAATAACTGCATGATGAATAATGAAATTTCACAACTTTGAAAATGACATTACATACTTCTAAATCAATTGAAGATTAGAATAGATCTTTTGCTGTTGTTGAAACAGATAAAGCCTTCTTCATGAATACTTTGCTCTGTTCTACTGTTTTAGAAGCAGTATTGGATGCTTGATACATTCGTGTTATAAAATAATGTTGCTTCAGCTTTCAAGACTGTAATGATAGTAATTAATACTTTCTACCAGCACTTGATATTCACTGCAAGAACCACAAACACTAATGGCATTGTTAAAAGTTCCTAATCTGAATGTTGCTGAGATAGACAAGTTGCATGATTTTGGATCAGAGTGTAATATCATTTAATGCTAGATTTACTTGCCACCATTTTTCCTGGCTTCTCCATTAAATGGTTCTCTGCTGAGATTATTTTGGGAATCAAAATGTTAACTATTCATTAGAATGTACTGTGCAAACTTAGAAACACGATGAATGTTATTTTAAGCATAAGCATTTAAAACATATCTGTTCTGTGTTTAAATGTCAGAACAAAGCATATTACAGGAAAAACACCTACAAATGCAAAAATGTAATAGAGCCACAAAATATGGGTTAAAAATTTCCATATTTGATCTGGGTAGCAAATTGTAGAGAGAGCAAAAACCCCCTACGCATAACCATAGCTGCCAATTCTGGATCTTCCAAAAAGCAAGGGCAGGATACCAAGTACATGATTCTGCCTTGTGCCAAGCAAGCATCGATGAAAATGTCACCTTTATGCAAGTGAAACACAAAGCGAAGAGAATCTGCCCTTAAATGTGAGGGGGAAAATGTTCTGAAAATAAACAAAATGCTTTTTACTGCTAATTAAAACATGAATCAATAAATATTTTCAAAGTTAAATAATACTGTTCCTCTCAAGCTGAGCACCAATCTGCTGGGCTCCAGCCAGGAGAGAATCTTTTCTAACATAGTTACAAACAACTGATGAGTAGGGTAGAAAACAGAAACACGAATACAACTTTCACAGTAATTCAAACAAAACTGCATGACTTTCAAGTATCATTTATAGGTTCTTTACCCTTTCCACCTCTTTGTATAGTGGTCAGCACATTGCTGGGGAGATAATGACCTACAGTGAGCAGTCAGATTACTGGAATTAAGATGTCAGTTTCAAAATAAACACCAGTTGGTTCAACAAAGCCTGCAGCTAGGATTATGTAGGGACTAGGAAGACATTTAAAACCCATCTGAAGCAAAATTACTGTTTCTGAAGCAAACACATGCTGTAGTATCCTACTTCACTGTAGTCTTACCAAACTGCTGTTACTGATTACTTGAAGCTGATTGCTAAAACTAGGCTAGGAAGATGCTCAAGACACAAGACTTGTTTTAGACGCGGAATCCTATCAGACTCTCTTTTCTTGTCTTCTTGGATTTGAAATCCTTGGTTTTCCCACAAACATTTTTTCACAAGTGGGGCCATGATTAGAGAAGCTGATCCCCAATGGCTATCATGTACTCTTGTGGCTTTGTGTATTGATTATGGGATGACATCCACAGTAAAGGTATAGCAGGGGCAATAAGGGTCACTTGAATTATTGAAAAGTGGCTACCAAGATTTCAGAGGTTTCTTTGTTTTCTCTCTTGCACCCATTTTGAGCAGAAACAAACAAACAAACAAACAAAACCAACAGGAATCCCCCAATTCTCAAAAGAATGTAAAAGGTCTCCATACCTGAATCGTGGGAACCTTTAAGGAACACTGCATTCTGAGATAAACTCCATTTGGTTCAATGTAATGATCCTAGAAAATATCACTTGCCATAGATCTTACAGTTGAACACCTGATTAAGCAGGTTCGAATGAAATGTAGATTCTGCGATTTTCAGGTGATTTGTGTTAGGTCTAAAGCTCTAGGTCTTATGCACATACACACTTGATCTTGTGCCATTACATCCAAAAGTGTTGTTGCATATCAATTATTCTGGGCACACTCATTGTATTATATTTTATGTCTATAAGACTAAGCAATGTCAGGTAGTGTATATGGTACACTAGATTTTCATTCTAAATATTCAGCAGACCAGTATGACTGCATTACAGCTCTTTGCAGTCACTGCTGACATTATTTCAAATTTCTGGACTGTATAACTGCCCTGACAGATGCTCCTGAACTACCTACAGTACTTGATTTTTTAAATTGTTTGACCACCAGCAAAGATAATAAGGAAGCTACTTCTAAGTCATATTGCCAGGCAAAAGATGCAGGATTCAGTCCTGTCATGAGACACTGGATGGATTTTTCCCACACATAGGAATGTTCTGATCTCAGAATAGATCTGGCTAAGGATTTATTCAGTCCATGCCTACATCTGATCTCTACTCTCAAGAAGACTCTCTATTCTGGATTTTTACACTGCATCTCCACCTTCTGCTCAGTCACTCTATCTTGGCTGTCTCAGTTTTGCCGGCCTACAGCTCTGCTACTCCTTTGTGAGTAGTGTGGGAGTATATATATATACGTATATTATACGTATATATTGAAACACTTGGATGGTGGGTTTTGCAGCACTTAGATGGTGAGTGCTGGAAAATACTGTGCTGTATGGGAAGTCAGGTGGTATAGGAGTGTGAAGAACACTGAGTGGTAGCAAGTAGTAGTTCCAGTCATAGTGGGTTGACGGTACAGGCTGGTGGACCATGAGCTGGCTTTCAGTTCTGGGTACGTTTCTGAAGGCTGTGTAACCTCTGCATTGGTGTTGCTTATGGCACAGCATAGGAGACAGTCACATGGGAACACTCTGAGGTATGACAGATGGCAGACCATGTATCCCACAAAAATATTTGAGAATCCTATTGATTATTGCAGCTAATCATATGAACATGATTAAGATATACCAAGATCTAAGTAGTTAGATCTATTTTTAAGTGAAATAAAAGGCGGTACTTGCTTTCGCACTGCAATAATTTACATTCCCTTTGTGGTGAATTGCGGCAGGATGCAAAAGAAGTTGCATTATATAAGCATAAAATAAAGAATGGTAGAATTAAGAGCAAATTAATTTGTTAAACTCCAATTTAATGGAAACTTTGAAGAACCACTGTAACTACTGCATGGCAGTAGGGGTAGGCTGAAGAAGATAATTATATGAATAAGGTTATATTATTAGAAAGAGCACTACTCTGCTTCCAGCTGCATCACTTCAAACATACTTAATGGTACTTTCCTTTCACTGTCTTCTGTTCTTAAGCCTAGGATGCAAACATATAGATAAATATGCCCACTGCTCACTCTCTCATTTCCTTGCTGTTATATTTACTAAAAGTGTGCAAGAACATGGACTAGAACACCACGCATTACATCATTTCCTTTGTAATGTGAAGGGAGTATTTACAGTGCCTATATGACAGTTCCTTATTTAGTATTAGTACTTTAACTTTTGGTACTTTATTTTCTTTTACACATTACTTCATTTCACTCATCTAAAATAGGTTCAAACACAGAATGAAGTGTGATCTGATAGATAAAATAAAAGTTGAAAATGAGAGGCCAAATTCATTTCTGTGCTCTCTGGAATATTCATAAGTAGTTTTAAATAAGTGAAATTAGAGAAACTCCTAGCCTTACTCAAGGGAGTATGTTGTGAACATAATTTAAAAAAATAATTCAAAGCATTTGCTTTAGTACAGTGGGCCATATATGTTCCTTACACAGAGACAGAGCTATAGAACAACATCTGGAAGTTATAAAATAGAATATACATATGAAACCTAACTTAAAATCACAGAATATAATAATAGATCCACCAAGTTTGGAAGACTTCCAAGATCATCCAGTCCAAACATCCAACTACCACCAGTACTTCCCTACTGAGCCATGTCCCTTAGTACAGCATCTAAATGTTTCTTAAACACCTCCTGGGATGATGACACGTCCCTGAGCAGCCCATTCCAGCGCAGTTATAACTTCTGTTATTCTAAAACTAGTACAGTTTTATCACTGTTAATTCAGATTATTTATTCACTGTTTCTTTACTTGATCTTACCTATTTTTGTACAGCCTCTGCCTCCTCTAATGAATGATTAGTTATTCAATGTGTGATCTCTTATGTTAGTATTCACTGTAGCAGTACAGGTTTCTTCAGAATTTTGGTGTGCTTATTAGAGCATCTGAAGTACATAAAGAGTAAATGAATTTATCTTCACAAAGGTCTTTGAAGATGGATGGTGTTATTTTCCTTGTCTGTGGGTGAGAATCTGGGGAACAGAGAAATATATAGTTTAACTCAAAAAAAAAAAAAATATGGGCATGCTGGAAGAAATAGGATAGGATCATCCAGTGACATAGTACATATAAATGCATATATCCAGAAATATTAATTGAATTATTATAGGACATACAATATGTTTAATTGTATTTACTCTTTAAATGAGAAAACAAGTATTTCATGTTCAGAACAGTTTCAAATTAAAATAAAATTAGAACTTCAGATCTAGAAGTAGACTTTTAGAACATCTAGTATCAAAAGATAAATAACTTTTTATGTGAACAAGGGTTGATCCACATATGAATGTAATAATTTCATATCTCATTTTTAACCACAGGAGTACAGGACTCACTGCTTTCAGTTCTAGATCTAAAGCCTCATGATCCCTGCTCTGCTTTGTTCTATCTTCCTCCTCGCTTCTTCCTATTCAACGCTAAATCCCACTTCAACCTTCTATTTGTGGTATATGCAAACAGATCCTTTTTCCCTCTTTGAATGTGCAGTTCAAGCTTTTGTTAATTTCCTCCTTTTCTCAGTCTTTATTTCTGCATATTCTGTGCAGTGGTGTAAGGTAATTTTCCGATTAGGAGGTGGACTATGCAGAGACAAGACTTTGAACTCAGATTTTTTTTAAGTTTTGTAGCTATGCTAATCTTAGGCAAATTTCAATGAGCACATCGGATGATAGTTACTTGTTAATCTTGACAGAAATATGTCAATGAGTTGCTTTGCCCTAAACCATCTGAACAAGTGATGATGAGGAATGAAGTACTGGATCTGTTGCTCACCAGTTTAAGGGAACTGACTGGAGACAATGGGACTGGAAGCTGCCTGGGTTGTAGTGATCACAGAATTGTGGAGTTCACACTCCTCAGAGATATGAGATAGACAAAGTGTAAAATCAAGAAGCTTAAAACTGACTTCATCTTTCAAAAAAAATAAAGCAATAAAAACTGGGAAACTGTCCTCAAGGACAAGGGAATGGAGCTGAGCTGACATCTATAAGGAAGAGCTCTCCAGTCCCAGGTGGACAAAAACTGTTGTTTTTGTTGTTGTTGTTGTTGTTTTTTTGTCTCAAAGCTTGCTTCGTGAGGCCTCCTTGGTGATAAGACTCTAACTGAGAACTGCAGATTATCTAGGTGGGTGTCACTTGTGCCACAGTGCCTCTACTTATCATTGTAAAGATAAGTAGAAACAGGGACATGCCTATCTTTTTTGGGGATCAGCTTGGAGAAGCTGATCACTGCAAAAGACAATAATGCTTGTACATGGCAATGAAGGTACCACTCCCTGCTGGCATATCTGTTGGGCCAGGTATGTCACACTAACAGAGAAAAAAAAAAAAGAGAAATGGGGGATAAAAAGCCTTCACTAAACTAAGAACTCTCAGAGAACAACTCTAGAAGAAGAATTCCCTGAGGGGAAAACCTCTGAGGAAGAACCTTCACCCCGCCCCCCCTCTCCCGCCGGGCCGGGCCTACTTGCTGCGAATCTTCCCCCCCCCTCCGCCCTCCGGGGCCTGCTTGCTGAGAAGCTTCCCGGGTCTCTCTCATCACCCTCAGCGACCAGAGAGTTCCTGAGATCAACAGACCAACTACAGACTTCGCTGGACTCCTTGGTGGTGATGATCTCTCCCTCTCTTGCTTTCTAGTCCTTTCTTTTTCATCTCTATTCTATCGCCCACCTTCCCTTCCCCATATCTCTAAGCAACTAGGATTTGTAATAAACTGGTTGGGCAAACATTTGACCTGTTGTGTCTTAATCTCACACTGGGTATACACATAATCAAAGAACCACATCTCTCTCCTTTATACTGGAGTGTGACATTTTTATTGGCGTAGTCGGCAGGATTTGTCTCCCTCCTTTATATTGGAGCATGACTGGAGGAAGCCAGATAAGGAAGACAGGAGATTGGCATGGCTGAACAGGAACTTACTCATCAAACTGGAGAGCAAGAAGAAAGTGCACAGGCAGGAATATAGGGATTTAGGCATGGGGTCAGGAAGGCAAAGGCACAACTGGAAAAGGACGTGGCAAGAGCTACAGGGAGAAACAAAAAAAAGGTTCTACAGGTGCATCAACCAGAAATGGAAAGTTCAAGAAGGCATACCTCCCTAGTAAGCAACACAGGCAGGCTAGTAACAACAGACAAGGAGAAGGCTGAGGCAGTCTATAATCTTGACTGTCTTTTCTAATCTGAGCAATTCTATGATTCTATGATTTTTGGCCTCAGTTTTCACTGGCAACTGCTCTTTAAAAAACCCTCAAGCAGATGGGTCAGAAGGTGGGTAAAGGGGGAGTAATGTCCCTCCCACTGTAAGTGAAGATCAAAGGTTCATGACCACCTGGGGAACCTGAATATCTGTAAGTCTATGAGCCCCAGTGAGACACATTCCAAAGTCCTGGGGGAATTGGCTGATTTCACCAGTCCAACGATATTTGAAAAGTCATGGCTGTCAGATAAAGTCTTCTCTGTTCCTCTATTCCTTTCCTCTATTTGGAAAGATACAGATTTGGTGAGTGGACTGTTCAATGGAACTTGTTGTGAGATTATATGCAGAGAATAGAGGTCAGTAGTTCAATGTCAGAATGGAAATAAATGATGAGCGGTGTCCTTCAGGGGTCAGTACTGGAACAAATGCTCTTCAGTATCTTCATCAGTGACATCAACATTGGCAAACATTGGCAATGAGTGCACCTTCACCAAGTTTATGGATGACCCTAAGCTGTGTGATATAGTTGACGCACCTCAGAGATGGGATGCAATTCAGAGACCTAGAGTGTGTCCAGGTGAACCTCATGAAGTTCAACAAATCGAAGTGCAAGGCCTTGCTCGTGGGTCACAGCAATTCAAACTTGGAGACAAAAGATTAAACACAGTCCTGCCCAAAAAGCCTTGGAGGCACTGGTGGATAGCAAGCTGGACATGAGTCAGCAACATCAGCAATTTCTGAGGTAAGAACTTTTCTTTCATAATTTAAACATATTTTAAGTAACATTCCCTGCACATTAACACACTTTGCTATAGATTTTTTAAAATATTTTAGATATCGTTTTTGGTATTATTTACTATTTCTTAAGTGAATTTCGTATAATTAAACATTTTTCTTTCAGAATAAACATGCTCCTGTCTATTGACTTGATAGACACTTTTTATTGTTAAGGTTTATTTCAGGGATGAAGAATTACATAAGAAACTTAACTAATGAATGCAATCATCATGCATGTTACACTTATTTCAGACAAATTAGCAGACTACTGGTCATCCAGAAATTATCTTCTTAAGAAAAAAAGTAAAATAATACTAAATGTAAAGTTTCACTAGGGCTACTTTTCCATTTAATTATCAAATAATCCTACCAATTTGTCTTTAATAAAAAAACAGCTTTTGAAATAAATCTTTTTACCTACCCTGATATCTTTCTGACAATCTCCTAAATGCTGGTTAATAAGTGCACCACTAAATCAGCCTGTCACTGATTTTTGTCTCTCACCACAACAATTCAAAGATTTGCCTCAGCTAGATCATTTAAAGAAACCACAACTTTTCAAAAGAACATCTGCTGCTGTAATTTATAATGTATAACATAACCTCACACCCAGTTTTGACAGAGTTTGGTAGTGTCTTCTGATAATAGGTTGTGAGAAATTCTGTCCTGGGATGCTGAAAACAAGTGGCAATAAAATATTAAGAGGTATAATAACAAATTTAATGAGGAAAAGAAAAATGATCACTCTCTTCTTTGAATACTGAAAAATATGATGCCATGCAGAATCTTTTTTAAACTGCCTGTTTCAATTTTAAGTATGTACTGGTTTCTCAGGACATAATTTCCTGAGATTAGTGAATATGAATGAAAGTGCTAAGTGCTGACAATTTGAATTCTCACTTCCTTTAACACTCAAGTGCTAAATATTGCCCAAACTTTTGCTAAAATGTTAAGTATCTATCTTTTTTTCTACTAGTAAAAATTGATTTGAAGATCTGACAGCTACAGCCATGGTATAGTAGGAAGAACAGTTACTGTACAGGAGAGGTAAACTTCAAACCATGATGAGAAAATACAACCCACTTTCAATAAGCAAATAATTTACTCTACTGAGAGAGAATAAGAAAGTAACTCACTCTGGGATCAGCCCGGGCATAAGGATCTGAAGATTGGAAGCATTATGGGTAATTGCCCATAATCTCCATTGATAAAAGGAATTCTTGCACTTCTTTTAGGTGGGGGTAGAAAAGGAAGATGAGGAACGCTTGCATTTCCTAATTCTCACTGAATGTCTGTCATCAAGGCAGTCACTTCTGTTACTAAAATTCAGTGCATTGTTTGTTGTGTACATGCTTAGTGTACATGTATTGTAAAAGGAGGAAATTGGCAATAGGAGGGTTATAGGAGATCTGCAGAGATAAAGTGGATTAGATAAAGCCTCAAGTTGCATTTAGAGAACTGATATATATCTGGCAATAAAATGGTTTGCTACCATGCAATTGCATAAGAACTTGGGTACCTTTTTGCTAACTTCCTGCATGCAGTCCGTCAGGAAAAGTCTCTTCTGACACACATGAACAGTAATGAGGTATAGGAAAGGAAAGCAGGTTCACATTTTTAAATGGAAAAGTTATCCACTCAGCAACAAAGGTGGTGAAGTTCCCAGTTTGAAAGTACTTTACAATCAGAGGCCTCATCAAGAGAGTCATTTTCAAAAAAGCACCACACTCCCTCATTGCAAATGAATAAAAAGCTGAGAAAACAAGCAGAGAATAAAGCTACTCTCAGCCTGGGGTTGGCTCCGTAGTGTGGCCTAAATCAATCCCCATCCTTTTTTATGCAGAGTGCACTTACATGCTGATGTGATGGCACAGTTTTGTACAAGAGGTCTCAGGTTTGGCAACTTATAAGTGGCTTATACAGTTCTTAAAATTCTTTAAAGAATAACTTGTCCGTAATAAATACAACTGCACACTGCAATTATTAAGCCAAGTTCTTCCCATTAGAAATTGAATATTGTATTTTAACATTTTCTTGCAGTTAAAGAAATGGTACTCATATAGAATCTCACAATCATTGCTCATTACTATATTTATGGTATTAAATAATGGAAAAGTAAATGGTGTCTTAAGACCAAAGCAACAGACAATACAATATTCATTTTCAGGGCTTCTTACCCTTAGTACACACTGTAAATAATTCAGAACTGTAATTACTTTCAATAAAAATTGTAAAAAAAATATTTGATTTGAAACTTGAAAGTTTTGTTTCCTTTTATTTGCTTCCTCTTTCTTGAGTCTTTAAGGCCTTCCAACTCTTTACCAAAACACTTCTTTGAAATGACAGTTTAAAGTCTCTCATATTTAAATGTCTTCAAAATTATGCTTGAAGAAAAATACAAAATATTGAAAAGTGTGACAAAATGGAAAAGTGTCACCACAACTATATGAGTATATTGTAATTTGCATTTCTGCAACCCATTTAAAAAATGCTATCTTTTCAAAATACCAAATAGGTAGCAAATGCCCTAAGAAGCAGGCAGTACACTTGCTGTTACCCTCAATTATGAATTTGCATTTCTCATTTCTTCATGCAATGGTCTATGGATAAGAATACAAGAATACAAGGACAGAAGGTTAAGAATGAGCAATTGAATGTATCATATTATAGCAATATTCTGAAGTTTTTCTTCTAAACAGAAAATCGACTCATCAAATAAGTGATAGGAAATCTAATATAATAATTCTAAATATTTCAAAATATCCATCTTTTAAAATATCCATCTTTTAAATGTGATAGTACAGTACCATAACATGACACTCCTACATCATGTTTTGGATAATGTATATATCAGATGATGACAAACACCAACAGCACTGCATTTGTTGCTATGACGTTCATAAGCCTTAGTTTAGGAATGCAGATATACAAGAAGAGTCAGACTATGCTGCCTTAGCTATAAAAAATTAATACAAAATGAAAAGGACAAACTTTTTTTATCTGGTCATGTACTTCTCCTACTGGAACTAAATGACGTTTATTCGTTGTGTGTTTATTGTTGGTTGATTTTTGTTTGTCTGTTTTTGAGACAGTCTGCTTTCTGTTTGGAGTTTACAAAAGAAGTATCCATTCATATATCAGAAAATATCTTAATATCCCAAGAGTGCATGCTGGGTATCAGGTTTGTGGCTACTTGATTAGGCACCTATGTCACTTTTCTACCTGCTATTGCTTTTACTACAGAAATAACTAATCAACAGAACCAGAATATATTTTCAAAAGTCTTTCTTTTTAAGAACTTAATATTTGCAGAAATCATTACAAGGACTGTATGCTTCAAATCTAATTTCTACTTCAGTAAATCTAGCTTTCTACTCTGTTGAAACAGCATCGTTTAAAAATGACAGCAGAACAGGCAGTGCATGTCTGTGCTTAAATATCATAATCCATTATTCCTTGCTTCCCTAACATGGCTAGTTTTGTAGATTGTGCTGCCACGCTATACTAGTTTGGTATCCACTTCCTAGACCTCATCTTCTTGTGTGGTTCAAGCTATCAGGTGTCCAGGTTGTGTGACAGCAACTTTTTAAGTCCCCAAACTGCTCAGCCCCCACTTTTGAACACAGGACAATAGGCACTAACCTATAGGCACTGACCTGATAGGCACTAACCTATAAAAGATTTGTATTCCAGTAAATATTCTTCTTTCAATAACAGTAGTTAAAACCCAAATATCTCAAATGAATCTAGTTTAAAATAATTTAAACAGCAGAATCTGATTCTTAGACAATTTCAAATCTGTGCTATATCATAAAATGTTTAGAGTGGTAGAATCAATGCCATATTTGTTCTAATAAGTTAGTATTTAATGTTTTGTTCCTTCAAAATGAAAAGTCAAGAAAATTTCAGCCTATATAGATATATGGAATAACTTGGGTTTTTATACATATGCATACTTGGTAGTGTATATATACATGCACACATCAATGTGTCATAATACTCATATAATGTAATTTCAACTGCTAGAAAACAGAAAAACAAAAATAAATGGATTTCTACAATATACTAAGTCATAGTCAATCTCCCATAAGTTCTCTTTGTCATATACTCTCCTCGTGATGCACTTGTCAGGATTCTCTAAAATTTTCACATAGGTGCCCATGAAAGACTAAGATTGAAAGCTTGCAACTTTTGTTCTTCACTGACTCTATCAAATGAGTTCTTTCTACATAGAGCATTGTGTCAAAACAATCTGTGAAGGCCAAAACGTTTTTCTCAAGCCTTATATTAAAATGGTTTGAATTTTTAACTAGAATCGGAGAATACAAGTTCTGGTCTCACAAGGTTATGTTAAAACCTGCATTTGGTGACAAAGCAGACTCACGTGCAGCATGATTTACTTCCTATCTTTTATGGTTAAGACATGAAGCAATAAAGGGTTCAGAGAGACAGTGAGCTAGAGATAACATTAACTCACAACCCTGCGATGAATCTATTTTGCTCCAAGAGTCCTAGACTAATTTTGAAGTCTTAATTTAGAAAGCTGGAACATTTTTCGGGTACATGCATAATTATCTCCTCCCAGTACAGTGTGAATGTTATCGTAGTATCCTGTGATGTAAGAATTTTTGAGGAGAATTGGTAAACATTCCTTTGGGATAATTATCAAATGCGTTGTTAACTTTATAAAAGGAATGTATCTGTATAAGCACAATGTAAAATTTCACCACTGGGTGAGAAAATACAATGGTTTTTCCCTACTCGTCAGTTTATATTAATTTTTATGAGTATATATGAGTTTGAGCAGGTATTCAAGAAAAAAATATTTCTATTCAGCTTTAATATGAATCTTAGATTCTTGTCTGCCATCTTCAAAGAAAAGCTCTTTTTAAAGAGGGCCTTCCTAAACGAGTGGGGCAATGTTTAGAGAGCACCATTTGTGCATTCAGCAACAGTCCTCACACTGTCTGTTAAATGGAATTGGCCTTCACTTCTGTTTCTGAATGTGATGAATGGCATCATTCAATAATATATGTTTGTCAAGTTGCAATCTTGTGCAGTGTTAAGCACAGTGTTAAGAAAGGTTCAGTCTGCATATAAAATTTACTCTCTAATTAAAAAAGTAAGACAGGAAATGAGAGGAAAACTTTGATGTAGCTATATGCATTATCAAAATGATGGCAAGGAAATTGCTGGCAATTTTGTTTCACACTGGGTTTACTATACACAAACTAGTGAGAAGAATTACGTCTTGTGATGTAAGATTTTACTAAATAGCGCCCTTATTCATACTGTTATTTAGGATAATGGGCATAATAACACAAGTAGGAAGAGAAATACTACATATTTACAGGGATTGAGGAATAAAAATGCAGGACACCAGGCATGGATGACTGGCTTGGGATGAGGAACCTGCTCTGTCAGCAGTTGCAGAATATGTGGAATTGTAATTCATAACGTAGAAGTAAGTTTTATTTTTTTTTTTCTGAAATGAAAATTGACAAGACGTGCATTTTTCAGTAATTTCCTGATTAATCTAATTTGTTCAGAAAGTATTTAAATAAGCCCGTGATCTTCTGTAATGAGCAATGAGAATCTCTCAGTGCTAATCATTTTTGTTTAAGACACGGTCATGGAAAACCACAGAAAATGCAATTAATGACATATTGAAGGGATCAAACTTTATTTGCACAAAATCTACTCTCTCAGGAGCATTTTCTATTAACATTGCTTTCTGCAAGTGATAGAAGTTTTAACCTTGGTGTAGCAGATAAGTCGTTGATCTGTCATCAGACTTTTTCCTACCTCCCACAGCACTGCGCTTCAAAAGTTTGTTTGGAAATGAAACCAAATTCTATGTTTCCTCTACAGATGGTTGACCTCTTTCAGTTAGTGACTGCATTACTCATTTAAACAATTATACAGGTCAGAATAGTGTAATCTAAATTATTTAGTCTCTGGGTGTTTTTCAGACACCACTGACAGTCCGAGAGGATCCAGCTGTTGGCTGTACCTGGATTTGAACTCCGCAAGATAACAGAGTTTTAGTTAGGGTTTTCAGTCACGATATATTGCTTTGTCTACAAAAATACATACAATGCTATCAGTTACTCCTGACAGACCACAAAGGTGGTAGATATCAAAACATGGAAAGAAGTAAGATGATATGTTCCTAGGCAAAAAACAGTTTTTACTTCATTTGAATAAAAATACCTGGATGCTCCTTCCTCATGCAAATCTTAAAAATACCTTTTTGTTTGTCCCCCACAGGGAGCAATTCAAGTCTACCAAACAGTCTAGCAAAATATTATGATAACCTTTTCTATCCTAATTTGTACTGGAGGCTGTGTGTGTGCTAGGATCAACATTAATTACTGTATAACATTTCAGCTGTGTAGTTCATAGAAATGTCAGGGAGTTAGCTAAAGGGGATGTAGGGTCCTGATAGCAGCAGGGGGTAAGTGGCCTCAGTCATTGTGCAGCATGTGGATGATGGGAATTTGCAAAAATAGAATCCATAACGGAGGTGTTAAAGCTAACTAACCCCAATAAAAAGTTACATTTCACCAGGAAAACCATCACATAGATAAAATGTTCACCAGCAATTACTAGCTCTTTCTAATAAAATTTAAGTTAATACAGTATTGAATTCAACAGTTAGCAAAACAGACTGCAGTAATGATTCCACATAATAAGGGATCTACTTTGTTAAAGTTAATATATCAGTTTGAATTAATGCATTTTAAATTCAGATTCCTTTTGCAGCTTGAATCCAAACTAATTACAGGTTTTAAATTGTCACTAGTAGGAGCTCAGCCAAGGCATATTTCCTCTCTTCTTTAGCTGCACCCTGAGAATTCATGAATCAATTTTTTTCTGGGTCACGACTTTGCCCCGCCAGGAGCAGAGAAAACCCTTCAGTGTGAAGAAAATTTAATGGCAGAGATCCCAGTACAGACAGAATTTGCACGCAAATGGCTATGAAGTAAATGGCAGGGGAACTTTCCAAAGCATGAGAAAGAAACCTTAAAATCATTTGTAGTAATCCAAACAGCAGTGAATTAAGCAAATACTTCTACGCACAGCAGTATCCATGTCTGTCTTGGCAATTTGGGATGATTTAGGAGGGCTGCTTTTGCAAGCCTTTTTTTTAAACAGTAGAGGTCACCTTAGTACAAGTATCTTCTAAGAAAACAACCACAACAACAACAAAAAAAAACCCTTTTCTACCCAGACAATTAACATACATCAAAACTACTCACAACTTTTTTCCAGTGTTTAATATACACTAAAAAAACCTCAGAGTATTGTCAATTTAATTTCATTATATATATATCTATAGAGCTTACGTGATAAGAAAAGAGGATTTCTCAAAGTATATTAACAGCTTTAATCACTGATCTATGCATATAATTCATTCAAATATTTGAAAATCGGTCTTTATATTTAACGTGGGGAAAAATGAAATAATTTGTTTCCTGAGAGGAGATTCTCAGACATAAATTGCATCTATTAAAATTCTCAAGCTTTCATTAAAAAAAGAGACATAATAATTCAGAAGCTTGATAAATCAACAAAAGATTTGGTGAATTAACATTACATGTATCCAGCTTAATAAAAATTGACAGAGCTTTTTCTACAGTATTTGTTTGCATGATATGGTTACCTTTTATCAGCACTGTACCTAGCATCACCTTGGAAACTGCTTTGTGGCAAATCTCTATGATACTGGAAATGAAAGTAGAAAATTATTTGACAAATACTTAGAAGACTCTATACATAGCAAAGGTATTTTTGTAACCATTTAAGACCCATCAGAATAAATGCACTGTAAAATATGTCTGTTTAAAGTGTTTATACAGTTGAAAAGGAATCATGAAGAATGGTACACAATAAGTTGCTTCACATGCAAACATGTTCTTAAATATTAAAATAGTAATTTGTTTACACTAGAAGTATTGCTGGATTCTGGCTTTAAATAGTGTGAAGTAACTGTTTTGGCACTCTTTTCCTCCAGATAAGGTTATTTAAAGTGTTTCCATTAAAAATCTTAGTTAATATCTCAAAACGATTATCTTTATATATTATCATTACAAAAATGAAATGCCTGGGACGTTCTTAAATGCTGTGTTACTTCTAAATCACTCTATTAGATTTCTTGCCTGAGTGGTTTGTGAAGAAAACATTACATATATTTTTTCTGATTATCAAACCATGTTAGACACAAAAGTCTACTTGAAACTAGTTTACAGTTTAAAAACAGGTCTAATAACAGGTGAATGCTGAAAAATATGCAAACAAAATGGCAGACATGAATGACTTCATTTAAGGCATAATTGCTTCTCATCAACCCAAGAAATCATGCAGAAACAGTCCCTGTTACAGCCAGCCAGGGAGAGACTGGAGAAATCACTCAGGCATAGAGTCTAAATGGAAGGTCCACTCCTGGGTCTCTGCCAGACAGACGATCCACACACATATCCAGGCTTGGGGACAATAGTCCTTAGAATCACAGTTCATCATAACAGATAATTATACAGCAAGTAAAACAATAAGGTACTTTGGCCTTTCAATATAGAGACTAATTGTGGACTACGGAGTTCTGCCTGGGAGGCATAAAACACACCCCTCTGTGGGTTATTTTATTGTGGTGAGGAATGGCATGAATTTTGTGGAAGGGATTTTAGGAACTGGTGAGTTCCATATGTTGTTTTTTGCTGTACATCTTGGGCATGGAGCCAGAGTTTCCACACACGCAGCTAGAAGCTGCTTTAAAAAAATAATAAAAAATCTTCCTACTTGCCCCTTTTAAATGTTTTAAGGAGCAAGTCACTCTTTTACAAACAAAGTCAGTACCCACAATTATTTTCCTCTTTAAAACATAATATTTCAACTTGGACAATGTGGAAAGAACTGTATTGGTCTTTTCAAAAGGAAAATATGTTAAGATTATATATTTTATATATGTGTTTCATAGCAATGAATTCATAGCACCAGGCTAAAAAATTCCCTGTAACTATTGTATACTGTTTCTTTTCTGGATTGTTTGTAAAGACAAAAAGTCAGGGAAGAAAATACATATAATTCATGACTGAACAGCTTTTGAATCACTTTAAAGTGACTTTCTGTTTTATGCTCAGCCAGTACTTATTCTCCTGCTTAAAATGATGACAAGCAAGCAAGCTCTTTTATAGCAAATACAAGTGTTAGTTTCTGGATGCCATGCAAAGAGTGCAAATGCATAAGAAGGCTGACCTCCTGCACTAAGAAACAAGTACTCTATCTCTGCAATTTGTGCAGCCCCACTGCCAGCCAATTAACTCGAAGTTGAGTTTTGACTCAAACTCATGACCCTTCAATCCCCACAGTCATGTGTTACATCTGGTATCATCGAATTAGTCCTTCCATTTTGGCTTTTTTTTTTTAACCGTCCACTTTCTTTCTGCCAATTTTTTTTTCCTAACCACTAATGATAATTCAAGAAGATTTGTACACTATCTGCATATTTGTTTGTTTTTGAGTAGAGCTCCCTTGGAAAAAATCTGGCATACATTTTTCTTTTCTAAGAATACCATTCAATTCTGCATTTCATGATACCCTTTTTTTCTGTTCTGTCTATAATGGTGACCATTACATCATGTACCCTGAGGGCTGTGCTTAAAAAGAGAAAGGATGGTGAAATTAGCAAAAATAAAAGGAACTCCCTGACTTGAATTCACAAACTGTGCTTGTTTTTGTTAAACAGAACAAAATCTGCAGTGACGGTAGCAAGTTCAATAACGTGTAGCGCATACGTTTTCTCTCAGCTACAAAGCACCTTCCTTAAGAAATGCTTATAAAATATTCAATGTAAACTACTGAAGAGACTCATATTTAGTAGTACTATCCAGGCTGTGAGTACACTTCTTGCTTTAATTTTAATGTTTTCCAGAGCAATATAATTTATTACTCAAAACTTGCTTTCATCACAATTGTGTTGCAAAACTGTGTTTTAAAAATTCTAATGGAATGAAAGGAAGTAGCTGATTTTGTTCAGCTTTTCAGAAGGTGGATGTGGAGAATTAGGAAGAGTTGAAAATACGTTGCATTAGATATTTTTATTCCGTACTGCTTCTCTAAGAATCCTATTTATGCTACCGAAGTACAGCGCACGGTAACTAGTCAGTAATGACAGACAATTCCAATAGTGAGCATGTACTCAGTCTTCAGTGCTTAAAACATTCCTTTTTTCTCATCATGTCTACACTGGATTTTCTCACTCCGCTATTGTATATGCACTGCTTCATCCTAATATCAGTGTACCTCCATGTAAGTCTTCTTTCCTTTTGAAACTAGCTAAATGAATCGTTCCTCATATGTGTGTGTGTGTGTGTGTGTGTATGCAAAATCAGTTGAACAATTAGTATTCAGATGCCAACAGAAAAGTCTATGCAGACGTGGTAAAAGTAGTCATACGCAAATTGTTTTTGTGCATTTACAAAATACTGTTGTGACTACTGTATGTAACTACAGTAATGTCATTGTATCATACATAATAAGTTTTTAACTGTCAGAGTAAAATAAATGATACATTATTATTGAATGATGCGATATTTAAATATAAAAGCAGTTGAGTGCCCTATCAGTTTCCTCTTAATATTTTGCTGGTACAAATGTTTTTCTGACTTCTAAATCACACATTTGCTAAAATGAGCTCTGCTAGATATCAGTTTGAACACAGGCACAATGTGTCTCAGTCAGATTCATAAAACAGATAACTGAACTAGAGTTTGACTTTTGACATCAACAATCTGACTTCAATATTTCTCCACAAAACGAGACTTCTGACTCTCATCACTGTTTCAGTGTGATGGATAGCTTTTCAGCTGCTGACAGCAGTGAATGTAATAAATGTAATCATCCACACTGGGGGCTGAATATTTCTGTTTTTTAAGTTTTCCATCTTGTGCATTAAGAATGACAAAGTAACACCTGCAGTATTACAGTCACTCCTTTCCTACACAATTGAAATACAAAAATGTTATTAGAAGTTGTCTATGTATTAGTACTTCAGGGCTAAATAAGCTTTTAATTACCTACATTTATTTTTTACTCTAAGAAACACTTGCAGAAACAGTGCTTAATTTGAGCTCTGTTTGACTTCTCTGATCATCTGGGTTTTCGTTGTCATTGCTTCATAATAATTTAATGTCATATACAATGACATAAAACTAGGGAAAACCAAGGAAGCTGCCAATGTGAACTGATCTAAGTGCTCATGTAGAAAAGCCTGATTTTTTTCTGCCAACAACATTCAGCATAGTCTGTAACTGGGCTAGTGTTCCCTCACATTCTCATTTTCAAATAGTCTTTTAAGCATAAAGTGTAGCTGCTTAATCAGACTGTTTTATCTACCACAATTAACAAAATGAGTGAATGTATATATTGGCAATACATTCAAAAAATGTATTAAAATGATGTTTACCACCAATTTAGCTAAACATTTTACCATCCTGTTTTTTCACTTGCTTCATGTTTTGAGCAACTCTTAGTACGTTTGCAGCGAAACGAGTATAGCTGGACCACATGCTAAATTCAAAATAAGTTGTAAACTTCAAATAGCTTTGTAGGGAAATATCTTTTGTCAATGAAAAACTTATTTGGAAGCATATAAAGCTGCAGTTTGCATTTTCATCCGTCTCTGGAAGCACTGATTTGTCTTACTTTACATCTAATTAAAAGTTTATGGAGATGCAATGGATTTTTGTGCAAATTAGAATTAATTAGAGTTATTAAGAAGCCATGAAAAGAAGGATTTGAGAAATAGTGAGAAATATTATTTAAACCCTAATGGAATTCAGTGAAACCCACAGGTCTATTACAGGCCCCTGATTTGCCAGGATCACTGCAGGGAATCTAACATTAATAAGCACACTGGTAATTAAATCATTTGTTACTTTGTCTGTAATGTTGTAATGTTTCACTGATACTCTGTCAGAGCTCTTTGTGCAGATCAGAGCTAATCAAAGGTAATCAATTTTCAGCATTTGAGAAATCTGTAAATGATTATACATTCATCAGATCATTTAGTGGAGTGCAAGGAAAGTGCAATGCAATTAATCTTCCTGCATGAGGAGGAATTACCACCACAGAATTCAACAGTTATAATTAATTTCATTGTCTTGCTGTGAATTTTGATTGCTTTTCTTTGGACTGTATAGTACAAATGATGATTCATTGCAAAGTATTTGCAAAGCAAACACACCAGTGTGCTATGCAAATTAAAGTAGCTGTATAACAGATAGGTTTCAAACTTCCTATTTACTCAGGGTTGTTGAGTACTAATTTGCCAAATAATTGCTTGTTAACTTTATACACTCTTCCTCTGAATATTGAGATTGGTAACCAATATAAATAGAAGGCACATGCTGCTTGATATCTCATGGTAAGAATCGAAAATACTAGTTAGCACTTAAAACTTTCATTCAACTAGAAAAAGCATTATTTTCAACTTACCTTTTAAAAAACATTCTCTCTACCTTCTTTAATGTCTTTTTCTTTTCTTTTTCTTTTTAATGTATAGCATACTGAAGGCAAAAGCAACCTTAACTGGTTTTGCCATAAAGAGCTACATAAACTTAAAAGAAGCAAAAAATCCATTTGCAATAACTCTTTTAATATTCGTATTCTTTTATTATAACTACTAAATATTACATAGCTTTTCTTCAGAATATTACCAGAATTAGAGGAGGTAATATAGAAGCATTTAGAAAATTAGTCAGTGCTTTGAATACCAAACTGTCAAAACTAAATGTTCTGCTCTAGGTTTCTATACCAAACCAGAGCCTACTCAAAGTGACTGGAGTGCTGAGTAGACACATATGCTGCTGTAGATTCAGTTACAGGACTAGAATCTAATTTAAGACTTTGGTATAAAACTAGATTGTACAATCAATAAGCATGATTTGCTCATTGTTAGTCAAATGCTAACAGAGATGTTCAGATTTGAGAAATGCCAAAATGTCATTTTAAGAGAGCCAATGAATTTCAAAAGGTGCTGACCTGGGCCCTGCAGAGGGGAATATGGGAGTAAACATTTAGGTATAAGTGGTAAGAATGTGTAGTTGCAGGCTATGCATTTAATGTCAATTGAAATTCAGTAAATTTAATTTTACTTTAAATACTGCAATAGGTAAATATTGGGAACTGCCACAGGATGTCTATTTATTCATGAATGACAGTATTATCTATTAGATGCTATCTGACTTCATTTATAATTAGCTTAGAAGTTTCGTTAAAAAGGCAAAACGCTATGATCCTTCATTATTTTTTTCTGTGCAAATGAGATCCGGTAACAGTAGCCATACGTATGATTATACACATATCTATGCTTGCAAGATTACATATTACATGTGTGCACATAAATTTCTAGAAACCCAATTCTTTCACTGCTAAATGTATTTGTTATGACAGCATTGTTAATAACATATGATACATTAAAAGAAAAAAAAATTTAAAAGAGAATATGAGGATGGAAGGGCAATTTCCTTTCAGTGTTAAATAGTAAAACTTAAACACTGTCCAACTGATTTGAGTAAATACTAATGGAGGATAGAAAGAGAGATGTTCAGATTTGAGAAGTGCCAAAGTGTGGAGCTGGAAATACTGATTGTTTAAGTATTTCTGAGAGCCCTGGAAAATTCTCAGAAAGAAAGTACACAGAAGATTAAGGTACTTATACTCTTCTCTGTTTCAACTTACTTGGCCATGACTAAGTCAAAAGGCTGAACCTAACTCAATGCTTACAGTTGGTAGCTGAAATTACAGTAACGTGAATCCAGATACAAAACTCACTTTCAGTATTTAGAGCTGAAGAGAAAGGGATTTTGATTTCTTAAAAGTATTCTGCTTGTTCTCCACAAGTTGGAGAGCTTTTTTGCAGATTGCGTCTCTTGTAACAAAAACCAAAACAAATACAAATCTTGAAATTCATAGTACAATAACTGTGCATTGCATATACCAGAGAGTTCATGCTGTTACTGGTTTAAAAAATTTTTGGTTTTGATATGTAATCAATAGTTTCTCCATCTAAAACCCAGTGAAGTACACAGAATAGCTAGAAAACTATTCTTGATGGATATTGGGTTTACAGTAGATCTATAGTCTTCTAGTGAATGCTCCCAAGATGAAAATATTGTTCTGGAAATCTTCGAAAACTGTTTTTTTTATATAAAATGAGGTGTCTTTACCATTAAATTTCTGGCTTATGAACTGATTTGGAGCATCCTAAATGTGAACCTGTTCCTCACAGCTGCAAGAAGAAGCTAATAAAAAATGCACATTTATGTGCTTCTCTATGAGAATTTCTTTTATATTCACACAAGGGGTAGAAGAATAAGATTAAAGTTTTTTAACCTTTGAAGTCAAAATGATCCGTATGTTACTAGGGAAGAAGCAAGAACAGCTTGTGTGACACTATCCAATCCAGACTGGAGCTCTACAGAGGTCAAAGGGATAAAAGAGAGAGGTGACATGTGGAAAAGTAAAATGAAATGTAGTATCTAATAAATGCATATAAGCATATTCTACATCTCCCAGTGTAACCACAGATACTTTTACTCTTGTCATCTCACAAAGAAAAAGGAAAACTGCTTCTTCATTGACATCTTTCATTTTCTCTAACTGTACAGTAGATTTCAAATAGAATTCACTATATATAGCGAAGAGGTTGAGAATGATCAATTTAGTGTTACACTAAGGACATTCCCAAAATACACACTGACCTCTTGCTGGCCCTATTCATTTCACTTTTCTTTGTCATCATAACCTCTGAAACATCATAGAAACCTGCACTTGTATCCTCATTCTATGCTCCAAGCAGTTTAGTTTATATGAATTGCACTATGTTCACTTTTTTAAGTAAAGTATCCCATATTTAAGTTCATTTTTAGCATTTTATTTTACTTCTTTTAATGATCTTTTATTGTCTAAAGTCTAGATTTCTGCCAAGTTTCTGAACTGCACTTGTCAGAGTATTGCCCACAACTCTGGGATCCTTTGTTGAAGCTGTAGAAATAAAATGAATAGTATAAAAGCTTGATGGCATCTGTGGATAGGAAACTCATTAAAAGCCTCAGGCTTCTGTTTTATTCCTAACCACATTGCCCTGTGGGATTTCAAGGTCTTGCAGGATGAAACCAGCAGGACTCATTACTTCTAAAACAATGTTTAGAGTTCTATTCGTGGTGGAATGCTTCTGCCAGTCAGGTAAAAAACCTAGGCCTTTATCCTTCCTGAGACAATACCAGGCAGCTCAGAAACTGCTTGGAAAAGTCATGCCTTTGAATGCAACTGCAGGTGTTGCTCCTCAAAGACTGTTGGTACCCTCCTATGCAGCCTTCAAAGGAATAATAGCAAATTCACTTTGGGATTCAAATGAAGTCTAAGGAAAATTGAAATAATAGGAACAAACTTTTGAGACTTCCTACATTTTTCCCACGAACTTATGGACCATGACTAATACCCTGAGGGCAAAAAAACATCCTTTTTCCCTCTTACATAGGCGTAGAATTCACCATGTCAGATAAATAAGCTTCATGACCTCACCTTGTTTAAGGCTACCATTCAATTACTAGGCTACTCACCACAGTGAGAAAAGAGTGTGGTCCTCTGACTGCTCACATTAATTAGAAATAGATCGAAATTTATGTAATAAAATAGTAAAAAATGCGATGAAATTTCTCCAGAAAAAATAAATTCAAAACATTTTGTAAAAAGTATTCAGTAGATTCTCAAGTAAATTAATGGCTCAAATTTTCTTTGTGATTGATATAATTATGAAAATATTCTTGAATATGGTAGAAAAAAGTAAAGCTCTTGAAAGAGTGGAACTGAGTCAGTACTTGAAGAAGAATCATACCTTTGTTAAGTAGAATTTATTGTATGTATTCTCTGAATAGCTTATCCATACTGTCTGGAAATTTCAACAATTCTGTAAAAATGTATAATAATTAATATATTTTTACACTGGCTTAATTAAAATATTGTGTTTTGAAATGATATTTAAGAATCCAAGGCAAAACTCCTCTTAAGCTTCCTGAACATTGAACCCCCCCAAAAAAAAATTTTAAGTGAAATTATTTTACCCACAAATTTTCTTTGTAGATGATCAAGACACGCAAAGATCACATTCTCCTAATTCATAAAACAGCTAGATATAGTGACAGTAACAGTAATAAATGGAAACAACTAGGTCACTAAAATACAAACTGCAGAGATTTTCTCTTTTTGAACAAGTTTGCTATCAGTAAGCTTATTGCTGCACCATTTACTCAGCAGGCTGCAGTATTTAGACTTGTTGTATCTAAGGCATTAGAAAGAAGTAGACTTTTCATTAGTTAGTTTGTTTTTTGTTAACAGTTTCCAAAATAACTATGCAACAAAGTGTTGGTAAAGCATTTCTCTTTGTGTTTGTCTTTTCTTTTTGACTGCCTATGTCAACTCCAAGAACTCTCTTGTAACATCTCAATAGATAAATATTTTCGAGCTTCAAAAGCATACTGTTTCCGTAATTAACTTTAGCAAAAAATCAGTCTGTAAATGAATGGGAACTGGTGAATCACAGCCTGAACCACTGATTGGTCATCTGAGGTGAGCACCAAGTCAGCCATGGGGCTGCAGGTGAAGGTGATATACCTGTGTGAGTGGAAGGGGTGGAGCCTGGCTCCACCTCTCCCAAACCCCATTTAAGGGCTGACCACCACCAGGGAAGGATCTCTTCTTGGAGATCCCTCCCACGTGGAGTCCCCTGTGAGCCTTGTCATCCTGAAGGTGAGCCACCATCTCTTTTGTATTATTTGTATACCATTTATATAGAGCTGCTTAAAATATACTATCACCTATACTATTTCTTTGCGGAGTACCATCCTTGGGAGTTATTTACCCCCACAGTAAACTACAAGACAGTTTCCTTACAATTTACAGCTGTATTCTCTTAATACAAATGGATCTAACATGCCTCATATTCTGTAAGGTCTATTTACTTAGTGTATGTAGTTCTTTCCTTTGCCTACTTTTAGAGAACTGTAACATTATTTCTGGTGTTAAATGAGGTGACTGAAGACTATTGGACAAAAGATACAAGTGATGCTCTTCAAAGGAAGATACAGTTGGGAGCTTTGTGTAGTTGTTTCTGCATTGCTGTTCCCAATGGACCAGTGGAAACGATTACCAACTCTGGCCAACCCCCAACTTTTCATTGCCATCCTCTTGCCAGATCCACTGGTTAAGTTACTTGTGTTACCATTTCCTAATTTTATATCAAAATGAGTTTGATTAGTAAAGCAGGCAAGCAGAAAAATCTATATTTTCATGGTTTATCCTGGATGATTTTTATATTCATAACCTAGAAAATAATCTCAGCGGAAGCTACTGCACAAAAACTCGCTGGTTAGCAGCTATTGAATGCACTCTGGTTAACTTCAGTTAACATTACAACTGAATGAGGAAGGATGTCCACACCATACAGATCTAAACCAAGATCAAGCAAAATGTTTGGGCAGCTATGTAATCTAAAGCATGTTGACTATAACACTGTTTTGAATGTAACCGTGTATAGGCTATTTCTTAAACTTCTTCTTACATTCTTGTAGAAGAAAACACACAGGATGAGATTTATTTCAATTAAACTTATGTATATGAAAATTAGACATTTTATATGCATTCATACTCCCAGCTTGTTCTGCAATCAGTGGAACAGGTATCTCCAGGAGGGTAATTCCAATCATTACAACCAAGATGTAAGCTGCAGTATGGAGTACATAATGGAGGAGTATTTACTTCTACTGGTACAGGCTGGGGGAAGACATGCTGGAGAGGAGCTCGGCAGAGAAAGACCTGGAGGTCCTGGGGGTTGACAGGTCTGCCATGAGCCAACAGTGTGCCCTGGTGGCCAAGAAATCATAACTTTCAGGGAAAGTTATGGAGCAGATGATCTTGAGGGAGATCACACGACATGTGCACGGCAACCAGGGGATCAGACCCAGCCAGCACGGGTTCACAAAGGGCAGGTCGTGCTTGTCCAACCTCATCTCCTTCTATGACTGGGTAACCAGACAGGTAGATGAGGGAAAGGCCATTGATGTAGTCTACCTGGACTTCAGCAAGGCCTTTGACACGGTCTCCCACAGTATTCTCCTGAGGAAACTGGCAGCCTGTGGTGTGGACAGGTTCACTCTTCTCTGGGTGGAGACTGGCTGGAGGGCTGTGCTGAGAGGATAGTGGTTAATGGAGTTAAGTCCAGCTGGTGTCCTGTTACGAGTGGTGTCCCCCAAGGGTCAGTATTGGGGCCCATCTTGTTTAATATCTTTATTGATGACCTAGATGAGGGGATTGAGTGTACCCTCAGTAAGTTTGCAGATGACACCAAGTTGGGGGATGTGTCAAACTGCCTGACGGTAGGGAGGCCCTTCAGAGGGATCTGGATAGGCTGAACAGCTGGGCTGAGCTCAATGGGATGAGGTTCAATAAGACCAAGTGCCGGGTCCTGCACTTTGGCCACAATAACCCCATGCAATGCTATAGGCTTGGGGCAGAATGGCTTGAAGAATGTAGAGAGGAAAAGGACCTGGGGGTGTTGGTTGATGCTCGGCTTAACATGAGCCGGCAGTGTGCCCAGGTGGCCAAGAAGGCCAACAGCATCCTGGCCTGTATTAGAAATAGTGTAGCCAGCAGGAGCAGGGAGGTGATCATCCCCCTGTACTCAGCTCTGGTACAGCCGCACCTCGAGTACTGTGTTCAGTTTTGGGCCCCTCACTACAAGAAGGACATTGAGGCCCAGGAGCATGTTCAGAGAAGGGCAACAAAACTGGTGAGGGATCTGGAGCACAAGTCTTATGAGGAGCGGCTGAGGGAGCTGGGATTGTTCAGTCTGGAGAAGAGGAGGCTCAGAGGAGACCTTATTGCACTCTACCACTTCCTGAAGGGAGGTTGTGGTGAGGAGGGGGTGGGCCTCTTCTCCCTGATAAATAATGACAGGACGAGAGGGAATGGCCAGAAGTTGTGCCAGGGAAGATTTAGATTAGACCTGAGGAAACATTTTTTTTCTGAAAGAGTGGTCAGGCACTGGAATGGCCTGCCTAGGGAGGTGGTTGAGGCACCATCCCTAGCGCTGTTCAAGAAGCGTTTAGATGAGGTGCTAAGGGATTTGATTTAGTAGTTGGGTAGGGATGGTGATAGGAGGATGGCTGGACTAGATGATATTGTAGGTCCTTTCTAACCTAATGAACCTATTAACCTATGAACCTGTGCATTATTTTTTCTTACATGTAAGCATCCCTCACTTGGACAACTTAAGAGGTGTTAACGGTGTGTGTAGATGAATGATTTACCCTCTGAACTCATTTCCCATCTGTATGGGAACTGTTAGGTCACAGTTCTGAATCTGTGATTGAGCTCCTGGTAAAGGGCATAGCCAGCCCTGGGAGCACAGGTGGAAGCAATTCACCTGTCTGACCAGAAGGAGTGAATCATTCCCAAACCTCACTTAAGGTTCGGTAACCACAAGATTATTTCTTTGCCAGTGTTTGATGGGCCTTAATTCTTGTAAATAGCTGAGCAATATTTATTCTTTCATTTGTACCAAATTGTGATGGCTATCTTTCTTGAGTGATTCAAAACTGGTTTAAAGCAACCGTATCTGGTGCTTCCTACCCTTACAGCATCCTCTGCAGAACTGTCTGCAACATTGTTATGCTTATGCTTATGCTGCCTTGTACCACACAAAAAGAATACGAGTATGGACAGAGTAGGTGATAAGAACAAGGTTTTTAAACTTTACCTCGTTGATAAGGTGTATTTCATCTTCCTGTACTCAAGATTTCTAAGACCATACTTTGTTTTCATTACCCTGTTACAACTTTACAACAAACACACCGTGATTTTATTATAATGGAAGAAGGAAATTTTTCTTATTGCTTATAATGAGGAAAACACTTCACTAAGGTGATCAACTTGTTAGCACCATTACAGTGCTACAATACACTCACACTGAACTAAGAAACACACATTGTTTTCTTGGCGTACTCACACAAGCAGTGCTCTGAAAGTTATGCTTCCTATTTTACTATGTTGGCTCATGGCATCAGAAGCTGATGGTGGTGGCACGGCCCTAGAGGTTGAGCCTTCACACTAATATTGTAATGTTTTATTGCTGTGTGACAGATGGTAGCAGAGGGGCAGTCTGATTAAACGGTGTCAGACACTGAAGTGCCAGTGAAGCACTGAATTCCCATATGCAAAATAAATTGCACCCACTGAAATTTATCCATACTTGCATGTTTATGGATACCAAACAGTGGATGTGTGCACAGTGAGGCTGTGGGTGGCGTATTTCAGCAGTGGCAACAGCAATGTGGAAGACAAGTTATGTTTTAAACAGCCATACATTTTTTCATGAGCCTGGTATTCAGGTTCTTGTTCATTGCTGGTGAAAATTCAGTCAATAGTGGTGATGAAGTTGAATTGAGGATTTGCTCTGTCAAAGAGATTGTTGTGCTCTTTGTAGCCGCTGTAGTTTCCATGAAAATAAATGGGAGGCACTACTTTCAGAATGACCTACACAGATAAAGAATCTTCTGAAATGAAAATTCATTGAGTGTTTTCTACACTATTTTTTTTTCTATTTTACTACTCTCCCCTTTCCCATTTCAGTTTATATATGCAACCTATATCTCTACAACTGTACAACTATGGACAAGTTGTCCTTCTATGGTTGCCCTTACTTTAGTTAAATCACAGTTTTACTAGATATAATAGAGAATATAAAGAAGCCAGTTTGTATAGTGTTAAATCATGCTGCTTAGAAGATTGATACACAATTGAGCAATTCAGGTCATAAGTGCTCATGACTATCTTGTTACTGATGATCTACCACACAGTAATCTATGGTAATACTTTCCATTTCCAACAAGCTAGAAAAAAGCTTTTACTTATCAATATACTAAGGTTCAGCATCTGTCTCCATCAACAGTTTGAGATGGCCAGGTTAGTCCTCTGACCTTACACTGTTTTCTTAAAAGACATAGTATTTGTTCATATAAATCCTGTCCTCTCACTTGCCATCTCAGTTACTAATTCTTTCTCCTACTTTGCTTTTTTCTTTAATGGAGTCATAATTTTGCCTTTTTTTTTTTTTACTGACATAGATTGGAGTGGTTCAACTCCTGTAACAGAATTAACAACTCACTCTTGATAACTCACAGCTAATGCTGTGCATTTGTTTGAGCTTAGAAGTTCTAGGACACAGTGAAGATCTGAGTTCAAGTTGAAGATATATTTCAGGATTAATGCTAAATATTTTTATGGCAACTGCAAGCTGCTATACTGTAAGAATCTTTTTTATTCCTTGCTTACTCAAAGCTGGGGAAGGCATGGTCTGGGGGGAGAAAAGAGTATTGAAAATCAAACATGCTAAATAAGTTCTTAGATTTAGTAGCAGCTATATGTATATTCAGAGAAGAAGTATAGTTTTAGCCAGCAGAACTGAACTTTGAGTGCTTCTTTCATCACATTAGTCATTCTTAAAGTTTCTGATAAGTTTTGTTATTATTGTTGAATTTTAGCATCAATTCTAAACCATAATACAGGTGTATGAATCTGTTGTTTAGTCTGAGATGACTAACTACTATGTATGAAACTTCATATTAAAAATAAATGATGACATATCCATGCATTTTATGAAAATGCTCTGCCTTTCATATCTATTGATATTTTTCTGCAAGAAAACAGATCACAGTTCCATATCCACAGTTCCACTGACATGCAGAGAAATAAACAAAAATAAGTTGGAGAACAGACCTGCATAACATACGGCTCAGGGACTTCATGCAGCCTGCAGAGCAGTTTCTCTAGCATGCCAGCTATTTAGCAGCAGTGTGTACTGTTATAAAAAGCAGGGTATGCATCCTGGTCGGGCTTTTAACCAACCTCTCAGCTGTAAACAGCTGATGAAATGTGTATCTCCTTGCTGGCCATATGGGTAGGTGGGAGGACATTATTTATAGGTAGAAAGGGAAGGCAGGAGACACTGGACAGTCAAGGGAAGGCGATAAACTCACTGCTAGCAAGGGAGGATCACTACTGTAGTACAGAAGATTGGGTTCTTGTATTAATATAACATTCTAATGGCTTTCATATTTATAGGGATATCCATGTTTGAGAATTTCATCATTGCATTTACTATTGCTTCCATAAATACAATATCTTATTCTAGCCTAGCAATTTCTTGTGGAAAATGAGTGCTTCTATCTATGTACTACAATTTTAGACCTATTAGGATAATCTGTACTGTACGAACTGTGATGTGCCTAAGTTCAGTGTGAGGTTTCAGGGCACATAGAATCCCTTACACCCAACACTTTCTAATGCTTTTCCTTATCAGCTTTGGATCTGTTAACAAATATTACATTTTACCAAACAATTCAATGTTATAGTTGTGATACTTTATAAAAATATAGAACTCCTGGCTTTAAATTCTTCCTAACTCATGGTAGGATTTCAAAAGTAGATGAACTGTAAAAACAAATACATGTTTCCCAAATGTGGCTATCTCAGAGTGGTAAAAGAGGTAGAAGACCATCTCCAAGGCAGTCACCTTGACATAACAGATCATTTCTGCCGAAAGGAAAAAGCTGTGTTTTCCTTTGCTTTCATCTTCTCTCCCTCTTTCTGCCACTCATAGTGGTAGTGAGCAGTTAAACATCACATCCTGTGGTCAGTAACCTGAATATACCTGTAAAGCTGACTCCCTGAGTGTTCCTGAAAGTGTTCTCAGATGGAATTTTCAGATAGTAGCTTTCTTGCAAGTATGTTTCTCTCTTTATGGCTGTGACTGCCACATTTTCAGAAAAAAACATTAAATCATCTGGATACAGGAAAGAGAGCATAAGAGAGGGACAGCAGTAAACATCATTCACTTTTAGTCGAAGCAGATGAGGTACACCTTTTTCCTTCCATCTCTTTATCCCTGACTTCCATAAATATTTGTACTTGGTTCACCTGTTTTGGATGCCTGTATTTGCATTTGACCTACCAGGTTGATTGTGATTTAATGTTGTCTACAGTAGCAATCATGTCAAATACTTAAACTGAGAGTCTGGAGTACATTAACTTCTCAGTTCATCCATTTCAACTGCACAGGGCAGGGGAAAAGCCTAGCCCCATCGAGGCAGACAGAGCAGGGCTTAACAAGATTAAACAAGAGAGGTCCCTTGCCTTCTGGAAGATGCTGAGAAGTATACAGTTAAGCCATGACTGTCACAAGAAACACATCACAGAAGGAAGGTACAGAAAATGCTCGTAATTAAAAAGGAAGCCCCCCTGAACGTTTTGTTTCTTTATGTTTATCCAATTGAAAGGCCCCTGACATGAAAATAAGTAGCATAATACAAGAATATTTTTGGATTAAGTCTAAGGCTGGTTATCTTACCAATGAAGTGCATGATCCTTGAGGGAGAAACATGGGGAGAACACAGAGAATTGCTGAAACAATTCCAGCCTATAGCGATTGAACTATTTGTTCTTCTGCCTATGTCTACTTACAAAGAATTTTCCTGCTTTCTTTCCTGTATTTAATTATTCCCCTAGTAATATGTCACTAACTCACCACTACCTCGACTGCTAATAAATGTGCTGGATTAATAAAAACAGTTTTTAATCATTTATTTTTATTTTGTTTTATATTTCAATGTCACTTCAAAGTTTTACATGTAGTATTTCATAAGGACAAGAAAAAGAAGTCTAAAAATACAAAATAACTGATTCAGAAGTCAGTCCCACAGCTCTCAGATCCCCTTAAGAGATGTTGCCTTTTTACCTCATTTGCATATCCTTCATAAATATGCCTGGGAAATATTACTGATTTACATTCAGCTTTTTACTTGCATGCAAAGGGTGCAGCCTTCAAAAAGGGCATGTTTTCTCCAGTATAACAGTATACATTTGTTTATTTCTGCAAAGTGTCTATGCCACTGCAGCTGAATTTGCAACCCACATTTTGAGGATACACCACTCAGTTTCAAGTTATGATGATGATTTTCATATCCATATATTTTTTTCTCTTCAAGCGAGATGGAAAATGTTCCAGCAAAAGCATAAGAAAGCTATTTTAAGATCTTCAAAGAAAAATTAATATGTTGCAGTGATGATATTTCATCTTAATCTGGCGTCGCCCAGGCTTGTCTCCTTTCAAGGAAGGGAGGACATCTGGGAATGAGTGAAAACCACAATAAAATCAGATAGCTTTACAGAAATATGATGGCATAGCTGTTTCTTGACAGATATATATTCAATGAGTAGGAATAAGTGGTATGGTAAAGGTGCATGATTTATTGTTATATGCAATTACATGAGCTGCACAATATTGAATTTTTACAGATAACTGAACTGACATTTTAGAAATAAAAATATGAAATTGAACATAACTCATAGAATAAAATGAAAGTTATGCCTCCAGATAGCTCAAGAGAATTGTAACGAACAGGGATTCCACTGTAAATTAAGATTTCTTTGATATGCTCCTGTTTCTTAAATCTAATGCATGAATTAAACAAGGAGGGGAAGAGATGTTGGTATGAGTTGCTGTCAGACAACATTGGATATGAGCTTGATCTCATTTCCACTAAGTTTTATGTTTGCACAGTAATATGAGTATGGAAAAATCTACCTGTACATATGAAAACTCATGTAAAATACATTTATAGTTCTGTACACCAACATTCAGAACTACTAAATTTAACTGAAAAAGAGAAGGGAAAGCCAAGTAAGATGAACAGATTATGGATGAGCCTGTCTTACCAAAATACTTATGAAAGACCTCGTTGTTTTGCCCATTCTAGAAGACTGAAAGAGTGGAGGATAATTACTTTGTACACATACTTCCATTAGGTATCAGGAGAAAGAATGAACTTAAGCCAAGCTGTCAAAAAGCAAGCAGGTATATACTAGCTATGGATTAATTCAGGTTAGAAATAAAAATAAAATCTCTAGCTCTTATTGAACTGAGGTGCTGGACGTCCCAGAATGTCATGACTATTATTCCAAAATGTTAAAACTCCTCCATCTTTCAGAATCAGTTTCCTGTTTCCCTCAAAGGACAACTACTAGAATATAACACCTTTTTTTTGGTAAACATACAGATAAGATCAGTTGTGTACACAAAATACAAAAATAATAGAAATAGCATCAGATAAAATATTCTTCTACTTCATATTGTAAAAGTACCTTCCCAAACAAGTCTCTTCACTGGAAAAGTTGCAAATTCTTCGGTAAAGGATTTTATAGGATTCTCAGTCATACCTCCATGCAGCAAAAAGGAAAGCGGTGGAAAGAAAGGAAGCCTCAGCTTGAGTGATGGTGTCACGTGACAACATCAAGAAAGAGAAGTGTGCAGCACTGGTGATGTGCTGTCATGATCACTGTCCTGAGTGTCATAGAAGAGAGAAGAACCAACAGAATAACTAGAGGTGCAGCGCAAGGCATGGAGCCTGTGGGTACAAAAGCATACCAAATACAGTTTCCTTGTGTGGATTTTGGAATCCAGAATTATCTAGTCTTGACTTGTCAGTGTCATGGACACCTGGTACTTTGCTGGCAGAGGTAAGTGAAATCACACAGATGTTTCTTATTAAACCTGTGACTACTCAATTCTACTGAATTTCTAAGAAAGTTGATATCATCCCTACCTCATTTAGATCTCCAATAGTTTTAGAAGTAAACAATTTGTGGTTCGTCTTTACTGTACAAAATTATTTAATTCAACATTTAAAAGAAAATACCCGTTTTTATTATTAATGTCTTGAGAACATCTCCAGTGTGGTCACATTAAAACTTAAGTAACTTTTATGACATTTGCACTGTTGACTTTACATCTCTATCCATAACCGTGTTCTGTAACAGTAGAACTACATGCACAACTTCTCTTCATATTAAACACCAAGAATGAAGATGAACACTGGAACATAATGTTTCTTCAACCCAGACATCTTAGTTCAAAAAGAAAATACTTTTTCACTCTAGACAAGCTTTAAAAGAAAACCATGAATTTTCAGAAACAGAACAAATATTCATCTATAACTGGGAAACAAAACAACAAAAAAAAAAACACCAAAACAACAACAACAAAACCCAACACTTTGTTTTGAAACTACTTTTGCTGTAATGTATGCTTTATGAATCAGTAGAACTCTACTATTAAAAGCTTGTCTTCTTGACATTACTTTAGTCTTCCTTAATTGGCAGTGCCACAAAAGCTTTTACTCCATTCTTAAAAGCTCTTGAAAGCCCTTAAAGGATCTACTGTTGCTATGTGCTCATATATAGGACTCTCACTGAGCCTCAGGAAAGAGAATTGGGATGTTACATGAAAGAAAAGAAATATCTAATATTACTGGACCAAGTTCAAATTAAAATGGGAATGTAAGCATAATCTGTTCAATATGAAATACCAAAGTGAAACCCTTGGAAAATGCTAATATTCTATCTTTTTATTCTGATACTGAATTACTAGCATTTCCGATAGTATGGGAAGTCAATAACATGTTCTACACACCACAATGTGTGTGAATGAATGATTCGGGGCATATATTTCTGGAGTGTTTATGCAAACTTTTATAGCTATTCCTTTCAGAATAGCTCTTTTAGGCGAGCCTTTTCATATTTTGACATATTCTCACAGACTTCTTGCAGAATTTTAATAATTCTTCACTATCTATGCTAGTGCATTATGATGTTTGGGTATAGGCAATGTTCTGACCCTGTTATATTTTCCCTCTGTGTATTCTACCCACAGATCTATCCACCTCAACACTCTACCAAATTGCAAGTTCTCACAAGTCCTTCATACGTGGCCCAAATACAGATACGTAAATAACCAGTTTCACGTTAAGAGTTAAGCACACAAGACTCCATCACTTTCCTACAGGACAATCATGAGTGATAGATCTCAATGTTGGTAAGATTTTAATTAATTATCTACATAGTTTGCTGTTTTATATGATAGCTGTAGATTAATTACTCCTTTAGACCTCCATATTTTTACCTTTTCTTCTTCAGTGTTTCTGTACCTGAGTTAACTATTAACAACTGTGAATCCTTTGGGTTTTCTTCTAGTTCAGATTCTAGTGAATTCAACTTGATATACTATGCAGTGGAATGGTACGCAATGCACTAGAAAATGAAAAAGAGTGTTGCTTCCTCCAGAAAAAGACACGTTATTTTAAGTTGCAAGGAAAACATAATTATGGGTAATTACCACAAATTACATTTTCTACATACATGCACTAATTAAATCACCTATTAGATGATTATATTTTTAATGATTTCTACTGTCTATTTGTCTTTACCAATGATAAATCAAATACATAATAAATTAAAAAGGACATAATCTATCAAAATTATCCTCATAAACATTTAAGTTTTGATAAGCATAGCAAGAATATTCCTGAAGTATTCATAGAGAGAAGAAAAATAGTATTTATCCATCTCTAGTCAATTGTGAAGCCCCCTAATAAACACAAAAAATTTAGTTCCCAGTATATTCTATTATTTCAATCAAGATCAAAAGGGCAATAGAAAGCAGTTCATGTAATTCACAAGTTAGTCTAGATCAGCTGGTAATTGCTATACAAAGCATGTATGAAAACCTAGAAAAGAAAGCAATAGTTTTTGCTTGGTATGTGTGGGATTGCTATTATCTTTTTTTAAAAGACGTAGAAGCAATAACAAAAAAGAATGTTAAAATGTACATCAAACTAAACTAGCAAAGATGCAGGGAAAGCAGTACTGCTTCTTTAAGAGACATCCAAAGTATGATGCCATGTAAGAAAATGGGATTGATGTCATTGGGATTGATAAGCCATTATCTTATAAACTTCCCTCTTAATTTTTAGAAAGTCTATAGGCACATAATGTCTAAACTATTTTAGTAACAGAAATTCCTTGAGATAAACGTCTTTTTATACCAGCATACCATTACTGATGCACTTTTTTTATTCTCTCCTTTGACTTGCTTGGTGGTTAGTTCAGTGTCCTAAAACAGTAGTATTTGCTTTTGTAGTCATCTTGGGAAAGAAAAATAATCCTGTTTGTCTAGTGAGTTTTTCTTCTTAATAAATACTTAGTATAAAAAGAAAAAAGAGCCTTCTCCCATATCTCAATGACCCTCCAAAGCTCCTGTAATCTTATACCTTCTTTTTATTGAGTTTGCAAATCAGTGTCACTCAGACACTTTGTATCTATATTCCTTTCTTATATACCAGTCATATTAGTCTTTTTTTTTTTTTTTGGGGGGGGGGGGGAGCTTCAGTTGATTTTGGATTAAATACCTGATTTCTCACTTCAAAAAATAACAGCCATGATTTCTCCTATCTGGCTAATGACAATTTCGCACTGTCACCATGTAAGATATTGTATCCTTGTTGTCCTGTATCTGCCAAAAAATTTATCATAATAAATGCAGTAGAATTAGGAGCTTCCTTCTATGTTGGCGTACTTAACAGCTGTTTATTTTAATCATTAAAATGATTCTTCAAAGCCTCCAACTTTTTCTCAAACAGCAATCTGGTTTTAATTAATAAGTTTATGGAGAAATTTGCTATAATAATAGCTGAAAGTCCTCATATCTCCTATTTTATAAGATTTGAGTGAAAGGTACACACCAATCGATACTAATTTATTTCAAAATGTATTGAGTAAGCAATAGACGAGCGAAACAGCACTGAGCGCCCAGGAGCCTGCACTCCACGCACGCGCGGGGACTCCGTCCCTTCCTTCTATTGCCTCTTCCTTCCGCATTCATGGCACATCCTCTTTCATGTGCACTCAAGAGGAGATTTCCACATACTTCTCATATTTTCTCAGATGGTCGTTGTTATCTGTTGTCTATTTTACATGTTGTTAGAACTAAGCACTGTGGCTCCAACTTGCACAGTTCCAGACAAAACATTGACATATCAAACTGACTTGAAATAGATTAACAAGTACAAAATTAACTTTACCACATCCTATATTTTGAGGGTTTTTTTCAGTCATAATATTCGCTGTGGTTCTTAGGTCTAAATCTTGGGGTGTATTGGAGTTATACATGGTGTAGATTAGAGAAAGTGGCAACAGGAACGCATATCACCTCACAATAGAAACTGAGAAGAAAAATTTGTAGCCACAATCCACAGAAGCAGTTTGGAACTAGATGATCGTTATGTTCCCTTCCAATGCAAGCAGTTCAGAGATACTACAATTCCTTTACTGGAATATACTGGATCTGATATTTCTCTTTAGAAATTGTCCCCTGCCTGCATAGTACCAAGTCCTGGAATTTGGATCCAGACAGCAGTCTGTATTGTGGCATAAATTCTAACACTCAAAAATGATAGTCAGCAAGTTATGCATACACACCGGGTAACAAACAGAAAGCACCACTGATTGTGGCTCAGCTTCTTTTTTGTAGTAGCACTTCCACTGTAGTTGGATTAGACTGTGGCACCTGGTCATTTGTCCTTGCTGAGTACTGGAAAACAATGCCCTCCACTCATCAGTGCCTTAGACATAGGCCTGGGTCTGGCATCAAGGTTACACAGTGTCCTTTAATAGCATTCTCTCTCCAGGGTCAGTGAGGGAGAAGGAACACAGTGAAGTTACTCAGCTTGCTCTAGTGACAGAAAAGCCATTAAAAACAACAACAACAAAGCACTTACAATAAGCAGCATCTTCCTTGTTGTCACTGTGGGAAATAGCAGTCCATAATGTTATCCGCTCTGTAACTCAATTCAGCCCTAATAACATCCCAAGCATTTCTGCTTCTGGAGCATTCTAAACCTAGTATTACCCCTCTAACCTTCCACTTCAGCTCAACACATTCTTATTTCATCCTTGGTACAGTCACCCAAAAATTTAAACTTTATTTTACATACAGTTAGGACAATTTCAGTGGCAGCCCAGTCCTGGAATATTATTATTCAACACTGTTACAATTTGTTTTGCCAGATTCCTTCCATAAGGACTTTGTGAGGGGAAAAAGAATCTCTCACTAGAAGGCATAATTAATTTTGTGTTTGTTTTTAAAATAATCAGCTAATTAGTGGTGTGACATAGTTCATTTATGACTTTAAAAATATTTATGATCCTTTATGATTCGATTCTATGCTTTGGAAGAAAATTACTGTATTCAGAATATAGAACATTGCCAATTTTCTTGAAAAAGATTTGGACTACTCGTCTAAACTTGCCATAGTAGCTGGCAGTCCATGATCCAGACCATTTCTTCACATGGGAGGAGTCAGAGATTTATTCCTGCTGTGTTTTCTTTTCTAGATATACTGAATAGTGTGAAATGCATTATAGTAACCTCTGTCTTCTGGGAATTCTCTGTCTCCATGAACCACTGCAGCAGTGAGTGGAGCAGAAATTAAATTTTAGACTTGAAAAATCAAACTCTCTAGATAGTCACGAAGATGCAGGTGTTTTATCAATGATGTCTAATATTAAATAACAGCTATCAACAAAATAATCCTCCCATGCCTTCTATTCACCAAAATAATAGCTACATAAAAATATGTATCAGAAAATAGATGGCCTCCAACAGTTTCCCTCTACAGCTACATTAAATGTACTTAATCCAATGTGGATGGGAACATAAAGCAACTTTTATTTATATCCCCATGATTCTGCTTTACCTCAATGAAATGAATACTACTTTCAAAGAAAATTGAGAACCAAATCAAAACCAAAAAAACCCTACTGTCATTATAATACCTGCAGAGTGATACCACTAACAGACCTGACTGTTTGTTTCTAAAGAAGAACAGCTGTGCAACAGTCTGTCTGAACAGTCCCTATTACAGAATGCAACATGGATCACTGACACAAAGGAAGCACTACACCAGCTGGCTTTCTGTCTTAGAGCATTTCTATTCCTAGATGATTTACCTGTTCTCAGTCCTGTCACCTTAGCACTTCTACTACCCAATTAAAAAAACCCGATGTTGCTGGATTCTCTCTGCTGTAAATTAGATATGTATTTTTTTCAGATCAAACTAGTGATGGTGTTTTTGGTTTTTTGGGTTTTTTTTTTTAAACTTTGTATTATATGACTTATTTTTAAACTTAGCTGCTTGATTATTTATTTGTGGTATATTCTGTTCTCTTGTAGAGTTTAGATCAGAAAAAATCTTTTCTAATATATTCACATGTAGTGTTCTACATTTTCGAATCATAATCATGTCAGCAAAAGTGGAGCTGCTCTTAGGATAACATTTTAGTCTAGAAAATGATTTCCCTTTAAAATGGATTCAATGGACATGATGATATAAAAAGAAGATGCAAAATTACACACAACAGTTTGCATAATCAAAACAGATATGTTTTGTATTCAAGGAAGATTTCTTTTTGCTACATTAAATGGAAGAAAATAAACCTTTTGGAATTCTGCAAGTGTGCTGTGGATGTAAATGCAGTAGCTGTGCAATTCCAGTAGGAATATGAGAAGGATGTACAGAACTTTTTTTAAAAAAATAAAATTCAGTCAAGATAAATAGGAATAACATCAAAGGATAAAAGGATTTTTTTTTAACACTAACAATAGTCTTTATTTCAGATTGGAGCTGTGCTTCATTTTCTGCTTTATAACTAAAGATAAATTTATGAAAGCTTAAAACATAAAGATATTATGCAAGAAATTTACAGGTTCTCTTTTTAATAAACGTGAGTTCAAATGAGATATAATGAATGTGGAGCTTTATTTAGTAAATAATGTCCAAGTATAAGCCTACCTAAATTCAGAAAAAAAACTTGCACATTATGAAGTAAATTTTGAAGTGCTCTGCAGGTGTTTCCAAGGCACTGCTGCTCCAGAGAACTTAGACTTCAAAATTAGCATTTATCTTCCTTAATGAACAATAAACTTGATTCAACATGTAAAATTATGTATTACAAATGGCTACATAAAGTAATGTTTGTTTTCAACAAGGTGTGAGGATAACATTGTGACAATACTGTGAAGAGTACTGAATAAAAAACAAACTCCTCTGTTTTTATTGCTGTGAATGAATCAGTGTTAAAGCTTGCCATAAATACCTTTTCTGTCTCGTTGATTTTTAAAATATTTCAATCCTTTATCTTGTTCTTCCTTAGTTACAAATCAGAACCGTCACAAAGGAACTAGGAAGAGTAAGAAAGAGTAAGCAGGACATAGCTTACACAGACAACCCAAGTTGTCCTCCAACAGAGGACATAGATTCAAATTCTCTTTCTACCAGTCTTCCACTGCTCAGACAGCCTAGACAGAATTGAAGTGTACCTCAAAATGAAGAGATATTAGGTTTTCACTGAAAATGCTAAGTAACAAAGAAGATGGTAGGGAGAGGAGAAATGGATTCTAAAACTTTTTGAACTTTGCCCTTCTGCTTCTGAATTTCTTAGAAGCAAAAGTTCCTGACTACTGCATGCATTTTTCTGTACTTCAGAGTTACAAACAAAATTACATTTTCTTTGAGCAAAAATGATATCAAGCTTTACAGCAAAAAGTAAATGGGACAGCAGAGAAGAATGTGACGTAGTAGTAATTTTTCCTGTTAAACAACATTTTTGAATAGGTGGAAATTATTTTTGCCAGTGCACTTGCAAGTCAATTTTCAAGTATTGATTTAATACTGAGAAGTAGCACATTGTCTAGATGTAAATATATATCTATCATCTATACACAAATGCCCTCAGTCTTGAGTCATAGGCAGAGTCATAATTTAGAACATAATCACAAAAGCTCAAAAAAGGCTATATTAGCACAGCCTCTTTGCTATGGTATGAAAACAGTTGCAACTTTGATCCTGTTGCTCAGACATGAGAGGGGTCAAATATTTTAAATGCACACAAGTTTGATATAAGAAGCCACCAACTAAAACCAATTTACTTGTTATTCACTGATCACTAGATACAAGCTTATTTTTATTACTTCCAAATATCAGTGATTAAGAATTTATCCAAGGTATTTGACCTCAATTGCAATGATTAGTGACTGCTTCATGGCTTTTACTGCAGGTAACTTCATAGTGCCTTTGTGGGATAAAAATAATATTTTTTCATACAAATGAAGAGCTGGCAGATTTTAAGATAAATGATCAAATTAAATATATATATATATTTAAATGTTTGAATCCTGCTAAATTAAAAGAGTCAAATTTATCTTCTGAGAGTAGATATCAGGCAAGATCATAGACTCAAAGAATGGATCACATTGGAAAGGAACTTAAAGATCACCCAGTTCCAACCCCTCTTCTGAATTAGCTATCAGAAAAAGCAGACAAGGAATGTAGTCAATGGGAAGTGATATTACATGAGAGAAGCTTTATGCCACTTTGATGACCACTACAAATTAACAGGAGGAATCATCAGCCACTGAAATGTGCTTCTGCTTTATGTAAATTCAAGAGTTGTACTGACAGGAACACTACTACAGCCACAAAGATGGAAGGTACTTTTCTTCTCGTCAGAAGTCAAAATAGGAATTGTCATGCTAAGCCTCAGAGGATGGATAAAATTTATTCCTGTCTAGGCCTTCCCTTCTGATTTCTTAAAGCCATGTGTCGAGTCACCACAAAGCTTAAAGCTGGACTATATGTTGCTCCCTTTTGCAATGGGAACTTATTTCTTAATTATTAAAATTTAATGCAATTTTAAAATCCTTTCCCTCAATATTTTTACTCCTGGACAATCATTAGCACAGATATGTAACATGAGAACATTTTTTTAGTCCTGCTTTCGTGGATGGTCATCTGCAAATTTTAAAATATCACTACAATAGATAATGACAGTAGTAATTGTTTGTAGTCTCAACAGAGATTTTTATTGGGAAAAATATGTCTTACCCTTACATTAATGCATCTTGCTTCTAGTATGTGGCAGTGACAGGATAGGAAAATCAGACACATAATGCAACCATTCTGTGAATAAACAGAGGACTTTATTTTTCAGGCCTCATATTCCTGTACTGACAGTCTGGTACCTTTCGCACTAAATCAACTCTAAGAGAACTTGAAAGAAAAGTAAGGAACCCAATGATTTGGCAACCACATTTACTTCATAGTGAAAGGCTGTATATAATCATAAAATGATTTCCTTCTGAAAAAAAAAAACAAATACAGGAACAATAAAGTACAGTAGCACACTATGGTGACTGATGGGTTGTTAAGGGGCTAATAAAAACATCAGCTACTTGCAGATTGCAGCATATCTTATTTCCATCTATTTTGATGGTTTTCTGCTGGGCTGATGGGAATCTGCAATCATAAAACATTGAAGATTCAGCTATTTTAATGCCTGAGTGCAATTTCTACTGTTTTCCGAATATTTAGCCTTATTCTTAGAAAGTAACCTCTTGCATTCTGCTATGAAGATAGTCATTAAAGTGTACACTAACAGTTTCTGTCTTAATATCTCCAACAAAATGTATGATAATAAATATCTTTATGCCTGAAATAATTATCTTTTGTTGTTGTTACTATTGCCTAATGACTCTAGCTAAGGTACTACTAATAAAAAAGACACTGTCTCTTCCTTAAAGTATCTCCAAATTTCAAATACATGTAGGAAATTGAAGAAAGTGAAGACAGTTCTTACTCAAGAACAGGATTACCACAGAACTCTTGTGAAGAATTTACATATTGGAACCGTCATTCATTTTAACCTGTTTTTACTACGGAACCCAGGACCACTGCAAATCCAGTTTTAAAAGCTAATGTGTTAGATTAATAATTACTTGGAACTGCAGTGGGCCCTAAGTTTCTGACAGCTCAATGTAGCCAGATATTCCCCACTTAGTTACACAAACACAATAGATACCAATAGACCCTAATGGCTGTCTATATAGCTGTTGTCAGATGGCAGTGAGGTGGTAACAACAAAGCCAAATCAATGCTATTTTAATTATTCTTTCTGTGCCAATTAAAATATGGTCTTGAAACATACTGCAAAATATTTCTAGATGTTTTTTCTTCTTGCCCTGAGAACAGACAAGAAACCTTTCTTTCAAGTCGTAGGAATTTCTTAGTCTACACAAAAACTCAAAAATGCCTAAGCTAAGCATGTCATAGTGCTCCTGGTCTGACCTCATGTTTGTTGCACACTTTTTCGGTTTCTGTTTAAAATATCACTGATTAATGGTCTCCATGACTTCACAGTTACTAAGAGCTAGCACAGATTATCTCTTCTGTTATGTCTTTATATATATATATAGGCAGCTGTAATAGTTAGATAGATAATACCTATTATGATTGAGCAGCCAAATATAATCAGGTTTAGAAAGTTAATATAGTTTGAATGAACTCTGTCTTCTATTTTCAAAACTATTCACACATTGAAATCTACCAAACATCAGAATCTTTTACTAAAGTGAAGTGCAAAATACATGGTAATTTTGAAATTACAGACACTAAATCTGTGTTAGTGGATTAACATTTCTGTTTGTTTTGGTTTTTGTTTTTAATATTATTGAAGATGTTGTGCTTATTTTCTTTCACCAGAATTTTTACATCTTAAAACATATGATTTTACAGTAACAACCTTGACAGGTTGTTTAAATAAGTAGCAGAAAATATCATCATGTTTCTGCATGTTTTTCAAAAACTTTGTCTTTCACCTTTCTTTATAACCTATAATGTAACAACAGAGAGATTACTTGTGGATTGTCTTTAAATTTTTCAGTGATAGACTTCTGAAATTGAATCTGCCTTTCTCCAGTGGTTCACTCAAATGAACAAGAGTGTTTCTATACAAAAAAGGTGGGAAAATTAATTGTTTCTAGGTCATTGTGAATTCCATACGTTAACAGGAATTATTTTCTCACTTCAGTTTTGACAGTATTCTATTTTTTCTTTATATTAATATGCAGAACTCGGGCACTGAAACAACCATTGCTTGCTTACTAAGTATTGGCCCTTTCCTTGCTATTTGAAAGTTTAAACATACTTGAAGTCAAGTTATATTACTGATAATCAAAACCGGCAAAATGAAAATCTTTCAAATGCTGCCTTCTAATACATACTGTGTTATAGTTTCATTAGAGGAAACCGAATTATATTTGCCTAATTAGATTTGCTCAACATAGCTCTGACTTATTAGTTTCTCTATAGAATTTACTCATTTTGAAAGGATCTATAGGAAGGGACATAAATGGGTGAGGTTTTTTTTTGTTTAATTTAATAATTACTAAAGAGAAATGGAATTAGAAGATTTCAAAATGGCATTTCGGAGACACCAAATACTGAGGTTTTCTGGAAATATACTGGAAGACTATTACTATGTAGTTATACAGAACCTGTAGCTTCACTTGCATTTAGGAAGTGCATGTAACATTTAAAAGGTACCAGGCTGAGAACCAAAACTGTTAAAAGAACTTTCTGTAAACAGAACACAGTGTTGATAGGAATAGCTCAAATTAATATAAAATTCCCTTATGCAAAATTAGACTTGTTTCTTGTGAGATGTTCTAATTAATATGAATATCAGATTAAAAAGAAGTATGAAAGAACACATTCATTTCTTTGTAGTTTTCCTTGTGTCCTTCAATACAGAATCTATGGTTTACGATTATTTTAAAAACAATCTTTCTCTATAATTTTACTTATAAATGGAAGTTATTTTGGAATGTGCACTTTCATGCTCAATGAATCTTCCCACCAATATCGTTAGAGGGAAAGTCTGACAAAATAACAGCTGACAAAGAAGTATGTAATTTAATTTTGCCATGAAGAATAATTGCACCTATTGACATACATTGACCCTTGCTTCTCATTTATGGAGACCAAACAGTGGATGTTAGGAAAGTAGGGTTGTGAGTAGTTCACTTAATCAGTGGTGACAACAACATGAATGACAATCCATGTTCTGGACAGCCATGAATATCTGTCACATCATGAAATGAAGAACATCTCGATCAGTTCATCCATGCAAATCAGAGATACAATCAGGGAAGTGTGTACAGAGTTGAATATCGGCTTTGATGAAGAGAAAACTATGGTGACACCTTTGGAATACTGCAGTTTCCACCAGGTGAGTCCAACAAATGCCCACACAGGAAAAGAAAGAATAGCTTATGCAAGTTTGTCAGGGTATGTTGAACCAATATGAGGCTGAAGGTGACAGTTCCCTGGATCACCTCATTACCAGTGATGAGATGTTGTCACCATGATAAGCCAAAGTCAAAACAGCAGTCCATGAAGTGCTGACATGAATTCTTCATCAAAGAAAAAGTTTATGATTCAACCCTCAGCAAATAAAGTGTCTTTTGGGACAGGAAAGGGGTGAACCTTCTGGATTTCCTGGAACTCAAACAAATAATCAGCTGGTGAAAATGCGTAGCTAATGGTGGTAATTAGGTTGAAAAATACTGCTTCATAGCTCAGAATTTGTTCTATTGAACAGTCTTACTGTGCTCTTTGCATCTGTTGTAGTTTCTGTGGAAATAAATAGGAGGCAGTACTTTCAGAGCAACCTACGTATACAGCCCATCAAAATATTTCCACCACATGAGGACAAGATATTTAAATGAACTACACCACAGCTTTGCACAGCTTCTCTCCTGCATGAATAATTTTACTGTATTCTCATTGACTTTGAACCTTACAATTTCTCAGTTGTGTGCTGACCAGTGCCACTAGTGGAGATATACAAACATTGATCTTCCTCTCTGGACAGAACAGTATACAATTGTGCTATTTTTTTACCTCATAAACACATCCACTGCAGTGTAATCTGCATTCACTGGGTTCTTCAGGAAAGAGAATGAAATGGGTTGATGAAGTAAAGTCTTACAAAGACAAGTGCTGTGAAGTTTCTATATGACATCTTTCAATTATTGCAACAGACAAGATAAAAGTAAAAAAAACCAAGAAAAAAATACTTATAGAATTAACTGACAAAACTATGACACTTATGATGAATGCTAAAAAGGCAAGGGTCTAGCTGAGAGGCAAGCATAACTGGCCCATCCTGTAGAAATTAGCTGGAGTCGAGTACAGTAAATCTTACAGAAGGGAACATCCTGAATAGCTAAAGTGAATCCCTGAAACAGAAAATACACAAAGAGCTTGAACTACAGGAAATCTGTACTAGTAAAAGTGGAAGAGTGCAAAAAATGCTGGGTGTTGCAAGGAACCCAAACTGCAGCAATTAAATGTCTGGCATGAATAATTTATAAACAAGTTTTAAAAGTTGATAGGAAGAATAGTACGGCTTACAGCACGTACTCTTGGAAGGGGCTTAAGGATATGACTGTGTTTTTCTAGTTTTGCTAATGAAGTTATACCACCACAACCACCTGGCAGTGTCTCAGTTTGCCTGTTTGTAATGAAGAAAAAAGAGCCCTAGCCCTCTTTCTAGCTCTCCTAATAAAATACGCCAGAAGCCAGTTTCTATTAATGCTGTTACTATTGTATTTAGATAGAATGTATGAAAACATCTCATAAATATCACCTTTGTTATCACTAAAATCATAGCTGTATAGGTCCTGAAGTGTTTCTCGTCAAGAAAGCAAATCAGTCAAGCTTAATTTTTAAAATAGGGAGTTTTGGCAAAAATGAAAGGAGAAAGTACAGTTCAATAACATGACTGGATCTGCAAAATGGATTGCCAGTAACATTCTCTCCAGTGACATACTCTTGTCACTGTCCCTATTGGCTTGCAGTCTTGTCTAAACATTTTCTGAGGCAATTAAATTTGCTAACCCAGCAGAAAACTAATCTGGGGTGGGAAGGCAGGGGGAGGAAATAAGGAACAGGACCGTCCTTTTCATTTCAGCGGTAACAAGCTGTTAGATTGGCTCAACTGCATCCACACCATGGTTTTTGTGCTTGGCAAGATCTTCAGATTCCTTTTCATCAAAGCAATTAAAAATATGCCTAAACTGAAATACATGAGCAATATCACCCATATTCAGTAGACCTTTTACATTTACATCTACACCTTTGTGTACCTTCCCATTTACAGCATGTTTTGGTAACTAGACTGAGATTGTTCACATGATTGAAATTAAGCACATCCTTAAGAGTAGTGCTGAATAAGAATTAGCAGAGTTTGGAACTTCATTCTGTGGTGCTATACATGGAGTTACTCAAGGTCTTTGCTCATTTATAGTCAATTCAACTACATGCTAGATTTTAATTCCTCAGAAGTTCCTTGTAAAAGCTCATCCACATAGAGCATTTAAAGGGTATGATGCATTCCCCTTTCGGCTCATATGCATTTGGCAGTTTAACATAAAAACTTATTTTGATATCCATGTAGTTAGAGAAGTTTTATTCTCTTTTTACATGTTAAAAAGCCATACCAATGAAAATTAAATGAATATAAAACTTTGCAGGAAATCACTCAATTTTGTAAGTGAAACATCTTTTAGCATAAAAAGCCTGGATCTTCAAAATGATTGAATAAGACTTTCCCTGTTTATTTTCTAGATGGGTTTTCAGGGGTAGAAGAACATAATTATAGGAAAAGCAGTAAAATGTGAGCTGGTTGAGGCATAAAGTGCTGCACTTAGAATAAGACAATTGCCTAAATTCCCTGATTGACAGATGGATGTCACATTAGATGAAAATGATAACAGATTTAGTGGACTGAAGAATAACTTCCTCTTGACAGTGCCCTGACCCTTAACCTACAACCTGACTCCTGTTAGCTTCACTAACACAGGGTAATTGTCACAGGTGCAGGATAAAAGAAACCCCTACAGCAGCTACCAGTGGTCAGAGGCTTATTTCTTTTGATGACCCAAAATGCACTGTTGAGATATGGCCAAGAAGTCTTGACCTCTGCTGACCTTTCAAGGCATTAAAATTTACCCCTGGGAAAAGGAAACTATACAAAAGGAATGTACTCTGTTCTGACTAATGCAGAGTAATATTTTACTGTGTAATAATTAAGTTGACAAACAAAGCAGAGTGACAGTGGAGTAATTTATTTTCATCGCCACAAAAGAGTGTTTCTTACACAGTTGTAACATGGTTTCAATAAAGACCAGAACTGTACACTCAGTAGAGTTCATGGGTTTTATAATTACGAGTAAATTCTTTACCTTGTCATACTCTGGATATGTGTACTATTCCAAAATGATTCTGTTGTATTTATATGCTAATAGTATCCTTTCAATAGAAGCCAGCTCTTTGAATTGTATGTAAATTTTAGGAAGGTAGAGGATTGTAACAGTATTTATAAATGACGTGGTGACAACTGTGAGACTTCACAAAAGTTTATACCTCCTTCTGTTAGAAAATAGAGTATATTTTATTCTTTTTTTCTTCAGCAACATGAATGGGGAATTCAGAAAACACAGAGCAGCACAATGTGCTATGCAAATATATTTTATAATAGAAGAAAGAATACTACAGAAGAAAACAAAATGACTGTGTCTCACATTAGCATGAAGTCAATCCAGTTAACCTGCCCATGTAGTTTTCTTTATTCACAGAAGAATGAATATTACATGGAGGGAAAAAGAGAAAAGAGGCTTCTCATTAAGGAGAAATCAAGGCAGTAAGGAAAACTGCCTGTGTTTTCAAAATGTCTCACCTTAGAAAAATGAAACAAAACAAACAAACAAGCAAAAAAAAATCCCCAATCAACTTCTTAAACATCTGACAATGACTCAGTGTATTCAATTATTGTGTTTATCGGTGCTTAATACTGAGACCATCCAAATATTTATTCACCAAATATGAAGGAACAAAAACAATGTTCTAAACACAATAGACTTACTGGGATCAAGTTTCTGTTCAGAACAGTAGCGGTCTAAAAGACCACTGTGCAAGAGGCACAAATTACTCTAAAATTCATTGAAGGTTCTTATTAAGGTCATAGGTCTTGCCCTGTGGTTATTATTCATCCACAAAATGATCTGATAAGTAATATGACACTAAATTAGTATACACAAGACTTAGGATGGTTGCCTGAAGAAAATAAAAATATTATGTTACACCTAAAAGAGTACTATATTGGTAGAAAACTTCAGTCTATTGTGTAAGACGTAGAAGAATCTGACTGTTTTTATTCTGACACACATTATTAAATGATAAAAAAATAAGGGCTACTCTGAAGTAACTTATCATCATGAACACTTGCAATAATTATGCCTTCCTCCTGACTACCATCTTTTCAAATGTGATGAGATCATCAGGTAACAGTGTAAGATATGAAGGCTTAGGGCACTGTGTTGTTAGCACATTAAAAAAAAAAAAAAAAGAAATTGCTGGGATAATTAACAACTACCTATTTGTCTGTAGGCTGCATTCATTATGCCTGCACAAATTGGAGGTCTCCAAAATCTGTGCAGTAAAATTTACTCTTTGTTCAGGAAGTTCCCCTCGGATTTGGGTAAAATTCTGGTTTGCTGTGTCTATTGTAATTGTGACAGGCAGTTGACATGTCTCATAGTCTAAATGTAGTGGCAAGCAGGGGGTGGTACAACGATGAAAAAAACTGTCATTCATTCTCGTGCAAAGGAAAGGTGTTTCTTAGCATATTCCAACCTATGTTCAGTCTAGAGTTGGGTCTCTAAGGTTGAAGGTCAAATCTGTGAGGTCAAAGCTATTTCTTGTCAATCTTCGTTCACTAATGACACATGAATTGGAAATTAGAACAAAGTAAGTAAAACGAATAGCCAGAAGGTGAGTGTCTGTTTTATTACTCAGAAGAGCTGGGAAATCTGGCCAATTGTTGCCCTATGTGGCTTGAATGACAGTTGTTAAGTTGAAAAAGGGACAGTGTGATGGGAATGCCACTTTAAATCTCAATTACCTCCTCCACTCCAATCAGCTTGGTAGAGCTTTAATGAAGTGCAATTCTCTGTCCTTTTCCTCATACTTCTATCT